>NC_141171.1:97508500-98900500 GCF_055505025.1 Bos grunniens | reverse complement strand
ATAAGCTCCTGGATGTCTGGAGCCAAGTCTTTTTTTTATTGCTGCATTTCCATTTCCTGACCCCTAACCTTAAACACAAGCTAACAGTAAATGAACATTAGTTAAATAAATGAAAAAGTAAGTAGGTAAATGAATGGATATATGCAGTTAGTGGGCACAGACTTTTACATTTGTCTTAATTGCTCGTTTTAGAATCAGAATACTTTAGAAAAGCCATTGAATGATTGCCATACCACATTACTAAAGCAGATGCCATGATCAGTAAAATATCACCACTAATGTATTTAGATGTAGAAAGTAAGACTTTGTTAGGAAGATTCATTTGTGAAACTTCAGAATAATATCTAATTGTAGCTTGCTAATGCCCAGTAGACCCATGAAAAGATGCTCAATATTGCTAATTATTAGAGAGACATAAATCAAAATTACAGTGGGGTACCCCTCGCACTGGTCAGAATCACCATCATTAAAAAGTCTACAAATAGCAAATGCTAGGGAAGGTATAGAGAAAAGGCAATTCTCCTACACAGTTGGTGGGAATGGAAATTCGTGTAACCACTATGGAAAACAGTATGGAGGTTCCATAAAAAACTAGAGAGTTGTCATACAATCCAGAAATCCCAATTCTGGGCATATATCTGGAGAAAATAATAATTCAAAAAGATACACACTCCCCAACATTCATAGCAGCACTGTTTACAATAGCCAAGACATGGAAACACCCTAATTGTCCATCAACAGATGAACGGATAAAGAAGAAATGGTACATATACACAGTGGCATATTACTCAGCCATTTAAAAAGAACAAAATAGTGCCATTTGCAGCAACAGGGATAGACTTAGAGACTGTCATACTAAGTCAGAAGGAGAAAGACAAATGCCATTATGACCTCACTTATATGTAGACTCTATGACGCAAATGAATTTACTTACAAAACAGAAATAGACTCACAGACATAGAAAACAAGCTAATGGTTTCCAAAGGGAAAAGGGGACAAAGAAGTGATAAATTAGGAGTTTGGGATTATTAGATACAAACTACTGTATATAAAATAAACAGCAAGGTCCTACTGTATATACAGGAACTATTCAGTATCCTGTAACAAAGCATGATAGAAAAGAATATGAAAAAGCATAAATATGTTTATGCAAAACTGAATCAGTTTGCTCTACATCAGAAATGAACACAACAGTGTAAACCAACTATAGTTTTTAATTAGAAAAATAATGTTAGGCAGTTCACTTATGTCCTATAGTTATATCATGTGTAGCATGGCAGTTGGCTAAGACGAACACCCCATCATTCTAGGCTCAGATTATGACTGAGAAAGCTGGTCCATTTACCAGGCAATAAGTCAATTAAGCCCTTAATGATTCAGAAGATCTGTTCAAAAGATAAGTCAATCTTGTAAATTAATCAACAAAAGGTAATAGGCACTTAAGCTCTTCAAACTAAAAACTCAGCCATTGGAACACAAGCTATTCTCTCTCACAGTAAACAAGGAATTGAACATGTTAATTCAAGTTCTGTGTCTCCTTACATAGTATATGAAGTATATAGAACAATAACTGGGTTCAAACGATCAGTCAACGAGAAGGGCTGAGGCATGAAAAATAAACACATTCCCTCCCAGATAATTAGCTTTCTTTTTTTAATTAATGGAATCATAAAGAAGGAAAGAGGCAATGCATCTGTCTACCTCTGGCATTCACTCTAAGGTTATTCACTTCTAAATACACCCAATGACAGATTGCTGGAGAGAGTGGTGAAGGGGAGAGGAATGTTTTATGTATTTTCCAAGAGTCACAATGGTTTCCAGACTAACAAACCTCTACTGAAAACATTTTTAAACAAGTGGGAGAGGGATTTTGTTTAATATTTAAGTTTTAAATGTTTAAATTATTATTATTGATTAGAACAAGAAGTATATTTATCAAGTAAATGACATTGTACAATATGAAGGGCTTCCCTGGTGGCTCAGATAGTAAAGCGCCTGTCTGCAGTGCAGGAGACCCGGATTCATTCCCTGGGTTGGGAAGATCCCCTGGAGAGGGAAATGGCAGCCCACTCCAGTATTCTTGCCTGGAAAATCCCATGGACAGAGGAGCCTGGTGGGCTACAGTCCATGGAGTTGCAAAGAGTTGGACACAACTGAGAGACTCCACCTTTATTTTCTTTCACAATATGAAAAAGTTGTATTGATCTGTGTATTCTAAAATCAAACTTGAGTTCATCTCTTGGAATTTCTTGACCAAGCCACCTAATTATTGTTTTATTCATTTTGAAGGAACCGAGTCCTTCATTATGTTGTACACTCTTATTTTATCAAAACCTATGTGTGGGTTGAACACAAGCAAAAGATATAAGCTGGCATCTGGAATATACATATAACTTCAGTTGGTATCAGAAAGCACATTTTTTATTCTCAGTAATATCTGATATTGAACAAAGTAATTAAATACCTTCTTTCTAAGTTAGTTATTTTTAACATTTATTATATGTAATAGCTGAATTTAAGCAGACACAGTAATGTAAAATTGTGCCTCCTGATTTTACTGTTTTAGTGAATCAAATGGTATTCATTCCCCAAATGCTAACCCAAGATAATGCAACTGAAAACGTAACTGAACCCTACAGTGCTAAATATCCCAGTCAAAATCATATCTGCCTTTTGGGGGAAAAGCTTCCCAAGGGATAGCTTTTCGGCTGAGGTTGATAGAAAGCAGGACTCTTTGTCCACTGCATCCTGGGGAGAGAAAAGGAGTAGAATTTTCACTTTTCAGAAGTAGGAGAGAGGGTCCAGGCAAAGTGGAAAGTTCCTGGGTACTTCACAACCATCACAGAGTATGGTTTCAAGGCCATCCAAACAGTAATGGAGAGCTGCATGTTGATCTGGTCCAGTGGCCATTTGTTTTGGCTTTGTTTCATGTTTATTTATTTATTTTTTATCACCGCTGTGATGATCCCCTGTAGCTTAACCAACTGAAGCCTGCATGCCCAGAATCTGTGCTCTGCAAAAAAAATGCAGCCACCAGAATAAGAAGCCCATGCACTGCAAATAGAGAGTAGCTCCCACTTTCTGCAACTAGAGAAAGCCCGCGTGCAGTAACAAAGACCCAGTGCGACCAAATAAATAAATATATCAGTGTGTACATGTCAAAAAAAAAAAAATAGAACAAGCCCAAGGGGCCCTCTCAATTTCTAATACTTCCCTCCTTAACCAATCTGAGCAAGCCACACTGGTCCTCACTGCTTCTTAATCACATACAACACAAGCAAGCTCATGCTTCAAGGACTTCACGTTTGCTTTTCCTTCTGCTGGGAATGCTACATTCCCAGAGAGCTGCATGGTTCAGCTCATTCATTTCCTTACGGATTTTAATACTCATTGCCTATGTTATAGGGAAATATTTTATCTCAGCTTATTTTCTAAAAATCTTATGAGTGAATTTCAGACTTTGGCAGTCTAACTTCTATACAGTTCTCTAACAAGCCAGCTCCATGATTCCACATGGTCATAGCTAAGTAAAATTCATAATTTCATGGCCAAAAGGCTATAAATCACCTACTCTGGACCCATAAGTAGTGATGTGTAAATGTTCAGTAATGTCATCAGCATGACTTTGTTTTTAATATAGAAGACTGAACTGAACCCTATCAATGCATGGTGTTTTTATTCCCTAGGGGTTTATGAAAGCCTTTTGGAAGATACACTAACTTTTTCATCTCACTAGAATATTATGTAGGAAACATATAAATTCATGCCTGAGAAGTTGCTTCAGTCATGTCCATCTCTTTTTGACCCCCATGGACTATAGCCTGCCAGGCTCCTCTGTTGATGGGATCCTCCAGGCAAGAATACTAGAATGGGTTGCCCTCCTCCAAGGGATCTTTCCGACCCAGGGATTGAACCCATGTCTCCTGTGTGTCCAGCATTGGCAGGCGGGTTCTTTAACGGGAGCACCACCCGGGAAGCCCATCTCTCATCACCTGAAAGAGTTAATTTTGTTTCTAAAGAATCTTTTACTTGAAGCAGTTTTTCATTTTTATCTAAGTCTTTTAGCACTGCAAAAGAGAAAGAAAAAAGGAGTTGCCATTTTCTTGGAAAAAATACATACAATATTTAAACTTCTGGAAAACTTTGCATTTGTTTAATTTCCTGTGAGATTCAAGCTCAAAATGTTTCCATAGTATTTTAAGTTTAGAGGACATTTTTGTAAAAAGTCTTTTTTTTCTCATAAGGGAAAGTCCCAAATGTGTTCTCTAATTATACACTAAATTGTGTATTCTTAACAGAAATAAAATATACAGTTGGGAGAAATTTAATAAAACTGTTAACTGATAGTACATTCAACCAATTTTGTGAATTACAGCCTTGCTATGAGATTATTTTGCTCTCTTCTGAAGTACTGGCCTTTATAGTGCAACATATTGTTATTACTGTGGGCTTGATTCTGGCTAATTTAATCAGTTATATTTTGAATAAAAATGCTAGAATTGGCTATTAATATGAAAAGGGAATAAAAGGGTGCCTGTCTTTTTTTTTTTTTAATTTCTACCATAGGCCAAAAATTAGACTAGGCAGTTGAAATATGCAACCTCATTTAATCACGAAAAAGAAAACCTCCCTTGAGTGTCCTCTCTGCTCTCATCATTTCACTTCTGATCACCACATGTATGGCATTTGTCTGCACTGACCAGATCTCCAATACCACTGGGTGTCCTACAATTCCATTTAATTCTGACACAGTGTACCTGGAGTTAGCACAGACTCACTGATTAAGGGCTCAGTCCCATAAGAATGCCCCCTCTTCCACTTCAGTTGACAACTACAAATCCAATTTGTCACCTGTACTGCTGGCTGAGTGACCATAAATTAGACACTCCTAAACTCCTCCATGGGTTTGATAATTGTCTAGAGCAGTTTAAAGGACACGGAAATACAGTTTACTTACTAGACTGCAGGTTTATCATAATACAATTCAACTCATGAACAGCTACATAGAAGAAGCATATAGGGCGCGGTCTGTGGGAGGGGGCAGGGGTCTTCCATGTCCTCTCTATGTGTGCCCCCCTCCCAGCACCTGCAGGTGCTCATCAACCCAGAAGCATCCCCCAGGAATGTTTTTTGGAGGCTCTATTATACAGGCATGACTGATTAAATCAGTGTCATGCCCACTGGTGATGAATTTCACCCCCAGCCCTGCTCTCCTTCCTGGAAGTAAGGGCATGGGGCTGAAAGTCCCAAGCCTCTAATCACAGGATGGTTATCCTGGCAACCAGCCCTCATTCAGTGGTTAACTAGGAGCTTTCCAAAAAATCACCTCATTAACATAGACTTCAGTTCAGTTCAATTCAGTTCAGTCACTCAGACATGTCTCACTCTTTGCGACCCCATGGACCGCAGCACACCAAACCTCCCTGTCCATCACCAACTCCCAGAGTTTACCCAAACTCATGTCCATTGAGTCGGTGATGCCATCCAACCATCTCATCCTCTGTCATCCCCTTCTCCTCCTGCCCTCAATCTTTCCCAGTATCAGGGTCTTTTCAAATGAGTCAGTTTTTCGCATCAGGTGGCTGAAGTATTGGAGTTTCAGCTTCAACATCAGTCCCTCCAATGAACATTCAGGACTGATTTCCTTTAGGATGAACTTGTTGGATCTCCTTGCTGTCCAAGGGATTCTCAAGAGTCTTCTCCAACACCACAGTTCTAAAGCATCAATTCTTCATTGTTTAGCTTTCTTTATAGTCCAACTCTCACATCCATGCATGACTGGTTTAAAAGGCTTGTAATGAATATTAAGATATTCCTTTCACCTTATCGCTATGGAGTTATCTCAGAACTGAAGGCAAAAAAACTAAAGAGTTTAATAAAAGATGTTCCCAGTATTCTTACCACCTAGGAAATTATAAGGATTTTAGGAACAGTGTACCAGGAATTGTACCAATACCAAATATATGCTTACTATAAATAATAATATTACAAAATTAATCATATAAGATGAGGTCTAAGATATTATCTCCATGCTTCAGGTGAGAAAGCTGGCCACACTGATATTAAGTTATACAGAAGGAGAATTCCAAAAAAGTCTTATCTCTTAAAAGTCTTTCCAGCAGGATACATGCATGCCTGATCACAGATTTATTCTTGTAAAGGAATTCTCATAAAAGAATTTTGATTTACTTAATCTCCTATTATGCGTTACATCACTTTCATTCAATTCAATATTTTATTGAATCAACATTACTCAGAAATGGGGAAACTGAGTTAGTTTTGACACCATGATAAACTTCCTCCCAGAAGTTAAAAATTCACATTAAAATAACTTTTAAATAGTCTGATGTCTAAGACAAATTCTAGTTTAAAAAAAATTAGGCAAAACAAAATCTATTAACATTAAGATAAATGCCTGGAACAGTTTACTATGGCCTGTGTTCTCTATGTAGTGACTTTTGTCTTGGGTTGAATCAAAGAAAATTTGCACCAGCTGGAGTTAAACAGATTAAGAGACTTTATTCAAGATTTTGCAATAGGGAAGAAGAGAGATGAAATTCAGCTCTAAATACAGCAGGGACAAGTGAAGATTTAGAGCCAGCAGGCAGAGTAAGGGCGTCAACGGATGGAAAATTACTCTGAGGAGTTTGACTAGGTATCAAAGTGATACCTAAGGTAGGTCTACCCTAATGGGAGATTCTTGAGAGGCTCAGCAGGATTCTTGCTGAACTGGACCTAACAGACCAAGGACAAGGCTGAGTTGAGAAGAGAGCTCCGAAGAGCCTGACTGAAGCTCGGGTGAGGAAAGGGTCCTTAGGAATCACTCCCCACCACACCTTGCATTTCCCAGGTGGCGCTAGTGGTAAAGAACCCGCACCAATTCAGGAGACATAAGAGATGCAAGTTGGATCCCTGGGTGGGGAAGATCCACTGGAGGATGTCATGGCAACCCGCTCCAGTATTCTTGCCTGGAGACTCCCATGGACAAAGAAGCCTGGTGGGCAACAGTCCATAGGGTCACAGAGTCAGACAGACTGAAGCGACTTAGCACGTACCCACACACCACACCTTGTAAAACAAAGAATTGCACTTAGAATCAATCTGAAATGTGGATTGGGCTTTCCTGTTTACTAGCTAATATGGTTAAGTTCAAATCGCTAATTTCTACAAGCTTTACTTTCTTGATCTACAAGATAGATGTTAACAATGTTTCAAAGGACCAAAATATGTTAATTATGTGAAAATGCTTTAAAGCACTATAGCATGTTTTAAAACGTTAAATGTTACTATCTGATCATCTAAGCTATTATATTAATGATGATTCAATGTTTTCATTTCAGAAAATGTCTGCATGTAAAAGGGAACCTCATTGTCTTAATACAAAATACAGACAGGCCTTCTGAAACTGAGAGCAGGATCAGATCAGATCAGTCGCTCAGTAGTGTCCGACTCTTTGCGACCCCATGAATCGCAGCATGCCAGGCCTCCCTGTCCATCACCAACTCCCGGAGTTCACCCAGACTCACGTCCATCGAGTCAGTGATGCCATCCAGCCATCTCATCCTCTGTCATCCCCTTCTCCTCTTGCCCCCAATCCCTCCCAGCATCAGAGCCTTTTCCAATGAGTCAACTCTTCGCATGAGGTGGCCAAAGTACTGGAGTTTCAGCCTTAGCATCATTCCTTCCAGAGAAATCCCAGGGCTGATCTCCTTCAGAATGGACTGGTTGGATCTCCTTGCAGTCCAAGGGACTCTCAAGAGTCTTCTCCAACACCACAGTTCAAAAGCATCAATTCTTCGGCACTCAGCCTTCTTCACAGTCCAACTCTCACATCCATACATGACCACAGGAAAAACCATAGGTTTGACTAGATGAACCTTTGTTGGCAAAGTAATGTCTCTGCTTTTGAATATGCTATCTAGGTTGGTCATAACTTTCCTTCCAAGGAGTAAGCGTCTTTTAATTTCATGGCTGCAGTCACCATCTGCAGTGATTTTGGAGCCCAGAAAAATAAAGTCTGACACTGTTTCCACTGTTTCCCCATCTATTTCCCAGAATATATAATGTTTCAGAGGAATGATTTTTTTTTCTTTTTGGAAATTCTAATGGAGAAATATATTTATGACTTTCAAAACAACAAGGAAGAAATGGTGGAATTATAAAAACATTTTAAATCAAATGATTAAAGCATTGGCTTTTGAAAAAATAATTAAAATGCTACTTTAAAAGAAAATCAGCATCATAAATAAAGGTCCTGTGAATTCACTAAGAAACATTCCTTCCAAATTATCCTCCTTTCCTTTCAACTTTTTGAAAAATTTTATTTATTTCTTGGTCTGATTTTATTTATTGAAACATAATTGACCTGTTATACACGACTGAGCGACTTCACTTCACTTCACACTATTGTGTAAGTTTAAGGTATATAGCCCAATGATTTGATTCACATACATCATGAAATGATGACCATAAATTTAGAGAACACCCATTATCTCGTAATAGTGCAAAAGAAAAAAGAAAAAAATTGTTTTCCTTGTGGCAAGAACTCTTAGAACTTACTCTCAACAATACTCATGGGTAATACACAATAACGTTTGTTATATTAATTATGGTGTACATTACACCTCTAGTACTTGTTTATCTTATAACTGGAGGTTTGTCTCTCACCCCACTCCCTGCCTCTGGTAACCACAGATCTGATCTTCAGCACACAACACTATGTTAATTCCTGGTGCACAACACAGTGAAACAAAATGATCGCCATGATAGATCCAGTTACCCAGTCTAACATGCAAAGATGCTACATTATCATGGACTATATCCCCCACTCGACATTTCACCCATGTGACTCGTCTATTTTGTAACTAGGAGCTTGCATCTCTTCATCTCTCTCACCCATTTCACTCATCCCCACTCTCCTCTCCCCTCTAGCAACCACCTGTGTGTTCTATGTATCTATAAAGGGTTAATATCCAAACCATACAGAACTCATACAGCTCAACCTCAAAAAGACAAACAACCCAACTGAAAAATAGCAGAGCACCTGAATAGACATTTTCCCAAAAAAGACATCACTAATCATGAGGGAAATGCAAATCAAAACCAAAATGCATTATGACTTCAAAAACCCTTGACTCTTTAGGGAGATTTACAAGAGCCAGCCGATTTAAACTGCTGTCCCCTCGAACCATGTTCGCAGTCTTCTTAGCATTGTTCAGTTTTCAGGCTCTAGCCTTTATACCTTTCCAAAATTTTTATAACTTACTTAAAAAATTATTTTATTCTCCAAATAGTGAATTCTACTAAAAAGAAGGAATGTTTTATTTCTTCTGTTAACAGATTTTTCTCTAGAACCTTTGTCTTGCTTTTGCTATCAGTTCAGTTCAGTCACTCAGTCGTGTCCGACTCTTTGTGACCCCATGAATCGTGGTGCACCAGGCCTCCCTGTCCATCACCAACTCCCAGAGTTCACTCAAACTCATGTTAATTGAGTCAGTGATGCCATCCAACCATCTCATCCTCTGTCATCCCCTTCTCCTCTTGCCCCTAATCCCTCCCAGCATCAGAGTCTTTTCCAATGAGTCAACTCTTCACATGAGGTGGCCAAAGTACTGGAGTTTCAGCTTTAGCATCACTCCTTCCAAAGAAATCCCAGGGCTGATCTCCTTCAGAATGGACTGGTTGGATCTCCTTGCAGTCCAAGGGACTCTCAAGAGTCTTCTCCAACACCACAGTTCAAAAGCATCAATTCTTCGGCGCTCAGCCTTCTTCACAGTCCAACTCTTACAGCCATACATGACCACTGGAAAAACCATAGGTTTGACTAGATGGACCTTTGTTGGCAAATATTTTCTCTGCTTTTTAATATGCTATCTAGGTTGGTCATAACTTTCCTTCCAAGGAGTAAGGGTCTTTTAATTTCATGGCTACAATCACCATCTGCACCAAAATAAATAAATAAATAAATAAAGTCTGCCACTGTTTCCAAAGTTTCCCCATCTATTTCTCATAAAGTGATGGGACCAGATGCCATGATCTTCATTTTCTGAATGTTGAGCTTTACGCCAACTTTTTCACTCTCCTCTTTCACTTTCATCAAGAGGCTTTTTAGTTCCTCTTCACTTTCTGCCATAAGGGTGGTGTCATCTGCATATCTGAGGTTACTGATATTTCTCCCAGCAATCTTGATTCCAGCTTGTGCTTCCTCCAGCCCAGCATTTCTCATAACGTACTCTGCATATAAGTTAAATAAGTAGGGTGACAATATACAGCCTTGACGTACTCCTGTTGGAACCGGCCTGTTGTTCCATGTCCAGTTCTAACTGTTGCTTCCGAACCTGCATACAAATTTCTTGAGAGGCAGATCAGGTGGTCTGGTATTCCCATCTCTTTCAGAATTTTCCACAGTTTATTGTGATCCACATAATCAAAGGCTTTGGCATAGTCAATAAAGCAGAAATAGATGCCTTTCCATGATCCAGCGGATGTTGGCAATTTGATCTCTGGTTCCTCTGCCTTTTCTAAAACCAGCTTGAACATCAGGAAGTTCATGGTTCACATATTGCTGAAGCCTGGCTTGGAGAATTTTGAGCATTACTTTACTAGTGTGTGAGATGAGTGCAATTGTGTGGTAGTTTGAGCATTCTTTGGCATTGCCTTTCTTTGGGATTGGAATGAAAACTGACCTTTTCCAGTCCTGTGGCCACTGCTGAGTTTTCCAAATTTGCTGGCATATTGAGTGCAGCACTTTCACAGCATCATCTTTCAGGATTTGAAATAGCTCCACTGGAATTCCATCACCTCCACTAGCTTTGTTCGTAGTGATGTTTTCTAAGGCCCACTTGACTTCACATTCCAGGATATCTGGCTCCAGGTGAGTGATCACACCATCGTGATTATCTGGGTCATGAAGCTCTTTTTTGTACAGTTCTTCTGTGTATTCTTGCCACCTCTTCTTAATATCTTCTGCTTCTGTTAGGTCCATACCATTTCTGTCTTTTATCGAGCCCATCTTTGCATGAAATGTTCCCTTGGTATCTCTGATTTTCTTGAAGAGATCTCTAGTCTTTCCCATTCTGTTTTTTCCCTCTATTTCTTTGCATTGATCACTGAGGAAGGCTTTCTTATCTCTCCTTGCTATTCTTTGGAACTCTGTATTCAGATGCTTATATCTTTCCTTTTCTTCTTTGCCTTTCGCTTCTCTTCTTTTCACAGCTATTTGTAAGGCCTCCCCAGACAGCCATTTTGCTTTTTTTACATTTCTTTTCCACGGCGATGGTCTTGATCCCTGTCTCCTGTACAATGTCACGAACCTCAGTCCATAGTTCATCAGGCACTCTGTCTATCAGACCTAGTCCCTTAAATCTATTTCTTACTTCCACTGTATAATCATAAGTGATTTTATTTTATTTTATTTTTTAACTTTACAGTATTGTATTGGTTTTGCCATATATCAAGATTTGATTTATCACTTTTGCTATAGTAAGTGATAAATAAACACTTTTTCATGACTGGATAAATGAATGAATTACAGAGTGTCCTACCTGCTGTGATTTAAGATTATTTTAATAGCTTACATCTCTATTTTCTTTTTTTCTTATAGTTAACACTCAATTTACTGAAGAGATAACTATGTCAATAGCGCTCTCTAATTAATTTCTTAGTCTGCTATCATTTACCCTGGCATTGTTTTAAAATAATGAAAAATTTGAATATTTTCTGAGGTATTTTTTGCCACTGTCCATCATATATAATAATGATACAGTAATGTAAGAATGAAGTGCAGGAATTATTTCTTTGAATTGGGGAGGGAAAATATCTTAAGGTAAGATAGGACATAACTGGATTAAATAATGAAAAAAAAAAAAAAAGATTATCTTAAAGACCAAGCACAGGCAAGCCCAGTAAAGACAGTTTCCTTCACTCAGAAATACCTCTCTGGGTATTGTAGAGGTTGACAAAAATGATCATTAGATGTAATTTTGTTTATTAGAGAACTTCTTTTCCCATCCTCATTTTTACAGCTTGATACATAATTATTGTTTATTATGGAACTATGAATCAGATTATGGAAATTTTTAGGAATATATTTACTTTTTTTGTTGTTGGGGAATAGTTGTATCTTTGGCATCAACAGAGCCATCACTCCTAAGTAGACCTGAAACTGTTATTGATGGCTGGTGTAAGATATACATCTTTGCTAATGAAGGCAATTAATCTATTACCACAGATGGGTTCACACTAAGTATCTTTCCTGCGCAGACAGCACCTTCTTTCTTGCTACATTTAAATCTTCATGACCTCATTTTTCATCCTGGGATGGTAATTTGTTAGCTCCTGACTGCTTTAAGAATCAATCCACCATCCACCCTCTCTATTAGGATTTATGCATAAGTCTCCTAGCGACACAGAGGACTGGCACAGAAAGGGAAGAGCTGTGAGAGCCACCCATCAAACAGGTGACAGCCTTGATGCCGGAGCAACATTTGAGAGCAGCTGAATTAACAACCCGGTTCTTTACCCTTCCAAACGTCATCAGGCGGGGAGAAAATGACTTTCCTTGCTTTGTGCATGTGAACTTTCTAATTAAAGAAACTTCTCTAATCTTTTTCCTCAAACTAAATGGAGCTCAACTTTTCCAAGGAAAATTGCCACTGATTTCTCAGGAGATGGCAACTTTACGCATTCTCTCTCTGCTTGGTTTTATCTGTCTGCAGTAATTGCAATTCTGATTTATCGGTTCCAATGCCCAAGCTATTAGCTGACCGGACTCAATTCTCAGTGTAATATATGGAGCTAAGACAGAGCTATTTTTTGAATGAAAAATAAAAAGTGTGAGAACACACTGGATGCGTGTGTCCCCATGTGCAACCTGCCAAAATCGTTCTTCATTTCTGTTTACATATATGTGAGGTTTGCCGTGTCATTATCAAACCTAAAAATTCTTAGCATTTCAATACATATTCACAACTATCCGGTTTTGAAAATAAATAAAATGAAAGTGTTCTTGAGACAGATACTGAATTTGATTAAAAAAAACTAATACATGGAAAATTATTCAATTATACAGAATATATCTTATCTTCATTAAATATCACAGAATTAAAACATAGATTCATCTTTAAGTGCATGGGCTCTCAGAGTATTTGGAATCAAATTCTAAGTTTGTGACCTACTAGTTGCGTGGTAATAAAAAAGGTAATGAATCATCTTGTGTCCTGCTTTTCTCAAATGTCAGCTGACTCTGGTAGAGGACAACTGATAACCCTCCACATTCCAGAGGCAGAAAATTACTTCTGAAACCACCTGATTGTTTATCCTGAGCCCACAACATAAAGGTCCATCACTTGCATAAGCCATGTGTTGAGGTGCACAGGGAATACTTGGTATATTTACTGTGTGAAGATATTTAAGAAGGTTGAGGTTTTAATAAGAGGTTTTGCATTTATGCTTAATTGCAGAATCTTGGCACAGGAGATCACCAATTACTTGCATCCAGAAATGGGAGAAAGATCTCTGGCTGATTATTTTGTGAAACTGTAAAACTAGTTTGTCACACCATGACCCATTATAGCTCATCTGACAAAGAGAATAAAGATGCCTGCCTCTCATTAACTAAAAGACAAAGATAGATGGAACAGATTTTTGAAAACTGATTTTAAGTTTTGTTCTTAAAAAGCAAGGTGCATCATTGCGACTGATTATCATACCAGTTAACCAAAAAAAAAACAAAAAAAGAAAAAGAATCATCCTGAACCCCAGAAGTTCCCCCAGGCACAGAACACACTGAAGTTGTGGCTCCCAGATTGTGGACCATATTCCCTTTCTTTTACTTTCTCCTAATCTGAGGCAGTGTTAGTGTTTTTCTAAAGCTAATTTTTCCTAGTTTTTCTAGCTTTTTTCTTCCAGTAATCCTTAGGTAACACATTGGAGCTAAAGTAGATATAGCTTATATAGTAGATTTTATTCTTAAAGCCATAGGGTTAATATTTGTATTTCATTCTATGAATTATTGTGTGCCTTAAATGTGATGAGGCATATAACATGTTTAGCGCAGTGCTTAGCTTTCTGTGGGCAGTAAACACAAATTACCCCCCATGGTTACCATTATTACCACCATCATCATCATGTGTCAGACCCAGTTTTAATATCAGGGGATACAGAATTAACAAGATTGATACAGGCATTGCCCTCAGGGAGTTTACATTCAATTGAGGAAGACAACCAACAAACATGTTAAAAATAAATATATCTTAAAAGTAAATATGCCAAACCCCTCAGACTGTGAAAAATGCTATGAAGCAAAGGAACATGACACTGAGCTGTAACAAAGCTAGAGATAACCAGTTTACATAGGACAGCTAGGGAAGACCTCTCTGAAGCAGTGCTACTGAGTTAAACTGGAGTGTGAACGTTAAAGAACAAGCCAGACATTCCAGGAATTAGGAGAAGAGCAACTCAGCAAATCTGAAAGAGCAAAGGAAAAAGAATGCAGGCTGGAAAGAGCACGGCTTACATGAAGAGAACTAATTCCAGTATACGTGAAGCAGAGCAAATGAGGAAGCGGAAGGTAAAATAGGAGGCCGCAGATGGAGACAGAGTCAAGATAATAGAAAATGTCATCAATAAGAAAAAGAGCATGTCCCCTTAATACAAATGAAAAGCCATACATTGGACAGCTTTAAAGGCAGCTATGCCACACTTTGTGTTTAAAATGACCAAAGCCATTCTGTTCCCTGAGCAGCAATGGGTCAAAGGTGGAAGCAGTGGTTGCCAGAACACTAAGATGGTTGTAACTTATATCATTTGTAATTTGGAAAATGAGTTATTGTTTGGAGAATGAAACAGACAGCCATAGAGGGGCAGGAAGATTACAGGAGGCAGGGATCCCTGTCAAGACTGTGCTGCACTGATCCAGGTGAGAGGTGAGAATAACCTAAGCAAACTGTGCAAAGATGCAGAGAAATGTGTGAGTTCAGGGGCTCTGGAAATGAGGGAACAAGGCATACTTTAACACTGATTAGCAATCAAAAAATGAAGAAGAAAGGGTCGAGGATTCCCTGCAAGTCCTAGCTTAGACAAACAAGTGAAAGTCAGGGCCGTCCACTGATATTTTGTACCATGTATACAGGTGAGTTGATTTTGTTGAAAGATAATGTGTGTGGGCACATGACACAGTGGATAATCAAACACAGGTCTGGTTGGCAGTTGGATAGATGAAGCTGAAGTTGCAGAGACAAACGAGGTACATGTAATCTGTGTTTGTTGGTAGTAAACTCCAAGGTTTTGTTTTCATGAAGGCATTTTAATTTCTCTTTCACAGCAGGAAATATGCATTCTATGTTGACAGTTATATTATTTCAACACATTGAAGAAATGCTTCCATTGTCTCTGTCTCCTAATACTGTTTTTAAACATAAATTATCAATCACTGTTCTTTTAAAATTGATTTGTTTTTCTTCTCTGGCAGCTTTTAAAATATTTATCTTTTTATTTGGTGTTTTGCAGCTGAGCACCAAAGAATTGATGCTTTTGAACTGTGGTGTTGGAGAAGACTCTTGATAGTCCCTTGGACTGCAAGGAGAGCCAACAGTCCATCTTAAAGGAAATCAGTCCTGAATATTCATTGGAAGGACTGATGCTGAAGCTGAAACTCCAATACTTTGGCCACCTGATGTGAAATATTGACTCATTTGAAAAGACTCTGTTGCTGGGAAAAATTGAAGGCAGGAGGAAAGGGGATGACAGAGGATGAGATGGTTGGATGGCATCACCAACTCAATGGACATGAGTTTGAGTAAACTCCGGGAGTTGGTGATGGACAGGGAAGCCTGGTGTGCTGCAGTCGATGGGGTCGCAAACAGTTGGATACAACTGACCAACTGAACTTACTGACAGAATGGCTAAACTCTAGCTTTGGTTCTCTCTTACTTCCCATAGTTTACTTCAATAGAAATCCTGGGAAATCTTTCCTATTACATGAGTTGTAACATGCTTAGGTTTTGTTTTATTTTCTTTTTTCCTATATTTTAACTAATACTCTTAAAATTTCAACTAAGTGTATTTAATTTTTATACTGTCAGAAATGAAATCTATTTTAAGTCACTTTTCCATCTGTTTTATGCAATAAATTATTTTAATTGTGATATTCAGTGATAAGGCCTTAGCATGGGATTCATAGACAGCATGACAGCCTTCCATACTTGGAAGATGAATTGTACTTAGTTTTGAAAGTAAAATAAAAATGCTAAGCTGGGCAACACTCAGAGGAAAAATTACTTTCATAAATCAAAAATAACTGTATCAAATAATTTGATTTAATAGTTAATTCAGGTCTTAAAACATTTTTACTTAACTTACTTTTTACTCATTTTATTTGAAGAGAAATATTCTAAATACATTGTTTTCCTTCATTCCCAGATACAATTGTTATTTAAAGCTTATGGTGAACTGATTACTAGGTCTTCTAATGATGCTAATAAAAGATTATATATGAGTGTTAAACACGTTTCATGATCTGGATGCGAACATTTCCTGGTAGATGTTGAAAGTGCTATTTGTAGTCTTCTGTCTACCCATGAAAAATGCAAGAAGACAGAGATAAAGTAAAGGAAAAGCTGTTTTGTTGCTGAGCAATATTTGGAGGAAATAGAAAAGAGTCAGGACTTTCAGTTTATGAAAATAAAGCAGGTTCTCCACCACAGTCTCTGCCAGCAAAGTACTTAAAGAAAGAAATGGTCTCAGAGAAAACATGAACCCCAGCATGATAATAGGAAAGTACAGCTCCAGGAGGTAGATCATAAAATTATGACCACAAGATCCTTTGTAAGTGTGTCTAACAGTGTATCTAATAGGCTTCAAAGAATATTCAGGGTCTGCAACCTGCTCAGCTGGACAAGAGGATTTCTAAGAATCTGAAAGGCATGCCTCACAGACAATTTTCCTTCACAAAATGTTTCCAAGATGCTGAGTGACACTGTTCCTTAGTACTCTGCTAAAGAAAAATATGTTTAAAAAGGAAATATGAATATGACTTTTTGTCAAATATTATCCATTTACTTTGACACACTGAAGCTCATGATGGTTTTAATGGAATTATAACAAACACTGGCTACTAACTTATAGACAGAGTAAAAGAACTGACATATACATTTGCAAATTTGGATTTGAAATTAACAACCATTTTCCAATGAGAGAACCATGTTTGAGAATAGGTTCAAAGTCTCTTCTTTTAAATTGTAAAGGCTTGGGAAGAAAGATTATAAAACCTGATGATAAGGATTATAGAATCTGATGACAAGCAGCTGAACCCCTTACTTTAAAAGAATAAGTTCCCTTGGAGTATAAAAACACCCCTAAGAAGGACAAACTTCCTATATTCTGGAAGGGAGTGAGCTAGTTTCTACCCACTAATCAGCATCAATACAGGAAAGGGTATGTCAGCACTTCTGTAATGAGGCAGCTGTTCATAAATAGTTACAACATGATTATATTAGCTAACAGAGGGAAAACACTCAAAACCTCTATACGTGAGAATCAGAGAGTATTAACTTACAACCCAGCATTAAATTAAGCATATGGGTGCACATTAAACACCTTCACACACAGTTTGCATAGCGATACCGCCATTAATTTTTGCTTTTCTAGACATAAGGTGTGATTAGATTGAAGCAGTCAGGCTGCAAATAATTGCTATCTCTTACATTCTCTCAGCCCATAGGCTTGTGCTTTTAAAGAGTGATAGCTTAAAAAGTGGAGAAGGAAATGGCAACCCACTCCAGTATTCTTGTCTGGAGAATCCCAGGGACGGGGGAGCCTGGTGGGCTGCCGTCTATGGGGTCACAGAGTCAGACACGACTGAAGCGACTTAGCAGCAGCAGCAGCAGCAGCAGCTTAAAAAGAACAGCAAGGGAAGAATCAATGGCTCCCAACCTCACCCCAACACACACCCACATGAGGACTTCGAGGATGGCCTGCATTTGGAGTGACTGTTATATTCAGAGCTTGACCCTTGGTTTTTCTGGGCCAGCATTTCAACTTGACATCCTGTGCTCATTTCTACTGAGCTCTCAGGTGTTGAGTCAAGCTAATCAAAATGACCAAATAATGTAGACACAGTTTAAATAAGAATGTAAATTGACTGCTGCCTATCTTTTCTAGTGGTTTGAGTTCTCGGTTCTTCCTCTCAGGATATGACCTCCTGAACTGTGGACTTGGAATGTTCATTTTGAAATCCCAAATCTCATTGGTACTCTCCGTCTTCACCCATATAGCAAACAAAGCAAAACTCTGAAGCCATATTTTCTTAGCTCTAAAAATTTAAGTTGTGCATCCTGTTTCCTATTTTCTCCTTCAAACTTCTCCTCCCAACCCATCTTTTTATCTCCACCCTAGACTCCTCCCACTCTGCCTGAGTCTCCTATCACAATGCTTCTTCCAACAGTCATTTGGCACCCCTCAGGCAGCCCAGATACTTGCACACAAAGCTCTTTACCTAAAATTAACCTTCACCACCCCATTTCCTGGTGGCTCAGCAGTAAAAAAAATAAATCTGCCTGCCAATGCAGGAGATAGGGGTTCAATCTTTGGGTTAAGAAAATCCCCTAGAGGAGGAAATGGCAACCTTCTCCAATATTCTTGCCTCGGAAATTTCATGGACCGAGGAGCCTGGTGGGCTACAGTCCATGGAGTTGAAAGAGTCAGGCATGATTTAGTGGCTGAATCACAACCACCCTGTTTCCCCACACCTACGCTTGACATTACATTTCTTCTGCCAGCTGCTGTGACTTTGCCGTAATAAATACTACTAACAAATTTTTAAAACATTTCATTTTTTACAAAATGAAAAAGTATTCATTTTCTAGGGCTTCCATAACAGAGGACCACAAACTGGGTAGACTTAACAATAGAAACTTGTTTTGTTTACAGTTCTGAAGGCTAGGAATCCAAGATCATGGCATTGAGAAGGTAGATTTCTTCTGAAACCTTTATCCTATCTGTGGCTTGTAGATGGACATTTTCTCCATGTCTTCACCTGGTTTTTCCTCTGTGTGACCCAAATTTTGCAGATGAAGACATAAGTCACACTAGGTTAGGGCCTACTCTGATGACCTCTTTGAACCATAATTACCTCTTTAAAGAACCTATCTCCAAATACAAGTACATTCTGAAGAACTGTGGGTTAGGATTTCAACATGAATTTAGGGGGAACACGATTTAGCCCATAATACAGAAAAGTACAAGAAAGGAAAGATAAAGTGAGTGAAAAAGTTTAGAATACTTTAGAAAACAAACTATTTTGAAATGATTAAAACCAAAATCTGATTCTTTTAGAAAACTTGAAAAAGACAGATCTCTAGCTAAACCAACAAAAGAGAGAAAATACCTAAGAAAGAAAAAAGGGGGCACATAAGTACAGATATATGAAACATTTAAGAAATATTAGTAGTGATATTTGGAGAAGGCAATGGCACCCCACTCCAGTACTCTTGCCTGGAAAATCCCATGGACGGAGGAGCCTGGTGGGCTGCAGTCCATGGGGTTGCTAAGAGTCGGACACGACTGAGAGACTTCACTTTCACTTTTCTCTTTCATGCATTGGAGAGGGAAATGGCAACCCACTCCAGTATTCTTGTCTGGAGAACCCCGGGGGGTCGGGGGGAGCCTGGTGGGCTTCTGTCCATGGGATCCAACAGAGTTGGACACGACTGAAGTGACTTAGCAGCAGCAGCAGCAGTGATATTTTTCCAAGGTCTTTCTTTATTGAGATGAGAGGACAATTTTCATAGAAAAAACATAGAAGAGATATTTCAACTAGCACACATGGTAAAGCTGCTTAGTGCTATATGGGTATTCATTATGCTATTTTTGTGTACTTTTCTGCATGTTTACAACTTCTTTTAACATTTAGAATAACTTTGGTATTTTATAATACAACAATATTTGTTACGGAATCAAAGAAAGATGCTTAAGAACAAGTATTAATATGAGCGGTTGGTATCCCTGCTTGGAGTAACATGATAGAAAATAAAGAATAAGAATCCTACTTTTTATTTTCTATTGCAATAGAGCAAGAATGACTCCACCAAAGTGCTGTGAACTTCAGGTCACAAACTGAATGACAAAATAAATGACCATTTATGCCTTTTTTACATCTTGGGTTTCTTCCAGTTAAATTTCTGCTTCCTCAGCAGTGCAGTATTTACAAGGACTTAAATACTTGCCTCAAGAGATTCCCAAGGGGCCTTTAATTCCTAAATGCTAATATAATTTCTTTTGGTATTTTGTTTATTTAAGCATATATTTATCAATTACCATACTTTACCTGCTTAACTGGGCCTTACTTTTTATTTTTAGTGGTCTCTAATTTTACACTTTATTTATTTGACTCTTCATTTATTTAACAAGCATTTATTAACTGAACCTTTGCTATACATCACGGTCACTGCTGACTGCCATGGCAGTAATATACAAGAACCACATGATGCTTCTCTCTCTCTCCTAGACGCTAAGTCATTTCCGACTCTTTTGTGACCCCATGGAGCCTGCCAGTTTCCTCTGTCCATGGGATCCTCCAGGCAAGAATACTGGAGTGTGTTGCTTTGCCCTCCTCTAGAGGATCTTCCCAGTCCAGCTATCAAACTAGCTCTGACCCAGGGATCAAACCCACATCCCCTGCATTATAGACAGATCCTCTACAACTGAGCCACCCGGGAAGCCCACACATGATATTTACCCTTAGATAATTTAGTGATTCTCATGCTTTAACTGACCTGAGAATGGCGTCCTACAGGTTTGTTAAAATACAGCTGCCGGCATCTTTAGAATTGCTGATTTAGTAGATATGTGGATCCAAAATGTGTATTTCTAACACATCATCAATTAGTGCATGCTATTTTGTAATGTAACTCATAAATGTCAGTTCCAATGCTTTTTTCTTCTAACGTTCAACACTTCAAATGATAATTTTAATATGGCTATTTTTGGCCTTCAGTTCAGTTCAGCCACTCAGTCGTGTCCAATTGTTTGCACCCCATGGACTGCAGCATCCCAGGCCTCCCTATCCATCATCAACTCCCAGAGTTCACTGAAACTCATGTCCATTGAGTCGGTGATACCATCCAACCATCTCATCCTCTGTTGTCCCCTTCTCCTCCCATCTTCAATTTTTCCCAGCGTCAGGGTCTTTTCCAGTGAGTCAGCTCTTCCCATCAGGTGGCCAAAGTATTGGAGCCTCAGCATCAGTCCTTCCAATGAATATTCAGAATTGATTTTGTTTAGGATGGACTGGTTGGATCTCCTTGTAATCCAAGGCACTGTCAAGAGTCTTCTCCAACATCACAGTTCAAAAGCATCAATTCTTCAGTGCTCAGTTTTCTTTATAGTCCAACTCTCACATTCATACATGAATTCTGGAAAAACCGTAGCTTTGACTAGACAGACCTTTGTTGGCAAAGTAATATTTCTGCTTTTTGATATGCTGCATAGGTTAGTCATAACTTTTCTTTCAAGGAGCTATTGTCTTTTAATTTCATGGTTGCCATCACCATCTGCAGTGATTTTGGAGCCCCCAAAAATAAAGTCTGTCACTGTTTCCACTGTTTCCCCATCTATTTGCCATGAAGTCATGGGACCGGATGCCACGATCTTACCTTTCTGAATGTTGAGCTTTAAGTCAAGTTTTTTACTCTCCTCTTTCACTTTCATCAAGGGATTCTTTAGTTCTTCTTTGCTTTCTGCCATGAGGGTGGTGTCATCTGCATATCTGAGGTTATTGATATTTCTCCCGGCAATCTTGATTCCAGCTTGTGCTTCATCCAGTCCAGCATTTTTCATGCTTTACTCTGCATATAAGTTAAATACACAGGGTGCCAATATACAAACTCAGTATTAATTTTTGCTTTTAAATTTTTGCTATTGTAAGTCTTTCATTCTAAAACACAATGTTTCAGTGGCTTTTGTGTGCTTGAAATAGTTTCTTCTACATCCCCTGAATATCTTTCATTTTATATTAATTTCTGCTTTAAAACGCGCCAAATATCTAAAGGCTTTTCTTCTCAGACATTTTTAATGACCTACTTTTACAAAAATCTGCAGCCATGAGGAGCCTTAGGCAGAGCTGCTCCCCCACCCTTCCCACAACCACTTTTTAGAGCTGTTTCTGGATCCTTTCTTTATGGTCTCCACATTCCCATTAGTCCAAAGAATTAGAAACTCAAAAAACAGTCCCTTGACCTCAGTAATGTAAACTCCACCATAAAATAGAACCCCTGGTTCTCTGGACAACTATTGTTTTACATTGCACACTGTTTTGACATCCTATGAAGTTCATGCCCTAATTTCTATTATTTTCAAAATAGGCAGTCACAGGACTATTGCAGTAAACAAAACATACCAACTGCATGACAAGGATCATATATGCTGCTCATGGACACAAAGATCCAGAGAGGTTAGCACTATTTACCCCAAAGAAAGGCAATGCCAAAGAGTGCTCAAACTACCGCACAATTGCACTCATCTCACATATGTTGGAGGAGTGTGTAATTTCCTTGGTTCTGACTTGCCACAGCAAAGATTTGGAATGGCGGACCACTGTTACAGCTCGATTATGGCTCAGAGTTTTATTCTGCAAGCAAAGGAAAGTATACTCTCGAGGCTTGAGGGGAGGCTGACCCCAAAGGAGAGGTCTCAATCCATCTTGGCTTCCTCCTTTTTATACGTTTGTCTCCTTCCTGTCTTCAGATTGCCCTATGCAAATTGAGCTAGCCAAAAAGGGGGCATTTTATTTCACCTGAAGTTCTCACTCCAGCCCATGGGTTTTCTTTTGTTCCATTTTTGCAGGCTTTTCTCTATCTTTGTCTTTTAGCCACCACCATTTTTGACTCCTTTTTCTTATTCTAACTACCTAACATTTCCAATTTTGCTCTTTTTCAAGATTGTTTTGGCTGTTTAAGGACTCAAGGCTTAACCCATGATTAAGGTTAAAGATTTCCCTGGGCTCACTTGTATCAGGGAGAAAAGGCATCCAATCATCTGTCTCATCAACAGTTTATTGATAAATCTACAATTATAGAGCGCTTGTCACTATATCTAATGTCTAAGCACAGTGTTTAGTATAAACCATGTGTCTCAGTAGTTATTATGTATGCTTAATTGAACCTTTGCCTCTTCAGTGGCTTTTTTTTTTTTAAGGTAAAATGGTTCACTTCCTTGTGTTTGTTTAGAGAATATCTCTGGCAAACCATTATGGAGAACTTCAGGTCAAAATTCTTAGATTTCTCCTTCAGTCATTTGTACATTGTCGTCAACTCCTGCAAAAGTGGCAATCTAAGGATAAGACCCAGTGCCTCCTAAGATGGTTGATGAAAAGGAAATGTGGACTGCAGTAGACATGGCTCATGTTCTTAAATGAGTCTTTTCATGAAACAAGGGTCTGCTTGAGTGGCAGTAGCAGGCACACTGTTTCTAGTAGAAAACAAAGATGCTGGGAGGAAAAGGGCAAGATCAGAACCACATTCACTATTAGCCAACGCAAAGGCCTCAAAACACTAACTTCTCTCATCCCTTTCCTCCTAACTCAGGACTAGGACTAGAATGTGTTCTGTCTTTCCTTTCTTATTATTAATGGTAACTTCATTTAAGCCTTATTATCTTTCCCTGACACTTGCCTTAATTAGAGCCTTCATAGCTACCATGAAAGAATGCTCAACTCTGAATTTTACCAAGAAGTTGTCAGGGATGGGAAGGGTGAGTGGATCATCAATCCTGTACTCACAGAAGAGCTTTGGATCTTTATGTCTCTCTTCCCAAAGCTCAGCATATTGATGAGCTGCTGGCTCAGCTAAAGCAAACCAAGGAGAGCCTCTTCCTTTGCTTCTATAAGCAGTGGGAAATAGTTGCCAAATTTGTGTTTTAACTTTCACTTACTCTGTTGCTAATGAGATTTTCCCCTTTTGTGTGTTTAGAGAGTTCATTTGTTGTTCATCTTCTGTGAATTGTTCATGTTCTTTGCACTGTTTCTCCTATTGGATTCTGTGGTCATCTTTATGAGCTCCTTAAATATCAAAAATAATCTTTGGCTGTCACATCTGTGACAAACTAATAGTTCTTAAACAATGGAGCAGTACAGGTTTCTAACAGCATATTGATGGTTACATTAACTGAAGGACCAATGAATGAGCTCTTTTTCTTCATGACTGCTGTTCTTGTAATAGTCAGTGCAATAAAAAAAAAAAGCCTGTATTTATGAATACAGTCTAAGTAGTACTTTAGACATAAAGTGTTAAGATGAATGACTCATTCTTTTTTGGTTGCCTTTTTTCATTTATAAGTATTGTGGCACGAGTAAAGGAAAGACAAATTATAGTTGAGACGTACTTCCATGGGATTATAGAGAAAAAAAGTAGAGAGAAAAAAATAGTGGCAAACAATTATAGGTTGATTTACTAGCCATATATCTGAAAGGAACTTGTCCTCGTATTAAATAATTTTGAAGGTTCCTATCAACGAAGTACAAATAAACTATTATTATATTATCTATTACACTTTTATGCTAGCTCCTGACTCCAAAGTGTCCTTGAAATTTCAATTTTATAAGACCTCCAGGTATAAGAATTACAATATCTTAATATCGACCACAGGCTTCCCAGGTGGCTCAGTGATAAAGAATCCACCTGCCAGTGTAGAAAACACAGGTTCAATCCCTGGGTCAGGAGATCCACTGGAGGAGTAAATAGCAACCCACTCCAGTATTCTTGCCTAGAGAATCCCATGAACAGAGGAGCCTGGTGGGCTATGGTCCATGGGGTCACACAGAGTTGGATGCAACTGAAGTGATTTAACATGAAGCATTCATTATATTTAAATATCTAATTACCCATTCAGTTCAGTTCAGTCACTCAGTCATGTCCAACTCTTCGCGACCCCATGAATCGCAGCACGCCAGGCCTCCCTGTCCATCACCAACTCCCAGACTTCACTCAGACTTGTGTCCATCAAGTCAGTGATGCCATCCAGCCATCTCATCCTCTGTCGTCCCCTTCTCTTCCTGCCCCTAATCCCTCCCAGCATCAGAGTCTTTTCCAATGAGTCAACTCTTCGCATGAGGTGGCCAACGTACTGGAGTTTCAGCTTGAGCATCATTCCCTCCAAAGAAATCCCAGGGCTGATCTCCTTCAGAATGGACTGGTTGGATCTCCTTGCAGTCCAAGGGACTCTCAAGAGTCTTCTCCAACACCACAGTTCAAAACCATCAATTCTTTGGCACTCAGCCTTCTTCACAGTCCAACTCTTACAGCCATACATGGCCACAGGAAAAAACATAGCCTTGACTAGATGGACCTTTGTTGGCAAAATAATATCTCTGCTTTTGAATATGCTGTCTAGATTTGTCATAACTTTCCTTCCAAGGAGTAAGCGTCTTTTAATTTCATGGCTGCAGTCACCATCTGCAGTGATTTTGGAGCCCAAAAAAAGAAAGTCTGACACTGTTTCCACTGTTTCCCCATCTATTTCCCATGAAGTAATGGGACCAGATGCCATGATCTTCGTTTTCTGAATGTTGAGCTTTAAGCCAACTTTTTCACTCTCCACTTTCACCTTCATCAAGAGGCTTTTTAGTTCCTCTTCACTTTCTGCCATAAGGGTGGTATCTGCATATCTGAGGTTATTGATATTTCTCCCGGCAATCTTGATTCCAGCTTGTGTTTCTTCCAGTCCAGCATTTCTTCCAGTGCAGTGTCCTGCAGTTAAATAAGCAGGGTGATAATATACACCTTGACATACTCCTTTTCCTATTTGGAACCAGTCTGTTGTTCCATGTCCAGTTCTAACTGTTGCTTCCTGACCTGCATACAAATTTCTTGAGAGGCAGATCAGGTGGTCTGGTATTCCCATCTCTTTCAGAATTTTCCACAGTTTATTGTGATCCACACAGTCAAAGGCTTTGGCATAGTCAATAAAGCAGAAATAGATGTTTTTCTGGAACTCTCTTGCTATTTCCATGATCCAGCAGATATTGTCAATTTGATCTCTGGTTCCTCTGCCTTTTCTAAAAACAGCTTGAACATCAGGAAGTTAACGTTTCACATATTGCTGAAGCCTGGCTTGGAGAATTTTGAGCATTACTTTACTAGCATGTGAGATGAGTGCAATTGTGCGGTAATTTGAGCATTCTTTGACATTGCCTTTCTTTGGGATTGGAATAAAAACTGACCTTTTCCAGTCCTGTGGGCACTGCTGAGATTTCCAAATTTGCTGGCATATTGAGAGTAGCACTTTCACAGCATCATCCTTCAGGATTTGAAATAGCTCAACTGGAATTTCATCACCTCCACTAGCTTTGTTCACAGTGATGCTTTCTAAGGCCCACTATAGATATTTTTAATGTTCATTTTGAATATATGGAAACTAAGGAATGCTAGGAGGGTTTGGGGTCAGGAGGAGAAGGGGACGACAGAGGATGAGATGGCTGGATGGTATCACTGACTGAATGGGCATGAGTTTGAGTGAACTCCAGGAGTTGGTGATGGACAGGGAGGCCTGGAGTGCTATGATTCATGAGGTCGCAAAGAGTTGGACACGACTGAGCAACTGAACTGAACTGAAGGAATAAGGGGTAGGGTAGGTGTACATTTACTATATTATATTGTAAATAAATGCCTGGACCAACATTTGGACCCAGGTCTGTATAGCCGTAAAAGCATGCTTTTTTGACTCTTCTAGAAATAAAAATTTCATAGCATGAGAACAAAATACAGTCCACAGATTGTACTGTTTAACCTGCATAATGATTTGGAACAATTTATAATTACTTGCCAAATTCTAAAGAAGAAGATTTTACATTAAGAACAGAAGTAGCTGGCATTTCTCCTGTCAACGGTCCCTACACTCCTTAGTCTTGACATGGCTTCACTGTAGAAGTCACACAGGGGCTTACAGGATATTTTTATGCTTTGTTATAGTATGAACTGTTATAGCCTACCTGCTAAATCATATGTGGAACCCCTAACCCCCAATGCAACTATACTTGGAGAGGTCTTGAAGGAGATGATTAAAGTTAAATGGGGTCATAAGGGTGGGGTCCTCATTTGATAGGACCAATGTCCACATAAGAAGTGGTGCCTCTCTCAGCACACACAGAGGCGAGACCACATACGGACATAGCAAGAAGAAAACCATCTGAAAGTCAGAAGGAGAAGCCTTACCAGAAACTCTGCCAGCACCTTGAACTTCTAGCCTCAAGAACTATGAGAAAATAACTGTTTGTTGTTTAAGACATCCAGTCTCTGGTCTTTATTATGGCAGCCTGAGGAAACCAGTTCACTCACATTCAGCTCTCTCCTCTTCATTCTATTGTTGTCACCTGCCTGGTTCCTTTACCTGAGTTTGCTCTATGTAGCTTCTCCACCCAGCCACAGAGAAGATACTCTAAGTTGTTCTAATTTTAATATTCCCAGTTTACCTTGCAGTTTATCAGACTATAATGAGCTTTTGGGTGGTCATGACACTGATTTACTAGAAAATGATCAAGTAGCAAGATTTTGATGTGAAATATCCAGGGTAAGTGTATCTTAAGCAGTGTCTTTAAAAAGTTAATCCTTAAGCAGAAAAATATTTAAAAACTAGTAATAACCTGGCTAATGCAATTTCCCACTAGTGAATTAAAGTGTGCCCTTAATAAATCAAACATCAAGAAACAAAATAAGCTGTTACATTTAAAGTATAATACATATATAATAAGGAGAATGTGTGAAAGTCACATCCAAATGAAAATACAAAAGTGTTTGAAACATTGAGGCATTTTTTGTATTGAATTATGAGCAAATGTCATAGATTTAATTATTAATTTCCCCACTGTTATATGCACAGAGACAGGTTTCAAGGCACAGTCATTCTCTGGCTTTCATAGGTCTAATTTGTATAATTATTGCATAAATAAAGAATTGTCCCCCAAAATAAGAAAGAAAAAATAAATGGTATAATTGTATTTGTGAAAAGTGTGCTCCCAGTATATCTTGGATATCTTGGAGGATGCTAATCCACAATAATTACCCCAGAGACAGTGCTTAAACTTTTCTGAAATGTTTGACTTATTTATGAAGTGTATGTACCATTTTAATATAATCAGTGTTAAAAATAATCTTTAAAACATACCTAGAAAGAATAATGAAAATGGAAAATAGATGAAATATAATATTTTCAACTAAAATGTATTACCTATGAGGGCACAAAATACTTTATGACCTGTTTACCATTGTGCTCCTAGGGCCATCACATTGTAGATGTTCAACAAATACTTGTGAAAAGAGTGAATGAATATTCCAAACTCAGCATAATGCAAAAGAAAGTAAATATACTAAATTCAAGAGACCAGGCTCCATTCCTGATTCTTTTGATAACCCTGCAGTGCTCTATAATTCCCTAAACTAAACCTAGAATTATTTTTACCTTTTAGTCAAGTGAAAAGATTAAATTCATATTTTGCCTGGGGATGTGAACATGCTTAAAACCTAGAGAGAGATTAATTAACCTGTGCATGGGGTTGATGATTCTAAAGAATAGCAGGCTTGCTCTCCAATTAGTGCAAAATAGTTCCTTAGAACTAGGGCACTGATGTACTCTGACACCTATCCTTTAAAAGACATGATGACGAATGAAAAATTTGTTGTCATATAAGTTTGCACTATAGAAACCATTTGTCCAGATAAATCGGTAAAAAAAAAAAATTTAATATGCTGTCATTTTTTAAATCTTTAAGATAATTTGCCCATTACTAAAT
The DNA here is from genome assembly GCF_055505025.1 of Bos grunniens. Lineage (NCBI taxonomy): Eukaryota > Metazoa > Chordata > Mammalia > Artiodactyla > Bovidae > Bos > Bos grunniens. Next base: position 98,871,723 of record NC_141171.1, on the reverse strand, counting down.
ATTAAGGAAAATCTACAAGCAAGCATGTTGCTACTGGGCCCTGATTTTGAAATGTATTTTGAGGAAATGCTTAAAAGTCATGTTTAAACTAGAGGAACATTGACAAATAACTGCTCCAGTGCAGTGTACGTAATCTTAAAGAGTGAGTGTAGCTGTGGTGGTGGGTGCTGGTGTAGTGGCTAAGTCATGTCTTTCTTGTGACCCCACGGACTGTAGCCCACAAGGTTCCTATGTGTAGTTGTAGAAGCATCTAATTTATTCTCTGGGAGCAGTTTATATACTAGAGCAATTAAGCTTATTTAAATAGTTTCCCAACATACTTTGAGAGTGTTTATCAGATTAATTACAGTGACATCTGTTTATAAGTTAATGTTGTGACATTAAGCATCCAGGTTCGATACTGGATGCTTGGGGCTAGTGCACTGGGACAACCCAGAGGGATGGTATGGGGAGGGAGGATGGAGGAGGGTTCAGGATGGGGGACATGTGTATACCTGTGGCGGATTCATTTTGATATTTGGCAAAACTAATACAATTATGTAAAGTTTAAAAATAAAATAAAATTAAAAAAAAAAGAATGTAAAACACAACCATCTCCAAACGTGTAAACCTGTACAAAACACCCAAATTACATTTCATATTAAAATGACTTGAATTTAATCTACAGCTGACAGATGGGTTCTACTGAATCTGGAAAATAACTTACACTCTGTATTTTAATCATAATTGTATGAAAGTAGATTATTTTTAGCCTCTTCTCTACCAAGAAACATCACACTCACTGAGCCCACTTCTGCATTTTACTGGCTAACCAGAGGAGTGATCAAATAAAACTCAAAACTAGACTTTGAAAGAAGATGTGTGTTATGGGTCCATTTGTCTATATGTGTGTATCTACAAACTAGTGTGTACATGCTTGTATTACACTGTGCTGCAGATGGGGGGATTTTTGGGGGGGGATTTTTTTTTTTTCCTCATCATTTGCACTGCCCGTCAGTCTTATTCTCCTAGGATAAAACTCCTACTGTTGGCTAAAGCCATACAAAAATATTCATTGAATTTTATTCAGTACCTATTGTGTGCCAGAGAATATTTGCTGGATATTCAAGATTCATTAGTAAATAAGAAAGAAATGATTCCTGCCTTATGAGACTTACCATGTTGTGGGAAAGATAAAAAAACAAGTATGGTATTACCCTAGCATAATAAGTACTGAAAACTAAGAAGAAAGGAAAGGAATGGGATGCTAGGGAGCATGTAGCAAGTCAATTTAACTAACTTTAAGTGAGTCAGTGAAAGTGAAAAGTGAAAGTGAAGTCTCTCAGTCATGTCTGACTCTTTGAGACCCCATGGACTGTAGCCTAAGAGGTTCCTCCATCCATGGAATTTTCCAGGCAAGAGTACTGGAGTGAGTTGCCTTTCCCTTCTCCAGGGGATCTTCCTGACCCAGAGATCAAACCCCGGTCTCTCTCATTGTAGACAGATTCTTTACCATGTGAACCACAAGGGCAGCTCCCTTAGAAAGTCAAGGAGGACCTCAAAGAAGAATATTTTGAATATAAGACTTACAGAAATAGTACCATTTAATCACACAATAATGGGAAAGAGCATTTGAGACAGAATGAAAATTCCCGCAGAAAACTAAAAGGTCTGGAGGATGGACAGGGAGCAAGGTGTACTGGGAACTCTGAAGCAAGTCCTAGCAGTGGAATGTGTAAGGGGAGGACCTCTCAGGAGAAGATGAGGAGACAAGACAATGAAGGGCTCCAAGCAAATGCAAGACAGAAAAATGAAGACAGAGGTAAGAGTAGCTTTGTAGTATGTAAAGTGAAAGTGAAGTCACTCAGTCATGTCCGACTCTTTGCGACCCCATGGACTACACAGTCCATGGAATTCTCCAGGCCAGAATACTAGAGTGGGTAGCCTTTCCCTTCTCCAGGGGATCTTCCCAACCCAGGAGTGGAACTCAGGTCTCCCGCATTGAAGGCGGATTCTTCAGTCAGTCATTTCAGTCACTCAGTCATGTCCGACTCTGTGATCTCGTGGACTGCAGCACACCAGGCCTCCCTGCCCATCACCAACTCCCAGAGCTTACCCAAACTTATGTCCACTGAGTCGGTGATGCCATCCAGCCATCTCATCCTCTGTCATCCCCTTCTCCTCTCGCCTTCAATCTTTCCCAGCATCAGTGAGTCAGCTCTTTCAATGAGTCAGCTCTTCACATCAGGTGGCCAAAGTATTGGAGTTTCAGCTTTAGCATCAGTCCTTCCAATGAATATTCAGAACTGATTTCCTTTAGGATGACTGGTTGGATCTCCTTGCAGTTCAAGGGACTCTCAAGAGTCTTCTCCAACACCACAATTCAAAAGCATCAATTCTTTGGTGCTCAGCTTTCTTTATGGTCCAACTCTCACATCCATACATGACCACTGGAAAAACTATATATCATACATAAGAAAGCATAAAAAACATATTATAGGTCAAGATTATAAGAAGCAAAATTAATAGAATTGTATTACATACATTATATATATATATATATGGCCTGACAACAATATTTACAAGATTTTTGTTATATCTTCTATTTCAAAACCTTCACTTTATTAAAAAATTGTCTTTAATGACTAGCCTTATCTCTCTTATTTTCAGAAATGAAACCTATGGCAGATAAAATTCTTATGAAGAATTTGAAAAATAAAGAGAAAATGCAAACTCATAAGAGAACAATCACTAGAAAATAATATAGTATGAACAAGCATAAAATAGGGTTGGAATAAGAAAACAATTATTTGAAATTTCAATTTGTCAAATAAATTATTCAAAAAGAAGGATTCAAAGAATCATTTATATTCACTAAGGACAGTGGAGAAAGCAGCCAGTTTAGGTCTCATATAGTATCCTAAAAAAGGATCATGTTACTTTTAAGTATAAATTTTTCCTTTTTAATGGCTAGAGATCAAATACTGTAAAACACTCTTAATGCAACTGTCTGAGGGCAAAGTGTAATGTACGTTCATGTTTTCTTCTTTTGAGATGCCCAAGTCACCTGCAAAAATACAAACAAACAAAAAACAACTTGTAATCGTGCCCAGTTCCAATCCCACTGTAGTAAGATATTTTACTGCATTGTGAGTTTCGAGCCTCCACTGTGATTTCTGGAGGAGAACTAATTATATAGTGTGAGCTGGTTGAGCACTGCAGGCTGCTTCTTCATCAGACTTAAAACAAGGAAGCCAAGTGCTCCAGTAGGGGTTTCCCAGAATGCACATCTCTGGTGGACGGCTCATTCCAGCTCAATTAATAATCAGACTATTTTCTTTCACATATTGCTAAGGAACTACAGATGGTAAAAGTTTGGATTTTTTCCCAGAAAGGACTCTGAGAGCAAAAGCAGGGGAAGCAACTGGGGTTTTGTTCTCCTTATGCAGACCCCATCTCAATTTCTGTCAGTACTGGAGTGATGAGCCAAATCAGAAATCCTGTGCTTTTTAAAAGTTTCACCAGTGACTCACAAATGGCTGAGGAGGGACTTTTCTTACCAGACCTGGCTACTGTCCACAACCCAGAGGAAACTGCTGGGAAGGCTATGCTTCCTTTCCACCCACAACAACAGAACTTGGGAAGGAAAGGAGAATTTCAGATATGTTGTGCTGTGGTGAGAATCAAGCAGCCTGGCAGGCGTACTGTATCTACAAAGATGATGTTTCCCGAGTTAGGTCCAAACCTTCCCATCTTTTAGCTGGACCAATGGGACTATATCAATTCAAAAAATATAATATCAATTTGTTTATAATAACTCTCAAATACTATATAAACACTGACTCTAAGGTTAGAAATGATAATCATGGCCTGCATAGAACCATTTTCCTTGACAAGCCTTTTGTGTCTAGTCAGTCAGTGCTGGTCACTCCTTGCATATTGTGAAAGGTGTGTTTCAAAGCACATTCCATAGTGGACATCACACTGTAGGAGTGAATTTTCTAGTGATTTTCCCCCTGGAAAAAGTTACCAGAACATGGCTGTGCAAAGCAGTAATACTGTAGACAGAGAGTGCCTTGACAAGCCAGCGAGATTGATTTTAGGATGGAAATCATTGGGGGGAAAATGGTTTAATTTTGTCTGTGCATGCTGTGTGCTAAGTCACTTCAGTCCTGTCCCACTCTTTGTGACGCTATGGACTGTAGCCCACCAGGCTCCTCTGTCCATGGGATTCTCCAGGCAAGAATACTGGAGTGAGTTGACATGCCCTCCTCCAGGGGAATCTCCCTGACCTAGGGATCAAACCCTTGTCTCTTGTATCTCCTGCGTAGACAGGCAGGTTCTTTACCACTAGCGCTACCACTGATTTTTTTTTAAATTCCAAGTTTCTGTTTTCCATGGCAGGGAGGGAAAAACCTAAATGCATAAAAGAATGTGTTTGCATATATGCTGTGAAATAAAGGTTATTGGTAGCTTGCTCCTATCTCCTCACCTATCCCCAGAAGTCACACGGAGACAAGCTCTTGTTCTCCAGATTCAGTCATATTCTTGCCCATGACACACCAGACACACCTATGTCCCAAAATAGCCCTCACACTGTGAGGAAAGTAAGTCTTCACGGTAAGTTAGTCATTCCTCACTAGGACAATTTTGAGGTGTTTTCCTTACGTTCTGTCACAGATTCCAAAGACGATGACAATCAGCCTCCTGCTCAGTAACATGCTCTTCATGAGCTTTGCTGTCACCCTCTCAGGGGGCTCCTGAAGAGCTCCTCCCACTAAATTACCTACTTCCAAATTGCAGTTTCAGAGTCTGACTCTGAGCACATCCAAACGAATACACCACCAGAGGGTTAAGCATAGCCAATCATCTCACTCAATACTGAATATGTTGGTATTTCCAACATACTATTCTGGGGCAGTATAACTAATATTCAGAAAATCTGTTGAAAATTCTCTTTTTAAACCTCAATTGCTCAGACGAAAACCTGCTTGACACATACTCTCTGGTCTTCTTTGGCCCTGGGTAAAGTAAGGTCTGTCTAGTCAAGGCTATGATTTTTCCAGTGGTCATGTATGGATGTGAGAGTTGGATTGTGAAGAAAGCTGAGCGCCGAAGAATTGATGCTTTTGAACTGTGGTGTTGGAGAAGACTCTTGAGAGTCCCTTGGACTGCAAGGAGATCCAACCAGTCCATCCTAAAAGAGATGAGTCCTGGGATTTCTTTGGAAGGACTGATGCTAAAGCTGAAACTTCAGTACTTTGGCCACCTCATGTGAAGAGTTGACTCATTGGAAAAGACTCTGATGCTGGGAAGGATTGGGGGCAGGATGAGAAGGGGATGACAGAGGATGAGATGGCTGGATGGCATCACCAACCTGATGGACATGAGTTTGAGTGAACTCCAGGAGTTGGTGATGGACAGGGAGGCCTGGCATGCTGCAATTCATGGGGTCACAAAGAGTCAGACACGACTGAGCAACTGGACTGAACTGAATTAAAAGTAAGGAGAAGATTCACCTAGAAAGGAAAGCTTTGTGTTCAGAGACAAGAACACACAGCAGTCCATTATCTCTTGTAAGTTCCACATCCTGCCTTTGTTTTCCTTTCTTTCAGTTGTTTCTCTAATTTCACCTTTCCATATTGACAGAAAAGGACAAGTGAGACATACAAGGAATGGGAATCTGAACAGAAAGACAAAGTCCAATGAGCAATGAAAATACAAATAACATACGATCACTAACAGTGAAGATGTGACATATAAAAGATACAGTTCGTAAGCATCCCTAATCCATGTAAGACAGAAGTCCAAGATGAGGGGCACTGGTTCAAGTGTAATAGAAACAGTACAGAACAAGAAGAAGGCAACCTGAGAATCAGGAGGACAAATTCCCTTAAATTCTGAGTCCACATCAGAGAATTTGTTTGACCTATATATTCCATTGCTATCCTATGTAGCTTTGAAGTTTGACATTAAAGAGATTTTGCTAAAATTTAAAATGTGAGTGTAGACCAGAAATTTAAAGAAGGCAGGAATTAAACCCTAAAAGGGGCATTTATCTCTTTGTGGCAGCTGAGTAAATTATTTCACATGATATCTGCTGCAACAGAATAACAGTATTAGCAACCAAAACTTGCCTCATCACCTGCCTTGCCAAGTATTTCAATTTTTCTTTCACTTTGAGGAAACTGGTTGGCAAAGAAGCAACAGAAAATGCAACCATAAAATCTAAAACCTGAAACATTTTAAAACCTACAAAGAAAAATTTTCGATAACCCCCTAATAAACATTCAACTTTACAAAATTCTACTTTCCTGATATACTACGCTGAACACATCCTCATCACGGAGATAAAGTTGCACGGTGCCTGCTAATACTGTACTTGCAATAACATGCCCAGGTTGAGAAAACTGGGAAGAGGCCGAGGGGTTGTAGTAGTTACTGAACCATCTGTGCTGCCAAATAGTGTAAAATTCAGGTCTATTCACTTTACAGATGGCTGTTTCATTTCAGGAAAAGCAATTTTGTAATGGATAGTCTAGATCACCACTTTCACCTATTGGAAGCTTTAAAAAAAAAAAATTCTTAACAATGAAAGTACTGAAACAAGAATTATAAGGAATGCTTTTTAAAAAAATAAACAGTAAGGCACTCAATATTATTTCATATTCCCTCACATATCAAACATCCAATTAGAGAGCTCAGGTTTTTTTTTACTTCAGAAGATGAGATGCAGTGATTCATAGGGCTTGGAAATAACCTGTGTATAGATGACTGGAAGAGGCATATCACATTTTGCATCCTTACAGATACCTGACCTTATTGCAGCTTCTCTAATAGCCCCTGTAAGGCATCTTGCAAAATCTTCAAGGGGGTTAAAGATGGGAATGGTAGACTTTCAATTTTTGTTCATATCAGATTTCTGATTTTAGCAGTCCTCTCACCCATGCAGAAAATCCTTCCTTAGTAACTTATACACTATCACAGTTTCAAGAAATTGAAAATCTGTTTTACTTCATCCAAATTTGAAATAAGCTAAGCTGTCACTGTCCTAGAATAGGTCTGTTACAATGCTAGGAGCCAGAACAGTCTAACGATTCAAAATTCTCTGAAAAATATGATTATCTCATCTCCTAGTCAAAAATCTCATTTGTTCACCATTATCTCTAGAATAATCATAAAACTTTTTTAACATGCCTCTTGATATGCATCTTTCCTCTACTAGAATGGAAGTAACTTTTCACTATTCTATAGTACCCAGCTTAAGTAGCTCTTCCTACCATAATCCTAAACAGATTTAATATCCTTGCTATGGTGATCTCACCTTTGAGTCCCCTGTTTCTTCACTACCCTCATATCCAAATTATCTTTACTTTTCTAACTTTACAATATATCTGAACATATTCATCCATTTTTCTATGCCCATCCTTCAAGTCACCATCATTTTTCACCAGGAGTACCCCAACATACTTCCTATTTTCTCCTATTGCTGTACTATAATCCATTTTCCACATATCAGTCAGTAAGCTCTGAAATACATAAATAAAATCAGGCCATTCTGCTGAGCATCACAGCAAGTGGCTTTCTACAGAAGTTAGCAATAATGACTTTTTGTGTTGGATAAAATTCTTGAGAATCCCTTGGACTGCAAGGAAATCCAACCAGTCCCATCCTAAAGGAAATTGGTCCTGAATATTCATTGGAAGGACTAATGTTGAAGCTGAAACTCCAATACTTTGGCCACCTGATGAGAAGAACAAGGAAAGGGACGAAAGAGGCTGAGATGGTTGGATGGTATCACCGACTGGATGGACATGAGTTTGAGTAAGAGCCGGGAGTTGGTGATGGACAGGGAGGGCTGGCGTGCTACAGTCCATGGGGTCACAAAGAGTCAAACACAACTGAGCGACTGAACTGACTGACTGAATTTAGGAAAAAACTGACTCACTGTTGTGATCTATCACATGTGCATGTTACAGCTCTTGCCTCCCTCTCATGCATAAGTTCATATTTCCTACTTGCTCATTTTGTCTTGATCACATATCTCTATATTAAACATATGAGTCCTATTCTGTAAGCATTCCTAAGCTCATTTTTCCCCATAATGACTTTCCCAAAATATACCTCTGAAATGTTATTTCCTCTAACCTTTGATTGGTTGGCTTCTTTATGCTATTGAGACTTCACTAATTCAGCCACTCAGTACTGCTCAGTCACCTGCCATACATCATTTCCATTGCTTTAGAATGCTTGATACTATGTGAAAAAACCATTCATTGACTAGTTACTCATAGTAACCTTGTTTTTGTTGCACTTAGCCTTAAACTCTAATCTTGGCATATAGATTAGCTTTGGCACATAGTAGTTTTCAGTAAATATTTGTTGAATAAATAATGATTTTGTAAATGAATGTTGTTTGTTTTAATGCTATACTACTAACCATAACAGATACTTGACAGAAGTATTTTGAAGGAAAATATCTGATTTTACTAGGTCAATTTATGTTTTTCCAAAGATTAAAGAGCCTACTTCCACTTCCACTTTGTATATATCAGATAATTAAATGTGTCTCTTTTATATGCCAATACACAGTATGAAAAAAATGTCAGAGGAGATGAACTACTGAGTGGACCATACCCATTGCAGAAGTTACACTTAACAAGACTATGTCACTAGTAAAGACATATATATATATATGAGCAAAAGCATACCAATCTATTGAAAAAGAGAATTTAGAAATACTGTTTATAATAGAAATTATAAAATATTATTGAAATGAACAACTCTAAAAAGGACTAAATTATACAGAAGAATAGCTAATATTGTAGAGTCAGTTGACGAGCCAGGAGAGAAAGCCAAAGAAAAATTTTAGTAAAGATGAAATTTTGAGAACATAAAGTTCAGTATAATAGCATCTCTATTAAAGAAACTTACAAGGACATTATAGTAAATGCCAAGCTAAAGCATAACTCAGGAAAACTACAATAAATATAAAGGGAGGGAATAAAAAGAAATTTTTTAATTCTGAGGCTTGTATTTTAAATACAACACAATGAATGTGTGAGATGGGATAAGTCAAGAAATAGTTTGGAAATATCTGTCTTTTTTAAAGTTTCTCATGAAAAATTTATTTATGTATTGCATATTCAATTTTTTTGATTTTTTAATTTAAATTTATTTATTTTAATTGGAGGCTACTTACTTTACAATATTGTATTGGTTTTGCCATACATCAACATGAATCTGCCACGGGTGTACTTATTAAGAGGAACATATGACTCGGGTCAATAAATCTGGTAAGGGAATATTTGAAAAGTTTGTAAATGGACTCTGACAGTACAATGACTATTTTTCCTCCTTGTCAGAATATGTGAGACCAAGATTTTGACCCTTGATTTTAATCAGAAGAAGGCAAAGTTTGTGCACCATTTTCTTTTAAGACTGGCCACACATCATAACTGAAGGGGAAAAAAAAATGCACAGTGTAAGTGAAGCTCATTAATCTAGTTCTGTATTTTAAAACCCCTTCTGGAACTCCTTCAGTAAACCAGCCTCCCTAATCTATTTAGAAGGAGACATCTAATGTGTTTCCTGTGTAGTGGGACTCTGCCACTTTGAAGATTTAATGGCATTAGACCAAGAGGAGAAGGGGAGTAGAGACTGTCATCAGCCACTGTCTTTGCTCCAGAGAAAATTTGCAATACAGTATCAGGACACCTGTCCTTACCCAAAACAGTCATGAGATGTTCTCACTGGTGTATACTCCATAGGAAAAACCTCTCTGTTTCTATTCCAGTACCAAGCAAGTCAGTCCAAGAGATAAAGACTTGGGTCAGCAGCAGGCGAAGGTACTCAATTAAAGACTTGTTTACAAACTCAGGTTATAGACAAAGGCAAAAGTGCTGCTAACTGAGTAGATTCATTGCCATGTAGGCAGCAGCAAATGCATGTTTTTTTCCCAAAGGAAAGCATCCTCATTTTCTGTATTCAGAATTCACACATATTATGGAGGAAAAAGCACAGCAAATCAAAATTAGTACTCTCATATTAGAGACTAAACATTAATATAAAAGTTACAGACACCTTCTGCGTTATCCTCTTACTATTTTTTCTGTGATTATATCATATACATGTTTTATTTACAAACACAGAAATATAAGAAACTTGTTAAACTTTATGTTTTATATCATAATAAATCAAAAAGTTGTATTTTTCTCAAAATTTTTCAGTTTAGAAATTTTTAAAAATTGAGATAAAATATACATCCCTTATAATACAGTGCTTAGGTGTTTGGTTTGATGAGTTTTGATGATTACATCTAGCCATGTAATAACCATCAAAATAAGATATAGAACATTTATATCTCCTTTGAATGTTCCCTGATGATTTTCTCCACTCAATTCCAACCTTACTAGAAGTAACCACTTTCTTATTTTCAATACTAGTCTAATTATGCTTATACTTCAAAAAAATGAAATCATAGAATATTTATCATTTTATTAAATATAATACTTTTTGAGTCATATATGTTCTCAAGTTTGATAGAAGCTCATTTCTTTTTTTTTATTTTTGAATACTTCATTATATGAATATAATACTATCTGCTTATCTATTTTTCTTTTAGTGAATATTCTGTTATCTTCAGAATATTGAAATTTTGTGAATAAGATGTATAAGTAGTTTATGACTATTTTTAGCATTTTTAGACTATATTTAGTCATTTTTAGCATTATGTTTTTATATCTCTTACATAATTACCTAGGATTATCAATTTTGGTTGACTTTTTTTGTCTTTTGTTTTATATTTTTATGAATACCTAGTTGTTCCAGAATGATTTGTTAGAAGGATTTTTCCATTGATTTAACTTAGCACTTTTGTCAAAAGTCACATTACAATATTGTGCTTGTCAAAGTTCTTTACTATAATTTATTGATATACTCTCCCATATTTATACCAATTACACACTGTTCTGTTTACTATAGGTTTAATATATGGGCTTCCCAGGTGGCTCAGTGGTAATAAGTCCACCTGCCAATGCAGGAGCTGCAGCAGATGCAAGTTCAATCCCCAGGTAAGGAAGATCCCTGGAGAAGGAAATGGCAACCTACTCCAGTATTCTTGCCTGGAAAACTCCATGGACAGAGGAGCCTGGGGGGCTACAGCACATAGGTCACAAAAAGTCAGACATGATTGAGTGACTGAGAAATCAGATGTCACAAAACCAGCCAATAGAACTGGTTAAATAACTTGATTCTTATTTATCTTAGTTTGTGCTGCTATAACAGGATACAGTATACTTGTGACTAAAAAGCAAACATTAATTTCTCCACTTCTGGAGGCTAGAAGTCTGAGACCAGGGTCGCGGTATGGTCAAGTTCTTTGTGAGAGATTCTTGTTGGTTTACATGGCAGAGAGAGAGAGACATGTGGGGTCTCTTCTTCTTTTTATAAAAGCATTAAATCCATCATGAGGGCCCAGACTCAAATACCTCCTGAAGGCCCCACCTCCAAATACCATCACATTGTGGGGAAGGGTTTTGACATGTGAACAGGGGGCCAGGGGACACCAACATTCAAGATTATTTGGGCTCCTCCAAACCACTAGACCATTCAGGTATGACCTAAATCAAATCCCTTATGATTATACAGTGGAAGTGAGAAATATATTTAAGGGCCTAGATCTGATAGATAGAGTGCCTGATGAACTATGGAATGAGGTTCGTGACATTGTACAGGAGACAGGGATCAAGACCATCCCCATGGAAAAGAAATACAAAAAAGCAAAATGGCTATCTGGGGAGGCCTTACAAATAGCTGTGAAAAGAAGAGAAGCGAAAAGCAAAGGAGAAAAGGAAAGATATAAGCATCTGCATACAGAGATCCAAAGAATAACAAGAAGAGATAAGAAAGCCTTCCTCAGCGATCAGTGCAAAGAAATAGAGGAAAACAACAGAATGGGAAAGCCTAGAGATCTCTTCAAGAAATTAGAGATACCAAGGGAACATTTCATGCAAAGATGGGCTCAATCAAGGACAGAAATGGTATGGACCTAACAGAAGCAGAAGATATTAAGAAGAGGTGTCAAGAATACACAGAAGAACTGTACAAAAAAGAGCTTCATGACCCAGATAATCTCGATGGTGAGATCACTCACCTGGAGCCAGACATCCTGGAATGTGAAGTCAAGTGGGCCTTAGAAAGCATCACTATGAACAAAGCTAGTGGAGGTGATGGAATTCCAGTTGAGCTATTCCAAATCCTGAAGGATGATGCTGTGAAAGTGCTGCACTCAATATGCCAGCAAATTTGAAAAACTCAGCATGCCAGCAAATTTGGAAAACTCAGCAGTGGCCACAGGACTGGAAAAGGTCAGTTTTTCATTCCAATCCCAAATAAAGGCAATGTCAAAGAATGCTCAAACTACTGCACAACTGCACTCATCTCACATGCTAGTAAAGTAATGCTCAAAATTCTCCAAGCCAGGCTTCAGCAATACGTGAACCGTGAACTTCCAAATGTTCAAGCTGGTTTTACAAAAGGCAGAGGAACCAGAGATCAAATTGTCAACATCCGCTGGATCATGGAAAAAGCAAGAGAGTTCCAGAAAAACATCTATTTCTGCTTTATTGACTATGCCAAAGCCTTTGACTGTGTGGATCACAATAAACTGTGGAAAATTCTGAAAGAGATGGGAATACCAGACCACATGATCTGCGTCTTGAGAAATCTATATGCAGGTCAAGAAGCAACAGTTAGAACTGGACATGGAACAACAGACTGGTTCCAAATAGGAAAATGAGTACCTCGAGGCTGTATATTGTCACCCTGCTTATTTAACTTATATGCAGAGTACATCATGAGAAATGCTGGACTGGAAGAAACACAAACTGGAATCAAGATTACCGGGAGAAATATCAATAACCTCAGATATGCCCATGACATCACCCTTATGGGAGAAAGTGAAGAGGAACTAAAAAGCCTCTTGATGAAGGTGAAAGGAGAGTGAAAAAGTTGGCATAAAGCTCAACATTCAGAAAATGAAGATCATGGCGTCCGGTCCCATCACTTCATGGGAAATAGACAGGGAGACAGTGGAAACAGTGTCAGACTTTATTTTTGGGGGACTCCAAAATCACTGCAGATGGTGACTGCAGCCATGAAATTAAAAGACACTTACCCCTCGGAAGGAAAGTTATGACCAACCTAGATAGCATATTGAAAAGCAGAGACATTACTTTGCCAACAAAGGTTCGTCTAGTCAAGGCTATAGTTTTTCCAGTGGTCATGTATGGATGTGAGGGTTGGACTGTGAAGAAGGCTGAGCACCAAAGAATTGATGCTTTTGAACTGTGGTGTTGGAGAAGACTCTTGAGAGTCCCTTGGACTGCAAGGAGATCCAACCAGTCCATGCTGAAGGAGATCAACCCTGGGATTTCTTTGGAAGGAATGATGCTAAAGCTGAAACTCCAGTATTTTGGCCACCTCATGCTAAGAATTGACTCTTTGGAAAAGACTCTGATGCTGGGAGGGATTGGGGGAAGGAGGAGAAGGGGACGACAGAGGATGAGATGGCTGGATGGCATCACTAACTCGATGGACGTGAGTCTGAGTGAACTCTGGGAGTTGGTGATGGACAGGGAGGCCTGGTGTGCTGCGATTCATGGGGTCGCAGAGTTGGACACGACTGAGCGATGGAACTGAACTGAACTGAAACCTTTGAATTTCCATACAACTTTCAGAACCCACTTTTCAGTTTCTTCAAAAAACCATTCATTATTAATGATGACTCTTTTCAAATCTACAGATTAATTTAGAAAGAATTCACATTAAGAAAATATGAAGTCTTCTTGTCAATAAAAATTCTATGTTTTTCCATCAAAAAATATTTAGATCTTTTTAGATTTAGATCTTGCATTTATTTCTGCATGGTTTTGTCATTTTCAACAGAGATGTCCTGCATAATTTTATAAGATATATTACAGCTCGATATATGAATATCTTGTCGCTATAAAAAGTATTTTTCTATTTCAGGTCTAATATTCCATTGCTAGTATAGAAAAATATAATTTATTTCTGCGTACTGAAGTTCTATTTGCAGTCTTGTTCAGTTTACTTACTAATTCTAGGAGCAGTTTCTAGATACACAGCAATGTCATTTACAGGTAGAGCTTCACTTCTTTCACAGTCACCTCAGCTTTTATTCTTTATATGTATGTAGAATATATATATATATGTAGGTTTTCTCTTATTCTGTTTTTAATTCTTATACTGTTATTAATAATAATTCCTTAGCAAAATTTATAAAAACAAAACAAAAAGAACTGTTGCAGAAGGTACAACAAATACTCTTATTCAAGGACTCAGACAAGACGACTTCTTTTGGAGAAGTAGAGAAAATAAAGTTTGCCTCTGGGGAAAGTATAGAGAAACTACTCATGTCCTAGACACAAATAATAACACGTCGATGCTGGGGTTAGAGAGATGCCAAAGTTCTTGGCCCTGGTAGAGAATCAGGAAGTCATCCTGGGCAGAGGGTCCTATACTGATTGCAAGTGGAGCTCTATAACCCCAAGACAAAAGGTAGAAAACTCCTTACTACCAAGGACATCAGGATGAAGTAGGTTTCTGAGAAATCCTCATCCTGATGCCCAGGAGCACAAAGTTTATCTATGAATTAGGTGGACAAGGACAACGGCGGTCTGCCTCTGCCTTTATCATAAGCCTGGGGACAAGAAACAAGCAGTGACACTCCACTGCTGTTGGAGCACAAGGAACATGGATACAGACCCCCACCCTGTGCAAACAAGTAAGGAGGAATAGCAGAAAGCTTAGAGAGGAGTCAAAACACTGAGAAAAGTCCTCTAGCCTCCTGGGTCGGGCATTAGAGCACAAGGTATCTAGAGCCCTCACCCAGAGAATGATGAACCATACATTGCCAAGAAGATAAAATAGGAATGCAATCCCAACAGTTCCACTCCTAAGTAGACTGAATCAACCACCTACACTCTGGCCTAATAGAAAAAGCAGCATGACCATTCCCTGACAAAAGTAGAATTTTTGTCTCTATTGTTATGCTACATGTGATAGCTGTTAGTCAATCAAAAGTTAAAGAGCATGTAAAAAACAAGGAAAATGACCCACTTTTAAGACATAAAGCAATAAACAGAACCAGACTCAGAAATGACCCAGATATTGTAGCTATTAGGAAATCAAAAACAGCTATATTTAATTTTTGAAAAATTGGAGGGGAAAATGTTGACTAACATACATGAACAGACTAGGGAATTTTAGTGGAGAGATATGATCTGTAAGAAAGAATATAATGAGATTGTTAGAAATAAAATCAATGATAAAGAATTCTTTTGATGAACTCAACAGTCAGCAGAAATCATCCAAAGTCAAGCATAAAGAGGAAAATAATTTAAAAAGAACAAAAAAATGACAGTATGCAGAAGCGGTGGAATTAAACAAACAGCCTAAATTCAAGTTTGAGAAGTTCAAGAATGAGAAGAGAGAAAGGGGAGAAAAAAAGGAAGGCTGGAGAGACAATAGCTGAGAACTTTCCAAAAGAAATAAAAGCATACAGGAGATAGACAACAAAATATAGACACCAGTAGCACAGAGAAACCCTAGCAGGATAATAACAACAAAAACACATACCTTAATCAAAAAAAAAAAAAATTAATAACTAAAAGTAAAGAGAAAAGCTTAAAGGCAGCCAGAAAAAAAAAAAATATATATATATATATATAAAGAGGGACAAAAATAATTATAGCATACTTCTTCTGAGAAACAATTCAAAATACCGTGGGGAGGGGAGAAATAAACCCAGAATTCCATATCCAGCGAAATACATTTCAAAAATAAGAACCCTTTCAGAAAACAAACACTGGAATGTATTGCCAGGAGACTTGCTATAGACTAAATATTAAATTGATGCTTTTGAACTGTGGTGTTGGAGAAGACTCTTGAGAGTCCCTTGGACTGCAAGGAGATCCAACCAGTCCATCCTAAAGAAATCAGTCCTGAGTGTTCATTGGAAGGACTGATGCTGAAGCTAAAATTCCAATTCTTTGGCCACCTGATGAGAAGAGCTGACTCATTTGAAAAGACCCTCATGCTGGGAAAGATTAAGGGCAAGAGGGGAAGGGGACGGCAGAGGATGAGATGGGTGGATGGCATCACCGACTTGATGGACATGAGTTTGAGTGAACTCTGGGAGTTGGTGATGGACAGGGAGGCCTGGCGTGCTGCAGTCCATGGGGTCGCAAAATGTCGGACACGACTGAGCAACTGAACTGAACTGAACTGAAATATTGTACAAAGTCTTATGAAAGTAAAAGTTTATCATCTTATGGAAATTTTATGGGCAAAAGTAAATGGAGAAGACAGCAACTACAAAAAGACATAAACATAAAAGACACTGTTGTCTTATTTCACGTCCCTTTGTAAGCTAACTGATTATGTGAGCAAAAACACAAACAACTAAGTGTGAGATTTACAAGGTCTATTAAGATAATCTGTGTTTTAAAACAGCACAAAAGTAAGAGGGAAGATTTGGGAACACACTGTTTTAAGTTTTATAAACTTTACGCAGAGTAGAATAAGAAATAAAAACCAAAACAACAAACAAATGAAACAGAAATAGACTCCAATACAGGGAACAAATTAGTGATTACCACTTATGAGGGGTGGGGTGGGGGAACAAAACAGAAAAAGGAGAATAAGAGGTATAAACTACCAGTTATGAAACTAGTAAGTCACAGGGAAGTTAAGTACAGTATAGGGAATATAACCAATATTTTATAACAATTTCATATGGTGTGTATAATATAAAAACACTGAATCACTATGTTGTATATCTGAAACTAATAATATTTCAAGTCAACTATACTAAAATGACTTTTTTAAAAAGTAGACGATAATAAGTTACAGACATATTTCATTAAGTCTAGGCCAATTAATAAAAAAAAATAAGAAAGATAATACTGATTGATGAACAGAAAAGAGTTGGAATAAAAAATACTGAATCCAAATGAAGGTGGGAAACAAAGGCAAAAAGAAGGAACAAAGTCACCATAGAGAACATAGCTAACAAGATGGGATACTCACATCAAATCGCATAATTACATTAAACAGGAATGATCGAATACTCCAGTAGGAAGTAGATTGTCAAATTAAAATTTTAAAAGACCAAAATGAGTCATGTGTAATAGGAAACCAACTTTAAATACAAATACATAGATTGGTTAAATGTAAAAGATTGGGAAAAATACATCATGCAACATTGGTTAAAGATGACATGACTAGATTACCAGGAAATATATATATATATATATATATATATATATATATTACAGAATAAAAAAATTACCAAGGGTACAGAGGAACATCAAATAATTTTAAGCTAGTCAGTTCATCAAGAAAACATAACAATCCTAAGAATGGATTAGCCACCAAGAGTACCTCAAATTACATGAAGCAAATACTGTTATAGTAAAAGAAGAAATAGAAAAACATACCGGTATACATGGAGACTTCTCATTTCTCCCTCAGTAATCAATTTCAGAAGACAGAAAATCAGTAAGGGTTTGGAAGGCCTGAGATGTCAAACAGCTTGACCAAATTGAAATTTATAGTACAATCTGCCCAATAACAGCAGGACATACATTTTTTTTTTAAGTGGATATGGCAGATTGACCAAGACAGACTATAGTCTGGGTTGTAAAACAAACGTCAACAAATTCAAAGAACAGAAATCATACAAAGTAAGTTCTTTTCATTGCTAAAATGGAAAAAAGCCCTACAATATATCTGGAATAATTAGATTTCAGGGGCTTCCCTGGTGGCTCAGATAGTAAAGAATCTGCCTGCAATGCAGGAGACCCAAGTACAATCCCTGGGTCAGGAAGATGCCCTGGAGAAGGAAATGGCAACCCATTCCAGTATTCTTGCCTGGAGAATTCCACGGAGAGGGGAAGCTACAGTCCATGGGTTCAAAAAGAGTAGGACACAGCTGAGCAACTAACACACAATTAAATTTTTAGCAGATTTCATTACATGAGGCTAGGTAGACATAAAAATTAATTATATTGATTCTTAAAATTATATTTAAAATTTTGTACTTATTTGCTATATAAAGCATATAATAAATATGACTAAAATTCTAAATTTCCAGAAGAGATATTAATTTGTGTTAGGGTCTAATGTTAATAATTTTTAAAATATTCATTATTGTGTTTTTGTACTTTTTATACTTTGTTATCAGTTTTCTTGTATTCCACTATGAAATTTCAATGAGTTAAAAAAAAAAAGTGTCTTATACAAAGGGGGCTGTAGATGATGAGAAGATTAGATTCATGCATGCTAAGTTGCTTCAGTTGTATCTGACTTTTGACCCTATGGACTACAGACCTCCAGGCTCCTCTGTCCATGGGATTCTCCAGGCAAGAATACTGGAATGGGTTGCCATGCCCTCCTCCAGGGGATCTTCCCAACCAGGGATCGAACCCATGTCTCTCATGTCTCCTGCACTGGCAGGTGGGTACTTTACCACCAGCATCACCAACTCAATAGACATGAATTTGAGCAAACTCCAAGAGATAGTAGAGGATGGAGCCTGGTATGCTGCAGTCCATGGGGTCACAAAGAGTTTGACATGACTTAGTAATGGAACAACAACAAATCTCACCTACTTTGTTGAGTATAATTATCTTAATAGTAATAACAAGAGGTAAAAGTAGCTTTTCTGCCACAAGATGCATTTAAAGCAGAGGACTTACAACAGACTAATAATTATGAGAGTGTATAAACATAAATCATCTGCATACTCACTAAGAATGACACAAAATAAATTCAATAACTTTTTCTGATTATGTTTTTCCCTAGTGGCTCCTGCAATGCAGGAGACCCAAGTACAATCCCTGGGTCAGGAAAATTCCCTGGAGAAGGGCATGACTACCCACTCCAGTATTCTTGCCTGGAGAATTCCATGGACAGAGGAGCCTGGTGGCCTACAGTCCATGGGGTCATAAAGAGTTGGACATGAGTGAGCGACTAACAGTTATCCAATATTTAGTTTTAAACAATAAAAAATATTTTTAAATTCTATCTTTGGAAAATAATACTGAGATCTCTGAACTGTTACAAATAATCAACCATGTATTTAAGCTTAGGTTGGCTATCATAAATATCAAACTTTTTCTAAGGGGAAAAAAAAAATACAGCTCCTTGTCCTTAATGCCAATTCTTCTTTCTTGATTCATTAAAAAAAAATATGGGGGGTGGGGGTGGTGGTGGTGGTGGGAGAATTTCAATTATATATTTTCTCCTAACTGAAATTGTTCATTGGCAGCTGGTTCTCTGGTTCTGAAGTTTTATAAATCCTCTTTGGACGCATATATTCTAGAAATGGATTTTGCCTTTAGCACTATGATTCATCTGGAGGTAGGAAAACTTCTAAATTAATGTCTGTCTCTCCTCACTCTCATTCTTGGATTTCAGGCTTTTTTTTTTTTTTTTCCTTATCAATATCATGAAAAGTGATACAACATTCTACATCTGGACCATTTGATTATCTTTCACTGAAAGTTGTATAAAATGAAAACTTACCAAACGACATCTTATGTGTTATCAATGTTTAAAAATAATTATTTAAATATAAAAGACCCAAATGTGCTTTATTTCTTAAATCTATTGATAGTGGATATCAATAATCATCACACACAGATGGTTTAATAATCATCACACAGTGCAGTCTTTAAAATATACCATGAATGCTTTGAATAAAGATTAAGCAAATAAAAATATCTTTATTAATTTGTGTTTAATACTGGTGAGAATCTAGACATGAAATATAACAGTTATATATAGAAAACAATAAGAATTTACAAATTACTTGTTCTTAAAAAATGTACTAAAAATTCACCTATCCAGAGTCTAATTTAGGAAATTGCTTTTCAAATATGTTAAGCAGTATGTTAACTCTGTTTCTACCACTGCATCACATTCCTATATTTACAATCTGATGTCAACTACAGAGCAGGGTTGGGGGGTGAGAGAGAAGGACGGTAGTCTTTGCCACTTTGAAGAAATCTATTCCCTGAGCCTCATGGAGTCTTAAAGGCCTTCAGATATGAAAGCTATTTCAGTTCAGTTCAGTGGCTCAGTTGTGTCCGACTTTTTGCGGCCCCATGAATTGCAACACGCCAGGCCTCCCTGTCCATCACCAACTCCCAGAGTTCACCCAGATTCATGTCCATCGAGTCAGTGATGCCATCCAGCCATCTCATCCTCTGTCATCCCCTTCTCCTCCTGCTCCCAATCCCTCGCAGCAACAGAGTCTTTTCCAGTGAGTCAACTCTTCGCAGGAGGCGGCCAAAGTACTGGAGTTTCAGCTTTAGCATCATTCCTTCCAAAGAAATCCCAGGGTTGATCTCCTTCAGAATGGACTGGTTGGATCTCCTTGCAGTCCAAGGGACTCTCAAGAGTCTTCTCCAACACCACAGTTCAAAAGCATCAATTCTTCGGTGCTCAGCCCTCTTCACAGTCCAACTCTCACATCCATACATGATCACGGAAAAAAACCATAGCCTTGACTAGACGAACCTTTGTTGGCAAAGTAATGTCTCTGCTTTTGAATATGCTATCTAGGTTGGTCATAACTTTCCTTCCAAGGAGTAAGGGTCTTTTAATTTCATGGCTTCAGTCACCATCTGCAGTGATTTTGGAGCCCAGAAAAATAAAGTCTGACACTGTCTCCACTGTTTCCCCATCTATTTCCCATGAAGTGGTGGGACCAGATGCCATGATCTTCGTGTTCTGAATGTTGAGCTTTAAGCCAACTTTTCACTCTCCACTTTCACTTTCATCAAGAGGCTTTTGAGTTCCTCTTCACTTTCTGCCATAAGGGTGGTGTCATCTGCATATCTGAGGTCATTGATATTTCTCCCAGCAATCTTGATTCCAGCTTGTGCTTCATCCAGTCCAGCATTTCTCATGATGTACTCTGCATATAAGTTAAATAAGCAGGGTGACAATATACAGCCTTGACGTACTCCTTTTCCTATTTGGAACCAGTCTGTTGTTCCATGTCCAGTTCTAACTGTTGCTTCCTGACCTGCATACAAACTTCTCAAGAGGCAGATCAGGTGGTCTGGTATTCCCATCTCTTTCAGAATTTTCCACAGTTTATTGTGATCCACACAGTCAAAGGCTTTGGCATACCCAATAAAGCAGAAATAGATGCTTTTCTGGAACTCTTATTTTTTTCCATGATCCAGCAGATGTTGGCAATTTGATCTCTTGTTCCTCTGTCTTTTCTAAAACCAGCTTGAACATCAGGAATTTCACGGTTCACATATTACTGAAGCCTGGCTTGGAGAATTTTGAGCATTACTTTACTACCGTGTGAGATGAGTGCAATTGTGCGGTAGTTTGAGCATTCTTTGGCATTGCCTTTCTTTGGGATTGGAATGAAAACTGACCTTTTCCAGTCCTGTGGCCACTGCTGAGTTTTCCAAATTTGCTGGCATGTTGAGTGCAGCACTTTCACAGCATCATCCTTCAGGATTTGGAATAGCTCAACTGGAATTCCATCACCTCCACCAGCTTTTTTCATAGTGATGCTTTCTAAGGCCCACTTGCCTTCACATTCCAGGATGTCTGGCTCTAGGTCAGTGATCACAACAACGTGATTATATGGGTCGTGAAGATCTTTTTTGTATAATTCTGTGTATTCTTGCCATCTCTTCTTAATATCTTCTGCTTCTGTTAGGTCCATACCATTTCTGTCCTTTATTGTGCCCATCTTTGCATGGAATGTTCCCTTGGTATCTCTAATTTTCTTGAAGAGATCCCTAGTCTTTCCCATTCTGTTGTTTTCCTCTATTTCTTTGCATTGATCGCTGAAGAAGGCTTTCTTATCTCTTCTTGCTATTCTTTGGAACTCTGCATTCAGATGCTTATATTTTTCCTTTGCCCCTTTGCTTTTCGCTTCTCTTCTTTTCACAGGTATTTGTAAGGCCTCTGCAAACAGCCATTTTGTTTTTTTGCATTTCTTTTCCATGGGGATGGTCTTGATCCCTGTCTCCTGTACAATGTCATGAACCTTATTCCATAGTTCATCAGGCACTCTCTTTCTCAGATCTAGTCCCTTAAATCTATTTCTCACTTCCACTGTATAATCATAAGGGATTTGATTTAGGTCATACCTGAATGGTCTAGTGGTTTTCCCTACTTTCTTCAATTTAAGTCTGAATTTGGTAATAAGGAGTTCATGGTCTGAGCCAGTCAGCTCCAGGTCTTGTTTTTGCTGATTGTATAGACCTTCTCCATCTTTGGTTGCAAAGAATATAATCAATCTGATTTCAGTGTTGACCATCTGGTGATGTCCATGTATAGAGTCTTCTCTTGTGTTGTTGGAAGAAGGTGTCTGCTATGACCAGTGCATTTTCTTGGCAAAACTCTATTAGTCTTTGCCCTGCTTCATTCCGTATTCCAAGGCCAAATTTGCCTGTTACTCCAGGTGCTTCTTGACTTCCTACTTTTGCATTCCAGTCCCCTATAATGAAAAGGACATCTTTTTTGGGTGTTAGTTCTAAAAGGTCTTGTAGGTCTTCATAGAACTGTTCAACTTCAGCTTCTTCAGCATTACTGGTTGGGGCATAGACTTGGATTACTGTGAAAGCTATTTATTATCACTCAAAAGGGCTCTCTCATCCCATCCTTATTTCTGGCTCTCTTTTGTGACCCATGTGGCCCCACAGAGCCCACCAGGTTCCTCTGTCCATGGGATTCTCCAAGCAACAATTCTGAAGTGGACACCATTTCCTTCTCAAGAGGATCTTCCTAACCAAAGGATCAAACCCAGGTGTCCTGTATTACAGGCAGATTCTTTACCATCTGTGCCTCCAGGGAAGTCCTCTGGCACATATAAATGTGCCTACATCAGGGATTTTATTTATTTGCACTCAATTTCTTTGGAAGTTTAATGTGTAGCTTAGACAGATGTTGGGATGTTGCTATGGGTCTCAATGTTTCATCCCCCCAAAATCATATACTAAAATCTTAATCCCCAAGATGATGGTATAAAGGGGTGTGGTTTATGAGAGCCAATCACATCATGAGGAAGAAACCCTCATAACTGACATTAGTGACCTTATAAAAGAGTCCCCACAAAGCTACTTGGCCCTTTCCACCATGTGAAGACTCACTGGAGAAGTCAGCAGTCTCTCAAGCCAGAAGAGGCTCTTTGCCAGAACAGAAAACATGCTCACTCTCTGACCTTGGTCTGTGAGAAATAAATTTTTGTTGTTTATAAACAGCCCAAACAAATTAAGACAGATGAGTATAAAAATAAAGTGGCACAGGAAAGTAATGACAAAGAAATATGACCAGGAAGGCATAACTGAAATTGTTAATACTATGACGGTTAGGAAAAAAAAATCACCTAAAAAAGTAGGTAATAAGAGTCAGCAAGACATTGCCAAGAATTATGCTTTGAGTTGATACCTACACATGGCAGAACCTGCTGCCTGGGCTCCTTTCCCTCATTTCCTGAGGGCTTCATGGTTTACAACTTTTAACTGTGAAAAGAATAAACAGGCTCTGGATTAAAACTCATTGCAAGATGTTGCCATTGTGACAGAGAAGGAATTAACAGTTTGTTCATTTAATTTCAAATGGTGGCTCAGACGGTAAAGAGTCAGCCTGCAGTGCTGGAGACCCAGGTTCGATCCCTAGGTCAGGAAGATCCCCTAGAGAAGGAAACGGCAACTCACTCCAGTATTCTTGCCTGGAAAACCCCTTGGATGGAGGAAGCTGACAGGCTACAGTCCATGGGGTCGCAAAGAGTCGGACATGACTGAGCGACTTCACTTAATTTAGTTTCTGAAATTAATGTAACACTTTAAACCAAACATTGAAAACTCATCTGTTTCCCTGCTATTAAGAAACATAATTGTATTCTCCAGTTGAAAAGATTTTTGTGAAATTTAGTAATATGTCAAATATTCACTGGTTCCAAATAGGAAAGGAGTACGTCAAGGCTGTATATTGTCACCCTGCTTATTTAACTTATATGCAGAGTACATCATGAAAAACGCTGGACTGGAAGAAGCACACACTGGAATCAAGATTGCCAGGGGAAATATCAATAACCTCAGATATGCAGATGACACCACCCTTATGGCAGAGAGTGAAGAGGAACTAAAAAGCTTCTTGATGAAAGTGAAAGAGGAGAGTGAAAAAGGTAACTTAAAGCTCAACATTCAGAAAACAAAGATCATGGCATCTGGTCCCATCACTTCATGGGAAACAGATGAGGAAACAGTGGAAACAGTGTCAGACTTTATTTTTCTGGGCTCCAAAATCACTGCAGATGGTGACTGCAGCCATGAAATTAAAAGACCCTTACTCCTTGGAAGAAAAGTTATGACCAACCTAGATAGCATATTCAAAAGCAGAGACGTTACTTTGCCAACAAAAGTCCATCTAGTCAAGGCTATGGTTTTTCCTGTGGTCATGTATGGATGTGAGAGTTGCAATGTGAAGAAAGCTGAGTGCCGAAGAATTGATGCTTTTGAATTGTGGTATCGGAGAAGACTCTTGAGAGTCCCTTGGACTGCAAGGACATCCAATCAGTCCATTACTAAAGGAGATCAGCCCTGGGTGTTCTTTGGAAGGAATGATGTACTTTGGCCACTTCATGCGAAAAGTTGACTCATTGGAAAAGACTCTGATGTTGGGAGGGATTGGGGGCAGGAGGAGAAGGGGACCACAGAGGATGAGATGGCTGGATGGCATCACTGACTCGATGAACATGAGTTTAAGTGAACTCCAGGAGGTGGTGATGGACAGGGAGGCCTGGCGTGCTGCGATTCATGGGGTCGCAAAATCAGACACGACTGAGCGACTGAACTGAATTGAACTGAACCTAAGTAAAAGGCTCATGAGATTTCTTCTCATTTTAATAATATAGAGACTATTACATGTACCAGATACTCAAGTAAAGACCTTATATTCTTGTTATTCAGTCGCCCAGTTGTGTCCAAGTAAGTCTTCATGACCCCATGGACTGCCAGGCCTCTCTTTATCTCACCATCTTCCAGAGTTTGCCCAAGTTCATGTCCATTGCATCAGTGATACCTTGTGACTTTGTATAAGCATCTTATTTAATCCTCACAACAGCCCTATGGTATGGCAAAGCTATATAGGAAAACAAACCAATGTTTACAGAAGTTAATGACTAACAGAGAGCAAAGCTAGAATGTGAACCCAGGGATTCTGATTATAGATTCTATGTGCTTAATTATCATGTTAAATTGTTCTGTGTGTGTGTGTTAGTCACTCAGTTGTGTCCGACTCTGCAACCCTATGGACTGTAGCCTGCCAGGCTCCTTTGTCCATGGGATTTTCCAGGCAGGAATACTAGAGTGGGTTGCCATCTATGTATGCAGAAACTGAGCAAGGAAGAACCAAATGACTTGATCATGCTCGTGTAGTGAATTAGAGATAACAGAACATTAAAATGAAAATTACATATGTCATTCATTCTACCAGTCAAACCAGACTGAAATCCAGGTGTTGGTCAGAACTAAGCTCTGATCAGAAGCTTGCATGGGGAATGGTCCGCTCCCAGGCTCCCTCAGATTGTTTGCAGACCTCATCTTCTTGTGACTAAAAGACTCAAGTCTCCGTTGTCTTGTGGGCTGTCATCTGAGACCTCTCAGCCCACACAGACTGATCAAAGTCCTCTGTTACCCAGCCTCTCCATAGCCAGTGAAAAGCCATGGCTTTCTGTCATACAGACACAAGAAAATGAATTCTGCCAACAATACAAGTGAGCTTTGGAGTGATTCATTGCCTAGTGGGGTCTCCAGATAAAAACATGGCCCAACTGAAAAAGTGACTGCAGCCTTGTAAGACTCTGAGTAGAGGACGTATGTAAGCCATCCCCACCATCCATCGCTACTGTGCTGACCCCTCTGAGGGAGGAAAGGAACAGGCCAAGCTGACTTCATCTTGAAAAAGAAGGAAACTCTGTCTGCATTTTCAGTGAGCTTTGGACTATGTGTTTGGTAGCAATGGGGATAACATACCTATGGCCAAACTGGCCTCCTGGACTGACAAACACGATTCCATACCAAGAT
This sequence comes from Bos grunniens, assembly GCF_055505025.1. NCBI lineage: Eukaryota > Metazoa > Chordata > Mammalia > Artiodactyla > Bovidae > Bos > Bos grunniens. The sequence continues at coordinate 98,845,594 of NC_141171.1, read as the reverse complement.
CTCCTGTCGCCAAAAAGACTGTAATAATCTCCTATGTAGTCAATCATCTCTGTAATCTTTATAGCACCCACAGGTGTAGGCCACATTGTATAACCAGCTGACCCTTTTGATTATGAATCATGGCTGTAACCTGACTGTATCTCCCTTTAACACTTTCCAGGCTAGGTTAAAGAAATTTGGGGATGTGGGCTTGAGCATGGCACTTAAGGTATATAAGGTTTTCACAAAAGTCAGTCAGGGTCCTTGGGTAAAAGGAGACTCTGCCTTCGGCCCGCCGGTGTAATAAACTGGACTCCACCATCTGCATTGTCCTTTTGAGTGAGTTTGTTTCCCGGAACACATGGCTATAACACCTTGACCTGAGGGGAATAGATTGCCAAGAGTAGGGACATGGCATCAATAGCAGAGGGCAAGGCATTAGCCCTCATTTTATGTAGACAAGAAGAGAAGCCTGGCTGCTGCTAAGTTGCATCAGTCGTGTCCGACTCTGTGTGACCCCATAGACAGCAGCCCACCAGGCTCTCCAGTCCCTGGGATTCTCCAGGCAAGAACACTGGAGTGGGTTGCCATTGCCTTCTCCAGTGCATGAAAGTGAAAAGTGAAAGTGAAGTCGCTCAGTCGTGTCTGACTCTTAGCAACCCCATGGACTGTATCCTACCAGGCTTCTCCATCCACGGGATTTCCCAGGCAAGAGTACTGGAGTGGGTTGCCATTGCCTTCTCCAGGGGATCTTCCTGACTCAGGGATTGAACTTGTGTCTCCTGCATTGCAGGCAGATGCTTTTACCATCTGAGCCACCAAGAAAATAGTGGGCTATTTTTGTGTCAAAGTTTATATGGATTGAAAAAGTCATAAAAAATCTTACCCAATATTTCTATAAATTGAATTGGTAAAAAAGAGGGATTCAGTGAACTTAACACCAGATTTGACGTACCAGCAGAGAAGGGTCTTGACCTAAACCGCCTGACTCCTCTTCCAGCCAGTATCTGCCTGCACCACACTGGTCTTCGTGTGGTTGTCTATTTACTCATTTGTTTTCTCAATAAGCTGAATGCTGATCATACAGCAATGGACATAATTTTCTAGGTATTGGGGGAAATACAATAATAATCTAAGTGTGCTATCAACAATGCAAAGAATGGCACAAAAGAGCATGCAGAGTGTTTCATAGGAGAGGTGCAGATAACGATAACTTGCAATTTAATGAAAAAAGAATAATTTTACTTTGGGAGGAATGGTCATTGAGAAGAGATCTTTAAAATGAGGTTAGCATCCTACCAAACTTGAAAGGATCAATAAATTTAAAATTGATGGCATCAGAGTAAATGTTAAGATAAAATACTCCTTTCTCATGAGGATTTCATATAAAATGACTTGTTCTGCATCAAGTAGACTTAGTTTTCCCAAATGCTGGTCATATCAAAGTCATCCATATATATTTTTAAATGGATATACCTTAGGAAGAATGCTTACATATGTGCTGGTATGTATGTGTGTGTTGAGAGTGGTGTGACTGCTTTTCCTCAAAGTACTTGTGCTATCAGTCAATAGTTTAAACCATCCCACAGCAATGGGCCCAGCAGCTGTATTTTTTTTAAAGCCTCACTGAGGATTTTGGTAAACAACATGTATTGAGGAACCAAAGCATTACTTCCCAAGAATGCATTTAAAATTCTCTTGGACTTCCAGTTTCAGGACAGTGTCTTTCAACCTCTAATATGCATACATATTGCTGGGGGTCTTGCCCAAATGCAGACAATATTTCAGCAAGTCTAGAAGGGACCTGAGATTCTGCATATCTGAAGATGGAACCAACTCCTCTGAGCTGCTTTGGCTTTACTTTGTACTCCTTAGTATCACAAGAACAGGATTCCACCTACAAAACTCACCCACTCCAGTTATTTATCCCTGTAAAGGAACTTTGCCCTCAAACCCTCCTGCAGGCTGGGGCTCAGCTACAGCAAAGTGTAGCACTAGAAGAGTTTCCCAGCTTTTCATGGGTATGTACCAATACCTAAAATCCATTGGTGGTTATTTTTCTCACTTAAAAAAAGAGGGGAAAACCCTTTAAAATTAATCCAGGTACTGCAAAGCAATGAGATTCCCTGTTAGATGCTTTTCAAAATATATATTATTGATGTGTCCTTCTATTTAATTTTGCCACTATTAGCCTATGAAATGAAGTATTTCTTTCCATATTGGTAAACAAAGATGTCACAGCCATCAGCAATTTCAGCCTTTCAAATGTAAATTTCTGAGCCCAGAAGGCAATACCAGCTACTTGGCAGCTACCAACCGCTTCCCTGGTAAGCACTGAGGAATAGGAGTGGGGGTGGGGGGAATGCAAGAAAGTATTAGAGGCAGCCACCTGCCACATCCAACACCCCTCATGGTGACCGAGGAATGAAGGACATGAACAATCCAAAGGCAGGATTTGGCCCAAGATAGATGCGATGCATATGAAAAACAACTTCAGTAAGCCTGGATGCTTGTATCTTCCCATACATAGAAAAGCGCTAAATCCCTTAACGCAAGGTACCTGGGTTTCCTTAATTAACAGTAATCTTTTAATATTCAGATTACCTGCCCCTTGCTGCAAAACTTCTATATAGCCTGACTCTTCCTCCAGCCTCCTCAGAAACAGTTCTCTAGGGGTCCCCTGAGATGCTGTCTTCCAGGCTTGAAGTCCTCAGGATTCCTATCGAACCTAATTCTCAACTTTTAGGTCACGTGTATTTTTTCAGTTGGCATCTATTACATCTATATGTAACTTTTAACAAATATCTAACTGAGGGAAAAAAAATCAATTTCCTCTGAACAAACAAAAGTGTGCTGACCTGTGATGCATTAAAAAATAAAAAAGCACCTTGCTGAATGCCACTGCATGAAAGAATACTCTGGATTTTCAAGACAGGCAGTAGAAGGCCTAAATGATAACAACATGGGATTCGGAGACAGGCAGGTCTGCATTTTACTTCTGGCTTGAAGTTAACTGCATGATCTTGGGTCATTTGCTTATGTCTTAGTTCTGAAAACTGGCACTTGCCACGGGTGTTTGCCATCCATCTCTATGTGGATTAAACTCTGTGCTGCTGCAGCTGCTGACCTCCAGCACCCCCTCAAGGAGCTCAGGATGGGGAACAGATGCTGCAGCTGCTGACCCGCAGCATCCCCTCAAGGAGCTCAGGATGGGGAACAGACATGAGGCGCTCTGTGCTCTGGGAAAACTGGCAGGACAGGTCTTCAGATAGTTAGACATTCTCAGGAGCTGGTTTTATGAGCCCATTTCTTGTATCTCCTGATACCCAGAATAGCGTTAAAATCCATCATGGTGATCACTGTTTTCTCTAGTCTAGCAGAAGTGTCACCAGACCAGAAGAAACTTCCTAAAAAATAAACAAGCTTAATTGCCTGTCCTGCATATTTACCAAAATCATGTCTATTCTGGATTTCTCCCCCCATCTCTCTGGAGCAGCCTCTCACAGCTATCTGATGTGCCGTCTCCCAGGCTGCAGTCCTCATATTGCCCCGAATAAAACTTAACTGGTAACTCTCATGTTGTGCATTTTTTTTAAGTTGATGGTGCCTAGCTTTCCACAACTGCAAACAGGAAGTAGATTTTGATAGCCCTAAAGAACCAGGTTTTGATAAGCTTTACACATGGTAAAACTCTCAATCCATAAAGACCTACACAACAGGTATCATTGTGCTTAAAGTGGAAGAAACTGAAAACTAATTATTGCCCAATTCTCCTTCCCTGGCCCTTCAGTCTTACAAATCAGGGGAAACATCTGTGATTTATTGTGAAAGAGGAACAGAAATGAACACTCTAGAAGCCTCTCTACAAAAGCCACAGAAGCCTTTATACCTTTTTTCAAGTAGCAGAATCCTAACTTCTATTTCCTTTTTCCTTTAGTATGATGTCCTTGAAAAGAACTGCCATTTTCATTCAATAGAAATACTAAAAGCTAAGTTTACTTTCTAAAATTGTAGCTAAAGTGAAATCAAAGTTAAATTCATTTTTTTTCTGAACTTTTCATCTGAGTAGTTGTATCTTACAGTTTCTGTGTAAACAATATTCTTGCCATCATAACATTTTGTACAAACCAAAATCATAGGATAACTGTTACTTTAAGTAATGCATTACTCTATAAATGTAAATAGCCATAAAGGGTAAAGAACACATTAAAAAGCAACTGAGTTTAATTGCATCCCTGGGACTACAGCTGGATGTTAGCTCAAAAAAAGTCAAGGTCTGAGATGTATTTTTCAATTGCCCCTGAAATTGTAGAGTGGCTCTATGTCTAGCCTTCAACCACTGAATAGTATTTAAAGATGAAAGGTTTTTAAATGTAATTTTTTTTAAATGTTGACATTTTATCCCACAATAATAGTATAAAATTTACTTGTTTTGTTTCTGTTTTTCTCCCATCCCTCCCACTACCACATTCCACCTCACTTAGGGAGGGTATAAAATGGTATTTCTTTTTTTTTTTTTTTTAACATTCTGATATTTTATTGTAAAACTTATGGGAATTATTATTATTATTATTATTTTTTCATGCGTTCCCCATCCTGAACCCTCCTCCCTCCTCCCTCCCCATATCATCCCTCTGGGTCGTCCAAGTGCACCAGCCCCAAGCATCCAGCATCGTGCATTGAACCTGGACTGGCATCTCGTTTCATACATGACATTTCACATGTTTCAATGCCATTCTCCCAAATCTTCCCACCCTCTCCCTCTCCCACAGAGTCCATAAGCCTGTTCTATACATCAGTGTCTCTTTTGCTGTCTCGTATACAGGGTTATCGTTACCATCTTTCTAAATTCCATATATATGCATTAGTATACTGTATTGGTGTTTGTCCTTCTGGCTTACTTCACTCTGTATAATAGGCTCCAGTTTCATCCACCTGATTAGAACTGATTCAAATGTATTCTTTTTAATGGCTGAGTAATACTCCATTGTGTATATGTACCACTGCTTTCTTATCCATTCATCTGCTGATGGACATCTAGGTTGTTTCCATGTCCTGGCTATTATAAGCAGTGCTGCGATGAACATTGGGGTACACGTGTCTCTTTCCCTTCTGGTTTCCTCAGTGTGTATGCCCAGCAGTGGGATTGCTGGATCATAAGGCAGTTCTATTTCCAGTTTTTTAAGGAATCTCCACACTGTTCTCCATAGTGGCTGTACTAGTTTGCATTCCCACCAACAGTGTAAGAGGGTTCCCTTTTCTCCACACCCTCTCCAGCATTTATTATTTGTAGACTTTTGGATCGCAGCCATTCTGACTGGTGTGAAATGGTATCTCATAGTAGTTTTGATTTGCATTTCTCTGATAATGAGTGATGTTGAGCATCTTTTCATGTGTTTGTTAGCCATCTGTATGTCTTCTTTGGAGAAATGTCTATTTAGATCTTTGGCCCATTTTTTGATTGGGTCATTTATTTTTCTAGAGTTGAGCTGTAGGAGTTGCTTGTATATTTTTGAGATTAGTTGTTTGTCAGTTGCTTCATTTGCTATTATTTTCTCCCATTCTGAAGGCTGTCTTTTCACCTTGCTAATAGTATTTCTAAGCAGGCATCATCGAAATGTTGGCCTTCCCAAATAACTTAAAATTAGGACTGTAAAGAGACTATAAACAAATTGTATTGAATTTTAGTAATTCTGACCCATATGGCAGAAAGCGAAGAAGAACTAAAGAGCCACCTGACGAAAGTGAAAGAAGAGTGTGAAAAAGTTGGCTTAAAACTCAACATTCAGAAAACTAAGATCAATGCATCTGGTCCCATCACTTCATGGCAAATAGATGGGGAAACAATGGAAACAGTGACAGACTTTGTTTTGGGGGCTCCAAAATCACTGCAGATGGTGATTGCAACCATGAAATTAAAAGATGCTCCTTGGAAGAAAATCTATGACCAACCCAGACAGAATATTAAAAAAGCAGAGACATCACTTCACCAACAAAGGTCCGTCTAGTCAAAGCTATGGTTTTTCCAGTAGTCATGTATGGATTTAAGAGTTGGACTATAAAGAAAGCTGAGTGCCAAAGAATTGATTCTTTTGAACTGTGGTGTTGGAGAAGACTCTTGAGAGTCCCTTGGACTGCAAGGAGATCAAACCAGTCAATTCTGAGGGAGATCAGCCCTGGTGTTCTTTGGAAGAAATGATGCTAAAGCTGAAACTCCATACTATGGCCACCTGATGTGAAGAACAGACTCATTGGAAAAGACCCTGACACTGGGAAAGATTGAAGGCAGGAGAAGGGGATGACAAAGGATGAGATGGCTGAATGGCATCACTGGCTTGATGGACATGAATTTGAGCAAGCTCTGGGAGTTGATGATGGACAGAGAATCTGGCTTGCTGCAATCCACGGGGTCACAAAGAGTCAGACAGGAATGAGTGATTGAACTGAGGATATAAAAAGGGTTTGTGTTAAAGGGGAGAGGAACATGTCACCCCAAAATATGCCTCTTCAGCATAAGAATTATTTTAGGCTAATTATTGAAAAAGCAGAAGCTGGAGAAGCTCTTAAGTTACCATTTTGTAAGAGACACTTGCAAGGGAAAATCTCCATTTGTAAGGATGTCTCCAGGACTGTACCTGGAACAGAAGACCGACTCTAAATCTCTGGGAATGCTTAACAATGGAGGAGGTAACAACCATACCCTGATTACTGTGCTTTTCCTGTTAACCTTCCATCACTGACCTTCCCACCCACTCCTTCCCATCCTTTTTATTTTTTTCCATCTTTAGCTGGAGATGGCATTTTTAAGGTGGAAGCTCAGGCCTTTTTGGAGAGTTACACAGGTTTCCTGGGTCTTTGCTGCATATACAGGAGGTATCCACTTTATTAAACTTCTGTTTGTTTTTCTCACATTAAACTGCCTTTTCTTATAGGAGGTTTCAGCCAAGATCTTAAAAGGGTAAATAGAAAATTATTTTTCCTCCCTCGACAGTATATAGATGGGTCAATATAGCCTGGAAACAAAGAATTCTACAGATTTCCTTTGGTAATAGGGCATTAATATGGCATATTTTTCCTTAGATCCTGATGTGGTTTCTAATTATCTGCCAGTATTCAATAAGCTATTTCCAAGAATAGGGAAGACACTGTTAGTTACTCTGACAATAGCTATGGAAATGAAATCCCTTAAGTATAATGTAGCAGGTGACCTTAAGCCAAAGAATAGGGGGTGAAAGCATATGCCACGGGAACACTCAACCACCAGAGTCTTAACCTTTCACCTTTGCATATTGTGGATCACTCTGTTGTCACAGGGAAAATAAGCCTAATGCATACCAGCTTTAAATCTCAGAAAAATAGCAATATCCCAAGTCACATTGTCCAATGGATAGTAACAATTTCCAAAACCTTGACTCAGAACTTTATGATTCTTGGGGAAATGAAGAAGAGCTTCATCTAATCAGTCAATTCATAAGACAGAAAAAGTAATAATGAACAATACTATCTGATGCATATATATTTTCAACTTTTCCTTTTGTAAAGTTTACTTTGCTGACAAAGGTCCATATGGTCGAAGCTATGGTTTTTCCAGTAGTCATGTATGGATGTGAGTTGGACCATAAAGAAAGTTGAGTGCCAAAGAATTGATGCTTTTGAAGTGTGGTGCTGGAGAAGACTCTTGAGAGTCCCTTGGACAGCAAGGAGATCTAACCAGTCCATCCTAAAGGAGATCAGTCCTGGGTGTTCATTGGAAGGACTGATGCTGAAGCTGAAACTCCAATACTTTGGCTACCTGATGTGAAGAGCTGATTCATTGGAAAAGACCCTGATGCTGGGAAAGATTGAAGGCAGGAGGAGAAGGGGATGACAGAGGATGAGATAGTTGGATGGCTTCACAGACTCAATGGATATGAATTTGAGCAAGCTCAGGAGATGAAGGATGGGGAAGCCTGGTGTGCTGCAGTTCATGGTTTCGCAGAGTCAGACATGACTAAGTGACTGAATAACAACATGCAAGGCACTGCCAGAGTATATTACTGTCACCACACTAGCGGATGGCCATGACCAAGATGGCCTTAATGGTCTTACCCTTGTCCTCAGCTTCATTAAAATTCAAATGGGTTTCATTCTCACTTTAAGTCTCTGATCTCCCTTTTCTGAGAACATTTACTTGATGAGGTTTGTAATTACAAATTCTTTCTCGATCCCTTTGAATTATAAATAAATCTTCCAGCCTCTGACCAGTTTTCCAACCCAGGAATATCTTTTTCAAAGACCAAAGAGCCAGTACCTTTGAAATGTAATAATCTAATGAGACAGATCCCCTATCTCCAAGTTTCCTGAGCCTGATTTAGATAAACATCAATTAGCAAACACAAAAGACTTCATCTCATTCACCAATGGCCCCCTAGTAGCCTATCTCACCCCAGCTAATGGGAAACTCTCTTACCTCTTGTTTTAGTGGAGTTGAGTTCAATCTTTCCTATTGCAATAGTTTTGAATAAATTATTCCTTGACTCTTTAACTCTGCCCAGGGCAATTTTTCTTTGACAGACTATGGATTCAATAGAAATTGTACAATAGGAAAGATGTTATATTGTTTCAAAGATTGAAAATTATCAGTTACAATAATGTGTATGAAGATGATGAGTCAGGGATGAAAGTCACAAATTCAAACTGTACCTGGGTCTCTGCTTAAGTGTAAGATTTCTTTGTCTTAGATTTCTATTTCATGCATGTATCTCTTTGTGTCCATGTGATCTGTAAGTAAAGTCAGATGTTACTCAGTTACTCTGAGTTACTATGGAATGGTAGTAACCAGGCTTCCCTCATAGCTCAGTTGGTAAAGAATCTGCTTGCAGTGCAGGAGACCCCAGTTTGATTCCTGGGTCGGGAAGATCCCCTGGAGAAGGGATAGGCTACCCACTCCAATATTCTTAGGCTTCCCTTGTGGTTCACCTGGTAAAGAATCTGCCTGCAATGCGGGAGACCTGGGCTTGATCCCTGGGTTGGGAAGATCCTCTGGAGAAGGGAAAAGCCACCCACTCCAGTATTCTGGCCTGGAGAATTCCATGGACCGTATAGTTCATGGGGTCACAAAGAGTTGGACATGACTGAGCGACTTTCACTTCACTTCACTATGAAATCGATCTTATGAAGAGTCTAGAACAAACTTAAGTGTTCAGAGAACATGAGTAAAGAGGAAGGACCAAGGGGTAGGAGGGAGAAAGAAGTGACATGTCAGGGAACAGCAACCACATTTATTTTAACTAGAGAGTGCCAACTACAGATTGGCACTTGTCATGGCTACTTACCATCTACAAGGATTGAATCACGTTCTGCTGCCGCTGCTGACCTTTAACTTCCCTGAAAGGAGTTCAGGATGGAGATCAGAAATGAGGTACTCTATACTCTGGGAAAAACGGGCAGAGTAGCTCTTCAGATAGGCATTTTCAGGAGCCAATTTTATGAGCCCAATTCCTGTATCTCCTCATATTTAGAAAAACACTAAAATCCTTCATGGTGAGGATGGCTCCTCATGACTAGAAGAAACCTTCTGAAAAAAAAAAAAAAAAGAAAAGGATATATAAGCTTGAATGCCTGTACTCCTCCTTCACCAAAACTACATAAATACTGACCTTCATCCCTTACCTCGGTGGAACACTTTCTTAGATCTGTCTGAGATGCTGCCACCTACATTCTTCATTTTGCCTCAAATAAGACTTAACTTGCAACTCTCACATTGTGTGTTTTTTCTTTTCTTTTTAAGTGAGCAAGTGTGAAGTCCAATTTGGGGAAAATAAAAAATAAAGGTGCTTAGTTACAGAAATCCATCACTGAGAAAGCTTAAACACATAGTCTCTGTTGGTTAAAGTGTTCTTTGAAATCAAGTGAATTTTATTAATAGTTTTGAAGACTGAAGTTTGTATTCAGACAACCCAAAAAATATCTGTTTAAAATGAGTATTAGAAGCCTTTCCCCTTTCTCATCTTAACATTAAAACTGATCGGATGACAGAATTATTTTAAAAGCATTTTCACAGTAATCTCCTCACATTAAAATACTCTATCTGGTTATATCATGCAATACTTTATTTAAATATTTAGATCTATACTGTTACTCTAGCTCTTTGTAAAGACCTTTGAAATGTTCTTATCATCTACATAAAGCAGTGTATGTTTTTATTTATACCATAATTACTACATTTATAATATCAGCATTCTGCTCAATGATTAATTAACTCACAGTAATAAATGCAAGGGTTTTCAGTTTACATGGCATTTCTGCCGTATTAGACCCTACGGATCACTCTTTTTTTCCTTCCTGATATTCTCTCATTTCTTTGCACTTATACACTGAATAATCACGATTTTCATTCTAATACTTTCTCCCTCTGCCTCTAAAGGTACATATGTAATTTGCATTAATTTTTCTTCTGTACTTTTTCCCCTTAGAAACCTCATCACTTAAACATTCATCTTGGCAAGCTTATTAAAGTAAGCGAGTTACATCTCTAACATTCCTAAGATAGGGCTATAATTGTTTAGTGGAGACCTAAGAGCAGTTAATAGGAACTTGTCAGAGTAAATCCTTGGGACTGGGGGTATTATGATGTTCACTAGCATGCCATTTATTTATGAAATATATATTTAGTAAGGATTTACAATGTCCCAAACACTGAGATAGATCATGAATATATACCAACAAATAAGAAGAAGAACTCATTCTAGCAAAGACAAAGTAAGCAAGGAAAACGAGGTAAGTGAATATTGTAGCAAACTTATCTGCCAAAAGTTGTGTATGGTGTGAGAATAATTATCTCTTGCTATCATATGAGACAGTTCAAAGAAATGAAACAACTTTTAAAGGTTCATGTCTGGCATGGTTAGTGCATTGCACAATCAGGATGAGAATCTCTAATTATCAGGATGTCCAAATTCTTTCTATAGTCCCTTTCTCAAAAGAAATTAACTAGAATGTTAAAACCATAAGACAGAGAAAGCCATCAACAAGATGATGAATAGCAGATATCAGGCCTCATCTGTCTCATAAACACTGGTTTGGCAGCCATGTGCTAACCAAAGTGCCTTTGCAAGAGCTTTGGGATCCAGGTAGGAGGATGCAGCACCCTAATGTCCAAGAGCAAGGACAGCAGCTTTCTGAAGGCAGGCCAGTTGAAAGCAGATCTGAGTGTGGATCTGATCTGGAAGTGGCCTGATGACTTATCTACAGTCCCGCTCAACCATCTCCCAGAGTCTCTTTCACCTAGGGATCCAAAAGGAACTACTACATATGCCAATGAAATAAACAAAATGAAAATGTATCCAATTGAACAGGAAAAAATATTTGTAGAGCATATACCTGATAAAGAGTAAATATTCTGCATATATAAGGAACTCCTACAACTCAGTAACAATAACAACAAAAAAAGCACCCAAATAATCCAATTTTTTTAATCTTTTTTTAATCCAATTTTAAAAACAGGTAAAGGACCTGAATATACATTTCTCCAAAGAAGATATACAAAATGCCAACAGGTATGTAAAAAGGTGCTCAAAATCACTAATTATCAGGAAATTCAAATCAAAACCACAACAGGATATCACCTCACACCTATTTTAGGATGGCTACTATGAAAAACAAAAAGATAAAAAAGTGTTGGTAAAGCCATGAAAATAATTGTATACTGTTAATGGGAATGTAAAATAGTACAGATATGGAAAAGTGCAAGGAGTTTCTTTGAAAAATTTAAAATACTGCTACCATATATTCCAGCAACCCTACTTCTGGGCATATATCCAAAGGAATTGAAGCCTCAAAAAGATATTGGCTGCAGCATTATTCATAATAATAATGTTCACTGCATCATTATTCATAATAGTTAACATGTGGCTGGTTAGTTGCTAAGTTGTGTCCAACTCTACAGCCCCATGGACCACAGCCCAACAGGCTCCTCTGTCCACAGGATTTTCCAGGCAAGAATACTGGAGTGGGTTGCCATTTCATAAACTAAATACCCATCACTGCATAAATGGGTAAGGAAAATGTAGTATATATAAATATATACAATGGAATATTACTCAGCATTAAAAAAGAAGGAAATCCAACCATTTGCAAAAACATAGATAGACCTGGTGGGCATTTTGCTAACTGAAAAGAGTCAAATACAGAAAAACAAATACTGTATAATCTCATAGGTCAAAACTAAAACAGTCAAAACTTATCAAAGTAGACAGTAAAATAATGGTTACAAGGGACAAAGGAAAATAAGAAATTGATGGTCAAAGAGTACCAAACTCAGTTATAACAGATAAATCAGTTCTGGACATCTATTGTAAAATATTGTGCCTATAGTTATTAATATTGCATTGTATACACAAAAGTTTTTTAAGTGGGTAGATCTTATATTAGGTGCTCTTATCACAAAAGAAAAAAGGGATGAGAGGGAGGACATTTTGGGGGGTTATGAATAGGTATATAGTATTGATAGTGATGATCATTTCACAGGTATAGATTTATCTTCAAGCACCTCAAGTTGTATATATTAAATATTCACAGCTTTTTACATATCTATCATACTTGAAAAAAAAAGGTGTTTTTTTTTGTTAATCATGCACAATCCAGTCATTAGAGAATGTGTGCCAAGAAGCAAAGACCAAAAAGACATGCAATAGCATAGTAATCATTCTCCCAGCCATCTCTTCATATGTTTTCTCTGTGCTTTGAATTAAATAGTAGAGCATCTAAGGAAGTGTGTTAAGATGTAGGTGAACATTAATAGACATGTAAGTTGAAGACAAATGGTGTTGGGGAAAGAGACAGTTAAGGTGCTTTAATTGGACTCTTTAATTTGAAGATGAATATTTTTAAAAAATCAGTTAATTTGGGACAATGTATATGCTACATTTTCTTTGTAAAGTATTCTAATAGAATACTTAATAGAAATCAGTATTATTCTGCCTTGACACTTAATGAATAAAAATTTTTCAGCAGTAATACCATAGTCTTTAAGTTTCTTTTTTACAAATGTGACAAATATTAAGAGAAAGAAAATAGAATGGCAGTGTTACAATTGCTAGATAAAACTGCTGTCATTTTATACATTCTTCCTCATTTTATAAAAGCAGTGAGAAAAATTGTGAGAGTGCTTTCTTTTCTAAGCAGTTTGGAATGATATTATTTAGCTTGGATAACACTATCATTTATTTAGTATCAATATTAATGATTTGGAATGGAACTAAAATTACAGTAATGAAATTCACAGCTGATACTAAGTCCTCAGCTGTTAGAACTGCCCACGGGAGATAAATATACAAAATGACTTGCACTTCTTAGGACCCTGGTTTATAAATTGCAATGGGAGTCTTAACATGAACACTGGGGACACTGGGGAACAAGGAATAGATATTTCCAGTGAGGAAAGAAACTCTGAATTGAAGAATATTATTTAAAAACCAATATATCAAATAAAATAAGATCAGCTCATTTCATCTGAGTACTATTTTGTTGCTTTTACACTCTTTGTAAAGGAAATCTGTGTATTATTCTTTTAAATATAAATTACTCACAGGGACCCTGAGGCTAAAGTCCTGTTCCTGGACTATTCTAACCAACATCAGCTGAGTCCCTTGGAATGTTTGATTTAAAAACAAACAAACAAAAAACATTTACTGAAAAGTTGAGGTTTAATGACATCTCTTACAGAGCAATTTGAGCTTCCTTCTCCTGTACCTACTACTGTCTGCCTTAACTGGGGCAGTGGCGCCGGTACCTAATGCCCGCTCCCATGAACGTGCTAATCAAGCTACGTAGGGAATGTAATGGGAGCCATGTTTGCTTGTGTGTAAGAAGATTTCTTCTTAGTTTCTTCTTACAGAACACTGATCCTTTCACTAAAACCAGAGCAGTGCAATTCCCACCCAACTCCAGTACTCTTGCCTAGAAACTCCCATGGACGGAGGAGCCTGGTGGGCTGCAGTCCATGGGGTCACACACAGTCGGACACGACTGAGCGACTTCAGTTTCACTTTTCATTTTCATGCATTGGAGCAGGAAATGGCAACCCACTCCAGTGTTCTTGCCTGGAGAATCCCAGGGATGGGGGAGCCTGGTGGGCTGCCATTTATGGGGTTGCACAGAGTCGAACACGACTGAAGTGACTTAGCAGCAGCAGCAGCAATGCAATTCCACCCCCACCCCACCCCCAAGTGAAAGTGAAAGTTGCTCAGTCGTGTCCAACTCTTTGCGACACCACGCCCTATACAGTCCATGGAATCCTCTAGGCCAGAATACTGGAGTGGGTAGCCTTTCCTTTTCTCCAGGGGATCTTCCCAACCCAGGGATCGAACCCAGGTCTCCAGCATTGCAGATGGATTCTTTACCAACTGAGCTATCAGGGAAGCCCCAGCCCTAGCTGTTGGCCAAAAGGTTGATCCCAGAGGCACTGGGGGCAAAGAATAACACCTTGGATAATATATGCCTGGTCTTTAGCAGAGAACAACAGAGAAAAAAAATTCTTTAAACCAAATGAAGTTTTTTTTAACCCCCTCCCCAAACTGGGGGATAGGAAATGATTTTCTGAAGGAAGAACTTAAGTTTGAGAAAAATATGAAAAATAAAAAGTTATAGATCATCATCATCATAAGAGCAGCTACCACTCACTATTAAGCTACATGGTAGGTGTTCCAAATGGTGTACTTTATACATGTGACTCCGTTTTGTGTAGACAACATCCCTCTACAAAGTATTATTCATACCATTAAACATAAAAAGAAATGATGTCTCAAAAAGTGATAGTAATGTAAAGAAGAAAGCTTGGCAAGCATCACAGTCCACACACAGCCAAGGGCAGGGAGCCCTGCTTCCAAATTTGATGATCTTTTCACCCAGTGTGGTAACTACCTATAAGAGATTATCAGCAGAATTTAGATAAATGTAGACAAATGATACCAAAATCAAACTAGACTAACACAAATTGCCACGGATTAGGAGGCGATGAATTTTCACTGGTGTATATTAAGGAGGAATTAAGAATTTATATCAGAATGCCAACACAATATTTACATGTTTTATGGAATTACCATATGTTAATTTTATAAAATTCTCTACATAAAATTCTGTGCATTTTTTCCCCTGTATTCATATGTTTTCTTTCTTAAGCCAAAAGTAGAACACTTGGTGTACTTTTAAGTTCTTAGAACTATATGGTAAATGTCTTTACATGACTATTAATGACAAAATTTCTAAATTAGATTTCTATAAACTGGCTCTCTATTCTAGATCTGTGACTTACCAAGGCTTATGCCTGTTTGAGAGGGCTGCTGCTGCTGCTAAGTTGCTTCAGTTGTGTCTGACTCTGTGCAATCCCATAGACGGCAGCCCAGTAAGCTCTTCTGTCCATGGGATTCTCCAGGCAAGAAATATTGGAGTGGGTTGCCATTTCCTCCTCATTTGAGAGGGTTACATATTACCAATGGAGTAGGAAATGGCAACTCACTCCAGTGTTCTTGCTTGGAAAATTACATGGATGGAGGAGCCTGGTGGGTCACAGTCCATGAGGTCACAGAGAATCCGACACAACAGAGTGACTGAGCACATACCTGTATTACCAAAGCAGATATGACGGCATTTAAGCCAGGCAGAGGAGAAGGGGACAGCAGAAGATGAGATGGTTGGATGGTGTCACTGACTCAATGGACATGAGTTTGAGCAAGCTCCAGGAGTTGGTGACGGACTGGGAGGCCTGGCATGCTGCAGTCCATGGGGTTGCAAAGAGTCGGCCATGACTGAGAGACTGAACTGAAGCAAAGGCAACACTGTCAGTAATAACTGTAGAGTCACCAGTTGATTCTCCTCCCTAAAGATTTTTACAAAGGAATGTGATTATTTAGAACTACATAGAAATTAAATTTTCCTCCTAAAAATAAAATCATGAATGCTCATTACATGTAGTAAAAGGACAAAATCCTCAATGGAAAACTTGGCTTAAAATCTCTTAAATCCTGATAAGCATTTGCTTAAGCTACCATTCTCTGACCACAGGAGATGGGAAAAGTTAAGGAAGTTGAAACAGAAAGTTGTGGGAGTCGGTGGTGTAGCATTGTTGCCAAGCGAGGGGTAGTGCATTGCAGAGAAGAGGGTGAGACAACTAGCTCCTTTGTTAAGTAGGAAAGGAGGAGAAGGCATGTAAATAAGGGAAAAAAAGTTTCTATAAACTATGTTCAAAATTTAAAAAGCGTGCCCCTCCTCGAGCATTATCTTCCTGCTGAAACAACGCTGAATTTCTGCATAGCTTGTCATCCCTGTCCAATACTAAGAACAAATTATTTCTGAAGTTCCTATTTGTTGCACATCACATTCCTGTCGCAAGTGTCTCTGATAACACTTTTGCAAAGACAGTTTTGAATCTACAAAACAGTATAGCAGGACTAACAGTCAATTTCACTTCAGAATTATAAAAAAGATAAAAACAAAGCCCAATATCGCAAGTGACTCAGGATTCTCACAGCATAGATAAAGCAGGAAATTTGAAAGCCTCATATTTTAACAAAAATTCCAGTGAAAAGGTAAAATAATATAGAATATGAGTTTCCTTTCTAAAAAAAATAGTAACGTAAATTAATGAGAAATAGGGATAACAATTCTAGCTTCATGGAATCTTTTTTTCACAGACATATAACAGATAAATCAATCTGCTGACATGGGCTAATATAATTTTAAAAATTAAACTTTCAGAAAGCATAGTAAGAAGCTGTCTTAGTCTACTGGAGTTACCAGAATGAAATACCATAGGCTAGGTGGCTTAAATGACAGATATTTATTTTTTCACAATCTGGAAGCTGGAAAACTCAAGATCAAGGTTCTGAAGGTTTTAATCCTATTCCTCCAAAATAAATAAATAAGCATTCTTTCTTTTTAATACAGTATCATCACATTTATTTATGACCTCTTCTCAATATATAGTTTGAGTATCTCATTATCATACTCTTTATTTCAATTATAACTGGTAGCTAACAGAGGAAGTCAAAATTAAATGCTAATTGGACATACAGTATGTTTTATTATATTTTCAGAAAAGTTTAAACAGTCTCTTCTTTCAAAGAGATAGCATAGACATGGAAAACTATAAGATAAATAGACTGGAATAAATTGCTACATAAGAACTGAATTAAATAAAAGATATTCTAGGTAACATAATTTGATGTGAGTACTCTCCATTATTACGGGAGAGATTATGTCATGATAAAAGGAAATCTCATTATCTTGATTGGTCAGGATAATTATAATCTACTAATAATTTGAATAATTTGACAGTCTATGAAGGTTTAGCGGACTTTCAGAAGCTATTTAAATTACCTAAATAATGCTTTGTGTGCTAGAATAGGAGGGTATGCGAAGATAAACTTTGCAAAGGGATGAAACAGGGTGACCATTTAAATGAAAAATAAGCAAGAAGGGGAATTCAAAGCCGACAAAAGCAACTGGGGTAGGTGAAGATAGAAAAAAAGGAAAGCATTTTGATCTTTCTGGTGAAAGGCTTTAGGAATAATGAGAATATTGCAGACTTGGTGTTCAATGCAATGGAAAACTGATGAAGGGCTTCAGGTAGGGAAAGATGGGTCAGTGTGACAGATGAAGAAGCCAGCTTTGACAATAATAGCCAGACAGATGAAAAGTACTCGATCCTGAAAATGGGAAATCAAGCGAAAATGAGGGACTAGCTGGCAAGCTGAAGATAATCATGTCTATTTTACAGTGAGAAAATAATATGAAGAGGAACAGGGACTAGAACGCAGAAAGCAATTGTGATGCTTCCTTGAGGAACTGGCAAAATGTAAGCTATCAAAAGATAATTCTTGAATGAAACAATTAGTGATTCACTGAATGATAGTATGTTCAGTTCAACAAACATACTTAGTACACACTCTGTATCCGGTGAGTTTGTTGCTAGGGATGGATAGCAAAAGTGGTGTCTGAGCTTCCTTGTTTGCTGCACTAAAGAGATGACGACATTTCCAACAACAAATAGAAATCTACGTTTAATCTTCATGGATGCATTCTGGTTTTGCTGGGACTTAATCCTAATGTCATCGACTACTTGGAAAATATTTATTGTTGACTGGCAAAAAGAAGGCATTTTCAAGTGTAACTTCTAAGCTTTCAAGCTTACTAGCAAATTGAATATTAAAGTCAATATAATTTGCATTTATGAAGATTTATATGCATAGAAGTGAATTTTTCAGAATGTTTCTATCTATCTCAGCCCTTGGAAAATGAGAAAAATGAAACATTAAACTGAGTCTTGCAGCTTACCTCCTCTGTCATTTATGACACCTAATTCTGCATCTTGCAAAATAAGAGTATAATTTCAGAAAGCATTTGGTTGATGGTTGAAGAAAATATTAAATGATGCTGTTATTCACCTACAAATGTCAGCACCAAATAATACAGCAGCGCTTTGCTCCTGGATTTGTGTATTCTCTACCCACAGGTTTAAGAACCAGTGGAAAAGAGCAAGGAAAGATTTTCTGCCTTGAGCTTCAGGTATTGTTTAAGGCCTATTTGCAATAATGATGTCTTCTTCATTGGAATATTATAAGGTATTTTTAGATCTAAAATGCCTTTGAAATATTAAAAAGTGTTTTCAAATCTAAAATGAGTTATTCAAGAGAAAGTAAATCCCTTGGAAGCTATTTGAATTATCTATGTAGAAAATAGCTATTTCTAGCCCATAGTATTAGAAAAACAATCATCTTCTCTGACACTGTTTCTTCCACTTTCCTTGCTGAAATAAGCAACTTACAGTGGTGCTTCATATTGAACCCTGCCAAAACTAAAAGATAACAGCTTTCTTTATAAGATAAATACACACAATCTTAGCATAGGTTTGGGGCAATAGATACTGAACTTTTAAAAATAACCATATTGCATTGCTCCTTAGATGCTTTGAAATCTCTCAAATCTTGACTGGAAAGATTTTTACTTTCTTGGTCATTCATAGAATTCAGAGTTGTCTTAGGTTTGATGAAATAGAGCAAGATAAATTGTTATGTCCAGAAATAAATTCCCAAAGTATCTTTGAATTTGTGGCCTGAAGAAAAATTTTAAAAAGGGTGTGAAAAGATAAAGACCTTCTTGCAAGACCTGTGAAGTTATTATTTGGGATGTGTTAGCCATACGATCCGGAGAAGGCAATGGCACCCCGCTCCAGTACTCTTGCCTGGAAAATCCATGGATGGAGGAGCCTGGTGGGCTGCCGTCCATGGGGTCGCGAGGAGTCAAACACGACAGAGCGACTTCACTTTCACTTTTCACTTTCATGCATTGGAGAAGGAAATGGCAACCCACTCCAGTGTTCTTGCCTGGAGAATCCCAGGGATGGGGGAGCCTGGTGGGATGCCATCTATGGGGTCGAACAGAGTCGGACACAACTGAAGTGACTTAGCAGCAGCAGCAGCAGCCATACAATCAGCAGCACAATTTTTACTCAGCGAACTTTTTGCTTGACCAGGAACTTGTTTAAAATGGCTACTTTCACCTTCACTTGGAGGCAAACTTTAATGCCCAAGAGACAAGTATAGCTGTTTAGGTAATTAAATAGTTTACTTTATTTAGTGTTTGGGGGCAAAAAATAAATGCCTGACAGTGTGAAGGTAGCAAGCTTAATTACCACTTCTGGAGCCGCTGCAAATCACTTGTGTGACCATTCTGTCTTGATTATATAGCAGGATGAAAATGGTACCACTGCCCAAGACAGAATGCTTGCTATAAAACCTGCCACATGGGAAGATGAAATAGTGAAGTTAGAATCACCTTAATGGCTAAAACACGTGCTTGGGAATCCAGAAACTACTTCTGTTTAATCTCTCTCCATCTTTCCCTCACAAGGCCAACACTCCCTTGGTTATATTAATTAAATGGAAATGATTATATTTCCAGTTTCTGTGAGATAATACACACAATCAAGACATGTAGCAATTTTTGCTCCTTGGAAGAAAAAGATCACTTCAATTCAAATAAAAGGAGAAAAAATTATGACAAACAAATCAGAATTACCATTTTTCAGGGTGGATAGAAATTTGATTTGTGATAAAGTTGCAAGGTACACTAAGTGAATTTTTGTTAAACAAGAAATATTTGGAGTTCTCAAGGCTCAATTTCCCACCAATTTGGTGTGACTATGGTTTTTATTGTGTTCCTACTAGAAAAAAAAAAAATCCTATCGTCACTACCTAATGCACTTGGAAAGCTACTCACGATGCACTGCACCTCTAGGAAACAGAACTGGTGCCTAACACATTTCTTTAAGCAGGTGATCTGTGAATCCAGATGGTCTCCTAAGCAAGTTTCATTGTATTTCCAATCTCAGAAGACAGAGGCAGAAAAATAGAGGCAAGATATTCAATATAGCTATATTTCAGAGGAGGTAAAGTAGCATTCTAGAATAAACAACTTAAAATTTCATGAGGAATGAGAGAGTAGCCTGTGTGAGGCTCATTTGAACAGGGATGCAGAGACAGGCATGGGTCCTGGCTCCATGACCCCAGCTTAATTACAGACTCCCTAAGTAAAGGTCCATCTAGTCGAAGCTACGGTTTTTCCAATAGTCTTGTATAGATGTGAGAGTTGGACTATAAAGAAAGCTGAGCACCTGATGCTTTTGAACTGTGGTGTTGGAGAAGACTCTTGGGGGTCCCTTGGTCTGCACAGAGATCAAACCAGTCAGTCCTAAATGAAATCAGTCCTGAATATTCATTGGAAGAACAGGTGCTGAAGCTGAAACTCCAATACTTTGGCCACCTGATGCGAAGAACTGACTCACTGGAAAAGATCCTGATACTGGGAAATATTGAAGGTGGGAGAAGGGGATGACAGAGGATGAGATGGTTGGATGGCATTGCCAACTCAATGGACCTGGGTTTGAGTAAACTCTGGGAGTTGGTATTGGACAGGGAGGCCTGGCGTGCTGCAGTCCATGGGGTTGCAGAGTCAGACCAGACTGAGCAACTGAACTGAAACATCTGCTCTCCATTATCTCAGAACTGGGAAGAACCCCAACAGTTTCTTCATTCACATTCCCATTTTTAAGATGAAGAAACTGATACTCCAAGGGAGTGAGGGACTTGCCAATAGTCCCAAAACCAGAACAGGGGCATACACAGGTGAAAACTCAGTCCAGCGTTTTTGCCATTGCAAACATGCCACCCTTCCTCAATGGAAAAAGAAATGAATATGCCGAATTACTATAGACTACTGTACGCTCTCTAGCATTCCCTCCAACTCTAAACTTGCATATTTTTACATCAACATAGTAAAAGCTTGGAAAGTGTTAAATATTTACATAGAAAGCAATTTTAAGCTGGCTAAACCGACAAAACAGAGAAGCTAAATGCAGACCAAAAATGGAGGAGACAGCACCACGTGCTCTTCTCCTCAAACCTCACCGTCAATCTTTAACATTTACTCTCAAGCATTTATATTCAAGATGATGTTTTTCTTTATTTACTATTTCCATTTGCAAAAGCCACTCCGTTTCAAACTTCCAGGAATCTTCAATAAAATCACATTAAGCTAAGTAATAAAATGCCATTATTGGAGTGACAAGAAGCTTCACTACCTGAAGCTTATAATGCTTGCTCCCCGACCAACAGGGATGTTGTGAGGATTAATGAGATATTTAAAAAGCGTTTTATGCATACAGGGAAAAGAGCCTCATAAATGCAAGGGAGAAATAACACTAGTTTATCTCCCCCATCAACGGAGGGAATCTTGTCTAAACAGATGGACCTGGAACGATGTCTTGAAATTGAAAAAACACTACCTGTGTTAGAGGAGGCTTAGGAGAAAGGGATTCTTGAGAATAAAAACGCCTCTGAAACCAGATAGGTTTTATTCTTTAAGTATTTATCCAGGGTGACCCACCATCTTGGTGTGCCCCTGACTGTGGTGTTTCTTGGGTTGTGGATTTGCAGTGCACAAAGCCATACCATTCTAGAACTGTCTGGTCACTCTCTTTGTAGGAGTTTTCTCTTAAATGGTTTTCATTTTTCCTAGCTCATTGACAACCTCACTTTCTAATATTCAGATTCAAACTGTGAGCTACTTAATCAGCTGTGATGGTGACATGTTTGGGGAAAACGTTCAAAGTATTTAACGTGAGACTTCCCTGGTGGTCCAGTGGTTAAGACCCTGTGCTTTCAACATAGGAGGCCTGAGTTCGATACCCACTCAGGGAACTAGGTCCTACATACCTCAGCTAAGAGTTCACAAGTCACAGTGAAGATCCAGTGTGCTGCAACTAAGACTTAGCACAGCCATATCAAAAATAATAATGAAAAAGTAATGCATAAAATAACCTTAGTTCCTGTTCACAAAGGCAGCACTAGCTTTGGGGACAGCCAAGAAAAACAAGGGAAATCGCCGTAACATTTCAGTCCAAACTTCATTGTCTAATTTAACTACTGATACTTCACCATCCCAGCCACTTCTTATCTGTCTCCCACTAATCTATCTTTTCTAATCATTTACTCTTAGTTGCACGAGGTCTTTGCTGCTGTACGTGGGCTCTCTCTAGTTGCAGTGAACTGGGGCTACTCTTTGTTGTGGTGCCTGGACTTCTTATTGTGGTGGCTTCTCTTGTTGAGGAACACAGGCTCTAGGTGCACGGGCTTCGGCAGTTGCAGCAGGCTGGCTCAGTAGTTTGTGGCATGTTGCTCTACAGCCTGTGGATCTTCCCAGACCAGGGACCAACCTGTGTCCCCTGCACTGGCAGGTGAACCCTTATTCACCACCAGGGACACCTGCTCACACTAACCTTAACCACAATCTCCTACAGTAGTGCTGTGTGCTTCCTTGGGGTTGACAACAGAGGGGAATTTCCAAAGGGTTATAACTCCTGAAGTCCACTGTGGATTGCCTGATCACTGAATGAGCTCCACTGTTTGAAGATGTGGCTGCATAGAGCATTTGCCCAGAATGCATCCTGTCTGTTGAGCACCATTCTCAACACGTTTTAGAAATGCTAAGATGCCTTTGCTTCTATTTTGGACCTGTCTTTGAACTCTATTTATCTTCCCTTTCACATCTCACTATTCCTTCTATTTCTTCCAATAAAATTTTAATGTCAAAAATAACAAAAATCTGTGAAATGTTAGAAGCAAGCTAAATACTTCATTTAAAAACTGAGTTTAAAATATAGAATATCCCTGTCCTTACAGTTTCTAACCCTGGAGGAATTAGGGAGAACTTTGGGGCGGATAAAATATGGACTTTGCAAAAGCAAATGTTATACAATTTTAAAACTGTTGTTTTAGCCTTTATTAGCAATTTATTTTTCTTTCTTTTTTTCAGTATACTGAAACATCAAAAAATGAAATGATCGGCAGCATTCTTACCCTCTGGCAGATGCTGGGACTGTGATGAGACCAAATAATAGAAGCAATATGTATCTATCTTTTACTCTGTTGTCAACGGTCTTCTTACTATAACTCTATAAAGAAAATGCACTGTCTTTTGTCTCTTTTATGCATCTTTACATGGCAGGCCCATTTGATAAACCACATATTATCAGGAAAAGGGGACCTTAACTTCAAACTGTACTCCATGATGACCTCCTTCTGTATCAAATGATTATACACAGAGAAAAGAAGAAAAGGCATTATTCCCCAGCAACCTAATGCTCATTCTAGCTTACTAGTTGTCTAAACAGAGTTACAGCTGCCTTGACTGCTTTCCTGCCTCAAGCTCCTTGTAGATTAATGTATATTTGCCTGGATTGCTACTTTTCATTCTGTAGTACAGCTTGAAAAAACAAGCAGCATCGAAACCAACAAGCCCGGTCACGTTTGGAAGGTTTTTCCATATACCTGGGCTTCCCTAGTGGCTCAGCTGGTAAAGAATCCGCATGCAGTGTGGGAGACCTGGGTTCGATCCCTGGGTTGGGAAGGTGCCCTGGAGAAGGGAAAGGCTCCCCACTCCAGTATTCTGCCCTGGAGAATTCCGTGGACTGTATTAGTCCATGGGGTCACAAAGAGTCGGACACGACTGAGCAACTTTCAGTTTTCATATACATGCTGTGCGCACATGCTCAGTTGCTCCCCCTCCCAATTTTACGTGAGTGTTCTCAGCCCCCCACAAGGTATAATTCTGCATTCTTCCTGATACTACGATTATATGGAAAATGGCTAACATCTTTCTGTAGCTCATAATGGAAGCAAAATATGACAGTTGTAGCTGGATGCCTAAAAATAAGAGCCTTCCTTTAAAACTTACATAGAAACCCCATATTTTAACTGTTAAAGTTGAAGAAAACCATGGAGAATTCTCATTTTCTGTGTAAAACATTCAAATATACTTCTATCCTGTGGACCTCCCCGGTGGTCCAATGGTAGAGAACCTACTTGCCAATGCAGGGTTCCATCCCTGGTCCAGGAAGACCCCACATGGGGCAGAGCAACAAACTCTGATTCACAACAACCAAGCATGTGTTTCGAAACAAGAGAAGTCACTGCAATGAGAAGACTGAACACTGCAACAAAGAGTAGCCCCCACACTCACTGCAGTCAGAAAAGCCCGTTTGCAGCAAAGAAGACCCAGTGGAGCCAAAAAAATACATATAAATAAATACATCTTTTATATATATATATACTTCCACTCTGCAAAATTGTCTTACAAATAGCAATGCTTCAATTTTTAGACATCAGATGTAGGTCTGATAAGATAAGCTTAGCTATGACTATAATTCTGGGTCCGTAAAAACTTGAAACCAGCAACAAATATTTTTGAGCTCCTATTTCTTTCAGGGAGCAAAAGGATGAGGAAGACATGAGCTTCAGAAGCTGACAGACCAGTAGAAACATAATGCAAGCATATGAGCCACTAGAAGGATCCAAATGCATGCCAAGGTAAAGTAGAGTGGATAGGGAAGTAAGAAAAAGGAATTATGGCAGTTTGAAAAGTGTGTGCGGGGGCGGGGGCAGGGGGAGGTGGATTTCCCTTAGGAAGATGGCAGACAAAAATATCTTCCTGGAAGGAGTACTATTTGATGTGGAGGCTTGAGGACGAGGAGAATTCTGAAACACAACAGAGGGGAGCTATTTCTTTCTTTTCTGTGTTATCGTCAATAAGGTGACACTTTACTATCCATCTTGAATGGTAACCATGATGAAGCAAAGACTGTTTTTTCCTTAAATATCTTTATTTAACTAACATACATTTATTCATTAAGTGATGTTCCTGGTGAAGGCTCTCTGGGATTCATTCCTGTCTTTTCACTAGCTCTATAGCCCTGGACATATTACTTACATATTTTGTGTCTCAGTTCCTGTAACTGTAAAATGAATGTGATTTCAGTTTCTACTTCACAGAGCTGCCATGAAGATTATGTGAGAAAAAGGCACATAAAAATCTTAGAGAGATATTGCAACACAGTAAGTAACGTTTACATGTTAGATGTTGTGAACACTGCCAGAGGTATCAGTATGAACAAAAATTATAGAAGTTGGCAGTGGGGGGTGGGGGGTGGGGAATGATATTTAACCATGCAGGCCGGTCTCAATATAGGAAAGGAAAGTCATAGGAGCTACTGAGGATCATCTCCTGGAAACATAATGGGGGTCTTTCATATTGTGAAAGACGATGCACACCACAACTGGGAGGTCCTTCTCAGGGACCGGAAGTGATAAAGTATCAGTGTTGCATGGAATGAAGTGGGAAAACCAAGTGGTAGTTATCAGATCAGCTCAGCCACTCAGTTGTTTCTGACTCTTTGTGACCCCATGGACTGCAGCCTGCCACATCTCCCTGTCCATCACCAACTCCTGGAGTCGACCCAAACCCATGTCCATTGAGTCAGTGATGCCATCCAGCCATTTTATCCTCTGTCGTCCCCTTCTCCTCCTGCCCTCAATCTTTCCCAGCATAAGGATCTTTTCCTCAGCTCTTCTCATGAGGTGGCCAAAGTACTGGAGTTTCAGCTTTAACATCAGTCCTTCCAAGGAACACGCAGGACTGATCTCCTTTAGGATGGACTGGTTGGATCTCCTTGCAGTCCAAGGGACTCTCAAGAGTCTTCTCCAACACCACAGTTCAAAAGCATCAATTCTTCAGTGTTCAGCTTTCTTTATAGTCCAACTCTCACATCCACTCATGACTACTGGAAAAACCCTAGCTTTGACTAGACAGACCTTTGACGGCAAAGTAATGTTTCTGCTTTTTAATATGCTGTCTAGGTTGGTCATAGTTTTTCTTCCAATGAGCAAGTCTCTAATTTCATGACTACAGTCACCATCTGCAGTGATTTTGGAGCCCAGGAAAACAAAGTCTGTCACTCTTTGCATTGTTTTCCCATCTATTTGCCATGAAATGATAGACCAGATGACATGATCTTAGTTTTCTGAATGTTGAGTTTTAAGCCAGCATTTTCACTCTCCTCTTTCATTTTCATCAAGAGACTCTTTAGTTCCTCTTCACTTTTTCCCATAGTGTGGTATCATCTGCATATCTGAGGTTACTGCTATTTCTCCCTGCAATCTTAATTCCAGCTTGTGCTTCATCCATCCCTGCACAAGGCCGAAGAATGTTCAAACTAGTGCACAACTGCAATTATCTCACATGCTAGCGAAGTAATGCTCAAAATTCTCCAAGCCAGGCTTCAACAGTACATAAACTGAGAACTTAAAGATGTTCAAGCTGGATTTAGAAAAGGCAGAGGAACTTGAGATCAAATTGCCAACATCCATTGGATCATCGAAAAAGAAAGAGAGTTCCAGAAAAATATCTACTTCTGCTTTATTGACTACGTCAAAGCCTTTGACTGTGTGTATCACAACAAAATGTGGAAAATCCTTAAAGAGAGAGGAATACCAGAACACCTTACTGGCCTCCTAAGAAATCTGTGTGCAGGTGAAGAAGCAACAGTTAGAACTGGACATGGAAAAACAGACTGGTTCCAAATCCAGAAAGGAGTATGTCAAGGCTGTATATTGTCACTCTGCTTATTTAACTAAATTGCAGAGTACATCATGAGAATGCTGGACTGGATGAAGCACAAGCTGGAATCAAGATTGTTGGGAGATATATCAATAACTTCAGATATGCAGATGACACCAACCTTATGGCAGAAAGCAAAGAACTAAAAAGCCTCTTGATGAAAGTGAAAGAGGAGAGTGACACAGTTGGCTTAAAACTCAACATTCAGAAAACTAAGTTCATGGCATCTGGTCCCATCACTTCAGGGCAAATAGATGGGGAAATAATGGAAACAGTGAGAGATTTGTTTTTTGGGCTCCAAAATCACTGCAGATGGTGACTGCAGCCATGAAATTAAAAGATGCTTGCTCCTTGGAAGTAAAGCTTTGACCAAGATAGATAGCATGTTAAAAAGCAGAGACATTAATTTGCCAATAAAGGTCTGGGTAGTCAAAGCTATGATTTTTCCAGTAGTCATGTATAGATGTGAGAGTTGGGCTATAAAGAAAGCTGAGCACCGAAGAATTGATGCTTTTGAACTGTGGTGTTGGAGAAGTCCCTTGGACTGCAAGGAGGTCCAACCAGTCAGTCCTAAAGGAAACAGTCCAGAATATTCATTGGAAGGAATGATGCTAAAGTTGAGACTCCAATACTTTGGCCACCAGATGCAAAGAACTGATACATTTGAAAAGACCCTAAAGTTGGGAAAGATTGAAGGCGGGAGGAGAAGGGGATGATAAAGGAAGAGATGGTTAGATGCCATCACCGATTTGATGGACATGAGTTTGAGCAAGCTCCAGGAGTTGGCGATGGACAGGCAAGCCTGGCATGCTGCAGTCTATGGGGTTGCAAAGAGTCAGACATGACTGAACAACTGAAGTGAACTGAACTGCAGCAGGGTAATAATATACAGCCTTGACATACTCCTTTCCCAATTTTTCCCATGGGTAGTGGCAAAGAGTCTCAACCCACTAGGTTATAGCATTGCAAGAATGTTGAAGGTACTAGTGGGGATGGCATTAACAAAGCTAGAGAAATTACATTTTCCAGCACAAAGAGATCATGGTATAAAAATGGGAAAATACTGATACAGACAAAATTGCCCTGGCTTCTTTAGAGTAAAAGATTTTATAGTCTTTAACATGGTCATATAAATTATAGACATCCTAAAATAAGATAAAATATCCCATAGTTCCCAAACTTAAGTGAACAATCCTGATGTTCTATTGAACAAACTTTGCAAAAATGTTGCTCTGTACTTTGAAGCTGGAAGTTTGGCAAGTTGCAGAGTTTCCAAACCCTAACCAATTAGCATGTAAACCTTGATATAAGACATTTCATATTTCAAAATGAGCCATATCAGGATTAAATGAAGATATGAAAAAGAAATGGTGCAAATGTAGATTTAAATAAAAGTCTCCATATGATCCATACAGGAGGACAGACACTGCTTTTATGAAGTCCTCTAGGAAAGAAGAACCAAAAGACAGCCCAGAAATAGACCAAACAAGATCCATGTAGAAAATATAGATGACCTCCGTGTGTCTTTGTATGTTAGTGTTTTTTTCCATTTGGTAAACAAAAGTGGATGGTTCTATAGTATGTGTTCAGAGTTTGTTTGTTTGTTTTTTTAATTGAGTTTGACCCACTGCCTTTGACTGACTAGACTATAACTAGATGTATCAACTAAAATTAAAATGTCCATGAAGTTTTGTGTCAGAGAAGAAAAGCCTGATAACGACACCAATTACAGAAGGATGTGTAGACCAACCCTTTCTGTTTAGATAAACGACATGTTATGGCATTATTTAAATGAAAAAAAAAAATAATCCAAATGAATTTAAGGTAATCATAATGAGAAAACAAAGGTTTGGGGCAAAATTTTTCACATTTTAACAATAGGAAGAGTATTTTTAAACAGAATGTTATTGCTAATTGAACTAAAAATAGTGAAATATGAAGATGTCTTTTTGTCTGCCATTTTAACACAAAATAGAAATGTTATGGTAGATACGTGTTTGAGCACACTTGTTTGACAGAATAATCCATGAAATACAGAAATACGTCTGAATTGCTCTGCTGCATACAGGATATATTTGAATCAAGAAAGTTCAATTAATAAATATTTAAAGATTACAAAAATTGCTCCACCATTAAAAAGTAAAACCACCTTCTTTGATATCTATTTCTTATATAGTTATTCCATGATAAGGGAAGAAAAATTAGTATAGCATTGAAGTTGGGAAAACAAATTTCAAAGAGAAGCAATGTAAAAGGCTTTGCTCAAGAAAGTTCAGTTTAAAATAGTCTAAAGAATTTCACCATAGCAAGAATAAGAAAATGGGGAAAATGCAGCATAGAGAATTATTTTATCAATATTTATTTTAAAAGTTCAATCAGTGACTGAGCCCAAAGGGCTTTTATCTGTAGGAAAGCATGATTTCAAATACAGTCATTTATATCAGCACAGAGGAGGAAAGATGTGAAAGGGAAATTAAATTTTCAATGAAGCAATTGCCAATCACTTTGCCATTTAAAACAGAATGAATTAGCAGGTGCACAAAGTATTTTATTCCATTTTTGACCTTCAGGAGTCACACTATTTGTTGATAAGACACCACATAGGAAACTGAAAAGCACTGGTAATAACTGCTATGAATCAAACTTTATGAATATACAATGTGGTCAGTCCTGGTTTTGCTGACTGTATCATTAAAATTTTTATTTGTTCTTTGAATGATTCACAATATACATTTTTAAAGAGATAATAAAAATTGGAAATATTTATGATAATCTAAGGCATAAAATTAATAAATAATAAAATAACATCAAAATTCCAATTTCATTGTTTTATTGCCCCCCCATCTTAGAAAGTTTAAGGAAATTACTTTGCTCTTAGATGGACCATCTCTAATCATTAATGTGTACCACACTGTCCCGGCAGAGAATTTTCTAGTTATGTAACACATGCACATAGACATCATTTTCTCTGTGTCAGTGGTTTGATTTGCAATTCATTTGATGTTTACAACCCAATAAAAATATTTTAATTACACCTAATTTATAGGTCAAGAAAATCTGACACAGAGAGTTCAGATAACTTGCCTACAGTCACAGAGCTAGCAGATGGCAATCCCCAAAATTTATCTAGATAACTAAATGCTAGGTTGTTTTTAATAATTAAGGCTGTTGCCTTACAATGCTCAGAGTAAATTCACAAGTTATTCATAATCTTAGGGTTTTGAACTATATTTAATTTTATTTCTAACAATAACTCACTTCCACAAAATGTATCAGTTTTAAATGAAGAAAAAATTTTACTAAATCTTAAAATATGTTTGACAGTAAATATTATATATGTCTGAAGTATCATGATAAAATACGGTATGTGAATTGGAAAACTGAATTTACATCAAGTGATTCCTTGGAGGCAGAAAGGAGACTGAACCATATAAATGCTAAGTAACATTAATTAAGTTGTGTGTTACCTTATGACTTATCTACAAATCGGGATTTTAAAAATGCAAGCTATACAGGTAAGATTATACCAATAAAATGATAAAATCATGTTTGAAATTTTTTCCAAATTAATATATGGATCAGCTAATATCAATACCAGACAAATCATTCAATTTTGGCTCATTCAAGTCAAATACAATTGAATCTATGACTATAAAAAATAGGTATTTGTATTTTATCAGGCTTTATTTTCCTTTAGACAATGATCAGCATCTGTATGGATTACTTTGTAAAGACCATCCTTTTAAGTAAAAGACCTTCACCCTTCTTCACACTTCATGCAAACTGAGATAAATCCAATAATTCATTTCCATAGGGCTTCTTTGGAAGATGTCTGCTGAATTCACAGAAACATAATGGAAGATTTCCTGAAAAATCTGCATTGGATCCTCCTGCCATCCAAGGCAGGTCCTGTGTCCCATCAGGTTTTCCTTGTGTTAATTTACCTTTTTCTGAGTCATGGCTGGGAACACAGGAGCAGGGGATACTTATTGGGTATATGTGTTCCCAAGCTCTGTGACCCTTACCTCTACATACTGTTAAAAAGTTATAACTGGATTGACACATCAGACCAGACCTGAACACATGACTTGCTTTCTCTTCCCCAGGAGTCCAAAGAGGTTATAGGTTGTAGGCATAAATCAAAGTCCTGCAGTTACATTCAGATGAGACCAATAGAACACATGGTGAATGTCCATGGGTTTAAGGAAAAGTGAAAAAGAGATAGAGAGGGACAAGGGAGAGGGCAGAGTACTGTATATGAAGCTGTAATATTTAAATGTTGTGGTTTAGTTGCTAAGTCCTGTCTGACTCTTTGCAACCCCATGGACAGTAACCTGCCAGGCTCCTCTGTCCATGGAATTTTCCAAGGAAGAACACTGGAGTGGGTTGCCATTTCCTTCTCTAGGGAATCTTCCCCATCCAGGGATCAAACCTGGGTCTCCTGCATTGTAGGCAGATTCTTTACCAAATGAGCCACCAAAGAAGCCCTAGTATTCATATGAAAATCCATAAACCAGAAAATGTAAACATTTTAATGCAGATAACAGAGAACATAACATTTATATTTTAGGGGCAGAATATTATGAATTACCCAGTCAGATATTGGAAATGCAAGCTTTATATCTTAAACTTATTTTCAGAATCATTAAATCAGTAACAATAATAAAAGTTTTTATTCACTTGAAACCTGCTCCAGATCGCCTGCCACCTGATCATCTGGCCTTGTTACCTCTCTATGTATTTGCGTGAAAGTTTTCTTCACTGCAACTCTC
Source organism: Bos grunniens (assembly GCF_055505025.1). NCBI lineage: Eukaryota > Metazoa > Chordata > Mammalia > Artiodactyla > Bovidae > Bos > Bos grunniens. The sequence continues at coordinate 98,813,855 of NC_141171.1, read as the reverse complement.
ATTGTTTGTTTGTTTTTTTTAATTTTATTTTATTTTTAAACTTCTGTTGCCAAGATGGACACCCATGCAAATCTCTAGCCTAACCTTCATTTTATTCACTGACTCACTTACTTAAAAAATGTTTTTGTCAAGTGCTGACTTTGATGGATATTATGATTGGCACTGGAGATTCATCTTCCCTCCACCCCTATTTCCACAGCTTTAAATTCATTACCTCATAATTTTTCAACTAAATCTTAGCAGGAGCAGCTGTGCTCTGTCTGATTCTGATTATGCCCTTTTCAATCTTGTCTCTTTATTATTCCTAGAATGATCTTTATAATACACAAACCTGATTATGTCAAGTCCCTGACATAACTCAAACTCTTTAGTATAACACAAAAAATCCATCATGATATGTTCTGTGCTTACCTTTGCAGTCTCATCTCTTGCTACTCTTCAATTACCACCAACTTCATTTTCCTGAATTAATTGTATCCCAAGAACATGAATTTTTCTTTCTCATCACTGAACCTCAGCTTCTAGTGCCTTCTCTCTTTCCTAGATCCCTGTCCATCTCTCTTTATTTTTTAGGACTCATTTCAGGTGACACCTCCTCTAAGAAGCCTTCCCTAACCAATCACTCCAGGAACGCTGCTTTTGAAAGTTCTTCAGTAACTTTTCATAAACACCTGTGCACATCTTTATCCTCAAGGGTCTGTCACACAGAATAATCAGCATCTGTTTATTGTCTGTCTCCCCTCATACAAATTAGGCTGGAAACTTTTTGTGGCAGGGAATGTATCTTATTTGCACTTACCATATATAAATCTTTCAAAAAATTGGATGAAATAAAACATGGAAGAATATCTCATTTGTATATATATCAAACATCTCAAAAATTTGACAGGATGAAAATTATATCTGACAGAAAATAAATAGAGAAAACAACAAAGAAGATCTTAAATGTTCTCACCACAAAAAAGATATGATAATTATGTAACATGATAGAGGTGTTAGCTAACTCCACACTGGTAATCATACTCCAATATATACATAATTGTATGAAGGCAATACTTTTTATGTCTTGAGCTTACACAAAGTTACATGCCAATTATATCTCAATTAAAAAAAAATAAAACTGCTTGCCTGGGTATCAGATGAATGTAAATCAAGTTCTAGTTGATAATTACAGGCAACTTGAATAAGAGACTACTTGTTTTCTTAGAGAAAAATTACAGAAAAATGGCTAATGGGGCAAAGTCAGTATTTGGAAGTGGAAGAATGGAAAAACAGCATTAGGAAAGTTTCCAAAACAAAGTCGTTAATGGAAATCATGAGTAATTGCACTTAATAAAACAAGAGAAATGTGTTTAAAGAAATAGATGAGGTGGCACAATAAACTCGATGGAAAAGTCATGTACAAAAGAGACAAGTTCAAAAGACTTTTAACAAAGTATTATGATATCTATAATTTACTGCTCTTTGTGACCCCATGAACTATACAGTCCGTGGAATTCTCCAGGCCAGAATACTGGAGCGGGTAGCCTTTCCCTTCTCCAGGGGATCGTCCCAACCCGGGATCAAACTCAGGTATACCACATTGCAGGCGAATTCTTTACCAGCTGAGCCAGCAGGGAAGCCCAAGAATATTGGAGTGGGTAGCTTATACCTTCTCTAGTGGATCTTCCTGACCCTGGAATAGAACCGAGGTCTCCTGCATTGCAGGCAGATTCTTTACCAACTGAGCTACCAGGGAAGTCCATATAATTTACTGCAGGGATCAACAATCTCTGAGACATAATGTCTGGCGATCTGAGGTGGAGTTGATGTAATAATAAAAGAAATAAACTGCAAGATAAGTGTAGTTGCTTGAATCATTCGGAAACCCTCCCCTACCCTGATTTGCGGAAATATTTTCTTCCACAAAACTGACCCCTGGTGCCAAAATGATTGAGGACTGCTGATTTACTGCAAAACTCTTCAGCATGGACAGTGAATACAAATGTGTGTGTGTATGTGTATGTGTGTCTGTCTATCTGGAAATTCTTCCATTTGGCTCCAAAAATCTCTGTGATATTTCCCACTGTTTTATTTTGGGGTATTTTTTAGCTTTAAAAGATGTTCCAGCCTCATCTTGTCTATCTCCTGCCCCAGTCCTAGAACTAGTCATTTCTCTAAGAAGTACTGGTTCCTTTTATTGAAAAAGTCACCAAAAACTAAGATATGATCACTGAGTGTGTGTTCATTGGTACTAGACTGCCATTGCTTCTCAACTCCCTAAGCAGACAGGGCTAAGAAATATATGTATATATACCAACCAGTATAGATATGTCTAGAATTACCCGTGTACGTATATATTGATGTTGCTAACATTAGTTGGTGTTGATGTCTTTAATCCTAATCCAGCACCACGTGGGTCATTCTACCCTTCTGCCTTGTTTATTTGAACCTCCACTTCAACACTGAGAAACACAGTTCCCACCATCCATGTACTTCACCCTTGATTTTCAACTGCACTTGTATCTTTTTATTGATTCAGAGGACTGTTTGTTATCTGAGTCTGTACAGAAAATTCCTGCTGCTAAAATAATGTTACATTTATCTTAGGTCTGCAAGCCATATGCTATTTGAACACTAAAAGGATAGAGTACAGAAGCCATCCAGCTCAAAAAGTTCATTCCATTGTTTGTGTCTACTTGCCTGTGAACAGAGAACTGTGTATCAGAGTCTCATTTGGATTATAGGGATGCCAGCAATAGACTCTTCCACTTCTAATTATTAGGATTTAGCTATATTTTCCCAAAGAGAGAATTGGATAGCTCTGCATGTTTCAACTGTCTTAATCAGTTTATAATAAGATGCATACCCAAGAAGAAATTTTAAAGTTGGCCTAGATTTTTAAGTATATCACTAGTTACAAGGATGGGTTCTAATAAACTGAGACTTGTGGTTAATAATAGTGAAAAGTGAAAGTTGCTCATTCGTATCTGACTCTGTGCGACCCCCTGGACTATACAGCCCATGGAATTCTTCAGGCCAGGATACTGGAGTAGGTAGCCTTTCCCTTCTCCAGGGCATCTTCACAACCCAGGGATCTAACCCAGATCTTCCACATTGCAGGTGGATTCTTTACCAGCTGAACCACCAGGGAAGTCTGTGGTTAATAATAAGAAGAGCATAAAGAGAGATTTTAGTTTTACCAGCCACAGAATAAGAACAGTAGCACAGATCTACTTCCTGAGAATGCTGCTGCCTGTCAGACTGGACTTGTTCCTGCATTCCTTTGTCCCAGAGAATAGCCCAGCACTACAGTAGTAAGCAATGATCCTGAGCCGTCTCTTCTCTCTTTCCATTTTATTCCTATCCTCTCTATCAAAGAAAATCATCTCTAGATATGAAAGATGTGGCAAACCCAGACAAAAGCAAACTCAAGTCCAAGATGGTAAAGAGAACATGAAGAGTAAACCTAAGCTTTACCAATGGGAACAAGCTTCTTGATTTGAATTAACTAGATTCTAGAGCACTAAGCCCAACTTCAAAGGAGATCCGTGAGCTACCAACAGCAGCCCTGGGGCAACAGTAAAGATATGCTTTCTGAATGGACAGCGAAGACTCACCAGGTCATCCTCTGTGTGTATCCAAAACAAAAGGTAGGTATGTGTGGAAGTTATACGAAAACTCTCTGGTAGTATTGGATGCCCTAAAATATAAGAATGTACTTGAAAAGGCAGTAAAATATTTCTGAAATATTCAAGTACTTATGAGAGATTACTGTGGAGTGAGTAGTGATCAGACTGGGACAAGACGGCCTCTGAACAGACTTCCAGTCCTAAGATCCTGCAGTCCCTCTGTATCCAGTCTCTGAATGTGGATATTATAGTACTATGTTTCTAGTGCTGACTATCGTCTCTTTTGTACTTTTCAAATTAACTCTTCTGACTGCAGCATTGTAAATAATGAATCTGAAAAGTCCTTTACATATAGCTAGAAGATAAAAATGAGCTCAGAATAAGTGTTAACTCATCTTGGTTGAGGTTAAAAAAGCTTTTTAAAAAACATTGCTTGGAATGTTTTAATTTAGATGTCAAGGTATATATCAGTGTTGATAAGTTTTTAAAAAGGTGTAAAAAAGCAAAAACACTAAAAATTGGAAACATGACCATCTTTATTTCACTAAAGTGTCACTAACTTTAATCATTAAAATTGAATATAAATACTTTAACTCAAGTAAAATTGTAGGTAGACAATTGGAATAAATCTTGCATGACCAATATTAGCCTGATATTCAGAATGAAAAACTGAAAGAAGCAGGCAATTTCTAATTTAAGCTTTTAAAAAAGGAGAATACATAAGTGAATCTATAAATTAGAAATGAATTGTTAGGGCCCTATAAGATACTTCAATTAAAAAAAAAACTTATATATTAAAACTTTAAGATACAATTTTGTTTCATTTTTCCCCTGAAATGAGACTCACTTCCTAAGTTCCAACACATGGGCTTATAATTACTTTTCCAATAAGATAAGGAATTAAACTTCATTGTGCTCTTTCAGTCAGAAAATATTTATCAAATGTCTATTAGATGCAAGATGCTGCCACTGTATTAGACGCAGTGAGTTGAGAGAGAAACGAGACAGATTCTCTGCCGGTTTTAGAATTTACAGCCTAGCAGAGAAAATAGACATTAAACAACGGATTACTTGATTGGTCACATTTCACAGTTGAAAGAGATGTATCCAGGATAATATTGACATTGTGTAGAGGGAAACCTCTTTAGACAAAGGAGAGGGTAGTGTAGGAGAGGTCAGAATAAATTGTTTTTGGTGGAAATGTTGACAGAGGAAAGTTTTAAAGCAGAAGAAAGAATTGGGAGAGTGAAATGTGAAGAGAAGATGATGACCCAAAGAAGAGGGCAAAGCAAGGGGAAAGCCTCTGAAGCAGGAAGCACCACAGTATTTAAGAGACTTGAAACGGTTCCTGCCCCAGGCCGCACAAGTGGTGAGGCATGGGGAGAGGCCAACATAATGGTCCTGCAACCAGGCAGGGACTGCAGACCCAGACCTGAGCTGATGGCTCCTTCCACTCCAGGTTCACCCAGCAGGTTACTCTTCCTCAAAGACTGCTGTGTTACGTTTGGGTAAAAGAGATACAGTTGTGGTTTCTTTACTCCTCTTTTGTCAGGTTTACTATCTGTCTACATTACTGATGGTACACCCTGTTATGTCTTAAGTAAAGAGTGTGAGTTATTTTCAAAGTAATATACATGAAGTCTGAAATAGGAAATGAGGTCTGAAGTGAAAGCCACTCCATCCTGTCCAACTCTGTGATCCCATGGACTACAGGGTCAATGGAATTCTCCAGGCCAGAATACTGGAGTGGGTAGCCTTACCCTTCTCCAGGGGATCTTCTCAATACAGCGATTCGAATCCAGATCTCCAGCACTGCAGGTGGATTCTTTACCAGCTGAGCCATAAAGGAAATAGAAAATAAATGTAAATAAACTTCTGCTGTATTCTTGTCCATTTCCATTACAATATGGGATTTGCAAATAAATGTAAAACAATCCATTCTTCTTCTAAAACAATGTTAAAAGTTTAAAAATAAAAACTAGCATATACCACCAAATGCAGTTTGAGTGAATACCCTTCAAATATCAAGCTACATCTTGGAAAAGGGAGAAAATGCAGTGCATAGCATGGAGACAAAATGTATTTCTCTATTTTCAAAATCTCATGATTATCTTCCAAGTACAAAAATAAAATGTCTTCCTTTAAAACAGGTATCATACATGAATTTTACACTATTTCAGAATGAATCACCAGCTGAGTCCAAAAACAGAATGATTTTCTTACAATAAAATCACATTTTCCAATTTAAGATTTATTCATTTTCATTCTTCTCTGTTCTTCCTGCTGTTTACCCATTGGGAAATAAACCATTTATTTATGCCACTATAAAAGAGTAAGTAGGGAAAACAAAACAAACACCTAAAACTAAATGCCATTTGTTTTGTTTCCAATTTCAAGGAAAGTATTGGTTGAAGAGACTTGGAAATGAATAATAAAATAATTAATTTCCAGTTGGAAGAATCAAGAGGCCATCAAATAAATTTCTTCCTCTGATAAAGAAGAAAACTAAAACCCAAGGAGATTAAATGATTTATACAAGTTTTACTAACTAGTAAGGCTGGTTTCTGGTTTCCAGCTCTTCCCAATACACCCTACCCATAATTTTACTTTGCCATATTTTGCTTTTTCCACATAACAAAAAAGTGGCTACATCCTGCTGTTCAAACTGCTGTGTGTTCCATGCTTAGTAGCTCAGTCATGTTCAACTCTTTGAAACCCCATGCATTGTAGCCCACCAGGCTCCTCAGTCCATGGAATTCTCCAGGCAGAATACTGGGTGGGTTGCCAGGCCCTGCTCCAGGGGATCATCCCAACACAGGGATCAAACCCAGGTCTCCCGCACTGCAGGCAGATTCTTTACCCTCTGAGGCACCAGGAAAGCCCAGGAATACTGTTTAAATTGCAATAATGTTAAAAACAAAATTTATCCAAAATCCTGTTTTTAAAGTATCAACTTCAAAAGAATCTATGTTACAAAGTAATAAGATTGTCTCAAAAAAAAAAAAAAAAAAAAGGCCAGCAAAGCAATAGACCAAGATGCAAAAGAAGGGCTCTAAGCCTGCTGTCATTTAATCTTTATGTACCCCTTCAAAGGGATAACCTTGATGTTGAAAGTAAAGGAATCAATTTTGTTACATTTTATGCCCATCGGTGACAGTAAATTTGTGAAGTGCTTACCAGAAAGAGAGAGCTTGGCTGGTTGTCTAGCAACAAAGTAAATACACATGTTGGTATAAACTAACTACTCTTTAGAAGAAACCACTTTCATTATTCATTTATTAAATCTATCTCTTAACAAAGAGAAAAAAAAATAAAAGACCTGGCAGGGGAGAGGGTGGGCATGATAAGAGGAAAAGTGAGTTCCAGAAGTTTAAAAATTAACTTCTAATAATTTATGAGGATGGACTCTTCCACCTCCCCCCGCCCATAAGTCAAATAGACCTGTGAAGAGGTAGACTAGATACTGATGAAATGAAGGACAAAATACTCTAGAATCACAAATTCATAAAATCATCTCTGCATCAGCACTGAGCACCTAACTCCTATAATTCACCTAGATGAGACTGACTGTGGCTAATCAGAAAAAATTCAGTAATGATGTTTATCAAAATCGTTAATATTACAGAGGCCATTTTTAAGAAAAACTTTGGTTTAGCTATACACTGAAAATGAGTGGTGGAAGGAAAAAGAAAATATGACTCACTTACAGTTTATCATATGAAGTATGCCTACTGTTACTGCCAGGCACGTATCCCACCACAAACTGCCCCTCTTATTGTTGTTATTGTTGTGTTACTTTAATCTCTGATAACGGAGCCAAGAGTATTTAGGTTTATTCCTGCAGTAATCAATTAAGAAGCTTCTGTCTATCTATTTCTGTTACCCAGGAGCAGCTTTGACTCTTAAATTCCTGTCTGGCTTCTGAATTGATGGCATGGCAACTGACTTCTGTATGTTTTTTTTGTTTTTTTTTTTTTAATTCCTGACTACTACAACTTGCTTTGGAGTGACCTCTGATATCTGTGTACTTCTTGGATTTGCAGTTCGCTTACCTGACTCCTATCTAGTATTTCAGTTTGTTTCATTTACCCTGGTTTTGTATTCTGTTTCTGCCCCAACACCTATCTCACTCACAGCCCCTGTGCCTATAAAGTTCTATTGACACTTTCTATTCTAGAATGTAACATATTAGACAAATTTCAACATTTGGTCACATTTCTTTTTAGACAAAATACTCAACACTGATGTTTCCACACAGTGGTTTTCAAGATCTCATGGGCTGCTAGTTTAAATGTAATAAATTCTTTATGAGTCAACTCAAACAAAATACATTTTTATATGAACAGCATGAATAATTTAGAAACAAGCAAAGCTCACTTTAAATCTCATTGGTTTCAGAGACTATACTATACTTAAATATTGCAATTGTAGGGTTAAAAAGGAAAGACTACAAAAATAATATGATGACAAGAATGATGACAAGGACTGGCATCATCTTTTGAGTTATACATGTGCCTATTATGGTACCTGAGTTTTCACTGGAACTTAAAAAACACTATTCAGTGGATATGCTCTTGAGTATTAGCTAACTAATTTATTACAGATGTGAAGAAAAGCAACATAATTCAAGTAAGGTGCTTATGTTACTTAAGATCACACACAAAGTAGGCCAAAGAGCTCTAATTAGAAATTGTCTTGTATGATTTCAAAACTGAGACTTTCAGCCATTTTCTAAGTTTCTCCTAAGAAACCCAACCTTAACATCCCTGAAATTCTATTAAAAAGAAAACAAATTAAATAGATGACTCTGACTAAAAGCTTCAAAGGCATTATCTTTTTACCTTTAAAGCAGTACTCCCAAAGGGAAGAAAAAGCAGTTATTCTTCTCCACTATTGTAAAATAGTGTGTGTGTGTGTGTAAACGGGTACAAATACCATGGGAAAGTGTTTGGCAGTTTTTCCTAAAGCTAAAGATAGGGGGACACAGTCACCAGTGATTCTATGCTGGGTACAGTATGGACTGTAAAGAAATAAGTGTGTATGTCTACTAAAAGCCATGCATGTGAATGTTCATATAAAAATTATTAATAAGTCTAAAACTCTAAACTGCTTAAAACTCCATAAATAAATTCCTAAAATTTACTAATACAATTAATTCTACAGGTTGTGATATATTCATACAGTGGAATAGCAATCAGAAAAGGACAACTATGTACCTCATAGACAGAAAATGGATCTACAGAACCCTGATGCAAAATAGTAAGCTGCTTGGGCTCATGAAGTCCTAAAACATGGAAAACTGAACTCTGGTGACTGGTGAGAAGAGTGTTTTCTTTGAGAGGCCAGTATTGCCTGGAAGAGGCAAGGAGCTCTTCCAGAGCGCTGGAAGTACTCTGCATTGATTTGAGAGTCAGGTGTCTCTCATATTCATGAACGTTCACTGGACAAGTAAGATGTGTGCATGTCTAACTTATGCTTTCGTTTAAAAAAAGAAATGTTCTAGGATGAGATAAAAATAAATTATTATTTATTAAAAGCTTATAACAATTCTTAAAAAAACACATAATTTGAAACACTGAGTTTGAGTTTAACTTTTCTATAAGCCATGTTCAGGGGATCTTCCTGACCCAGGAATCGAACCCAGGTCTCCCGCATTGCAGGCAGACACTTTACTGTCTGAGCCACCAGGGAAGCCCTAACTATAAACTATAACTATGACTTTCCCCAAAAATATAGGCTTAAAAAGAAGAGTTAATAATCAATGCTGAGAAATGGTATCACCTTATGGAGTAAGAAAAGGTCATATTAGATCATTTTCTCACAGTGTATTAGAAAATATATTCTATATGGAATTAAAAGTTAAATAAGCAAAGATATCTAAAAAGACACCCAAAAAGATTATTTTTCTATTACTCAGTTGCATGAGTCTATCTGTAAAACTCTATTTAAAACGTGAAGGAAAATATTGAAGTATTTTCTTCCATATTTTAAAATGTCATTGAAAACTCAAAAGCAGAATTTGAGAAGCAAACAATAGGATAGGAAATATATTTTCACAACCTCTGACAAGAAATGGCAACATTATCTGTAGTACATAAAGAATGCTCATAAGCTATAAATGTATTTTTCTAAGAAAAGCAGCACAGCAGAAATAGAGAGAAGATACAGACAACATAAAAAATAAATAAAATATATAGTCTATCCACATGAATACTGTTTGACTTTGTATGTCAAGGAGATGCAACTAAAATTACAAATAAAAAAATGTTTTTTTTCTAGCAAATTGATAAAAAGTAAAAATATAATATATAGAGGAGTAAGAAGACTCTTGAGAGTCTCTTGGATTGCAAGATCAAACCAGTCAATCCGAAAGGAAATCAAACCTGAATATTCATTGGAAGGACTAATCCTGAAGCTTCGCCCACCTGATACAAAGAGCCGACTCACTGGAAAAGACCCTGATGCTGGGAAAGAATGATGGCTGGAGGAGAAGGGGAGGAGAAGGAGGATGAGATGATTGGATGGTATCACCAAATCAAAGGACATGGGTTTGAGCAAACTCTGGGATATAGCGAAAGACAGAGAAGCCTGGCGTGCTGCAGTCCATGGGGTCCCAAAGTCAGACATGACTAAGCGACTGAACAACAACAATTAAGAAGTACAGTAAGTCCCCTGCATACAAATAACTTCCATTTCAGGAGCATGTTCGTAAACCCAACAAAGTTAGCCTAAGTGACTAACTATTGACACAATCATTTATATGCTGTATGTACTGTAATAGGTTTCTAATATTTTTCACAGAAATGATACACAAAAAACAAAAACAAAGATACCATTTTTAATCTTACAGTACAGTCCCTTGAAAAGTCCAGTAGTACAGTACAACAGCTGGCATACCAGGGCTGGCATCGAGTGAACAGGCAAGAAGAGTTACTGAGTGAGGGGAGGTTGGAGATGGCAGAGCTGGAGGAGAAATAGGAGATGGAAGACAAGCTGCAACTTCACAGATGCCTGATGCTGATGGCATAGGTTTTGACTCCTTGCTGGACTCAATTCTATCTGTCCTCTTGAAAAAGATGATCTAGTGACGTCTGCGTAGTATCTCTCTCTTTTTTTTTTCCATCACATCACTGATGATGCCGCAACACTGGGCTGCTTTCTGAACCGCTGCTGCAACCTTCCTGTACAATTCTAGGTTCACGTCCTATGCTTCAAAAACTAACAGTGCCTCTTCAAACAAAGAATGTCAGCTTTCCTGTACTGGGAATCCCTTCAGTTCTTCATTTACTTCTTCTTCCTCTTGTCGCTCTTTGCCCTTTCTCTGGGCCTCGATTCCATTCATTAGTAATTTCCTTGTGTTACCCAGCAAGTTCAATGAAGTCATCCTCTTGCAAATTTAGCTCCAGCTTCTCACTGAGGGTCACTGAGTTGCTGAAGGCCTCTTTGGATTCCTCATCCACCTTCTCAGAGCCACAAAAACTGCAAACAAAATTCAGGCAAAGGTTCTTCCAAACTCCATTCATGGTGATGGCTGTAACCTCACACCAAACAAAGTCAATGTTTTTTATGGCCTTGTAGATGTTATTCAGTTCAGTGCAGTTCAGTTGCTCAGTTGTATCCAGCTCTTTGCGACCCCATAGACTGCAGCATGCCAGGCCTCACTGTCCATCACCAACTCCCGGAGTTTACTCAAACTCATGTCCATTGAGTCGGTGATGCCATCCAGCCATCTCATCCTCTGTCATTCCCTTCTCCTCCTGCTTCAATCTTTCCCAGCAACACGGTCTTTTCCAATGAGTCAGCTCTTTGTATCAGGTGTCTAAAGTATTGGAGTTTCAGCTTCAGCATCAGTCCTTCCAATGAATATTCAGGACTGATTTCCTTTAGGATGTTATAGTCCTTTGAAAATTGTTGTGTGATTATTCCTGACTTGTGACTTGTCTTTACTGCCTGACAAAAAGTGTGGTGTAAATGGCATTTCTTGAAAGTCACTACAACTCTGTGGTCCATAGGTGCATAGCGGGTATTTGGTGGCAGATGCACTATTTTGATGTTGGGATGAAAGACACCCATGAATGGAGGTGGCCTGGAGCATTGTTGAGCAGAAAAAGAATGCTGAATAGAATGTTTTTCTCTAAGCAATACTTCTCTACTTCTGTGATAAAATGATGGAAAAACCAGCTCTGGAAAATGGCCTGTGTAACCCAGGCTTTGGGGTCACTCTTCCACACAACAGCAAAGAGCCTTGGCTATGTTTTCAAGGGCTCTTGGAGTCTCTGAATGACCTAAGAGAGGCTTCAGCTTCACAGTGCCAGAAGCATTGCCACCAAACAACAGGGTTAGCCTATTCTTTGCTGCTTAGCAGCCTGGCATCAGCTTTTCTTCCTTACTGATGTAACTTCAGTCTGACATCCTATTCTAGTACAGTCCTGTCTCAACCACATTCAAAACTAGCTCAGGTAAATGCTTGCCTTCATCAATAATTTCTCTGAAGCATTTCAGGAAATCCTCAGGCAGCTATGGTATCAGCACTTGTGGCCTCATCACTTACTTTTATGTTGGCTCTAGTCATGACCCAATGAAACTAGCCATGGCTGGCATGAAAAGATACACCCTCTGATTCTTTGCCACGTTTCTTCTTGAAGTCTTCATAAAGGCTTTTAGGCTTCCCTGGTGACTCAGATGGTAATGAATCTGCCTGCAATGTGGGAGACCCAGGTTCGATTCCTGGGTCGGGAAGATCCCCTGGAGAAGGGACTGGCAACCCACTCCAAAACTTATGCCTGGAAAATTCCATGGACAGAGGAGCCTGGTGGAACTCCATGGGGTCCATGGGGTCAGAAAGAGTTGAACACGACTAAGCAACTAACACTTCACTTTCATTGAATCAACATTAAGCTGAGCAGGACTTGAAGCTGATGCCGATGCTGCATCCACACACACTGAGAAGTTTCTCCATGCTTCTTCGATATTACTATTGACATTTTTTGACATCACAGTTCACATTTCCGTGATCCTGAGTATTGTGCTGATGGTTGCATGATTTGTGTTACAAGTGTGAGAGATATCTACCATCTTTTCACCTCATTCCAACTCAATTATTTTCACTTTTGTATCCACTGTTATCTCTTGGAACTTCTTAGCAGCACCAGCTACATCTCTGCAGCTTCCAGACATCCTGGGCTTAAAATAAAGATACTGTGCTACTGTACTCTATGCAGTACTGAACAGTAAAGCACACAAAGGCACAACCACCTGCAGAGGATGCATGTGTGGGACAATGCATGCCGGACACATGAACTTCGTGACTGGACACAGGAAAGCAAGTTCACATTTTTGAAAGTTCAAAACTTGAAGGTTCATATGTAGGGGACTTCCTATACAGTAAAATACACACTACTACGAATGCTTATGGAGAGGGCAATGGCACCCCACTCCAGTACGCTTGCCTGGAAAATCCCATGGACAGAGGAGCCTGGTAGGCTGCAGTCCAAGGGGTCGCTAGAGTCGGACACAACTGAGCGACTTCACTTTCACTTTTCACTTTCATGCACTGGAGAAGGAAATGGCAACCCACTCCAGTGTTCTTGCCTGAAGAACCCCAGGGACAAGGGAGCCTGGTGGGCTGCCGTCTATGGGGTCACACAGACTCAGACACGACTGAAGTGACTTAGCAGCAGCAGCCGCAGCATGAATGCTTATTACATGTAAATTGGCTCAAACTTTGAGTGAAATCTAGCAATAGAGCAAGCAGAAACATTTAAATGCCTGTGCCTTCTGACTCAGTAATTCCAATTAGTAGAATCCATTAAAAAAAATAAAACAGCAATCAGAAATGAAAATTAGTAGTTTTATACAAGAAATAAGCATCATTCTCTTCTAGAGAAACTCAGCAGATACTTACTGAGAACCTACACATTCCAGGCAATATAGTGCTAAAGGCACTGTAATAAACAAGACATGAAGTCTGTGTAATAACCGCCAATATAAACTTTAAACAGATAATTATTAGCACAATTGTTACCCTGAACAGGGAATATTACTGGGCTGTGAAAGTATGTAAAAGATGCGAGCTATTGGGACAATTATAAAAGCCTCTGAGCAAATGATATTTAAACCAAAACATGATGGTTGATAGGTAGCACTGCCCTTAGACTCAGGCATGAAGGATCCTTGTCTGGGCTTTGTTCTTAGAGGAGGTTACATATAGTCTATCAAGAACACATGGCTTCTGCTACCACTCAGGGTCTGGCACACAGCATCCACACTCATGACCAACATCATTCAAGCCCCAGGAACATATTTATTTTTCTGTCTTTGAAGCAAACAATACCTGTCTCCAAATGCCTTGAATGTTTGTGGATTACACCCTTGTCAATATCAGAAATGGGCATTTTCATAGTATGAGGGTGAACTGTTTGACAGAAGTGCTTAAATATGAGAAAAAAATAAACTAAATTACTTAAAAATTCTCTTAGTTGAAATTCCAATCAGATTACTTGAATGCAATCAAATCATGCATAACAAAGAAGCTTTAACTACTCTTGTCAAACATCTGTTTTTATTCTTCTTTGGGGGATATAATTCATGGTCCTGAGGTACTCAGAAAGGTACAGTATTTGAAAGATTTGCACTTGGTAACTAAGAAATATTTTGAAAATAAAAAAATTCATATTATTCCTGTTTGTGTATATGTAGTCCTATATTTCAAATGCATGAAACATGAAACTGACTAAATGCAAATGGAAAGCCAGAATTATAAAGTAGTTTTACTCTATTAAAAATTTTTTAAGATTCTACTAAATGCTCTACTTACTAAAGTAGTAAAGTAAGTAAGAATCTACTTACTAGAGAATTAAGTACAAAATTATTCATAAAAAATAACTTTGTTCATATATTGACTTACATGAGTCAATTAATAAATTAAATATTAGTATATTATTAATTCATATATTAATTGAAAGTTATCTTACCATTACATTTAAGTAAATATTAAGATTTTATAGGAAAATGATTTTTCAAAACATGAAAAATAACTATATTCATGGTTTATATTTATATTAATTTCCATTTGTGAAAATATAAATTTATATGCTCTATAATAATTTTACTTTTTCATATTTTTAAAAAGTGAGTGAGAGTAGAAATCAAAATAAAACTAAATAAAATTATTTATTGATCTTAACACCACATTAACAAAAAGAAGAATAAAAGTCATATGAACATCTCAACAGACACAGAAAAAGCATCTGGTGAAATTCAAAATCCATTCCTGATAAACATTCTCAAAGTTGATACAGAGGAAACATACCTCAACATAATGAAGACTATTTATAACCAATCTACAGTGTTGGAGAAGACTCTTGAGAATCCAAAGGACTCTTAAGAGTTATACAAAGTGAAGTAAGCCAGAAATAAAAACACCAATACAGTATACTAACACATATATATGGAATTTAGAAAGATGGTAACAATAACCCTGTGTATGAGACAGCAAAAGAGACACTGATGTATAGATCAGTCTTATGGACTCTGTGGGAGAGGGAGAGGGTGGGGAGATTTGGGAGAATGGCATTGAATCATGTATAATATCATGTATGAAACGAGTCGCCAGTCCAGGTTCGATGCAAGATACTGGATGCTTAGGGCTGGTGCACTGGGAAGACCCAGAGGGAGGGTATGGGGAGGGAGGAGGGAGAAGGGTTCAGGATGGGGAACACAGGTATACCTGTGGCGGATTCATTTCGATATTTGGCAAAACTAATACAATATTGTAAAGTTTAAAAATAAAGATGTCCATCAGCAGATGAATGGATAAGAAAGCTGTGGTACATATACACAATGGAGTATTACTCAGCCATTAAAAAGAATACATTTGAATCAGTTCTAATGACGTGGATGAAACTGGAGCCTATTATACAGAGTGAAGTAAGCCAGAAGGAAAAACATAAATACAGTATACTAACGCACATATATGGAATTTAGAAAGATGGTAACAATAACCCGGTGTACGAGACAGCAAAAGAGACACTGATGTATAGAACAGTCTTATGGACTCTGTGGGAGAGGGAGAGGGTGCGAAGATTTGGGAGAATGGCAATGAAACATGTAAAATATCATGTAGGAAACGAGTTGCCAGTCCAGGTTCGATGCATGATGCTGGATGCTTGGGGCTGGTGCACTGGGACGGCCCAGAGGGATGGTATGGGGAGGGAGGAGGGAGGAGGGTTCGGGATGGGGAACACATGTATACCTGTGGCGGATTCATTTTGATATTTGGCAAAACTAATACAATTATGTAAAGTTTAAAAATAAAATAAAATTGGAAGAAAAAAAAAATAAATTCCATAAAAAAAATAAATAAATAAATAAAACTGTGTTTGCAAGAAAAAAAAAAATAAAATAAAATTTAAAAAAATAATTAAAAAAAATAAAATAAAATAAAGTGGAGATTCTCCTCTGCCCAAGTAAATGTTTAGAGCAACTTGGAAGTTTAGAAAGAATTAAGTTTTTTTTAAAAAGATGAAAACTGTACATGAAGATGTAAAATTTTTAAAATATTAATGTCTTTGTGTTTTGTAAACTAAAAGTTTTCATAAATAAAATGGAAATCATAAAAAAATAAAAGACATGATTAAGTGTAAAAAAAAAAAAAAAAAAGAGTACCGTCCCTTTGACTGCAAGGACAGCAAACCAGTCAATCCTAAGGGAAATCAATCCTGAATATTCATTGGAAGGACTGATCTTAAAGCTGAAACTCCAATAATTTGGCCACCTGATGCGAGGAGCTGACTCATTAGAAAAGACCCTGATCCTGGGAAAGATTGAAGGTGGAAGGAGAAGGGGACAACAGAGGGTGAGATGGTTAGATGGCATCACCAACTCTATGGACATGAGTTTGAGCAAGCTCTGGGAGATGGTGAAGGACAGGGAAGCCTGGTGTGCTGCAGTCCATGGGGTTGCAAAGAGTCAGACACAACTGAGCTACTGAACAGCAACAGCAGCAGCTAACATCAAACTTAAAAGTGAAAAGCTGAAAGACTTTCCTCTAAAATCAGGAACAAAATAAGGATGCCCACACTCACTAGTTTTGTTGAACATATTATTTGAACTCCTAGCCACAACAATCAGAGAAGAAAAGTAAGTGAAAGTAATTCAAACTGGAAAGGAAGATGTAAAACTGTCACTGTTTGCAGATGACAAGGTACTACATAGAGAAAATCCTCATGATGCTACAAAAAAAGTCCTAGAGCTCATCAATGAAATCAGTAAAGTTGCAGGATATAAAATTAATATGCAGAAATCTGTTTCTTTTCTATACACTAAGAACAAACTTCTCATACTGTTCATGGGATTATGTGTAAATGCTAGCTTAAAGTTCAAGATTCAAAAAGCTAAAATCATGGCATCCAGTCCCATCACTTCATGGCATATAGATTGGGAAAGGCTGGAAAAAGTGACAGACTTTACTTTCTTGGGGTCCAAAATCACTGCGGATAGTGACTGCAGTCATAAAATGAAAAGATGCTTGCTCCTTGGAAGAAAAGCTATAACCAACCCAGACAGTACATTAAAAAGCCGAGACATTACTTTGCCAACAAAGGTCCACCTAGTCAAAGCTATGGTTTTTCCAATAGTCATATATGGAAGTGAGAGTTGGACTATAAAGAAAGTTTAGCTCTGAAGAATTGATGTTTTTGAACTGTGATGTTGGAGAAGACTCTTGAGAATCCCCTGGACAGCAAGGAGATCCAACCAGTCAATCCTAAAGGAATTCAGTCCTTACTATTCATTGAAGGGACTGATGCTGAAGCTGAAGCTCCAATACTTTGGCCACCTGATGTGAAGCACTAACTCATTGGAAGAGACACTGATGCTGGGAAAGATTGAAGGCAGGAGAAGAAGGGGATGACAGAGGATGAGATGGTTGGATGGCATCACCAACTCGATAGACATGAGTTTGAGCAGGCTCTGGGAGTTGGTGATGGACAGGGAAGTATGGCATGCTGTAGTCCATGGGGTCACAGAGAGTCAGACATGCCTGAGCTACTGAACTGAACTGAAGAACAAATTATCAAAAAGAAGAAAAAATTTCATTTAGTGTATCAAAAAGAATAAAATATCTAGGTATAAGATGAACCAAGGAGGTAAATAACCTATACTCTGAGAACTATAAAACATTCATGAAGGAAATTGAAGATGATTCAAACAAATGGGAAGATATTATATGCTCATTGTTTGCAACAATTAATATTACTAAAGTGCCCATGTTATCCAAAGCAAATCTACAGATTCATTGCAATCCCAACCAAAATACCCATGACATTTATCAGTGTGTGAATGTTCAGCTGCTCAGTCATGTCCAACTCTTTGTGACCCCAGGGATCCTCTGCCCATGGGGATTTTTCTGGCAAATATATTTGAGAGGGATGCCCTGCCTTCCTCCAGAGGATCTTCCTGACCCAGGGATCAAATCTGTGTCTCCTGCATCGCAGGTGGATTCTTTACTACTGAGCCACCAGAGAAGCCCATTTATCCCAGAACTAAAACAACCCATGTAATAGAAATGTACCCATTATTTTGTAATAGCTTTAATCATAGTAAAATCTAGAAAATTACTGAATCACTATGTTGTACATCTGAAACTAACATAATATTGTAAATCTATTATACTAAAATAAAACTTACTTAAAATAAAGATAGCAAGTTTCTGATAATATTGCCAATACAGATGGTGAAAGAAATGTGAATGAACCAGAAATTTAGCTGAAAAATCCCAAGAATTCTTTTTGCCAGTTATTTTATATGTTATTGGTAGAAATGGTCTCAAGTGAAGCAAGACTGATCACAGTATTTGGAACAGTTAGATATTATAAATGACATTTTCTTGATCTGTCCAATATCTGAAGAGCATATTAAATATTTTACCCAGCAACCTCTCTCAAACATATTGTAGGAATATAATCTGCTTTAAAGCAACTGGATCTCATTCAACAAAGTTACAGTATACCATAAGAATTAAAGGAAACAATCAAATATTCTCAGATGAAGAATGAAGTGTGATATAGCAAAATAAAAATTAATTTTGAATTTCAGCACATCTATAGCTCTTTGATAGTAACTTTTTTCTATTACTAATAATGTTAACAAACCTTTAAAAAGCTAAACAAATTTTGAAGTGTTAATTTTTTTTTAAAGATGAAAATTTTTTCCATTCAAACAAACTGCATGTGAAACTGGCAAAAAGTTGGCAATCCGATGAAATACAACACAGAAATAAAAATGTTTCCCTGAAGGAAAAGATTCACATGCAAATATTACAAGCTACTTAATATAGAGTTTATTTTCTATCTCTAGAGACCAAGACATAGCTTTGATTAAATAGAGGGATAAACAGATTGAGGAAAACAGTACTATTTTTTAAAGTTGCTGTTTTTATAAACATTCTACCATTAAAATATTTGAAAATAGAAACCCTGTGTAGATCCACATATTGCTATGAGACTATGAGTATTGTAACTATAAATACAACTGGTTTATATGATGTTAAAATATGTTGAACTTTCTCATTATGATAATTTATCATATGCAACCCTCATGATATTTTAACATGATGTATAAAATATTTTTTCCAATCTAGATACTGCTTTAAGAAATGTTCTTCTACTTTGCCAAAGTAACTGTATTCAATTTTAAATCCATAAAATTCAAAAGAAGTTGCTCAGTATGGAATACAAATCATGTGAAAATATTCTTTAGAACACGAGCAGTGACTTTGTTGAAATGAAAACAAATTTATGGATCAGTAATTTGTAAATGATGTGTTTTATACAAATATCTTCAGTATATCAAAACACATCAGATAAGGGCAGTATCAATTAGATGGAGTCATCTTTGATCCTGATATTTTTGCCACCCTTCAATAGTGGAAAAATCATGCTTTGAAAAAGTTTTTATTTATGATGGTATATTTGTGTGGGTAAGTAAAACTAACACGTTTTATACATCATCTGCTAGCTTAATTTATACCTTTAAAATATTTAGACATTATATGTGGCCTCCAATAGCACCTATGTTCCTGGTTGAACAAATGTAAGATATTGGACAGGAGTTCAATCAGTACAAGTTAACTCAGTAATGAGAGGGTGGTACACGGAGGAAGAGAAATATTTAAGAAACTAAAAACAGCATATATAATGTCTAGAATTATTTTTTAATCATTATTTTATTATAGAAACTAAAAGCATTTCAATATGCTAGAACATCAGATATGGGATAAAAATGCAGCAGTGGATATTAACAATAGGTGATATTGTTACCTATTGTTATTGTGTCACAATTGTGACTATTGTTATTCAACAATAGTCAAATATTTTATGTTATATCCAAAAAATAAAATGCCCTATAGTCACTGAAAATCAAAATTTTGAAGCCTATGAAATTTATAGGCAAATGTTTACAATCTAAGCTTAAGTACACAATAAGATATAAGCAAGATTTACACTGTGATGTGGATTATCTCTGTTTTTGCTTTCTCTCTCAATCTGATAACAGGTCTGAGTCTGTCTCTCTTCTGTGCACTCTGTGGACTTATTTACACACATAAAAAGTCTAAGTAAATAATCTAAAATAGAGTTGATTTTTAAAACAGTTCCTTTATTCTAAGAGGCTTAAAATACCAACTCCTCCCACACATCTCAGCCAAAATGGGATATACGAAGCATCTTATTAACTGGAGTCTAATTTTGTATCAGTGAAAGATAATCTGTTACATATTTTTGTATCTCCCATAGGGCCTACCCTATCATTTTGATATAATCATGCATCCAAAAAATGCTATTTTAAACATGAGTTCAGTATTTATTCACTGTAAGAACTGAACTTCTCAGTATTAGAATGAAATTAAAACAACAGGCACAGCAAATAAGCTAATGACAAAAAGAGACAAATGGACTGCCTTTACTTAACTGCAGTTACTTTAGCTATGAAAATGACAAACTACACTGTGAAAGGAACTGCAGGTTAATTGAAATTTTCTGTTCAGCTCTTGCTTGGGAATGTCGGAAGAACACCATTAGTATTTTCAAAGCAAGAGTAGACAGGCGGCAGGGGGGCGGTATGGACCTATTTAATATACATGCCTAATGACTTGTCCTTCTCCTCAAGTCATAATAATCAGAAAGAATCCCTGCCACTCATTCCCAGATCATGATACAGGAGGAGAGCAGAAGCATCAATAAATTGGGACTATCACGTCCAGAGCCAATGCAGACTGTTGCACTTCCTGCTTTAAGAACGCTAACAGGAAATTGAGTCCACAACACTTCATAAGCAGTCAGACATAAGGGGTTCTTTGAATGAACACGTGAAGGGTTCAGGCACCCTTTGCTTTCCACCATGTCTTTCTGTATTGCCCTCTGCAATATTTCGGTAAGGAAGCATAGACTTTCCCAAAAGTGGAAGTCTGTAGTGATTGGAGGTTGCACTTAGATGGGTGGACAGCGGTGCTACAGAAAGATGTTAAAAGTTGTTTCAGTTACAAATTGCCATACAACTAACTGCCTCAGAATGTATTGGCTTGGAACCACTACCATTTCTTTGCCATTGGTGCTGGCCATTTTGACATGCTCATCTGGGAGCATGAATCTCAGTTCCATGTGTTGGTTCAGAGACAGCAAGTCCCAGAGGGCTTCCCTTGTTTATGAACTCAACTAGGACTCCTGGCCAGGGTGTTTCCACTCTCCCCATCTAACTTTTCCAACAGAGGATTACTGGACTTCTTGATTTGGTGGCTGACTTTCAAGAGAGCAAGCCCCAGTGTGCAAGGACTTATCAAGTCTGGTTGAGTCATGTTTTCTGTGTTCATTTGGCCAAGTCAGTCAGTTCAGTTCAGTCACTCAGTCGTGTCCAGCTCTTCTTGACCCCATGGACTGCAGCACGCCAGGCTTCCCTGTCCATCACCAACTCCCAGAGCTTACTCAAACTGAAGTCCATCGAGTCAGTGATGCCATCCAGCCATCTCATCCTCTGTCGCCCCCTTCTCCTCCCGCCTTCAATCTTTCCCAGCATCAGGGTCTTTTATTTGGTCAAAGCAAGCAAGGAAAACAAGGCCAGAGTCAATGTGCAAAGAGTTTAGATCAGGGTATGGGCTTCCCTGGTGGCTCAGAGGATAAAGCATCTGCCTGCAATGCAGGAGACCTGGGTTCGATCCCTGGGTTGGGAAGATCCCCTGAAGAAGGAAATGGCAACCCATTCCAGTATTCTTGCCTGAAGAATCCCATGGATAGAGGAGCCTGGCGGGCTACAGTCCACGGGGTCGCAAAGAGTCAGACAGGACTGAACGACTTCACACACATGGGTACCATTACTACATCAGCAGAAAGGTACATAGAGGGGCTTTTAGCAGTGCAGTCAAATGGTCTCAAAAAAACATGACACAGCTTTTGGAACTAGATAAAGGTTACAGTTGCAAAACATCGAGAATGTACTACTTGCCAGTAATTACACACTTTAAAATGGTTAGTTTTAGAAGAATTTTACCTTAATAAAAAGAAAGGGAGAGATTCTAAAATGTTTCTTCAATTAAGAGAATACATAGCCTACATAGTATACATAAATATGGACTCTTCTCACTATCAATAAATAATCATTTAAATATTAAACTTTACACCTCACAGACTTTGAAGAAACTTTTTTATCAGTGTAAATCCCATAATAGCTTTATGGAAAAATAAAAAAATATGCATGTTATATGGGACTCTTTTATAACATTTACTTATGGATATTTTTAAACTATCCCTCTTTCATTTGTTGTTTGGCAGAAAAATAAACTCCTCAGAAGAGATAAAATGAGAAATTTACAGAATAAGAAACAGTGTTCACATTTATTTTACTTCAAATAAATATTTCTACTTCACTTTTTTTTTGCAGGAATAATTTCTCTTTCTGTACAACGTAAGTGCTAGGTTCTTAATGAAGTCTTATCAGCCTGATTCTTGTGTGTGCTACATGTTTGGTTGCTCAGTCCTGTCCATCTCTTTTCAGCCCCATGGACTGTAGCCCACCAGCTTCCTCTGTCCATGGGATTCTGCAGGCAAGAATACTGGAGTGGGTTGCCATTTCCTTCTCCAGTGGATCTTCCCAAGCCAGGGATCGAACCCAGGTCTCCTACATTGCAGGCAGATTCTTCACTGTCTGAGCTACCTGTAAGTAGGGGCTTCCCAGGTGGCACAATGGTAAAGAATTTGCCTGCCAATGCAGGATACGCAAGAGATATGGATTCAGTCCCTAAGGTGGGAGGATCCCCTGGAGGAGGGCATGGCAATAGTCCATTCCAATATTCTTCCCTGGGAAATCCCAAGGACAGAGGAGCCTGCAGGGCTATCGTCTGGGGATGGCCAAGAGTCAGGCAGGACTGGGCACACATACACACAGCCTGCTTTTGTTGTTATTGTCATGCTTTTATTGGAAGAATTTGAATCTTGATTTTGGGCCTTGGAGTTTAAATTACTGGTTGCCAGGATTTAGGGATTGGCAGTGAAGTGGAAGCTGGAACTATTAAGAGTTAACAGAAGGGCAATCCTTCTCTTAATGGAATAGGTCTATATCTTGATAGCAAAGATGGTTACACAAATCTATATATGTAATAAAATGACAAAGAAAAAAACAATGCATAGGTAAAATGACTTTGTACCAGTGTCATTTTCTTTGTTTTGATATTGATATAGTTATATGTGTCTACTGGGGGGGAATGAGTGATTTGTAGACAGAATCTGTTCTATCATTTCAACTTTCTATGAACCTGTATTTCAAAAAAATGTTTAATAGCAAAGTATAGCTGTAGTTTGTGTGTGTATGTTGCTTCTGCACAGCAATTAGGCAAGTTTTAGAGAAAGCTTAGGGAAATTTTAATCTAATTTTTGTTGTATTATATATTATCTCTTTACACTTGTTTGCCTATCTTCCTAGCTTTGCCATTAGAAGGCTAGCTTTGAGGATATATTTTAATATTTCACTGTTTCCTCTACATAGCACATAATTCAAGACGAGATGGATCTGGGGGTACTCTTATTCTTTTTGAAAGTTTGAATGTTTATAAAGAATTTACAGGAAGATTTCACAACTCCAAAGGAAGTAGATGATTCTCTTATGTCACGGGCCAGATACTGAAATAATGCATGAACTGAGTTCCACAGTGTCTTCAGGTTTAAGCATTATAAAAAGGAGTTTTTTAATGAAAGCTTGTTATGTCTTCAGACTTGAGATTTCAAATTTAATGTATATCCCATGAACTATGAGTTAATCTATTCTTATATCATTCTTAGAAACTGTAAACCCAGATAAACTTTGAAAAACTCAAAGTTTACATAACAATTACTTGGAAAATAAATGTATTTCCTTCCAAAGACATGTTTCAATATTTTGCATGCTATTTGAAACATGTTACATGAACTCCCATTCAAATATAAAGGTCTAAGATTTAGATGTGTAGACATAGACTATGTAAAACAAAATTTGACAAGGGTCCTTAATTATTTACATTGTGTAGTAAATCACATAATATAAAAATCTATCATTTTTACTAGAGAACAGAAGACAGTCGAAAAGAATCTTCCTAGGAAACTTCATTTAACTTTGATTAATCAATTGAAAATTAATCAGCTCTTTGTTTAGTCGAAATGCCTGTCATTTTTGTTTCCTCTTCTGTGTAAGCTGAGACATTTTTATAATACAACAAATGGCTTTTTAGTACAAAGAGACAGTTGCATGGTTTCCCTTTAATTAGAAATATTTTCAAATTTAAAGAGAGAATGACAATTTTAATTTAATATTTTCTCCTTTCAATCAATATATTATTCTGCTTTCAAATTATTTAACATTAGGGATCTGTTCCAGAGAAGGCAATGGTACCCCACTCCAGTACTCTTGCTTGGAAAATCCCATGGACGGAGGAGCCTGGTAGGCTGCAATCCATGGGCTTGCTAAGAGTCGGACACAACTGAGCGACTTCCCTTTCACTTTTCATTTTCATGCATTGGAGAAGGAAATGGCAACCCACTCCAGTGTTCTTACCTGGAGAATCCCAGGGATGGGGGAGCCTGGTGGGCTATCGTCCATGGGGTCGCACAGAGTCAGACACGACTGAAGTGACTCAGCATAGCATAGCATAGGGATCTGTTCAATTATATGGCAATTGTTCCTCATGCCTGAAACTCTATCCTACTCCTTTAAGGCTTCAGAAATGTCATTAGGACTATATAGAACTCTAGAAGATTTGTTACCCCTATGTTCTTGCCTGGAGAATCCCAGGGACGGGGGAGCCTGGTGGGCTGCCATCTATGGGGTTGCACAGAGTTGGACACGACTG
Source organism: Bos grunniens (assembly GCF_055505025.1). Classification (NCBI taxonomy): domain Eukaryota; kingdom Metazoa; phylum Chordata; class Mammalia; order Artiodactyla; family Bovidae; genus Bos; species Bos grunniens. Next base: position 98,788,877 of record NC_141171.1, on the reverse strand, counting down.
AAGTGACTTGGCAGAAGCAATGGGCTTCCTGATAGCTCAGTTGGTGAAGAATCCTCCTGCAATGATGGAGACCCTGGTTTGATCCCTGGGTAGGGAAGATCCACTGGAGAAGGGATAGGCTATCCATTCTAGTATTCTTGGGCTTCCCTTGTGGCTCAGCTGGTAAAGAATCCGCCTGCAATGCAAGAGACCTGGGTTCAATCTCTGGGTTGGGAAGACACCTGGAGAATGGAAAGGCTTCCCACTCCAGTATTCTGGCCTGGAGAATTCCATGGACTGTGTAGTCCATGGGGTTGCAAAGAGTCGGAGATGAATGAGTGACATTCACTTTCAATAACATCACAATTCAAGAAAATTTCAGAGTATCAAATTCAGCTACTATTTATGAACAGTTTATTTTCTAACAAACTTTTCAACAAATATCTTAAAATACTCGTTGAAAGATACTTTTTCATCAATATAAGTAACGTTCTCCTACATTTAAATTATTAGTGAAAATTGAACTTAAATACAACCTCATACATGCTCTAAAAATTCATATAATTCCAGAATCCTAATTACAACACCTCATCATTTGAGGTTGAAGGCGGATGGAATAATACAACGTTAAAAATTAAATGTAGCTTCAACTAAGAGAAGATTTTAACAAATTATATTTCTCTTTTATAGCCTAACTAGAAAAAAAATAATATAAACAGACTTGGAAAATCAATGCTGATGTAGATTTGTATTTATTTACATAAAATATACCTATAGCATTCTATTGAGTGGAAAAGCAGATGCCATCCATTCATTGGAAAGTCACAATATGAACTAGATTCATTTGTCAGGATCCAGTTAGGAAATCAGAATCCTGTCTATGAGAGGAAGCAGGAAGTGAAGGTTGTTGCAAAGGTGATGGAATGCAGGAGGGAGCACAAAGGAGAAGATGATATCACCTGGAGATGAGGAGTACTACCTAGGCGGGATTCTAGGAGCTCAGATCCACTGTTGATGCTTGTTGAGGTGTCTGTTCAACTAAGCAGCTGCTTTCCTGTTTCCATCACTGGAACCACCAATGCTGCTGACAGGGGCCCACAGTCACCTGTAATTACTACCAATGCTGATATTAGAGCCAGAGATAGAAAGGCACGCCCTCCTATCAGGCATCTTATCTCTCTAAGAACATCTATTGGCAGAACCTGTGAAACATTCAACTGCAAGAGACTGCAAAATGTCATGTTCAACGTCTAGACCCTTACAGTAATGGCAACACAGAAGCATGGGGCTAGGGGTGGTACTAACAGATATTCTTCAAATGGCAAGGAAAGGTTTTAAGCCATGCCCTCATGGAAGGCTTACTCTTTGGGGTGGGGGTACAGAGCTGGGTGGAATATAATGATCAGCTTATCTGGAAAAAAATGTAATATTACATCTGTTACAGTGTAGATGTAGAAGTATCAATGCAAGTGTTATAAGACCATATAGTATTGGGAATTGGTCTAGCAAGGGAGAATTGTAAATGTTTCTCTGACAAAATAATGGTTTAGCTGAATTTGCAAGTGTTGTATGTGTTAACTAGGGGAAGACTAGAAGGGAAAACATCTCAGGCAAAGATATTCTCATAAGATAACAGAGACATACAAGGTACCATTAGAAAATCACTGAGGCCATGGTGACTGCAGCCATGATATTAAAAGATGCTTGCTCCTTGGAAGAAAAGCTATGACCAACCTAGACAGCATATTAAAAAGCAGAGACATTACTTTGCCAACAAAGGTCTGTCTAGTCAAAGCTATGGTTTTTCCAGTAGTTATGTATGGATGTGAGAGTTGGACCATAAAGAAAGCTGAGCACTGAAGAATTGATGCTTTTGAACTGTGGTGTTGGAGAAGACTCTTGAGAGTCCCTTGGACTGCAAGGAGATCCAACCAGTCCATCCTAAAGGAGATCAATCCTGGGTGTTCATTGGAGGGACTGAGGCTGAAGCTCCAACACTCCAAAGTGTTTACTCCAACACTTTGTCCACCTGACGCAAAGAACCGACTCATTGGAAAAGACCCTGATGCTGGGAAAGATTGAAGGCAGGAGGAGAGGGGGACGACAGAGACTGAGGTGGTTGGATGGCATCACCGATGTGATGGACGTGAGTTTGGGTAAGCTCCAGGAGTTGGTGAAGGACAGGGAGGTCTGGCGTGCTGCAGTCCATTGGGTCGCAGAGTCGGACACAACTGAGTGACTGAACTGTGGCCAGATGAGAGAGCTAAGGGAGAGGGGTGGATGAATGGAAGTTGCTGAGGTAGACAGGATCTGAAATAATACGTGGAATAAAATACCCACATATGGGAATTAGTGCAACTGTAATATATGCATTTATATACTACAGATATTTTAAAGCTGTTCACCAAAATTTCAGTAGGAATTATTTCGAGAAAGTATAATTCTAGACAGTTTATAATATCTTCTGAGCTCCTTTTTTTTTTTTTAACCAATGAATGTACATACTTTTTATAACAATACTATTGAAGCACAAGCAAAATCATTGGTCTGAATATATACTCCTAGAAAACTTGCAAAGAGGATCTAATGTAAGTAGTACCATAAATGAGAGAAATTCAATGAATTAATTTTGAAAAAAATCTTTATTTTTTTTAAACAAGACTAAACTCTTAAGTTCCTTTATTTCTTGCCTCAGATGCTATTTAAACATAGGTTTATTATCCAGGAACATAAACTGTGTAATTATAAACTGTTTATAAATCATATATACCCCTGAAATTCAAATAAGGAACTATGGTCAGAATTCATGCCTGAATTACTGAACACTTGACCAGGAAAGACATTCCTGTGTAATCAACCTATGCTCTAAAATTAAAAGAGAAATTATATCATGGTAAGCATCTTGAATGGCACAATTACCTATGGCATCATTAACCAAAAAGTGTTTTATAGGTTCCAGAGTACACTGGTTACACAGGATGTTAACAGTTACTTCTTACAATGAGTTTATGGCCAAACAATGAAATACAATTCTTTTAACCATAAGACTTCTTCCTTGAAATATTAATAATGAGCATTTAAATCTGTATGAGGGAGATGTAATATGTAGAATTTCCAAAATTGTTTTATAATAGGGCCTGCTGTTAAATTATCATCTTGCATTGTTGATCTTCTACAGGACACACTGAAAATGTTGTTTTGGAGAGGTATAATTTAAAAAATCCTTCTGGAATAGGTAGTTCATCTCTGTATATGTACATGCACGTAGACTTCAATAAACCTATAGCTTCGGACTTGACACAAATAGGAAGCAGCTTTAAAACAATTTGTATGTCCTAGACATTTCACTCATTCATTCAATCATTCAGCAACTATTTTCTGAGAGCCCACTCTATGCAAGTCCTATTCTACATTCCAGAGACACAGTATTGAATGAATCAAATCCCTAATCTTGGGGAGCTTACACTCAAATTGGAGAGTCAGACTTTAAGTCAATGCTAAGGCTCAAGGCAATGCTTGACAGTTTGTCTAAAATTTGCACCTATAATTCTACCAGGATGGCCATTGTATACCTATTAATTTATATTTTCATTCATGTATGTGTGTGTATTGTTGTTTACTTGCTAAGTTGTGTCCAACTCTTTTGTGACTCCATGGACTGTAGTCCGCCAGGCAACTCTGTCCATGGGATTTTCCAGGTGAGAATACTGGAGTGGGTTGCCATTTCTTTCTCCAAGTGATCGTTCCAACCCAGGCATCTAACCCATGTCTCCTTTGTGTGGAAAAGACCTGCATATTTTATACTCCACTTTAAAAATTAAAAACAGGTTAACAAAAGTATAGGATCTAACAGTCAAATTATACTGGCTTAAATTCTGTCACCTTCTAAGGCTGTAAGTTCAAGTAGTTCATGCAACATCTTTCTGTCTCAGTGTTACCCACTGTAAAACAGGAATGACAATATTATTCATATTCCGTTAATATGAAAATAAGAAAATTATAAACATAAATTTGGAACAATGTTTTATACACAGTATATGTTTAATATATGCTAATAAATACCAAGATATATTCATTTGATCACAATATTAAAGCTTTTGGTGAATGTTTTAAGTGACCAGTTGCATTATATTACTGTTATATCAGTGGATGATTAGATTATTCCTATGCATTTATTATTATGAAAAGCACCAGAATAAAACTTTTCTCTGTATAAATAGTTATTTTCTTTTTAATTATTGTTAAATATATACTATTAGAAAGAAAGCTGTGGTTCAAAATATATGAAGGTTTTTTACATATTAAAAAGTATTTATTAAATTTTTTATTTTATTAATTTATTAAAAGTATTTATTAATACTTTTAGGGAAGTATTAATAAAATTGCCTTCTATTAAGGTTGTACAAATTTCTCTTTCCCCAAAACTTCAAGAGCAGATTCTTTTCACAATACTATATTTTAATCTTCAAACTCTTGCTAGATAAAAAATTTTGTTGTTTTCAGTTCAGTTCAGTCGCTCAGTCGTGTCCAACTCTTTGCAACCCCAAGAAACACAGCATGCCAGGCCTCCCTGTCCATCACCAACTCCCTGAGTTTACCCAAACTCATGTCCATTGAGTCGGTGATGCCATCCAACCATCTCATCTTCTGTCGTCCCCTTTTCCTCCTGCCCTCAATGTTTCCCAGCATCAGAGTCTTTTCCAATGAGTCAGCTCTTCGCATCAGGTGGCCAAAATATTGGAGTTTCAGCTTCAACATCAGTCCTTCCAATGAACACCCGGGACAGACCTCCTTTAGGATGGACTGGTTGGATCTCCTTGCAGTCCAAGGGACTCTCAAGAGTCTTCTCCAACATCACAGCTTAAAAGCATCAATTCTTCAGCACTCAGCTTTCTTTATAGTTCAACTCTCACATCCATACATGACTACTGGAAACTACTGTTGTTTTCGCTTGCATTTTTTATTTCAAGCAATATTGAACATTTGTCTGTCATCAGTCACTTGGGTTTCTCTGTTAAACAGCTAATCTATGTCAGGCCTTGGGCAAAAATTAGAACATGAAGCAGACCAAAGATCTAGCATCCCTGGCTCTTAATCTTTTCTTTATTGACTTTTGTGAGCTCTTCACACAGTCTTCAGCATCTAACACATTTGACTTAGAGTTGTGTTTAGTAAACAGTTGCTGAGTGATCATATAAAATATTTTCTGTCATGTTTGCTATAAATTTTTTAATTTGTCTTTTTTCTTTTAAATTTTTGAAAATGATTCTTTGATCACTTTGAAATCCTCTTGTTTAAAAATCATTATTTTATAATATTTGTTATCTTAAGGTAATACTTAATACTGTATAGAATCCTTGAAATTTAGGCAGAAAGGCATAAAAAGACCATTATATGTGAATATACATATTTGTTTAGATACATATGCTCCTGTGTATACATATCTACAGTAAAAAAAAGTAAAGATACTATAATTCAATGGTTTGTGGAAATTAAAATATTAAAAAGAATACTATTAAAAGTAGCAAACTGTTAAAAAGGCATTTATTTGTATGAATTTACCCCATTTTCTAGGTTTTTGGTGTAACAAGATGGTTCGTTTTTCTCAGGTTTCACCAGGTACTTAAAATCTTTAATCCTGTGTTTATTAATATTTAATGCCAATAACTGATGAGCATGTTAATGTAGGAAAAATATTGAGCTGTCACAGATACACTGGAACAGTTGCATTTTAATACAGCACTTGTTTTCATATGTTTAAATGATCTAAATTTAGTGGCTTTTTCTATTTCTTTAATTTCTTTAATTCATTCCACTTTTGAGAAGCTTTTTTTCCTTTAAACTGAGAAACTAAACTTTTGTATTATAATTAGAAAAAATATTAATCTTTATTAACTATTTTGTACATATTTATAGTATTCCAATTAAAAAATGGAAGAAATTTAAAATGATCTGTCATATTAAAATACTTATTAGCCAAGTAGAATAGAATATTCTTTAAAATAACAAGATGATTTTGTTGAAGAAAAGGTTTTCTTTCTACGTTGTTCCTTCCTTTCTTCCTCCTTCCCTCTCTCTCTCCTTCCCATTTTTTTGTGCTGGTTTATTTCAAATATGTTTTTATGTTGCCTTGATATGTGTATTTGAGCAAATAACTCCACTGGATATAACTCTTTAAAAAAAAAGGAAGGAGACTTCATCTCAACAAAAATCAGGCTTTTTATACACTTACACTGCTTCTTACTTGGCTCACTCATTTTCAAAAGAAGAAAATGGTAATAGGATAAGATAACTTAGGGAATTAAATTGGATATAATTCATGCAAAGTAGCCTTTAATCAGGGAAAAATTTATAAGCACTAGAATTAGGTTTCCATAAACAGTCAGGCATATATATTTACTATGAATACTTCATATTTATGTTTATAAAAAACATTAAAAATTATCTAAGAATCATACATAAATGATAAGAAAACCTATCATTACTTTACTACTATCATCACTGTTATTATTCTACTGAGCACCTGACTTTTTACTACGACTTGAAATGATTAACCTGTGAATATATTCACAAATCCTTTATCTTTTTATTTTAGGAAGATGAAGGTTCTATCATCTGTTACCACAAATGGACAAATATCAGAAACAAACTGATGTTTGTGATATCAGCCTTAGGAAGCATTACCATGAACAAAGCTAGTAGAAGTAATGGAATTCCAGATGAGCTATTTCAAATCCTAGAAGATGATGATTCTATAGTCGTGCACTCAATATGCCTGCAAATATAGACAACTCAGCAGTGGCCACAGGACCAGAAAAGATCAGTTTTTATTCCAATCCCAAAGAGGGGCAATGACAAAGAATGCTCAAAACTACCACACAATTGAACTCATTTCACATGCTAGAAAGGTAATGCTCAAAATCCTTTAAGCTAGGCATCAACAGTATGTGAACAGAGAACTTCCAGATGTACAAACTGGATTTAGAAAAGACAGAAGAACTGAATATCAAATTGCCAACATCTGTTGAATCATAGAAAAAGCAAGGAAATTCCAGAAAAACATCCACTTCTGTTTCACCAACTATGCTAAAGCCTTTGACTGTGTAGGTCAAAGAGATGGGAATACGAGACCATCTAATCCACCTCCTGAGAAACCTTTATGCAGGTCAATAAGAAAGAGAACCAGACATGGAATAATGGAGTGGTTAAAAATTGGGAAAGGAATATGTCAAAGCTGTATACTGTCACTTTGCTTATTTAACTTATATGCAGAGCACAATGTGAAATGCCAGGCTGGATGAAGCACAAAATGGAATTAAGATTGCCGGGAAAAATATAAATAACCTGACATGCAGAAAATACCACTCTAATGACAGAAAGTGAAGAAGAACTGAAGAGCTTTTTGATGAAGGTGAAAGAGGAGAGAGAAATAGCTGGCCTAAAATTCATTAAAAAAAACTAAGATCATGGCATCTGGTCCCATCACTTCATGGCAAAAAGAAGGGGAAAATGTAGAAACAGTGACAGACTTTACTTTCTTGGGCTCCAAAATCAATGTGGACAGTGACTGCAATCACAAAATTAAAAGACGCTTACACCTAAGAAAAGCTATGACAAACCTAGACAGCATATTTAAATCAAAGACATCACTTTGCCAACAAAGGTCTGTATATTAAAAGCTATGGTTTTTCCAGTAGTTATGTACAGATATGAGAGTTAGACCAAGAAGAAGGCTGAGCACCAAAGAATTGATGCTTTCAAACTGTGGTGTTGGAGAAGAATCTTGAGACTCCCTTGGACTGCAAGGAGATCAAACCAATCAAACCTAAAAAAAAAAAAAAAAAATCAACCCTGAATATTCTTTGGAAGGACTGATGCTGAAGCTCCAATACTTTAGCCACCTGATGCAAAGAGCTGACTCTTTGGAAAAGACCCTAATACTGGAAAAGAGGCTAAAGACAGGAGGCGAAGGGGTCGACAGAGGATGAGATGGTTACATGACATCACCACTCGATAGGTGTAGTTTGAACTAACTCGGGAAGATACTGAAGGACAGGGGAGCCTAGCATACTGCAGTCCATGGGGTCACAAAGAGTTGAACATGACTTAGCAACTCAGCAACAACATCTTAATTCATATGATGGATGCTTCAGACATCACTATTTGTAAGCTGTGTTCATTTTTTAAGACATATTTTGAGGAAATATATGAAAGTTTCTCCATGCCTATAAAATTTTCAAAAAGGATGGAAAATGTAATTTCATCTTTTACTGTCTTTTTTTATATCCTCCAGTAAAAGTTCATTAAATTTCAGAAGGTAGTAAGTTTGATATTGGTATTCCAAGCCACACATATTCTCCTTTTTTCTCAAAACTTCTAAAAGTATAGCTGAAATTTCCTAAATGAATTCTGATACATCCTCCTTTAAACGTGTATAAATTGACAGCGTATAAGAAAGTTTAGGTTGGAGAATAAATTCTAACAGTGCAATAACAACAAAAAAACACCGGTTAAGAAGTGCAGGGAACTTGTTTTGGAGGAGGTCATCGAGAAGACATGACTCCTGGATGACCCACGGGCTAGACATGGGCCACCGAGGTTCCTCACCCCACTCCTGACCTTGAACTCTGCGTTCTCCTCACTGTCTCTGTGCTAGGACACAGCCTAAGATAGTCGTGCATTGTTGAGACCATCGGGATGATGTAAGTGACTGAACCCAGGGAGGCCTCCACATAAACTTTCTTAAGATTCTGGAAAGAAAGGTGCAGGGATCTACTCATCTTGTGATCACCCAAGACAAGTGTCATGTCTAAGTTCCTTGGTTTACCATCCCTGTCACCTCGAGGGATTTGCCTCTCTGTTCGGTTTCTCCTTGCCTGCCAGTGTGTGGGGGCTGGTTTATAATTTCACCCAGGAAGTTCCTGAGGTTGCAAACAAACAGCTTGACATCAGATCTTAATGAGAACTATGGCAAATGCTTCATATCTGATGGGAAAAGAAAATAGGCTGCATAATACAACCTTACCTAGTTCCCGTAAAGACTGTTATTCCCTGAATATGTATGGATCGTAATTCATGGAAGGTATCTCTAAACATAGAAATAAAAACCTAATGATGAGACATAGATGAGAGGAAGATTATTTTTAAATCACTGCTCGTATATTTATGTTATATTTTAAAAGTTAAAAGATGTTTAGTTCAAAATGGCACACTTTGAACGTACATTTAATTCCGCTACCTCCCCAAATCTCATCTATATGCCACTGCATCTAAACATCAGAACATCAAAACACAAGCATTCTGGTTGGAAAATGGGCAGAAGACCTGAATAGACATTTTTCCAAAGAGGAAATGCAGATGGCCAACAGGCACATGGAAAGATACTCAGCAGCACAAATTATCTGGGAAATGCAAACCAAAACCACAATGAGACATCGCTTCACATGTCAGAATGGCTATCATCAAAAAGGCCACAAATAGAAATGCAAAGGGAACACTTGTATGCGGTTGATGCAGCCACTGTGTAATACAGTATGGAGGTTTCTCAGAAAACTAAAAATAGAACTATCATATGACCCAGCAATTCCACTCCTGCATATATATCTGAAAGAAACTAAAACACTTATTTGGAAATACATATGTATTGCATTGTTCATAGCAGCATTATTTATAATTGCCAAAATATGGATGCAACCTGTCTCTCAACAAGTGAAAAACAGATTAAGAAGATGAATGTGTGGGATATATATATATATATATATATGCATACACACACACACTGGGATACTATTCAGTCATAAAATGAATGAAATTTTGCCATTTGCAACAATGTGGATGGATTTCAAGAGCATTATGGTAAATAAGACAGAGAAAAAAGACCACATGAGATCATGTATGTGTGATACCTAAAAAATACCACAAACTAGTTAATAACAACAAGAAACAGACTTACAGATATAGAAAACAAATTACTGGTAACCAGAGGAGAGAGAGAAATGGGGAGGAGCAAAATAAAGGTAAACCATTAATATTATGTATAAAATATGTTGGGGCTTCTCTGGTAGCTCAGCTGGTAAAGAATCCGCCTGCAATGCAGGAGACCCCAGTTCAATTCCTGGGTTGGGACGATCCCCTGGAGAAGGGATAGGCTACCCACTCCAATATTCTTGGGCTTCCCTTGTGGTTCAGACAGTAAAGAATCCATCTGTACTGCTGGAGACATGGGTTCGATCCCTGGATTGGGAAGATCTCCTGAAGGAGGGCATAGCAACCTGCTGCTGTATACTTGCCTAGAGAATATTCATGGACAGAGGAGCCTGGAGTCCTTGGGGTCACAAAGAGCTGGACACAACTGAGAAACTAAGCATAGCACAGCACATAAAATATGCTACGAGGATACATTGTACAACACAGGGAATGTAGCCATTATTTTATAGTAACTGTAAAATGATTATGTCCTTCAAAAATTGTGAATCACTATATTACACAACTGTAACTTATATAATATGCTATAATACATCAACAATACTTCAATAAAAATAAGTAAAAATCAAAACTACCTTGACACACGTTTTCCCTTGACTCAGAGCCTACAGGCAGTTCTGTTCAAATAAGAGACTATTTGACAAATTGCAAAGGTTACAACAATACTTCATACTCATCACTCTTCAGTTCAGTTCAGTTCAGTCCCTCAGTCATGTCCAACTCTTTGCAACCCCATGAATTGCAGCATGCCAGGCCTCCCTGTCCATCACCAACTCCTGGAAGTCACTCAAACTCATGTCCATCGAGTCAGTGGTGCCATCCAGCCATTTCATCCTCTGTCGTCCCCTTCTCCTCCTGCCCTCAATCTCTCCCAGCATCAGAGTCTTTTCCAATAAGTCAACTCTTTGCATGAGGTGGCCAAAGTACTGGAGTTTCAGCTTTAGCATCATTCCTTCAAAAGAATACCCAGGGCTGATCTCCTTTAGAATGGACTAGTTGGATCTCCTTGCTGTCCAAGGGACTCTCAAGAGTCTTCTCCAGCATCACAGTTCAAAAGCATCAATTCTTCAGCATTCAGCTTTCTTCACAGTCCAACTCTCACATCCATACATGACCACTGGAAAAACCATAGCTTTGACTAGATGGACCTTTTTTGACAAAGTAATGTCTCTGTTTTTGAATATGCTATCTAGGTTGGTCATAACTTTCCTTCCAAGGAGTAAGGGTCTTTTAATTTCATGGCTGCAGTCACCATCTGCTGTGATTTTGGAGCCCCCAAAAATAATGTCTAACACTGTTTCCACTGTTTCATCACTCTTAGTCATTATTTAAAAATATAAACAAATAATCAAGAATTATCAAATATTTGGAGTAAAGCTCTAACAGGAAAAAAAAAGGGGGGGGGGACTAAGATAGATTTAAAAGAAACAGATAATGCAAATAAGAGAATTTTAAAATGCAAATCTTTATTCTCAAAAATGCAATCTCCAAAAAGAAACAATTATGTAATTAAATTAGAGATATTAGGCATTTTAAATTTGACTGCTAAAGGAAAAAAAAAAAAAAAACACTAAACTGGGCACAAGTGGAGAGTAAATTAGTAATCTGGAAGTTTAATCAAAAACAAAGCATTGGACAAATGCATGATAGTAATTATATGTTTTATTTGACTTTTTCTCAGATTAATTTATGAAATTGACATTTTCAGTACACTTTACTAAATAAGAAACTTGGGTACAGACAGTTTTTTTAGCTTGCCTAAAGTCACCCAGTTAACCAAATGTTAAAATGAGAATTTGAAACTTAATGTTGTTCCTCCGAAGATTACCTTCTTAACTACCTCACTATTCTGCTTTTTCTTAATGAAGCAAAAAACAGATTCAGAGAAATCAAAAATCTATTGTATTATAAGCTCCATAAAGAATAGAAGGAATGAACCACTTAAACACAACAAAATAAAATTTGTCATTGCTAAAGAGAAATCCCAAAATATCTCATGTATTGAGCCTTTCAAGAACCAATCAAGACTGTTTTTTTCCCCCCCTGAAAAAGACACATCTAAATCTTCCTGATGAAATTTCAAACCTCCAAGAAAATGAGAGAATTTTAAATCACAAAGAGAAGTGAAAAAAATTTGCTGCATTGGAAGTAAAAGTCGTTTAAAACACTAGAAACTGATACCACTTGAATACTATTAGCAAGGGTTACTAATCTAGGATGACTGGGAGGTTGAGCAGAACTCCTGAAAATCTCATAGGACTGCAAGACCAAATCAGTGCACATCCCCCAGGGAGGTAGAGACCATGGCACGTGTCTTGTCTGTTTGCATTTATGAGGTAGTAGGAATACCAAAGGACTAAACTTTAAGAATAACAGTGAACCAGAAACAGTTAAACTCTACGAAGAATGAAACTTCAATCCTCAGTGAATTCAAGGTGATCTCTTAATCCTAACTACCTGACAGAATCAAAAGTAAATTATTTCCAGTGAATAACATCATTCTGAGCTTCAAAATTAACTCTACAATTTTCACCTATAATGTCCAATATTCAATAAAAGAAATAATCAGTAATAAAAAAGCACAAGGATCACTAAAACTGCAAGAGAAAAATGATAATAAAAACATACTCACAGGAGAGCTGGAGATTAGATTTGTTAGACACATAATGAAACCTCCTAAGTATAATTAATTTCTTCAGGAATGCAAATAAGGTGTAGAATTAAGATAAATGACTAAAAGCTATATTAAAAAAAAATAAGTGGAGATGGAGATATACTTAAGATATACTTAAGGAATCTCCACACTGTTCTCCATAGTGGCTGTACTTGTTTGCATTCTCACCAACAGTGTAAGAGGGTTCCCTTTTCTCCACACCTTCTCCAGCATTTATTGCTTGTAGACTTTTGGATCACAGCCATTCTGACTGGCTTGAAATGGAACCTCATAGTCTTTTTGATTTGCATTTCTCTGATAATGAGTGATGTTGAGCATCTTTTCATGTGTTTGTTAGCCATCTGTATGTCTTCTTTGGAGAAATGTCTATTTAGTTCTTTGGCCCATTTTTTGATTGGGTCATTTATTTTTCTGGAGTTGAGCTGTAGGAGTTGCTTGTATATTTTTGAGATTAGTTGTTTGTCAGTTGCTTCATTTGCTATTATTTTCTCCCATTCTGATGGCTGCCTTTTCACCTTGCTAATAGTTTCCTTTGATGTGCAGAAGCTTTTAAATTTAATTAGGTCCCATTTGTTTATTTTTGCTTTCATTTCCAATATTCTGGGAGGTGGGTCATAGAGGATCCTGCTGTGATGTATGTCAGAGAGTGTTTTGCCTATGTTCTCCTCTAGGAGTTTTATGATTTCTGGTCTTACATTTAGATCTCTAATTCATTTTGAGTTTATTTTTGTGTATGGTGTTAGAAAGTGTTCTAGTTTCATTCTTTTACAAGTGGTTGACCAGATTTCCCAGCACCACTTGTTAAAGAGATTGTCTTTAATCCATTGTATATTCTTGCCTCCTTTGTCAAAGATAAGGTGTCCATATGTGCGTGGATTTATCTCTGGGCTTTCTATTTTGTTCCATTGATCTATATTTCTGTCTTTGTGCCAATACCATACTGTCTTGATAACTGTGGCTTTGTAGTAGAGCCTGAAGTCAGGTAGGTTGATTCCTCCAGTTCCATTCTTCTTTCTCAAGATAGTTTTGGCTATTCGAGGTTTTTTGTATTTCCATACAAATTGTGAAATTATTTGTTCTAGCTCTGTGAAGAATACTGTTGGTAGCTTGATAGGGATTGCATTGAATCTATAAATTGCTTTGGGTAGTATACTCATTTTCACTATATTGATTCTTCCAATCCATGAACATGGTATATTTCTCCATCTATTAGTGTCCTCTTTGATTTCTTTCACCAGTGTTTTATAGTTTTCTATGTATAGGTCTTTAGTTTCTCTAGGTAAATATATTTCTAAGTATTTTATTCTTTGCGTTGCAATGGTGAATGGAATTGTTTCCTTGATCCAGCAATCCCACTGCTGGGCATACACACTGAGGAAACCAGAAGGGAAAGAGACACGTGTACCCCAATGTTCATTGCAGCACTGTTTATAATAGCCAGGACATGGAAGCAACCTAGATGTCCATCAGCAGATGAATGGATAAGAAAGCTGTGGTACATATACACAATGGAGTATTACTCAGCCATTAAAAAGAATACATTTGAATCAGTTCTAATGAGGTAGATGAAACTGGAGCCTATTATACAGAGTGAAGTAAGCCAGAAAGAAAAACACCAACACAGTATACTAACGCATATATATGGAATTTAGAAAGCTGCTAACAATAACCCTGTGTACGAGACAGCAAGAGACACTGATGTATAGAACAGTCTTATGGACTCTGTTGCAGAGGGAGAGGGTGGGATGATTTGGGAGAATGGCATTGAAACATGTATAATATCATGTATGAAATGAGTTGCCAGTCCAGGTTGGATGCACGATACTGGATGCTTGGGGCTAGTGCACAGGGACAACCCAGAGGGATGGTATGGGGAGGGAGGAGGGAGGAGGGTTCAGGATGGGGAACACATGTATACCTGTGGCGGATTCATTTTGATATTTGGCAAAACTAATACAATTTGTAAATTTTAAAAATAAAATAAAAAATTTAAAAAAAGATATACTTATATAGATATACTTAAGTACATCTATACTTAAGATATACTTACGTATATCTATACTTAAGATCTATTATGTATCTATTACGTATACGTATAGATATACGTAAGTATATCTTAAGTATAGATATACAATAGATATACGTAAGTATATCTTAAGTATAGATATCTATACATATCTATACTTAAGATATACTTAAGAACTTAGTTCAGTTCAGTTGCTCAGTCATGTCCGACTCTTTGTGATCCCATGGACTGCAGCATGCCAGGACTCCCTGTCCATCACCAACTCCCAGAGTTTATTCAAACTCATGCCAATTGAGTCAGTGATGCCATCCAACCATCTCATCCTCTGCTGTCCCCTTCTCCTCCTGCCCTCAATCCTTCCCAGCATGAGGGTCTTTTCAAATGAGTCAGCTCTTCTCATCAGGTGGCCAAACTATTGGAGTTTCAGCTTCAAGATCAGTGCTTCCAATGAACACCCAGGACTGATCTCCTTTAGGATGGACTGGTTGGATCTCCTTGCAGTCCAAGGGACTCTCAAGAGTCTTCTCCAACACCACAGCTCAAAAGCATCAGTTCTTCAGCGCTCAGCTTTTTTTATGGTCCAACTCTCATATCCATACATGACTATCAAAAAAACACTTGGCTTTGACTAGACAGACTTTTTTGGCAAAGTAATGTCTCTGCTTTTTAATATGCTGTCTATGTTTGTCATAGCTTTTCTTCCAAGGAGCATGTCTTTTATTTTCATGGCTGCAGTCACCATCTGCAGTGATTTTGGAGTGCAAGAAAATAAAGTTTCCACTGTTTTCCCTTCTATTTGCCATGAAGTGATGGGACCGGATGCCATGATCTTACATTTTTAAATGTTGAGTTCTAAGCCAACTTTTTCACTTTCCTTTTTCAAGTTTCATCAAGAGGCTCTTTAGTTCTTCTTCACTTTCTGCCATAAGGGTGGTGTCATCTGCATATCTGAGGTTATCTGTATTTCTCCCAGGAATCTTGTTTCCAGCTTGTGCTTCATCCAGCCCAACATTTCCCATGATGTATTCTGCATATAAGGTAAATAAGCAGAGTGACAATATACAGCCTTGACATACTCCTTTCCCAATTTGGAACCAGTCCATTGTTCCACGTCCAGCACTAATTGTTGCTTCCTGACCTGCGTACAGATTTCTCAGGAGGCAGATCAGGTGGTCTGGTGTTCCCATCTCTTTAAGAATTGTCCATAGTTAGGGGCTTATAAGTAACTATATATTAATATTTTCAGAAAATCTCAACCTTAATCTTGCACTCATTAAAGCTTTTTAAGTTATATTATTAAAATTTATCCTTTTTCCTTTCTTTATATTCTTTAAATAGTATTTTCTATTATTTTCATTATTTTCTATTACATTATTTTTCTATATCACTTTCAAATAGTCTATGGCCAGACACTCTTTCTGTACTTTTTTAAACCTTATTTGTATTTATCGTTTGGACTAACAAAAACTTCATTTTGTTTATTTCTATGATAATTTTTCTATGATTATTTTTTGTTTGGTTGTTTATTATGATTATTTTTGTTTCTATGATTATTTTTGTTTGGTTGTTTACTTTTCTGTTGAGATGTTTTCAAGGTCACTAAGCACTTTTGTTTATCACATCACATTTTTGGCAGCAGAAACCCTATCCTGACCTTAATTTGAACACGTATGTTATAGATAGAATTTCACTGGTTCTTTTTCTAACTTATTTGGAGCCTATTTGAAAATTTTCTTCAGAGCTACAGTCATAAGGCTTAATTTTGTAGGTCTAGATAGCATTTTTCCTGTTTCGCCTAGGGGTTTAAGCAGTCATGGTTATGGATTTGGTCTGAAACTTGTTTGTGCTTCTCTTATTTTGTTAAGGGAACTGGCCAGAGTGGACTCACGTGGATGCCCTCAGGTTCTGCTTTGTTTCTCGATCAAGGGTTAGCTATTGAGACTTCATTTCAAATAGAAATGATCAATCCAAGGGACTTTGAGAAATTTTCTCTGTCTTTCCTACCATCCAGGGGAGGGAAAATGAATAGGCAAAGCTTATCGGTTTTGACCAATACTGTTATTTTTTTTTTTAATTAAAAAAAAAAAAGACCAATACTGTTATAAATCATCAGAAAAAGAGGCGAATATCATATCAGATTACCTATTACCACCATAGTTTACATATCTACCCCTGTTCCTTTCTATTTTTATATTTTGTTCTGAATGATCATTATCTAGATCATCTCGTAGGTTCTCACTAGTCAGGTAAAGCAAATGGCTAGTTTTTCTCCCCAGTGTTTGATGAAAGATGATTTCCCTACAGTAGCGATAAAGAGCTCTTAATCTAGAGTGACCGTCTGCACTTCTTCACCCCTGCCAGTTAACACCAAACTCTCTCATTAAGTTCCCCTTCAGTCCCTGTAGTTATAAGGACCCTCTTTTGATGGTGTTAATGGAATCTTATCTGAGATAGCTTGTTCTCCTTCAGGTCAGCTTCTCTCTACAGTGTGTACTCTTCACTCTTTCCCATGGTTAAGTGCTTTACCCTAGCTATATGCCTACAGTTTTTTGTCTACCCTTGATTTTCTTCCCTAATTTGAGGAGCTGGAGGGGGACTGCACAGAACTTTAAAAATGTGGTCAGAATCCCTTATGGTTAAGCCCAGGCACACTTATCAGTGGGACTGGGGAGCTGACTAAGCTACAGTAAGTGTCATCACCAGGATGCTGGTGAAGGTAAATAGCAGAGGAAGTGGTGGTCCTTTTGGGAGGAGACCTGGGATAGTAATAGGGAGGCAGTCAGCAGTGGTGGTATTTTTCATGATGGTTGTCATGAGAGCCGTGTTGATATTATGAGCAATAGTAAGTGGCTATAATTGCAATGATGAGGGCAATTATGGTAGCTTGGGGGGTGTTGGTAATGGCAGAGGTGGTAGGTGTGGGGTGATAATGATGGAATGAAACTCCTGAAAAATCTTTCCCTTCACCAGTGAATTTATACCTACCCTGCCTGAAACCTTTTCCCTATTTCTGCCATCACAAGTTATTAGGATTAAGAGACGCATCAACTTCTCTTTAAAAGATAAACCTTTACCATCTAACTTGGCTGTTACAACTACAGAGGAAAAGATGTACTCCTGGATTTTATGTGGAACCTGGAAGGTATTCGTTTATGAAAACAAGGATATACATGAGATAAACATATGAAATAATAAATCCATTTTCTCAGCTATAGTATTGGAGCATAAGGATTCTAATAATGCCTCTCCTCTGAATGTGAGGGCTGCATGAGAAATATCACCTGTCAAACATACAGTAGCACTGCCATGTAACTTTTAACATTTTTTTCCCTCGTTTTCTCTCTTTTCCTTTAACTTTGTGAGCCAACCTGGTACGCAAACTGTTATTTCAGTTTGAAAATCTTACTTCTACAGAAAAATCAGTTCCAGGTTTTAAGGTTTACAAATTAACTTACAAAACACAACATGATCACAGAAAGGAAAGTGAGATGTGGCTTCAACAACTGGGTAGGAGATCTGTCCAAATGTCAGGGGAGTGACTCGAGGACAACTTCCCTCTCCACTCATATTTTATGGTTTTACAATTGCTCAAGAAGAAGCAGAAGAAAGATCTGTTTTATTTTGTTTTGACCATAGTAGGGAGCATGATGCTTACTACAACAGTCAACACAGATGCGACTAAGAATGCTCAGGTTAGAAGTCACAGCATCACAAAAACACAAGTTTCCTCTAATGAGTAGCTAGGATCACACATTTAGCAGAGAATACTGAGAGAGACAGACATCTTCAAAACAATCTGCAACAACAAAATGTACTAAAGGGGCACTTGTAAGAGTTGCAAATCTAAAAGCTAAGGTGTTTCTTGAAATAGAAGAAGACAAGTTTGGTCTCCACTTTCAATCAGTTCTCCACCCTAATACTAGAGAAATCATCCCCAAAGAAACATTTGATCATTTCACCTTTCTGCTTTTGAATTCTTCTGATGGACACTCAGTACCCTTAGAATAAAGGTAATACCCTTTAAGGTCCAGAATCATTTTGTCCCGACCTACCATCATGATTCCCACCCTCATTTCACACCATGTTTCCCTGTGCTGACTCCACTTCAACCATCTCAAGTTTATTTCATTCCTTCTCAAACCATTTCCTCACTGCTTGGAATATTATTCTCCTCCAATGATCCTCTTCCATACCCCAGTGAACCAGATCATTTCTTCAGGGAAGCCTTCCCCTAACTTCCTAACCTTGGCCAAATTAGCCTTTTTCATGACTTTTTTTCACATTTATTCACAATGGTAATTTTATATTTGTTTAGAAGATGAGTTGAATGATGTATCATCTTGCAAATTAAAATTTAAGCTCTAAGAGCACAGGGACTGTGGCTCTTTTGTTCCTTCATTTATGCTTCCAGTACTTTGCCCAGTGCCAATACCTACTAGGTTGATAAACTCTATCATCTGTTAAAACTGATCCTTCCCTATCAAATCAGGTGAGATGAAACCAAAAGTCACATCAGAAGTTATGAAAAGCTAGAGAAAAGAGCAAACAAAATACCTTAGTCATAAGAGCTAAAGTGTCTCACCATGTCCTTATTGAGGAAAGAATTAGTACGTTAGTACATTAGTTCATGCTATAAACTTTGAGAGTTCTTCTGGGATAAAGCTCCCATTTGTTTAAAATTTGGAGGACTTGTTGCTAGACCCACTCTATCCAAGTATTTCCATTAAAGTACCTGAAATTGGTAGATCCTGCATATTTCAGTATTACTGTTGAGTTTCTTTTCTAAAAAAGAGAAAAATAAGGTGCATAATACGCCTTTCTCAAGCAATAGTTCTTAACAGATGGTCTATATCTGTGTTTGATTGACAGCATGGCTTTTCTTGGTGCAATACCATGACAGAATTGCTGCTGCATATACCCACTCACAGTGTTGTGTGCTTTTTTCCAAGAGAAACTGTGGTTTGCATTCTCATGGCCTGCTTTCACACCAGCTTGCCCACCCATCTCACCCGACGTTATGACCAATACTCTAAAAATCAGAAATAGACCACACAGAATGACTTCACAGCCTATTCCTGGGAAGAATGAAGATTTGAGTACATATTGAATCCAGGCTGATAATATATGAATGAGAGACACTTTATAACACCCCGTCTGATATCCATGCATCACTCACTCTAGCTGGTGGAAATCATCAGTCTGATCAGTTTGCATTTCTAATTGTCATTATTCATGTGACTCCACACGGATGTTCATATCTTATTCCTTTCCACTATGCCCAGGCCACTGAGAACTTAACTTCTGCTCTGTTTCTGAGAGGCCTGCCCTAGTGTTCTGCATTGGAAATGGGTTATGGTGCAAGGAAGGTTCAGAACATATAGTATCACTGCTTATATGTCAGGATCAGATGCAGTAGCTGGTTCACTAGGAAGGGTTTGGCAGGAGGAATCAATGGTAATGGGAATCTAACTGCTGGCACTAGAAATATATATTGTGATCTAATAGTTAAAACTATGAAGCCCTAAACTTTTAGGACATGACTGTGGAAACTGGTCGTTATCAGCTCCATCTTCAACCAAAGGCAGATGCACCACTCCCTGTGAAAATCACCTATATCTCAGCTCCTAGGCTTCAGGGGAATCCACCCATTCTCTGCCTCTGGTATCCTATCAATTTGTTGAGTCATTGTGTCTCCAATTTCAGTACCTCATCTTGGAATTTATACCAATGTCTGTGAATGCGGAAAGATCCATCAGTTGCACTATTCACTGGGATTTCAATCTGAACTCAGCTTCTGATGCTGCCTTCTGAACTACCCTAGATGCCCTGTCCTAGATTTCACCGGCCAGGTTCACAGCCCCCATGTGGCTCTTAGTTGTCTGCCTTGCTGGGTTCCAGGTCTTGAGCTTCACCTTTTTGGAAAGGGGATTTGAAAAAATATTAAGGACAGGTTTACAGTTCTCTTGGCCTGGTAGATGTCAGTGGAGAGAGAAAGCAGTGGGCGTCCAAAGGGTTCACGTATCTTGGCCAAGGATGCCAAATTTAAGAATCATGCTGTGTAGCTGCTTTTTTAAGTTTCCTCTGTCAGTACTCAGCTCACAGGAATCAGGTCATATCTAGACCAGTCAAACCTGAGATTATAGTCCCCAGCAGCAGATTATACACAGTTTCACTTCTCTTTCCAATTTATTCCCAATGCTCACAGAAGCAACATCTAAAAAGATGCTTACCTTATTATTTACATATATAAGAAAACACCTAAAATTATAATACATTGAGCTAGTAAAAGTGAAAAAGGAGAGTGGTAAGATCACAGTCTTGTGTTTTTTTTCTTTTTAATTTGATCTCAAATGTTTGCTCTCAGAAAGCAATTTCTGACTATTTCAATTCTAGTGCAAGTGTTTTAACAAAAGCTCTGAAAAAGCTTTAAGAAGTTGGGATCAATATTGAGATTATACAGCATGACCTATAAGCAATCCCTGCCTTTTGCAATCAAAAGCTGATGGTAAAAGCCACAGAAAGAGTTTACACTTAACTGATTTTTCTACAAGAGAAAAAACAGAGTGTCTACGATAGAGGTGAACGGTAAAAGAGTTGGGAAACATTAGACTAGTTTTTCTTCTTCAAGATGTTGATTTCCAAATTCTCACTTGAAATATATTGGCGACAAAGTCAGCAAGGATTTAGATGGTACCTGGTGAACTGTAAAGTTTTTTACCTAGGAGTTGTTGCTGTTTAGTTGCTAAGTCATGTCTGACTCTTTTGCAACCCCATGGACTGTAGCCTGCCAGGTTTCTATGTCCATGGGATTTCCCAGGCAAGAATACAGTAGTGGGTTGCCATTTCCTTATCCAGGGGATCTTCTCCACCCAGGGATCAAACCTGTGTCTTCTGAAGCCCTTATCTTGGAATAGTTTTCTTTATTCAATATTTATATTAAACTCATGATGGCTATAGATATTGGGTAGAAATGTCCTCTCAGTGTGACAACTCATCTTTTGTAATAATATAGAAAGTCTATTGCTATTGCTAAGTCAACTTCAGTCGTGTCCGACTCTGTGTGACCCCATAGACGGCAGCCCACCAGGCTCCCCCATCCCTGGGATTCTCCAGGCAAGAGCACTGGAGTGGGTTGCCATTTCCTTCTCCAATGCATGAAAGTGAAAAGTGAAAGTGAAGTCGCTCAGTCATGTTCGACCCTCAGTGATCCCATGGACTGCAGCGTTCCGGGCTCCTCCATCCATGGGATTTTCCAGGCTAGAGTACTGGAGTAGGGTGCCATTGCCTTCTCCGATAGAAAGTCTAGTTCCTCGTAAAGAAAAAAGTATTCCTGTGTACACTTCTAAGAAGCATGTAAGCAAAGATATCATAATGGTTACATGTATTAGGCTCCAGCAGCCAGACATCAAGTCCCACAGCGGCTTGGAACAGCCTTCAGCAAACTTACACATAAGCTTCTATGTCCTGGACAACCGCTCCTCTGTTCCCATGCATGGCCTCCTCACGTCCCGCACCAGCAAGCTTTCTTCAAATATCCAGGCCACCATTTATTTTCCAGGGGTAGGAACATTTAAAAACAAGAGGAACTGAAGGAATATGTGTTTAAAAATACAGACTAATTCATGGCATCACAGAAGAGCTGAACTACCAGGCCACAGGAAACAGGAACCAGAGCAAATGCAGTGGCAGACATTCATATCATCCCATTAGCTTGCTGCCTTGGGATGGCTTAGCTGGGGCTACAGCCTCTCCTTGTATCCTTAGAGGGTGTAAAAACTGTGTTTGATAGATGAAAAAACCACCCTGGAGTAGGAAATAAAGAGGGTCTCCCAGTGGAAGAGATGTTGGTGTGGCACACATCGTCTAATACACTGCTCTATGATGCAAAGAGTATTTTTCAAAGGTAAAAACTGGCCAGTACTTACCCTATACATGCTCAGTGTGATACCTGTAACTCCAGTCTGTAAAAGCAAACTTTCTCCTCCAAAGTTGATTCCCAGAAAACGAGATAATTGCAAATATTACCCTACTACATGTAGCACTGTTGTTTAAAAGTGTTTATTCTAGTATTCTGATGATGCTATAGTAAAATTTATAAATAAAAATAGAAAATACTTCAATATGTAGTCAAATAAAATACTTAACAAGATGACACACATCCAATTTATCACCTATCAGGGACACTATATTTGGAGGAAAAATATACTTAACCATGGTCTTAAAGTTCTGTTTCTCTACTCTTCTTGTCTTGTGCTTCTTTTACTCTCCATTTAAATTTTTGTTCATTCTTATAAAGTGAATTGAGTACCTAAATCATCCATTTTGATAAATAAAAAATGGGATATATTTGTGATCTTATCTTTTTTATTGTTGCTAGTCATTCTCATAATCTAACAGTTATGTAAATAAAATTATTTTTAGCAAATTATAAATACCAGTGCTTCTCTATGTATTGAAGTTAAAAATGTAAGTTAGTTTAAAACATAAGGATTTTTCTTGTTTCATAAAAATTGTCTTTGTTTTCTTTGCTTTTATGCACATCTGCCAGCAGTCTTTTTCTGACATATTTAAGAGACACAGTCATAATTTAGCAGGCATTCTGGAAATACATTTTTATCATTTCAATTCTATTTAACATAAAAAATACAAATTAAATATAAACTAAATACATTCAAAGCAGCTCCTTCATAAGACATTTTCATTTTCATCAATCTATACTATAACTTGCTAATTACTTAAAAAAAATTTTAAAGATGTACCCTAATGATAATGTCTTTTTCTAGATGTCTAGTTTATTAAGCAACTTTTTTGCTATTACCTTGGTGCAACAATAATTGTGGTTTTGCATTGTTGAAATTTGCTCTTTGATATTGGAATACATTCTTAAATAAATGCAGTTATGTTATACATCACTTTAATACACAATCCTTGCTTTATGTTCTTTTGCTAATGATATTATTTGATGTTTATCTTATATTTATTACAGACTAGGGAAATGATATTAGACAGAAAGCAAATTTGAGCAATTTTTTATTCAAGTTCAAAATGAGTTGCAAAGCAGCAGAGACAACTCAACATCAACAATGCATTTGGTCCAGGAACTTCTAACAAACATATGGTGTGGTGGTGGTTCAAGAAGTTTAGTAAAGGAGACAAGAGCCTTGAAGACGAGAGTGCAGTGCCCAGCCATTGGAAGTTGGACAGCAACC
Organism: Bos grunniens; assembly: GCF_055505025.1. Classification (NCBI taxonomy): domain Eukaryota; kingdom Metazoa; phylum Chordata; class Mammalia; order Artiodactyla; family Bovidae; genus Bos; species Bos grunniens. Next base: position 98,765,005 of record NC_141171.1, on the reverse strand, counting down.
AACTGACAGGATCATCAAAGCTGATCCTCTTACAACTCTAAGAGAAGTTGCCGAAGAATCCATCATCAACCAACCATTCTATGGTCACTCAGCATTTAAAGCAAATTGGAAAGGTGAAAAAGCTTGATAAGTGGGTGCCTCAAGAGTTGACCACAAATCAAGGGAAGTGTCGTTTTGAAGTGCCCTCTTCTCTTTGAGTTCTATACAACAATAACAAAACGTTTCTCAATCTGATTGTGATGTGTGACAAAATGGATTTTATACCATAACTGGTGATGACCAGCTCAGTAGCTGGACTGAGAAGAAGCTCCAAAGCACTTCCAAAAGCCAAATTGGCACCAAAAAACAAAAAGGTCATAGTCACTGTTTGGTAGTCTGCTGCCATTCTGATCCATTACAACTTTCTGAATCCTGAAAAAGCCATTACATCTGAGAAGTATGCTCAGCAACTCAATGAGACGCACCAAGACTTCAAGGCTTGCAGCTGGCATTGTCCACAGAAAGGGCCCAGTTCTTCTCCACGACAATGCCTGACCACATGTCACACAACAAACACTTCAAAAGTTTAACAAATTGGGCTACAAAGTTTTGCCTCACCACATTCACCTGATCTCCTGCCAACTGACTACTACTTTTCCAAGAATCTTGACAACTTTTTGCAGGGAAAATACTTCCACAAGCAGCAGGAGGCAGAAAATGCTTTCCAAGAGTTCCTCAAATCCTGAAGCAAGGATTTTTACACTACAGGAATAAGCAAACTTATTTCTCAGTGGCAAAACTGTGTTAATTGTAGTGGTTCCTATTTTGATTAATAAAGATATGTTTGAGCCTAGTTATAATGATTTAAAATTTGTGATCCAAAACCACAAGTATGTTTGCACCAACCTAATAAATACTAAACAGTTCCAAGTAGTTTGTTATTATTATGCCTTGTCCTGGATCAAATTTTTACTTCCATTCTTTGAAACTGGTATGTTCCAATGAGATTTTTTTTTTTTTTTTTTTTTAGCGCCAGAGTTTTGGAGATAACTTTGGTTGAAAAAAAAATAAGCAAAGACAGAAAGATAAAAGACATTTTGTGCATTTTGTGGCAATGGCTTATATTTACATATCACTTCATTGTATTAAAAAAAAAAATGTCCAAAATGCTATTGAAATGGCAACCCACTCCAGTGTTCTTCCCTGGAGAATCCCAGGGATGGCAGAGCCTGGTGGGCTGCCGTCTATGGGGTCGCACAGAGTCGGACACGACTGAAGCGACTTAGAAGCAGCAGCAGCAGACAGCATGAGTTCTAACATGCTGTTCCTAACAACAGCAAACTTAAAGTTGGATATCTATTGTCTCTGTGCATGTTAAGTCGCTTCAGTCTTGTCCAGCTCTTTTTGATCCTATGGACTGTGGCCTGCCAGGCTCCTCTGTCCTTGGAATTCTCCAGGCAAGAATACTGGAATGGGTTGCCATGCCATTTTTCAGGGGATCTTTCTGATTCAGGGATTGAATCCACATCTCTTACATCTCCTGCATTGGCAGGCGGTTTCTTTACCATTATTGCCACCTGTCTGTTGTTTAAATAAGAAACAGTTTGATTTTTAGGGTCTATTTCTATAAAATGACTTGCCAAATATGTTGGTTGTAAGATGATCTCATTAGATTTTTTTTTTCAGATAAATAATGGCTCAGCTGAAATAATGGCAAAAGTCTTGACTGTCATTTCAGTGCATCAGTACTATACACACATGTCATATAAAGATTTCAACTGGACACTAGGTCAATGCAGAGAAAGATCTGGAAGAAATTATAGGTTTTTGACAAAAGAAAATGGTTCCAGAAATTGGAAGTGGCAGGGTCCATGCAAACAAGAATAGAAAAAGAGAGAAGAGACCTGGAAAATTTATAGCAGGGAAGGGTTAAAATAAGACTTAGGAATAAGACTGTTCTATACATCAGTGTCTCTTTTGCTGTCTCATACACCGGGTTATTGTTACTCTGTGGGAGAGGGAGAGGGTGGGAAGATTTGGGAGAATGGCATTGAAACATGTAAAATATCATGTAAGAAACGAGTTGCCAGTCCAGGTTCGATGCACGATACTGGATGCTTGGGGCTAGTGCACTGGGACGACCCAGAGGGATGGTATGGGGAGGGAGGAGGGAGGAGGGTTCAGGATGGGGAACACATGTATACCTGTGGCGTATTCATTTTGATATTTGGCAAAACTAATACAATTATGTAAAGTTTAAAAATAAAATAAAATTAGAAAAAAAAAAAAGACTTAGGAATATAAGTAACACCAGATCCATAACAGAAGAGCATAGAGGCCAAGGTGGGAACCATTTAGGCCCTATATGTATATGAAACTGAGGGAGAGGAATACTGAGTGCTCCCTGAAGGACACATTTCTGTGTAGGTTACTACTCTTACTGCCGTGTATATTTCAATGTAGATCTGATTCTCTCTGCCCTAGGGTAGTGGAAGCTAGGACTCAGAAGAAAAACTACTTTGAGAGAATATTCTGCCCAAAGAAAAGAACAGACTACAGAGTGGATTTTCTTTAAAGTGGAAACGCTTACCAGTCTCAGACGAACCACCAACATAACCTTAGTTGGTTGCTTCCTACTCTACTCTTTTACATTCATCTCAAATGATTATTTCATGGGTTCATCTCTGTCCTCATATTTCTGATACCTCCTCTCTCTGGCTTTGCTCCCTTGTCCACACTGAGAAAATAAAAACAATCAGGAAAGAACTCCTAAAAGTTGCCACCACCACACCTCTTCCCCTGTATCTTCCTTTCCTTTTATGGACGTCGTCTGTCCTAACTAGAGCCAACAGAAACACCACATTTCCTGTTTTACAGCAAACTCCTTGAAAAAGTCTATTTTCACTGTTGACTTGTTTCACTTCCACTTTTTTTTTTTTTCCTGAACCCATTCCAGTCAGATTTTTTAAGTCACCAGTGACCTTTGAGTCATTTTGAGTCAGACTTCAAAGATCATTTACTTGATCTTTCAGCAGCCTTTCACACAGATGTTTAATTTCCACTAAGCAGGGTCTTTAGTTTGCTAGGTTTTTAGCAGACACATTTGCCTGGTTCTTCCTACTTCTCTGGCCCTTTCTTAGTCTCTTCTGCTATTTCTTTGACTCATTAGAGTTTCCCAAGAGGGCTGGGGTGGGGGGTAGGGGGGTGTCCCTTGATGGTCTTGTTGATTTCAACACCAACTATGTATTAAATGGGCTTCCCTAGTGGCTAAGTCAGTAAAGAAACAACCAGCAATGAGGGAAACCTGGTTTCGATCCCTGGGCTGAGAAGATTTCCCTCCAGGAGGGAATGGCAACCCACTCCAGTATTCTTGCCTGGAGAATCCCCACGGACACAGGAGCCTGGCAGGCTACAGTCCATGGGGTCGCAAAGAGATGGACATGACTGAGTGATTAAGCACAGCACTGCATACCTAGAAATCTAATTGTCTCTGGGTCAAACTTAAATTAAAAATTTACCTTTAACAATTCCTGTTAACTGAAAAAGGTTATTAATTTAGGCACTCATTTATTCACTCATTTATTCAGCAAAGAGATATTTATTGAAGGCATATTATGTGTCAACACTAAAATTCGCCGAAAATCACTGTCTTAGAGGGGAAGAAGACAAAATTTGACAATATGATAAATAAAATAAATAAGAAATAAAAGTGGAGCAGAGGGAGGAAATATTAATTCTGCATAAAGTAAAGCATTTAAAGCAGACCATTATTATTGGCATCTAAAATGGCTTGGGTGAAACCGTAGGTGATTACACTGAAAAAGAAGATAAAGGCCACATCAAGTTCTTTGAAACACAAAGAATTAAAAACTGTTCTAAAAGTTATTAAAGGAGTCAATGTGGTTGATGGTATATCATAGACGCATTTTAGAAAGGTAAAATGCTCTGGGGTATAACGGACACATTGGGGCAAGAGAAAGTGTTAAGGCAGGGGGAACCATTACAGTTAAAAAGAGAATAATGTGGAAGGTATAAATTAAGGCAATGCACTAATTGGCTTAGATATGATCACCAACCCCCATTCATACAGATTTAGGCACTGACTTATTGTCATCCACTCTGTCACTATTTTTTAGGAAATTCAGCATCAGTTAAGTGATTCATATGACACCCAGCACCTCTTGGACTTTTGAACTCTTCATCTCCAAAATTTTATATCCTCAGCTATGCAAGTCCAAGGTCTGTATTTACCTGCTAACTGGGCTTCCTCTGATTTATTTTTTCACTCTTGGAACACCACCACTGGGCTCCTTGATTTCCTCCATGAGCAGTATTTCCATAGTCAATGCTTTAATCTCCTCAAAGCCATCAATCCAATGACTTCATACAGAGAGTTCTGTTCCTATAAACCTCTTTAAAACATCCTTCACTCTTTCATACACAAATTCCAAACTTGCACGAGATCAATTTTCTTACTCTTCCAAGGCTGGTTCTGAGCACTTCCTGAATAAAACATGCATATACACTGATTATTTACCACTTAAATACATCAGTCCATTTAGCAAATATGTTTTGGATGCCTCCTATATGCTGGATTCTGCTCTAGGCTTGGGGGATTCAGAGATGAGCAAGACAAAAGCCTTGTCTCACTAGCTTTTCCATTCTAATGAATGAAATCCATAAACAAAAGAGAGAAAGGAAACATTTACATCAAGCAACTTCAGTTGGCAGTAAACATCAAAAATCCACATCAAGGTAAATGGATAGAGATCAGGTTGGAAAGTCAATTGCATTGGATGTTGGGGGAAGTCTTTCTCAGGTGATGAAATCAGAGCTAACAATTGAAAGGTGGAAAGAAAGAGCAAGCATGATGTAAAACCAAGAAAAGAGTCAGCCTGCACTTGGCTCCTGCTTCGTTCAGGGTTGAGGGTCACAGGCTTCAAGGCCTTCCAATGGCCTTCGAGGCCCTAGAGCAAGGAAGGTCCCTGTCACCTCTCTGGCCTCAGCTTCTTTTACTCACCTGTTGGCTCACTCTGTTCCAGCCACGCAGGCCTGCTGGACGGACAGAGAGCAGGCAGGCTGCCTGGTGAAGGTGTCCACAGGCTCTGAAATGGCTCTTGTCTCTCCCTAGAGCACGGTTCTTCCTGGCTAACACCCTCAGTGAGCCTACTCACAACCAGAATCGTGCTGGGCACGTAGTCTCTGTTGACTATTGATTTTTTTTTTTTTAACTAGCTGAATTTTTATTTTGGTTTCCACCTAGTTTCATGGGGAAGTTTACATAGGCCTTTTAAGGAGTCCCCAGCCCTATTTCCGTGACAACAGAGGCAGGCACAGGGGACTTCCTTTGCCCACATACTTTCTAATTAAAAACTAAAATCAGCAAACACTTTACCAGAAAATGTAAAACACACCTCTGGTGTGCTTTTAGTCTGCAGATCCTAATTTTGAGGTTTCTGATTTAAGGACTCAGCCTTTGGAAAACCACGGTCAGTCCCAACAATTTCTGCTTTTGTGTTGTATCACATTGCTCTCTTATAGCAGTGAACATAGGATCCATGTACTGTTGGAAGGGAAGTGATGGAAAAGAAGAAAATACAGGAAGAAAAGAGTGGGAAAAAAAACAAATTGAAATGGTTTTCTCTCTCAAAATATGAGTGTAGATTTTACAAACTGTTTCAAGCACCAAAAGATTTCTCTGAAAGTTCTTTGAAATGTTTGTGTATCAGCAAAAGACTGGTAAAGGGACTTTGTATTTCATCAGGAAAATTTAAACTCTCTGATTCATATTCTTTTTTCACTAAGAGAAGTGTAGTTAGAGCAGTGCTTCTCCAACTTTACGTACAGTGAATTACCCGGGGATCTTGTTAAAAAGCAGAATTTAAGCAGTTAAGGTGTGGTGCCTGTGGTTTCACATTTCTAACACACTCTCAGGAAATGCTGATGCTGCTGGTGCTAGGACTATAATTCAAATTTGGCTCAGACTATGTTTCACTTAAAAGAGTCTATACAGTTGTTCTATATAACATATTTTAATGTGTGCAGGTTAAAGCATTTCACAGAGGTTAAAACTTATTTCACAGAGTAATAAGAAAATTAAAAAGTTCAATAATTTTATTTGGTTTATTGCTTTATTCAGGGAATGAGTTATCAGTACAGCACATCTAGAATCTTAGTTAATGGTCCTTAGTATTACACACTAGATTATTCACTTCTAAATTTTTAACAATACCTAGAATTTGAATTTTTGCTGTATATTTTTAAGAAAAAAATTTCATGTGTATTTTTAAGAGAAAGTGTTTAAATCTTGTATTAATAAAAATTGATTAGTAACATTTCCTCTCTCATACATACAGAGACACAATTTTTAATGGAAGAAAGAACATAAATCGTCTTTAAGTAACTTGAAATCATCTATAGTATTTTAACTTTATACATTTAAATGTTAGTAAAGTATCTGGACTCATCACTTCATGGCAAATAGATGGGGAAACAGTGGAAACAGTGTCAGACTTTATTTTTGGGGGCTCCAAAATCACTGCAGATGGTGACTGCAGCCATGAAATTAAAAGACACTTACTCCTTGGAAGAAAAGCTATGACCAACCTAGACAGCATATTAAAAAGCAAAGATAATACTTTGCCAACAAAAGTCCATCTAGTCAAAGCTATGGTTTTTCCAGTAGTCATGTATGGATGTGAGAGTTGGACTATAAAGAAAGCTGAGCGCTGAAGAATTGATGCTTTTGAACTGTGGTGTTGGAGAAGACTCTTGAGAGTCCCTTGGACTGCAAGGAGGTCCAACCAGTCCATTCTGAAGGAGATCAGCCCTGGGTGTTCTTTGGAAGGAATGATGCTGAAGCTGAAACTCCAGTACTTTGGCCACCTCATGCGAAGAGTTGACTCATTGGAAAAGACTCTGATGCTGGGAAGGATTGGGGGCAGGAGGAGAAGGGGACGACAGAGGATGAGATGGCTGGATGGCATCACTGACTCGATGGACGTGAGTTTGAGTGAACTCTGGGAGTTGGTGATAGACAGGGAAGCCTGGCATGCTGCAGTTCATGGGGTTGCAGAGAGTTGAACATGACTGAGCAACTGAACTGAACTGAAAGTAGAATATGAAAATTGAAATGAAAGAAATAGGCCTCTTAAATGAGTTTTTTAAAATTACATTTGTTTCAACATATTGACAAAGTTATCAAAGAGATATTGAAATAAAATCTACCTCAAAGAAATTTCATGAATATGTGATTATATTATATAAACTCATTAATGCAGAAACTTCATAACACAAATATCTGGTTTAAAGAAAAGTGTTTCAATCAGCCCTTTATTCTAAGTTTAATTAATTCCATAAGAGAGACTATTTTTTCCCCTTTACTCTCCCCTTCTTACATGACCCTGGAGATACAGAATTTACTTCCATAAGGACTGACCTCCAAGTATACTTGGGGAAAAAAAAAACCGTTATCACTATGCAAGAAAATATTTTAAAATTAAATGCAACTTGAACAAATCTTTACCATCAAAACACTATGTATCATTAGTAAGTTGCTAGAACAAAGTAGGAAATATGAATTTTTCCAATGTTAAAACCATAGTACTCTTTTCTGTAAACTCCCTTGGCAATCTCAAGTTTCTTACCTTAAATATCACATAAAGAAGATAAAGGCCATCAAGTAAAAAGGGAATGCAAGATTAAGGTATAGAATCCTCAAAGCCCACAGATACAAAGCAATAACAACACAATTAAATATTCCTCAGTTCAGTTCAGTTTAGTTTCTCAGTTGTGTCCAACTCTGCGACCCCATAGACTGCAGCATTCTAACCTCCCAGTTCATCACCAACTCCCAGAGCCTACTTAAACTCATGTCCATTGAGTCAGCAATGCCATCTAACCATCTCATCCTCTGTCGTCCCCTTCTGCTCCCACCTTCAATCTTTCCCAGCATCAGGGTCTTTTCCAATGAGTCATTCTTTGCATCAGGTGGCCAAAGTATTGGAGTTTCAGCTTCGGCATCAGTCCTTCCAGTGAATAGTCAGGACTGATCTCCTTTAGGATTGACTGTTTTGATCTCCTTGCAGTCCAAGGGACTCTCAAGAGTCTGCTCTAGCACCACAGTTCAAAAGCGTCAATTCTTTGGTGCTCAGCTTTCTTTATAGTCCAACTCTCACATCCATACGTGACTACTGGAAAAACCATGGCTTTGACTAGGCCTTTGTTGGTAATTCCTGCTGTGTGTTTATTTAATAACAGGCTCAGTAAAATTATAAGTAGGAGGTACCTTTTTGGCACTTGAAAGAGATATAGCAAAGTACTTATCAATTTATACAGCAATTAATACATTTACTGGACCTATCACCTTTTTGTAGAATATAGGAAACCATTTTTTAATTAAAAGTAAGATTTATATAAATACCTTTGTGAAAACTCTATGATAAGTTAAGAAAATTATTTATTTTGTGAAGTTTATGATCACAGATAGAAGCTATGCCTTATGCCAACACACCTTTGATTGCCATGGCCAAAACAGAGTATATTCAGCAAATATTTGCTTACTGGAACACAGTGTCCACTGAGACTGACAAGTATCACACATTTTTCCTTACATCAGTTCAGTTCAGTCGCTCAATCATGTCCGACTCTTTGCGACCCCATGAATCGCAGCACGCTAGGCCTCCCTGTCCTTAATTACAGATGTTTGCATTATTTTAGAGGACTTCTTCATAGGCAGAAGAAATAAACATTCTCATACCAGCTAAGAGTTGGCCCAGGTTATAAATCTGGGAGAAACTGATTTTCTTTACAGTTTAATGGAAATAACACTAATTGTCCTTTTTTTTTTTTTTTTTAAGTCATACCTATCCAGTAGAGATCTCTTTTGGCCATGGGAAAAACATTTAGCATTCTCCAAGCTCAACAAAATTTTAAGTATCAGTGGCATTTGATAGCTTGTTATTTGTCAAGAATGACCAGGATACTCCAACCCCTTGTTTACCTGATTTATTTCTTGTCAACAGTTTAGACTCAAGAACCATCTTTCCACGAGAGTTTTCTGAATTGTGTTTATACTTCAGCTGACATTTCCTTCTTCCTAGGGCCACACTGGCATTTCATATGGATCTCTCAGCGCCAGGCCCACTGTATTATAACAGGTTGATTTCACTCCCATCTCCTCTATTAACCACCAGCTTCACCAGGGAGGGGACTGGGGCCAGCCCAGATTTCCCTCTCTCATGCCTAATATACTACCTGAGTACAATAGAGACTCTACCAAGAAGCTTGATAGATTAGATAAGGGGCTAGATGAATCATGAGTACATTTTCTCTTCAATGTATGGGCTTATTAAACACTTAAAATATGGCAGCATCCAAGTTTCAAACACCACCTGTATTGTAACATATAATCCCCACTACATTTCCAAGAGGAGGGAACAATTATTAATTCTATGAAAGTAATGAGGAAACCAAGGCTCGAAAGGTTAATATATTCAAATGCCATGTAACTAGCAACTGATAAGGCTAAAATATAAATTCAGGCCTCTTGAGTTGCTTACTGCATGAAACCTTGAAACAGGACAGGAGCAGAGGAGAAAGACTGGAACATTTCAGACAAATCTGAGCCTGTGAGATAGCAAAAGCTACTATCCACAGAAATGTTCAATCCTTATATTTTAGCTATGAACTCACCATGAAACATTGCCCTTATGTGGATTTGGGAATTTCCAACCTTGGCCATGCTGTATTACATCATACCCCACAAACAAGGTTTTAAGTTCTTTTTCTGGGTCTTCAAAATTCACAAATCATTAATCTACCTCCACTTTCAAGTCTATAGCACACAGTGAGCCAGGGCAGTCCAGATAAGAGAGCAGAGAGGCCAAGGGAAAACAAGAGAGGGAGGAAACATACAATAATCGAAATACTTTAACTCTGTTCCATGCTTTTTTGTTAAATGTTTATGTCAGAAATGTATTTGTAACCTGGCAAACCACAAGTAGCAGTTGATAAATACATGCCACTTAATAAAAAAGAGATTAAATAAAAATTACAATTAAAACAAGTATCATATATAAATCACATGTTACTATTTCTACTTCATGATATACCATGTTGAAAAAGAAAATTGAACAAAAGAAAAAAACATGAATTTGCTATTTTTGTTTGTTTTTATGGGGTCATAATCTATTAGAAGTTTTGATTAACTAAAAATCTGACTTATACACACTGGGTTTTCAGACAGTGAAAAAATGGTAGAATAGAATTCAGCTTAACATAGATTTAAGTGATGCTAAGAGTGTATGAATAGAGCCCAGAGATCATTCATGTATAGCTCCAAGTTCCACACAATTAACAAAAGGAGTTACTGATCATCCAGAATAAAGGACATGAGTCAGTAGCACTTTAGCACTTACTTTTTTCAGAAATGGTGATGGGTTTTACTAAGCTTTTCAAACTCATTTATGCGGTGCTTTATTAAAAATACAAGCAAGAACGCTGACGCCATATGTTTTTCTCAGTAGTGCTAACCACTGCATCTTCTTTCTCACTATGAACTACTGGGTTTATCTTATACTAAAATTTATCGAGTAAAAAAATATACATGAAATAAAAAATATGATTCCCCTTCTCCTTCGCATGACAAGCAAAATTGAAAAAGTTTCTTATGATCAACAACATGCATTTAGTATCCAAAAAAAAGTTATACATGAAGTAAAAAATATGTTCCTGCTTCTCCTTCACATGATAAGGAAAACTGAAAAAGTTTTTAATGATCAACAACATGCATTTAGTATCAAAAAAATTTATACATGAAATTAAAAATATGGTTCCCCTTCTCCTTAGCATGATAAGCAAAACTGAAAAAGCTTCTTATGATCAACAACATGCATTTAGTATATGTATATATCACGAATCCTGAGAGAAACCAGAAGAGATGAAAGGTATGGTGTCTAACCTTGAGCAACCGAGGCTGAGTGAATGGCCATGGACACCATGGGTGAGCAAGACTGAGCTGAAGGAGTTCAGTGGCCAGTGCATGCACGTTGTCTAGGTGTGCCTTCTTGAAGCCACTCATTGACCACATTGCTACCTGTGCCTCTGTTTGGTGCTTGCAAGAGCTGTAAGAGTAAGCTTTAAGCATATATTCTTTCAGCATGGAACTTTTCCATGAACTCGGTCATGATCTGGTCTTATTAGTCAAGTATTCTAGGCAACTGGAAAGGAATGCTTTGACTCATTCAGATAATCAGAAAAATGCTTTCTTTCCGAAAACAAGTATGGGAAAGAATAGTCACCAAATCCCTTATTTTTTTTTTGGAATTTCCATAATACTAAATAGAACTTGACACAGAAAATAAAAAACACAATAACCTGACATTTTAAATTCAATATTTAGTAACAATTTTATGGTAGTGGGCATTGATGAAGACTCCCACTCAGGCTTTATTACTTTAATAAAACAATTTTAGTACACTTACTATTCTACAGTAGCACTTTATTATGAATTACCAATAGCAAACTACCCTTGTCAAAATAAATAAAGCAAGTACATCTCAGGATTCCACATTCCTAATTTTATAATGTTGTCTTTTAACATTCATTGCAACTCATTTGCACAATTTAGTTATCTCTTGGGAATACTCAAGTCTTTAGTGTGAATTACTATAGCATTAAGTATGAAATGACAGATGCTTCAAGAAATTTTAAAAGAAATGCACTCAGGCAAAGATTAATGGCAAATAGTGTATCTCCTTCTACATTTACAGCTCCTACAATGAAAGCAGATGGACCACAAATATGCTTTTTGCCAAGTGGTCATTTTTAGTAGCAGAACTGCTAACACAGCAATACTCTAAGTCCATTTTTCCAACACAATCCCACATAGAAACTCAACATCCTATAGCAGAAAGAACCCTGAAGAGACATCAGATAAGATTCTATCCAGCCCTTGAATGACTCCATGCATCATATGGGTCCTTCATCTGTCCTGGAAGGCTGCCTTCCACACTGCACATACTTCTGAGTCAAGAATATCTGGTGTTGTTCAGGGAGTTGATAAAGTAGTTTGTAATTTATATAGCTCTTTCTTCTCTACATTATTTCATTTTCACCTCTCCATAGTACGGAGTCTAACAGGTAGGGAAACTGCTGCACCTATAAGAAGTAAATTATAAGAGCATTCTGCTACAAAGTGCCAAAATCAGTACCATAACCTACATATTCTAAGTCCTTGTGGGTTTATTATTAGATTAGAAAGCTCTCTCGGTTCATGACCCCGTAAAGATTTCATATACCAAAAAGACTGGTCAGAGAGAGCAAGGCACATGAAAAATTTGCTAATGTGCACTTCCGTCTAAATTAATAAATCCCCACCCAAATTAAATAATCTATGTGCCCAACCTTTGAGGGAATATGGTTATCTTTTATGAGTAACAACTAGAATCACCTTGAGCTAGTGTTTTTTGAGCTCTTGCTAACTCTCAGAAGGAATCATTGATAACATCTCTTTGGAGAAACCATTATCCCCACATTTAACACACCATGGCTATACAAATACTAAGTTCTTAATGCATTCCATACCTGCTTTAGCTTAAATTACAGCAATTGAAATTATGTAAAAACTAAGAAAAATGCCAACGCTGAACATATATGTCATCAAGTACATGGTAAACTATTGTTGTAAGTCTAGTTGGTATGAGAGAGGAAATACAAAATGGAACTTTAAATTAAACCTAGTTATAAATATTAAATACAGAAACAATGACTATCATATTCTTGTTATTATTCTTATACCCCCAAAGAAATCCCTATGCTATTTCTTCTTCGGGGATTCTTTATTCTCAACCCATCCTCCAATCCACTTTTTTGCCTGAAGAGTTCCTGCTTACACTGCTTGGACCCCAGTTCTCAGTCTTTAGGTGTGGCTTTCCTAGACAATTTAAACACATCCTATCTACTCCTCTTCTATGATACCCAATTTAACTGTATTTCTCTTTCAGTATTTCTCATTTGCATTAGTTATTACTTGACACAGTTATTACTTTACACATTTATCCTACACTTGAATTATAGAGTCCCTCACATAAAGGACCATATATATTTATTTTTTGGTGGGTAGGGTATACTGAACACCTAGAACAGAGACTCAATAAAGATCTGGAATTACTGTATAAACAAAGTGAGAAGACATAAAGTACTGAACTGTGATGACTAAAAGTCAGTAAACCATATCATAAAATTAAGTGTAATATTTCCTTATAGTCCATATATAACTTACTGCAGTAGCAGGTGTAAAAACAATTTAATAAAAGTCAAGAGGGAAAAGCATTTGTATCTTTCCATAGCACTGGAAAGAGAGGAGGGACAAGTTTAAGATTATCATAGTCCATCAAATTATCTCTTATCTCTTCTGGACATGAGTCAAATGGGTTCACTAATTTGTACTAACGAACAGAAATCCTTAGGTAAATCATCGACTTCCTTTTGAAAGGAGGCCAAATTAATATTAGGATAGGTCAAAGTTAGATTCAGAATCTTTAGAAATGACTATTTGAGTGGATTTAACTTACCTTCCAATGATAACTGATAGCAGAAGCAGTCATTTAATTGGAAAGCTTCATGAAATAAAGCAGGACATACTGAAATCCTATTCCTCAGTTTTCCATGAACCACTTATCTCTAAAGAAAAATGAAGTTACCTTTGTATTTAGCAATTAGTTTTTAGTTAAATGTCACACAATCTCAATCTTTGATCAAAAAATTAGACAACTTTGACATTTTACTTCTAAAATTAACAAACAATGCCAAATGTATGTGATAGTTAAAATGTTCACTGTAAATATACAAACTCTTTACCATGAATAATTCTTAATAGTAACACAGAGTTCCCCAAGACAGAATTGCAAAAGAGCATCCTTAGATTTGGGGGTTGTTGTCACAAATGTAGATGTTAAAAAAAAAAATCTATTTCATCAGTTCAGAAGATCAATGAGCTTTAGTAAAGAGATATAGAAGATAATGAAACACTGTTAAATAAGAAACATAAATTGATCTCAGATCTGCTTTCCTGGTGGCTCAGATGGTAAAGAATCTGCTTGCAAAGCAGGAAACCTAGGTTCTATCCCTGGGTTGGGAAGATCACCTGGAGAAGGGAAGGGCTATCTACTCTAGTCTTCTTGCTGGAGAATTCCATGGACAGAGGAGCCTGGTGGGCTACAGTCCATGGGGTCGCAAGAGTCAGACACACTGAACAACTTTTTTCATACTTCTTTGATCCTTTATTTAAAAGAAAAAAAAAAAAAAACATAAAAACAGGAGGATAAAAATCTACATACTGATTACCAACACAAGGAATCTTGCAGACAGGGGAATCTGGATGATGGTAGAAATGAAACTAGTGACCCTGCTCCCAACCATCAGTCCTGAGATTTAAGATGAAAGGCAGCTCCCTTGCTGCAGAATATATAGGTGGAGTCTTCACATGCTGTGAAACCTTCAGGGGCAGAGTAAGGGAGAGAAGCATTTTTATCCTCAGAAAGTAGTAAAAAAGAGATACCCTCAAAATTCAGGACCCAGGGCAGAACCCTAAGAGTAAAAAGGGGGTTCATATTTCAGAGCATCAGTGGCTGACCTGGGTACTGGGAGTCACTGCAGCCACAGAACAGGAGGGGACAAGGGGGTGGCTCTGCTGGAAGTGAGTGCAAGAAGCCTCCAGAAGGTAGTAGAAATAGCTGCACCAAGACAGCTAACGCTCTTCCTTCCTTGCTGGCTTTGCGTACTTGTTCAAGTTCATGACTCACTAAACCTGTCCCTTTAATAGAAGAGGAGAATATGAACACCAACATGTTATCAGTGTTTCCCAGGAAAACAGAAGCCACTTTATGTGTTCTAACTGTGAAGGGATTAATACAAGCAGTAGAGAATTACCCAGCCATTGAAAGAGCTGGGCAGTGAAGTCCAGGCAAGTCACAGCTGACCACCTCAGCCTGAAGCACTGCTAAGGTTTTGTTTTGTTTTCAAGAGCTCACTTGAAGCTGCTGCAATCCATGCAAATACACAGAAGCTCCCATCAACTCTGCAATTGACTCTGCTCTCATTGACTCTGTCTGCAGTAATGAAGGGTGTGGTTCTCACGAGCTGGCCAGGAAGCCAGTGTGCTCACTCATCTGCACAGCATTTGGCTAAACTCTTTTCAGACAACGATGCCCTACTCCTTCCTTCTGCCTTTCTATCAAACGGAAATGCGTCTGCTTGGCATAGGCCAACTGCAACGTACAGGGAGAGGAATTCTAAAAAATGAAGGCCTTGGCTTTGGCTTTTCTGCACAGCAGAGAGGACCTTGCAAACAGGTGGTGACTAGGCAATTACCCAGCCTAACTGGAAATAAGGGTTAAAATAAGATTATGCATGATGAGTGTACAGTGAATATTGGCATTACTATTATTAATTTCATCATCACTATCATCACCTCTACAGGGCAGACACAACTGCTGGCAACACCAATTATGTAAAAGAGAATATGTCTCATTTGGTTCCAGGAAGAAGAACTGCACAAGAGAAGCAGAGTTTGATGGACCTTCAGGGAATGAAAACAACCCAGGAGGTTTTTTCCATTGTTGCTGTTGTTGTTGTTTAGTCACTCATTTGTGTCCAACTCTTTGCAACCCCATGGACTGTAGCCCACAAGGCTCTTCTGTGCATGGAATTTCCCAGGCAAGTATATTGGAGTGGGTTGCCATTTCCTCCTCCAGGGGATCTTCCCGACCCAGGGATTGAACCCGCATCTCTTGCAAGTCTCCTGCATTGCAGGCAGATTCTTCACCGCTGTGCCAAAATTTTATCAGTGGACTCATGTAACTTAAACGAGCAGAAATTAAACAATATTATCTTAGGGGAAAACAAGGAAGAAGAAAAGGAAGAGAAGGAAGGAGGGGGGAAGGAAGACTGGTAGTTGGAAGCAAAGGGTGAAAGAACCTTGAATTTCAAGCCAAAAGCTTTTGCTCTTTACTCTAGGTTAACCGTAACTGATGTGTTCTGTTTCTTAGCCTAATAACTGGAAAAACACCTACTGTATCTTGAATCAGCAGGAGACATGACAATGAGAAGGGCAGTTTTAGTTAGCAGGAGTTTAGAAAATAGAATCAAGCACAAGAAACTGAATAATCTAAATGCTAAAAATTATCACTGACATTTCAGCAAATTCACACAGCACATGCCTTATGTGCGACAAATTATAATACAGAGAAAATCAAATGCACTGACACACCAATACAGCAGAGTATCATCAGCAAAACCAACATGTACTGAGCCTCTCTAATACACACAGCTCTGCACTGAGATGTGTGGAGACCATGACCCACAGGCAGAGGCGGGAGACCAGCCAATGATAGACGACAGCACAAATTAGCTCATGCCAAGTGTCCACTGACTGCCACAGTCAAACCGTCAAGACAAGGAGGCCGCAGCTGAAATCAAGACGCAAGAGCAGCTCTCCATCAAAGTGAAATAAAGTAAGAAAGTGGGTTCAAACTTCTCTCTTTGTAAGAGAGTGAAGAACAAGGGAAACAAAAGGAAAGTCGTTGGCAGTGTTCCCAGAGTTCCAGGAGCCACAGAGCTGTTCACCATGCTCTGTGAGGTCGGTCACTGCAAGGGGGTCATCAGTCAGTCTGGTCACATGGGGACACTCCCTCAGGCCAACTTAAAAGGAAAAAATAAAGACCTAAACAGTGCCACGGTATCAGTCCCAGGAATCTGGGAACAGGATGGTAAAAGTGGCATTTATGGTACCAATTAATCCAAATGACCAAGGAGGGCAAATGTTTCTGACACGAATGCTGTATGTCATAAAGGACCTTGTGACCATGCGTAAAAGAGTGGTGCACTTTGCCAGAAAGGTCATTTTGTTGACTTCAGCCTTTTTCTTAAGCCTTATCTGCCCAAAACATACACGTAGGTCGACAGCATGCCAATATACTCAAGAATACATGAAGACATTTTACTACTTCTATTCTCATGCCTTTTGATGAACATTAAAGTGTTTTTTACCTGGCACTTTCTCACATTGGATTGAGTTCAACTACATTGGATTGCACTGGATTGTAACAGATGCTTTAGAAAAAAAAAAAAATACTAATTCTAGTCATACATTCAGTGGTCACTCAAGAGGTGCCTTCAATGCTCTTGCTCCTCTCTTGGTTACGAACAATGCAATGGTTTTGTGTTCCTCTAAGCAAATGAGGCCAGCTCCCCTTGTCTTCAGAGTTTAAAATACCACATCCCAGTTATAAAGGTGTTCTACAACATGCCCTCAGTTCATCATTCAGACACATCTTTTATTATAAATCTCAGATAGCACATTCATTTCTCTGTAACTGACTGTGGCCTTTCCCTACCTAAAATATCTTTTCTGCTCTTTTATGGAACATTGCGACTTGTTCCCAGTACGGACTGGCTTGTAACAAACTTCCCTCAAAAATTTAGAGAATAACGATGGCCACATTTATTGTTTGTTATGTTTCCAAGTACTGGCGGGGAGGTTCTCACTGATTTTGTCTGTTCTCACTTAAGTGTCTGCACTTGGTTGGAAAGTTCCAAATAGCCCACCCATGTGGCAGGGCAGGCTGCTACCAGCTGGCGTGCCTTTGTTTTCTTCAACACGTCCTTTCCTCCTGCTCTAGCAAGACTGACTCAGGTATATCATGGTCTCAGAGCAGAATTCTAAGAGGGCAAATAAGGAAGCTGCAAGGTCTCTTGAGCCCTAGACTTTGGAGATCCCACATCATTTCATCTATATTTTTACTAGGGTCAGTGAGTCAAAGCCAGATTTGACTCAAGGTGTGGTACAGGAGACTCTACGTCTTGATGGAAGAAGCTATGAAGAATGTATGGCCATATTAAATCTACCACCATTCATCATCTGGTCATAATTATTTACATCCTCCCATATGTAAAATATAAGTTAAATAAGTAGGGTGACAATATACAGCCTCGACATACTCCTTTTCCTATTTGGAACCAGTCTGTCGGTCCGTGTCCAGTTCTAACTGTTGCTTCCTGGCCTGCATACAGGTTTCTCAAGAGGCAGGTCATGTGGTCTGGTGTTTCCATCTCTTGAAGAATTTTCCACAGCTTATTTTGATCCACACAGTCAAAGGCTTTGGCATAGTCAATAAAGCAGAAATAGATGTTTTTCTGGAACTCTCTTGCTTTATCCATGATCCAGCAGATGTTGGCAATTTGATCTCTGGTTCCACTGCCTTTTCTAAAACGAGCTTGAACATCAGGAAGTTCACGGTTCACGTACTTCTGAAGCCTGGCTTGGAGACTTTTGAGCATTACTTTACTAGTGTGTGAGATGAGTGCAATTGTGTGGTAGTTGGAGCACTCTTTAGCATTGCCTTTCTTTGGGATTGGAATGAAAACTGATATTTTCCTGTCACAGAGTACATCATGAGAAATGCTAGGCTGGAAGAAGCACAAGCTGGAATCAAGACAGCCAAGAGAAATGTCAATAACCTCACATATGCAGATGAAACTACCCTTATGGCAGAAAGTGAAGAGGAACTAAAAAGCCTCTTGATGAAAGTGAAAGAGGAGAGTGAAAAAGTTGGCTTAAAGCTCAACATTCAGAAAACGAAGATCATGGCATCCGGTCCCATCACTTCATAGGAAATAGATGGGGAAACAGTGGAAACAGTGTCAGGCTTTATTTTTTGGGGCTCCAAAATCACTGAAGATGGTGACTGCAACCATGAAATTAAAAAACACTTACTCCTTGGAAGGAAAGTTATGACCAACCTAGATAGCATATTCAAAAGCAGAGACATTACTTTGCCAACAAATGTCCATCTAGTCAAGGCTATGGTTTTTCCAGTGGTCATGTATGGATGTGAGAGTTGGACTGTGAAGAAAGCTGAGCACCGAAGAATTGATGCTTTTGAACTGTGGTGTTGGAGAAGACTCTTGAGAGTTCCTTGGACTGCAAGGAGATCCAACCAGTCCATTCTGAAGGACATCAGCCCTGGGATTTCTTTGGAGGGAATGATGCTAAAGCTGAAATTCCAGTATTTTGGCCACCTCATGCAAAGAGATGACTCATTGGAAAAGACTGATGCTGGGAGGGATTGGGGGCAGGAGGAGAAGGGGACGACAGAGGATGAGATGGCTGGATGGCATCATTGACTCGATGAACGTGAGTCTGAGTGAACTCTGAGAGTTGGTGATGGACAGGGAGGCCTGGCGTGCTGAGATTCATGGGGTCGCAAAGAGTCAGACACGATTGAGCGACTAAACTGAACCGAACTGAACTGTTATGTAAAATACATTTACCTTTCCTAAAGGATCCTACAAGTCTTACCCCATAAGTAGCTGCTGCTGCTGCTAAGTCACGTCAGTCATGTTCGACTCTGTGCAGCCCCAGAGATAGCAGCCCTCCAGGCTCCTCCATCCCTGGGATTCCCCAGGCAAGAACACTGGAGTGTGTTGCCATTTCCTTCTCCAATGCATGAAAGTGAAAAGTAAAAGTGAAGTCACTTAGTTGTGTCTGACTCTCCATGACCCAGTGGACTGTAGCCTACCAGGCTCCTCCACCCATGGGATTTTCCAGGCAAGAATACTGGAGTGGGTTGCCATTGCCTTCTCCACCATAAGTAGCACTGGATTCAAAATCCAATATCTGATTATCTGTATCTTGTCCAGAGATTTCTAAGCTAAAAACACTGATGTAACAAAACACACACCCATACCCACACATACACACACCCATTCATATAACATACATTGGTAACATATGGACAAAATATTCTCAATAGAAATAATGTGAATACATAAGCTCAGTAGGAAGAATGGGAACATATAGAATTTACTGGCTCAGGCTAATTCTGATATGCAGCCCATCACTTATGGCCAGTTACCCTAACACTGAAGGTACAGGATAATCCTTGATCATAACCCATATATGCTCCTGAAGAATGGTTCCCTAATCCATTGTTCTCCTAAATTCTTGGTTCTTTCTCTCCATTCATGGGTCTACTCTCAAAGACACTTTTGCCCATGTTTAAGTAGTTCTCATGGTGCACTCTCTGTCCAGAGATCTCTTTTCTGTGAACTTCTGTCCCTAAAGGGCAAATCCAAGTTGGTACCTTTTTCATCAATTCAATACCAAATATTGAGCATCTTTTCATGTGTTTGTTAGCCATCTGTATGTCTTCTTTGGAGAAATGTCTATTTAGTTCTTTGGCCCATTTTTTGATTGGGTCGTTTATTTTTCTGGAGTTGAGCTGTAGGAGTTGCTTGTATATTTTTGAGATTAGTTGTTTGTCGGTTGCTTCATTTGCTATTATTTTCTCCCATTCTGAAGGCTGTCTTTTCACCTTGCTAATAGTTTCCTTTGATGTGCAGAAGCTTTTAAGGTTAATTAGGTCCCATTTGTTTATTTTTGCTTTTATTTCCAATATTCTGGGAGGTGGGTCATAGAGGATCCTGCTGTGATGTATGTCGGAGAGTGTTTTGCCTATGTTTTCCTCTAGGAGTTTTATAGTTTCTGGTCTTACGTTTAGATCTTTAATCCATTTTGAGTTTATTTTTGTGTATGGTGTTAGAAAGTGGTCCAGTTTCATTCTTTTACAAGTGTTTGACCAGATTTCCCAGCACCACTTGTTAAAGAGATTGTCTTTAATCCATTGTATATTCTTGCCTCCTTTGTCAAAGATAAGGTGTCCATATGTGCGTGGATTTATCTCTGGGCTTTCTATTTTATTCCATTGATCAATATTTCTGTGTTTGTGCCAGTACCATACTGTCTTGATAACTGTGGCTTTGTAGTAGAGCCTGAAGTCAGGTAGGTTGATTCCTCCAGTTCCATTCTTCTTTCTCAAGATCGCTTTGGCTATTCAAGGTTTTTTGTATTTCCATACAAGAGTTGCCAGTCCAGGTTTGATGCACGATGCTGGATGCTTGGGGCTGGTGCACTGGGACGGCCCAGAGGGATGGTATGGGGAGGGAGGAGGGAGGAGGGTTCAGGATGGGGAACACATGTATACCTGTGGCGGATTCATTTTGATATTTGGCAAAACTAATACAATTATGTAAAGTTTAAAAATAAAATAAAATTAGAAAAAAAATACCAAATATTCTTTAATCTAGAAATCATATGGCCTTCTATTCTTCTAAAATTTGCTTTCTAATCAGACATTTCCTTCTCTAGTGCATCTCTAGTTCCCCATACTAAATCATACACAGTTAGGAAAAGCAGATGGGCACCATCAGTCTCTGTCTAGAGACCTTCTTAGTCAGACCCATATGGGCATTTATTTAGTGCAATACCAATCTTTTGAATTACAGTTTAGTTCATTTCAGTCGCTCAGTCATGTCTGACTCTTTGTGACCCCATGAACTGTAGCACACCAGGCCTCCTTGTCCATCACCAACTCCCAGAGTCCACCCAAACCCATGTCCATCCAGTCAATGATGCCATCCAACCATCTCATCCTCTGTCATCCCCTTCTCCTCCTGCCCCCAATCCCTCCCAGCATTAGAGTCTTTTCCAGTGAGTCAGCTCTTTGCATCAGGTGGCCAAAGTACTGGAGTTTCAGCTTCAACATCAGTCCCTCCAACGAACACCTAGGACTGATCTCCTTTAGGATGGACTGGTTGGATCTCCTTGCAGTCCAAGGGACTCTCAAGAGTCTTCTCCAACACCATAGTTCAAAAAATCAATTCTTTGGCACTCAGCTTTCTTTATTGTCCAACTCTCACATCCATACATGACCACTGGAAAAACCATAGCCTTGACTAGACGGACCAGTAAATGAATGTTTTAACTACTCTTCAGCCAGACACCATAGCTTCCAACCATGCCTTGTCTACTTTCCTAGCCTTTACCTATGGTCAGTCTCCTTGCCTCTGACTGTCACTCGGTCCCAAATATTAAACCCAAATATTTAGGTACCAAATATTTAGGGTTTTGTTACCGCAGAACATGTTTCCAGCTTATGTCTGGAAGTTTGTTTCCCACCAGCTGGGGCGCCTCGGTTCCTTGCATGGGGCCCCTCATTCTTCAGTCAGTAATAACAGCTTTTTGACATGATGGTCTCAGGGCAGCATTCCAGGAGCACAAGTCAGAAGCTACACAATGTCACTCCCATCTCATTCTATTGCTCAGAGAAAATGATAGGTTTGGTTCCCCTTCAAAGATCAAAGAGACAGACTCCACCTTGAGGCAGAGAATGTGAGGCCACCTTTCTACCATTCACCTCTTATTAGATACTCTTATTCTTACCAGTTCTCTAGGTTAGGGACTCTATTACCAGGGTATCTCCAGTATTATTTGGCACAGTTTGTTATTTATCTGTACTTAATATTAATCCTACAAAATTTAAGAGTCACCATGGTATTACGTCTTAGTCATATGTCTTATGTTATATCTATGCAAATGTTTAAGACAACATGTTTTTAAAATTGAGGAAATATCTATTGGTCATTAAGCACTCATGAAAATCACCAGCCTTTCTAATATGCTCAGTCTTCCTTCTGCTAACAGAAATGTGAACTATGTGTCCTTGGGGAAAATAGTAAATTTCTTTTAAAACAATTATTTAGATTTTTTTTTCCTTTTCTAATTTGGATTTTGTACATCAAATGGAATTGCAGTATAAGAAAACCTATAAAACCACCTTCAGAAAGGATACATATTGTCAAATAAGCTTCCAAAAAGTTAGACAATGACTTAAAATTTCTCATTTGAGAATGGATATATTTTTGATTATCAGTTGAACAATTTTCCAACCATATTGACCTTGCCCTCTATGAGGGAATTCCATGACGAGAATACTGCATAAAGTATGCTTTGTTGCCTTGTTGATATAATTAATTATTTCAACTAAATGTTTACATTCTTATTTTACTTCCACTTACGCATACTTTAAAATAAAATTGAATGTGCCTCTGTTTTTCCCCAACAAAAGTAAAGTTTTATATATGAGGATGTAAATGCATTTCATTAAAGGTTAGATTTTTAATTAGTAATTTTTTCTTACACTAACTATGTGACATTGAGGAAATTTCCTGATCCCTTTGTATTTCTATCTTTAAGATAGAAAAGAGGAACTTCTTTCAGGTCTTAACAGCTAGAAGACAACTTGTTCTCTACATGCCTCTTTGCTAATGCAATTCAAGGACTCATTCAATTTTTTTCACTACTCATCAGTTTCATTAACAAGAGCTTTAATACTTAGAAGGGAGGCTACAGTAGTAGATGATTAATGAGCCACAGCTTCAGCCCAAACATACATTCCCAAGTTGCTCAGCAAAATATAAACCAGTCAGGAAAGAAACACACATTGAGAGTGTGTGTGCTTGTTCAATTCTCATGTGGTGGCTATTTTAATTTGTAGTTAATAAAGTTAATACCTAGGAGATCTAACAAGAAAAAGAGATAATGAACAGATGTCTTCAAAATGAGGAGGAATGCCAAATACAATGAAAAAGTAAAATTAGAATAAAAGTTTAAATCTAATTTACAGATAAACATTATTAAATTATTAAGTTCTCAGTTGTTCCTCTTTTCTTAAAGTATTTACACAAACTACTGTCCTCTGATCATAATGTCCCTTCTTCTCAGTTATTATTTTGACCTCTAAGAAAGGTTAAGATACCACAGAACTTTTAGATTATGGAATTTATAACTATACTTCTCTTACTGAAAGGAACAAAGGCTTCTTAGGCAAATAATTTCAGCTGGATCAGCTAATACATCGTCCACTGTGCTAAATCACTTAGTCTTGTCTGACTCTTTGCAACCCCATAGACTGTACAGCCCGCCAGGCTTCTCTGTCCATGGGATTCTCCAGGCAAGAATACTGGAGTGGGTTACCATTTTCTTCTCCAGAGGATCTTCCCAACATCTCTTATGTCTCTTGCATTGGCAGGTGGGTTCTTCACACTAGTACCACCTGGGAAGACTAGAGATGTCTGAGATACTCTATTTTGACAGAAAACAAAGACCACTGTGTTAAAGATACAGGAGCCAACCAGAAGACAGGCTCTTACTGTCCAAAGATCTCCATCTTTGTTTTAGCAAAATATAATAACGATAATAACAGCAACTGTAATATACATAGCTATGTCAAATAAATGAAGTTTTGTAAGTTCATAATGGTATTTTAAAACATAGAGTTTATCATTGGAAGTAATTAGAATACCCACTCACTGTTCCAAAAACTGGTGGAGGGAATAACTGAGCGTTCGTTTCATGAATTATTTTTAGGGTATTCTAAATATAGTATAAGATAGGACAACAATAAATAAAACTACATAGTATGTAAAGATATAAAAATAGAAATGTTCTTGAAATCTCTTAAGCAAAGTTTTCTTAAATTCTCTAAAGATGAAGACTATCCCTAACTTTCCCTAAGTGCTTATGTGTTTTTCCCCATGCTCCTCCCAATGAACAAGAGCTCTGAGCTCCTCTGGTTCTCTGCTCCCTTCCTCCATGTGAGCACACTCTCTAACCTTGATGTTTCTCAAGGAAGAGCATGGAGAGTCCCAATTTGTTGTAGCCTTATCACACGTGTATTCTTCTCACTCTTTGTGAAAGCAATGAACTTGTTCTCAAATATCATTTTGCAATTTTTCAACCCAAAACAAGTCTTTGTTTTAGCTTAATAAATCTTCACTAATTGTCAAAGAGCTTCCATAGAAATGATCTCATTTAGTCATCAATAATGTTATTCTGAACAATATTACTCACTTGGAATGTTATCAGGAAGAGGGTACTTCAGTATATAGTGTGGCTGTAGGATAGAAAGAAACCTACTGGAGAAGGAAGAGGAGGAAATAAAAAAGAAATAAGAGTAGATTTGAGTGGGGTATAAAAATAACCTGATGGAGTAGAAGAAAAAAGGATTGGGGAACTCAATGTAAAACAAGAGAAAAGATGAGGAAGAAACACAGAGATAATCTGTTGAAAAAAGGTTTAAAAACTTATGCAAAAAGAGGAAATGAAGATCAAAGAGGAAGGAGTGGAAAAGAAAATGATAGATTCAATAGGTTCTGAAATATGTTCATCATGTTGAATGCTTACACCTCATTTCACTGTCCATTTAATCTGTGGCTATTAAAGTAAGTTATAACTCAATGTATTATCTGTCCTTTGAGACGCTAATTAGCTGTCCTACAATTAAATGCTATTCAGGACTCCTCAGCTGTTCTTATCAAACCTTCAATTAGCTATAAACATACAGTCAACGCAGTCTTTGGGGAAAGATGATTCAACTGCAAAACTGTAATTAAAAAAAAATAAAAAACAAAAAACCTATGAGAGCAGTTTTTCTCAAAGTGTGACCCAAGTCTCTAGCATCAAAATCACCTAGAATCCTTAGTAAATGCAGATTCTTGAGTGCTAGCAGAATACACTAAATCAGAATTTCCAAAGGTGGGACCCAGGAAATTGCAATTTACTAAGAATCTCATCTTTTTTGATATGCAATAATGCTTCTTCTGCTAGGAAAAGAGTTAAGAGTCAGGGCAGGTTAGTCATCTAAAGTCGTGCTTACGTTTCTAGCTTACTGGATCAGTATCTTTCAGAAAGAGAAAAACAACAGTTCTCTGCTAGGCTTGATCATCTCAGGGTGAGTTCAAGAAAACACTGGTTGGTTGAGTCGCTATCGCTTTTTAACTTCCACAACTGGTTGACTAAAATAAAAGATGAGTGTCTTTAAGTTAAACAGAAAATTAAACAATACAATTTTAAAGTAACAAACTGCCTATAATTCTGCAGGGTTTGCTTCTTTCTCAAGTATTCATTCCTTATCTTACTTAATGTCTTTATTTCACCCAAACTCAGAGCCTAGGAAGATTAAAATGGGAGCATGAGTTTATTCCAAAAGCCTTAGGAAATTTTGCTTTAGGGTCACAAAGACCAGGGACTTAAGAAAATACGAGCCCATGGTGATAGGGACAGAATAGGGAGTTGTTGATACAGAGGCAACTCTAGGGAGACTGGGGAGGCCACCATAAGACCAATAATCACTCAAGAAAGTAGTGGGAAAATTCTGAAACAATGATGGCCTGCTTGACTCACAAAGCAAAACAAGTCACTTAGCATCAAAGTTAGATTGGCTTGTTTAATGATAAAATCCAGCTAACTTGCTTAGCAACAAAACCATGCAACAGAAACAGGAGACATGACCCCAAACAATAAAACAATGGTGGCAAGAGACCTACATCTTTTCAGTAAGCTCAGTGAGTTAGTAACCTCCAAAATACGTTCTTTGGTCCCTAAGACATGTTCTTTGCACCCAGGTCCCCAAACAATAGTAGAAAATAAGGCCTACAACCTGTTCAGTGGTGTCATCAAGTTAAAGACTCCCAAAATAGGCTCTGTTGCACACCAAAAAAAACAATCATTTATGGGGAGTTGACTTTTCAAAATGAAAGATCCTCATTGTACTGAGACCTGAAAATATTTTTTCCAAAGTGCTACGACTGTTCTGGCCTGACCGTATAGAGAGGGAAAAATAAACTTCCCGGCCCTATCTGGGGGAGGAACTGATGATGAAAACGTGACGTCTACTCAAGAACTCAAGAAAGACAAAGATCATCTCCCCATCCCCTCTCTTCCTCTGACTATAAAAATGTAAACCACTGAGTACCTGGGCAGCGCAATGCCTGCTTGCCCGTTTGTGAACCTTACAAGCATCCTATTCTAATAAATCACTTCTTGTCTATTACTACCCCTTGCTGAATTCCCTTCCACAGTGAGACATAAAGGACTGTGGTGTCAGAGGTCTTTGGAGCCCTGGAAATGATTCCTAATGCTTTCAATGACAGCCCACTTTCAAGGCAGATGGATAGCAGGATTCAGCAGGGAATCATGTTACGCATGTGCTAGCCTTCCTCTCTAGAAACCTTCAGCTCTATGGAATCAAACACATTTTTGCTGATGTGGGGGTGGGGTGGGCTAAAATTTGTGTGGTTCACTTACTGCTTGTTCTTGGACAGATTCCTGGTGGGAACAACATGAGAGATCAAACAGCTATACATTTTAGGAAGCCTGGTTGAATAAGATCTCAATAACTGTTTGGAAGCCATACTTGTCACTGTATCAAGTATCTTTGGACAAATGGCCCAGAAAACACCCAATTTACAGAGTCCAATTTTGCTGAAGCCCAGGGTGATTTCTGTTCTACACAAGCTGAAACATCTCAGAGGTTTCATGTAAGATCTCATCGATGCAATATTGAAGAGATGTGAATGGATCTAGAAATTCTGAAAGAGACTGAATTTATCCAGTTCCTAACCAGATCAAGAACCCCATGAAATTATAAATGAGCAATGAGCAAAGTATCCACTACAGGGTCATTACAGGCTCATTTATTTGTTAACCCCAATAAAAAATAGGATTGTCAATATTTGTTCTGCTACCTCTCACGTGGTTATAAGAATTATTTAAGATTTGTATAAAAGTGCTTTTAAAAAGCATGAAGTATAATATAGAATGGGATCATGTGATTGTATTCTAGAAAATTTGCTCTAAGATATTGTGCTCATAGTAATATTCCATTAAGAAAGTAATTTTAAAAATTAATTTGCAAATATGTTTAGGATCACTTACAAAAGTGATTCTGCACAAGAAGCTGGTTACTCTATTAGATAACTGCCTATTGCTTCCTCTTCCCCTTCACACATCTCTCTTGCATGATGGGTATCCTCAGCCTTCAATGATGTCCCACTGATTTCTGTAACTTACAGACTCTCGCTATTCATATAAGGGGATTAAATACAGCAAAATGAGCCTTTTAAGTTGTGCACATGGAAATATTTGCTGCAATAATTACTGGCATGTATGGAAAACATGAATGTTACTGTGTTAATGTGTGACAATGTACAAAAAACTTAAACATTGCTCCTGTGCTCTGCTTTCATTCCTTGACTTCTTTAGATACAGTAATTTTTTTGCAATAAGTATGAATTCAAGAAGTACCTAAAAAAACACTCTGAACAACATCTTTGACAGTTCATACAGGATTTTCTCACCTAGACTTCCATATAGTAAACTGTGTTATGAACATGAGAGCATGATAACAGCCAGCAGGTATTTTTATTTATAATTTTGTTATTCCTTACAACCCCATGTAGTAGATAACCATTACCATTTCCGTATCATATATGCTAAACTGAAGAACACAGAGGTTAAGTCACTGACCTAGGCCATGCAGCCCATAGATGCCAAGCCCAGGTTTGAACCAGCTTATTTGACTCCACAGCTGAGTTAGTTCAAGTGTTCCCAGAAGCACACAGCAAAATAGGATTAAAAGTGCAAAGATCAGTTTGGGGAGATGCTGATGGGGAATGGAGGAGAAAGCCAGGAAATGATGGGAGAGCTATCAGACCACCACACAGGTCCCTCAGCGTAGAAGAGGAAGAGAGTCAGATGGAAATGACTCAGACACAGGCCAGTCCAAGGAAGGTTTGCCAAGGCTGTCAGAGTCCTCAGGCCAAAGCTGCCATCCAAGGAGCCTCCATCTTTGGACCAGGTCCCCCTCTGTCTCCCTGATGTGTTCAGTCATGGACCAGGAGCAGCCATGGGAAGTGTGCCTCAGAGCAACCCACAGCTCTGGGTTTCAGATCACAGCATCCGTGGTCATGGTCAGCTATGCTCCCTGTAGCTGCAGAACTGCATGGCGTGTGCTTAGGACCACCAGCACATAGAACAGGGCTCTATATTGTCCCTTAGTCTAACGCAGGGCAGGGAGAGGTAGGGGGAAAAAAAAACAGAAAGAGCAGTCATGTGGCTGTTTAAAATTGAATGTAGCAAAGAGGATATAGTATGGCAGTAAATCCTGGTAACACAGATTCTTTAAATCCTTACACATTTTTCCAAGTGAGAATTGGGATTCTACAAGATTTCTCTTTGTGAGCCTGTATAACTTATGAACAAAGGTAATATCCAGTTGCTGGATATATTTCAGATAGATCTGAAACATGGGCTCTCGGGGAGTTTGACACAGCTGAGAAATTCCTTCTAGGACCTGCCCCCTAGGCACTCTGGACAGTGCTTGGGAGCCCACAGTTACTGTGTCTGGTAAGCAGTCAGGCACTGGAGGAGGGGGGGGGAGGGGGAGGGTAAAACGGGAGTGGGAGGGGAAGACTGGAGCGGGAAGGGGAGCCAGAGCCAGAGACAGAGACTCCCAAGCAACTGGGAAAGGCAAAAAGGGTCTAAAAATCCCTAAAGGCAAATGGGTGTTGAAAACAACCTATTTGGATCTTCACCCCATTAGATGGTAAATATCTGTAACAAATGGTCTTTGGGGGTTTTAAAAGTCAAGAGGAGCGTTCCTCTAATGGAGATTGTTCTTAAATCTGCATTTCACAAGCTCTAAATACAGTAAGATGTATTCTTTGGATACATATCCAAGTATCATGTCTTTTAAATGAGTATATTGACATTTTTCAGTCAACTCCTTTCACTACGTAACACTTGAACTGTGAGTTTTTATACATGTTTACCAGCTTCACTGGAGAAGGAAATGGTGACCCACTCCAATATTCTTGCCTGGGAAATCCCATGGACAGAGGAGCCTGGCAGGTTACAGTCCATGGGGTCACAAAGAGTCAGACATGACTTAGCGACTGGACAGCAACAACAACCAGCTTAAGTGAGATAAGAAAATTCAAAGTTTACACAAGAAATGTCCATGCAGTTAGATATTTCAGAACCCTCATTTTCTTCTACCTGACTTACTATAATATTTACCAGTTATTCCTATTCCAGCTTCACTCCCACTGCAATCTATCCTAAACACTGTTGCTGGATGAATCTTCTAGAAAAGCAATGTATCACGAAAACTAAAAGCACACGAGTTTGAATTTCAAGCTTTTTTTGATCACTTGTGTGACTGGGCACACCACAAAAATCTAACAATTTCCGAATATGAATTGCAAACATGACCGTTCTTCCAGTTTTCAATTTCTTATCTTTCAGCTTGAAATTTACTTTACGTTACCTGCTCTGTTGTCGTTTAATCATCCAGTGGATTCCTGCCCTTTTCCTGCTACCAGGTCCTAACTGTTTCTCCTTTCCCTGTGGGAATGAAGCTAAACCTTACGGATAGAGGGCATTAGAGGAACACTAGATGTTCAAGTTGTTTCTCTTCCTGGTTCTGCCATGTCTCTTCTGCATGTTCCTGCAGCACTCACGGCTTGGATGCCCAGTTCCCACTTGTGGAAAGCCCATTTTTGGCAAGCAGCACTCTGCATCTCTCCATGAGCAGCTTCCTTGGGCTGGCACTCCAGCAGCTTTGCAGGGGCTGAGATCATCTGCACGTCTCCAGGAATCACTTTCTTCCTGGCTTTACCTGGAGTTCTGAGGCTCAGTCTTTGCCCAGGCACAGCTTCAGTATTACTCATAAGGAGGGTTCCCAGTGAGCCCTGCTTGCGACACCTCAGCCAACTTCGTCATCCACTGCACCATTGGGTATGTACTTTCCAACAGCATTTGGACCTCAGGTGCCTGGGAAGAAATTACCCAAATATGTCTTTTCCCAGCTAAGAGTAGCAGCTTCTTCCTGTAGTTGCTATTCTAAAATTTCTTTAGTTTTCTTTTCCCGTTCCTGGCCAATCCCATGATATAGTCAGTAACTCTCTATATTTAACTTTCCCTGTTTAAATTACCATGTGATTTCTGTCTCTTAAGTGGAACTTCACTAATATAAGAGTATATATAATTCATTGCCATAGGAGTGTTAATTGAAATGAAAGATGTAAATCACAAAGCACAGAAACATGCTAACGGCGAAAGTGCTCAGAAGATTGTACATGTTAATATTATTAATGAAACTTAATTCTGACAATAATTCCTAATTGGCCAAACTGGAGAACCCACTATTCTGCAAATGTACCTGTATTTCTTATCTCTATGTCTTGCTTATACTAATACCTTTACTTAGACTGCCTATCAACCAACCCTTCAAGATTCAGAATCACTAGGAAAATAACAGAATTCTAGCCTCTTGGTTATTCAGCCCAAGTACAAAAGAACCTTGATTTCGAAGCAAATGTTCTTGGTGGAAAAATTTATCTCAATCCAACAAACATTGTTTTAGCATTTTCTCTATGCCAAGCATTATGCTCTTCACAACAGATACCAAAGAGTAAGATAACTCTGCCTTCAAGTCACTTACATCCCATTAGTATATACAGAATTGATGACCAAGAACTATAATGTAATCCTAATGGGGTTACAAAGTTATTTACATTGCACTTAAATGTGCACAGAAGATGTATCTTCTTTTATCTATTACTGACCCTACTTTCTAAGCAGTAGGATAGACATAAATATTAAATGTTTGCCCAACATTATGTTGTTTGCCCAACAACATGCCCTTTCACTATACACAAAAATAAACTCAAAATGGCTTAAAGACTTACACATAAGACATAACACCATAAAACTCCTAGAAGAGATCATAGGCAAAACATTCTGACATAAATCGTAGCAATGTTCTCTTGGGTCAGTCTCCCAAGGCAATAGAAATTAAAACAAAAATAAACAAATGGGACCTAATCAAACTTACAAGCTTTGGCACAGCAAAGGAAACCATAAATGAAATGAAAAGACAACCTGCAGACTTAGGAGAAAATATTTACAAATGATGCAACCAACAGGGGCTTAATTTCCAAAATATGCAAACTCATACAACTCAACAAAAAAAAGGCAAACAACCCAATCAAAAAATTGGCAAAAGATCAAAATAAACATTTTTTTCCAAAAAAGAAATATACATGGCAAATAGACACATGAAAAGATGCTCAACATCACTAATTATTACAGAAATGTAAAATGAAACTGCAATGAGTACCATCTCACACCAGTCAGAATCATCATCATTAAAAAGTGTACAAATAAATGCTAGAGAAGATGTGGAGAAAAGAAAATCCTCCTACACTGTTGGGTGGGAATATTAAGTTGGTATAGCCCTTGTGGAAAAGCAGTATAGAGGTTCCTCAGAAAACTGAAAATGGAATTACCATATGATCCAGCAATTCCAATCCTCAGCATATATCCAGACAAAACTATAACTCAAAAGCATACATGCACCCCTTATATTCACAGCAGCACTATTCACAATAGCTAAGACATGGAAACAATGTAAATGATACTATACATGCTGCAGTTATAAACAACATAAATTACCTTCGACAGATAAATGGATAAAGAAGATGTGATACATATACATAATGGAATACTACTCAACCATAAAAAAGAATGAAGTTGAGCCATTTGCAGCAACATGGATGCAACTAGCAATTATCATACTAAGTGACACCACCCTTATGGCAGAAAGTGAAGAGGAACTCAAAAGCCTCTTGATGAAAGTAAAAGTGGAGAGTGAAAAAGTTGGCTTAAAGCTCAACATTCAGAAAACGATCAGGGCATCTGGTCCCATCACTTCATGGGAAATAGATGGGGAAACAGTGTCAGAGTTTATTTTTTGGGGCTCCAAAATCACTGCAGATGGTGACTGCAGCCATGAAATTAAAAGACGCTTACTCCTTGAAAGGAAAGTTATGACCAACCTAGATAGCATATTCAAAAGCAGAGACATTACTTTGCCAACAAAGGTCCATCTAGTCAAGGCTATGGTTTTTCCAGTGGTCATGTATGGATGTGAGAGTTGGACTTTGAAGAGGGCTGAGCACCGAAGAATTGATGCTTTTGAACTGTGGTGTTGGAGAAGACTCTTGAGAGTCCCTTGGACTGCAAGGAGATCCAACCAGTCCATTCCGAAGGAGATCAGCCCTGGGATTTCTTTGGAAGGAATGATGCTAAAGCTGAAACTCCAGTACTTTGGCCACCTCATGCAAAGAGTTGACTCACTGGAAAAGACTCTGATGTTGGGAGGGGTTGGGGGCAAGAGGAGAAGGGGATGACAGAGGATGAGATGGCTGGATGGCATCACTGACTCGATGGACGTGAGTCTGGGTGAACTCTGGGAGTTGGTGATGGACAGGGAGGCCTGGCGTGCTGCGATTCATGGGGTCGCAAAGAGTCAGACACGACTGAGAGACTGAACTGAACTGAACTGAACTGAACTGAACTGAAGTAAGTCAGAAAGACAAAGAACAATACCATATGGTGTCACTTATGTGTGTAATCTAAACTATGACACAAATGAGGGGAGTGGGAGTGGGATGCTGGGACTAGCAGAGGTAAGCTTTTATATGTAGAATGGATAATTCCTAGAAATGGATAATTCCTTTTTTTAATATAAATTTATTTATTTTAATTAGAGGCTAATTACTTTACAATATTGTATTGGTTTTGCCATACATTGACATAATTCCTATTGTATAGCACAGAGAACTATATCCTTTATCCTATGATAAACCAAAATGGAAAAGATAATTTTTAAAAAGAATTTGTGTATGTATATGTATATATATATACAGAAAAATAATGTACATATATATATATAAACACACACATTCTTGCTGTATGACATAAATTAACACAACATTGTAAATCGACTGTACTTCAACTTTAAAAACTTTATAAACTTGCCAACATAATAAAATGTTTCCAACAATGTCTTTTAATAAGCAGCCTCTTGTCTAAATGACACACCTCATTCTATATTCAGTCCATTCTGAGAAGGCCTCTAGGTTTGTTAAAGACAGTTTATTTGGCGTCACAGCATCCACAGAAAGCAAACAGCCTCACGCTACACTGGCTGGGGTTTCTGAGGCATCTTTGTCTGAGTTCCCGTCCTTGGGCAATGGGATGGTTCCTGCCGCTCAACTGCTGCCTGGAATAGCTTGGTTTTTGTCTCCATCAAGCCAATTGGGCCTCAGTGAGACCTGCTGTCTGACTGGGGCTCCTGCTGGCATTGTACACAGACTCTGATTTTGCTCCCCGCTTTTCATCACGAGGTCCTAGACTGGGTCCATAAGACAGTCTCCGTGGTGACCACATCTTGATTCATGACATGCACACAAAGGCTCAGGTACCTTCAACATCCCCCTGAGAGGGAACAAGAAGGAAACACTGGCGCCTCATGACTGAAAGAACCCAGGGTTACTCATGAGTGCAGAGGAGATCATTACTGACTACAGTAGTCTAGTCTCCAGAACTGCCGGGCCCCAGACCACAGCATGCTACCAGTTGTCCTTAAAGAATCCCACACAGGAGGAGGAGAAAAGGTGGCTTCTGCTTCAGTGGCCCCCTCTGACATCGGAAATACCTTCTGTTCTGGGATTTCACTGCGGCTTACCCATCTCAACTGGATATCTCTCTTACATCTGCTCCCTTTTGTTCTCCTAATTCCCTCGAGCCAAAAGAAGCAGATTTTTACTTTACTTCCCCATCTTCCTTAACAGTAATTTCATCTGTTGTATTTGTCCTTTCTTAGTTTGTTTTACACAGAAAAGCCAATGGCAGCACAGAAACCGGCTTAACAATAAAGGCATTTTAACCGTTCAACCTATTACATCCCTTTAATTTTCCAAGATAGTTCAATTATGCAATTGCCTTTGCAATATTCCCTGAAAACTATAAAAAGTCTTGAGGCTCCTTGTTTTCTTTACGGAAGGGGATGTCATAAATTGCATCCAAATCCTCTTTTCCTGAGGGCCTACCTCATTAGTTCAACCACAGTCCAGCATCTGACACTTACTCAAGATACTGCTCTGACTCGTGTGTGTGTGTGTTTGTGTGTGAAAAATATTTAGCATGACTTTTGAGCCAGAAATTGATTTTGCAACCTGTGTTCCCCTCTTAAGATTCTTCTAGCAACAGCATCTTCATTTCTCTGTTGGGACTACATGTACAGACAGAAAATAATTTGGACACAGGATCTAAAAGCAATGTTTCCAATAGTTAAAAATACTGTAGCCCCACTTCAGAGATATACAAACAAATAAAGTGGTACTTGACTCCAATACAAGCCTCATGATGAATCTCACCAAACTATAAAAGGGTACGTATGGTCTAAAAGGACTCTGAAAGATCAAAAGGAAGTATTGAATTAACTTGGGAGGAGGGGAGACTGCCCTGAACTCAGAGACTGTGTCTTGGTTATCTCTGT
Source organism: Bos grunniens (assembly GCF_055505025.1). Classification (NCBI taxonomy): domain Eukaryota; kingdom Metazoa; phylum Chordata; class Mammalia; order Artiodactyla; family Bovidae; genus Bos; species Bos grunniens. Next base: position 98,729,939 of record NC_141171.1, on the reverse strand, counting down.
ATTCTGTGTAATACCTCATACAGCTCCTCTTATATTGTAGCAACAGTATTTCTTGAACTGAATTTATGAAATTAATCTGTCATCCTCAGTTTCATACTGAGTAGGTGGAAATTAAAATCATTCATGTTTCCTTGATAATATAAAAGCATGTGCCCTGTGTGGTGTACTTAGTGATGTCTGTCTCTTTGCAACCCCATGGACTCTAGCCTCCCAGGCTCCTCTGTCCACGGGGATTCTCCAAACAAGAATACTGGAGTATGTTGCCATGCCTTCCTCCAGGGGATCTTCCCAACCCAGGGATTGAACCCAGGTCTTCTGCATTGTGGGTAGATTCTTTACCATGTGAGCCACCAGGAAAGCCCAAGACTACTGGAGTGGGTAGCCTATTTCTTCTCCAGGGGATCTTTCCAACCCAGGAATCGAACCAGGGTCTCCTGCATTGCAGGCGGATTCTTTACCAGCTGAGCTACCAGGGAAACCCATATAAAAGCATCTTCCTCTGCAAAAAAAAAAAAAACCCTCATGAAATTTCAGGAAGAACCTAAAGTATTTTGGTTTAAGTTGGGCTTATTTTATTTCTACTAAAAGGCCTAAGTGAGCCAGGACATGGAAGCAACCTAGATGTCTATCAGCAGATGAATGGGTGAGAAAGCTAGGGTACATATACACAATGGAATATTACTCAGCCATTAAAAAGAATACATTTGAATCAGCTCTAATAAGGTGGATGAAACTGGAGCCTATTATATAGAGTGAGGTAAGTCAGAAATAAAAATACCAATACATATGTATGGAATTTAGAAAGATAACCCTACATGCAAGACAGCAAAAGAGACACAAAGAATAGACTTTTGGACTCTGTGGGAGAAGGCGAGGGTGGGATGATTTGAGAGAATAGCATTGAAACATGTGTATTATCATATATGAAACGAATCGCCAGTGCAGGTTCGATGCAGGATACAGGATGCTTGGGGCTGGTGCACTGGGATGACCCAGAGGGATGGGATAGGGAGGGAGGTGGGAGGGGGGTTCAGGATGCGGAGCACGTGTACACCTGTGGTGGATTCATGTTGATATATGGCAAAACCAATACAATATTGTAAAGTAAAAAAAAAAAAAAAAAGAAAAACCAAATGGACAACATCAGTATATCTCTCTTAATTCTATGAAACCAAAAGTATGATTGGCTTTTATCAGTGGAATCAATATGTATATGATTTGTGTTTACATCTGTTCAATATGTACCTCCTTGGCCTAGAGCTGTTAGGGGGGAAGTCTTCAGCAGGCGAGGTAACAAATAAAGCTAATATTACAACCTTGTAAAAAATAAGTAAACAAATAAAAGGCCTAAGTGGTTGCTACTATGTTTGTAGACCCCAGTTGATAAACATTTTCATGAACTATATTGCTTTTGTTTGCCTTCTCTTGAGGGGTGTTTGGGCTATTTCTCTTGACTGGAAAAAGAGGAGAGAAGCTGCTGTTGCATGTACATTTCAAAACAGCCTTCCTCCCTGACTGATTCTGTAGTCAAAACAAGCATATCGCTGCAGGTGGTTGTGAGTCTGAAATTCAGCTTAAGGGAGAGAAATCAATGATTCACTTTAAGGAAAAATAACTAGCTTTAGGCAAAACATTAAAATTCAGGACAATAAATGAAAGCAGTATATATCACGTTCTGAAATTGTTTTAGTATCTCAGAGAGCTGAGAAATACAACGCTGTTTCAGCCTTGCCTTTATTTTTTTTTTAAGTGTTATGGATGCTTTCTATAAAGTCATCTAAGCTTTCATCTAAGCTTTGTCTGATGCAGTATTGTAAACTTAGCAGAAAAGTGAAATACCCTGAAAAAGAAATTTAGTCAAAATTCTATCACACTGATTAGACCATATCATCTACATGGGAACACAGGATTTAAGTATATCAGTTATACACCACAGAGATAGACTGAGCTGATTAGAGAGACCCCAAAATGGTCTTTGGAATAACTGAACTCACATATTCAGGTACAAGTTTGAAATACATGAAAAGAATTCAGTATCTATGTGCTTACTTTGGCATAGACTGCCGTAGTGTCTGGGAATAAATGTAGATGCACACTGTTTTTCACAGTATTAATAATATGTTATAAACGATATAAATTAGGTGTAAGAGACGACCATGTAGATTGCCATTGGCTCTTCACTTGGACTACCTTGGGTATGGCAATGCTGTAACTGCCAAACAGCCAAAAACTAAGCAGCATTTCTTGAAGAGGCTGAGGACAAAGGAGCGCTTGTGCATTGCTGGAGGGGGTGCAGAATGCTACAACCCTTATGGAAGGGAATTAGCCAGTATCTAGAGAACCCAGAAATGCTCTAACCTTCAGTGTAGCAATCTCTCTCCTAGAAAGCCATCCTAAAATAACATGGGAAAAAGGATAAAGATCTATGCAACTGTCTTTCAGTAAGACCATTTCAGTTTACAAAATAAAAGACTGGAAATAATCATGAACAGAACTTTAAAAAAGTACATCATACACACACAATGAAACGTACAGTTTTATAAAAGTAGTAACTAATATGTGGGGCTATGGAGTGATCCCTGGTATATGTTCCTAAGTAAACAGGCAATGAGAGAAAGTATTATCATTTATCTAAAGCTAGTATTGCTATAATTCCACTTGTCTTTCAAATGAAAAACTAACTGATCGATATTTAAATCTATAAATTTAGAAAAAATTTTTAAAGAATCTCATTGATCACATATACAACATGTTATAAAATTAACTCGATTTTTCAAAACAGGATAAAAGAAAAAGGTTAAGCATTAATCTGGATTTTGTATATGAACTGTACCTCAGAGGAACAAAATAGTTCATGAGGAAAATTTTCTCTTCCCCAAAGCACTGTAGTCAATAAGTAAAGAAAGATGAGCAGAATTAGAATATCATGATTTTGCAATCCTTAGGGAAATAATCATTTATAGCTACGAAAGGAGAAAAATCACACCATAGGTCCTTATATATATAAGTATTCAATACAACTTAAGAAGAAATCTTTACAAATATAGACTTGTACCTAAGTAAGCCTCAAGCTTTGAACAACCACTTTTTGTAGAACAGGGGACAGCATAACGCTTTAAACAACACAAGAAGGATGCGCTCAGATTGTGGAAAATTCTACCAAACAATCCTGTTATTTTGAGAGCTGAATTGCAAAAAATAAAATTTTTAAAAGGAGAAGGAAGGGAGCTTTAGGTTAATGTAGAACAATTACATCAACCAATTATTGGCCTATTTTAATCATAATTCAAAGTGAGAAGAATGAGGCAGAAGAATTTGAAACCTGTATATTTAGTAACACTAAAGAAATATAATTTTTAAATGTGATGATAGTATTGTTGTCAGTTTCATTAATAATTTTTGAATTTCATATATGAGTAATATGAGGATTTTCTTTGTAATAAAACAGAGAGAAAGTGAGAAGGAGGATCAATAAATAAGATTAGATGAGAGCTGATAATTATTTAAACTGAGCAATGGGCACAACACAGCTCAATATACCAGTATGTTCTAATTTTGTATATGTTTGAAAATGTACTAAGAGAAAAATGAATGTTGGTACAATGAGCTCTGTAAAGTTATCAGTCCAGAACTTCCCTGAAAAGCACATATAAAAGGAGGTATTGTTTTCATAGAGGGTTTATCTAGCAGGTTACTAGCTGATGCTGGCTCCCTTTACAACTTAACCAGAGTCCACTAAATCCTTTGGCATCTAACATAAAATGATATACTTCTGCTGGTTAAGTAAAATGTCTATATTACCTGCTACATTAATAGAAAAACAGAAGCGTGGAAACTTAAGCACATTTGATACAATCACTTATGACAAGATTCAACATTAAATCTCAAGTCCGAGTATATTTTTATAATAAAAATGTTAAACACTGCAAGTTTACTTTAAAATTACTGAAATTTCAGAGTTTTGCTTTACTTCATGTAAAAATAATCAATAAGCTATATTATTTTTATAAAATACCTACTTGTATTTCTGAGATTTACCTGTATATGAGGCATGACATTTTTTAAGCTTTACTCTTATAGGAGAAAAGGTACTGAATCCATCTTTAACTACAACATACACTTTAACGCTAATTCACTATACCAGCTCTGGAGAAGAATAACCCTGAAGCCTGTTTAGAGGGACTGGAACTGTCAGGAATAAACTTTTTATGGACATGGGGTCAACAGCGAGGCAGGTTGGGGTTCACCTCGTGATATTTTCACAGTGGCACATCTCAAATTATAGATGTGAAAGGTGCTTGGTCAGTTAATTCCACACATTATTGGCAGAAATGCCAAAAACATCTCCCTGTCCCTCCCTCAAATGACCTGAGGCAGCACAATATTCTGCATTTCCCATCTATCACTTTAATAGACAGTCACAAATTTTGTTTTAAACAAGTATCTGTCCAATTTCGTGCAAGCCACACATGCACACATCCCACTCCATCCTCCAAGAACCAAAGAGTCACCCTTCTAAGGTTTCTTTTTTAAATAATTGAAATAATAATAGCAGAAAACATGATGGTGCTTATTCCATCTATACTGCCAAGACACTTGGGAATTGAGCCATGTAGAAGTAACGGTATGTTGGTTTGCTACTTCTAGGAGAATCTGGATTTTTGAGCATTCTTTGTTTTCCACCACTTAACAAGCAGTTGCTGTTAAGTTTCCCAGTAGAGAAATGGGTTAGGCTGCTTTTAGGAATATTTTGTCAGCCTATGGGAAAGAACAGGAGTAAGACATAGAGAAAGATCTGTGCTGGCCCAAAATGTTCTGAGCACAGCAGGTCAGGAGTCAAATTAAAAGTTGGGTTATAACCAACTATACCCCAAAATCAGTTCAGTAGCTCAGTCACATCAAGCTCTTTGTGACCCCATGGACTGCAGCATGTCAGACCTCCCTGTCCATCAACAACTCCTGGAGCTTCCTCAAACTCATGTCCATTGAGTTGGTGATGCCATCTAACCATCTCATCCTCTGTCATCCCCTTCTCCTCGCACCTTCAATCTTTCCCAGCATCAGGGTCTCTTCCAGTGAGTCACTTCTTCATATCAGGTGTCCAAAGTATTGGAGTTTCAGCTTCAGCATCAGTCTTTCCAATGAAGAGTCGGGACTGATTTCACTTAGGACTGACTGGTTGGATCTCCTTGCAGTCCAAGGGACTCGCAGGAGTCTTCTCCAACACCATAGTTCAAAAGCATCAATTCTTTGGCGCTCAGCTTTCTTTATAGTCCAACTCTCACATCCATACATGACTACTGGAAAAAACAGTTTTGACCAGACAGACATTTGTTGGCAAAGTAATGTCTCTGCTTTTTAATATGCTGTCAAGATTGGTCATAACTTTTCTTCCAAGGAGCAAGTGTCTTTTAATTTCATGGCTGCAGTCACCATCTGCAGTGATTTTGGTACCCAAGAAAATAAAATCTGTCACTGTTTCCATTGTTTATCCATCTATTTGCCATGAAGTGATAGGACCAGATACCATGATCTTCATTTTCTGAATGTTGAGTTTTAAGCCAGCTTGTTCACTCTCCTCTTTCACTTTCAACAAGAGGCTCTTTAGTTCTTCGCTTTCTGCCATAAGGGTGGTGTCATCTGCATACCTAAGGTTATTAATATTTCTCCTGGAAATCCTGATTCCAGCCTATGCTTCATCCAGCCCAGCATTTCGCATGATGTACTCTGCACATAAGTTAAATAAGCAGGGTGACAATATACAGCCTTGACGTACTCCTTTCCCGATTTAGAACCAGTCTTTTGTTCCATGTCCAGTTAGTTGCTTCCTGACCTGCATATAGATTTCTCAGGAGGCAGGTAAGGTGGTCTGGTATTCCCATCTTTTGAAGAATTTTCCACAGTTTGTTGTGATCCACAAAGTTAAAGGCTTTGGCGTAGTCAATAAAGCAAAAGCAGATGTTTTTCTGGAACTCTCTTGCTTTTTTGATGGTCCAACAGATGTTGGCAATTTGATCTCTGGTTCCTCTGCCTCTCCTAAATCCAGCTTGAACATCTGGAAGTTCATGGTTCATGTACTGTTAAAGCCTGACTTGGAGAATTTTGAGAATTACTTTGCTAGAGTGTGAGATGAGTGCAATTGTGCAGTAGTTTGAGCATTCTTTGGCATTGCCTTTCTTTGGGATTGGAATGAAAACTGACCTTTTCCAGTCCTGTGGCCACTGCTGAATTTTCCAGATTTACTGGTATATTGAATACAGCACTTTCACAGTATCATCTTTTATGATTTGAAATAGCTCACTTGGAATTTCATCACCTCCACTAGCTTTGTTCCTAGTGACACTTCCTAAGGCTCACTTGACTTCACATTCCAGGTGTCTGGCTCTAGGTGAGTGATCACTCACACCATCGTGGTTATCTGGGTTGTGAAGATCTTTTTTGTACAGTTCTTCTGTGTATTCTTGCCACCTCTTCTTCTCAAAAGAGAAATACTTAATTCTAGATGAACCTATTAAATTTATAAACACTGGGCTTATAGTATTTACAGATACTATGTTATGTGCTTAATATACATTATATCTTTAATGTTCAATATACATTGTATTTCTAATCTTCCTAATAAATTTATGGATTAGGTCCTAATTTTATTCCCATGTTTTGGGGAACATGCAACAAATTCACACTGATTTCAGAATTTAAAAGAAAGCTGACTCCCAGGCTGAGCATTAAATCACTTTTTTTGAATTTCATGAAGTTAGGCATTAATTCTGGAGAAGGAAATGGCAACCAACTCTGGTATTCTTGCCTAGAAAATCCTATGGACAGAGGAGTCTGGTGGGCTGCTGTCCATAGGGTCGCACAAAGTTGGACACGACTGAAGCGACTTAGCAGCAAGCAGCAGCAGGCATTAATTCACGATGTTCAAAAGTGCTAACGACATGACAAAAGTTTCTGTAAAGTCAAGAAAGATACTAAATTTAACATAGAACTACAGAATCAACTATGAAATAACATATAAAAGGAGACATAAATTTGTTAAAATATTAATAGTTGTTGCTGTGGGTGGTGATTTTAAGGCTGCTTTTTTTCTTAGTTTACATTTTCCCTGTTTAAAAAAAAATGTTCTAGGTGTCATACCTTACTTTCATAATTAGGCAAAAAATGTGCAGTAATTGGTCCAGTTCCTTCAAATTATATTTACTCAGACCAATTTTAATTGATGTAATGTTACTTCTCAAAAACTTAAATTTGTTAAAGCTCACTACTTACTTTATCCAAAGTCTAGTCAATTTTTCTCTTAAGGCTTTTGGTTAAAATATCATAAAAATTAATTCCCAAATCTATATCAAATCAAAGAACCTCTTATTCCTTTCTGGAAATTTCCTCTTCTCAAATTCAACATGTCTAAACCCTAAATTAACATTTTGAAAACCAACGTCATCACCTGTCTTGTCCCTATGATGTGCCTTTTCCTAATGTTTTAGGCAAAACTCTTGGGACAACTTTAAAGCAATGACTTTATTCCTTACACTCCTATCAGTATCTTTGTAATCCTTACAGAGGCTTCCTCTGAAATATTCACCACAAGTATCCCTGACTTTCTAGTTTAAATGGCACCGCTCTGATTCATGTCCTTGTCAAGTTGGCCTCAAGTATGGACTAGACATACTTCATACGCAGTTCTCAAAATTATGTGAAAGCACTTTCTTCACTGTGCCATTCCTATGCTTTCCAACCATCAGTACTCCCAAATGCCTAGCGACCCTTTACCCAAGTTTTATGCCCCACCTCCTGCCTCACCTATTTTAGTCAACTTTTTGGTTTCAAAAGCTACTACCTGTTTCCTTCATTCCAGCTGAACACTGGTTATTCACCTTCCACTCCTCTTACACCTCTGTGGTCAGGTAAGTCTTGTCTGTTCCTTACAGCCTAATTCACCCTTCCGCTTCCCTAAGCCCTCACCAGCATGGAACCTTCTTAGACACTATAGAACGTTTCTTCCAGAGAAGACTAAGCAACTGAAGAGGGTATTGCTCCATGTCAAGACATAGAGGAGGATTTTGTCACCCTTTTAACAAATGTTTAGAGGCTGAAAAATGGTTTCAGCAAGCTACAGAAAAGATCAGGGTCTACATGGTAAAAAAGAAATATATTGAAAAGCACCAAACTGGTATGAGTAGACATTTTGTAACAAGAATTAATGAAAATAATGGATACTTTGAGTTTCTTTCTCCACATGTTTAGCTTAAAGAGACCATGGAAGATGAAAGATGACAGATACTCTATCTAAGAAATTCTTGTATCTCTAATCCTTGCTCATTTTAGTCACTGCTTTGATATATACCTCAGCAAAAATACACAATATATTATTTGTTTACAATATATTAGGGACAAATAATTCATATGGTGGCTTTTTGGAAAGCCAGTTCCATCAGAGGTACAGACAGAAAACTAGAACAGTGATCTCTAGTCTCTGCTTCTCTCTGTGTCATGAGCTTAAGAAAGTCAGAGCAAATGTATTTTTATTTTCACTCATGAATAAAACAACAAAACTTAACCCTTGTTTTTCATCATCCATGGGAAAATGCTCACTTTTGTGTTCGTAGACAAGTTGTTATCCTTTGCCTCCTTGATTCCAGCAATGAATTTCAATTTAAATAGTTGGTGAGGGATGGTTACAGCTCTAGGTGTTGGGGATTGGGGGAAGTGGAAGGTGAGTGTGTGTCTGTGGGTATGCATGCACGAGTGCACACACTCAGTCATGTCCAACTCTTTGTGACCCCACGAACTACAGTGTGCCAGGCTCCTCTGTCCATGGAATTTTCCAGGCAAGAATACTAGAGTGGGTTGCCATTTCCTTCTCCAGGAGATCTTGACCCAGGAATTGAACCCGAGCCTCTTGGATCTCCTTCACTGGCAGGCGAACTCTTTACCACTGCGTCATCTGGGAAGCCCCAGTCAAGGCTCTAGGAATGCTTAATTTATCAGATACATTTAAGAAAGTAATTAATATTGAATTACTGTAGTGACTTTCATTTTTAAAATACAACACCATGCCATATTTTCCTGCTTTTTGCCTAATACCTGCTTTTATTTGTGTTTCTATTTTCTATTAGATAAATGAATGCAGACAGAGTTAACATGAGTCAAAAATAAAGTATTATGAAATGTTAATATTAAAATTATCTACTTATTATCTCAGCAGGCTTCTACATGATTTCCAAGGAAATATTTAGTCCTTAAGATATTTCAGACTACAAATTTCTAAAAGAATTAAAGAGAAGCTGCCTTTCTTTGCCTCAGCTATTAAACCAAGTGTACATAGTTCTCCATAAAGAATTTTTAAAAAGGAGATCTCATCATTAGTATTATAACTGTTCTTATTAAAAATACTGAAAAACAAAGCATTTATATACTATATAAAATCGTATATATACGTGATATTCTAATTTGAACATATTTTCTAATTTTTGAGCAATGATTTTAACTATAAATGAAATATAAAACAAGCAAAATATGCTGTCATATCTCTAAATAGCCTTCAGAAAATTCCTCAATAAGTTTGTTCAATCTTATTCATTCAAAGCAATTAAAATTTTGCTATTTAGTTAAATAATTAACAATTCCACATGTAATAAGTCTGATGAAATAGTGCACAATGTATTTTAAGAACCTTTACTTTCATGCCCACCATGAATGCACCTTCCAAGAGATTCCAGTATCTGCAGGAATAGAGTGAGGACCATTTGGTGGGCCTGGAGTCTCATCACCACAGTAAATTCCTAGGAAACCCTAATCAGCAGAATGTTGGAAGCTCACAGAAGATGAGCGAGCCACAGAAAGCAGAAGCATTTGGGAGCCAGAAAGGAAGTACTGATGGCAAACAGGCAGGAGGAAACTTTGGCCGAGACATATGCGTGCCCAGCGGCCTCACAAAGTGCACACTTAGGTTATGAGACACACCTTCTGTTTGAGGCTGTGATTATTTGCCCTGGGGCCCTCTTCCTGTTTTCCTCATTTGCTTCATTTTCTGTCACTTTTCATGTTGAGATACTTGTGCTTTTCTTGAAAGGTATTTGAAAAGTGTAAAGATTATATGTAGAAACCTTGCAGCTCTTCACAGGAAAAGCGCCATAAAATCTAATACGTAAATAAAAAATCAGCTCAACAGATGTTGACTTTTTCTTGCTATACAGTGACTTTAAACTCCTGATTCAGAATCTGTGACCGAATAAATAAACTAAAAGTGAAACTCAATTTGTCTACCTTACCCAAGGACAAAAGATAAAAAGCCTAGATTAAACAGAATTATCTATATCCTATCAAACAAGATGGGACAAGAAGCAACATTCATATCTTCAAAGCAGATCTGGTAATAAAAAATAACACTCAGAGAGGACTTTTTCAAGTTAAATATCTTGTTCATTAAATAGACATTAATAAATCCAAACCCCATATGTTCCTAATTAGATTCTGAAAATAATTTAATGTACTTTTTTAAAGACAGCAAACACTATTAGCTGAGAAATATTAAAATATAAGGAGCAATTGAGATCACCTTGATATTTCATTTCTTAAAAAAAAATCACTGTTTTCTGGCATTTCAAGCAGAACATCAGTCAAGAAGTAGACCATCTTTATATCAAGAAATGGAATATAGCCCTCTGGAATTTTAAGTTCACTATCAACAGTCTTTGGAAATTTATCCTCATTGAGTACCTTTCTACTTTTAGCACTACAGTGCAAATATTTATTATTTATATTTATCTATCAATAAAAATTCTACAACTTCAATTGTTACAACTTTTAAGTATCATCCATGGGAAAACCTCTGAACCTCTGGGAGTCACAGTGTAAGGCATGGGCAAGCAGCACAGGCATGACATTTGGATCCTATTAGACACACGGAATTGAGAACTTCACCCCCTCATCTCGATCTACTGAGTCAAAATATGAATTTTGACAAAAATCCCCACGTGATTTATATTCACACTATAATTTGAGAAGCACTCTGTTTGGCCACTGGCACATAATTAAGCCTCCAATGACTATTAATAATCTTTCGGTGATTTCTGTAAATTAATTTTTACAAATCTAATCCTATCTCCCAAATATACTCAAAAGAGTTACATGATGCCATTGAATGAATGGAAAGGAGTGCTTTTGCAAGTTAAATTTCATGCTAAAATATATATAGAGAGAAAAGAAAAATATCTTAGAGAAACTATGAAATACATCAAGTTTCTTTTCTGTGATCTGACCCTACCCTCACAAATGACAACAATTCCCTCATAAATGTCCATTTGTCTTTCAACCACATTTTCTCCCTTTATTATTCTTGTGCACTGGTATTTCATTTCCTTTGAGAGAATTACTTTTGCCAAAATTTTGTCAAGCCTTTAAATGTTTTGGTTGCTTTTTTTTTTTTTGCATACACTTAATTTTTATTTTTTTAACTTAAATTTATTTATTTTAATTGGAGGCTAATTACTTTACAATATTGTATTGGTTCTGCCACACATCAACATGAATCCACCACAGGCTTACATGTGCTCCCCATCCTGAACCCCCCTCCCACCTCCCTCCCCGTACCATCCCTCCGGGTCATCCCAGTGCACTAGCCCCAAGGATCCTGTATCGAACCTGGACTGGCGATTCGTTTCATATATGCTATTATACATGTTTCAAGCCACTCCCCCAAATCGTCCCTCCCTCTCCCACAGAGTCCAAAAGACTGTTCTATACATCTGTGTCTCTTTTGCTGTCTCGCATACAGGGTTATTGTTACCATCTTTCTAAATTCCATATACACTTAATTTTTAAAACATAGTTTCCTTTCTCTTTTGGGGGTTTTGTTTTTCTTACATATCTAAGAAACTCATAACAAATGTCAAGTGCTTAAAAATAACATTGGAAACATAAGAAGAATTCAGAGACCAGAAATAAACCCATGTATATACTGTCAACTAATATTTAACAAGGGAGCTAAGAATACTCAACAAAGACACTCTCTTCAATACATTGTACTGGGGAAATTGGATACTCAATGTAAAAAAAAAAAAAAATGAAACTAGACTCATATATGACATTACTCATAAAAATTAACTTTAAATGAGTTAAGATTTAAATATAAGACTGGAAACTCTAAAACTCCTAAAAGAAAACAGAAAAAAAAAAGCCCTCCTTGACATGGATCCTAGCAATCACTTTTTCGCTACCACACCAAAAGTACAAGCAACAAAGGCAAAGGAAAATAAGTGGGACTACACAGAACAAACAAATTTCTACATGGCAAAAGAAACAATCATCAAAATGAAAAGGCAACCTAAGGAGTGGAAAAAACATGTACAAACAATATATCTGATTGGGGTTAATATGCAAAATATAGAAAGAACTCTTATACCTCACTAAGCTCCCCTAAAATAAAATCCCAATGTAGGAAAAGCACTTCAATAGACATTTCTCCAAAGAAGAATATAAATGATCAACAGTTACATGAAAAGTTGTTTTTTCCAACACCACTAATGGTTCAGTTCAGTTCAGTCGTTCAGTCTTGTCCGACTCTTTGCAATCCCATGAATTGCAGCACGCCAGGCCTTCCTGTCCATTACCAACTCCTGGAGTTCACTCAAACTCATGAGCATCGAGTCAGTGATGCCATCCAGCCATCTCATCCTCTGTTGTCCCCTTCTCCTCCTGCCTCCAATTCCTCCCAGCATCAGGGTCTTTTCCAATGAGTCAACTCTTCGCATCAGGTGGTCAAAGTTTTGGAGTTTCAGCTTTAGCATCAGTCCTTCCAATGAACACCCAGGACTGGTCTCCTTTAGGATGGACTGGTTGGAACTCCTTGCAGTTCAAGGGACTCTCAAGAGTCTTCTCCAGCACCACAGTTCAAAAGCATCAATTCTTCAGCGCTCAGCTTTCTTCACAGTCCAACTCTCACATCCATACATGACCACTGGAAAAACCATAGCCTTGACTAGACGGACCTTTGATGGCAAAGTAATGTCTCTGCTTTTGAATATGCTATCTAGGTTGGTCATAACTTTCCTTCCAAAGAGTAAGCGTCTTTTAATTTCATGGCTGCAGTCACCATCTGCAGTGATTTTGGAGCCCAGAAAAATAAAGTCTGACACCGTTTCCACTGTTTCCCCATCTATTTCCCATGAAGTGATGGGACCGGATGCCATGATCTTCGTTTTCTGAATGTTGAGCTTTAAGCCAACTTTTTCATTCTCCTCTTTCACTTTCATCAAGAGGCTTTTCAGTTCCTCTTCAATTTCTGCCATAAGGGTAGTGTCATCTGCATATCTAATGTTATTGATATTTCTCCCGGCAATCTTGATTCTAGCTTTTGCTTCTTCCAGCCCAGCGTTTCTCATGATGTACTCTGCATAGAAGTTAAATAAGCAGGGTGATAATATACAGCCTTGACATATTCCTTTTCCTATTTGGAACCAGTCTGTTGTTCCATGTCCAGTTCTAACTGTTGCTTCTTGACCTGTATACAGGTTTCTCAGGAGGCAGGTAAGGTGGTCTAGTATTCCCATCTCTTTAAGAATTTTCCACAGTTTATTGTGATCCACATAGTCAAAGGCTTTTGTATAGTCAATACAGCAGAAATAGATGTTTTTCTGGAACTCTCTTGCTTTTTCCATGATCCAGCAGATGTTGGCAATTCGATCTCTGGTTCCTCCGCCTTTTCTAAAACTAGCTTGAATATTTGGAAGTTCACGGTTTACATATTGCTGGAGCCTGGCTTGAAGAATTTTGAGTATTACTTTACTAGCATGTGAGATGAGTGCAATTGTGTGGTAGTTTGAGCATTCTTTTGCATTGCCTTTCTTTGGGATTGGAATGAAAACTGACCTTTTCCAGTCCTGTGGCCATTGCTGAGTTTTCCAAATTTGCTGGCATATTGAGTGCAGCACTTTCACAACATAATCTTTCAGGATTTGAAATAGCTCAACTGGAATTCCATCACCTCCACTAGCTTTGTTCATAATGATGTTTTCTAAGGCCCATTTGACTTCACATTCCAGGATGTCTGGCTTTAGGTGAGTGATCACTCCATTGTGATTATCTGGGTCATGAAGCTCTGTGTACGGTTCTGTGTTCTCTTGCCACCTCTTTTTAATATCTTCTGCTTCTGTTAGGTCCATACCATTTCTGTCCTTTACTGAGCCCATCTTTGCATGAAATGTCCCCTTGGTATCTCTAATTTTCTTGAAAAGATGTCTAGTCTTTCCCAGTCTGTTGTTTTCCTCTATTTCTTTGCATTGATTGCTAAGGAAGGCTTTCTTATCTCTTCTTGCTATTCTTTGGAACTCTGCATTCAGATGCTTATATCTTTCCTTTTCTCATTTGCTTTTCCATAGTTTATCAGGCACTTTGTCTATCAGATCTAGTCTAACAAGTGTGAGGTGATACATCATTGTAGTCTTGATTTGTATTTCCCTAACCATTAGTCATAAGGGATTAAAAAAAAAAAACTAAATCAAATCCCTTATGACTAATGGTTAGGGAAATACAAATCAAGACTACAGTGATGTATCACCTCACACTTGTTAGAATGGTTACCGTCAAAAAGACAAGAGGCACCATGTGTCAAAGGTATAGAGAAAAAATAGCCCTTGTGAATTGTTGGTGGGGTTGTAAATTGGTACAGTTGCTACAGAAAACAGCACAGAAGAGCATAAAAAACTGAAAATATGATTCAGCAATTTTATTTCTGGAATATATTCAAAAGAAATGCAAATACTATATTGAAGGAAAATCTATAGCCTCATATTCAGAGCAGCATTATCCATAATAGCTAAAATATACTGCTGCTGTTCTGTAGTCACTAAGTGGTGACTCACTCTTTTGAGACCTCATGGACGATAGCCCACCTGACTCCTCTGTCCATGGAATTTCCGAGGCAAGAGTACTGGAGTGGGTTGCCATTTCCTTTTCCAGGGGATCTTCCCAATCCATTGTTCAAACCCACCTCTCCTGCATGGCAGGCAGATTCTTTACCACTGAGCCACTGGGGAAGTCCAAGATATGGAGACCACCTAAATGCTCACTGACACATGAATGGATAAAGAAGTTACCAAATTTCACTGTGGAATATTATTCAGCCTTCAAAAGAAGGAAATCCTATCCTTTGTGACACCAACTATGGACCTTGAGAGTATTATTTTAAATTAAATGTCAGACAGAAAAAGACAAAAGCTGTATGAGCACACCTATATACAGAATCTACAAAACAAACCAACAACAACAAAAAAACTCATACAAAAAAGAGATCACATTTGTGGTTATGAGAGCTGGGAGGTACTAGGTAGGAGAATGGGATAAAGGAGATCAAACAGTATAAACTTTCAGAAAAAAAAAAAAAGGAACAAAAATATACACATCACCCACTTTTAGACAAAGAAGCCTTTGTGTGCTCCTCTCCAGGAAATCATATTTTAAAATTTAGCATGTTGCTGCTTTATAATTGTATAGAGATAACTGTATCACTAAACAGTGTATCATTTAGTCTTGCATGATGTTATATAAGTATGTCATTCTATAATACTTGAGTTTTTGATTCAGTGTTATGTTCCTGACAGTCATTTTATTTTGACATAAACTGTAGTGGAGTGACTTTCATTGCCATATAATGATCCAGTTTTCTTTCAGTGGGCTTTGTGTTATTCCAAGACTTTAGTTAAGATTAACAATACAATCTTTTACAAGTGGTTGACCAGATTTCCCAGCACCCTTGTTAAAGAGATTGTCTTTAATCCATTGTATATTCTTGCCTCCTTTGTCAAAGATAAGGTGTCTGTATGTGCGTGGATTTATCTCTGGGCTTTCTATTTTGTTCCATTGATCTATATTTCTGTCTTTGTGCCAGTACCATACTGTCTTGATAACTGTGGCTTTGTAGTAGAGCCTGAAGTCAGGTAGGTTGATTCCTCCAGTTCCATTCTTCTTTCTCAAGATAGCTTTGGCTATTCGAGGTTTTTTGTATTTCCATACAAATTGTGAAATTATTTGTTCTAGCTCTGTGAAGAATACTGTTGGTAGCTTGATAGGGATTGCGTTGAATCTATAAATTGCTTTGGGTAGTATACTCATTTTCACTATATTGATTCTTCCAATCCATGAACATGGTATATTTCTCCATCTATTAGTGTCCTCTTTGATTTCTTTCACCAGTGTTTTATAGTTTTCTATATATAGGTCTTTAGTTTCTTTAGGTAGATATATTCCTAAGTATTTTATTCTTTCCATTGCAATGGTGAATGGAATTGTTTCCTTAATTTCTCTTTCTGTTTTCTCATTATTAGTGTATAGGAATGCAAGGGATTTCTGTGTGTTGATTTTATATCCTGCAACTTTACTATAATCATTGATTAATTCTAGTAATTTTCTGGTGGAGTCTTTAGGGTTTTCTATGTAGAGGATCATGTCATCTGCAAATAGTGAGAGTTTTACTTCTTCTTTTCCAATTTGGATTCCTTTTATTTCTTTTTCTGCTCTGATTGCTGTGGCCAAAACTTCCAAAACTATGTTGAATAGTAACGGTGAAAGTGGGCACCCTTGTCTTGTTCCTGACTTTAGAGGAAATGCTTTCAATTTTTCACCATTGAGGATAATGTTTGCTGTGGGTTTGTCATATATAGCTTTTATTATGTTGAGATATGTTGCTTCTATTCCTGCTTTCTGGAGAGTTCTTATCATAAATGGATGTTGAATTTTGTCAAAGGCTTTCTCTGCATCTATTGAGATAATCATATGGTTTTTATTTTTCAATTTGTTAATGTGGTGTATTACATTGACAGATTTGCGGATATTGAAGAGTCCTCGCATCCCTGGGATAAAGCCCACTTGATCATGGTGTATGATCTTTCTAATGTGTTGTTGGATTCTGATTGCTAGAATTTTGTTAAGGATTTTTGCATCTATGTTCATCAGTGATATTGGCCTGTAGTTTTCTTTTTTTTTGTGGGATCTTTGTCAGGTTTTGGTATTAGGGTGATGGTGGCCTCATAGAATGAGTTTGGAAGTTTACCTTCCTCTGCAATTTTCTGGAAGAGTTTGAGCAGGATAGGTGTTAGCTCTTCTCTAAATTTTTGGTAGCATTCAGCTGTGAAGCTGTCTGGACTGGGGCTTTTGTTTGCTGGAAGATTTTTGAAAGAATGAAACTAGACCACTTTCTAACACCATACACAAAAATAAACTCAAAATGGATTAAAGATCTCAACGTAAGACCAGAAACTATAAAACTCCTAGAGGAAAACATAGGCAAAACACTCTCTGACATACATCACAGCAGGATCCTCTGTGACCCACCTCCCAGAATATTGGAAATAAAATCAAAAATAAACAAATGGGACCTAATTAACCTTAAAAGCTTCTTCACATCAAAGGAAACTATTAGCAAGGTGAAAAGACAGCCTTCAGAATGGGAGAAAATAATAGCAAATGAAGCAACTGACAAACAACTTATCTCAAAAATATACAAGAAACTCCTACAGCTCAACTCCAGAAAAATAAATGACCCAATCAAAAAATGGGCCAAAGAACTAAATAGACATTTCTCCAAAGAAGACATACAGATGGCTAACAAACACATGAAAAGATGTTCAACATCACTCATTATCAGAGAAATGCAAATCAAAAACACTATGAGGTACCATTTCACACCAGTCAGAATGGCTGCGATCCAAAAGTCTACAAATAATAAATGCTGGAGAGGGTGTGGAGAAAAGGGAACCCTCTTACACTGTTGGTGGGAATGCAAACTAGTACAGCCACTATGGAGAACAGTGTGGAGATTCCTTAAAAAACTGGAAATAGAACTGCCTTATGATCCAGCAATCCCACTGCTGGGCATACACACTGAGGAAACCAGAAGGGAAAGAGACACGTGTACCCCAATGTTCATCGCAGCACTGTTTATAATAGCCAGGACATGGAAGCAACCTAGATGTCCATCAGCAGATGAATGGATAAGAAAGCAGTGGTACATATACACAATGGAGTATTACTCAGCCATTAAAAAGAATACATTTGAATCAGTTCTAATGAGGTGGATGAAACTGGAGCCTATTATACAGAGTGAAGTAAGCCAGAAGGAAAAACATAAATACAGTATACTAACGCATATATATGGAATTTAGAAAGATGGTAACAATAACCCGGTGTATGAGACAGCAAAAGAGACACTGATGTATAGAACAGTCTTATGGACTCTGTGGGAGAGGGAGAGGGTGGAAAGATTTGGGAGAATGACATTGAAACGTGTAAAATATCATGTAAGAAATGAGTTGCCAGTCCAGGTTCGATGCACGATACTGGATGCTTGGGGCTAGTGCACTGGGACGACCCAGAGGGATGGTATGGGGAGGGAGGAGGGAGGAGGGTTCAGGATGGGGAACACATGTATACCTGTGGCGGATTCATTTCAATATTTGGCAAAACTAATACAATTATGTAAAGTTTAAAAAATAAAATAAAATTTAAAAAAATAAAGAGGATAAAAAAAATAAATAAATAAAGTATTTTCTGGGAAAAAAAAAAACAATACAATCATACTTGTGTTGCCTCTTACACATGCAATACTTCTAGGACACATACCTCAGAGGAAAGTTGCAGGGTTGGGGAGAATTCACATGTTAACATTGTTAGACAAATATTCTCTAGGTTGGTTATTCAGATTTCTACCCCTCTAAGAACTACACTGGGATCATCAGAGGAGAAAAAGCTTCAGGACACTCAGGTAAGGACAGAAAGGTAGACATACATTAGTAAGCATTGAAAAGGCCCGCTGAAAGGTGTGCTGATAACATATATTCAAAGACATCATTCTACCGTCCAGGAAAATACTCAGCATCTGCAAGAGAGGTTACATTGTAGATCTATAAAGTGGGACCTGTGTTTTTCCAGAGTAGAAAAACATTCAGTCTCTTTGTAAATCAGATATTCAATTTTTAGGATGTGTGATATGAATCACTGTGGTTTTATGGAGTGGTAGCTTTCATCACACATTTATATATGTGTGTGTGTGTGTGTGTGTGTGTGTGTGTGTATTTACACTATGCGCACTCAGTTGCTTCAGTCTTGTCAGACTCTCTGCATCTCTATAAACTGCAGCCCACCAGGATCCTCTGTCCATGGGGATTCTCCAGGCAAGAACACTGGAGTGAGTCACCCTGCCCTCTTCTCCAGGGGATCTTCCTGACCAAGGGATTGAACTCACATCTCTTATATCTCCTGCATTGGCAGGTGGGTTCCTTACCACTAATGACAGCTGGGAAGCCTGATATTTACACAATAGACACACTTTGCCAGTGATGAAAAGGGATCCTTGACAGAGACAGGAAAGAGGGGTGTTCCTGGTGAGCATAGGTTAATGCTACAGCATTTTTTTAGATGGGATATGAAGTATACAGTTGAAGTTGTTTAACACTTCACAAGTATATTATAAAATGTGTATCTCAAAAGAAATGTTGGAATGGCATTTTCTACCCTGCAGGAGAAAATCTAGAGAATAGGTATATTCTATTAACATATTGCAGTACAAAATCGACACAGAATGTTATTTTGTAGGAGGATGAGAGACCCTAAAGTCTTGATGTTGTTCTGATGTATGGGACTCAGATCTTTTCTGCATTATAGACATCACAGAGCAAACAGAGCCCACAGTGAGAAACTGCCAAAGTATGAAACGGAGTATAACTAAACATGTGTTCTATCATCTCCCTTTTGCCTACCTGTGAACGTGGGTGGTTCTTGGATTAGTCCAGGAAAATGGGATTTAGGAGATCCAAGAATCCCTTCTACATGTGGTTGCAGAGTAAATACAGTGGGGAAGGAGCTTGGTGATGCTGGCCTTTTGCAGATCAAGCATTTAGTAGCCAGGGAATGGAACAGAGATGCCAGCAGTGGTGGTTTAGTTGCTAAATCATGTCCGCCTCTTATGACCCCATGGACTGTAGCCTGCCAAGCTCTTCTGTCCATGGGATTCTCCAGACAAGAATACTGGAGAGGGCTGCCATTTCCTTCTCTAGGGGATCTTCCCAACCCAGGGATCAAACCCGGGTCTCCTGCATTGCAGGCAGATTCTTTACCAACTGAGCTATGAAGGAAGCCTGGAGATACCAGTGCTAGTGGTTAATGGTGTGTGTATGAAATGGATTTAGCTGGATCACTTCAAATATTGCCTTTCTTGGTATTAATATTGCATGCTTTAACAGATACAACCTTCCTGATTCGAAAATAATCCCTATAAATCTAATATACTGAACTTACACTTTGAATTTAAAGTTATCTTAGATGTTTCAATACTAAGAAAAAATTTAGTAAGGTTTCACTTCAAAAATCAAAGTCTAAATTGGTCATTTACATCATTGTTGGGATCTTTACGGAGAAGGCAATGGCACCCCACTCCAGTACTCTTGCTTGGAAAATCCCATGGATGGAGGAGCCTGTTAGGCTGCAACCCATGGGGTCGCTAAGAGTCGGACACGACTGAGTGACTTCACTTTCACTTTTCACTTTCCTGCATTGGAGAAGGAAATGGCAACCCACTCCAGTGTTCTTGCCTGGAGAATTCCAGGGACGGAGGAGCCTGGTGGGCTGCCATCTATGGGGTCGCACAGAGTCGGACACAACTGAAGTGACTTAGCATAGCATAGCATGGGATCTTTAGAGCTCCAACAACACCACCTTCTGAATGAATGTATTGTCATTATTTCATGTTCTTAAGACGGTATCACTCTTAAGGATATCTAATATTTTATCAAAGTGAATTCTCTACATTTTGTTTATTTCTGTCTGCCTCCATATAACACATATGGGTGTGGAGAGGGAGGTTGTGTATGCATTTTAACTGTTATTTCTTATGATTTAGAAAATACCATTTAATCGAGTTAATAGTTATAGTTTCTATTTTCTTCATTGATGCATTAAAATAGACCAGATGAATAACTGACTTTGATTTAGAATGCTCTGTGATTCACGGTTTTTAGGATTTAATGTGTTTCAATAGACCACAGATATTTTTCTTCTTTTGATGCTCATTTTCACAACTTTGGCCTGAGAGAGTCCCATTAACATTTGCTTTTGTGACCTTTTGACATGATGTCATTAATATTTAAAAGCCTCCGTGCTTTTAAGCACAACATGATTTCCCGGCCTCATTTATACCTTCCTGCTCCTAACAACCTTATCTTCAAGGAAGCCTGGTTCACTTGAGCAGAAAAATACAATTAACAATGAGAATCTGGACACTAGGGTGAACCATTTCAGTGAACAAAGTCAGAAAAGACATATTCTTTTTTTTACAAAGACATGCATTTGTATTGATGGTTCCAATAGCAAATAGTCTCCATTAAAATTTTCCTACATTGTATTTCCTCCATTAAAATTAATCCTACATTGTATTTCTATCTGCTTAAGTATAAAACTGAAAAATTATTATATCTATTCAATTAAAGGTCATTACCTATGTTTTATCTGCATATTCAAGAAAACCAATTATATGACATTATGGCAAACAGAAAATAACTGAAGCTCAAAATTTTTCTACACTGTTTTCTTTATTCTTGAGCTATGCAGCTCACAAATGATATTCGATCAAATTTCTTTGTTATGGAGCTGGTTTTAATCTCTCATTCTATGTGGTTATGTAAGCATTATTTGATGGACATAATGGTCCCATTTTTTTTTTTTCAGTTCACTTTCAATTTTTAAAGTTTTGGCATTCATCTAAGCTCCTAGAATATGAAGGCTTCCAACTACTAGACTTTTCTTAGTAGGAGAAATATTTCCTGGAGAGAAGAGAGTCTTTTCTTCTTTGTCATGATTAAAACTGATCAACTTAGTCTCCAAAATGTTTTTGATGATTTTATTTCATTACCTGGTCCATGCATGACAAATTCCTAGATAGGTATAGCTGCAAGTTTAATATGCATGATATCTACTTGCTTTTTATTTTTATCTGCCTTTTTCCCCAAGGTATTAATTTTATAATCAATACTATCTTACCATGGCAAGTATCTTTTCCTGGCAAATAGATGGGGAAACAGTGGAAACAGTGTCAGGTTTTATTCTGGGGGGCTCCAAAATCACTGCAGATGGTGACTGCAGCCATGAAATTAAAAGATGCTTACTCCTTGGAAGGAAAGTTATGACCAACCTAGAAATAGCATATTAAAAAGCAGAGACATTACTTAGTCAACAAAGGTCTGTCTAGTCAAGGCTATGGTTTTTCCAGTGGTCATGTATGGATGTGAGAGTTGGACTATAAAGAAAGCTGAGTGCCGAAGAATTGATGCTTTTGAACTATGGTGTTGGAGAAGACTCTTGAGAGTCCCTTGGACTGCAAGGAGATCCAACCAGTCCATCCTAAAGGAGATCAGTCCTGGGTGCTCCTTGGAAGGACTGATGCTGAAGCTGAAACTCCAATACTTTGGCCACCTGATGCGAAGAGCTGACTCATTGGAAAAGACCCTGATGCTGGGAAAGATTGAGGCCCGGAGGAAAAGGGGACGACAGAGGATGAGATGGCTGGATGGCATCACCACGGGATGGATGTGGGTTTGGGTGAACTCTGGGAGTTGGTGATGGACAGGGAGGCCTAGCCTGCTGCAGTTCATGGGATCACAAAGAGTCGGATATGACTGAGTGACTGAACTGAACTACCTTACCAACATAATATAGCATGTTAAATAGTGCTAAATCAAAATTTACCACATATAAATCCAAATATTCTTTCAATAATAGTTGTAGAATTAAATTTCCTGAAGAGTAATAAAAATACATGAACAGTCTTAGATTTCCATTAGATTACCAGTAAGTACAGGCATTTGATATTTACATGAAATCTTTGGACTCATCAACAGAATTCAGACTTTATTTCACATTACCAATGTCTCTTTTTTTCTAGATCTTTATATTGTAGTCTGGTTGATGTACAATATTGTGCTAGTTTCAGGTGTGCAGGAAAGTGATTCAGGTATACATATTTTTTTCTGGATTCATTTTCATTATAGGTTATTACAAAATAATAAATATTTTTCCCTGGGCTATAGAGTAGGTCCTTGTTGTTTATGTACTATTTGATTTATGTGTTAATTCTATATCCCTAATTTATCCCTTCCCCCTTTCCTATTTGGTACTCATAAGTTTGTTTTCTATATCCCCTCCCTTTTTTTGTCTAAGTTGTTTTGAGTTGGGATTTGTCACCTGCAGCCAAAGGAGTTCTGATTGAAATGTTTCTTAATTACTAACATAGAATAAAACTTCAATTTTAAAGAGGCTTTTGGATATGTTTCTTAATTACTAACATAGAATAAAACTTCAATTTTTAAGAGGCTTTTGGATAAGCACAGACATTTATTATCTTATTTTATATGAATTCAAACTATCAAATGAAACTTAGGAAACATAACAAAAAATATATCAAATAAACTATAACAACATTTTTTAAAGCAGCCATAAAAATGTGTTAGAAATTTATATTTTTAACATTCTCCAAAAACTTCAGGTAGAAAAATTTTAATAAATTCATATAACTTAAAGATCATTTGTATGACTCCTGCTATAACTGATGTATAAAATATTCCAGTTTTTACAGTCATAGCACTCCACTTTTTTAAGGGAACAAATTATTTCACCTATAAAACCAGTATTGGCAGGGATTTTTGAAAACCTGTGCTAAAACAATGAGATCAAGTACTACCTCTTCTGGGCTGCTGAAATAAACTTGGCTTAAAAAATAAAAATAAACATAATCCAGATATTAACCTACAAGTTAAAATGGAGCTCACTTGTGTTATATATGTTAAATGTAAGCATTTATTCAATGTCTCCTGATAGACAAAGATTGTTATATCTTCAATAAAGAGGCTTGGTCTTCACTGAACTAGAACTAGACTCTAGAACTTGTTCTGGACTTGAATATAGTACCTGCAGACTCTAAGCTGTGACTTGAAAACTAAGCCCTTAATGACAATAACTTGAGGATAAACTGCTAGTCTAGGCATTTTGATAAACACTTGCATTCATCTTCAGGGAAATCAGGAAGCTTGTGGGACCCTGATACAAGAATCAAATATGTCCAGGATCAGCAAAAAGAGCTGCTGATGTTTAATTTTGCATTTATTGAACAATTACTATATACATTTTAAAAAATAGTTATATTTCCCACAATGTAAAGATAGAAGAAATAAGTTCCATACCTTCTCTAAGGCAGGGGACCTCAACCTCCATGATCTAATGCCTGATGCTCTGAGGTGAAGCTGATATAATAATAATAATAGAAATAAAGTACACAATAAACACAATGCACTTGAGTTGTTCCAAACCAACTCTCCCCTACCACCCAGTCTGTAGAAAAATTGTCTTCCATGAAACCCATCCCTGGTGCCAAGAAGGTTGGGGATCACTGCCCTAAGGTGTGATAATTTGGTCTTTTTGCTCTTGGGAGCTATATGTGGGAATTTGAGAAAATTCTCCAAGACATCCTTGAAGTCCTTAAATAGGTCTGGCACCTCTCTTATGAAAGGTCATGATTTTTTTTTATTATTTTTACTTTATTGCTAAATCTCATCGTCCCACAAATTTCTTGAATACACGTAAACTTGATGAAGTGTTCCAAGCTTTTCCACTAGCTATTTCAGTACAACCTAACAACAGCATCCAAAAAAGAAAAAAAAAAAGGTAGTTTTGGTGGTCATATTTTGATATCTTCTAGAAGGAAACTCAACCAAAGATTTAAGTGCAAATAGTTTCTTTGTAGGAGAAGGCAATGGCACCCCACTCCAGTACTCTTGCCTGGAAAATCCCATGGACAGAGGAGCCTGGAAGTCTGCAGTCCATGGGGTCACTGAGGGTCGGACATGACTGAGTGACTTCACTTTCACTTTTCACTTTCATGCATTGGAGAAGGAAATGGCAACCCACTCCAGTGTTCTTGCCTGAAGAATCCCAGGGACAGGGGAGCCTGGTGGGCTGCCATCTATGGGGTCGCACAGAGTCGGACACGACGGAAGTGATTTAGCATCAGTTTCTTTGCAAGGTAATTCCAGAAATAAGCAGCCAGAGAGAATGTGGAAATGAGACAAGAAGAAAATCAGCCAAATATATGACTACAGTGGGTCATTAGAATTCTGTACTACAAGAGAACCCTAGGAGACAGTGAAGAAACATTCCTCAGAAATGTCAAAAAGGGGAGCAAGGAAACTACAATATTTATCTCTCAATGTCCTATTAGCAATTGGCTGATGACAGCATGACTGCCATAGTTTTAAAAAGGCACAGTAGACTGAGACAAAGATCCCACATGGGAGATCTAACAAGGCTGACAGATATAAAAAGTTCAGAAATAAGCAAACACAGGCACTATATATAGCAGAGGGATCAATCAGTTCAGCTCAGCTCAGTCATGTCTGACTCTTTGCGACCCCCATGAATTGCAGCACGCCAGTCCTCCCTGTCCATCACCAACTGACGGAGCCTACTCAAACTCATGTCCATTGAGTCGGTGATGCCATCCAACCATCTCATCCTCTGTCCCCTTTTCCTCCCGCCTTCAGTCTTTTCCAGCATCAGGGTCTTTTCCAGTGAGTCAGTTCCTCGCATCAGGTAGCCAAAGTATTAGAGTTTCAGCTTCAGCATCAGTCCTTCCAATGAATATTCAGCACTGATCTCCTTTAGGATGGACTGGTTGGATCTCCTTGCAGTTCAAGGGACTCTCAAGAGTCTTCTCCAACACCACAGTTCAAAAGCATCAATTCTTCGGCGCTCAGCTTTCTTTATAGTCCAACTCTCACATACAAACATGACTATTGGAAAATAAAATACCTTTGAATAGATGTATCTTTGTTAGTAAAGTAACGTCTCTGCTTTTTAATATGCTGTCTAGGTTGTTCATAGCTTTCCTTCCAAGAAACAAGTGTTTTTTTTTTTTTTTTTAATTTCATGGCTGCAGTCACCATCTAAAGTGATTTTGGAGCCCCCAAAATACAGCCTGTCACTGTTTCCATTGTTTTCCCATCTCTTTACCATGAAGTGATGGGACCAGATGCCAAGATCTTAGCTTTCTGAATGTTGAGTTTTAAGCTAACTTTTTCACTCTCCTCTTTCACTTTCATCAAGAGGCTCTTTAGTTCTTCAATTTCTGCAACAAGGGTGGTGTCATCTGCTTATCTGAGGTTATTGATATTTTTCTCCCGGAAATCTTGATTCCAGCTTGAGCTTCATCCAGCACTGTGTTTTGCATGATGTACTCCATACAAGTTAAATAAGCAGGGTGACAATATACAGCCTTGATGTACTCCTTTCCTGATTTGGAACCAGTCTGTTGTTCCACGTCCAGTTCTAACTGTTGCTTCTTGACCTGAATACAGATTTCTCAGGAGGCAGGTCAGGTGGTCTGGTATTCCCATCTCTTAAAGAATTTTCCACAGTTTCTTGTGATCCACACACTCAAAGGCTTTGGCATAGTTAATAAAGCAGAAGTAGATATTTTTCTGGAACTCTCTTGCTTTTTTGATGATCCAACAGATGTCAATTTGATATCTGGTTCCTCAGCCTGTTCTAAATCCAGCTTGAACATCTGGAAGTTCATGGTTCATGTATTGTTGAAGCCTGGCTTATAGAATTTTGAGCATTACTTTGCTAGTGTGTGAGATCAGTGCAATTGTGCAGAGTTTGAACTTTGCCTTTCTTTGGGATTTGAATGAAAACTGACCTTTTCCAGTCCTGTGGCCAGTGCCAAGTTTTCAAAATTTGGTGGCATATTGAATGTAGCACTTTCACAGCATCATCTTTTAGGATTTGAAATAGCTCAACTGGAATCCCATCACCTACACTAACTTCACATTCCAGATGTCTGGCTCTAGGTGAGTGATCATACCATCGTGGTTATCTGGGTTGTAAAGATCTTTTTTGTACAGTTCCTTTGTGTATTCTTGCCACCTCTGCTTAATATCTCCTGCTTCTGTTAGGTCCATACCATTTCTGTCCTTTATTGTGTTCAGCTTTCCATGAAATGTTCCCTTGATATCTTTAATTTTCATGAAGAGATCTCTAGTCTTTCCCATTCTATTGTTTTCCTCTATTTCTTTGCATTGGTAGCTGAGGAAGGCGTTCTTATCTCTCTTTGCTATTCTTTGGAACTCTGCATTCAAATGGTATATCATTCCTTTTCTCCTTTCCTTTCACTTCTCTTCTTTTCATAGCTGTTTTTAAGGCCTCCTCAGACAACCATTTTGCCTTTTTGCATTTTTTTTTTTCCCTTGGGAAGTCTTGATCACTGCCTCCTATACAATGTCACAAACCACCTGCCACAGTTCTTCAGGCACTCTATCAGACCTAATCCCTTAAATCTATTTGTCACTTCCACTGTATAATTGTAAGGGATTTGATTTAGATCATACCTGAATGATCTAGTGGTTTTCCCACTTTCTTTAATTTACATTTGAATTTAGCAATATGGAGTTCCTGATCTGAGGCACAGTCAGCTCCCGGTCTTGTTTTTGCTGACTATATAGAGCTTCTCCATCTTTGCTGCAAAGAATATAATCAATCTGATTTCAGTGTTGACCATCTGGTGATGTCTATGTGTAGTGTCTTCTCTTGTGTTGTTGGAAGACGGTGTTTGCTATGACCAGTGCATTCTCTTGGAAAAGCTCTGTTAGCTTTTGACCTGCTTCATTCTGTACTCCAAGGCCAAATTTGCCTGTTACTCAAGGTATCTCTAGACTTCCTAATTTTGCATTCCAGTGCCCTATAATTAAAATGACATCTTTTTGGGGTGCTAGTTTTAGAAGGTCTTGTAGGTCTTCATAGAACTGTTCAACTTCGGCTTCTTCAGCATTACTCATTGGGACACAAACTTGGATTACTGTTATATTGAATGGTTTGCTTTGGAAATGAACAGAGATTATTCTGTCATTTTTGAGATTGCATCCAAGTACTGCATTTTGGACTCTAATTGACTATGATGGCTACTCCATTTCTTCTAAGGGATTCCTGCCCGCAGTAGTATATATAATGGTCATCTGAATTAAATACACCCTTTCTAGTCCATTTTAGTTCAATGATTCCTAAAATGTCAATGTTCACTTCTTGCCATATCCTGTTTGACCACTTCTGATTTGCCTTGATTCATGGACCTAACATTCCAGGTTCCTATGCAATATTGCTCTTTATAGCATCAGACTTTACTTCCATCACCAGTCACATTCACAATTGGGTGTTGTTTTTGCTTTGGCTCCATCTCTTCATTCTTTCTGGAGTTATTTCTCCACTGATATCCAGTAGCATATTGGGCACCTACTGACCTGAGAAGTTCATCTTTCAGTGTCCTATCTATTTGCCTGTTCATACTGTTCATGGGGTTCTCAAGGCAAGAATACTGCAGTGGTTTGCCATTTCCTTTCAGAACTCTCTGACCCGTCCGACTTGGGTGGCCCTACACGTCATGGCTCATAGTTTCATTGAGCTAGACAAGGCTGTGGTCCATGTGATCAGTTTGGTTACTTTTCTGTGATTGTGGCTTTCATCCTGCTGCTGTCTGATGGAGAAGGATAAGAGGCTTATGGAAGCTTCCTGATGGGAGAGACTGACTGAGGGGGAAAGAAGGTCTTGTTCTGATGCGCAGAGACATTTTTAGTAAATCTTTAATCCAATTTTCTGTTGATGAGAGATCAATAACTTCATCTAAAATCTGGACAAGGTATAAGCTTATAAGGTCTACCTAAATATGGCTATTCTTAGAGCTACACAACTGTAGATAATTAGTCTAACAATGTCACGTTAGACCATCTGGAAGTTTACTATACCCTCCATCCCAGCTTTATGTACACAAGAATGCAACAATTCTGCACACAGTCTGGTCTGGATACACACTAGGGACTACCTCAATTTATTTTTACTTTATTGATCTTGGAGTTGTGTAATCACAACAATAGCCTGATTACAGAACACATAAACAAGAGAATTACTTCACCTGAAATAGTCCTGTTGCCCACAGCCCTCCCAGGATAACACATCCTGGTCTAGGTATTCTCTTGAATTGAGACCTCTGAAACTAGAACTAGGGTCAGTTAACCACCTGTCTCTCAGATGGTGTCATTAGACTCTTAGATACACTGTGGCCCTCTCTTAATTTTCTGCCAATTTTCATCCTTACTGAAAGAAACAAAGATAACTGGGAAATAGCTTTGGATTAAAGTTGCCAAAAATGCTAAAAATTTTAACTTACTATAGTGTCCAGTTCATAAAACCTCTCTCCTTATATGTTCCATTGACTCTTATAGCACACACATTCATCAAATTTATGGCATAATCTCAGACTCAGCATCTCTCAAAGGACCCAATAACTTTCTGTCACCAAGCTTATTCTCCCTCTCTTAGCATTAATTTTATTGCTGGACTTTTCTATTTGTCTAACTCAAAACCTAACATTTCTTTCTCCCTCATATGCCACATCCAATCAATCTTCAAGTGTTCTAAGTTTGCCTTATCAATCTTGAGAATCTATCCCTCAATGGCTATATCCTCAGCTTCTGATTTATTTCTAGCCTTCATGGTTCCTCAGCTAAGCTACTTAGGGAGCTTCCTAATTGGATTTATTGCTATAGTCCCATGCCACCTAAATCCATTCTTCACAATGCAGCTATCAGAATGATTTTGTAAATCCAGACCTTATCATTTTATTGCCCACTCAAGCTCTTTTCATAACTATCAAACACAAGCATTTTGTTTAAATAGGATAGATGCTAATGCCAATATCTTTTTATTCCTTTTGATCTTTCACAGCAGCATTTCTAGTCATAAGGTCTTAAACTTTATCTACAAGAAATACCAAAGTCTTCCCAAACTTTCCCTGAACTTCAGCCCCATTTGCACATAACATTCTCACTTCCAAGGAAAATCTGTTCTTTGCCTTTCCAACAAATACCACCTTCCACCTCAGTCATACTGACAGAAACTCTAGTTATACAAGTTGAGTGAAGATTTTTAAATTTTACTGAAGAATAGTTGATTTACAATGTGTTAATTTCTGCTGTACAGCAGTGACTCAGCTTATATATGTAATATACATATAATTTCATATTCTTTTCCATATGGTTTATCACAAGATATTAAGGAAGGACCTATCGTCAACCCACCCTATATATAAGAGTTTGCATCTGCTAATTACAACCTCCCAGTCCTGCTCTCACTTACCTCATCTTGAGAGCCACAAGTCTGTTTTCTACGCCCATGAGTTGGTTCCTGTCAAGTAGGTAAGTTCATTCATATCACATTTTAGATTTCACATATAAGTGATATAATACAGTATTTGTCTTTCTGAGTTTCTTCACTTAGCATGAAAATCTCTAGTCCCATCCATGCTGCTACAAATGGCATTGTTTCATCCTTTTTTATGGATGTATTCCACTGTGTAGTATATCACATCTCTTACTTCATTCATCTGCCAATGGAATTTTATGTTCTTTGCCTGTCTTGGTTATTGTGGATGGAGCTGCTATAAAAATAGAGGTGCATATACCTTTTCAAATTAGAGTTTTGCTTGGGTGAGTGAAAATATTTTTACATCAAAGAGGTTTAGCTGCTCCAGAGGATGATGTCTGTCTACTCCAGTCATGGTTCTCTCATTACCTTTGACCAATGATCTAAGTCATCTCCTTCTCGTTAGCATAAGGTTCAACATATACATAAGGTACAGTTCTGGCTGAGACAGGATAAGTGTTCCATAGAAAGGTGACTTTATCAAAATAAAAAGAAATCATCTCAAAAGGAGAAAGCTCTTTATACTCTATTCTTATACTTTTTTTTTTTCAGAGTCTTCTTGTCATCACAAGGCGACAAGAAAACACACTCAGAAGGGTAGAGAAGGAAGAAGAAATTGGGATAAAATTCCCAGTAGACTTTCACTTTATTTTGTAAGATAACAATGTTATTTTAGCATTATGAAGCTCTCATATATCACAGGCTGCAAAATCTGAAGAGAAGATTATCACTAGGCAAAATATAATCAAATAGAAGTCCAGTTTAAAAAGATCACTTTGGTTCATGCCATAAACGTTTTTCTCTTATTATTCCATCAGGAAGCTTGATCTAAAATTTGCTATTAATTGTATTGGATAATAGGAACTAATAGCATGGAAAATACAATTGACCCTTGAACAACACAGGGGTTAGAGATGCTGACTGAACATGCAATCAAAAAACCCAAAAAGCTAGGAATAATTTATAGTCAACCTCCTATACCTCTGTTTCTGCACCCATGAATTCAACCAATGATAAGATTGTATAGTGCATGTATGCATGCTCAACTGCTTTAGTCAGTGTCTGACCCTTTGCGACCCTACAGACTGTAGCCCTCCAGGCTCCTCTGCCCATGGAATTCTCTAGGCATGAATACTGGAGTGGGTTGCTGTGCCCTCCTCAGGATTGTGTAGTACTGTACCTATTTATTGAAAAATGTAAGTGGACCCATGCAGTTCAAACCCACATTGTTCATAAGTCTACCATGCATTATGTTTAACAATGAACATTGTCTCAAAAGAAAATATTTATTAAAGATCTCAATTACTGTAAGGAAATATTATTCATATATTAAATGAACAATTCAAAGTCATTTTAATATGACAAATATATTCTAATTATAATTTAAAATCCATTATATTGTCATATTTTGCCTCATATTGAATAAAATAGTTTTTTTATTGACTATACTTTTATTTATTTATTTTTAATATAAATTTATTTATTTTAATTGGAGGCTAATTACTCTCAATATTGTATTGGTTTTGCTATACATCAACATGAATCCACCACGGGTGTACACGTGTTCCCCATCCTGAACCGTCCTCCCACCTGCCTCCCCATACCATCCTTCTGCGTCATCCAGGTGCACCAGCCCCGAGCATCCTGTATCCTGCATCAAACCTGGACTAGCGATTCATTTCACATATGATATTATACATGTTTCAATGCCATTCACCCAAATCATCCCACCCTTGCCCTCTCCCGCAGAGTCCAAAAGACTGTTCCATACATCTGTGTCTCTTACTGTCTCACATACAGGATTATTATTACCATCTTTCTAAATTCCATATATATGTGTTAGTATACTGTATTGGTATTTTTCTTTCTGGCTTTCTTCACTCTGTATACTAGGTTCCAGTTTCATCCACCTCATTAGAACTGACTCAAATGTATACTTTTTAATGGCTGAGTAATACTCCATTGTGTATATGTACCACAGCTTTCTTATCCATTCATCTGCTGATGGACATCTAGGTTGCTTCCATGTCCTGGCTATTATAAACAGTGCTGCGATGAACACTGGGGTACACATGTCTCTTTCAATTCTGGTTTCCTCAGTGTGTATGCCCAGCAGTGGAATTGCTGGGTCATAAGGCAGTTCTGTTTCCAGTTGTTTAAGGAATCTTCACACTGTTCTCCATAGTGGCTGTACTAGTTTGCATTCCCACCAACAGTGTAAGAGGGTTCCCTTTTCTCCACACCCTCTCCAGCATTTATTGCTTATAGACTTTTGGATCGCAGCCATTCTGACTGACATGAAACGGTACCTCATAGTGGTTTAGATTTGCATTTCTCTGGTAATGAGTGATGTTGAGCATCTTTTCATGTGTTTGTTAGCCATCTGTACACTTTGTTTTAGTTTGCTTTTCCCCCCATTTCACATGTCTTTGCTGTAAAGTTACAACAGGAGAGCCAAAGACTTAATACTGAAATACATAATATGATGAAAATAAGAAATCATTGCAAAGACTAGTCCAGGGTCTATATAAATAATACAGTCATGTCTAGAAAAATAATTCCTACCCTAATCTCTAAAAACTGTTATGTAGCTCAGTCAGTAAAGAATCTGCCTGCAATGCAGGAGACCAGGTTTGATTCCTGGGTTGGGAAGATCCCCTGGAGAAGGAAATGGCAACCCACTCCAGTATTCTTGCCTGGAGAATCCCATGGACAGAGGAGCCTGGAGGGCTATAGTCCATGGGGTCAAAGAGTCGGAGACGGTTTATCGACTAAACCACCACCACCACCAAGAGCAGAGGAATAGGTTTTTATTTGGTAGACTCTAATAGAAGAAATAATTCTGAATGTGATCAGGCATTATTTTGCAGTTTTTACTTTAGCTCCAACGCACGAAAGGAAATCCTTCCACTTATCTAAATGTATATCCTTGTTTTAACAGCTTACATTTCAAAAAGACAATCTTTTTTTTTTTTCATTTCATTAGACTATGAGCCTATGTCTATGTAGCAAAATTAACTTAGAAAATTCCAAACACAAGAGAGAATCACTTACATACTTATCTGTGATCATCCACCTCACCTTGAGCAACTTCACCTTTCCAAGTGCTATAATCTATGCAAGGGAAACAATATTTAGGTGATTATACAAAATATTTAGTGGGGAGAAAGCCAAATTACTTTCAAGTTCTAGAAAATTAGTTCATAAACACTGTCCTTTGTGTTCAAATTCCAGAATGAAAGATATGTCTAATTTTTTGTTCAGTCTGTCAGTAATTAAAGTTCCAGGCAACATGCTAGTCATTATGGAAATCAAGACTAAGATAAAAGCATTGTCCTAAAATATTGTAGACCAAGTGGAAGAGAGAAAAGTGAATAAAGAGGTACAAAACTGACTATTACATTTGTAACTGTGGTATGAAAAGATAAAGAAATAGGTGAAAAAAATAAAAATAGAGGAAGGCTACAGAGAAAACGTGGTATTTAAGCTGATCCTTGAAGGATGAGCAACAGAGCACAGAAGAGAGATACGAAGAAAGGGATTTTGAGGCCAAAGATTTTGTCACAAGCAGCTTAGCAAAGGTAGGACGCAGTGTAAGTACGAGAGAAACACAAAAGACACAGTTGGCCAGATTATGGAACGCTTTTAATTTCAAGGCAAATAGGCATGTAGGAAATAGGGAATCACTGTAGTATTTAAACAAGTCAGAGATATATCTGGATTTCTGGTAGAGTCCCTTGGTAGGTCTGTGAAAGATGAGTTTTAAAGGGACAAGACTGGAGACAGGGGCATGAGTTATGATACAGCACATGGATCAATCAATCAATCTCGGTAGTATCTTAAGAAGATTGACAAGGTAAAGAGAATGGAGGTCTGAAGAAGCTAGAGAAGTAAATTAGACTGAACTTAGAGACACTTGAGATTTGAGTCTTCAAGGTAAAATAAGAAAACCGTTTGGCTTATTGAGGGTGTTTCAATTTACTGAAGGATAAAAGAAGGAAAACCAAAGTGGATTACTTTTGTGGTTCTTACTTATGTTGGTTATTTTTGTTTGTTTGGGGAATGAGAATGGTTGGAAAACAGTAAGTCTACTGATGGCCAACAAGATGTCAGAAATGTGTGCTATGGGGACGGTTTTCAATACATTTAACAAACAGCTTAACGGGAGCACCAGGTGAGGCCAGCTGGGAGGAGGCGCCAGTGCCTAGAGCCACCCTGTTGTGTCAAGTCTTCAGATTCTCAAGTGCAGGAGATGTGAAGCAGGACATTGTGGGAAGGAGTGTGGCAGTAGGGTGCAGGCAGTGACTATTAACTAGTATTGAAGTATTTCAAGATTTTAGCTACCAGTATGTTAAGAGGGTCCATACAACCTAAGCATCATCCCTCAGTGAAGTTAGGAAACAGCACAATTCAAAAATCTGTAGTTCTTTCCACACTTTAAGATATAGAGGCAGCATGTCTCTTTGGTGGAGAATGTTCTTTTGAATGGGAGCACTTTAATGCTATTATATTTTTGCAAGATAAGTCTCAGGCTCAGGACCTAGGCCAGAAGGTACAAGTGGAGGGAAAAAGGGGGAAAATGCTTTCAATAATAAACCAAAAGAATTTCTCGTATGTTGGAGAGAAGATATTTGCCCTAAAGAGATATTTTGATAGAGGAGACTTTTTTAGCCTTTCCTAAGAGTCAATGACGGAGAAGGCAATGGCACCCCACTCCAGTACTTTTGCCTAGAAAATCCCATGGACGGAGGAGCCTGGTAGGCTGCAGTCCATGGGGTCGCTAGAGTCGGACACAACTGAGCGACTTCACTTTCACTTTTCACTTTCATGCATTGGAGAAGGAAATGGCAACCCACTCCAGTGTTCTTGCCTGGAGAATCCCAGGGACAGGGGAGCCTAGTAGGCTGCCGTCTCTGGGGTCGCAGAGTCGGACACGACTAAAGCGACGCAGATGCAGCAGCAGCAGCAGCAGCAGCAAGACTCAATGAAGCAAGAACTTTAACAGGATGAGTGGGTCCCAGCAAGATGGTGGCTGATGAGACCCAAGTAGAGGAGCAGCCAGCAGGATGGTGCCAGGGAAAAGTAGGATAAATGTCAAGTGTGGGGGGAAGGGAACTGATGAACAGAGCTATGAAATGCAGAAGCAGTGATTTGGTAGCCAAAGTTAACAAAGCATAAGTCCAAACAGGAAATAATAAGTACCAATTTAAGGTTCTTTTGAGGATATTTATTAGTCAGTATAGTCTAAGCTATGATTTTTCCAGGAGTCATGCATGGATGTGAGAGCTGGACCATACAGAAGGCAGAGCAACAAGAACTGAAGCTTTCAAACTATGGTGCTAGAGAAGCCTCCTGAGAGAGAGTCTCTTGGACTGCAAGGAGATCAAACCAGTCAACCCTAAAGGAAATTAACTCTGAGTATTCATTGGAATTTTCCACCATTTATTGTGATGCACACAATCAAAGGCTTTGGCATAGTCAATAAAGCAGAAATAGATGTTTGTCTGGAACTCTCTTGCTTTTTCCATGATGCAGCAGATGTTGGCAATTTGATCTCTGGTTCCTCTGCCTTTTCTAAAACCAGCTTGAACATCAGGAAGTTCACGGTTCACATATTGCTGAAGCCTGGCTTGGAGAATTTTGAGCATTACTTTACTAGCATGTGAGATGAGTGCAATTGTGTGGTAGTTTGAGCATTCTTTGGCATTGCCTTTCTTTGGGATTGGAATGAAAACTGACCTTTTCCAGTCCTGTGGCCACTGCTGAGTTTTCCAAATTTGCTGGCATATTGAGTGCAGCACTTTCACAGCATCATCTTTCAGGATTTGAAATAGCTCCACTGGAATTCCATCACCTCCACTAGCTTTATTCATAGTGATGCTTTCTAAGGCCCACTTGACTTTACATTCCAGGATGTCTGGCTCTAGGTCAGTGATCACACCATCGTGATTATCTGGGTCATGAAGATCTTTTTTTTTTTACAGTTCTTCTGTGTGTTCTTGCCATCTCTTCTTAATATCTTCTGCTTCTGTTAGGTCCATACCATTTCTGTCCTTTATCGAGCTCATCTTTGCATGAAATGTTCCTTTGGTATCTCTGATTTTCTTGAAGAGATCCCTAGTCTTTCCCATTCTGTTGTTTTCCTCTATTTCTTTGCATTGATCGCTCAAGAAGGTTTTCTTATCTCTTCTTGCTATTCTTTGGAACTCTGCATTCAGATGCTTATATCTTTCCTTTTCTCCTTTGTTTTTCACTTCTCTTCTTTTCACAGCTATTTGTAAGGCCTCCCCAGAAGCCATTTTGCCTTTTTGCATTTCTTTTCTATGGGAATGGTCTTGATCCCTGTCTCCTGTACAATGTCATGAACCTCATTCCATAGTTCATCAGGCACTCTATCTGTCAGATCTAGGCCCTTAAATCTATTTCTCACTTCCACTGTATAATCATAAAGGATATGATTTAGGTCATACCTGAATGGTCTAGTGGTTTTCCCTACTTTCTTCAATTTAAGTCTGAATTTGGCAATAAGGAGTTCATGATCTGAGCCACAGTCAGCTCCTGGTCTTGTTTTTGCTGACTGTATAGAGCTTCTCCATCTTTGACTGCAAAGAATATAATCAATCTGATTTCGGTGTTGACCATCTGGTGATGTCCATGTATAGAGTCTTCTCTTATGTTGTTGGAAGAGGGTGTTTGTTATGACCAGTGCATTTTCTTGGCAAAACTCTATTAGTCCTTGCCCTGCTTCATTCCGTATTCCAAGGCCAAATTTGCCTGTTACTCCAGGTGTTTCTTGACTTCGTGGGAAATAGATGGGGAAACAGTGGAAACAGTGTCAGACTTCATTTTTCTGGGCTCCAAAATCACTAAGATGGTGACTGCAGCCATGAAATTAAAAGACACTTACTCCTTGGAAGGAAAGTTATGACCAACCTAGATAGCATATTCAAAAGCAGAGACATTACTTTGCCAACAAAGGTTCATCTAGTCAAGGTTATGGTTTTTCCTGTGGTCATGTATGGATGTGAGAGTTGGACTGTGAAGAAGGCTGAGCACCGAAGAATTGATGCTTTTGAACTGTGGTGTTGGAGAAGACTGTTGAGAGTCCCTTGGACTGCAAGGAGGTCCAACCAGTCCATTCGGAAGGAGATCAGCCCTGGGATTTCTTTGGAAGGAATGATGCTAAAGATGAAACTCCAGTACTTTGGCCACCTCATGCGAAGAGTTGACTCATTGGAAAAGACTCTGATGCTGGGAGGGATTGGGGGCAGGAGGAGAAGGGGACGACAGAGGATGAGATGGCTGGATGGCATCACTGACTCGATGGACGTGAGTCTCAGTGAACTCCGGGAGTTGGTGATGGACAGGGAGGCCTGGCTTGATGCGATTCATGGGGTCGCAAAGAGTCAGACACGACTGAGCGACTGATCTGATCTGATTCATTGGAAGGACTGATGCTGAAGCTCCAATACTTTGGCCACCTGATGCAAAGAGCTGACTCACTGGAAAAGACCCTGATGCTGGGAGGGATTGAAGGCAAAAGGAGAAGGGCGCAGCAGAGGATGATATGGTTAGACAACATCACCAACTCAATGGACATGAATTTGAGCAACTCTGGGAGATAAGTAAGGACAAGGAAGACTGGTGTGCTGCACTCCATGGGGATGCAGAGTCAGATAGTGATATAGCAACTGAATGGCAACAACAGAATAGCTTGAAGGTATGAGCTTCCTAAAGTCAAACAGGATAAACATGCAGCCTACAGGTAAATGGATATTAAATAGGAGATAAAGGAGAAGATTGGGCTTCCTTTGTAGCTCAGTCGGTAAAGAATCTGCCTGCAATGCAGGAGACCGGGGTTCGATTCCTGGGTGGGAAAAGTAGATATTAAATAGGAGGTAAAGGAAAACATGATATTTTAGGTAAAATACAGATACAATATTTAAGTTCTTCCTTAAGTACTTTGTGCAAAAGATAATTCCACTATTCCAGATGGTTTGATGACAACAATTTTGTAGAATTAGGAGAACCAACAACAAAATTCTGCAGGACAGTAACATCTGTAGAACAAATGGAGAAAGAGGTGACTTTCAGGAAAACTAAGAGGGCACTCTTAAATGTAGAAGAACTAGAAGAATGGATTTTTGAAGACACTAAGATTTTTAAAGTGTATATAATCAGAATAAGTTAATTAAGATAGAACTGAAAAGAATCAGTTTGGTATTTGGTAGTAAAAAAGCAATTAGGAAGCAACAATGGAGACCTCTCAGTAAAGTAGGGGTAACATAGCCTATTTAAAATGAGTTGAGAAAAGAAAAGGTGGAAGGGAAAAAGAAATAGCAAGTACAGGCCAAACTCTTGCTAAAGGATTGTATGGACAAGAAATGATGCAAGAGAAGAGCTAAAGAAATTACTGGGTTGAGGAAGATATTTTTCTTAAGATGAGATCAAGCTAAACATATTTATATGGTAAAGGAAGCTACAAGCAAGGAAGGGAAATAAAGAAAGAGAGGTAGGGACAAATAGATAGTGATAGAGGTCTCCAAAGAACTAGAGAGTGATAACGATCCAAATGCAAGGAGGTAGCACTAAGAAGAAGAAAGTTCTCTTCTTCCTGGAATCCTTGTCTCTTTAATTCCTGTTTCAGAGCTGGAAAATTCAGAGCTCTGAAATAAGTGAGAGGATAATTGACAGGTTGCATTACGATGGTGTTGTTCAGTTGCTAAATCATGTCTGACTCTTTGCAACACCATGGACTGTAGCCCCACGCCCACACCACCACCCCCACACTCCGCCACCTACTGCTGGCTCCTCTGTCCATGGAATTCTCCAGCCAAGAATACTGGAGTGAGTTGCTGTTCCCTTCTCCAGGGGATCCTCCCAAACCAGGGATCAAACCCATGTCTCCTGCATTGCAGGTGGATTCTTTACCACTGAGTAGCCAGGAAAGCCCCTACAACAGCACAGCTCTTAATAATTTGTTGTGTAATAATAACTGAAGTCCCCTTCCACAATTTTAAAAAATAGTTTTTATATTTAAGGCAATACTTGGAAGAGTTTGGATATGGAAAAGTTATTCCTTGAGGATGCTGTTTGAATAGTGATCCTGTTTTTTTTTTACCTTTTTATTATTATTATTAATTTTTACTTAACAATATTTTATTGGTTTTGCCAGTATGTAAATCATTCCACACAATACCATCAGCAGCAGAATAATTATGGAAGGTCATTTCATTTGAAAACTCTAAGTCTCTCATAAAGAAAACTGGTTTTAAAAGAAGTGTTTCCATCTCTTTGACTTCTATATGGAGGGAGTATTTTGGGGGAGGGAGGTATTTGGTTTTGTTTATGAATTTAGCGATTATGTGGGTCTCAAAAAAATAAGGTAAATGATTGAAGTATGTACAAGTGGGTTTATAAATGCTTGATTCATATCACTGACAAGCAGCTTATGAAAGTCATTAAAAAAGTGGATTCTGAAACTGAACTGCCCAGGACTGAATCCCTTTTCTTGAGTAAATTACTTAATCTAAGTCTGAGTGCCTTCCTCTGAAACAGAGCAATGAATAACAGCAATAATAATCGTATTACTCACGTCATAAAATAATTAAGAGGTTTGTGTGTATGTATGTTTGTGTGTGTGTGTGTAAATGCACTTGGAGTGGCTAAAGATGCATTTGAAGTGGCTAAAACATTTCTTTCTCCCAGAATATAATGAGTTTCCTCACAAATAAGAATCAGCTAGAAGATAAAGTGATCAAACCACATATTTGCTATAATTTATTAAAACTCTAGGATTTTGACATTTTTATAATCTTCATGTTAAAGACAGAAAAAATGCTGCACTATTTATTTGACCCAAGGAAAAGCATTAAGTAAATTCAAGACCACATACTTAACCAGGATCAGCTTAACCTGGAAAATCAACTTACAGTGTGTGTGTCCTGTATGTATGTATGTGTGTGTGTGTGCATGTGTGTTGTGGCAAATACTACTTAAAGAAATTGAACAGCAGGTGCCTGTTATTAAAGTCAGTCTCTGCCAGTTTGCAGTGCATCCCACTGACCTCCTCAGAGGGAAACAGCCACTGGAAATATGAAAATCCAGTTACAAATTTCCACAGAGCCCTGTGAGACCTATAGATGGGTGGACACAGAGTAGAGATGCATATTCCAAATAGCTGACATTTTGATAATACATTCTTTTGAAAGAGACATCAGAAAAGGAGACCTTTACTAGTTCTGTCTTAGAATGTCAGTGGGGTGCTTCAGGGATTCACTGAAGTCCTCATCCTGTTGAACTTCCACCTTTTGCTGATCAAAAACGTCAGTTCTAAAACAAAACTAAATAAATAAAAGTTGGCTTTCTCTCATAAATTCCTCAAGGAGAAACAGATATGCAGTCATAAATTATAGATTCTCTGCCTTTTAAAAAATGGCACTTTGTACAATGTCTGCAATCTGATTATTTTTTAATCTTTTCTCCACACAGTATTTCAGAATTATCATACTACAATGACATTAGGAATTCATATTCAGAAAACTAATGGAGATCCAAGGTTGATGGAGAAGAGCTGAACACCTTGGGAATGAATTCACCATTTTAATACATGTCACAGCTATAATCTAATGATAGCTGTTAAATGTACGTTGATCTCAAAGTTCCTGATTGCTGATAATGAAAATGGCTCACTGAAATGTAACAAGGTTTCATAAATAATTCCATTGGTTTGAATGAGGACCAGTGAACCACAATTTCCATTGCATTTTAGGCACTGACATCTAAAAAAATATAAATATGCTTTAATACCATGAAAAAAAAAGGTGGGATATTTAGTATCTTTTCATGTTTATGGAACAAACCCCAAACCCATAGGACACATGAGAGTCTGCATAAATAATGTAGTTATATCTACCCAATACATGCCTATATCTAGAAAACAAAGAATAACGTGGCTTTCAAATAAAAATTTTTTCTAACCCTTTCTTCATCACTCTTCTCACTAAAACAGATAAAGTATGCCTTCTCTATCAAAAGACAAACAGCAGAGAAAATATTTGCAAACCGTGTATCAGATAAGGGTCTAGTATCTAGAAAATAAAACAATTCTTAAAACCTAACAGAAAGAAACAAAAAATAGGAAAAGAGTTCAACAGACACTTCTCCAAAAAACACGTATTAATACTGACCAATAAAGCATAAAAAGATGTTCAGCATCACTATTAATTAGGTAAATGAAAATCAAACCACAATGAAATACTACTTCATATTCATTACAGTGGATATAACTTAGAAAATGAAAAATAATATGTTGGTTAAGAAGTGGAGAAATCCAAACTCGAACTGTTGTTGGGAATGTGGAATGATTCAGCCATATGGGAAAAGTTTGGCAGTTCCTTAAAAAGCTTAAATATTGAATATGCAATCCCACAATTCCACTCCTAGGTATATACCCAAAAGAACTGAAAGAGGTACTCAAAACAAATGTACACATCTGAGTATTGATAGAAACAAGGTTCAAAATAGCCAAAAGCTGGAAACAGCCCAAATGTTGATCAACAGATGACGGCACAGACAGAAACCAGTCACAAGAGGTCATATATTATATGATTCTCCAAATATTTTTTTGTGGCACACAAAACATATTTTACTTATATCAGTGATCCAGAATAAGTACATCCAGAGAGTCAGAAAGTAGATTAATGGCTTTCAGGGCCTTTGTGGGGAGAAAGGAATGGGGAATGACTATATGCTGTGATATATTTCCTTTGTGGGTGAAGAACATTTTTGAAACTAAATAGAGGTTATAGTTGCACAACTCCGTGAATATACAAAAGACCGCTGAAGTGTTCACTATGATTAATTTTATACTGTGAGAATTTCACTTCAATAGTAAAATGTCAGACAGTATTCCTACATGAGTCATCCCCCTGACTGTCTCAAGAATTATGTCTTAACTTTCTGTATCTTCAACCTCTCAGTCTCCCACTTTTTGTTTTATTGAGATA
Organism: Bos grunniens; assembly: GCF_055505025.1. NCBI lineage: Eukaryota > Metazoa > Chordata > Mammalia > Artiodactyla > Bovidae > Bos > Bos grunniens. The sequence continues at coordinate 98,687,646 of NC_141171.1, read as the reverse complement.
TAATTTACATACCATAGCATTTAGCCATTGGAAATACATAATACCATGGTCTTTAGTATATTCACAGAATTGTAACAATCATCAAAATCTGATTGTAGAACACTTCCCCAATCCAATAACAGTCAGTCCTAACTCCAGATAGCTAGTAAGCTACTTTCCATGTCTATGAATTTGTCTATTCTGGACATTCTATAAATGGAATCACATAATATGTGGCCTTTTTTGTCTAACTTCTTTACTTTAACATGGTGTTTTCAAGGTTCATCCACACTTAGAAGCATCGATACCTTCTTCCTTTTATAACTCATATAAATGTTACATTTTATTTAACCATTCATCTGTTAATGGACATTTGGGTTGTTTTCAGACTTTTGTCTACTATCAGTAGCGGTGCTATGAATATTCATGTGTAAGTTTTTGTGTAGATATGTTTTATTTTTCTTGAAATTATAACTAGGAGGGGGACTGCTGGACCATAAGGTAATTCTACAGAGAAGGCAATGGCACCCCACTCCAGTATTCTTGCCTGGAAAATCCTATGGATGGAGGAGCCTGGTCGGCTGCAGTCCATGGGGTCCTAAGAGTCAGACACGACTGAGCAACTTCACTTTCACTTTCTACTTTCATGCATTGGAAAAGGAAATGGCAACCCACTCCAGTGTTCTTGCCTGGAGAATACCAGGGATGGGGGAGCCTGGTGGGCTGCCGTCTATGGGGTCGCACAGAGTCGGACATGACTGAAGTGACTTAGCAGCAGCTGCAGCAAGGTAATTTTAACATTCTGGTTTGGTTTAGTCATTCAGTTGTGTCCGACTCTTGAGACCCCTTGGACTGTAGCCCACAAGGCTCCTCTGTCCATGGGATTCTCCAGGCAAGAATACTGAAGCGGATTGCAATTTCCTTCTCCAGGGGATCATCCTGCTCCAGGGGTTGAATCCTGATTTGCCGCAATGCAGGTGGATTCTTTACCAACTGAGCTACCAGGGAAGAGAAACTGCCAAATTTATTTCTACAATGGCTTTTGACAATACCATTTACATTTCTCAGTTTAATGTAATTTACTTTCTTTGTCTGCCATCTAACATATGCACTTACAATCAGTAGAAGATTGTGTTCTACCCTTCCTTCTTAGGGTGGCTCCTAGAGTTCATGGAATTTGAGGGAAGTGATAGTATGGCACCAAATTTGCCACCCAGTGCTACAAGAATTAAGTCACTAGTCACTGCATTTGTTCACCTTCAATATACACTGAAATGAATTCAGAGCAGAATGAAGCACCCTGTCTTCAGGGAAATTTGGCAGAAAAGACTTTTAGATAGCTAGATATTTTCAGGAGAAATTTTTTAAAAATCAAATTCTTGCATTTTTGCATACTTAGAAAAGCACTAAAACTATGAACTAAGATGTTTGTTCCAAATGAATAGCAAATGCAGAGTTCCAAAGAATAGCAAGGAGAGATGAGAAAGTCTTCCTCAGTGATCAATGCAAAGAAATAGAGGAAAATAATAGAATGGGAAAGACTAGAGATCTCTTCAAGAAAATTAGAGATACCAAGGGAACATTTCCTGCAAAGATGGACTCGATAAAGGACAGAAATGGTATGGACCTAACAGAAGCAGAAGATATTAAGAAGAGGAGGCAAGATTACACAGAAGAACTGTAAAAAAAAAGATCTTCATGACCCAGATAACCATGATGGTGTGATCACTGACCTAGAGCCAGACATCCCAGAATGAGAAGTCAAGTGGGCCTTAGGAAATGTCACTATGAACAAAGCTAGTGGAGGTAATGGAATTCTAGCTGAGCTATTTCAAATCCTAAAAGATGATGCTGGGAAAGTGCTGCACTCAATATGCCAGCACATTTGGAAAATTCAGCAATGGCCACAGGACTGGAAAAGGTCAGTTTTCATTCCAATCCCAAAGAAAGGCAACACCAAAGAATGTTCAAATTACCGAACAACTGTACTCATCTTACACGCTAGCAAAGTAATACTCAAAATTCTCCAAGCAAGGCTTCAACAGTATATGAACTGAAAACTTCCAGATGTTCAAGCTGGATTTAGAAAAGATGGAGGAACGAGAGATCAAATTGTCAACATCTGCTGGATCACAGAAAAAGCAAGAGAATTCCAGAAAAACACCTACTATCTACTTCTGCTTCACTGACTACACCAAAACCTTTGACTGTGTGGATCACAACAAACTGGAAAATTCTTCAAGAGATAGGGATGCCAGACCACCTGACCTGCCTCCTGAGAAGTCTGTATGCAGGTCAGGAAGCAACAGTTAGAACTGGACATGGAAAAATGGACTGGTTCCAAATCGGGAAAGGAGAACACAAAGGCTGTATGTTGTCACACTGCTAAGTTAACTTATATGCAGAGTGCATAATGAGAAACGCTGGGCTGGATGAAGCACAAGCTGGAATAAAGATTGCAGGGAGAAATGTCAATAACCTCAATATGCAGTTGATTCCACCTTTATTGCAGAAAGTGAAGAACATCTAAAGAGCCTCATGATGAAAGTAAAAGAGGAGAGTGAAAAAATTGGCTTAAAACTCAACATTCAAAAATCTAAGACCATTGCATCCAGTCCCATCACTTCAAGGCAAATAGATGGGGAAACAATGGAAACATAGTGACAGAATTTATTTTCTTTGGCTCCAAAGTCACTTCAGATGGTGACTGCAGCCATGAAATTAAAAGACACTTGCTCCCTGGAAGCAAAGCTATGAACAACCTAGACAGCATATTAAAAAGCGAAGACATTAGTTTGCCGACAAAGGTCTATCTAGTCAAAGCTATGGTTTTTACAGTAATCATGTGTGATGTGAGAGTTGGACTATAAAGAAAGCTTAGTGCTGAAGAATTGATGCTTTTGAACTGTGTTGTTGGAGAAGGCTCTTGAGAGTCCCTTGGACCTCAAGGTGATCAAACCAGTTAATCCTAAAGGAAATCGGTCCTGAATATTCATTAGAAAAACTGATGCTGAAGCTGAAACTCCAATACTTTGGCCACCTGATGCAAAGAACCAACTCACTGGAAAAGACCCTGATGCTGGGAAAGATTGAAGGCAGGAGTAAAAGGGGATGACAGAGGATGAGATGGTTGAGTGGCATCACTGACTCAATGGGCATGAGCTTGAGTAAACTCCGGGAGTTGGTGATGGACAGGGAGGCCTGGCGTGCTGCAGTCCATGGGGTTGCAAAGAGTCAGACATGACTGAGCGAATGAACTGAACTGAAGATGTCTGTCCCTTGTGACTAGCTGCAACCTTCTACTGAGATCTATGTTTGATTGTGCATATTCTCTTCACCTAAACCACATGCATACTAACCACCACCCCCTCTTACTCCTTCAGAGAAGTTTTCAGAGCCCTCTGAGAGGCTGTCTCCTGGGCTCTAGTCTAACTGAATAAATTTGACTCATGGCTTTTATTCTTGTGTGGGTTTTGTTTTTTTTTTAGTTGACAATAGAAAGGTAAAATAGTGCTTAAAGTATAGAAAGAAATAAAGGTACAATACTTGGTTAACTGAATTCACAATCATAGGAATCTGAACCTTATATATGCAAATATAATTAGAATAATGCTTACGATGTGCATACATGTACCCTTGATCAAATCTTGGAAGTTATGTCTCAGGAAATGACTATTATACCTTTAATTGGTTGGAGGAAACTTTCTTCAAACTGGGACCGTAGCTGTTTAAGTGATGGAAGGCAGAGAGTTGGCAAGCTTTACAAGCAGTGGTCCTGGAGGAAAGCAAGAAATTTGACTGAGATAATTAAAAGCAAACAACAAAAAGATCAGAAGAATCACAGATTTGTATAAAGAGATTTAGAGTAAAATCTTGGTCCAAATTTGAAGGACGTTTGGAAAGTCACTATATGGTGCAAAGGAAGCAGGTGGCAAGGTTAAAGCAGAGGTCAAATTGATTTAACAGCAGTTCTAAGAAATTGCTGGAGTCAGGCAGGACTGAAGTCTGCAAGTGAAAAGATATAAAACCAGGCCAGGTGGACGAAGCTGGCTCTGATGCTTGGCAGCTTATACACTTGGTTAAGAGTATAATTGATAAAAGTCCACGTGATGCTAAAAGGCTGATTGGAAACTGTTTACAGCAGAAAGAAGTGAATACTTCAAGACCAGTCTCTGATCCTCTTTTGTGTCCATCTTTTATATAGATTGATGAGAAGAGAAAAGAAAGTCAATTTAGATGATTTAAGAAACACTCTCCTTCCAGCCAGCCATGCACACTGAGTCTGCTGTTTCCAAACACACTGGTGATAGGAATTACCTGGCAGCAACAAGAAATATCTTTCATTAAACAGAAGGTTTTTCAAAGACCATTCAGTCAAGCAAATGGCTACCTCATTAACCAAACTGGGAAGGAGTCCAAATATTTACAGAATAACTATATTCAACACCTACGGCCCATCCCAAGCTTCTTTCATGGGCTTTCCATCCTTTCAGCTGAATTAAAGCAGCCCACCATTTTCCCAGGTAGCGTTTCAATGCTTTTTTTTTTTTTTTATTCCAGACAAAGCATGACAGACACTGATAAAGGAAACTACGTATTAATTTTCCATCACCCAAAATAAAGAAAAGAAGACATGTTCAGATGCTCCATGCTTCCACTGAGGCTTGATGTATAAATTCCAAGCCATTCATTTAAGCGAGTTCACGTCATCATTTGTTCAGCTATGCATGAAAGCTTAACCAGTCAGACTGCAGAAAACATATAATTATCATGTCTATTCTAATTCTAAAACTCCCTTTGAGTCCCTTTTGCAAGTAAAATTATCTCAAAAAGCAATATTCTGTTTATTTAGTCTCAAATCCTCTCACTTTAAAAAAGTATTACCTGTAATTTGATTGGGGGAAAAAAAAAAAAGGTTGTTCAAAATTTTTGCAGCAGTTTAGTGTACTAAAATAAAATCAGGCTTAAGGAGACGGTATTTGCCTAAGATCTCCCTGACCTCTACTTAAAACCTACTTTCTACAGTATTTTCTATATACACCCACCCTTAGGTTCTTAGTGACCTCCAATTTCCTCTTTACTCTCAGGATGCTAATAATCAGAAGCCATGACCTCATGCTTCAGAGGGTTCTTATCCAGCCTCCAATCAAAATACACCTGCCTTTGGCTTTAATTTTTTAGAACTTCTCTCTTGAAAGGCACTTTAGTCCTCAGATTTATTAATTATGATTGGCTGTTTATCTTAGCACCCCTCTAAGAAAATGTATTTAAATCCAAACAGGAACCTTCTGTTCATAAATCTTCATTCAGAGAAATAATCCTGATGGTAGGAACGCCAAGCACTACATAGCAGGCTACTCTGGAGAAATTCTGAACAAAACATAAGCAACTGCCTTTTTCAACTTTGCATCAGACTGATTGCCTCAGTCTAGAAAATAAATGCACATGGATAGAAAATCTTCAAAGAGCAAAGCCTAAAAGCTAAGTCACAGGAGTCGTTCATCATAGCATTAGGTAATTCTTGACCCTTGGGATGATTGATGTGTTTAATTTAAACTGGCCTGGGTACACTCGATGTGTCCCTGACGTGGTAATAGGGTGAGTGGGAGAGATGGAGGAGATTTTAATGGAAAGCAGTTTTCTTTCAAACTTCCTGTGTGTTTTTTTTAATGACAATTTCTAAAGTGTTTTAATCACTGCCATATTATTCAATTCTACCCTATTCTCTGGGTTTCTTCTAAAATAACAGTGAGGTATAACATTGTCTTAAGTCCCATTGCATAAGTGGAAACTTGCATTATCATATGTAAAATAAATAGCCCACGGGAATTTACTGTATGGCTCAGGAAACTCAAACAGGGGCTCTGTATCAACCTAGAGGGGTGGGATGGGGTGGGAGATGGGAGGGAGGTTCAAAAGGAGGGGATGTATGCATACCTATGGCTGATTCGTATTGAGATTTGACAGAAAACAGCAAAATTCTATAAAGCAATTATCCTTCAATAAAAAATTAATTAATTTAAAAAATAAAATAATAGATATAACTTTGTCTTAAGTCCCACTGCATAAACAATTTATTTTTAAATAAGTAACAAGTAATAAAGCCTTTCATAGAGAACTCCTTCAGTTTCTTAGGACAGTAGAACCTGGAGTCAGGTGAAATCCCACTTAATATGTAGAAACATGTTAGTAGACATAGTGGAGTTCATATTAGTGGGCTCTGATTTAGTCTTTCTATTTAAGGGAAAATAGAGGAATTAAATACATGTGACAGAAATAAAACATTGCATTCTATGACTTTCTGGTCTTCATTGCTAATAAAAAAAAAGCTTTTCTATTTGTAATTTAGTATTCCCTAAATTGGATAACAGAATATGATTGAGGTAGAGTTGTTAAACTCTGGTATTAAATTTTGATACATATATGAAATGTCTAAGTAGTTTTGATGAAGGAAATGCTTTGACATGGTCTGATTTCCCTGATTATTTTTTCAAGTATTGAATATTTACACTTATGTGGGCCCAATACTGTGCCAGGTTCTATGGATAAGACAGTGAGCCCCTTTGAATTGTACCATTTAGATAAGCAAAATACTTAATAACAAAAAGTTTCATGAATAAAAATATAATCAAATTATACATGCAGTACCATGAATAAAAACTAAATGTGCTTTGAGGGCATGTCACAAGAGACCCTAATGTAGTCTGGAAGATCAGAAAAGATCTCCCTGAGGAGGTTATTACCTGATCAAGTTCTGCAAGATGCTTGGGAGCTACACGGTGGGCACTATAGGAAGAGACCCAGATGGGAAGTGTGGCCGTGAAACATGATGACAGTGATGGGAGAAAACTGTGAAACATGAGGATGAAAATATAGGCAGAAAGCAAATAATGGAGGGCATATTACAACAGGCTAGCAGTTTTGTTTTCCAGCCTAAAGACACTATTTGATGAAAGTGTTTTAATTAGGATATAGCATGAGCATAGCTAGCATGAGGCAAAGCTATTGTTTTTCCAGCAGTCATGTATGGATGTGAGAGTTGGACCGTATAGAAAGGTGAGAGCCAAAGAATTGATGCTTTTGAACTGTGGTGTTGGAGAAGACTCTTGAGAGTCCCTTGGACTGCAAGGAGATCCAATCAGTCCATCCTAAAGGAGATCAGTCCTGGGTGTTCCTTGGAAGGACTGATGCTTAAGCTAAAACTCCAATACTTTAGCCACCTGACGCGAAGAACTGAATCCTTAGAAAAGATCCTGATGCTGGGAAAGACTGAAGGCGGGAAGAGAAGGGGACGACAGAGGATGAGATGGTTGGATGCCATCAGCAACTCAAAGGACATAAGTTTGAGTAAGCTCTGGAAGCTGGTGATAGACAGAGAGGCCTGACATCTTGCTGTAAATGGGGTCGTGAAGAGTCAGACATGACTGAGCGACTGAACTGAATTGAGCATGAGCACCTATTCACCTTTACACCATTCTGGTGCTAACAAGGAGAATGGATGGAAATTGAATCAAAGTAGAAAAATCAAATTTTCAGTTATCATATCAGTCCAGAAGAATGGATTGTAGCTTAACTTTAATGGAAATTGTAAACTGGAGAGACATAGACAAACTTAAGAAATAGTCAAGAAGTAATGTAGACAGAATCTAGTAAAGGATGAATTACATTTTTAGGAGAAACAGGCCTTTGTCTTGTGCAACTAGACAGATGTGTTGCCATTTGCTGAAATAAAAGAAAAGTGAGAGCAGAATCCAGTCTTGTAACATAAAAAGTTCAATTTTTATCATATTGCTCAAACTTTAAGTTCCCTTGAGGCATCAGAGAGGAGATGTATTTAAATACATGAATCTGAAACGTAGGAAATAAATGTGAGCTATAGATATAAAAGATATATATAGATATAAATATGAAAGATGATGCTGTGAAAGTACTGCACTCAATATGCCAGCAAATTTGGAAAAGTCAGCAGTGGCCACAGAACTGGAAAAGGTCAGCTTTCATTCAAATCCCAAAGAAAGGCAATGCCAAAGAATGCTCAAACTACCACACAATTGCACTCATCTCACATGCTAGTAAAGTAATACTCAAAATTCTCCAAGCCAGGCTTCAGCAATATGTGAACCGTGAACTTCTTGATGTTCAAGCTGGTTTTAGAAAAGGCAGAGGAACCAGAGATCAAATTGCCAACATCCACTGGATCATGGTAAAAGCAAGAGAGTTCCAGAAAAACATCTATTTCTGCTTTATTGAATATGCCAAAGCCTTTGACTGTGTGGATCACAATAAACTGTAGAAAATTCTGAAAGAGATGGGAATACCAGACCACCTGACCTGCCTCTTGAGAAATCTGTATGCAGGTCAGGAAGCAACAGTTAGAACGGGACATGGAACAACAGACTGGTTCCAAATAGGAAAAGGAGTTCGTCAAGGCTGTATATTGTCACCCTGTTTATTTAACTTATATGCAGAGTACATCATGAGAAACGCTGGACTGGAAGAAACACAAGCTGGAATCAAGATTGCCGGGAGAAATATCAATAACTTCAGATATGCAGATGACACCACCCTTATGGCAGAAAGTGAAGAGGAACTCAAAAGCCTCTTGATGAAAGTGAAAGTGGAGAGTGAAAAAGTTGGCTTACAGCTCAACATTCAGAAAACGAAGATCATGGCATCTGGTCCCATCACTTCATGGCAAATAGATGAGGAAACAGTGGAAACACTGTCAGACTTTATTTTTCTGGGCTCCAAAATCACTACAGATGGTGACTGCAGCCATGAAATTAAAAGACGCTTACTCCTTGGAAGGAAAGTTATGACCAACCTAGATAGCCTATTGAAAAGCAGAGACATTACTTTGCCAACAAAGGTCCGTCTAGTCAAAGCTATGGTTTTTCCAGTGGTCATGTATGGATATGAGAGTTGGACTGTGAAGAAGGCTGAGTGCTGAAAAATTGATGCTTTTGAACTGTGGTGTTGGAGAAGACTCTTGAGAGTCCCGTGGACTGCAAGGAGATCCAACCAGTCCATTCTGAAGGAGATCAGTCCTGGGATTTCTTTGGAAGGAATGATGCTAAAGCTGAAACTCCAGTACTTTGGCTACCTCATGCGAAGAGTTGACTCATTGCAAAAGACTCTAATGCTGGGAGGGATTGGGGGCAAGAGGAGAAGGGGACAACAGAGGATGAGTTGGCTGGATGGCATCACTGACTCGATGGACGTGAGTCTGGGTGAACTCTGGGAGTTGGTAATGGACAGGGAGGCCTGGCGTGCTGCGATTCATGGGGTCACAAAGAGTCGGACATGACTGAGTGACTGATCTGATCTGATAGATATAAACCAGGATCAATGGCTCATAGATGGCAAACAACATGATGAACATGAAGAGAAAAAGATTCTAGGATGGAATACTGAGAAATTATTCCAGTTCAGTTCAATCACTCATTCGTGTCCAACTCTTTGCGACCGCATGGACTGTAGCATGCCAATCCATCAACAACTCCTGGAGTTTACTCAAACTCAAGTTCATTGAGTCAATGACGCCATCCAACCATCTCATCCTCTGTTGTCCCCTTCTCTCACTTTCAATCTTTCCCAGCATCACGGTCTTTCCAAATGAGTCAGCTCTTCGCATCAGGTAGACAAAGTATTGGAGTTTCAGCTTCAACATCAGTCCATCGAATAAACATTCAGAACTGATTTACTTTAGGATGGACTGGTTGGATCTCCTTGCAGTCCAAGGGACTCTCAAGAGTCTTCTCCAACACCACAGCTCAAAAGCATCAATTCTTCAGTGCTCAGCTTTCTTTATAGTCCAACTCTCACATCCATACATGACTACTGGAAAAACCATAGCTTTGACTAGACGGACCTTTGTTGGCAAAGTAACGTCTCTGATCTTGAATATGCTATCTAGGTTGGTCATAACTTTCCTTCCAAGGAGTAAGCGTCTTTTAATTTCATGGCTGCAGTCACCATCTGCAGTGGTTTTGGAGCCCAAAAAAATAGTCAGCCACTGTTTCCACTGTTTCCCCATCTATTTGCCATGAAGTGATGGGACCAGATGCCGTGATCTTCATTTTCTGAATGTTGAGCTGTAAGCCAACTTTCTCACTCTCCACTTTCACTTTCATCAAGAGGCTTTTGAGTTCCTCTTCACTTTCTGCCATAAGCGTGGTGTCATCTGCATATCTGAGGTTATTGATATTTCTCCCGGCAATCTTGATTCCAGCTTGTTTTTCTTCCAGCCCAGCTTTTTTCATGATGTACTCTGCATATAAGTTAAATCAATGGGGTGACAATATATAGCTTTGATGTACTTCTTTCCCTATTTGAAACCAGTCTGTTTTTCCGTGTCCAGTTCTAACTGTTGCTTTCTGACCTGCATACAGATCTCTCAAGAGGCAGGTCAGGTGGGCTGGTATACCCATCTCTTTCAAAATTTTCTAGTTTGCTATGAAGATTCCATATATTATTGCTGTGTCTCCTAAAGAACTTTTGGGATGGAGTAAAACTGTAAAACTAGAAGACAGGTGAATTTAAGGCAATAATGTGTGCATTATGAATACAATGAAAAATTAGGGATAACTGGACATGGAACAACAGACTGGTTCCAAATAGGAAAAGGAGTTCATCAAGACTGTATATTGTCACCCTGTTTATTTAACTTATATGCAGAGTACATCATGAGAAACGCTGGACTGGAAGAAACACAAGCTGGAATCAAGATTGCCGGGAGAAATATCAATAACCTCAGATATGCAGATGACACCACGCTTATGGCAGAAAGTGAAGAGGAACTCAAAAGCCTCTTGATGAAAGTGAAAGTGGAGAGTGAAAAAGTTGGCTTACAGCTCAACATTCAGAAAATGAAGATCACGGCATCCGGTCCCATCACTTCATGGGAAATAGATGGGGAAACAGTGGAAACAGTGTCAGACTTTATTTTTCTGGGCTCCAAAATCACTACAGATGGTGACTGCAGCCATGAAATTAAAAGACGCTTACTCCTTGGAAGGAAAGTTATGACCGACCTAGATAGCATATTGAAAAGCAGAGACGTTACTTTGCCAACAAAGGTCCGTCTAGTCAAAGCTATGGTTTTTCCTGTGGTCATGTATGGATGTGAGAGTTGGACTGTGAAGAAGGCTGAGCGCTAAAGAATTGATGCTTTTGAACTGTGGTGTTGGAGAAGACTCTTGAGAGTCTCTTGGACTGCAAGGAGATCCAACCAGTCCATTCTGAAGGAGATCAGCCCTGGAATTTCTTTGGAAGGAATGATGCTAAAGCTGAAACTCCAGTACTTTGGCCACCTCATGCGAAGAGTTGACTCATTGCAAAAGACTCTAATGCTGGGAGGGATTGGGGGCAAGAGGAGAAGGGGACAACAGAGGATGAGATGGCTGGATGGCATCACTGACTCGATGGACGTGAGTCTCAGTGAACTCCAGGAGTTGGTGATGGACAGGGAGGCCTGGCGTGCTGCGATTCATGGGGTCGCAAAAAGTTGGACACGACTGAGCAACTGATCTAATCTGATCTGATTCAACTCAATGAGCGTGCTTATTATATAAGAAGAAAGACCCAAAACTAGTGGAAATTAAGTTTACTCTCTTGCCATGAATTTGAAAATTATACTTATTGAAGCCATAAATTTTGAAAATTCTCTATTTAATGGTTTTTTAGTGTCTTAGAGATAAATATTATAGCATATTCAAACATAGATAGCAAAGATGTTGCTTGAGCTTAAAGAGACCATCAAAATCAGGGCATTCCATGCATGTTCTGTGTCAGTTGAAAATATATGTGTTTGCATCTTTCTTATCCTTTGCTTAATCTTCTATGATCTTAGCATTAATTGCTCCTCAAAATTTCTGGCAGAAGTGAACTCATTTGAGTTCATGCAAAGTCATTAAGCAACCTACATATTCTCTTGGGAATAACCACTTTTGAGTCCATGGATATCAATCTTCAAAACAGACCAGAGGCTTTCTAATATACTAGACAATAGTGTAACCAGTAAACCATAACTATTTCTGTAGAAATTACTTTAACAGCATCTTGGGAATTTTGTCTCTTTACTGATTTCTATGTTTCTGCTCTTTTTCCAGCTTATTGAGATATAATTGACAACATTTTATTGGTTTTAGGTGTAGAACATGATAATTTGATACCTGTATATATTGCGATTTGGTTACAACCAAAATTAGTTAACATTCACTACCTCACCAAGTTATTAATACAATTTTTATGATAACTTTTAGTATGTATCTTCTTAGCAATTGTTAACTACAGTCACCATGTGTAGTGGGAAATTCCTAATAATGTACTTTCACAGCCTTGGAAATTTCACAGAAATAACACCAGGAAAAACAGCATATATTAAGAAAGTATGTTAATTATTATCTTTCAAGTTTTTCTTAAAAACAGTCACCCTGTTACAAAGCCCAAGGCCAGATCCAGAAGGGAATATGACTGAGATCATGAAAGCACGGACCTTGGAATACCGCGTGGGCGCCAGGCATGAATGCTGCCTACGCACTTGCTAATTGTTCCTGAGCCCAGAAGGGAAGGGCCTGCGGTAAACACAAGGAGATCTGGACCATGTCAGTGTCCTCCATGACATTTAGGAGTATGTGATTAACACAGCATGTGTCTTGAGAAAGACAAGATCGGAGAAAGTCTTGTAGTCTTTGAAAGTCTTGAAAGTAGCCTTGAAAGTCTTCCTAGCAATTAGGAAGTAAAGGTGGACTCAGAGTGGACTCTGCACCTCAGTCCAATAGAGGCTGCAGGTGCCCTGACCATTGCACCGCATTTTGTGTCCTGTCATCATTTTCATCACTCCCTCCCAGACTATTAGGGCAACAATCATGCTTTATATTACATCCCCAAATCCAGAACTTACATATCCTATAACTAAGCTTTGAACGTCTGACCTTTTGCATTTAATCTCTTGATTTACCTCGCTATTTTGGAAGAACACCTCGTGTTTTTCTGAAGAAAGAATATATAGTGTGTGTATATATATATATATATATATATATATATATATATATATATATATATTTTAATTATTACATGTCTGAAAACGTGTTTGTTCTATCCTTGCACTTGACTGACAGGTTACTAAAGCATTCAGTCACATGGAAATCACTTTTTTCTTGTAAACCATGAAGGCACTGCCCCATTGTCTTTGAGTTTCCCATATTGCTGTTGATATAAATAGTGATTTCTCTTTTCTTTCCTCTGTGATTTTTTTTTTTACCCATATGGAACATTTAAGAACCTTTTCATCACCAATATTTTGAAATTTTCCTATTAATGAGTCTTGGTGTAAGTGTTCCTTTGTCCATCATGCTGAACAGTCACTTGGCTCCTGCAATATGGAACAATATGCCCTTAATTCTGGTTAATAGTTTTTTATCTTTGTTAATTTTACTCCCTCTCGACTTTGTTTCCTTGAAATTCCTGAAAATTTTGCAGATATTGGAATTTCCGAACCAATTCTCCATCTTTTTTTCCCACTATTTCTTTCTCTTTTTATTCTATTTTCTGGGAGATTTCCATAATTTTATATTCCAAACTTTATAATGATTTTATATGTTATCTATTCTTTTACTTTTCAAGGTAAAAGAATCTTTTACTTTCAATTCAGTTCAGTCGCTCAGTCGTGTCCAACTCTTTGTGACCCCATGGACTGCAGCATCCCAGGCCTCCCTGTCCATCACCAACTCCCGGAGTCCACTGAAACCCATGTCCATTGAGTCAGTGATGCCATCCAGCCATCTCATCCTCTGTTGTCCCCTTATCCTCCTGCCCTCAATCTTTCCCAATATCAGGGTCTTTTCAAATGAGTCAGCTCTTTGCATCAGGTGGACAAAGTACTGGAGTTTCAGCTTCAACACCAGTCCTTCCAATGAACACCCAGAACTGATTTCCTTTAGGATAGAATGGTTGGATCTCCTTGCAGTCCAAGGGACTCTCAAGAGTCTTCTCCAACACCACAGTTCAAAAGCATCAATTCTTCGGCACTCAGCTTTCTTCACAGTCCAATCCTCACATCCATACACGACTACTGGAAAAACCATAGCCTTGACTAGACAGACCTTTGTTGACAAAGTAATGTCTCTGCTTTTTAATATGCTGTCTAGGTTTGTCATAACTTTCCTTCCAAGGAGTGTCTTTTAATTTCATGGCTTCAGTCACCATCTGCGGTGATTTTGGAGCCCAGAAAATAGTCAGCCACTGTTTCCACTGTTTCTTTCTTTTACTTTCACTTTTCTTTTTTCTTTTACTTACACTGTTTCCTATATGGCTAATTTTTTTTTTGTTTTGTTTTCTTCTACATTTATATTGCCTATTCTTCCAGGATATTCTTCCATTTCTCTCTGCATGTATCTTTCATTGTATAAGCATTTCAATTTTTTGGTGATCCTTGGTTATTCATTAACAGCTAAGCATGAGGTTAAGTGTGAGCCCTCAGTGTCTTAGGTATGGGCTTCAAAGTAGGATGACTGAAGGAGTCAGTTCCCTGTTATATTAGGGCACCACCTGCTCTCAGCCACCCTTTCTCTTTTAACAGTCCATTTCCTCAGAGATAAAACTTATATTCTCCTGCCCAGGAGCTATGAACCTGGCTGCTATAATAACATTGGGAACAGTCAAAGAAGGCAAATGTCTTTCTCCTTGCTTTGTATGTGGAGTTAATTCCCATATTCCTATGGCACCCATGCCCTCCACTGTGCTTGATGTTCAGGAGTCAGAGTCCCTCTGATTCAGCCTCTCTAGTGATGACTCTTCATTTCTTCTTTGGGGGTAGAGAAGAGGAGGTATCTGACTATGATGGTTGTGGAGAAAATTGGTGAGTCTTCTCATACAGACTTTCTGCTGACTCTTCTGTCTGTAAGACACCCTTTACAGTTGCTCTCATTGATAACTTGGTTCTCCCAGTTTATGAGCCTATTGGGTATTCTGATATACAAACTATCTTCGGCCATCTTAATTTTGTCAGTTTGGTTGCCATTTTTATCTTCTTTCCAGTGTCCACACATTATTGATATTGCTCCTCACCAGATCCACCTTCTCTATTTTTTTTAATAAACAGCAGTTAATTTGATCCAGACATTGTTATACGTTCTTTGCAAGTACTGAATTATACTGTACCTGGAACAATCCTATGGGATAGGCATTATACAGATGAAGAAACGGTTACGAAAAGGTTAAGTACATTGCACAATTTACAATGCTGGTAAATGCAAACCCTGAATTAGAACCCTGGCTCTTGGATCCAGGTTTTTTACCCCTTCTCTAACAGACTATTAGTGGGCATGATTTAGCCATGCTGAAAGTGCTAATAGGAACACTTTCCCCACATTTATAAACACCAAAAAAAGAGAAGACTCCTTTTTATAAGTTACTTTAACCTTAAGAGTTTTTACCCATTTATCCCCTTATTTTCCATTTCTATCATGTTAATCAGAAATCTTAATAGTTCTTAAAATAAGAATATTTTAAAGGTAGGCTACATTCATATTTAAAATCTGGTGGTACTGTGTTTAATTATCATCCAACACATCAAATAACATCAAAACTAGTGAGAAATGCTTGACTTCAATCTAATTCATCTGTTTCTGATCTAGAAATTTCTTTGATCTTAAACTCAACATTAACCCAAAGTACTAGCAGCCTATTAAACAAGATAGTACATCACCAACATACATACAATAAAAAAGGGATATTAAACTATAAATAAATTCTGTACTGACCAGATCTATATTTATAGGTGCTAAAATAATAAGAGGTGACAAGAATAGGATAAAGCTACTGAAAACAGGTCAAAAGTAGAAATTTGGAATGTTCTAGTCTCAAGGGCAAAGTAGTGGTGGTTGAGGGAGCAGACCTGATGGGGGAAAAGTCCACTGAAACCTGGAGAAAGGCAGAGTGTTGCTGGGAAGCTTCTCCTTTCCCCTATCAGTACTTCAGGACAACCTAGGGAATGGGAGAAAACACTTGCAAATGATGTGACAGACAAGGGCTTAAACTCCAAAATATACAAACAACTCATACAACTCAACAACAATAAAAACACAATTGAAAAATTGGCAGGAGAACAGTCCAGGTTCAATGCACGATGCTGGATGCTTGGGGCTGGTGCACTGGGACGACCCAGAGGGATGGTATGGGGAGGGAGGAGGGAGGTTAGTAAAAAAAAAAAAAAACAAACAAACAAACAAAAAAAGGCTAACTTGAAGTTTCCCTCAAAGGCAGTTTTAGAACATCCTGAGAAAGGGAAGCCTTCATACTAGTAGAAACTGGAGAGGAAGAGAGGAAGGCAAGTGAAAAATCATCATGTCAAATAACTCATTTCTATGGAGAAGGAAATGGAAATCCACTCCAGTGTTCTTGCCTGGAGAATCCCAGGGACGGGGGAGCCTGGTGGGCTGCCGTCTATGGGGTCGCACAGAGTCAGATACGACTGAAGCGACTTAGCAGCAGCATGGCTCAAAAAGCATAAACGACTGTTTTGGGAAACTGAAGTCAATCTTTTTTTTTAACCTTGCATTAGAATTAAAAACCCCAATATTAATAATATGGTCCTTTCCTTCGTCTTTGCTTGCTATATTTATAATGGTGTATTTGATGGTAAAATGATGAATAAATAAATTTTCACTAAAAAAAAAAAAAAAAGAAAGAAAAATTGGCAGGAGAAATAGAAGTCAGAAGGTACATAAAAAGATGCTCATCATCAATAACTATTAGAGATAAGCAAATGAAAGCTACAATAAGGTACCACCACACATAAACCAGAATGGCCATCATTAAAATTCTACCAATAGCAAATGCTGTAAAGAGTGTAGAAAAAAGAGAAGCCTCCTACACTTTTGTTGGGAATATAAATTGGTACAGCCACTGTGGAAAACAGTATGGAGCTTCCTCAGAAAACTAAAAACAGAACTATGATATGATCCAGCAACCCCCTTCCTGGGCATACACCCAAGACAAAACTAATTCAAAAGATACATGCACCCTTATGTTCATAGCAGCACAATGCACAATAGCCAAGACAAAGAAACAACCTAAATGTCCATCAACAGATGAATGGATAAAAGAAGATGTGTTATGTGTATACACACACACACACACACACACAATGGAATATTACTAGGTCATAAAAAAGAACAAAATGATGCCATTTGCAGCAACATGGATGCAACTAGGGATTATACTACTAAGTGAATTAAGTCAGAAAGATAAATACAATATGATATCACTTATATGTGGAATGTAAAATATGGCACAAATAGAAACAGACTCACAGACTTGGTTTGCCAAGGGGGAGAGGGAGAAGCATAAATTGCAAATGTAGGGTTAGAAGATGCAAACTATTACACTCAGAATAGATAAACAACAAGGTCCAATGTATAGCAGACGGAACTATAGCCTACTCCTGGGATAAATCATAATGGAAAGGGTGATTAAAAAATAATAGATATTATGATCCAGCAATCCCACTGCTGGGCATACACACTGAGGAAACCAGAAGGGAAAGAGACACGTGTACCCCAATGTTCATCGCAGTATTGTTTATAATAGCCAGGACATGGAAGCAACCTAGATGCCCATCAGCAGATGAATGGATAAGAAAGCTATGGTACATATACACAATGGAGTATTACTCAGCCATTAAAAAGAATACATTTGAATCAGTTCTAATGAGGTGGATGAAACTGGAGCCCATTATACAGAGTGAAGTAAGCCAGAAAGAAAAACACCAATACAGTATACTAATGCATATATATAGAATTTAGAAAGATGGTAACAATAACCCTGTGTACGAGACAGCAAAAGAGACACCGATGTATAGATCAGTCTTATGGAGTCTGTGGGAGAGGGAGAGGGTGGGGAGATTTGGGAGAATAGCATTGAAACATGTATAATATCATGTATGAAATGAGTCGCCAGTCCAAGTTCAATGCACGGTATTGGATGCTTGGGGCTGGTGCACTGGGATGACCCAGAAGGAGGGTATGGGGAGGGAGGAGGGAGGAGGGTTCAGGATGGGGAATGCGGGTATACCTGTGGCGGATTCATTTCGATATTTGGCAAAACTAATACAATATTGTAAAGTTTAAAATAAAATAAAATTTAAAAAAAAGAAAAAAAATAATAGATATATGTGTGTGTATAACTGAGTCACTATGTTGTACAGCAAAAATTAAATCCCTGTAAATAAATCAACTATACTTCAGTTTTAAAAACTAGAGGAAAAAAGAACTTCGGGGCTCTGCCTTTCCACATGGAAGCTGGGCAGTTCCTCCTCTTAGAGCCCTCCTGAGACAGAGACTCTGATGGAACACAGCTTCCTCCCCAGGATCTTCTGAAAAAGGAGTACAGAGGATGTTGCTGTTTTCATAACATACTTGACATTTATATGAGTATCAGACCAGAATATATTTGAAAAGCACACAATATGGCTTTGAAGAAAAAGTCTTGCTGATAATTTTAGCATAAATTATATAATCCACTGACTTATTCCACATCAAAATCTAAAGATACTTGTATTGTGTCATCACACAAACAGATGCAACTTAAAACATTCCAAAAACAGTCATTTGGAATTTTGTCTGGACCTGCATTAAAGTAATTGAGAGAATGGAAAGGTTCACAATCTTGAGACTTCTCATTCAGGAACTTGAAAACTAAAAGATATGAATTGGCATGACTGGGTTTCTGTTCTTTCTGAAAAATTGTTTCTTCAACCAAAGCCTAACAGATCACGGGAATGGCTTGGAACAATCTGGGAGGAAATAAATTTGGACAGATAGTGAAGAAATAATAGAAATGGTTGTATTAAAGGGAGATGATCCTTTTCTATCCAGCAAATAGAGACTCAAAATCATTTAGATCAGTAAACAGCCATAAACCTCAATTTCTTAAGACTATTTTCAGATTTCTGCCTGAAAAAAGGATTGAGTATTATTTCTAAGGAGCAGATTTCAGATGTCTTGATATAAGTTAAAAGAAAATGATGTTAATAAAAATTGGCATTTATAAAAATATGGAAGCTTTGTTTATGAGAAACTTTTCAGTAATGCCCATAGCTTAGATTACCATGATACTTTTTGAAGATAATACAAACTTCCACTAGAAACTAAACAATATTTTGCAATATTTGCATCAACTTCTTAGAATTATAATGTTATAGGTAGAATTTAAATTAAGTTCATAATATTCCCTAGTCCATTTCCCTTTTCTTTTACTATGCCTTTCCCTCCTGTCCTCCCAAGAATTAACCATTAATATAATTCAGTATTCATTGCTTCTATGCATATATATATATATATATTTTTTTTTTTTGGTTGTCAAATAATCCTTTATTTTTCTTTTTCCTTTGCTGTTGTAAAGTTGCAGTTCCTTTCCTAGCTGGGCACTCTACCATATCACTGTTGATACCATCTACGATGTCCTAAGGGTGGCAGCCGTCAACATTGCAGCCCACAGACTGGGCAGTCCTCGGGATTTCTTTAATGGTTCTAGAGAGTTCTCTAGCTAGAGATTGATGCCGCATCTGCCAGGCAATGTTGACAGTCTCATCAAAAGTGATATTTTCACTGTGCTTAATGTTTTTCTGCCTCTTTCTGACTCTTCATGGTTCCTTGAGGGCTTTCATAACCAGGGTAGAAGCAGAAGGTACCACCTCAATCTGAGCCTGTATGTTCTGAATGGTCAGTTTCATTGTCATTCTTGTACCCATCCAATCACCAGTTGCCTTGGCAGTGTCATCACCAACAGTTTATGGAGACAGACCCAGGGGGCCGATCTTGGGGGCCAGAGAAGACCTGGCACCAACTTCCCCACTGGTGCACCTCAGGTACACTAATTTGATCTCGCTGGGGTCGAATTTAGGCGGGATGGTGGAGGCAGCTGGTGTCAGATGAACCTGGATTCGGGATGACCTACGAAAGCTGCACCTCTGCCTCCTCCCAGCTGAAAGCCAATAGAAGACTTCTATATGTATTTTCGGAGCAGGCAATGGCACCCCACTCCAGCACTCTTGCCTGGAAAATCCCATGGATGGAGGAGCCTGGTGGGCTGCAGTCCATGGGGCCCACAGAGTCGGATACGACTGAGCGACTTCACTTTCACTTTTCACTTTCATGCATTGGAGAAGGAAATGGCAACCCACTCCAGTGTTCTTGCCTGGAGAATCTCAGGGACAGGGGAGCCTGGTGGGCTGCCGTCTATGGGGTCGCACAGAGTCGGACATGACTGAAGCGACTTAGCCGCAGCAGCATACATATTTTATAACTACATTTCTGTTGAATGCTTTTGTACTTTATAGAAAATATATCATATATATTCCTCCACGTTTTTATTCAATGTGTTTAAATTGCTCTAGTTTAATTATTTTCATTATTATCCAGTTCCATTTTTTGACTATAGCAAAATCTATTGAGGCATGCTCAGATTGATAGATATTTCTATTATCTCAATATATTCATTGCTATAAACATTGCAGGTCAGAAAGCAACAGTTAGAACTGGGCATGGAACAACAGACTGGTTCCAAATAGGAAAAGGAGTTCGTCAAGGCTGTATATTGTCACCCTGCTTATATGCAGAGTACATTATGAGAAATGCTGGGCTGGAGGAAGCACAAGCTGGAATCAAGATTGCTGGGAGAAATATCAATAACCTCAGATATGCAGATGACACCACCCTTGTTGCAGAAATTGAAGAACTAAAGAGTCTCTTGATGAAAGTGAAAGAGGAGAGTGGAAAAGTTGGCTTAAAACTCAACATTCAGAAAACAAAGATCATGGCATCTGGTCCCATCACTTCATGGGAAATAGATGGGGAAACAGTGGAAACAGTGTCAGACTTTATTTTTTTGGGCTCCAAAATCACTGCAGATGGTGACTGCAGCCATGAAATTAAAAGACGCTTCCTCCTTGGAAGGAAAGTTATGACCAACCTAGATAGCATTTTCAAAAGCAGAGACATTATTTTGCCAACAAAGGTCTGTCTAGTCAAGGCTATGGTTTTTTCAGTGGTCATGTATGGATGTGAAATTTGGACTGTGAATAAAGTTGAGTGCTGAAGAATTGATGTTTTTGAACTGTGGTGTTGGAGAAGACTCTTGAGAGGCCCTTGGACTACAAGGAGATACAATCAGTCCATTCCAAAGGAGATCAGTCCTGGGTATTCTTTGGAAGGACTGATGCTGAAACTGAAACTCCAATACTTTGGCCACCTCATGCAAAGAGTTGACTCATTGGAAAAGACAATGATGCTGGGAGGGATTGGGGGCAGGAGGAGAAGGGGACGACAGAGGATGAGATGGCTGGATGGCATCACTGACTTGGTGGACGTAAGTTTAGGTGAACTCCAGGAGTTAGTGATGGACAGGGAAGCCTGGCGTGCTGCGATTCATGGGGTTGCAAAGAGTCGGACATGACTGAGCGACTGAACTGAACTGATAAACATTGTAATGAGCATTTTTAAATATGCTTTTTTGTATACATGGATGTGCAATTCTCTAGGATAGGGTTTCTCAACCTTGACATCTGGTGCAGGATAATTCTGTTGCTGAAGTCAGAAATGAGGAACTGCCCTGTGTATTGTAGGGTATTTAGTAGTATCCCTGGTCTTTACCCACTACAAGTCAATGGTAATCCCTATTTTATGATCAACAAAAATGTCTCCAGATGTTGTCAAATGTCCCCTGGGAGATAAAATCATCCCTGGATTAAAATAAATACAAAAAGCACTACTCTAAAGTGTACACATTTAAATGTAACTGCTGTTTTACAGACTGCACTTATCTTCAGCTTCACAAAATATTGCTGAGTTGCCCTACAAAATAATTGTACCAATTTGCTTTGCAGTCAGTAGATGATCACTCCTAGATTTATTATGAACTATTTCTAACATAAAAATAATAGCATAATGCAGGTAGAAGAGGTAAAGTTGCTCAGTCATGTCCAACTCTTTGTGATCTCATGGACTGTAGCCCACCAGGCTCCTCCATCCATGGGATTTTCCAGGCAAGAGTACTGGAGTGGGTTGCCATTTCCTTCTCCAGAGGATCTTCCTGACCCAGGGATTGAACTAGGGTCTCCCACATTGTAGGCAGACTCTTTACCATTTGAGTCACCAGGGAATCCCCCATCTGCCAATAGAAGATGTCAATACCAGTTAACACATGTATTCTGAACTTGGTTTAACAAACAGAACGTCAACATACTTTAGAGACCAATGCGTCCCTTTTCTGAAGCCACCCTTCTTTTCCTCGCTTCTATTTCGGAAAAAGTAACCATTATCTTGATTTGCTTATTCATCATTCCTTTTATTCTCATACCACATATAAGCACATGCCTAAATTTTATGTTCTTTTGGATGCTTTCATATACTTTTCAGTTTTATATGTATGAAATCATATTTCTATAACTTGGTTGTTTTGTTTTTGTTCAACCTCATGATTATTGTTCATCATTATAATTTTAGTTCTAGCAGTGCTCATGCAGATAATTGTAATCCATTCACAGGTAAAACATACAATTACAAATCTTTTGTTTTATGGTTTCCAGAATACTAATAAAATAAAAATTCAACCTGATTTATCATTTAAATATAAACATAAAATTTATAAACCAAGGCTCCAAATAAGAATAAAATAGACCTAAGAGAACCAAATGGTCTTAAGTAATCCCTTGGTCAAATCCTGACATTTTACAAGTCATTGAAACTCAAATGAAATGACTAGCTATGGTTTATCAGTTCAGTTAAGTTCAGTTCCGTTGCTCAGCCATGTCCGAGTCTTCACAACCCCATGAATCGCAGCACGCCAGGCCTCCCTGTCCATCACCAACTCCCGGAGTTCACTGAGACTCACGTCCATCGAGTCAGTGATGCCATCAAGACATCTCATCCTCTGTCGTCCCCTTCTCCTCCTGCCTTCAATATTTCCCAGCATCAGGGTCTTTTCCAATGAGTCAACTCTTCGCAAGAGGTGGCCAAAGTACTGGAGTTTCAGCTTTAGCATCATTCCCTTCAAAGAAATCCCAGGGCTGATCTCCTTCAGAATGGACTGGTTGGATCTCCTTGCAGTCCAAGGGACTCTCAAGAGTCTTCTCCAACACCACAGTTCAAAAGCATCAATTCTTCAGCACTCAGCCTTCTTCACAGTCCAACTCTCGCATGCATACATGACCACAGGAAAAACCATAGCCTTGACTAGACGGACCTTTGTTGGCAAAGTAATGTCTCTGCTTTTCAATAGGCTATCTAGGTTGGTCATAACTTTCCTTCCAAGGAGTAAGCGTCTTTTAATTTCATGGCTGCAGTCACCATCTGTGGTGATTTTGGAGCCCAAAAAAATAAAGTCTGACACTGTTTCCACTGTTTCCCCATCTATTTCCCATGAAGTGATGGGACCAGATACCATGATCTTTGTTTTCTGAATGTTGAGTTTTAAGCCAACTTTTTCACTCTCCACTTTCACTTTCATCAAGAGGCTTTTGAGTTCCTCTTCACTTTCTGCCATAAGGGTGGTGTCATCTGCATACCTGAGGTTATTGATATTTCTCCCGGCAACCTTGATTCCAGCCTCTGCTTCTTCCAGCCCAGCATTTCTCATGATGTACTCTGCATATAAGTTAAATAAGCAGTGTGATAATATACAGCCTTGATGTACTCCTTTTCCTATTTGGAACCAGTCTGTTGTTCCATGTCCAGTTCTAACTGTTGGTTCCTGACCTGCATACAGATTTCTCAAGAGGCAGGTCAGGTGATCTGGTATTCCCATCTCTTTCAGAATTTTCCACAGTTTATTGTGATCCACACAGTCAAAAGCTTTGGCATAGTCAATAAAGCAGAAATAGATGTTTGTCTGGAACTCTCTTGCTTTTTTGATGATCCAGCAGATGTTGGCAATTTGATCTCCAGTTCCTCTGCCTTTTCTAAAACCAGCTTGAACAAACCATATCAATTTAATCGCATAATCCAAGACTAGAATTTCCCAACTCCCAATCATGGTTCTTTCCAATAATCAAACTGGCTCTGCTATAATCACCTCAGGGTAAAAAGAGGTTCTTTTACATCTTTTCCTCCCTTTCTCTTTGACCCAGTGTACAGGATCATGTCTTATACATAGCAGAGTGAAAATCAAATATTTCAGCATATTTGGAGTTATGCTTCATTAAAGCATGACTAACTTTAGCTGGCAAAACATCTTAATTGTAGCTGATTATTTATTCAAAGAAAATCAAAGGGCAATTTCATTGAGTCAAGAATGCACTTGGATTCAACTTCTATGGAAATGTCTGACCTAAATACATGCTCCTCCTTGAATGTCATGAATCTATTCATCACTTAGCAGTGCCTTTATGGATAGCAGATACAAGAGTCCCAGGAGGTAAATGGTTCTCTCAGAAGAGAAGTTATAAAGATATGCTACCTTTAAAAGATAAGATATGAAGGAGGAAAGGAAATTGATATTTTTATCATCTCTCAGAAGTAAATGAAAATAACTTGGGAATGATAGTATAATATGGCATTAAGCCATGCACTTCACTCACTTTGTCCCCACCAACCGAGGAATAGCTATAAAACTGTTAATTATATGCATAACTGATATGGAATGTTATTAAACCTGGCATTTTGAAAGTGTACTTCTCATTCCTCTGAAAAGTGCATGCAAATGAAAAGAGATGTGAGACTTCTCATTGAGCTAAATAAAGTTAGACAAGAGTTAGATGACTCATTTAACACATTTAGGAAAATGACATGATAGAATACATTTCTAATCTGGGTGACATAAAAGGAAATAGAGCTATATTTGGTCATGTTCAGTGGTTTCTGCCTCCATGGCAGAGGAAAATCATCTAATTAATTTGTAGTCTCAAATTAACTTCTCAATCAAGCTATGACCAGGAACAGACAGCCTGGTGTCCCTTCAGTTCTGCTGCACCTGCTACCACTCAAGGGATCTCCAAGGAAAAAGGATGACCCTTGCTGACAGGATAGCAAGCACTTCAAGACTTATTATGTGGAGATAAACCATAATGAAGCATAATGCTGTCTCAACATCTTTGGATTGCTCTACTAGGAATCATTACAAGTTCCAAAGTTGTTCTTTTTTTATATGTGTTTTTAATTTATTTTTATTGAAGGATAATTGCTTTACAGAATTTTGTTGTTTTCTGTCAATCCTCAACATGAATCAGCCGTAGGTATACATATATCCCCTCCCTTTTGAACCTCCTTCCCATCTCCCTCCCCATCCCATCCCTCTAGGTTGATACAGAGCCCCTGTTGGAGTTTCCTGAGAGGGTGAAATGTATGGAAAAAGTAACACAGCTCTTGTTTTCCTATAAAAAATATATAGTTTTGCATCATTAGATGTACTTATTTTCTTCTATGTGCCAGACACTGTGCTTGACATCAGGGATAAATTGTAAACAAAGCTCATATACTCCTGACATTAAACAGACTTTAAATGAATGTAGCACGGCTTCAGCTGCCCATGGTGGGGAACCAAGCCATATGCCTTTGGAAGGGAATCAATCTAGAAAAGGTAAGATGCAACCAAACTTATGTATTGGTTATTTTCTTCAGAACATGTCTTATTCTCCTGCAGAATCAAGAAGAATAAATGAGTTAGATACCTGTTTTCAGAGTACAAAATAATTTGATTCAATTCTAATGTAAGGACAGGGACTTTGTTTTACCATTGCATCCCCAACGTGTAGTGAAGCACTTCAGTTCAGTTCATTTGCTTAGTCGCGTCCGACTCTTTGAGACCCCATGAATCGCAGCACGCCAGGCCTCCCTGTCCATCACGAACTCCCAGAGTTTACCCAAACTCATGTCCACTGAGTCGGTGATTGCCATCCAGCCATCTCATCTTCTGTCATCCCCTTCTCCTCCTGCCCCCAATCCCTCCGAGCATCAGGCTCTTTTCCAATGAGTCAACTCTTCGCATGAGGTGGCCAAAGTATTGGAGTTTCAGCCTCAGCCTCAGTCCTTCCAATGAACACCCAGGACTGATCTCCTTTAGGATGGACTGCTTGGATCTCCTTGCAGTCCAAGGGACTCTCAAGAGTCTTCTTCAACACCACAGTTCAAAAGCATCAATTCTTCGGTGCTCAGCTTTCTTTATAGTCCAACTCTCACATCCATACATGACCACTGGCACTTAGTACACAGTAAACGTTTAAAGACTATGTTAAAAGGAGCACTTCCAGAATGATGGAGTAAGGACCTCCAAAAATCAGTGATCTATAAAAGCAGTGAGAAAACTGGCAGGAAAAAACAAGTCACAATTGAATTTTTCAGAAGTATGGAAACTAACCAACATCTCCAAGAGTGCTTATTCTAGAAAACTGTCTGAATCTCAGTAAGAACACGTTGTATAGAGTTGTAAATGTCACTGTTCCTTTCCCTCTCTCCCCAGCCCCACAGAGCCTCAAAAATCAGCAGCAACCTTGGAATTACAGTAGGTGTGATAAACAGCATTCTAGAAACAAATGAAGGGGACAGAAGGGGCTGAGAGTTCTTGCCCTAAAAATGTTATCCACAGAGAATTAAGCTTTGGGCCTGGCTGAAAACGTTTTGGAAGAGCTCCATTCAGAAGGCTTGTCTTCATTTGACCTGACTCAAGGCTTCCTCAGCAAGGAAGTCCAGCTTCAAGGCATTTTTGGAAAACAATTGATAAATATTATTTCATCCCACAGCTAATGAGGCAGCGGTGGGGCAAACAGGAGGTGGCTGCCCAACTCTTCCCCACCTCCTCCCTCCTCCAAAAAAAAAAAAAAAAAAATAAGGCCACATAAATATGCAGGCAGTGCACATACACAGAAAACACCAGCAAAGGCTGCAGTCTCTGACACTGTCTGACACTGGGGGCCTGTGCCAGCTGAAACTGCAAGCAAAGGCAGAGTTGACTAGTGCACCTGGCTTCAAGATTTCTGGATCTTCCATGGCTTTGGCAGAAGGGACTGGTTCAGACTTCACTGGTGATGGTGCAGAGCAGCTGTCTTTTGACTGTGGCAAGAAAGGCAAGTTGAGTTTTGCTGTCTATTCAGCCCCCTATCTACAGCAGTTGTAAAACATTGTGTAACTTCGTCTTGACCATCCACACCATCCTGGAGCACTCGATTATGACTCCATGGTAGGTGAGGAGGCCACCTCTGACATCTGCCACTGCAGCCTGGATGCTGAGCTTCCTACCTACACAAGCTTCAACCGGCTCATTGGCCAGACTATGTGCTCCTTCACTGCCTCCCTTCACTTTGACGGTGTCCTCAGTGTGGACATTAAAAAGTTCCAGACCAATCTGGTACCCGACTTCCACATCTACTTTTACCACGTGACCTATTCATCCAGTGTCTCAGCTGAGAAGCTGCCATAAGCAGCTGTGAGTGGCATTAGAGCTCCTGCCAGAACACCCTCAAGGCCTTTCAGCAAAGAAGGAAACAGCAATTCAATCCATTTAAGTAAAAGCATCTATTTCTGCTTTATTGACTATGCCAAAGCCTTTGACTGTGTGGATCACAATAAACTGTGGGAAATTCTGAAAGAGATGGGAATACCAGACCACCTGATCTGCCTCTTGAGAAATTTGTATGCAGGTCAGGAACCAACAGTTAGAACTGGACATGGAACAACAGACTGGTTCCAAATAGGAAAAGGAGTTCGTCAAGACTGTATATTGTCACCCTGTTTATTTAACTTATATGCAGAGTACATCATGAGAAACGCTGGGCTGGAAGAAACACAAGCTGGAATCAAGATTGCTGGGAAAAATATCAATAACCTCAGAAATGCAGATGACACCACCCTTATGGCAGAAAGTGAAGAGGAACTCAAAAGCCTCTTGATGAAAGTGAAAGTGGAGAGTAAAAAAGTTGGCTTACAGCTCAACATTCAGAAAACAAAGATCATGGCATCCGGTCCCATCACTTCTTGGGAAATAGATGGGGAAACAGTGGAAACAGTGTCAGACTTTATTTTTCTGGGCTCCAAAATCACCACAGATGGTGACTGCAGCCATGAAATTAAAAGACGCTTCCTCCTTGGAAGGAAAGTTATGACCAACCTAGATAGCATATTCAAAAGTAGAGACGTTACTTTGCCAACAAAGGTCCGTCTAGTCAAGGCTATGGTTTTTCCTGTGGTCATGTATAGATGTGAGAGTTGGACTGTGAAGAAGGCTGAGCACCGAAGAATTGATGCTTTTGAACTGTGGTGTTGGAGAAGACTCTTGAGAGTCCCGTGGACTGCAAGGAGATCCAACCAGTCCATTCTGAAGGAGATCAGCCCTGGGATTTCTTTGGAAGGAATGATGCTAAAGCTGAAACTCCAGTACTTTGGCCACCTCATGCGAAGAGTTGACTCATTGGAAAAGACTCTGATGCTGGGAGGGGTTGGGGGCAAGAGGAGAAGGGGACGACAGAGGATGAGATGTCTGGATGGCATCACTGACTTGATGGATGTGAGTCTGAGTGAACTCCAGGAGTTGGTGATGGACAGGGAGGCCTGGCGTGCTGCGATTCATGGGCTCGCAAAGAGTCAGACATGACTGAGCGACTGATCTGACCTGATCTGATCTGCCTAATCATTAGGAAACACAAAGTTAACTTAGCAGAGACAATAGTGTCCACACACATAACAAAAAACAGAAACTTTAGGAAATTAGTCCAAGCAACTCACTTAGCAAGGAGCAAAATAATGAATGGCGGCAATAAGAAAACTCTGGAGTTCTGTCATTTTAAAAGTCCAGTTTCCAACAAATTATAAGACACATACAAAAACAGGGAAGGATGCAATCAATAGAAAGTTTTCCTGAGGAAGCCTAGATGTGGACTAAATAGGCAAAAACTTTAAATCAGCCATGATAAATAGATTCAAAATTAAACATATTTTACATATAGCCAAAACTAAAAGAAAATATATGAACAATTAAAGTGTGAAAAATATTATGAAGTAGTATCAATTAAGACATAGGAAGTATATAAAAACAAAATAAAATTCTGGTGATGAAAAACACAATTAATGTAAGACAGATTTAGTAAAGAAGCTTGAATTGTAGAAAAAAGAAAGAATGAATTTAATAAGTCAGTTGAAATTATCCAGGCCAAAAGAAAATAAATGAAGAAAAATTACCAGAGCCTAAAACACCAGAGGTAAACTGTTAAGCATACTCAGTTCAGTTCAGTTCAGTCGCTCAGTCATGTCCGACTCTTTGCAACCCCATGAACTGCAGCACGCCAGGCCTCCCTGTCCATCACCAAACTAACATATGCATAATGGGAACTCCAGAATGAGAGGGGAGGAAGAAAAGGACAGAAAGAATTTTTTAAGAAGTAATGACCAAAATTTCCCAAATATGATTCACATTAACCTACACACTTAAAAGCTCAATACACTCCAATCAGGATAATGTTAGAGAAATCCAAAACTACACACATGGTAGTTAAACTATTAAAAGACAGGCGAAAAAATAAAAAAAGAGAATCTTGAAACATCAAGAGATATGACTCCACACATACAAGGGGTTCTCAGTAATAGCATCTGTTCAAAGACGCAAAATAGGTTGAAACTGAAAGGCTAGAAGACAGAAACTCTCTGCAAACATTAGTCAAAAGAGAGCTGAATACTAATATTATGCTAAAATAGACCTGAAGACAAAAAAGTTTTCTTGCAATAAAAAGAAATTTTTATAAGGAAAGAAGTTTCATCAGGAACAATTATAAAAATTTGCTTTTATATTTTTATAAAATATAGCAGCATCTTTTGATAATCAGATCAGATCAGTCACTCAGTCATGTCCGACTCTTTGCGACCCCATGAATCGCAGCACGCCAGGCCTCCCTGTCCATCACCAACTCCTGGAGTTCATGCAGACTCACATCCATCGAGTCAGCGATGCCATCCAGCCATCTCATCCTCTGTCGTCCCCTTCTCCTCCTGCCCCCAATCCCTCCCAGCATCAGAGTCTTTTCCAATGAGTCAACTCTTTGCATGAGGTGGCCAAAGTACTGGAAATCATTCCTTCCAAAGAAATCCCAGGGCTGATCTCCTTCAGAATGGACTGGTTGGATCTCCTTGCAGTCCAAGGGACTCTCAAGAGTCTTCTCCAACACCACAGTTCAAAAGCATCAATTCTTCGGTGCTCAGCCTTCTTCACAGTCCAACTCTCACATCCATACATGACATCCTGGAATGTGAAGTCAAGTGGGCCTTAGAAAGCATCACTACGAACAAAGCTAGTGGAGGTGATGGAATTTCAGTTGAACTATTCCAAATCCTGAAAGATGATGCTGTGAAAGTGCTGCACTCAATATGCGAACAAATTTGGAAAACTCAGCAGTGGCCACAGGACTGGAAAAGGTCAGTTTTCATTTCAATCCCAAAGAAAGGCAATTCCAAAGAATGCTCAAACTACCCCAAAATTGCACTCATCTCACACGCTAGTAAAGTAATGCTCAAAATTCTCTAAGCCAGGCTTCAGCAATATGTGAACCATGAACTTCCTGATGTTCAAGCTGGTTTTAGAAAAGGCAGAGGAACCGGAGATCAAATTGCCAACATCCGCTGGATCATAGAAAAAGCAAGAGAGTTCCAGACAAACATCTATTTCTGCTTTATTGACTGTGCCAAAGCCTTTGACTGTGTGCATCACAATAAACTGTGGAAAATTCTGAAAGAGATGGGAATACCAGACCACCTGATCTGCCTCTTGAGAAATCTGTATGCAGGTCAGGAAGCAACAGTTAGAACGGGACATGGAACAACAGACTGGTTCCAAATAGGAAGAGGAGTTCGTCAAGGCTGTATATTGTCACACTGTTATTTAACTTATATGCAGAGTACATCATGAGAAACGCTGGGCTGGAAGAAGCACAAGCTGGAATCAAGATTGCTGGGAGAAAGATCAATAACCTCAGATATGCAGATGACACCACCCTTATGGCAGAAAGTGAAGAGGAACTCAAAAGCCTCTTGATGAAAGTGAAATTGGAGAGTGAAAAAGCTGGCTTTTGATAATAGAACCCCAAAATACATGAAGCAAAATCTGACAGTTTGAAAGGAGAAATAGAAGATTAATAATGGAGGCTTCAAAATTCTACCTACAATACTAAGAAGAATTAGACAGAAGATCAACATGGAAATGGGGAGGGGGGTTCAGGATTGGGAACACATGTATACCCGTGGCGGATTCATGTTGATGTATGGCAAAACCAATACAATATTGTAAAGTAATTAGGCTCCAATTAAAATAAATAAATTAAAAAAAAATTAGATCTAACAGACATCTAGAGAACACACCACCTAACAAAATAGAAAACACACACACACACAAAACAGAATATACCTTCTTCTCCGTGCACATGGAATGTCCTCCAAATTAGGTCATAAAACAAAAACAAATTTAAAAGACATAAATCATAAAGAGTATATTCTCCAAACCACAACATAATTAAAATCAATAGAAGAATTTTGAGAAATTTTGTGAATGTATGGGCTTCCCTGGTGGCTTATATGGTAAAAAGTCTGCCTGCAATACGAGAGATCTGGGTTTGATCCCTGGGTTGGGAAGATCCCCTGGAGAAGGAAATGGCAACCCACTCCAGCTTTCTTGATTGGAAAATCCCATGGTGGAAATTAAGTAATGCATTCCAAAAAAAGAATGAGTCAAAGAATAATCAAAAAAAGAAATTAGAAAATATTTTGAGATTAATTAAAATGAATATATCAAAATCTATTGGATAGAGATAAATCTTACTTACTATTTACTTATTTATTAAAACCTATTCGATATAGCTGTAAATGCTTTATTAAAAAAGATCTTAAATCCCTGATCTTTCATTTTAGAAAACTTAAACACACACACACACACAAAGAAAAACCAAACCAAAGTAGAAAGAAGGAAATAATTGAGATTAGAACAGAAATAATTAAGATTAAAAAAAAAAAAAAACAGGAAAATCAAGGGAGATAATCAATGAAACCAAAAGAGAACCACTCCATTTGATATAAAAACTTATTACAAAGTACAGTCATCAAGACAGTATAATGTTGGCTTATAAATATATACACAGACCAATGGGATAGAATTGAGACACCAGAACCCTTACATTTATGATTAATCGATTCTCAAAAAGATGGTCAAATCAGTTTAAAAAAGGATAGAATGGACTTTTTAAAAAAATGGTGTTGAGACAAGGGAATATTCACATATACAAGAATGAAGGTGGACTTCTATTCAAACCATATACAGATTAACTAAGAATGGCTCGTAGACTTAAATATATGATAAAAGTTCAAACTGTAAAAATCTTAAAAGAAAACAGGAGTAAATCTTTGTGAATGTTGGTAATCTTCAGATACACTTATTGTCATCTTGCTAAGTTTTCAGTTGTCTACCAAGATATTCGGAGAAGGCAATGGCAACCCACTCCAGTATTCTTGCCTGGAAAATCCCATGGATGGAGGAGCCTGGTAGGCTGCAGTCCATGGGGTCACTAAGAGTCGGACATGACTGAGCGACTTCACTTTGACTTTTCACTTTCATGCATTGGAGAAGGAAACGGCAACCCACTCCAGTGTTCTTGCCTGGAGAATCCCAGGGACGGGAGAGCCTGGTGGGCTGCCGTCTATGGGGTTGCATAGAGTTGGACATGACTGAAGCGACTTAGCAGCAGCAACCCAAGATATTAGTAATTAGTAATATAATTAGTTAATTATATTAATTAGTAATATAACTAAATTATATTAGTTATATTAGTAAGCTAATTAGTAATATAACTAAAGTAATATAATTAATTAAAAACTCAAAAGCTTAAGGGAGAAGGAAATGGCAACCCACTCCAGTGTTCTTGCCTGGAGAATCCCAGGGACAGGGGAGCCTGGTGGGCTGCCATATATGGGTTCGCACAGAGTCAGACACAACTAAAGTGACTTAGCAGCAGCAGCAGCAGCAGCAGCAGCAAAAGCATAAGATCTTTCAATTGCACCACATTGCCTTCAACTGGATTTAAAAAAAGATATCTATTTTTACGGGAGTCAAGCACAGTTAATATTAAAGCATCACTATTTAAATTCAAATAACTGAATAGTGTTTAATATTTTGAGGAAAAACAAATTTTGTCATTGTTTATTGTTATCTTCTGAAAGATATGGGAATACCAGACCACCTGATCTGCCTCTTGAGAAAACTGTATGCAGGTCAGGAAACAACAGTTAGAACTGGACATGGAACAACACACTGGTTCCAAAGAGGAAAAAGAGTACGTCAAGGCTGTATATTGTCACCCTGTTTATTTAACTTATATGCAGTGTACATCATGAGAAATGGTGGGCTGGAGGAAGCACAGAGTGAAATCAAGATTGCTGGGGGAAATATGAATAACCTCACACATGCAGATGACACCACCCTTATGGCAGAAAGTGAAGAAAAATTAAAGAGCCTCTTGATGAAAGTGAAAGAGGAGAGTGAAAATGCTGGCTTAAAGGTCAACATTCAGAAAATGAAGATCATGGCATCTGGTCCCATCACTTCATGGCAAATAGACAGGGAAACAGTGGAAACAGTAGCTGACTTTATTTTTCTGGGCTCCAAAATCACTGCAGACAGTGATTGCAGCCATGAAATTAAAAGATGCTTACTCCTTGGAAGGAAAGTTATGACCAACCTAGACAGCATATTAAAAAACAGAGACATTACTTTGTCAACAAAGGTCCGTCTAGTCAAGGCTATGGTTTTTCCTGTGGTCATGTATGGATGTGAGAGTTGGACTATAAAGAAAGCTGAGCACTGAAGAATTGATGCTTTTGAACTGTGGTGTTGGAGAAGACTCTTGAGAGTCCCTTGGACTGCAAGGAGATCCAACCAGTCCATCCTAAAGGAGTTCGGTCCTGGGTGTTCATTGGAAGAACTGATGCTGAAGCTGAGACTCCAATACATTGGCCACCTAATGGGAAGAGCTGACTCATTGGAAAAGACCCTGATGCTGGGAGGGATTGGAGGCAGGAGGGGAAGTGGATGACAGAGGATGAGACGGCTGGATGCCATCACGGACTCAATGGACATGGGTTTGGGTGGACTCTGGGAGTTGGTGATGGACAGGGAGGCCTGGCGTGCTCGTGTTCATGGGGTCTCAAAGAGTTGGACATGACTGAGCGACTGAATTGAACTGAAATGGTGAGCATGTGGAGAGTATGCCTTGAGCCTTAGAATATTTTTCACCTGTTAGTGCCTAGTATGTAGTAGCAATAGAATAACCTTTTGTTAAAAGGAAAGACAATCCCATTTTCAGTGAATTTAGTAAGGAAACTGCAGCATTTTAGAAAGCTATTACCCAGCATATGGCTGTTTCAGATAGCATGCATTCAAGGTGGAGGAGAACACAAGGAGAGTCTATTTTGCATGAAGCCACATAAGAGGACACTATTTACTAAATCATAAGGATATATAAGTGTCCATCTTAAATTGAATGATGATTGATAGAGTTGAGAGGCAAAGTCTTTACTAATAAAATATTTTTTAGGTATTTTATCCTTCAGTTATTACTGCAGTGTCCGTGAACACATGTTTCAAAAATTAAAATATAAAAATATTTTTCTTAGTCATAAAGCAGAATGAAATTTTGATATATGCTATAATATGGACGGACCTTGAGAACGTTATTCTTAGTGAAATAAGCCAAACGCTGAAGGGCAAATATCATATGATTCCATTTATATGAATTACCTAGAATATGTAATTCATAAATACAGTAAGCAGAACAGAAAGCAAGAAGGGAGAGTTATTGTCTGTTAAGTACAGAGTTTTTGTTAGGGACAATGAAAATGGTTTGGATGTAAACAGTGCTGGTGGTTACATAACACTGTGAATGTATTTAATGGCACTGAACTGTATCCTTGCAAATAGCAAAAATGATAAATATTACATTACATATATTTTACCACAATAATAAAAGGAAGAATATGACAAAATGAAACAATTTTGATGAACAAAATGTAGTCAGAAATAAGTTATAATCCCCTCATCTCAAGATACCTACAGTTACATCTTTGACATAAAAAATTTTTTCTCCAACTTTAGAAGTTTAATAAGAAAATATATGCTGTATATAAATTCTTATTAAATAATAAATGTATTCCCAAGTCACTGAAAAAAATAAGATTATTAATGATATGCTCAGATTAGCTGGTGTCCAGAAGACCTGCAATATGGAAAATGTTAAAGGAACTTCTTCACATAGAAGGAAAACAATACATGATAAAACTTGGATCCACACAAAGGAATGAAAAGTGTCAGTGAAGGTAGTATGTGGGTAAATATGAAGGATTCATCCTCTCATTTTTTCTTGTTAAACTCAGGAACTCACTTTAAATATATGAAACCAAAAATACACAAAATGATGCTACTCCATCAAAAATGTAACATTTTTTATTATGCATTAGACATGTATTATGAAAAACTTATTTTTAAGTTTAAAATAAATTTTACCAAATGTAAATGCAAACATACTCAACAACATACTAACATATCAAATCTAACAATACAATAAAATTATCATATACCATGATCAAGAGGGGTTTATTCTAGAGAGGCAAGGATTCTTTTACATTAAAAAATCGTTCAGTGTGATTCAGCACGTTAACTGAAGAATAAAAATCATGATCATTTCAATAGATGCAGAAAAAACTTTTGACAAAATTCAATGCCCATTTATGATTAAAGTTCTCTAGAAAGTGGGAATAGAAGGAAATTACCTCAATGTGTGTGTGTGTGTATGTGTGCGTGTGTGTGCACACACGTGTTAGTTGTGTCTGACTCTTGCAACCCCATGGACTGTAGCTCACTGTAACTGTACCATGAGCCTCTGTCCATGGTATTCTCTAGGCAAGAATATTGGAGAGGGTTGCAATACCTTTCTCCAGGGGATCTCCCCAATCCAGGAATTGAACCCAGGTCTCCTGCATTGCAAGCAGAATCTTTACTGTCAGAGCCACCAGGAAAGCTCCTACTTCAACACAATAAAGGCCAAGTATGACAAATCACAGCTAACATCATTCTCAAAAGTGAAAAGCAGAAAGCATTTCATCTAAGATCAGAAACAAGGCACGGGTGTCCATTGTCACCACTTTTATTCACAGTTTTGGAATCCCTAGCCATGACAATCAAAGAAAAAATGAAAAGGAATCCAAATTGGAAGAGAAGTAAAATTGTGACTGTTTGCAGATGACTTGATACTATTCATAGAAAATCCTCAAGATGCTACTAGAAAACTACTAGAGATCAGTGAATTCAGTAAAGTTGCTGGACACAAAATTAATACAGAGCAATCCCTTGCATTTCTATACACTAACAACAAAACATCAGAAAGAGAAATTAAGGAAACAATGCCATTTACCATTGTATCAAAAAAAATAAAATATCTAGAAATAAACCTACCTAAGGAGACAAAAGACCTCTACTCTGAAAACATTAAGACACTGATGAAAGAAATTAGAGATGACACAAACAGGTAGGAAGATATACTGAGTTCTTGGACTGGAAAAGTCAACATTGTCAAAATGACTATACTACCCTATTCAATCTACAGATTCCATGAAATCCCTATCAAATTACCAATGGCATTTTTCACAGAACTAGAACAAAAAATTCTAAAATGTATATGGAAACACAAAAGACCCAAACAGCTAAAGCAATCCTGAGAAAGAAAAATGAAGCTGAAGGAATCAGCCTCCCTGATTTCAGACTATACTACAAACCTACAGCCACCAAAACAGAATGGCACTGGCACAAAACCAGAAATATATATCAACAGAGTAAGAATAGAAAGCCCAGAAATAAACCCACATACCTATGGTCAATTAATCTAGGACATAAAAGGCAAGCATATTTATTGGAGAAAAGGCAGTTTCTTCAATAAGTGGTGCTGGGAAAACTGAAGAGCTACATGTAAAAGAATGAATTTGGAACATTCTATATGCTAACAAAAAATAAACTCAAAATGGATCAAGGATGTAAACATAAGCCTAGACACTATAAAACTCCTAGAGGAAAATATAGGCAGAACTCTCAACATAAATTACAGAAAGATCTTCTTTTTAATAAAATAACAGCTAACATTTATTGAATGTTTTAGTTGTACTTATGCTGTATCAGAGACAGACTTCTTAGAATAACTTTGTTAAGAGGATGTTAGTATCAGAAAGATCTTTTTCGATCCACTTCATAGAGTCATGAAAATAAAACATAAACAAATGGAACTGGATTAAACTTTAAAGCTTTTCACAGCAAAAGAAATCATAAGCAAAATGAAAAGACAACCCACAGAATGGGAGAAAATATTTGCAAATGAAGTAACTGGCAAGGGATTAATCTCCAAAATATACAAACAGCTTGTGCAGCTCTATGCTAAAAAAAAAAGAAAAAACTAAAACTAAAACCAACACCCAATCAAAAACTGGGCAGAAGATCTAAACAGACATTTCTACAAAGAAGACATACAGATAGTCAAAAAGTACATGAAAATATGTTCAACATCACAATTTATCAGAGAAATGCAAATCAAAACTACAATAAGATATCATCTCACACCATTCACACCATTATCAAAAAAATCTGCAAACAATAAATGCTGGAGAAGGTGTGGAAGAAAGGAACCCTCCTACACTGTTGGTGGGAATGCAAATTGGTACAACCACTATGGAGAACAATATGGAGGTTACTTAAACTAAAAATAGAACTATTGCATGATCCATCAATCCTACTCCTGGGCATGTATCTGGAGAAACTATCAATTAGAAGAGACACATGCCCCTGAATGTTCATGGCAGCGCTATTTACAATAGCCAAGATGTGAAAGCAACCTGTGTCCACTGACAAAGGAACAGACAAAGAAGATGTGGTACATGTATACAGTGGCAGCCATAAAAAAGCGTGAAATAATGCCATTTGCAGCAACATGGATGGACCTATCCAACTAAGTGAAGTAAGCCAGACAGATAAAGATAAATATCACACGATGGCACTCATGTGAAACCTAAGTTTACAAAAAATGATGATCTTATTTTACAAAACAGAAACGGACTTACAGATATTGAAAACAAAATTACAGTTACCAAAGGGGAAATGTGAGGAGGAGGGATAAATCAGGAGCTTGGGAATGAACACACACATACACTACTATATACAAGATACAGTATATAAGACAACCAAAAGGACCTACTGTATACCATGATATCTGTATGAAAAAAGAATCTAAAAAGAATGAGTATATGTATATATACATATATATGTATATACACACACACACATATATATGAGTCACTTTGCTGTACAGCAGAAACTAACACAACATTATAAATCAGCTATACTCCAATAAAACTAAAATATTTTAAAAATAAATAAGTCATATGTGCAATATCACGAACACAATTACTTTACCAAATTGCTTTTCTTAGGAAAGATCACCCTTAATTTTCAATGTGACCTGCATGACCGGTAACTAACACAGTACTAATTTGGAGTATGAAGTATAAAGACAATTCAGTTAATCATTTGAGGCCCTACTTTTCTAATGATTAGACAGTTCAAGAGCTGTGGTATCTTCCTGCATCTTAAGTTGCCCTTCACAATTTGTCCTAAAACCATTGAGTCAAAACTTCAACTGGCAAAATTTGAAAAAAAGAGTCAAAGTCTTTGATTTTACTCATTTGTAAAATATAAAATTCTGTAACCAACCTTCAAATTCTGATTCTGAAGGAAAGAAGGATGAAAGTCTAATAAACCAAATGATATAATATGAAAAAAAAACTTTACAGAAATATTTCTCTTTTTGAAACAAGATGGACTTTAAAAGGAAATTAAAGTGTCTGGAACACATTCAGTTAAAAGCAAAATGCACTGAAACACTCTGCACAAGTTTCCATTTCTTAAAAAAGATAAGCCCAAGTGCCCTTCAGAAACACACAAAATGGCACATGTGTGTATACACACACACATATACACATTTACACAGCTTGAATTATAAGAGCGGATGTGAGATTTAGGGTAAAAAAAGAAGGGAAAAGGAATTTTGAGTCATCAGAGTCCAGAAAGACCTCTGCCTGACAAAGAATGAACCTATTTAAATTGTAGGTAATTTTCTCTTTCCTCTTGGTAAAGACCAGATGGCTATGTGAGGTATTGTGTATTAAACCAACACACATGGGAGAAGTTGCCAAACACATCCAACTGGAACTAAAAGGGATATTTTTTGCACAACAGAATTCAACATCCCTCTTCCGTGTTTCAGCCAAAACATCCCTGTTAATTTACTTCCATAATGGAGACTGGCAATCCGCCCTGATAGTTATTTAGAATAGCACCCATAAATTTCCATGCTTTCAGTGCTACTTGACAATTTATACTTTGATTCCGATGTTGATTCAAGTTATCAATCATGTATTATTTAATTGAAAAATAAAGACATTTTAACTTTACTCCTTTGTTTTACACAGTCTTTATTTGAAAAAAAAAAAATCAGCTTCACTGGCTAATATTAAGCCACAAAGAAAATGTGATTAGCATTACCCAAAGTAAACAAAACCCTTTTGCTAATGCCTAAGCGTGTAGGAAATATTTGCAGCCACTGCACAATACGTTTTTCAAAATAATGAGTTGATAGATGAATCCCTCAAGCTCCCATTTATTTCCATTATTCTACTATTTTCCCCCACTAAAACCTAAAATCCCTACCTAAAATTCCTCGACCCAAGGAACATATTGCTATATGTCTTTTACTTCAAAGACTGGGACCCAGTAATACTCTAGAGTCCTTTGGCAAGTGACCAGGCAATCAAGGGCTGTGGCCTTGGTCACCAATATTGAGAAGGAATCATACATCTATAAAAAAAAAAAAAGGAAAGCTTTTTTTTTTTTTTTACAAAATCCATTCCTCTCTATAAATATTTGAAGTTTGAAGGCTCAACTCGTTACAGTTTCACTCCTTCAACTATTTCACTCAAAAATAGGAAACACTGTGGATATTCCACTAGGTTTCCATCAGTACCAGAATGAAAGAATGTATGAATCTTCAATATTTTTCTCTCATTCATGCTAGTCAGGAAACAAAATGCTGTCCTCAATAACTTTGAAAGTTACTTTCCTGATGAAACCAAGCACTGACTATTAGAACTGGAAGGGGTAATTTTTCTAGAGAATATGTAATTTAGGATTAGTTCAATACCTCTATTTGTAAAGATCTAACTCATGGGATCTCTCAGATTCAGTGAAGAGGATGAATGACTCAAAGGACAATCAAGAAATAAGCTAAACTCCTTATCAGACTGGGGAACGAGCAGGTGAAAAAAATAGAATGGAAGGACATACCAAACAACATGTCTCATACAAGACAGCTGTTTAGTATTATGTCGCAGTCACTAGATACACTAGCATTCTATTCTGTTTTATCTTTCAAGGATAATGATTCAATATAATACTTGAATCTATTTCTTACTTTATCATAATTATATATCTCGACTTTCTACAAATTCATTTTAAGAAATAAACTCCCCTATATTCCCCTCCAGGTTTTCCTCTGAAGTTGATGATGGACAGGGACGCCTGGCATGCGCAATTCATGGGGTCGCAGAGTCGGACACGACTGAGCGACTGAACTGAACTGAGGCATCATAAACTTATGTTACCTACAACATCTCCGTCATTGAAAAAAACACCATCTTATAATATTTTCATGACATTCATTAAAACATCTGTACTTTCAGTAGATTTACTTCATTTTAAAAATTTCACAGTGATTTTAGTTATGGTTACATAATTTTTTTCTCCACATAGCAGTTTAATATAATTTTAACACAGAGAGAAATAGAAACCTGAGTTAAAACCATCCTGTAGTTTTGTTTTATACTTTTACCGCAATTTCCTTGTAAAGACTTGGATTTTTTTTTCCTTTTTAAAACTTTTTTTGGTGAAGACTTTACCAAAACACTAAAATTATGTATCCTCTTGATCATATCAAACATTATCTAAAATCTTCCTTCCTGAAGATGATAACCTTCATTCATCCCTCTAATTTGGGTTTAGACCTGGATCAGGCTATTATGAGTTTATTCCCTACCATATTCCTTAATATTTTCAATAGCATTTAGGAAATAAGATATTGTCTTAGGAAATACATGCCAGGTTCTGAAAGATGCATATCTTTTTAATCCCGCTTCACAACTTCTGCCTTTTGCCATGAGAATACCCTTGCTAGCAAACAGTCTTTTTAAGCAAGTCTCAAAATGGCTCAAAATTACTAAGATGGCTCAAATTTGGTTCCCTTTTACCTGTGCTATTTTTACACAGAACACTGATACATTACTATGTGTCT
Organism: Bos grunniens; assembly: GCF_055505025.1. Lineage (NCBI taxonomy): Eukaryota > Metazoa > Chordata > Mammalia > Artiodactyla > Bovidae > Bos > Bos grunniens. The sequence continues at coordinate 98,646,272 of NC_141171.1, read as the reverse complement.
GCTCATTTGTGTGTGCATTAGGAATAAAAATCTCACTTCTGGCAATAGCACCTTATTAGAATCTACTCAACAGAGTTCCTAATGAGGACCACTACACCACAGTGTTAACATATTAGGGGTGTGTAATTTGCATATACATGGAATCTTAGCCAAAAGGGGGTGGGTGATAGAGACAGCATGTGTACTAATAATATCTCTGAGTCTCTGGCTAGAAGCCCTGGACCTTGCCCTTTTTAGAGCTCTCATACTGGACTCAATCCACAGTGATGGCCTAAGCACCTGTCACAGAGAGAAAGCATTAGTTGCCTGTACAGCGACTAATGGACCATTACAAACATCTTTTAAAGGTTAAAGCATTATGGTGTTCTTTCCATATTTCCTCCCTTTCAATTTTTTTAGAGAGAGGAACAGATAAGGGTTTTATTTTTAGTTGAATGATTGATCTATGTGTAATTGCTGAAAGATGGGGAGCTTTATTTCTTGGTATTTTCTGCCTTGAATAGAGGGTTATTTTTTTATAATTGAAGTATAGTTAATTTATAAAGTTGTGACAAGCAAAGTGGTCAAATATGCATTATTTAGAAACATATATATATATGTATATATACACTACATACATATATATAATGTATATATTCTCCTAGATTCTTTTCCATTATAGGTTATTACAAGATATCGAGTATAGTTCCCCGTGCTATACAGTATGTCCTTATTGATTATATATATTCTATATCTATTTTATCTCAATTAATCCCAAACTCCTAATTTTTCCCTCTTCTGCACTTTCCTCTTTGGTAACCTATGTCTGTATAAATAACTTCATTGGTGTCTTTTTTTTAAAGATTATAAGTGATATCATATATTTTTCTCTGACTTATTTATTTAGTGTCATTATTTTAGGTCCATCCCATGCTGCTGCAAATGGCATCGTTTCATTGCATAAAGTTTTGATTTCCTCCTTGGCCTAGAGCTATCTTCCCAAGTGTGATTCCTTGGTTTGAGAAAGCCTCAGCCTGGTCAGCCAGGACCTTCTTATGGACTTTTATTGGCCTCAGCTTCTGGACATGTTCAAGAGAACACACTGGGTCAAATACATTTCCATTCACCTCTAAGTACAGACTGACACAGGTGGTAGTAAATCATCTTAGATTCACAGAATCTTCTGCGAAGCAGAGTTGCCATCCTTCTCGTCTGGGGTACCTTCTCAGGCACCCCAGCACTGCCAGGACCCCTTCTCAACTTGTGACCATATGCCTGGTCTCCAGGCAGGCAAGGTGTTCTAGATCAAGCCAGCAGATGTGCAGCCCACCCACAGTCAGCATCCAGATCTGCTGATGGGAGTTGGCTTTGGAGACTGCATTGGTCTTATCGGGATCCAACCAACATTTTTGACAGAACGGAAGACACTGGACGGAGAAGGCAATGGCACCCCACTCCAGCACTCTTGCCTGGAAAATCCCATGGACGGAGGAGCCTGGTTAGGCTGCAGGGGGTCACGAAGAGTCAGACACGACTGAACGACTTCACTTTCACTTTTCACTTTCATGCATTGGAGAAGGAAATGGCAACCCACTCCAGTGTTCTTGCCTGGAGAATCCCAGGGACGGGGGAGCCTGGTGGGCTGCCATCTGTGGGGTCACACAGAGTCGGACACGACTGAAGTGACTTAGCAGCAGCAGCAGCAGCAGCAAGACACTGGAGGCAAACGTCTTCTGAAGAGTGAGTATACTTATGGCTGCAGCAGCAGCAGCAAAAAGAAAACTTCTTTCCCATGTTCTAAAAGATTACAGATAGGTGTGGTACATGTATAAATATGAAGATTTACTTCAGACAAATAGCTGAAGTTTGTCTACTTTTTTATTACTTATTTATAATTCCTCTATCCACAGGATTTTCCAGGCAAGAACACTGGAGTGGTTTGCCATTTCCTTCTCCAGGGTATCTTTCCAATCCAGGGATTGAACCGGGATCTCCTGCACTGCAGGCAGATTCTTTACCAACTGAGATACCAGGGAAGCCCTACGTTTTTATTACTATGGCAACTCACTTCGGTACTCTTACCTAGAATATCCCATGGATGGAGAATCCTGGTACAGGCTACAGTCCATGGGGTCGAAAAGAGTCAGACACGACTGAGAGACTTCATTTTTACTTTCATAATAATAAACAATGTTTTAAATATTATGTTGATACTATGTTTATACTAGTATGACTAATTTTAAATGTTTACCTCCGGAACTACGTTATTAAGGTCAAAAGTTTCACATTCTTAGACTTAATGTACCATGATCCACATAGAGTTCAGTTCAGTTGCTCAGTCGTGTCCGACTCTGCAACCCCATGAATCGCAGCACGCCAGGCCTCCCTGTCCATCACCAACTCCTGGAGTTCACTCAGACTCACGTCCCTCGAGTCAGTGATGTCATCCAGCCATCTCATCCTCTGCTGTCCCCTTCTCCTCCTTCCCCCAATCCCTCCCAGCATCAGAGTCTTTTCCAATGAGTCAACTCTTCGAATGAGGTGGCCAAAGTACTGGAGTTTCAGCTTTAGCATCATTCCTTCCAAAGAAATCCCAGGGCTGATCTCCTTCAGAATGGACTGGTTGGATCTCCTTGCAGTCCAAGGGACTCTCAAGAGTCTTCTCCAACACCACAGTTCAAAAGAACCAATTCTTCGGTGCTCAGTCTTCTTCACAGTCCAACTCTCACATCCATACATGACCACAGGAAAAACCATAGCCTTGACTAGACAGACCTTTGTTGGCAAAGTAATGTCTCTGTTTTTGAATATGCTATCTAGGTTGGTCATAACTTTCCTTCCAAGGAGTAAGCGTCTTTTAATTTCATGGCTGCAATCACCATCTGCAGTGATTTTGGAGCCCAAAAAAATAAAGTCTTACACTGTTTCCACTGTTTCCCCATCTATTTGCCATGAAGTGATGGGACTGGATGCCATGATCTTCATTTTCTGAATGTTGAGCTTTAAGCCAACTTTTTTACTCTGCTCTTTCACTTTCATCAAGAGGCTTTTGAGTTCCTCTTCACTTTCTGCCATAAGGGTGGTGTCATCTGCATATCTGAGGTTATTGATCTTTCTCACAGCAATCTTGATTCCAGCTTGTGCTTCTTCCAGTCCAGCGTTTCTCATGATGTACTCTGCATTTAAGTTAAATAACAGTGTGACAATATACAGCCTTGACGAACTCCTCTTCCTATTTGGAACCAGTCTGTTGTTTCATGTCCAGTTCTAACTGTTGCTTCCTGACCTGCATACAGGTTTCTCAAGGGGCAGGTCAGGTGGTCTGGTATTCCCATCTCTTTCAGAATTTTCCACAGTTTATTGTGATCCACACAGTCAAAGGCTTTGGCATATTCAATAAAGCAGAAATAGATGTTTGTCTGGAACTCTCTTGCTTTTTCCATGATCCAGTGGATGTTGGCAATTTGATCTCCGGTTCCTCTGCCTTTTCTAAAACCAGCTTGAACATCTGGAAGTTCACGGTTCACATATTGCTGAAGCCTGGCTTGGAGAATTTTGAGCATCACTTTACTAGCGTGTGAGATGAGTGCAATTATGTGGTAGTTTGAGCACTCTTTGGCATTGCCTTTCTTAGGGATTAGAATGAAAACTTACCTTTTCCAGTCCTGTGGCCACTGCTGTTTTCAAAATTTGCTGACGTATTGAGTGCAACACTTTCACAGCATCATCTTTCAGGAATTGAAATAGCTCAACTGGAATTCCATCACCTCCACTAGCTTTTTCCACATATAGATCCCTTGTAAAAAGAAAGTATAGTTGCTCAGCCGTGTCTGACTCTTTGTGACCCCATGGACTGTAACCTACCAGGCTCCTCCATCCATGGGATTTTCCAGGCAAGAACACAGGAGTGGGTTACCATTTCCTTCTCCAGGGGATCTTCCCAACCCAGGGATCAAGCCTGGTTCTCCCACACTGCAGGCAGACTCTTTGCCATATGAGCCACCAGGGAAGTCCAGAACCCTTGTAATGATTAATTTTAAATGTCAACTTGGCTGGGCCATGGTGACCATATATTTTCTTAAAGATCGTTCTAGGTATTTCGTAAAGATTTCTTTTGGGTGAGATTAACATTTAAATATTCAGACTTGGAGAAAAGCAGATTATCCTCTGGTGTGGGTGGGCCTCACCTAATCAACTGACACATTCACTAGCATAGCCTTCTCTTCAACAAAATGGAATACTGCCAGCAAGTTTTCTTTGAACTTGAAACTCTTCCTGAGTCTACAGTTTGTTCATGAATCCTAACCAATGTTAAATTTGAAGATCAGATGTTATGTTCATGGATCTTAAATAATTGCATAAAGCTAACTCCTTAAAATCAGTCTTTCCCTGCTCCCCTCTCAATATGTATCTATATATAAGATATAAAATATGCTATACATATAATATATACAAATATAATTTATATAATTATATGCCTACACTTATGTAATATATATTACATATAATATATATTATAGCACTAATTAAAATATAATTACATGTTATATAAATTACATCCTATTGTATCTGTGTATATGTATATATACACATACACACACACACATATATACATCCTGTTTGTTCTTTTCCTCTGGAGGACCCTGACTAATACTCCCTCCTTTGCTCTGAGGACTACCAAGCTGTAAGAAGAAAAGCTTTTATGGTGAACACCATAATGTGCTGTCCAGACCTCAGTTTTCAAATCAACAATTTCATGAAGCCAGAAGAAAGCCCTCAGCTGCCAGCTGTCTTTAGGAATTAACTCACCTGAGAAAAAAAAAATGATCTTGCCCAAATTCTCACCTCTTTCAGAAACAGCCTGCCCAATGATCAGTCAGTGCAGGGGTATAAAGGCCCAGCCCATTCATTTCAACTCAGAACAACTTTGATGATCTTTCCAGCTTCAGAGATGAAGCCTTTGTCAGGTTTGCAATGCCCAATCCTGCCTCCTTCCCTCTTTCTCCCATAGGTGTTACTCCCAAAAACAATCCCTACTAAGTGACCAACATACTAATCTGCATCTTAGATTCCTCTTCTGAAAGGCTTCCCTGTGGCTTAGCTGGTAAAGAATTCACCTGCAATGAGTGAGACCTGGGTTCAATCCCTGGGTTGGGAAGATCTCCTGGAGAAGGGAAAGGCTACTCCAGTATTCTGGCCTGGAGAATTCCATGGACTATACAGTCCATGGGGCTGAAAAGAGTTGGACACAACTGAGCGACTTTCACTTTCACTTTCTGAAAAAATGCAGCATGCAATAGTATTTTTTTTCTGCCCTGGTATCACTTTGCATTACCTTCCTGCCAGCTCATATCAGTACAGAGTATATCAGCAGTCTGACCCATACATTGATATTCAACCCAGAAACAAGATACTGATCTCTTCTTGGAACACTCCTTATTTCTACAGGTGATTTTCCTGATGCTCTCCTAACTTAGTTTGGCAGGGTAGTGCAAAGCCTCCCCTTTCTCCTTGCCATTCCATCTGCTCCATCTGCAGTCCTCTGCATCTGGAGCTGCCATCCTCAATCATGCCTCCAGAATCACAGGTATACAGTTCAAGTTCTCCACAGGGACTTCTCACTTTGCTACACTGCAAGGATGGCAGCAAGAGAACACACGGATTAAAGCTCAGCAATCTAACAGAAGAACAAGATTCTGCTGGCTATCTGTGCCCCTAAGAATGTTTCTCTTGAAGCCCTCCCTCACTTAACTTGATAGGATGAGTCACACTTCCAACCCCCCTTCTCTCATAGCACTTCTCTCCTTCATAAGGACTCACTGAAAGATTCGAGCATAAAATGATTGAGATTATTTGTTAATTTTAGCTATCTGTGGCATCTTTATTTTATGTTCACATATATTCTTCGTGTGACTATTATTCCCATGCTTGACAAGTTTGGGGCTTGTCTTAGTATGATCTGGCTCAGGACTTACTCAGTGAGAAAAATCCAGTCTCAAGGTATTTGTAGAAAACAAAAATTGAGTGTCCTCAAATTTGTGCCCCCTTTGGCATATAAAATTAGTCAATACAGAGTTATACCACATTTGATGATGCTAATTAGAACTGCTAGCTGTCACTGCTTCTGGAGTTGTTTTTACTCAAGGGCCCGACTGTATTTATGACCCAACACTGTAAGACGGCTAGCCAATGTCACGGGTGCATTTCTTTCCATGGACCAGAGTTCTCTATTCAAAGCTAAATGGGTGCTGACATTATTCAGAACATAGAGCAATCATTTAAGCTAATCATCCATTCTATTAAAACATAGATCTTCTGCATCTTCACTGAGTTCTCAGAAGGAAGTGATTGTGTGAATTCTTGTGAGGGGATTTTGCATGGACATAGCAGCCATGAACTGACTTATAAATTTGTACCACGTGTAATTCACGAAACCAGAGTCCTCCTTCTACCCTGTCACCAGGCAAATGAACATCCATTAACTATAGTATGTATGCTTTAATACTTAAAGTAATAGCCTACCTTCTTCTGCCTTCAGACTAGAGATTTTGTCTCCTTCAATAGCGTAGTCTAATTAAATAAATTTTATCTCTCTGCTTTAAAAATATCTTCGGCTTAAATATTTGATCATGTTGTGTGTTTTTTCTTTTTGAAGTTCATTTCAATGACACTATTCTTTAATCTTAAAATCCTTTGCTAAAAATGCTCCACCTTACTGATTGGAGTCTACAGTCTCTTTCAACCCATCAGTAAAATGTGTCCCAGGAGGAAGAAGTCAAACAGAAAAGATCATTCAAGCATTTCTCAATTAGTTAAGGAACTTCTGATGCATCTCATTTAAGGTTCCAGGTGAATAGAACACCTCAGAAATGTTTTCTTCAGGTCAAAGTGCACACTTAGCATGATACTTAGCCACATTTTTGTATAATTACATCATATGGGGATTTAGGCCTGCTATTACTTTAGTTGCATATGATATGAATAGAATTTGCTAAATCATGACCTACTGAGAAACAAAAATAATTGAGAAAGTGACCTTGGCACTTTAGGAAAGGAAGCATAGAGGCTTTTGACAGCAGAAAATAATACAATTATTAGTAGGCTAAAGTTCAGGGGAAAGAAGCTATAGTCATGTGAAGGGAAAAAAAAATGGCAGCTGACTGTGTCTGACACTTTTTACATTGTTCAGTAAAGACTTAAAGTGTTTCACATACTAGTACCACATATTCAATGATACATGAAAAATAAAAGAAGAATTGTGTTGGATAAACAAGTGCCTTGAATTAGATATTTGGCAGCTTTACTTTCCATGATTATTAACAACTAAACTTCCAGAAAACATATAGAGTCCTCGGGTGAATAGTAATATCAGTTATGGCTGTGGAACTGAATAAAAGAGAAACATTTTCAAAGGTTAGGTTTAATGTAAATATTAATTGCATAATAATTTTCATACATCTATGTATGACTAGAGTTAGGCATGTCAAAGTTAAAATTTCTGTTCTATGATTTACTAGCTGGATAATCTTGGCCAAAACTTCAATCTTTGCTGGTTTACTAATGTACAAAATGGAGTTAATACTGTTGGACCTTTAAAAGGACTGAATGAGAAAATACATGTAAAACAGTTTGACACCTGGCATACACTAAATACTAATACATTTCAAAATATTTAACTAATAAGTTTTTAGAATATGAATGGTAAGAATAAGATTGAATTTTTTTGGAAATAAGATTCAATTTCCAAGAGTGCTTTACCTCCAATAATCCTATATGAAAGTCTAAAAGTATACAGTGAAATTCATGGCAAGAAAACAGCACACTTTTTAATCTTTCCTGCATTTCCCTTCATCTTCCCTTCCCCAACTTCTATGATAACTTCTGTTAGACTTTTTGAAAATTCCTCTCTAAATTTTCATAATGACATGTCCTAAAAATTTCCCTATAACGTTTGTGGGAATTAGATATAATGTCATGTTCAGTTCAGTTGCTCAGTCATGTCTTTGCAACCCAATGGACTGCAGCACACCAGGCCTCCCTGTCCATCACCAACTCCCAGAGCTTACTCAAACTCATGTCCACTGAGTCAGTGATGCCACCCAACCATCTCATCCTCTGTCATCCCCTTTTCCTCCTGCCTTCAATCTTTCCCAGCATCAGGGTCTTTTCCAAGGAGTCAGTTCTTAGCATCAGGTGGCCAAATTATTGGAGCTTCAGCTTTAGCATCAGTCCTTCCAATGAACATTCGGGACTGATTTCCTGTAGGACTGACTGATTAGATCTCCTTGCAGTTCAAGGGACTCTCAAGAGTCTTCTCCAACACCACAGTTCAAAAGCATCAATTCTTCAGCACTCAGCTTTCTTCATGGTCCAACTCTCACATCCATACATGACCACAGGAAAAACCATAGCTTTGACTAGATGGACCTTTGTCAGCAAAGTAATGTCTGCTTTTTAGTCTGCTGTCTGCTGCTGCTGCTGCTGCTAAGTCGCTTTAGTCATGTCTGACTCTGTGCGACCCTAGAGACGGCAGCCTACCAGGCTCCCCTGTCACTGGGATTCTCCAGGCAAGAACACTGGAGTAGGTTGCCATCGCCTTCTCCAATGCATGAAAGTGAAAAGTGAAAGTGAAGTCACTCAGTCGTGTCTGACTCTTAGCAACCCCATGGACTGCAGCCTACCAGGGTCCTCCACCCATGGGATTTTCCAGGCAAGAGTACTGGAGTGGGTTGCCATTGCCTTCTCCGAATGTGCTGTCTAGGTTGGTCCTAACTTTTCTTCCAAGAAGCAAGCATCTTTTAATTTCATGGCTGTAGTCACCATCGGCAGTGATTTTGGAGCCCCCCAAAATAAAGTCTGTCACTGTTTACATTTCCCCATCTATTTACCATGAAGTGATGGGACTGGATGCCATGCATCTGCATCTTAGTTTTCTGAATGTTGAGCTTTAAGCCAATTTTTTCACTCTCTTCTTTCACTTTCATCAAGAGGCTTTTTAGTTCCTCTTCACTTTCTGCCATAAGGGTGGTGTCATCTGCATATCTGAGGTTATTGATGTTTCTCCCAGAAATCTTGATTCCAGCTGTGCTTCATCCAGCCTGGCATTTAACATGATGTACTTTTGGCCACCTCATGCGAAGAGTTGACTCATTGGAAAAGACTCTGATGCTGGGAGGGATTGGGGGCAGAAGGAGAAGGGGACAACAGAGGGTGAGATGGCTGGATGGCATCACCGACTCAATGGACATGAGTCTGAGTGAACTCTGGGAGTTGGTGATGGACAGGGAGGCCTGGCGTGCTGTGATTCATGGGGTCGCAAAGAGTCGGACACAACTGAGCGACTGAACTGACTGACTGACTGACTCTGCATATAAGTTAAATAAGCAGGGTGACAATATACAGTCTTGACATATCTAGAACCAGTCTGTTGTTCCATGTCTGGTTCTAACTCACTTCTTGATCTGCATACAGATTTCTCAGGAGGCAAGTGACGTGGTCTGGTATATCAAAATTCCTTAGGATGTTGGGCAACTCAGTTTTGTTCTAACTGCCCATTTAGAAATCCACGTGTCCCTGTAGACACACAGTATTTGAGAGATGGTACACCAGACCATGGACATTAACACCAGTCACCAGAGCATCAGTTGCTCCACATACAAGCCACACATGCACAGAACCAAGGACCAGAAGCAGTCCTGACAGATCATTTCATTTCTAATTATTAAATGTTTGTTCATTCTTAAATATCTTTTGTCTGGTTAGTCCCACAGAATACTATGGTCATTTGAAACAAAGGTTCTGATTAAAAACTGCATTCAGCAAATTTGATCAAATCATGAGAGACATCAGATTTCTAGGATTTGTTTCAATTTTTTTCCATTTTTCTTTTATTTAAAAGTCACAGAGCTTAAAGATTTAAACACAAGACACAACAGCATAAAACTTCTAGAAGAGATCATAGGCAAAATACTCTCTGAAATAAACTGTACAACTGTTCTCTTAGGTCAGTATCCCAAGGCAATAGAAATAAAAATAAACAAATGAGACAATCAATCTTACAAGATTTTGCACAGCAAAGGAAACCATAAACAGAAGGAAAACGTATGGAATGGGAGAAAATATTTGCAAACAATTCAACCAATAAAAGCTTAATTTCCAAAATATACAAACAGCTCATACATCTCAAATAAATAAACAGATAAAAACAAACAAAAAAAAATTAAAAATGAGCAGAAGACCTAAATAGACATGTCTCCAAAGAAGAAATACAGATGGTCAATAGGCACATGAAAAGATGTTCAAATCACTAATTATCAGAGAAATGCAAATCAAAACTACAAAAAGGTATCACCTCACACCAGTCACAATGGCCATCATTAAAAAGGTCTACAAATAAATAACAATGCTGGAGAAGATGAGAAAATGGTGAGAATGTGAGTTGGTACATCCACTGTGGAAAACAGCATGAAAGTTCCTCAGGAAACTAAACATTTAATTATCCTATGATCCAGGAATTCCACTGCTGGCATATATTCAGACAAAACTCTAATCCAAAAAGATACATGCACCCCTATGTTCATAGCAGCACTGTTCACAAGAGCCAAGATGGAAACATAAACATCCACTGGCAGATGCATGGCTACAGAAGATATGGTGCATATGTACAATGAAACACCACTCCCGCATAAAAAAAAAGAACAAAATAATGCCATCTGCGGCAACATGGATGTAACGAGAGATTATCCTATAAGTGAAGTAAGTCAAAGAGAGAAAGACAAATACCGTATGATATCACTAATACGTAGAGTTTGAAACATGGCAAAATGAACCTATTTACGAAACAGAAATAGACTCATAGAGAACCAAGATGAAATGGGAGGTGAGGGTTAGTAGATATAAGCTATTATATACGAATGGATAAACAACAAGGTCCTACTATATAGCATAGAGAACTATATTCAGTATCCTATGAGAAGCCATAATAGAAATGAATATAAAACACACACACACACAGGTATGTATGACTGAATCAATTTCTGTTACTGTACTTCTGAAAAAGAGCAAAGTAATACAACATTGTAAATCAAATCTATTTCAATAAAAAAAATAAAATTAGAAAAAAAGCTCATAGATCCATAAAGAAAAACATGATTTTTTTCTACTATGTAGGAACTCGTGAAGAAAATTTAAGCTTTTTAAATCATTAAACAAAAGAATGACCAAATATATATGATGAAAAATATTTGTCAATTACTCAGGAACTAGGAAATGACCACAGAATGGTTAATGTGAATACACAAGAGATCAAAGTAGCATTATCAATCTATATTTTAAATGTGGGAATATTTTATTTATTGAAGCATTACTTACCTTTTATATCATTTTACTCATAACACTTCTGAAGAAATGGAACATGAGCTGTTGTTATGAAGCTATTATACCCAGTAGAATTGGAATTGTTAACCAACACCAAAGCACAGGCAAGAATCTATTCAAGGTTCCCATTTGAATCTAAAAAACAGATTTTTCAGGAAGTGAGAGGTAAAAATCCATGTCACCAATTCTTTAGTGATGCTTCTTTATTGAACAGGTACTAAATGAAACTTTACCTAAAGGGCCATTTCTTGACAGACAAATTAAATGACTTCAAGATCAAACATACTCAATTTATATCCAAAGTCAATGCTTAGGGGGAAGAGGAAGCATAATGTAGTATACTGAGTGCTTAAGTCATCTGCAGTTTTGCTGAGGTTAAGTAGCAGAATGTTAAGCTTTTTGATTTCTAGCATGAAACATCATTTTAGCAAATCCTATATCTACACTAAACATTGATTTTAGCTGACTAAAATCCATTTGGAATTCTATTTCCTACACAGAGTAGTCTTCCTTTCCATGAGTATAGAAGAAATGCTTTAAACTAAAGGCATTTGACAACTACAGAATAACTTGCCTTTTCAACATACTCTAATCCAATACATCTACAATTCTCAAAGTCCATTTAACAATGCTTTGATTGCATTCTACCATCTCTGCTTAAGAAATTGTTTTTTACTTAAGTATGACAAACCACATGTAAATTCTGGAAGTTCAGTTTGGAATTGGGAAAATAACTCAGATTCTAATAATTTTGCAATCATAATTTATTTTTGTAAAAATTGTTGTTATAAAAGTAAGGACGTTAAAGCATTTCTGCATGAAACATTTAGTTATAGCAGTCTTTCTTGAATATTATCACTTACAATAGTTTAACACAGGTCATTTGATTGTTCTGCAACTGAATTTTAGCATTTTCAGGGTTAGGATATTAAATTCAAGTAACATTTTGATGAGACATTAAAAAATGTGATATGTATATGAAAGTACAAACTGTATAAACTATAATGTTAGCCAAATTAAAGTTTTTATATTTCATCAATGTAAATCAAACAGCTAATTGAAGGCCCATGAGGAGTTAAAATTGTTGGACTCTAGGCCATTTTACCAACTTAGAGTGAGAATACTGTAATGTCCATTTTACATGTTATTTTAGCAGTAAATATAAAAGAAGGTATGTTGCAAACAGATGGATCTCTGTAGTAGGTATAATCAAAATCGGTTCCATTTATTGATCCAATAGCAGAATTTACATATGGTTTGTATTCACCATTGATCTGACCTTCATACCAAAGAATCTCTTTGTAGAAAATACTAAAGACAAACACAGCAACCAGCACCTGACTTTAAGATAATTGTGTGTTGTGTCTTTTGAAGTTTTTTACTTCTAGATATTTTAGTCACCTGGCTATTAAAATTAAGATATGCTTCTGTAAATCCTATCTCTATTAGAGATTATTTCTGCTAGTGTTTTACAAGAATTACACATATTTTCTTTGAAGAGTTTTAATCATTCCCATTTTTTATCAAATACTGAAAATTCAGAGATTTTATCTATGCCTTAGAAAATATTTGAATAGGTTTAGTGTGAAAGATATGATATCAATTCTGATTTTTCACAAATATTACCTGCCTTAGAACCCATATAAAGCTGATAATTTGATTTTCATATAATTTCTGGCTCAGTTTTTTAAAGTACTTCTATACACTACAATAAAATACTTTTTAAAAGAAATAATTGCAGAGGGGATTAAAGTCACTATTTTCAGATGAAGTGATTTTATACATGACAAATCTAAAAGAAATATCTAAGAAACTGGGAGAGTTCTGAAAAAGGACTACTCAGCTGTCAGAAAATACATTGATAACAAACTTCATACACCAAAACACACTAAGTACCTCCTAATAAAGTTCAGAAATATGGGAAAACCTTAAATTTTTAAAAATATTGTAATAAGTGGGAAGTTTTTCTGACTAGAAAGACTCAGTGCTGTTTATCATGTTTTATTTCTAGAAAATTATCTCACAGATTACAAGCCCAGTCAAAATATCATTTTTTGTCAAAACACAATAATAAATTTGATACTCAATCTGATAGAAATCCACTTCCCTGGTGGCTCAGATGGTAAAAGCGTCTGCCTCCAATGTGAAAGACCCGGATTCTATCCCTGGATCGGGAAGATCCCCTGGAGGAGGAAATGGCAACCCACTCCAGTACTCTTGCCTGGAAAATTCCATGGATGGAGGAGCCTGGTAGGCTATAGTCCATGGGGTTGCAAAGAGTTAGACACGACTGAGCAACTTCACTTTACTTCTTTCTGATAGAAATCAGCAAATTTAGTCAACACAGGCTTAAAGAAAGTACACCATTTAAGAAGAAACAGACTTAAGCAGAAATAAAATGCATCCTTGAGTTCAAGTTAGAATATGACATGACATGGAGCTGATCAATGGGCGAAAGGAGAAGGCCCAAATAGATTTAAGGCGTATAGAAATTTAGTATATGATAAAGGTAGCAATTAAACAATGAAAAATAGATACTTTGAAAATTAGTATCTAGAGCTCCAAAGGAAAATAAAACTAGATCTCCACTTCATTTCTTATTTTAAAATATTTTAAAGATAAACATAAAAGTGTGATGTTTCTAGTGTAACGTGAAAGCACTAAAGTGAAAAATACATCATTGTAAAAGATAATTCTGGGTTCAAGTTACCTTCTAAAACGGTACAAATCTCATTCACAGAAGACAGCTCTGATACATTTATTTCAGCAAAATGTCATCTTATACGGATTTAAGTCTCAGAAACATCATTCATTCATTCATTGAATAAGTATGCAAGAAACAACACAGTGTTTCAAGTACTTTTCTAGCATAAGGGCTACGGCAGCGAACAAATTAGACAAAACCTTCTGCCCCAGGTAGATTCTCAATGAGTAGAAATAGATAAATAAGTGAACATAAGATGACAGGTGGTAATAAGTGCTATGAAAGAAAATAAAGCACAGGGAAAAAAAGGTAATAATAAATATTTGTCGAATAAATGAAGGAGTCTGAGAGTAGACAGTATTATCAAGGGTATGAAGAAAAATGTATTTCCATATGCTATTACTGAGAGTATTTATTGGTACAACATTATGGATAGGAGTCTACCCAAATGTAAAATGTGCAAACACTTTGACTCAGTAATTCTACTCAGAGGTATTTACCCTACAAACATATTTGTGCGTAATTCATACATACAAACACAAGATTATTTTTAAGCAGTATTTGTATAAGGGGTGTGGGGTAGAACTGTAAACAACTTTAATGTTTCTTGGAGGCAATTGGTTAAATAAAATAAGAACATTCATAAAAAGGGTGACTACATACATCTGTTAAAGATAAAGTAGATTTGCTATGATAATCTGGAAAAGTCCACCAGATATAAAGCAAATAACAGAACAGTTTGTACATATTATCCCACTGGTATAAAACAAGGTGGATCCATATGGTTGTGTATATGCCTGAAAACATTCTGGAAGGATGCACAGAATTACTTTGAGGGAGGAGGATGGATGTTTTGAGAATTAAACAGACTCATCTTTGTTTGTGCTACTTAAACTTTTTTACTATGTTCACTGTTATTTTCATAGAAATAATTTAAAAATTTAAGCACTGAGGAAACATTGTTCATTTTGTGCAAAAAGCTGAAATGCCCTCATGACAATATTGCATTAGATTAGTAATCAAAATAAATATTGAATTTATCCTACGAGGATGGCCAGAACAAATAAATTATGCCAACAAATCCTCTACGGGTTCTAATTATATTGGCTGGATGACTATAGCAATCACATTAAAAGCCTAATTAGCAAATTGCATCTCAAACTGTGATTAAAAAAAAAGATGATGACAGACTACAACACAAACTGTCTTAGTCTATTTGGGTGGTTGTAACAAACTACTGTCAACGGCCAGGCTTATAAACAACAGGAATTTATTTCTCACAGGTCTGGTAGGAAGGCCAAGGGAGCTCTCTGGGGCTGTATCTTACAAGTGTACTGACCCCATTCACCAGAGCTCTACCTCATGACCTAATCATCTCCCAAAGATCCCACCTCTAATGACCATCTCATCTGACACATGAATATTCCTACTTGATAAAAAAGTAAAATGAGTATTATGGGAATTTACCACCGCACCTTCTAAATAATTAAAACTCAGAGAGATACACAGGATAGGCTCACATATGTCAGAAAACCTGTCACACAATGCAAACTATATCTCACAAAAACTGCTGAACTCCCTTTTGACAATTCTAACTTGCATATGATATTTTAAAAATGATTTCTTACCAGGATAAATAAATGCTATAGAATGTTGTGTATGACTTGCTGCAATTGACAATTTTCAGGTGCTACTCATTGCCCAGAACCATCCCTTTCTCTCAGGTTTGTGTTTCCTTTCCTTATTTATATATGTGTATCTTTGCAGTTTATAAATACTTAAAATTTCTCAATAAAGTAAATTAAATGTTGCTCAGTTGTATCCGACTCTTTGCGACCCCATGGACTGTAGCCTACCAGGTTCCTCCATCCATGGGCTTTTCCAGGCAAGAATGCTGGAGTGGGTTGCCATTTCCTTCTCTAGGAGATCTTCCTAACCCAGGGATCAAATCCAGGTCTCCTGCATTGTAGGCAGACGCTTTACCATCTGAACCACTAGGGAATTCTCAATAGTAGTCTTTAAAAAAATTCTCACTTAAAATCATGTACAGATACCATGGCACCATCAGGTATACAGACGGGGAGTGCCCACCATCTTCAGCATGGTGCATGTTGGGGCCACAGGACCTAGGAGAGCACAGAGGCTGAACTTGGGAAGGGCAGTTCCAGGAACTGCCTGAAGGCTAGGTATCCAGGAAGGACCTGGTAGAATGGCAGAGTGTGGCCATCTCTAGCAAGGTTTAGGCAGATGTAAGAGGCTGGGGTGGATGGCAATATAATCTGACTGGAGGAGAATGAAGTGACAATGTAGATACAGATCCTAGCAATCTGTGCTTTTACAGCAGGTCTCCAGCCTGTTACTAGAAGTTCAGCTGACAGTAACACACCCTTCTGAAGGAGGGGACTTTTCAGCAGTCAGGAGGGCTTGAGGACACCAGAAAAGTTCCGTGTAATACAAAAAGAGAAAGTCAGCACTGACGGAAAAGTGAAGTATTTGCCAGATAGTTGAAAAGACTTCCAGATGAGGCTGAAGGCTTTGTCCTACATCTCTGTCTTCTTATTTTGACAAGACCAGCAGAGAAAGATAGCCAGATCTGGTTGGCAACAGGGTATGATCCAAGTCCTTTCACACCATGGGTGGAGTCTGGATCAGAATTAGGCCCACTCACTGATACTGTCAAGGGGATTCAGCTCGTAAAGAATCTGGCTGCATTGTGGGAGACCTAAGTTAGATCCCTGGGTTGGGAAGATCCCCTGGAGAAGGGAAATGCTACCCACTCCAGTATTCTGGCCTGGAGAATTCCATGGACTGCATAGTCCATGGGGTCGCAAAGAGTTGGACACAACTGAGCAACATTAAGTGATGACACATGGCCCATCTGGTTATACCTATAAGAATAGAGATTCAATACAAATGAAAATGTCTTGAAGAGCTCATCAGGGACCTAGAAAAGCTCCATATTAACTTCTAGAAGCTCTCTATTATCCTCCTCCTAATTTCTTAAGTAAGAAATTAAAGAGCTGGTATGATAAAAAGTTACTTGTTTGCTAACATCAAGAGTTTCTGGAATGACCTATGACTTTATTATCACTAGACTTGTTGATGCTCTGAAGAGAACAATACCATCATCATCACTCAATGTTCATCTTGTCTTACCACTGCAGGATACATGACAGCCGTCACCTGCTTGGGGTTTTGCCATCATTACACCACCATTTGCTGTTGATCTGAAATATCCTATAATAAGTGCTTTCACTGCTAGGATTGTAGTTTGTAGCTTTTGCATTATAACCACTTTCCCACTTGGTCAAACACAACCCTGAAAAAAATGTATTTTTAGTTGACAAACAACAACAGGACATGATTTATACTTCATAGACAAATCAGTTCTTTTAAATAATAATATTTCACCTGACCTGCCTCTTGAGAAATCTGTATGCAGGTCAGGAAGCAACAGTTAGAACTGGACATGGAACAACAGACTGGTTCCAAATCGGGAAAGGAGTACGAAAAGGCTGTGTATTGTCCAACCTGCTTATTTAACTTATATGCAGAGTACATCATGAGAAACGCTGGGCTGGAGGAAGCACAGGCTGGATCAAGATTTCTGGGAGAAATATGAATAACCTCAGATATGCAGATGATACCACGCTTATGGCAGAAAGTGAAGAGGAACTAAAAAGCCTCTTGATGAAAGTGAAAGTAGAGAGTGGAAAAGTTGGCTTAAAGTTCAACATTCAGAAAACGAAGATCATGGCATCCAATCCCATCACTTCATCGGAAATATATAGGGAAACAGTGGAAACAGTGTCAGACTTTATTTTTTTGGGCTACAAAATCACTGAAGAAGGTGACTGCAGCCATGAAATTAAAAGACGCTTACTCCTTGGAAGGAAAGTTATGTCCAACCTAGATAGCACACTAAAAAGCAGAGACATTACTTTGCCAACAAAGGTTCGTCTAGTCAAAGCTATGGTTTTTCCAGTGGTCATATATGGATGTGAGAGTTGGACTGTGAAGAAGGCTGAGCACCGAAGAATTGATGCTTTTGAACTGTAGTTCAAAAGGGACTCTTGAGAGTCCCTTGGACCGCAAGGAGATCCAACCAGTCCATTCTGAAGGAGATCAGCCCTGGGATTTCTTTGGAAGGAATGATGCTAAAGCTGAAATTCCAGTACTTGGCCACCTCATGTGAAGAGTTGACTCATTGGAAAAGACTCTAATTCTGGGAGGGATTGGGGGCAAAAGGAGAAGGGGACGACAGAGGATGAGATGGCTGGATGGCATAACTGACTCGATGGTCATGAGTCTGAGTGAACTCCGGGAGTTGGTGATGGACAGGGAGGCCTGGCGTGCTGCTATTCATGGGGTTGCAAAGAGTTGGACATGACTGAGCAACTGAACTGAACTGAACTGAATGACGTTTACAAGTATTAATATAAAGAAATATTTTCCTTGCAAAATATTTTAACACTTTCATGTTAAAGCATCCTTAAGAGAAAGATCAGTCCTGGGTGTTCTTTGGAAGGAATGATGCTAAAGCTGAAACTCCAATACTTTGGCCACCTCATGCAAAGAGTTGACTCATTGGAAAAGACTCTGATGCTGGGAGGGATTGGAGGCGGGAGGAGAAGGGGATGACAGAGGATGAGATGGCATCACCGAATCGATGGGCGTGAATTTGAGTGAACTCTGGGAGATGGTGATGGACAGGGAGGCCTGGCATGTTGCGATTCATGGGGTTGCAAAGAGTCGGACATGACTGAGCGACTGAACTGAACTGAACTGAGCAACTTTCACTTTCACTAATACTGTCTTGGGAAGTTGGGGAAGAAGTTGGGAAAGGCAAGGGTATCAGAGTTGAAGGTATTATTATGTGTTACCAAGGACTTCCCTGGTGGCTCAGACTGTAAATCGTCTGCCTGCAATGCGGGAGACCCAAGTTTGATCCCTGGGTGGGGAAGATCCCTGGAGAAGGAAATGGCAACCCACTCCAGTATCCTTGCCTGGAGAATCCCATGGACGGAGGAGTCTGGTAGGCTACAGTCCACAGGGGTCGCAAAGAGTCGGACATGACTGAGCTACTTCACTTTCACCAAGGACTCATGCTTAAACACTGAAACCTAAGCCATGGTCTAGCATTCCAGGCCTGGCCACATGTAGCTTCAGTTCATCTTTTCAAAATTATCTTCTATGAATCAGTTTTTCTCACCTTACAGTCTAACTGGATAAATATTGCAACACACCTTCTTTATATCCTAGTATCTCCTATGCTTTATCTCTGATATTTCTCATGTCTGAAATGTCTTTCCACACCTCCCCATCTTCCTATCCACATGTTCAAAAGAAATCTAGCTCTGCTCAGAATTATCTACTCTTCTCCTTAGAACCTGAATTGAGAGCCACTTTAGGAAATAGCCTTTTCTATGCAGTAAGACACATCATTTCCTACCTGGTGTAAGTTTTAAAAAATCAATTTACATTTCCCATCAGCTTTTCAAGTTTGTACCATTTTGAGGAAAGACCCATGATGATTATTTGTGTATGCCCCTTGGTGCTTCACATACATCTTCACCAAAATACAACTTTTTAACAAATGTCTATTAAGTCAATATTTTTCAACCTTACCCTGTTAAAAAACTAGTCATGTTAAACCAGTCTGATGCAGATAACACAGACAATTCATTTCTGACCATCATAATTATGGAATGCCCTATTGTTTTAATACTGTGGAACACAAATACCAGAAGGAAAAACACATTAACTCCCTTTTCTTAAAAAGACTCAAATTAATCCTACTGAACACTTAATTGGAATCTTAACCAAAGTATTAACTACACAAGATTTTAATTCAGCCCTGTCTCAGCCATTTTTTTGTGGTTCTAGAATTAATGTTTCCATTGGCAAATACTAAAAGTGACTGGCCATTAAGTAATCAAATAATGGATATAAAAGGCAGTTGAGTTAGAAGCCATAGCTGAGCAGATCAATATTCTCAAAAAGCACCAGGACAAGCACACTCATCTGGAGTCATTGTACAGTAAACAAATCCTCATGTTTTAGGAATTCCATTGAAAACAAAAAATATTCTTTCAAGGTGTGGACAGTGATCCAGAGTGATTAGTTGCAGAGACATTGTAAAGGGCAGTAAATTCTACATTTTTTACTGCCTTTTTTTTAATATCTACTTGCCATGTTTCGTGCATTTTGATTTTCCTTCAAGTGTGTATTTCTCTCTGTGGAGAACAGATTCTCCTGAGCCTTTAAAAATGATTTAACTCTTAATACCGAAAGCTCAGCAGTCTAGAGCAGTTCTGCAACACAAACCATAGCATATGGGTCAAAACTGAAAGTGCTGCAGTGGGGAATCAGAATTCTGGAGAGATATTATTTGGCATGGGAGAATGCTATACAGTGGGGATCATTGTGAATGATGAGTTAGTAACATGCCTTTTCACTTGTCCATTTCACTCAGGCATGTTTTGAAGTAAGGGATATTTTGGCAAGTTAAACAGTAAGAACTCTGTAATTTTTTAGTGGGTAACAAATCAAAAGTTATATTGTTAATATCCAGATTTAGAAGCTAGGACAGTAATGGCAATTGCCTTTGTTGCTTCAGAACCCTATTTAAATGACAATATTTAAGGTCATTTGGGGCATATAAATTCCAGGCGGTTAAGGAGGTTATACGTATTGACTAAATAGCATCAGTCTGACCCATAGAAAGAATGCTTTGGTCTTGTGAGGACTGAAACCATCTGAACATCTTCAATGACACCCCACTCCAGTACTCTTGCCTGGAAAATCCCATGGACGGAGGAGCCTGGTGAGCTGCAGTCCATGGGGTCACTAAGAGTCGAACAAGACTGAAGCAACTTCACTTTCACTTTTCACTTTCATGCATTGGAGAAGGAAATGGCAACCCACTCTAGTGTTCTTGCCTGGACAATCCCAAGGATGGGGGAGCCTGGTGGGCTGCCATCTATGGGGTCGCACAGAGTTGGACACAACTGAAGCGACTTAGCAGCAGCAGCAGAACATCTTCAAAACATAGCAGACCAGTCCCCAGTCTCAAATAACCTCCGGGTGATCCCTGGTAAATACAACATGAAAAAGAACAGGCTGTAGATACTTTATGTATGAGTTATTCAGCATCACGGATAAGAGAGTTTTCTTTAAGAATGAATGTATTCATCACTTCAGGGTAGAAAGGGGTCTTTTTCACAACTCATTTCAGCTCAAATTTTTTAATCTTTTCTGGAAATAAGACAATAAGGAAATTTTCAAAGAGGAAATTGTCATTACATCATAGGATACCATCACTGCATTTACCAGTAGGCAGGGTTGATTGCTACCCAAAGAATATTCTGTCACTGGTAAATAAAAAATGTTCCAGTTCAGGAACTAAACTGTTCTACAGAAGGGATAACCACTGAGGGAAGATTTTATATCTCTTGGCCACCTCATGCGAAGAGTTGACTCATTGGAAAAGACTCTGATGCTGGGAGGGATTGGGGGCAGGAGGAAAAGGGGACGACAGAGGATGAGATGGCTGGATGGCATCACTGACTCGATGGATGAGAGTCTCAGTGAACTCTGGGAGTTGGTGATGGACAGGGAGGCCTGGTGTGCTGCAATTCATGGGGTCGGACACGACTGAGTGACTGATCTGATCTGATCTGAATCCCTTGATTATTTACTTCAAAATTATTTACCCTGCCCATATCAATCTGCTTTTTCTATACTGTATAAAGAATTATAACAATTTCTGCTATTAAGGATACCAAGAGGAGAAAATTCCTAGTGCAGTACAAGTATTGTAGTAGGTACAGGAAGAGATGGATTGGGATAAAGAATAGAAACACATTTTTCAAATTAATGTTCAAGTAGGGAAGCACAGAAATGGGGCAGGAGTTATAAAGGGTTGTGAAATCAAGAGAGTTTTGAAGACAGAAATTACATAATGATGTGAAATCCAACTGAGAAAGAAAATTTGATGATGCAGAAAAAAGAGGGGAGAATTTTTGGAGCAATATCCTTGACTATGCAAAACACTTTAGGCTCTGGAACACAAGTAGGGAGGCTGTCCTTAGGCTAGGTGTGGAAGGACACCTTGTCCACAGTGACAGGAAGAAAGAAAATAGGACATAACGGTAGGTAGATCAAGAGGTGGCAACCTATGGGGGTCTTGAAGGTCATCAGACTAAGAGAGAGTGGAAAAAGGAAAGTTTCAAAATTTGAGGAGAAAAGGAAGGGTGTGGGAGACAGCCTCTAAGGTAACTGCCAAAGACCTCTGCTTCCTATTATTCCTGTATTTGGGTAATCCCATTCTAAATTAATGAGGTGTGCTTGACCTAGTCAACGTTAATGAAGAATACATGCTTCCCAGGTGGCACTAGTGATAAATAACCCACCTGCCAATGCAGGAGACGTGGATTCGATCATGGATCATAAAGATCCCCTGGAGAAAGAAATAGCAACTCGCTCCTGTATTCTTGCCTGGAAAATTCCATAGACAGAGGAGCCAGAGGGACTACAGTCCACGGGGCCACAAAGAGTTAGACACAACTGAGGGAGCACACGTGATAAAAGTGAAAGGCTGGCACTTGTGAAATTAGGTTCTATGACTATGATATCTAGACTATGATATTAATCGCTGTCTCTCAGCCCTCACTCTGGGAGAAACAGCTGCCATGTTTTGAGCTGCCTTTGAAGGGTCCACACGGCAAGTTACCACTGTCTCATCAGCAGCCAGGCGAGAGTGGGGCCTACTGAAAATCATGAGTGGGCTTAGAAACAGACCCTTTCCTATGAAAACCTCAGGAGACTGGAGCCCTTGCCAACACCTTGTCTGAGCTTTGTGAGATCCCTCTAGCCAGAAGCATCCAGCCTAAAGGGATCCCAGATTTCTGACCATCACAGTCTACAGAATCACTGATGTTCATTGCTTTACACAGTATGAGGCCTGGCATGCTACAGCCCATGGGGTCACAAAGAGTTGGACATGCCTAGGTGACTGAACAACAACAGGATGAGACTATTTAGGGCTTGCATGGGTAATGACCAGAGAAGGCAATGGCACCCCACTCCAGTACTCTTGCCTGGAAAATCCCATGAGTGGAGGAGCCTGGTAGGCTGCAGTCCATGGGGTCGCTAAGAGTCGGACACGACTGAGCAACTTCACTTGCACTTTTCACTTTCATGCATTGGAGAAGGAAATGGCAACCCACTCCAGTGTTCTTGCCTGGAGAATCCCAGGAATGGGGGAGCCTGGTAGGCTGCCATCTTTGAGGTCGCACAGAGTCGGACACGAATGAAGCGACTTAGCAGCAGCAGCCGCATGGGTAATGACAAGACATATTTTTTGACCATGGAAGGTAGTTGCTGGAATATGGTGAAAGACAAGATCATTAAAGGAGAGCACACCCAGGGACTGAGAGACCAGGATGAAAGTGAATGTGAAAGTCGCTCAGTTGTGTCCGACCCCATGTACTAGACAGCCCATGGAATTCTCAAGGCCAGAATACTGGAGTGGGTAGCCTTTCCCTTCTCCTGGGGATCTTCCCAACCCAGGGATAGAAACCAGGTTTCCCACATTGCAGGTAGATTCTTTACCAGCTGAGCCACAAGGGAAGCCCAGGATAGAATACGGTAATATTAAAATCAATTAGACATAACAGAAATAAAATTAGATATATTAATACAAAGAGTGAATTATGAATCACAATCTTCTAGAAATTAGAGCGTGCCCCAGGTGTTGGCAGATAACTGTATAAATAATGGGTTGGAGGCAATTTAATCTGATGACCTAAGAATAAAAACTGCATTTTCCAGGAATCTGGATGATTTTTGTCACCCAAAAAATGTGATGAAAAATGTTAATGAATATATTAATAGTTTTTCAAAACTATTATCACTGGATCATTTGGAACAAAAATATTGAGGAATTCTCAACTGTCCCATTCCCTCCAGCCAACACTTCAGTCTCCCCGCTCAGAAGACCTACCACACTGCTGGGTGGTCATTGTACCATTTGCCCTCTCAATAGACTCTAAATATTAATATTGCCAAGGCCGTGTATGATGCATCCCAGTTGCATTCTCAGCTCTAGCCACTGCTTGTGAAGCACTCATATTTGGTGCTTCATAAATGCTGTTGAACAAAGGAAAAGAAAGCTGGTCTTTGTAAATCATTTTAAAGGCGTATGTCATGAGAGCTATGTCAGGCAGTACTCTAAGAGCTTTGAATATAATAATCCATTTAATTCTCACAATCCCACTTTGAGATTACTATCACTAGTGTTCCCATTAATCTACATTACATAATTTGAAAAAATACATGCACCCCAATGTTCATAACAGCTTTATTTACAATAGCCAATACATAGAAGCAACGTAAATGTCCATCAATAGTTGAAAGGATAAAGAAGATGTGGCATTATATATACAATGGACTATACTCAGCCATAGGAATGAAATAATGCCATTTGCAGTTACATGGATGGACCTAGAGATTATCGTACTAAGGAAAGTAAGCCAGAGAAGACAAATATCATATAACCTTGCTTATATGTGGAGTCTAAAGAAGAAATGATACAAATGAACTTATATACAAAACAGTAGACCCACAGACATAGAAAACAAATCTGTGATTACCAAAGGGAATAACAGGGAGAGGGAAGATAAATTAGGAGTTTGGGATTAAAATATACATACTACTATATGTAAAACAGATAACTAACAAGGACCTACTGTGTAGCACAGGGAACTATACTCAATACCCTATAGTAACCTATAAGGGAAAAAAATGTAAAAAAAAAGGATATTTTATATATATAATATATATAAAAGGATATTATATATATAATATATATAATATAAATATATATGTGAATCACTTTGTGTATACCAGAAACTAACACAATATTATAAATCAACTATATTTCAATGAAAATTTCATAAGTATGTAAATAATGAGTTAGAAACGCCCATCCACCTCAAAGAAATCAACTGGGAGAACCAGGATCAAATCCAGGCAGATTGTACTCACTTTACAAGACCATATATTAAGGTAAAAACACAAGACAGTGAAAAAGACTTCCTGGACATGATCCATCACACACTGTTTTGAGCCCATTAGACAACAAAGCTGTTATTAATAGTAAGAGAATGGAGAAGAGATAGTAGAAACACATCATTGATTTCAGGGTTTCAGCTACCAGTGATAAGGTTTTACACAGTGACGCACAAAGAACTGAAAGAGTGAATAAAAACAGCAACAATTCCAGCATCATCCATCACTGAGAAGGGAGTCAGCAAGTTGGAAGCAACCTCTGACAGTATTTCTAGAAGTGCTCATTTAAACTAGATAGGGAACAGAAGTGAGTTGGAGATGCCTAATGATGTTTGACTATCCTTGAACAGAGTTCTGAGACAGAGAAGTGGAGATCAAATAAAAGCTGTCTGTACTCATTATCAAGTAAAAAGGGTATCACCCAAAAATATTATTCACATTGTATCATTTCAGCAAAATGATTTAAGCTTTTTAATACTACTTTAAAATGCAACATTTTGTTCATCCTTTAACACTGTTGGATATGTCTTTGAACTCATCTGAAAGATGCAATATAAATTCAAGTTCATTTTATATTCTGTAAATACCACATAATTGTCTTCCTCCCATTCTAGCATTATCATCCAATATTTCATGGAGGCTCCAAGTTGTTTAATGATATGAAAATAGGGTGGTTTTGATTATTCAAAGTTCTTTTGGGAATCCAAGAGGAATATAAGAGACAAAGGTTATTCAGCAAAGAGACATAGATGTAAAGAACAGACTTTTGGACTCTGTGGGAAAAGGCAAGGGTGGGACAATATGAAAGAATAGCATTGAAACATGTATATTACCATTTGTAAAATAGATAATCAGTGTAAATTCGACTCATGAAGCAGGGCACCCAAAGCTGGTGCTCTGGGACAACCCAGAGGGATGGTGTGAGGAGGGTTCAGGATGGTGGGACACATGTACACCCATGGCTGATTCATGTCGATATATGGCAAAAACCACCACAATATTGTAAAGTAATTAGCCTCCAACTAAAATAAATAAATTAATAAAAAAGGTTATTAGTGATGGTGGTGTCATTAAGATGTCTGATAAAATTGCATTATACCTTACTATTATATAAGATCTTTATTTAAGAGGTTGGAGGAAAATTGTATAAGATAATTGTTTAAAGCCATTTAGCATTGCTGGAGGTATATGAACATAAACAAGGAAGAAGGTGAAAAATGTAGACTTACCTTCAGGATCCCAAGTGCTTTGTATGAGAAACATCCAGTTATGCCATTATAAATTTGCTTTACTACAGCACTAAAATAATAGATTTGCATTTAAATTTGTGGGTAAAGAACTAAACTACCAACAGTAAATTATAGAATTAAAGGAGTATGCTTTTGGAATATTATTCAGTTCAGTTCAGTTCAGTCGCTCAGTCATGTCTGACTCTTTGCAACCCCATGAATCACAGCACGCCAGGCCTCCCTGTCCATCATCATCTCCCAGAGTTCACTCAAACTCACGTCCATCGAGTTGGTGATACCATCCAGCCATCTCATACTCTGTCATCCCCTTTTCCTCCTACCCCCAATCCCTTCCAGCATCAGAGTCTTTTCCAGTGAGTCAACTCTTCACATGAGGTGGCCAAAGTACTGGAGTTTCATCTTTAGCATCATTCCTTCCAAAGAAATCCCAGGGCTGATCTCCTTTAGGATGGACTGGTTGGATCTCCCTGCAGTCCAAGGGACTCTCAAGAGTCTTCTCCAACACCACAGTTCAAAAGCATCAATTCTTCAGTGCTCAGCCTTCTTAACAGTCCAACTCTCACATCCATACATAACCACAGGAAAAACCATAGCCTTGACTAGACAAACCTTTGTTGGCAAAGTAATGTCTCTGCTTTTCAATATGCTATCTAGGTTGGTCATAACTTTCCTTCCAAGGAGTAAGCATCTTTTAATTTCATGGCTGCAGTCACCATCTGCAGTGATTTTGGAGCCCCAAAAAATAAGTCTGATACTGTTTCCACTGTTTCCCCACCTATTTCCCATGAAATTATGGGACCAGATGCCATGATCTTCATTTTCTGAATGTTGAGCTTTAAGCCAACTTTTTCACTCTCCTCTTTCACTTTCATCAAGAGGCTTTTTAGTTCCTCTTCACTTTCTGCCATAAGGGCAGTGTCATCCGCATATCTGAGGTTATTGATATTTCTCCCGGCAATCTTGGTTTCAGCTTGTGCTTAATTCTAGATTATTCTAATAATATTAGAATATTGATGCAATGCCTAACTCGAAGAGCACATCAATAATAGAGCAAATATTAAAAAGTGGTGATGTAAAAGGAATTTTTACAATACATTCTTAAAATAAGCAATAGCTATATTATTATGTGTGGCAGTTGAAAAAAATTTTAATAATGATGCTAATAAAGATGGTATATTTCAATTCAGGTGCACGCTATTAAGCCTCGACATTGATAACATTTTCAGTTTGGAATGTGTGCTTAAAAGGGTATGTTTATGCAACTGGTAACCTGGAATATTTTGGTATATTCCACAGCAGTCTTACCATAACATACAAGCATTTCCCCTTGCTATTTTTGTCTGAAAATGCAAAAGATAAGTGATATAACAATGTGGATGATAGAAGCAAGGTTTCTTTTACAGATATGTATGTGTGTGTACATGTGTGTATACATATATGTATTATATGCATATTGATATACACATGTGGATATATACACATACTTGTTATGAAACCTCAAATATGTGTGCATGGCTATAAATACATGATTCAATTAGAAACAGAAGTATTTAGGTAAATAGATGAAAACATTGGAGGCCACATAAGGAAGTAAGAATAGGTTTGAAGATATGTTACTAACAGAAAAAGATGAGCAGTTGTACGATTGTTATCTTCTGAAATGGTCTGAAAATGAGAGAATTACAGTACTATAGTGATAATGAATTTTTGGAATCATCTTGTCTTCACATCTGGAATCATCTTGCATTCACAACTGCAAATAGATCAGAGTGAATTTTTTTCCATGTACAACAGCTTGCACCCTACCCGAAACCTACCCAATCGGCATTCCCACGGTGGGATTGCCATGGTGGGTTGAGATGTGCAGTATTGATTAAAGTTCTGATTAAATCTGAAACTTCCTAATTTAATACCTAGGAACAGAATTCACTTTCTTAAGTATTGCCAAAAAGTTTATTTAATAAAAAGAGAAAAAAATCAAAACTATATTTATTGTTGCTTGAAAGATTATTGTAATTTAAATGTTACTAACTTACTGGTTCAACATAATGCTGCATATTAATTATATTCATATTCAATTGATAAAACTCATAAGCAACTCAGAAAATGTCAAAGTAGTAGATATTGTTTTAAAAATGTATTAAAGGGAATATAAGTGATGGATTGGAAGGAAAGTTGTATCATCACTTTTCTTCCTATAGCAGGACCTGAAAGAAGGCTCCTCTTTGGCTTATCTATGTTATCTACCTATTGTATCTATCCTTACAATTCCAGGCTGGATGCAGACCTCATCCTACAGCTTTACAAACTTTTTAAAAAATTATGTACCTCTATTTTTTCCAAAATTAAATTCTGACATCTCTGGCAAGACGACATTTATCCTCTTGCTCCATTTTCATTTGTTTCATTGCTATTACACCAACGCACAGTGATTAAGGATAACGGCTCTGAGGTTTGGTAAATCAGACTTCATCTGCCAGTTCATTAACTCCTATAAACACCTTGCCCTTTGGCTGTATTCCTTCAAACGGGAAAGTAGCCACACTCTTGTTCCTTACTCCTCCACAAACAGATTGAATGCACACCCACTCGAGGATTATTCATACACCCAAATTTCACTATCTGTTTTCAAAATCAGTCACCAGCAGGAGACATGTTGTGAATGACACCTATTCTACCATGTATGGCTTTTAGAAGACGTGTAGCCCATTTTGAAGCCAGAACTATACACCTTAACAAGTGCCTTCTGGCGCACTCCCTGACCCCAAACTTTGATGCAGACTCTAAAATACAAGTAAGGTGAGAGAGAAGAGTCATGGTATCCTTTTATCCCTGGGTGAATACAAACTGGCTTACAAACAGTGTTCGTGAAGTACATTATTTTGATCACATCAATTTTCTGTATTTTATAATAGTGGAGAAATAATGGAAGTTTGTGAGAAACGGTGGGCTTCCCAGGTGGCTCAGTGGGTGAAGAATCTGCCTACAATGCAGAAGATGCAGGACATGTGGGTTTGATCCCTGGGTCAGGAGTATCTCCTGGAGGAGGGCCTGGCAACTGTATTCTGAGGGCCTCCAGTGTTATGGCCTGGAGAATCCCATGGACAGAGCCTGGCGGGGAGAGTCAGACATGACCAAAACGACCGAGCACACACGCACACACATGAGAAAAGACATTCAAACGTTTGAATTACCAAAGTTGACCGTGTCTATTTGTCAGGTTGGTGGGTGGAAATACATTCTCCAAAATTAGCTATAGCCCTCATGCCTCGTGACTATAAAGTAAAAGTATTATTTGGCGACCTGATGTTTGTAGCATTATACTTTCCTACTATGTAGCTGGACTGCATTAAGACTAATCTCAATAGTATTTCTTCAAGCCTACTCAAAATTCATTGTACTCTTTTCCTTTAATATGAAAAGAGCACTTAGTAGGGTCACAAGCTCTTTTTCATTAGATACTAAGAACAAAATCACATACTGTACACTACCAATTGTGTTCAACTTAAATGTGAAATATCTAACTAGGAGACATGTGATAGTTACATAAATACATGCTGTCTTATTAACCAGAACATTCTGCTTAGTCTCCGAACAAAATGTTTGTCATTATTGGCAGCTATGTTTACAAGCTTCTTGAAAATAGTATAATTTGTGACTGTATTTACACAGAGTGAAATTTTGATGGACACTTTAGTGCTAAAGCAGGAAAGCTATATTTTGTACTTGTTTAAGATGACAAATTAATGGGTTTATCATAAAACTTACTGTGCTTTTTATTATGCAAAATTTTAATGAGTCATAAGACTTTTTAAAAAACAATATTTTATACAGTGTTCTCAGGACTTAGGACAAGTAGAGCAAGCTAATAAAACCTAATATCCAAAAGATGTATTATTTGATTAACTACTTGATACTTTCCTTTTTGGCTATTTGTATAGAAAACACCAACAAATTCACACTGCATTTGAATCCCCAAAAAGAAATACATCTTTACATTCAAAGGACTCTGTTCATTATTTTCACTGTAACTGGTATTCTGAGTTGTAGTGTTTTTTTTCCTGAGTTGTAGTATTTACAATATTTTTGTCATCAGTTCTTTTGTGATTCAATGATTCCTTATGAGCTATTTTGTAACTTCTGTGCAACGTCACAGCTATGGTGTTTGTACAATAGTACAAGAAAACAATAAAGCTACAGTAATTAAAACAGCACAAAACAGGCAAAAACACCAGCATAAAGACCAGTGGAACCGAAAATAGTGCCCAGAAAACAATCCACCCATATTTGGTAAATTCGTCTTTGACAATGATGCCAAGAACACACAATGAGGGAAGGACAGTCTTTTCAACAACCAATGCTGGGAACACTGGATATCTATACTCAGAAGAACGAATTAAACCCTTTTCTTATATCAGACACAAAAATCAACTCAAAATGGATTAAAGATTAATACACAAGAGCTGAGGGGAATTTGGTTCCTTATCAGCTGAAGATTTTTATCTATTAAATCCAAATGACCCAGCACCCACCTACAAAGATTGGTTTATTTCTAGCCTTAAACCACAGATTTATTCATGATTCACAGTTTACTAAGAAATAAGGACACAATGTCTTCTAATGTCTAATTAATGCTTACTTTCAGGACAATTTTATCAAAATAATATTTTCACTCACAAACAGAGATAGAAGCAGAAGAAAGAATTACCACTGTCTGCAGCATTAGTAAAGTGATAGCAGGAGCTATTGCTTAATATCTCAGACAATTAAAGTAATAACTGTAACAACTAAAGAAGCAGAGAAGAGCAAAAACTTTACTGTCTTCATTTCCCATGAACCCCTTCAACAACTTGAGCAGTTAGGCTTTGTATTCTGTGGTTTAGGAATTTTAAATAATATTAATTGACCTAGAAATGTGTTTAAATGGTAGTGTCTCCTCAGGCAAGAGGCACACTGTGTAACTGTTACATATGAAATAAGTATAAAGTAAAATGTGACGACCTTTGAAAATAAAACACTAAAGGAAAATGCATTCTAATAACAAGTAATTTATTCTTCAACCCCAAGTGACTCCATTTAAAGCAGTTTAGAGTCGCACACGACTGAAGTGACTTAGCAATAGCATGGCCTAAAGAATTCAATCCATTTATGGTAAAATAAAATAAAATAAAGCTCTGAGAGTTTTATGTGAGTGAAGAATTTTAAAATACAGAAGATAGCAATGCCAAAGCACAGGTCAGCAAGGAATCATGAATAGTCCTTGGTTTTGAACACAAGCCTACATAATAGCAAGGCAAAGACTCATTTTTGTGCCCTGTATGTATTTGAATTTTGGTATCTCCTCCCCTCTCAACCCCAGCTCAGGGCCGAGAAATATGACGGGCAGCGTCAGTGGAGATGAATCATTCATCACGAAGCGCCCTCTTCCCGGACGTCTGCGTGGGCCGCTGCCCACATCACCTTTTCTGAGCACTTCTGAAGGGGATGTGTCCTGCGAGCCTGCTTGGTATTCAGAACAGAGCAGCCTTTGAAGAACTTTATGTACTCCCTGAAGGCCATTTTTCATCTGCAATCCAGAGGACCTCAACTTTCTGACAGACTCTTCCTTTTATCTTTTCAGTCTACTGTGAACTGCAGTAATGACCACAAGCACACAGGGCCTTAGAAAAGTCATGTTTCGCTTCTTTCCCCTATATTTATTCACTTCCATTTCAACTTTCTGCCTGACTAGGCATTTCTTTTTCATTCGGCTGACACACTCTTTCTTCCATTGTTTCCCTCTTTCCCTCCCTCCCTCTTCTCACTCTCTCCTCCAAGTTTCCCCACCTCTCCCTATTTCTTTCTCCCTCTTCTCCTTTTTTGCCAGCAGAGTTTTTACACTTTGATTAACAGCCCTTACATACATAAAAATCACCTTGCTGATAGCAGAGGGGACAAGACTACTGCAGAAGTCAAGATGAGTAAAGAGCCTTCTGTTTTCTTTCCCAGGTAAAAGAGCCAACAGGAGACCAACTTCCTATCAACACCCACCAGTTTTTTGCCATACAAAAGACAAAGTGAAGCACAACTATTTGTTCAGCTTTTGGTGGATATATGGATGTCTCTGAGAATACCGAGGTCAAGCTCCCAAGTTCTCATGGCCACAATACTGAACAATCTTGTTGGGAGTTGCTTTTTTTTTTACCTCCCAAGCTTCAACCAGTATTGCAATTTATTTTGTAAATAAAATGACCTTGCTTTAGGCAGTCCTGTTCTACACTGAGGAAGAGAATTAATCTGTCCTGAGAACTGGTGTGTACTGTAGCCATAGGAACAGGGGAGAAGCCAGGAGCCATGGTCACAAAGTGGAAACGGAGATGCATCTCCAGTCTTACAGGGAAGGAGGTCTTCCTTGTTAAAGACAAGCGTGTCAAATAAGCTCATTAGTGATGACAACGCATGCAGGTCCCTGACCAGGGCTGCACATGTGTACAATCCAGGTCTCTTAATGAGAATCTAATGTATTTTCTAGTTTTGTCACCTGGAGAAGGAAGTGGTAACCCACTCCAGTATGCTTGCCTGGAAAATCCCATGGACAGAGGAGCCTGGTGGGCTACACTTCATGGGGTTGCAAAGCATCAGACACAACTGAGTGACTGAGGGCAAAATGTGGTCACAGTTTATTCCTCTTAAATAATATCAAGCATCATAATTTTCATAATATAAACTAGGAAAAGAATACAAAAGGTATGCTCTGACTGAGAAGAGGGACACAAGTCACAAATGGAAGGCATCTTACTATTAATAAGAAAATGCCAACCTCCCATGGTTGGGTAACAGCTGCTACTTAGATTATTTGCAATCTTTACACAGCTATAAGAAAAATGAGTCTTTTCCATTCCTGGAAATTTTGCATTTCTTTCCAAGCTATGATGGTG
This sequence comes from Bos grunniens, assembly GCF_055505025.1. NCBI lineage: Eukaryota > Metazoa > Chordata > Mammalia > Artiodactyla > Bovidae > Bos > Bos grunniens. The sequence continues at coordinate 98,612,973 of NC_141171.1, read as the reverse complement.
ACCCATAGGCCCAACAAGATAAAGAAAGAAAGAAAGTGAAATCACTCAGTCATGTCTCTCTGCGACCCCATGGACTGTAACTAGGCTCCTCAATCCATGGGATTTTCCAGGCAAGAGTACTTGAGTGGGTTGCCATGTCCTTCTCCAGGGGATCTTCCCGACCCAGGGATTGAATCCAGATCTCCTGCAGGCAGACGCTTTACCTTCTGAGCCACCAAGGAAGCCCAAACAAGACAACAGAGATGTAATTATTTAAGTTCTCTCACACACATATTTACTCAATATATTGATGCCACTGGCTGCACTCAAGTCAGCAGGAGAAACAAGCAGCCAAGTAAACCTTAGACTCTCAAGTGTGTAAGTGCAAGTTCCTCCGTTTTATGCATTTTCCTCCACTCAAAACTTCTCAAATTCCATCCCAGATCTCCCCCACAGCCTCATGGAAGCAAATTATCAATCAGATGATTGAAGACCTACCTTTTAACTACATTTGCTTCATTTGAAGACGGTTTTATTACTTATATTATTATTACCATAGGTAGGGTTTCTTTTGACCAGACAATTGTAGTAAGTCAAGCTTTAAGACTAACTTTTTTTTCATTATCTTATTTCGGGATTCTCCACTGCCTTCACTCCTCACTCAACAGAATGGAAATCATACTTTTCTGATTTGCTTTGCCTAGTTTTCTCCTTGTCTCACACTCCATGTTTCTCTCCATAAATTCTCACTCTAGCTCCTTACATCCTGGCTGACCTGCAGAGCTTGAGTTGCATAGTTTTCCTTCATTTTTATAAGCAAGTTCTTTGATGAGTTTTCTTCTCACTATATAACAGATATTCCTCTCTAACCAATATTTTGCAATTAAAATTTGTCAATATATTTCACAATCAAAACATCATATAGTTATAGTATTATTGCCTTGACAAAACTAAAATATTTTTAGTATATTTGGAAAGCCTTGCAAAGGAAGATAGTGGACTAAGACAGACTGAGGAAAAGATTTATTTGTTGAAGCCCTTTGACCTAGTTTCTCTAAAAGGCTGGCCAATGCCATAATCCCCATCCCAGGAGCCAGTTGACAAGGCCTTTTGCACCAGAAATCACACCAACCCCCACCCTTCTATCTCAGGAACAATTGCTGACCAGCTAAGTTTCCCAACACATTCTATAATTCACCTTTAAGAGCCAAAATGCTTCATCAACAAAGAGAATAGTGTTATGCTTATGAATAATTGCCTTTTGTACAAGAATGACTTTCGTATACTAAGCAGAATAATAAGGAGACTGAAAATTACAATGGTTAAGATCAGAGACTTCACTGTAGGAAGACTTTGAATTTAAATATAGGATGGAGGTTTGTGACATTGTACAGGAGACAGGGAGCAAGATCATCCCCAAGAAAAACAAATGCAGAAAAGCAAAATGACTGTCTGAGGAGGCCTTACAAATAGCTGTGAAAAGAAGAGAAGCCAAAAGCAAAGGAGAAAAGGAAAGATATACCCATTTGAATGCAGAGTTGCAAGGAGAGATAAGAAAGCCTTTCTCAGTGATCACTGCAAAGAAATAGAGGAAAACAATAGAATGGGAAAGACTAGAGATCTCTTCAAGAAAATTAGACATACCAAGAGAATATAATTTCAGGAAAATATGAGCACAATAAAGGACAGAAATGGTATGGACCTAACAGAAGCAGAAGATATTAAGAAGAGGTGCCAAGAATACATAGAAGAACTGTACAAAAAAGATCTTTACAACCCAGATAACCACAATAGTGTGATCACTCACCTAGAGCCAGACATCCTGTAATGCAAAGTCAAGTGAGCCTTAGGAAACATCACTATGAACAAAGCTAGTGGAAGTGATGGAAATCCAGTTGAGCTATTTCAAATCCTAAAAGATGATGCTGTGAAAGTGCTGCACTTAATATGTGAACAAATTTGGAAAACTCAGCAGTGGCCACAGGACTGGAAAAGGTCAGTTTTCATTCCAATCCCAAAGAAAGGCAATACCAGAGAATGCTCAAACTACTGCACAGTTGCACTCATCTCACATGCTAGCAAAGTAATGCTCAAAATTCTCCAAGCCAGGCTTCAGCAATATGTGAACCGTGAACTTCCAGATATTCAAGCTGGTTTTAGAACAGGCAGAGGAACCAGAGGTCAAATTACCATCATCTCTTGGATCATTGCAAAAGCAAGAGAGTTCCAGAAAAACATCTATTACTGCTTTATTGACTATGTCAAAGCCTTTGATTGTGTGGATCACAATAAACTGTGGAAAATTCTGAAAAAGATGGGAATACCAGACCACCTGACCTGCCTCTTGAGAAATCTGTATGCAGGTCAGAAAACAACAGTTAGAACTGGACATGGAACAACAGACTGGTTCCAAATAGGAAAAGAAGTATGTCAAGGCTATATATTGTCATCCTGCTTATTTAACTTACATGCAGAGGACATCATGAGAAATGCTAAGCTGGATGAAGCACAAGCTGGAATAAAGATTACTGGGAGAAATATCAATAACCTCAGATATGCATATGCTGCTGCTGCTAAGTCACTTTAGTCGAGTCTGATTCTGTGTGACCCCAGCCTCCCCTGTCCCTGGGATTCTCCAGGCAAGAACACTGGAGTGGGTTGCCATTTCCTTCTACAGATATGCATATGATACAACCCTTAATGGCAGAAAGTGAAGAACTAAAGAGCCTCTTGATGAAAGTGAAAGAGGAGAGTGGAAAAGTTGGCTTAAAGCTCAACATTCAGAAAACTAAGATCATGGCACCTTGTCCCATCATTTCATGGGAAATAGATGGAGAAACAGTGGAAAAAGTGGCAGACTTTATTTTCTTGGGCTCCAAAATCACTGCAGATGGTGATTGCAGCCATGAAATTAAAAGATGCTTGCTTCCTGGAAGAAAAGTTATGACCAACCTAGACAGCATGTTAAACAATAGAGACGTTACTTTGTCAACAAAGGTCTGTCTAGTCAAGGCTATGGTTTTTCCCGTAGTCATGTATGGATGTGAGAGTTGGACCATAAAGAAAGCTGAGCACTGAAGAACTGATGCTTTTGAACTGTGATGTTGGAGAAGACTCTGGAGAGTCCCTTGGACAGTGAGGAGAACAAACCAGTCAATCCTGAAGGGAATCAGTCCTGAATATTCATTGGAAGGACTGATGTTGAAGCTGAAACTCCAGTACTTTGGCCACCTGATGTGAAGAACTAACTCACTGGAAAAGACCCTTTGCTGAGGAAGATCAAAGGTGGGAGGAGAAGCGGACGACAGAGGATGAGATAGTTAGATGGCATCACCGACTCAATGGACATGAGTTTGAATAAACTCTTGGAATTGATGATGGACAGGAAGGCCTGGTATGCTGCAGTCCATGGAGTCACAAAGAGTCAGACATGACTGAGTGACTGGACTGAACTGAACTGATAATTCTAACATGTACTCAGTAGAAAACCTTAGGCACACCCCTTAATCTGAGTCTTGGTATTGTCATCTGTAAAGTAAGGATGATAATCTACCTACCATACAGGACTGTTTTGAAGGTAAATAAAATAAACTTTTATTTTAGGTACATCAACTTACATCACCTACTTAAAGCTCAAATAATTTTATTTTTTCAAGATAGATATGTAAAAACAATCTGGAAAAAAAAAACAGTAGCATAATAACTAGCTGAGAGTCAAAGAAAAATTACCTAATAAACCAGAACTCATATCAGCCTTTGTTATGATATCAGCCTTGTATCACACTAATTTCTGGGACTCCAGAAGCAAGTTTAAGTGGCTTTTTGACTCCTTCAGGGACAGCAGCCACTGTAGGACATGTGCCCTGAGGTCCTGAACAGGACACAGTAAATGAACTAAGCAGTACTACCCAAGGTCAGGAGCAGGGCTTTCCCCAGGCAGCTCAGTGGGTAATGACTCCATCTACAAAGCAGGAGATACAGGAGATGTCGGCTCAATCTCTGGAACAGGAAGATCACCTGGAAAAGAAAATGGCAACCCACTCCAGTATTCTTGCCTGGAGAATCCCATGGACAGAGGAGTCTGGCAGGCTACAGTCCCTGGGGTCGCAAGAGTTGGACACGACTTAGCACCCTCAAAGATGAGTTATTGATAAAATGATCATTTTGAGACAAATGAGAGTGAACTACTTAACTGCCTTCTTTGTGAATCACCGTAAGTAGTACCCTTTCACAGGACCCAAAATAAATTAGAGATTTTCTACTCAAAAACATTTATTTACATGAGTATTAGTACAAGTCATTGTACCTGACTCTCTGAAAATATTAGGAATCATCCTCGAGAGCTAGTGAAAATATTACTACCAAGAAGATAGATAGATTCATGAGGTAGATTCTGAATGCAAAGATATTATCAAGTACAGTATGATAAGCAGCGAACAAAATTGGAACTGGCTGTCCAATGATAATGCCAACCAGTTTCCATAGTAACATTATTTTAATTTTGATTTTGATAACTTTCTGTCTAACTCATACATTCTCATGGTGTATAAGTACTTCCCAACAAGATCTTCTGTTTATATTGTTTATAGTTTGTACCACATTAACTTTGGCTTCCTTACTATCCTTTGTACTGATACTAGAGACGGTTCACATCTTAAGTTTTATAAAATATCAGACTTATCTTTTATATTGAATTAATATTCCAAAAATATCACAACTTCTTATGATGGAAACAGATTTCATGCCTCAGAAAGGCAAAGTAGATTAAATCCAGTTTTTGAAAAATGAAATAGACGATCTTCAACAATTTGAAATGTAAAATATTTATACAGCTGCTTCAACAGTTATAAAACAAATTACATTAAGTAAAAATATAAAGGTATCCACTATTTTTCCCTGATAAACAGGATTTTTCATTAATCCTTTTCAGATGAAATAAGTAATGTTGTATGCAGATGTGCTCCATAAATATTTTGATTTAAATTTTTATTCTTAAATATGCGATAATAATAAAATGTAATAATGTAGCAACAACCTAAATCTTCTTTGTGTGCATCTCCCCAAGCTCATTGACTAGCTACCAATGGAAGACACCAGAAAAGAGAAAAAATGCTAAAAACTGACAGGGTAAAACAAGCTCCACAACTCCACATCTTCTGTAGCTACTAACCGTATTAACAAAGGAAGTAAAAGGAAAAACTTTATTCTTTGTCCTGATCTATGTCATGAATAAGCCAACCAATTGAATCTAACATAATTTTAGTGCATTCTTCTTAAAAAATAAAGGCCTATTTTTAAATTATTTTACTTTATATAGAAGGGGAAGTTTAACACATAGGAACATTTTCCAGACTGAATTCTGGTAACTTATACAAATTTTTTTTTTTATTTATTTAAAGTGAATTTTGAGCCAATATAAATTCTCTATCTCAACACTAGCTAATACCCATGTCCATAGTAAAATATCTTCTTTCAACTGAAACTCAGGAAATAAAAGCCAATTAAAGGTATGATTTCCAACAATTTTTGAAGAGAAGACTCCCAGTGATGGTCTTATGATAGATAAATGAAGTCACAGGGAAGGGAGAAGTAAAGAAACAAAATAGTATCAGAGCCTTTAACTTGGACAATTAGACTTAAATTCATCCTTCCAGGTTGATGAGCTCATGAGAATGATGACTCCTACTTCTTTAGCCCTGTTGAGATGTGGAGAATAGGGATTATAGTGTTCTAAAAATCATCAGGATTAGATTTCCCTTAACACCCATACATTCAAAGGGGGAAAACATCTTAAGATGAATTTCTCATAATGAGGCTAAGATGAGAAACTAAAGATTAAGTCACTGAGAACATTTATAATTAGAAGAGCCATTTTTAATTTTTTTGTTTTTGTTTTTCAGTACCAGATTTGGGTAATATATTCAATATTTGACCAAGTAGAAAAATTATAAATGTTCTCATGATTTAATCATACAACTATGAGAGGGTCAATTGGTGTAATTTTTCTAGTAAGAATATTTGGTAAAAAAAAAAAAAAAACACTCTAGAAATGGGCATAGAAGGAACCTACCTCAACCTAACAAAGGCCATATATGACAAACCCACAGCAAACATTATTCTCAATGGTGAACGACTGAAAACATTTCCTCTGAGATCAGAAACATAACAAGGGTGCCCGCTCTCACCATCCCCCCTCCACTCTCAATACTTACACAGAGACACACACATAGAAAAGGCTCAGTGCTTTTCAACACATGGAGGGATTTTTTAGAAGAACCGTGATGCAGTGTGAAGTAAGTCAGAAAGAGGAAAACAAATATAGTAACAAATATCGTATGCATATACATGAAGATGCTAAATACAGAGTTCAGCAACATTTGTAGTAGCATATAAATATTACCCATTTTGTGTGTTGTAATTAAACAAAAGTACAATATGATATCAGTAAGAGTTTTAGTGCTTTGTGACGCTTTTCCTCCCTTTCAGATCCAAAAATACTCTCCTGCTCATCATATAATATTTCCCAGTTCTCCCTTGTCTCTAACTCTTAATTCCTTAACTCTGTCTTAACAAATCTACTGTCATTCCCTTGATTTGCTCAGTTGCTTCTTATCCAATTCTCCTTCTGTTTTTTCCAAAGAGATGGTATTCAAAGGTTGGCTTAAGAAATTATTCCTAATGGCAACTGTGACCCCAGTGACACACCTACAGTTTGGGAGCAAGTCACTTAGATTTTCTGTGCCCCTTGTTTCGCACTTTCTAAAACTTGTCATAATGACACTGACCTCCCGGCCTTCCCCAACCAGACTGTGAAGCTCATTATTGTTCATATGACATAGAAATTTTAGTTTGACTGGTCACCTAGCTATTCCCCATCTACAGCTTTGCTTTCTGTCAGAGAATTTCCCTGTACCCCGAAAGAGTTTCCCTCTACCCCTAAGAAACAAAGTTCTTATTCCCTGACAATTTTCAATATGTTACCTTACTTTAGGGAAAAGCTTTCCCACCAAAAAAAAAAAAAAAACAAAGAAAATAAGAAAAAATCTTACGTCCAAGAAGATTGCTGCTGCTGCTGCTAAGTCGCTTCAGTCGTGTCTGACTCTGTGCGACCCCAGAGATGGCAGCCAACCAGGCTTCCCCTCCCTGGGATTCTCCAGGCAAGAACACTGGAGTGGGTTGCCATTTCCTTCTCCAATGTAGGAAAAGTGAAAAGTGAAAGTGAAGTCGTTCAGTCGTGTCTGACTCTAGCGACCCCATGAACTGCAGCCTACCAGGCTCCTCCATCCATGGGATTTTCTAGGCAAAAGTACTGGAGTGGGGTGCCATTGCCTTCTCCGTCCAAGAAGATTAGGGGTGATTATTAGAGAAAACAGTCTTGTGAAAGCATAGATTTTTAGGCTCAGAAATCAATTAAGTCTGCTGTATAGGATGAAGGCAATGGCACCCCACTCCAGTACTCTTGCCTGGAAAATACCATGGATGGAGGAGCCTGGAAGGCTGCAGTCCATGGGGTCGCTGAGGGTCGCAAACAACTGAGCGACTTCACTTTCACTCTTCACTTTCATGCATTGGAGAAGGAAATGGCAACCCACTCCAGTGTTCTTGCCTGGAGAATCCCAGGGATGGGGGAGCTTGGTGGGCTGCCGTCTGTGGGGTCTCACAGAGTTGGACACGACTGAATTGACTTAGCAGCAGCAGCATAGGACAAATGCTGTTTGAGGATATGTTGCTGCTATTATAATTGGGAGAAGGGAGGTTGAAGATTATACTCAATGTTGGATGTGAGACTTGATGGATTGGAAGAATTTAAACAATACAAGGTAACTTGTTTGGGGTTTAAGATTTGCAATTGGAGGTCTAGCCTTATTGGATTCATCATAAACAAGGTAAGTTTCTTCCCTGATATTCAGGCTGGTAGAGAGCTCTGTCTGCTTTATCTCCAAGGAGCTTTTTCACTGCTATATTCCCACTTAAAAAAATACCTGAGAAATAACTGTTGATTCATTTGGTAATTCTTGTTCAGCTTAACAGCATGGCCAGTAGCACTAGATGTCCATCATAATCTATGTTCATTTCAGGGAAAAAGAGTAAGATTTAGAGATGTCACACATAGCAATGAAATCCTTTACCTTGTTATACAAATATTAGAAATTTTCTGAAAACAATTACAAACCAAAATAAAATTGGGAAATTAGGTTTGGCACAGCGCTAGGATGATTGTCTTATTTAAAGGTGACAGAAGCAGTTCCCTAATGCATATACTAGGGTTCATTTTTCCCTTGTATCAGATACTTTAGGGTGTTCAATATCTATTCATGAGAAAATCTCTTACCTAATTCATCAGGATGGAAACTGAATATCTCAAGGGCAATAAAACTGCGTAAGTCAAACTCTATCATAGTAAACATTTTCTCCTTGGGGTATAAATAAAGCTATCAATTTAAAAACTCTCATTTTGAGAACAAAGCAAAGTAAGAAAATAACAAAAACTCCTAACAAAATTACTACAATTCAACAAAAAATTTCTATATACATTGCTATGGTCCCAAGGTAATTAGCCCAATATAACATAAAACTTGAGATTGGCTTTGGTGAGAAATTTAGCTCAAATAAATATATGACATGATTGTCTTACATAGTTCACACTTTGAGCTCAAATATCTCATCACTCCAAAATAAAAGTATATAAATTTATGTTCTGTGGCTTAAAATTATTTGCATTATACATTTGCTCATTTCATCCATATTACTCAGACTCCTCTACTACTATCAATACATTACCTTTTGATATGCTTTATTTCAACCATCTTCATGGCAGAGACAAATTATTTAGCCACTGCATGCTAAACAAACCTGTTTCATTTTGTTACAGAAAATGCTTCTCAGCTTCTGAGTGTTTTCCTCCAGTTAAAAATGTCTAAGTCTAATAAACTTTAAAGGTAATCTTACATTTCTTCAAGATCTAGTCTCAATAGATGAGAAAATATTTATCTAGGTAGAATCTTTAGACAATTTAAAGAATAAAGGAAAGCTTTCAACTACCAAGTCATTTTAGATGCTCCAAGCAAATAATTTTAGCAAAATTAGCAATTCAAAAATGATTTATTCCACTGGGTCATTGGATACAAACATAGCTCCAAGAACGACATCATGTTGATTTGAGGGAATATAACCTTACGTTTGGGGACTTGACTAAATTTTGTCTGAGGCACAAAATACCCAAGAATTTTAGCAAGGAAGAAAGAGGAGAATTAGTTAAAAGATTTCCAGGTAAAACATACATACATACTGCAAGAATACATTAAATTGTTGCATAAAACATTTTAAGCCCTTCTTTGAAATTATAGCAATCAGCCTTACTTCTGCAGGGACACAAGCAGCTTAAGTGATGATGACAGTATCCTTGAGGAAGCAGATAAGACACAGCAGCCCTGGAGACCCACGGGCTGAAGATGTGGAGTTTGAGATGGAGCAGTCTGAGTGCCTGAATCAGAGCTTTGAATAGAGCCACCCTCTCATCAAAACATCTCTTCTGCACTTTACCTGCATGAAGAGTAAACGCTCACATTTGACCCATTCCTCATTTGGGGATTTGTCTGCTATAGCAGCGAACGTAACCTTCATTTAATCTGCTAAAGAAAAAGCTATCTTCCCCAACTCTGGGCATGAAAGAAACATTGATTGCTTTACATTTCAAGTTTGAAAGAGTTTCATCTTTAACGTGACTGTAGAGGTTCAGAAAGCTTTTCACTGTTGACATCTTTGAGTTGCTTTCGATCTAGCCACATGCTTCTTGGTGCAGCACCTTAAAAATTAAGGCAGGGGGTGGGTACTTTTGACTTGTACTTGTTTATCTCTTTCCAAGGTTTCAAAGATTTGAATTTTTTCTCACCCTGGCACATCAAAAATCTGATTAATGCAAAATTACTCTATGGTTTTAGTCAGGACTGAATTGTGGCACTCAATTCACTGTCTATCAGACAAAGCTATTATAGAGCACTAGGGTCTAAGTAGCTCAGGTGGTAAATAATCTGCCTGCAATGCAGGAGACTCCAGTTTGATTCCTGGGTCAGGAAGTTCCCTGGAGAAGGGATAGGCTACCCATTCTAGTATTCTTGGGCTTCCCTGGTGGCTCAGATGGTAAGGAATCTGCCTGTAATGTGGGAGACCTGGGTTTGATCCTTGGGTTGGGAAGATACCCTGAAGGAGGGCATGGCAAACCACCATAGTGTTCTTGCCTGGAGAATCCCATGGACAGAGGAGCCTGGTGGGCTACAGTCCATGGGGTCTCAAAGTCGGACATGACTGTGTAATTAACCACACAGGGTCAAAGTTGAAAACTGTGTTGCCAACCTTGTAACTGTCCCACCACTTAAAACACAGTATCTCATAAAGTGGACTTCTATAGTGTATTAGCAATGAAGATGAGAAATAAGTTGTTAATACTAGTCTCAGTGGTGCCAGAAAATAGGAAAAAATAAAAATGAATAACAGAAACATGATATTATACAGGTCCCATTAAATCATAATTGGTTAATATGGTAGACCCACTGCTATGCCAACCATGAACAACCCCTTTGTGTGCCAAACGCTTTAATATATTACTTACAATTCTATGACTTAGGTGCTATTATTATTTACATCTTTCAGATAAAGATAAAGGCTTAGAGAAGCTAAGTTATTGTGTGTTAGCCGCTCAGTTAACACAGTCTGTGTGTTATCCTGGAATTCTCCAGGCAAGAATACATTCCCTTCTCTGGGGGATCTTCCCAACCCAGGGACTGACCCAGGTCTCCTGCACTGTAGGCAGATTTTTACCATCTGAGCTACAAGGAAAGCCTGATTAAGCCATTAATACTTGCTCAAAGTTTGACAATTAACCTGTGAAACCTCAAGCCAAAACTAAAGCCAATTTGCTAATACATTCAATGACCCTTAAGACTTTTTTTTTTTTAATCTTCACTGAAATTTGTTACAATATTGCTTCTGTCATTTCTGTTCTGATTTTTTGGCCAGGAGGCAAAAGGTTTAGCCCCTCAACCAGGGATAGAACCCACACGCCCTGCATCAGAAGGCAAAGCCTTAACCTCTGGACTGCCAGGGAAGTTCTGCAGTGCTTTATTGATGCTATTGTTGGTGTTCCTTTAGTCATCAAGTTAAGTCCGACTCTTTTGTGAGCCCGTGGACTGAAGTCCGCCAGGCTCATCTATCCATGGAATTTCCCAGGCAGGAACACTGGAGTGAGTTTCCATTTCCTTCTCCCAGGGGAGTCTTCCTGACCCAGGGGTTGAACCCAAGTCTCCCGCATTGACAGGCAATTCTTTAGTTCTGAGCCACCAAGGAGTAGCCATATAATATTACAAAGTATTAGTCAATGTGCTTTATTCTTTTTTTCTGTTATACTGTTATCCTATAATTCTACCCTATTTTGGCCACTTGACATAAGATTACCATTATGACAAGTATTAGCAGAACCAGATCACATAACCTAAATTCTTGATGTTAAAAATAAGTTAATAAATGAGCTCCAGGTGCATATGAGGATCTAAAACTATCCCGAAGCTCTACTTGTGTGTTTCTCAGTTGTCTTATAGAGAACTCCCTATCTTCTACAGCAGGGCAGATAATCAACCAGTGGTTGGATGAGTTGCATAGGCAGGTGGGACTATATCAGGCTCAGTCAGCACCCACTGGTCCAAACTCAGCTTGGGAAGCAGCAGTGCCTTCTCCTTTGCCCAGAATCGGGCATAATATTCGAGAAGCAGAAAGCTTGGAAGAATATCATCAGCATGAGGAGGACTCCACCCTAAAGCATGGCACAAACTGTGGCCCCAGGGAAAAATACAAAAACTGGAGCAGAAGCAAAAAGAGAAGCCTCAACCCAGGGACAGGCTACTTCCCTGAACCCAAAGCTGTGACTACCTCTAATCCCTCAGCTTTTCAGGCCAGCCCCTGGAAGAAGGCAAGGAAAAACCCTGTTTACTGCATTTTAAATTGATCTAATTTGGAGAATCCAAAATTGAGTGACAGGACATTTTTGCCATCAGGCAGCATGACAACTTGACTTCAAGATTAGGTTGAGACAGAAAAATGTGGTTTCAATGTTTGCATATGAAACTACATGATTTTATATACCTCTGTATAAGTAATGTATTGTTGCCTTTTTCTGCAATGATAACTCTTAGCAAATGTACTCTCTTAGCAAATTTCAAGGATACAATAGAGTACTGTCAACTAAAATGACCATGCTGTACATTAGAGTCCCAAAAATGTATACATACAGTAAATCATCACATTCAGTTCAGTTCAATCACTCAGGCATGTCCAACTCTTTGTGACCCCATGGACTGCCACACCTCAGACCTCCCTGTCCATCACCAACTCCCAGAGCTTACTCAGACTCCTATCCATAGTGTCGGTGACACCATCCAACCATCTCATCCTCTGTCTTCCCCTTCTCCCCCTGCCTTCAATCTTTCCCAGCATCAGGGTCTTTTCCAATGAGTCGGTTCTTTGCATCAGGTGGCCAAAGTATTGGAATTTCAGCTTCAGTATCAGTACTTCCAATGAATAGTCAGAACTAATTTTCTTTAGGATAGACTGGTTGGTTTTCCTTGAAGTCCAAGGGACTTCCAAGAGTCTTCTCCAACACCACAGTTCAAAAGCATCAATTCTTCAGCACTCAGCTTTCTCTATAGTCCAACTCTCACATCCATACATAACTACTGGAAAAACCATAGCTTTGACCAGATGGACCTTTGTCTCTGCTTTTTAATATGCTGTCTAGGTTGGTCATAGCTGTTCTTCCAAGGAGCAAGTGTCTTTTAATTTCATGGCTACAGTCACCATCTGCAGTGATTTGGGAGCCCCCCTCCCCCCCAGAAAAATAAGTCTCTGACTGTTTCCATTGTTTCCCCATCTATTTGCCATGAAATGATGGGACCAGATGCCATGATCTTAGTTTTCTGAATGTTGAGCTTTAAGCCAACTTTTTCACTCTCCTCTTTTATATTTATTAAGAGGCTCTTTAGTTCATCTTTGCTTTCTGCCTTATGGGTGGTTTCATCTGCATATCTGAGGTTATTGATATTTCTCAAAGCAGTCTTGATTCCAGCTTGTGCTTCATCCAGCCTGGCATTTTGATTGATGTCCTCTGCATGTAAGTTAAATAAGCAGGGTGACCATATACAGCCTTGATGTACTGCTTTCCCAATTTGGAACCAGTCTGTTGTTCCGTGTCCAGTTCTAACTGTTGCTTCTTGACCTCCATACAGATTTTCAGGAGGCAGGTCAGATGGTCTTGTATTCTCATCTCTTGAAGAACTTTCCACATTTTTTTGTGATCCACACAGTCACAGGCTTTGGCATAGTCAATAAAGCAGAAATAGATGTTTTTCTGGTATTCTCTTGCTTTTTCGATGATCCAGCAGATGTTGGCAATTTGATCTCTGGTTTCCCTGCCTTTTCTAAATCCAGAAAGAACATCTGGAAGTTCATCGTTTATGTACTGTTGAAGCCTGGCTTGGAGAATTTTGAGTATTACTTTGCTAGCGTGTGAGATGAGTGCAATTGTGTGATAGTTTGAACATTTTTTGGCATTGCCTTTCTTTGAGATTGCAATGAACACTGACCTTTTCCAGTCCTATGGCCACTGCTAAGTTTTCCAAATTTGTTCACATATTGAGTGCAGCACTTTCACAGCATCATCTTTTAGGATTTGAAATAGCTCAACTGGAATTCCATCACCTCCACTTTGTTTGAAGTGATGCCTCACATTCCAGGATGTCTGGCTGTAGGTGAGTGATCACACCATCGTGATTATCTGTGTGATGAAGGCCATTTTTGTACAGTTCTTCTGTGAATCCTTTTCACCTCTTCTTAATATCTTCTCATTCTGTTACACAATCATCACATTGTGCACTTTAAAAAGGAAAATCACATTATACAATCTAAATATGTACAATTTTTATTTGTCAGGCATACTTCAAGAAATTTATTGATAAGAAAAATATGCTATTTATACTTGTGTGTTTCTAGGATACCTTTTGCTTCTTTTTGCATGCTTTCTCCATAAGTTCATGCTTACTGAACCATGAAGAATCATAGTGACCTATTTATAAAAGTTTTGAACATAACATACAAAGGAAGAGTACAATGCTTAGCGTTTGGTAGGTGCTTAAAAATCATTTGTTGAATTTAAAATGATGGTAGAGGACCCCATATTATCATCTACATTTTTCTTACAGAGTCTCACTAAGAAAGAGAGTAGAAAATAGATGCTAGATCTAGTAAGTAAAATGCCTTTTTTCTGCATGATTAGTTATCCAGTGGATGCTGTATCTGAGACTTCAGCACTTATGGATTCTTTGGGTGGTATCAAAATTACTACCACATGGCTAGCCACAAAATTAAAGAAAATGTTATTCAAATACAGTACATGTGCATGCATTTTAGTGCCCCTATGAATCTCTCTGAAAATGAAAGATATTGATAGTTAACCATATTCTCAGAAGGAAGAAGGGTGACTCATTTCTCAAACAGTCATACTCACTTTTCACTTCCTTCTGAAATTTTGGATCATAATAAGAACAAACATTTTTAGCCTTCCTAGAGCTTTATTTAATTGATGTTATTATTAAAATCAGTTGTCAAATATCCATAAATGCACTGCAATCTTCTTAGTACTGTAAAGAGCATGTAAAACTAAGAAAGTGTACAAATGAATTTACTATGTAATTTCTTTTCTATCTAATATAGATTTCTTTGCTAAATTCTGTGGGCAATTTTGGAGGTTTAATAATGAGCAGAGATTATGAGCCTTTATAGTTATTGCATATCCACCTACGTATAACCAGTCTCTTATCAGGAGAAAATCAAGATTATGCAAATGGTTAAGAAGATACCAGGTCTAAGGAGCAAGTACACATTACCTAGCCCAGCATTGTGAGTGACAGAGTGCTGTCTCCCAGGAAAGTCCTAAGCATCTACTTAGAGCAACACTGGGTGAATAATAAATGCTGATCATAGGAGGAAACAACTTTGCTTTCTGCTAATGAAATTAAGAAGTTGAAACTAAGCTACTTTATAAACTTGAAGAACTGTCTTTTAATAAGCAAATTAACTACATTAATGCTTTTAGCAGCTTTACCAAGTCTGTTTTAACAAATGAAAACAAGATTCAGGCTGAGGTCAACTTTAATCTGCAGGAGAACTTTCAAAAAATATTAAAAGATGTTTACTCATCTCATCACTTCACAGGAATGGGAAGTGAATACTTTCTTATGTAATCCCTAGTGAGTATAAGGCTTACTATCTTGGTTTTGAAACTTTTTAAAAGCCTAATATATTGGTAATGAAGCAAATCGCTAATGACTCAAGCATCAGCTTGAGGGATGAGCTTCTATATAATCCACTGATGCACAGGAATAAAAAAGTTATATATTTATCTCTGAGGATAACCATTGATAAATCTGTGCATAAAGTTTAATATATCCTGAATTATTACATTTTAGCTTAAGAATATACAAATATTTTACACTTTAAAACAACAGATAGAAGATGGTGGAGGAATAGGACAGGGAGACCACTTTCTCCCCCACAAATCATCAAAAGAACATTGAAATGCTGAGTAAATTCCACAAAATAACTTCTGAATGCTGGCGGAGGACATCAGGCACCCAGAAAAGCAGCCCATTGTCTTCGAAAGGAGGTAGGAAAAATATAAAAGACAAAAAAAGAAACAAAAGAGGTAGGGACAGAGCTCCGTCCCAAGAAGGGAGTCTTAAAAAGAAAGAAGTTTCCAAACACCAGGAAACACTCTCACTGCTGAGTCTGTGGAGAGCCTTGGAAGCACAGAAGGCAACATAACAGGGAGGAAAAATAAATAAGTAATTAAAACCCACAGACTACGAGCCCAACGGTAACTCCCCCAGTGGAGAAGCAACACAGATGCCTGCACCCGCCACTAGCAAGCGGTGGCTGGGAAGGGAGGCGCGGGCTGCATTATTTAGAGTAAGGGCCAGGCCTGAATGCCCCGAGGGCAATCTGAGCCAACTAATTTGGGCTAGCAAACCAGACTGAGGAATAGCTACCATGCAAAAAGCCAGCCCTAACCTAAGACACCGTCAGGCCCGCACACAGAACAAAGGACTGAACAGAACTAGCCGGCTGCAGATCATCCCCCTCCAGTGACAGGCAGCCAGAGCTGGAAGGGGGCAATCACAGCCCCAGAGGAGACTTAATCTACCAAACTGCAAGCAGGCTTCTTTGCTAACTAAGACTTCCTGGGGTTCTGGACAGTCAACATCCACCTGAGAAGGTGCACCGGTTGTACACCCAGAAAACTGAGCGGCAGGGACGGGGGAGGCGATAAGTCACAGAGACCGCACTCACCAAACACCTCATCACCTGAGCTGCTTGGACCTGGGAAGGGCACAAAATGCAAGCCCAACTGTTGGGGGCCAGAGTGAGGCACTCCACCCATGGCAAAGGTCATGAGGAAGGAGGCTCCACATACGCAAAGGCGGGATCGAGCCTCAGGAGCCCCCTGGAAATCCTCGAGCATCTATCCCCATAACCAGAGCCTGCCTGCTTTACTACTTTGTGCTCCCACCTACACCTCTGACTTTACGGGGGGCTGTCCCCCACCACCTCTTTCGGAGAAGGAGTTAACCTAGAGCTCCAGTTAATAAAAACTCCTGGGCATGACAAGAGTGTTTTAACCTACAAACTCCTCTGAAGGTTCTCTAGCCTGTGTGACAGGCTCGTCTGGCCACATGTGATTGTTCACAGCCTCCCAACCATGAGAGGCATGAGATGCTTTAAACCTAAAAACAGGTTCCTTAGAAAAGTTAGAAAACTATTAGTATAAGTATAATGGGCTGATTAGAAATTGTATTGGTGAAGAGTTTTTCATTTGTTGAGCCAATGTTTGTTGCTAAGTATCCACATCCCCTGCCCTTACACACATTAATGAATATATAGAAGAAATAAGTATTAACCTTTTATATAAATCACGTTAGACCTTAAGCTAAGTAAATTCTTTCCTTAACTAAAACCCACTATACCCGCACCCTATAGGAATGTAACTTTATTTGGGTGGTGTCTGTTTTAAGAATAATCACCCCTGGAGAAATAAGTGTCCTGGTTGACTGACCGATGTCACAAGGAGAGGGTCATAAATTGTCAGCAGGCCCCCTGGCCAGAAGATGATGTAACACCCCTAAGACCTCTGTATACATTTGTATGAAGCACCTGACTTTGATAAAAGTCAGGACTGCTGACCCCACGTGACTTTTGCATAACATCTCAGTGTATAAAAGTAGACCATGGAAAATAAAGAATTGGGATCAGTTTCTCGAAATACTGGTCTCCCCATGTCACTCTCTCACTCTGGCTGAGTCTCCATCTGGAGCGCGGAACCCACCATGCTTACTAATTATGCCTGGGCTTCTAAGATCCGACCGGGGAGGCCTCAGGGTCTCCTCTCATTTGGGAGAACGGAAGGACGCCTGCAGCCTACGTAAGTGGTGCAAACTTCTTGTCTTGAAGTTTTATTGGTCTCCCGCGTAAACCAAGCTACTCAGCCTCTTTTCTCCACTGAATTTTCCTACTGAGCTATCCTCATCCTATTACTCTTTACATCTCTAATTAATATCTAATTGAAGCTATTGTATCCTGATCCTCGCCGATGCCGTCCCCGCCTCGAACTCCCTGGATCAGCCAGGGCTGGACCCCGGCACCCAACTGAGTCTGCACCTCT
Organism: Bos grunniens; assembly: GCF_055505025.1. NCBI lineage: Eukaryota > Metazoa > Chordata > Mammalia > Artiodactyla > Bovidae > Bos > Bos grunniens. Next base: position 98,595,233 of record NC_141171.1, on the reverse strand, counting down.
GAGACCTACCCAAGTTCCTGAACCTGAGCGGTTTAGACCTGGGAGGTGCATGCAGCCCAGGGCCAGCCTCAGGCGGTTCCCGGCGGAGCAACCTAGAGCCTGAGCAGTGCGGGCAGGCAAGGCACACGTGCCGTGAGCTGGGGCAGGCCCAGTGTGGCTGAGACACTGCGAGCACACACCAGTGTTATTTGTTTGCAGCGTCCCTCCCTCCCCACAGAATGACTGAACAAGTGAACCTAAAAAAGTGTCCACCACCGTCCCCTTGTGTCAGGGTGGAAATCAGACACTGAAGAGACCAGCAAACAGAAGAAGCTAAAACAGAGGGGACTGCCTTGGAAGTGACAGGTGCAATAGATTAAAACCCTTTAGTTAGTAACAACTCCATAGGAAGGGGCTTATAGATCTTGAGAAATATAAGTCGGACCAAGGAACTATCTAAAAATGAACTGACCCCACAATACCCACAACACCACCAGAGAAAGTCCTAGATATATTTTTACTATTTTTATGATCATTCTTTTTTTTTATTTTTTTTAAATTTTTAAGTCCTCTATTACTCCTTTTTCATTTTTATAACCTACCATTACTTTGTTAAAAAAAAAAAGACCCTATTTTTTAAAGCAAACTTCACATATATATATATATATATGTATTTTTATAATTTTTATGATTTTTTCCCTTCTTTTCTTTAATATTGTATGTTTGAAGATCCAACCTATACTCTAGAATTTTAATCTTTGCTTTTTGGTATTTGTTATCAATTTTGTACCTTTAAGAACCCAGTCTTCAGTACTCATTTTTACTTGGGAGTGAGATTACTGGCTTGACTGCTCTCTCCCCGTTTGGACTCTCCTTTTTCTCCACCAGGTCGCGTCTGTTTCCTCCCTCCCCCTTCTCTTCACTACACAACTCTGTGAATCTCTGTGTGATCCAAATGGTAGAGAACACTTAGGGAACTGATTACTGGCTGGATCTGTCTCTCTCCTTTTGATTCCCCACTTTTATCCTCCTGGCCACCTCTGTCTGCTTCCTCCCTCTTCTCTTCTTTGTATAACTCCATGAACTCTTGAGCAGTCTAGACTGTGGAGTGCACATAAGGAAGTGATTACTGGCTAGCTTGCTCTCTCCTCTTTTGATTCCACCTCATCTCATTCGGGTCACCTCTAACTCCCTCCTCCCTCTTCTCTTCTCCATGTAACTCTGTGAACCTCTCTGGGTGTACCTAACTGTGGAGAAACTTTTCATCTTTAACCTAGATGTTTTATCAATGGTGCTGTATAGGAGAAGTCTTGAGACTACTGTAAAAATAAGACTGAAAATCAGAAGCAGGAGGCTTAAGTCCAAATCCTGAGAACACCAGAGAACTCCTGACTCCAGGGAACATTAATTGACAGGAGCTCATCAAACGCCAACATGGCTACACTGAAACCAAGCACCACCCAAGGGCCAACAAGTTCCAGAGCAAGACATACCACACAAATTCTCCAGCAACACAGGAACACAGCCCTGAGTTTCAATATACAGGCTGCCCAAAGTTACTCCAAACCCACTGACATCTCATAACTCATTACTGGACACTTCATTGCACTCCAGAGAGAAGAAATCCAGCTCCACCCACCAGAACACCAACCAAGAAACCTTGACAAGCCACTGATACAACCCCACCCACAGCAAGGAAACTCCACAATAAAGAGAACTCCACAAACTGCCAGAATACAGAAAGGCCACCCCAAACTCAGCAATATAAACAAGATGAAGAGACAGAGGAATATCCAGCAGGTAAAGGAACAGGATAAATGCCCACCAAACCAAACAAAAGAGGAAGAGATAGGGAATCTACCTAATAAAGAATTCTGAATAATGATAGTGAAAATGATCCAAAATCTTGAAATAAAAATGGAATCACAGATAAATAGCCTGGAGACAAGGATTGAGAAGATGCAAGAAAGGTTTAACAAGGACCTAAAAGAAATAAAAATAGAGTCAATATATAATGAATAATGCAATAAATGAGATCAAAAACACTCTGGAGGCAACAAATAATGGAGGCAGAAGATAGGATTGGTGAAGTAGAAGATAGAATGGTAGAAATAAATGAATCAGAGAGGAAAAAAGAAAAACTAATTAAAAGAAATGAGGACAATCTCAGAGACCTCCAGGACAATATTAAACACCCCAACATTCAAATCATAGGAGTCCTAGAAGAAGCCAAAAAGAAAGACCCTGAGAAAATACTTGAGAAGATAATAGTTGAAAACTTCCCTAAAATGGGGAAGGAAATAATCACCCAAGTGCAAGAAACCCAGAGAGTCTACAACAGGATAAACCCAAGGCGAAACACCCCAAGACACATGTTAATCAAATTAACAAAGATCAAACACAAAGAACAAATATTAAAACCAGCAAGGGAAAAACAACAAATAACACACAAGGGGATTCCCATAAGGATAAAAGCTGATCTTTCAATAGAAACTCTTCAGGCCAGGAGGGAATGGCAAGACATACTTAAAGTGATGAAAGAAAATAACCTACAACCCAGACTACTGTACCCAGCAAGGATCTCATTCAAATATGAAGGAGAAATCAAAAGCTTTACAGACAAGCAAAAGCTGAGAGAATTCAGCAACACCAAACTAGCCTCCAACAAATGCTAAAGCAGATTCTCTAGACAGGAAACACAAAAAGGGTGTATAAACTTGAACCCAAAACAATAAAGTAAATGGCAACGGGGTCATATTTATCAATAATTACCTTAAACATAAATGGGTTGAATGGCTCAACCAAGAGACAAAGACTGGCTGAATGGATACAAAAACAAGACCCCTATATATGTTGTCTACAAGAGACCCACCTCAAAACAGGGGACACATACAGACTGAAAGTGAAGGGCTGGAAAAAGATATTCCATGCAAATAGAGACCAAAAGAAAGCAGGAGTAGCAATACTCATATCAGATAAAATAGACTTTAAAACAAAGGCTGTGAAAAGAGACAAAGAAGGTCACTACATAATGATCAAAGGATCAATCCAAGAAGAAGATATAACAATTATAAATATATATGCACCCAACATAGGAGCACCACAATATGTAAGACAAATGCTAACAAGTAAGAAAGGGGAAATTAACAATAACACAATAATAGTGGGAGACTTTAATACCCCACTCACACCTATGGATAGATCAACTAAACAGAAAATTAACAAGGAAACACAAACTTTAAATGATACAATAGACCAGGTAGACCTAATTGATATCTATAGGACATTTCACCCCCAAACAATGAATTTCACCTTTTTCTCAAGTGCACACGGAACCTTCTCCAGGCTAGATCACATCCTGGGCCATAAATCTAGCCTTGGTAAATTAAAAAAAAAAAAAAAAAAAAACAAATCATTCCGAGCATCTTTTCTGACCACAATACAGTAAGATTAGACTTCAATTACAAGAGAAAAAAACATTTAAAAATTCCAACATATCGAGGCTGAACAACACACTGCTGAATAACCAAATCACAGAAGAAATCAAAAAATAAATCAAAATATGCACAGAAACGAATGAAAATGAAAACAGAACAACCCAAAACCTGTGGGACACTGTAAAAGCAGTGCTAAGGGAAAAGTTCATAGCAATTCAGGCATACTTCAAGAAACAAGAAAAAAGTCAAATAAATAACCTAACTCTACACCTAAAGCAACTAGAAAAGGAAGAAATGAAGAACCCCAGGGTTAGTAGAAGGAAAGGAATCTTAAAAATTAGGGCAGAAATAAATGTAAAAGAAACAAAAGAGACCATAGCAAAAATCAACAAAGCCAAAAGCTGGTTTTTTGAAAGGATAAATAAAATTGACAAACCATTAGCCAGACTCATCAAGAAACAAAGGGAGAAAAATCAAATCAATAAAATTAGAAATGAAAATGGAGAGATCTCAACAGACAACACAGAAATACAAAGGATATTAAGAGACTACTATCAACAATTATATGCCAATAAATTGGACAATGTGGAAGAAATGGACAAATTCTTAGAAAAGTACAACCTTCCAAAACTGAACCAGGAAGAAATAGAAAATCTTAATAGACCCATCACAAGCACAGAAATTGAAACTGTAATCAGAAATCTTCCAGCAAACAAAAGCCCAGGTCCAGACGGCTTCACAGCTGAATTCTAACAAAAATTTAGAGAAGAGCTAACACGTATCCTACTCAAACTCTTCCAGAAAATTGCAGAGGAAGGTAAACTTCCAAACTCATTCTATGAGGCCACCATCACCCTAATACCAAAACCTGACAAAGATCCCACAAAAAAAGAAAACTATAGGCCAATATCACTGATGAACATAGATGCAAAAATCCTTAACAAAATACTAGCAATCAGAATCCAACAACACATTAAAAAGATCATACACCATCTCCAAGTGGGCTTTAAACCAGGGATGCAAGGATTCTTCAATATCCACAAATCAATCAACATAATACATCACATTAACAAATGGAAAAATAAAAGCCATATGATTATCTCAATAAATGCAGAGAAAGCCTTTGACAAAATTCAACATCCATTTATGATAAAAACTCTCGTGAAAGCAGGAATAGAAGGAACATACCTCAACATAATAAAAGCTATATATGACAAACCCACAGCAAACATTATCCTCAATGGTGAAAAATTGAAAGCATTTCCCCTAAAGTCAGGAACAAGACAAGGGTGCCCACTTTCACCACTACTATTCAACATAGTTTTGGAAGTTTTGGCCACAGCAATCAGAGCAGAAAAAGAAATAAAAGGAATCCAAATTGGAAAAGAAGAAGTAAAACTCTGTTTGCAGATGACATGATCCTCTACATAGAAAACCCTAAAGACTCCACCAGAAAATTACTAGAGCTAATCAATAAATATGGTAAAGATGCAGGTTATAAAATCAACACACAGAAATCCCTTGCATTCCTATACACTAATAATGAGAAAATAGAGAAATTAAGGAAACGATTCCATTCACCATTGCAACGAAAAGAATAAAATACTTAGGAATATATCTATCTAAAGAAACTAAAGACCTACATATAGAAAACTATAAAACACTGGTGAAAGAAATCAAAGAGGACACTAATAGATGGAGAAATATACCATGTTCATGGATTGGAAGAATCAATACAGTGAAAATGAGTATACTACCCAAAGCAATCTATAGATTCAATGCAACCCTATCAAGCTACCAATGGTATTTTTCACAGAGCTAGAACAAATAATTTCACAATTTGTATGGAAATACAAAAAACCTCGAATAGCCAAAGCTATCTTGAGAAAGAAGAATGGAACTTGAGGAATCAACCTGCCTGACTTCAGGCTTTATTACAAAGCCAAAGTCATCAAGACAGTATAGTACTGCCACAAAGACAGAAATATAGATCAATGGAACAAAATAGAAAGCCCAGAGATAAATCCATGGAACTATGGACATCTTATCTTTGACAAAGGAGGCAAGAATATGCAATGGAGAAAAAAGACAATCTCTTTAACAAGTGGTGCTGGGAAAACTGGTCAACCAGTTGCAAAAGAATGAAACTAGAACACCCACCTAACACCATACACAAAAATAAACTCAAAATGGATTAAAGATCTAAATGTAAGACCAGAAACTATAAAACTCCTAGAGGAGAACATAGGCAAAACACTCTCCGACATACATCACAGCAGGATCCTCTATGACCCACCTCCCAGAATACTGGAAATAAAAGCAAAAATAAACAAATGGGACCTAATTAAAATTAAAAGCTTCTGCACAACAAAGGAAACTATAAGCAAGGTGAAAAGACAGCCATCAGAATGGGAGAAAATAATTGCAAATGAAGCAACTTAAAAACAACTAATCTCAAAAATATACAAGCAACTCCTACAGCTCAATTCCAGAAGAATAAACAACCCAATCAAAAAAAGGACCAAAGAACTAAATAGACATTTCTCCAAAGAAGACATACAGATGGCTAACAAACACATGAAAAGATGCTCAACATCACTCATTATCAGAGAAATGCAAATCAAGACCACAATGAGGTACCATTTCACGCCAGTCAGAATGGCTGTGATCCAAAAGTCTACAAGCAATAAATGCTGGAGAGGGTGTGGAGAAAAGGGAACCCTCTTACACTGTTCGTGGGGATGCAAACTAGTACAGCCACTATGGAGAACAGTGTGGAGATTCCTTAAAAAACTGGAAATAGAACTGCCATATGACCCAGCGATCCCACTGCTGGGCATACACACCGAGGAAACCAGAATTGAAAGAGACACGTGTACCCCAATGTTCATTGCAGCACTGTTTATAATAGCCAGGACATGGAAGCAACCTAGATGTCCATCAGCAGATGAATGGATACGAAAGCAGTGGTACATATACACAATGGAGTATTACTCAGCCATTAAAAAGAATACATTTGAATCAGTTCTAATGAGGTGGATGAAACTGAAGCCTGTTATACAGAGTGAAGTAAGCCAGAAAGAAAAACACCAATACAGTATACTAATGCATATATATGGAATTTAGAAAGATGGTAATGATAACCCTGTATGTGAGACAGCAAAAGAGACACAGATGTATAGAACAGTCTTTTGGACTCTGTGGCAGAGGAAATGGGTGGGATGATGTAGGAGAATGGCACTGAAACATGTATAATATCATATAAGAAATGAATCGCCAGTCCAGATTTGATGCAGGATACAGGATGCTTGGGGCTGGTGCACTGGGATGACCCAGAGGGATGGTACAGGGAGGGAGTTGGGAGGGGGTGTTCAGGATGGGGAACATGTGTACACCCGTGGCAGATTCATATTGATGTATGGCAAAACCAATACAATATTGTAAAGTAATTAGCCTCCAATTAAAATAAATAAATTTAAATTTAAAAAAAAAACAGATAAAAGAAAATCCATTGTTAATGGAAACAGTCATCTTAGATTCAGGAGAGGCATGTGATCAAACTTCAGTATGATCATAATTCATAGACCACAGGAAACAAAAATCTACTTCCTCGACCTATTAAAAATGTAAATCTAAAATAACTTGCAGGAATTCACCCTTAAAATATTGGCAGCATCTTCTTATAAGTCATGGTTCAAGTAAGAGTGTTAAGCATAATTGTTTCATTCACCATTATAGGTGTCTTATCCAATTTAGAACAAAAAAGTGCCATGTAGATATGATTAATAGTATTAAGCCTAGACAGAGAGCAATATAATTTACAGATAAATTATTAGAACTCATAAGGGATTCAAAACCTAGGTCCCAGCTGACTGCTGGCTAGCAGTCGCCCTCAGCTTCTCACTACATTGGGATTAAGCAGAACAAGAGTGTTAGAAAGTCAGAGTGCAAGTAAAGACATGACAAATACCCAGGCTTTTTTTTCTGAAAATGAAAATCAACACTTATTTGTCATTTCTAAAACTACTATTCATTAACATAATAAAATAATCTTTAGAAACAACACTCAGTATCATTTGTATCTAATCGTGCCACAGTCTTTTATAACCTAATCTCGGAAGTCACTGGTGATCACTTTTGTCATAATTTATTTCTTAGAAGCAACTCCTAGGTCCATCCCTACTCAAGAGGAAGGAGGTTCTACAGGGGCACAAGGAGTAGGAGGGGGAAACCACTGAGAGTCACTTTAGAAGCAGCCAACTATAGCTATAGAGAGGAAGAGGCAGTCCTTTGAATTTCTTGATGCTTCCTGGAATCAGGAGTCAGCTTATGGCTGGACATGAGGTTCTCTTTGTTTTGTCAAGCTTTACCATGTAGTTATGTTTACCCAGGAAATGCCTGGTTTACACGTGCTATAGCAGTATTTCATCTCTTCACTGCCTCCTTACGTTCTGAAAGGGTCCCAGTTTAGACAACAAATTAAATTGTCACCAAAATCTTAGACTCTAACTGGGTTCCTCACCCCAGTTGATTCTATCAGAGTTTTGAAGTACAGATGGCTCCATAACAGACAAGGGATACATTTCAAAAGCCAGCAGAATCTTCATAAAAGAGCACGGAATTCACATAAGTAATTAATGTTCCTTCAGTGCAAATAGACAGTCATCATACAAGGAGCAGAGTGACTTCTGGCTCTCTTAATTGATCAAACAATTAAAAACTATTACCTTGAGAAACTATAGGAGTTTCCATTTTGGAAGTTAATGGAGTTAACTTTCCATTTTCAGAGAAAATTTTCTGAATTTTCCCATAAGATCTGTATCTCAGTCATTTATCTCACACAGTAAGGAACATCTACACAAGTCATCAGTATCATCAATTCATTTACGGTAGCACTGAAGAAAATCAGAAATTAAAGACCTGATCTCTGGCCTGAGTATGTTTATGGTATCTTTGGTGAGACAGAACGCAGAAGTTAACCAACAAAACCATGAATTAAATGATCCACAGCAAATCACTGTTAGAGAAAAGACATCCAAAGATTGAAAATATCATAAGTAACTGAACTACTTAGGGATGAAAGTTTTACAGAAGCAATGTTTTTTGTGTCTAACAAAATAGTTCACAGTTGAATAAGAACAGAGAAGAAGGAGGCTTCAAACAAGGTGAAGGGCATATGGTGAGCACTGAGGTGAGAAACTTTAAAAAAAAAAAGGACTGTTCTATACATCTGTGTCTCTTTTGCTGTATTGTAATTAGCCTATAATTAAATAAATAAATAAATAACAAGGAATTCCATGGGGAAATAAAGTGATTCCAATCTTCTAGTGGGTAAGTGAGATCAGGCTGGAAAGGCAGAGAAGACCTATAATAGGAAGGGTTTCAAGTATGGTACAAGAAAGTTACTGGATCAGAGTGGCAATGTTTAAGGTTAATCTGACTAAACTACGTAGGATAAGTTATGAGAGAAAACGAGAGAGAGAGGAGTCAACCAGTTTAGGTATTTTAAAAAGAGAGTTAACGATGAGATTAGAAAAGAGAGGCAAATGCAGTTAACTTTGCGTGAGTCCTGGCAGAATATGGAAACCAATTAGTCTTGAGGATTAAAGATGAAAGGACTAAAGGCAGCTTCGGAATCAATCCTAGGTAGCAACCAAATTGAACAGTGGTCTGGTAGGTAATGTAAGTAATCAAACCGAGGCATATGTAAGTAAGTAAATATGTTACTCCTTATTTTTTATGGGACACTTTGTCTTCCCAGTTTAGTTCTATAACTTTGACTGAGATGTAAGTCTGAAGAAAAGTGTGCTCTATCAGAAGAAAACATTTACTCTACTATAAGGATGCTTTTGAACTGTGGTGTTGAAGAAGACTCTTGAGAGTCCCTTGGACTGCAAGGAGACCCAACCAGTCCATCCTAAGGGAAATCAGTCCTGAATATTCATTGGAAGGACTGATGTTGAAGCTGAAACCCCAATACTTTGGCCACCTGATGTGAAGAATTGATTCCTTGGAAAAGACCCTGATGCTGGGAAAGATTGAAGGCGGGAGGAGAAGGGGATGACAGAGGATGAGATGGTTGGCTGGATGGCATCACCGACTCAATGGACATGAGTTTCAGTAAACTCCGGGAGTTGGTGATGGACAGGGAGGCCTGACATGCTGCAGTCTATGGAGTCGCAAAGAGTTGGACATGACTAAAGGACTGAACTGAAGCAAAAAAAAAAAAAAAAATTCCACCCCAATTCAGAGGCAAAAAGATGAGTGGGAAGACCCAGGTGATAATATAGAGGACACGCCCCACCTTAAGGGCTTGTTCTCATTTCACTCAGCTCTTACCCTGAAGGAATTCATGCCAAATACTGACCTGCTGGTCTTTCAAGAGAAGGCAGAAATGTGTCTGCTATCATACAATAGTATGTAAATGTATGCCCTAAGGCTCTAAAACAGTCCTACCAAAAAATTATGTATTCATCTAGGCGTGATCTATGGACTGAGAGTTGAGTTTAAAGATGCTAATATTTAATGCTGTTTTATCTTTTACTTACCTTACTGAATGAACCCAAAAACACCTTCCCAGTATAAAATGTACATATTTTATATACTCATACATATCTTGTCTACACATGTGGAAAGCTGGCCACTTGTTTCATTTTTCTTTCTCAGACTAAGTGAATCAATAAACTCACAGCAGATGATATAACTTAGATCACAAAAGCCAGGACTCCCCAAAATGTGGATTTGACTCTTAGTTTTTATATAACAGAAATAATATGTACTATTTATGTAGCTATTTAATATTCTGTATTGTCTTTATGTTTACTTATGTCAGTTTATTTAAGGGTCTCCCCCAGAAGCAGCAGCAATGATTAAACAACTACCAAACCTCTTATGTAAATAAGGGGTCTCTCCTAACAATCCATTCTGCTGCTGCTGCTGCTAAGTCGCTTCAGTCATGTCTGACTCTGTGTGACCCCATAGACGGCAGCCCACCAGGCTCCCACATCTCTGGGATTCTCCAAGCAAGAACACTGGAGTGGGTTGTCATTTCCTTCTCCAATGCATGAAAGTGAAAAGTGAAAGGGAAGTCGCTCAGTCGTGTTGGACTCTTAGTGACCTCATGGACTACAGCCTACCAGGCTCCTCCATCCATGGGATTTTCCAGGCAAGAGTACTGGAGTGGGGTGCCATCGCCTTCTCCGACAATCCATTCTGTGTAATTCAAAACATGCAATAATCTAATATATAATTTCCTATCAATAGGTTTTCTAACAGTATGAAAGTTTCTACACCCAGAAATGTTATAGTTTCTATATAAAATAATTATAAAATTATCATTCACCACTTTGCCACCATTTTACTGTAAATATCCAGAATTTCACACTTTTAAATATTTGTTTGCTTTGGTTTTTATTTAGATGGAGTATAATTGAAGCTGAAATTTCTTTAATATTTGGTATTATTAATAATGTCCATCTATGCCTCAGTTACATCAACTTATGAAACTTAGTTTTTTATTATTAGTTACTTTATTTAACATATACATAAGTTACAAAACACAACAGAAGCTAAGTAACTATAGAAATGACTTGTTAGATGTGTAAGGTATAACTAGAAAGCAAATTATGGGGAATAAGCAATCAATAGCTTGGGTTTTCTTTATAGCTTGGTCTTATTTTCTGAAAAATTTGCTGCAGTATAAGTGACATTACAATATCAATAATCATTTATAAAAATACATTTTTAAGTTATATATCATTTAGATAATATGCTTTGCTAATTCTCTGAACTAGAACTGATATTCAAATTCTGTATATTAGACTATTTGTAATTTTATTCTGCCAACTATTTTTAATTCTAGTCAAGTCACAATATGAGACTAAAAGTGAAAAACAATCCTGTCTCTGGCCCTGGAATTCCAATATTATTTGTATAGAGAAATTAAGCCAACAATTTTGATTGTGTTATGAAACTCTTTTATAATGAGAACAGCCTTAGGGAATTTTAACAGTTAAAATGTTACAACTTATTTGTTACACTGAAATCCTATATATTATTGTGTAAATACTACTGCATAAAATAGTATACTCTATATTAAAGTCAAGTTTTTTTTTTAATTTTTTAATGTTTCTTATTTTATGGATAGCGATTAATATCCAGCAGCTATTTGTGAGCATTGCCAGGAGTTTTTATAAGGAATTTCATCTTTTAAAATATTTTTCTTTAAATTGAAGGTAAAGTAGTTTCACTGGGATAGTGCTAATTTTGGATTTGTGATACCATTAGACAAGGACTACCCAGTGTGTCGGATATATATTTGCAAAATAAATTAACCCTGCAAACCACATGTGATCTAATTAGTAAAATAGTCTGAATAAACATTTAACAGCATAAACCCTCTGTCACTCCTGAATACATGATGGATCCATGTATCTCCATGCCTTTTGCTGTGAACACAGTAGACCTCATTACATTATTACACTTTCTAGGGTAATAGCGTTTATCCCAGTAGTGGAGGCAGTGATGAGCATCTTCCAGCTCTTTGAGAATGGTGATGTCAGGAAGAGCTGGTATGTTTCTTAAGTTATGCCCTACTTTTCAAAAGAAAACTGAAAATAATATCTGAGTACCTATTTTGTGCTACTATTTTATATGCGTTATTGAAATCCTACTTTACAACAATCCTACAAGGTACTCATTTACTATTCCTAATTGATACATGAACAAACTAAAGCTCACACAGTTTACATTAGTCTTGGGTTATTTAGCTATGAAGTACTAGAGTCAAGTTCCCATGTTCCACACATATTTTTATTTATAGACTTAGTTACAGCTTTAGATTCACCTCAAGATTATTTTCTAGACGAATTTCCATTGTGGATTTGTGACATTTTCCTTTGTTGAATATTTATTCCTTTATTTTTTCAGATAACACTTTATTGAATGAACCTGAAATAAATTTCTCTACTGGGCTCTAGAAAGAAAAGAAAAAATAATGCATATTTACTGCTCTTGCAGTAACTAATCCTCAGAATCAAGATTGCTGGGAGAAATATCAATAACCTCAGATATGCAGATGACACCACCCTAATGGCAGAAAGTGAAGAGAAACTAAAGAGCCTCTTGATGAAAGTGAAAGAGGAGAGTGACAAAGTTGGCTTAAAGCTCAACATTCAAAAAACGAAGATCATGGCATCCAGTCCCATCACTTCATGGCAAATAGATGGGGAAACAGTGGAAACAGTGGCTGACTTTATTTTTCTGGGCTCCAAAATCACTGCAGATAGTGATTGCAGCCATGAAATTAAAAGATGCTTACTCCTTGGAAGGAAAGTTATGACCAACCTAGATAGCATATTAAAAAGCAGAGACATTACTTTGCCAACAAAGGTCCGTCTAGTCAAGGCTATGGTTTTTCCAGTAGTCATGTATGGATGTGAGAGTTGGACTGTGAAGAAAGCTGAGTGCCAAAGAACTGATGCTTTTGAACTTTTGAGAGTCACTTGGACAGCAGGGAGATCCAACCAGTCCATTCTAAAGGAGATCAGTCCTGGGTGTTCACGGGAAGGACTGATGTTGAAGCTGAAACTCCAATACTTTGGCCACCTAATGCAAAGAACTGACTCATGTGAAAAGACCCTGATGCTGGGGAAGATTGAGGGCCAGAGGAGAATGGGACAACTGAGGATGAGATGGTTAGATGGCATCACCGACTCAATGGACATGAGTTTGAGTAAACTCCAGAAGTTGGTGATGGATAGGGAGGCCTGGCATGCTGTGGTCCATGGGGTCACAAAGAGTCGTTCATGACTGAGCAACTGAACTGAACTGCCCTTGCAAAGCTTGGAGTCTAGTACAAAGAGAGGATGGGGCGCATGTATGCTTGTGGGTTTGTGCGTAAAAGTTTCAGCGCTAACACAGAATTACTCAGAGACAAACAGTGTGATCACAAAAGAGAGAAACATTAATTATTACTGTGCAGTGAGACTCCAGAGAGGAAGTGTTGTGTTGAGTCTCCAGTAATGACTTAGTAGATAAAATGAAAAGAGAGGCAAGTGCACAGGCATTAGAGAATTTTAGAACATGGGGCCTTAGGGAATTGCAATCACTTGGCACATTTGGTATTAAGGGTGGTTTTAAAAGGTGAATAGGGACCAGGTCATGAAAGCTTGTTTATACTATGGTCAATAATTAGGCCTCTGCGGTGGTCTTTGAAGTGTTTCAGAGAAAGGAGCAATACAGCGTGACTTATGTTTAGAAGGATCATTCTGTGACAATGTAGAGAAGGGTACGTGGATTCCTGAAGGCACAGAACCAGTTAGATGGGTATTTCAACAATCCAGGAACAAATGAAGGGTCAGAAATAAGGCAGGATCAGTAGAGCTAGAGAGGAGAGGTCAGATACAAGAAGTTAATGAGTTAGCATTGCCAGTTCCCGACCACCAAGCATATTTTTGGATTGACAGAGAGGCAGACTGAGGATGACTCCAGCTTCTAGTTTAGGCTGGACTATTTCAGCAGGAACAAGAGATCAAATTGCCAGCCTTCTTTGGATCATAGAGAAAGCAAGGGAATTCCAGAAAAACATCTACCTCTGCTTCATTGGAGAAGGCAATGGCAAGCCACTCCAGTACTCTTGCCTGGAAAATCCCATGGATGGAGGAGCCTGGTAGGCTGCAGTCCATGGGGTCGCTACAAGTCGGATGCGACTGAGCGACTTCACTTTCACGCATTGGAGAAGGAAATGGCAACCCACTCCAGTGTTCTTGCCTGGAGAATCCCAGGGGAGGGGGAGCCTGGTGGGCTGCTGTCTATGGGGTCTCACAGAGTCAGACACGACTGACGTGACTTAGCAGCAGCAGCAGCTGCTTCGTTGACTACACTAAAGCCTTTGACTGTGTGGATCAAAAGAAACTGTGGAAAATTCTTAAAGACATGGGAATACCAGACCTGTCTCCTGAGAAACCTGCATGTGGGTCAGGAAGCAACAGTTAGAACAAGACATGGAAAAAATGGATCGGTTCAAAAGTGGGAAAGGACTACAACAAGACTGTATATTGTCACCCTGCTTATTTAACTTATAAGCAGAGTACATCCTGTAAAATGCCAGGCTGGATGAAGCACAAGCTGAAATCAAGATAGCCAGGAAAAATATCAATAATCTCAGATATGCAGATGACACCACCCTTATGGCAGAAAGCAAAGAGGAAATAAAGAGTCTCTTGATGAAAGTGAAAGAGAAGAGTGAAAAAGTTGGCTTAAAGCTCAACATTTAAAAAATGAAGATCATGTCATCTGGTCCCACCACTTCATGGCAAATATAAAGGGAAAAATTGGAAACAGTGACAGATTTTATGTTCTTGGGCTCCAAAATCACTGCAGATGGTGACTGCAGCCATGAAATTAAAAGATGCCTGTTCCTTGGAAGGAAAGCTATGACAAACCTAGACAGCCTATCAAAAAGCAGAGACATCACTTTGCTGACAAAGGTCCATATAGTTAAAGCTATGGTTTTTCCAGGATTCCTGTACAGATGTTAGAGTTGGACTATAAAGAAGGCTGAGCACGAAAGAACTGATACTTCTGAACTGTAGTACTGGAGAAGGCTCTTGAGAATTCCTTGGACAACAAATCAAGGGACAATAGTCCATCCTAAAGGAAATAAGTCCTGAATATTCATTGGAAGGACTGATGCTGAAGCTGAATCTCCAATACTTTGGCCACCTGATACGAAGAACTGACTCATTGGAAAAGACCCTGATGCTGGGAAAGAGAAGGGGGTAGCAGAGGATGAGATGGTTAGATAGCATGACTAAGTCAATGGACATAAGTTGAGCAAACTCCAGGAGATTGTGAAGGAAAGGGGAGCCTGGCATGCTGCAGTCCATGGGGTCACAACGAGTTGGACATGACTTAGCAACTGAACAACAGCAACAATTTCAGCAGTAGTTAATTTGTATGCAGAACACAGGAGAAAGGTCAGGTTTAAAGGCCAAGTTATAACTTTGACATGTTGATTTCAGGAGACCTGTTTTTATATACAACTGGTGATATCTAGCAGGCTGGTGGGAATATGAATCTGAAGCCCAGAAGAAAGATGTAACACCAAATCCTTGCCCAGACTATGCTGACCTGGTGTTTCTGAAATGTGGTTATACTTTTTTTCATCTTAGGCTCTCTGGCTATTTGTTTAAAATTAGCTTCTAAATTTTCCAGAAATTTGATAAGCTCACCTTCCTCCCAGTAATGACAAGTTTGGGCTAGTTGATTTGAAGATATTGTGCCCAGTAAACCAATCCTAAAATACAATTAGTGCTAATCTGAACTCTGTCATTAATTTTCAGTGTCACCTTAGGCCACTTATTTAACCTTTCTATGTGTTAATGTTCCCAGCTGTGAAATGCAAATACTGTAATACAAGCTAATACACCAAGCTAAGGGAAAGAAAACTAATATAAACTTTACTAAAGTGCTTAGTAAATAGAAAATCTTATATAAATGCTAATCCAAATATATTTCCCAGTTTATCACTGTGCTGTTAATAACTTAGAGAGGGAAGGGGTGACAAGCACAAAGTACCACTCCACAATTGGTTGCAAAGCAAAAGAAAAAATGGGATAAAATGCACACACAACAGCCTCTAATACAGCATCTATTTACTGGCAATTCTGACCAGTGGCTAAAAATTCTTATGAATTTCTATGAGCTACCATGATTGAATTGTGGAGTCATCAGCCCCAAACCCATGGAAAACTACACCCTGTCTGGGACACTCTGGTTTCTGGTGAACATAGGAAGCAGACTCATTATCCAGCATTTTCAATAATTTGCCTAAGCTGTTCACTGAGCTGAGATGCCAAGATAAGTTGTGCTTTAAGAATGGATTGCTTAGAGGGCTTCCCTGGGGGCTCCATGGTTAAGCATCTGACTGCTGCCTCAGGAGACACAGGTTCTATCCCTGGTCTGGGAAAATCCCACAGGCTGTGGAGCAGCTAAGCCTATGTGCTACAACTACTGAGCTTGCACTCGAGAGCCCTTGAGTCGCCTCTGCTGAAGCCTGTGTGCCTAGAGACTGCTCTACAATAAGAGAAGCACTGTAGTGAGAAGGCCACACAGCGCAGTGAAGAGTAGCCCCAGCTCATAGAAACTAGAGAGAAAGCCTGTGTGCAGCAACAAAGACCCACCACAGCAAAAAATAAAATAAATCTAAAAAACAAAAAAGAATGGATGCTTAGAGAAGTAGACATTGGAGCACTCCTGGGAAGACAGGGATGAGTCTATCTGGGAAATATCTATGCACAGAGCCCTGAATGATTCGGTCCTCAAGGCCAAAGCCCAATGCACTGCTTTGAAAGGTGACTTTCCTACATGTTGTTCTTGACACATTCTTCCCCATCCTCCATTTCTCTCCTTTTCTATTCCTTGCTGCCCACTCCCTGACTTTCCATGGTATTGAGAGGGATGTGGAGATAAAGAGGTGCCAGAGACCCACACCTCAACAGAAACCACTTCTGGGATGCTCCCAGGAAAACGAGCTGCTTCCAGGTAGAGTTCCCATGGCACCATGGCATTTTTAGGAGACTATCCTGCCTTTCAATTTCAGGATCCTCTTAAGGCTGCATCTCTAGTCTTTCACCTGCACCCCAGAAGTCAGTGTTTCTAAGTCATTTATTTATTTTTTATTTAATTCATTTTTTATTGAAGGATAATTGCTTTACATAATTTCTCTGTTTTCTGTCAAACCTCAACATGAATCCGACATAGGTATACATATATGCCCCCTCCCTCTTAAATCTCCCTCCCCTCTCCCTCCCCATCCCTCCCTCTAGGTTGATACCAATACCCTGTTGGAATTTCCTGAGCCATTTATTTATTTTTAACACATGTATTAAAAATCTTTGTTTCAGGCACCATGCTGGGTACTGGAGTGACGATGAGGGTTAGACATTTTTAAGTGTTCACAGTAGAATGCTAGCCACAGTCATCATAATGATGTTTGTTGAGGAGTTTTCCATGCCAGGAACTCTATACACTAATGATATGCTCTTTTATACTCATATAAATTCAGCTTCATGGCAAATAGATGCAGAAACAGTGGAAATAGTGGCAGGCTTTATTTGAGGGGGCTCCAAAATTACTGCAGATAGTGACTGCAGCCATGAAATAAAAAGATACTTACTCCTTGGAAGGAAAGTTATGACCAACCTAGATAGCACATTGAAAAGCAGAGACAGTACTTTGCCAACAAAGGTCCATCTAGTCAAGGCTATGGTTTTTCCAGTGGTCATGTATGGATGTGAGAGTTGGACTATAAAGAAAGCTGAGCACCGAAGAATTGATGCTTTTGAACTATGGTGTTGTAGAAGACTCTTGAGAGTCCCTTGGACAGCAAGGAGATCCAACCAGTCCATCCTACAGGAAATCAGTCCTGAATGTTCATTGGAAGGACTGATTTGAAGCTAAAACTCCAATATTTTGGCTACCTCATGCGAAGAGCTGACTCATTTGAAAAGACCCTGATGCTGAGAAAGATTGAGGGCAGGAGGAGAAGGGGATGACAGAGGATGAGATGGTTGGATGGCATCACCGACTCAATGGACATGAATTTGGGTAAATTCTGGGAGTTGGTGATGGACAGGGAGGCCTGGTGTGCTGCAGTCCATGGGGTCACAAAAAGTCGAACACAACTGAGTGACTGAGCTGAACTTCAGTAGGGTATATATTACTTTCCTAGGGCTGCCATAACAAATGGCCACAAAGGTGATGGCTTATAAGAGCAGTGTGTTATCTCACAGTTTCCAGGGACCAGAAAGTCTGAAATCCAGGTACTGACAGGTTTGATTGCCTGGGGAGGCTCTGAGAAACAATCAGCTCCATGTCTCTTTCCTTGTTTCTGGTGGTTGACCTGCAATCCTTGGCATTCCTGGGCTTGTAGGTACATCAGTCGTATCTATGCCTCGGTCTTAACCCCTTAACCCTCTGTCTCTTTATGTCCCTTTTTTTTTTTTTTTTGTCTAATAGGAGAAACTCATTGGATTTAGATCTAATCTAAATACCCTAATCTAGTATAATTTCATCTCAATTCTTCACCTCAATTCTGCAAAGACTATTTTTAAATAAGATTGCATTCTGAGGATCTGGGTAGGTAAGAATTTAGGTGGTAGGGTGGTAGGGTGGGGCTCAATTCACAATAAGGTATACAAGATCATTACAGCAGAGAAAGTTGAGGCTCAGGTAACTTCTCTAGTATCAGTAATTGCTGCATAACAAACTCCCTCAAAACTCAGTGACTTAAAAATAAAACACAGATAATTATTCATCAGTTCAGTTCAGTCGCTCAGTGGTGTCTGACTCTTTGTGACTCCATGGACTGCAACTCGCCAGGCTGCCCTATCCATCACCAACTGCCGGAGTCTACCCAAACCCATGTCCATTGAGTCGGCAATGCCATCCAACCATCTCATCCTCCGTCGTCCCCTTCTCCTCCTGCCTTCGATCTTTCCCAGCATCAGGGTCTTTTCAAATGAGTCAGCTCTTCACATCAGGTGGCCAAAGTATTGGAGTTTCAGCTTCAACATCAGTCCCTCCAAGGAACACACAGGACTGATTTCCTGTAGGATGGACTGGTTGGATCTCTCTGCAGTCCAAGGGACTCTCAAGAGTCTTTCTTCGGCGCTCAGCTTTCTTTATAGTCCAACTCTCACATACATACATAACCACTGGAAAAACCATAGTCTTGACTAGATGGACCTTTGTTGACAAAGTAACGTCTCTGCTTTTAAATGTGCTATCTAGGTTGGTCATAACTTTCCTTCCAAGGAGTAAGCATCTTTTAATTTCATGGCCGCAGTCACCATCAGTAGTGATTTTGGAGTCCAAAAAATAAAGCCTGCCACTGTTTCCAATGTTTCCCCATCTATTTGCCAGGAAGTGATGGGACCAGATGCCATGATCTTCATTTTCTGTATGTTGAGCTTTAAGCCAACTTTGTCACTCTCCTCTTTCACTTTCATCAAGAGGCTCTTTAGTTCTTCCTCACTTTCTGCCACAAGGATGGTGTAATCTGCATATCTGAGGTTATTGATATTTCTCCCAGCAATTATTATTCATACATTGTAATCATCTGAGTAGTTCTTTAGGACTAGCTTGGTTGGGGTTGCACAGTGTAGTCTATAACCTTACTTATATGTCTGGAGCTAACAGGATGACTTCGCCAGCAGTCTCTCTCTATTCAGCAAAGTAGCCTGGGCTTATTATTCACACAGTCCCAGGAGCAGCAAAAGAAAAATCCCTGTGTAAGTGCTTCTCAAGACTCTGCTGGTCTTTTATTTGGCAATTTCCCATTGGCTAAAGCAAGTCATAGTGCCAAATCTATAATCAAGGTAAAAAGAGATTACCCAGTGGTATTATACAAGGAAGGGAATTATTCCAGGAGCTTTATGGATTTTTTTTTCTTTTTGGCAAATAATCAATGAGAGTAGGTAAGTTAGGGATTTGATCAAGACTCCTGTACCCCTTAAAGCTACTTATCTCCACTCAATTCACAGTATAGTCTCCCAAAGAAAGAGCTTATTAGAAATAAATGTGAAAAAGAATATATATACATATATATGTATGTATAACTGACTCACTTTGCTGTACAGCTTAAATTGACAGCATGTAGATCAGCTACACTTCAATAAAATATATTTTTAAAAATAAAGAGCTTATTGAATTTTCACTTTTGAATAATCTCACATACTGTATAATTGAATGGAGAGGATTTAGATTCTATAGCTATTTCTCTTATGTATGCCTTATGGCCCCACAAATCCACTCATCTTCCACAAGAAAATATAACTTGTAATGGTATCCATCACACATGATTATATCTTAGTCTTTTTTTTAATAGGAAAGAATGCTAGAGAAGAAATGGTATTGGCAGGAGATTCCTTGGTTGATTACTACAGTTTGGGTTCTTTTGGTAAGAAGACTATACCCTCTGGCATTACAGATAGTTTTATGATTTGGTGAAGCAACTATACAAGGCACTTCTTTGAATCTCAATTTCCCAAACAGAAGAATTATAAAACTGGGCTGAGCCACAATTTACCTTTACATTTATGGGAAACATATGACTAACACATCCCAGGTTTGATAAGAGATATGGATAGGAATTTTAACAAGCAAAGCATATAACTGGGGTCACAAAGCCAAATTGTCATTTTTCACTAGATGCGAAAAAAAAATCTTTACAAGACTAGCTTTCTCTCAAAATTCCATGCACAATTCTGACATTGAGTAATAAATATAATGAGCATTTATTGGACATTTACTGCTTGCCAGGGACTGAGATAAAGATACCATATGTACAATTTCTTTCAATTCTACATTAGGAAGTAAGCCATTTTATAGATGAGGAAATTGAGGCAAGAAAGTTTAAGGTACCTATAATTGCCTATCTTCTAACACACTGAACCCCTACTGATAACAAAGTTTTCATTCTTTCTCTGTAAATTATCTTTTTCTAACCTAATCTCTAGCTCGGTGAAGTAGAAGAAAGGACAATGTGCTGAATCCTGTATGCTAGCCCAGGTGCTCCAACTCTGTGAAGTAAATTACATTTTATATATAAAATAAAATTGGAAAAAAAATTTCTTGCTTCATTTACCATGATTCCATATAAACCTAATTCATGCTTAATTTTTTAGTTCAAAAAAGGGAGAAAAAGCTGGTCACTTACTTCAACTTATACCTTAATGCCTTACCTATCAAAAGGCTGAAAATGACTTTTTAAAAATCTCTACTCCCACCCACCAATTCCTTTTCAGAGGAAGGCAAAAGGGATAGCAGTATCTTTGATTCTCAATTTTTTGAAAGGACAATTTTTCATAGAGTTTGCATAATAAAGAAGGGAATTTTTTGTAAACATTATTTCATATGTGCCCTTTATAGCCACGCCTGCTCACAAGTAATACTACTTTTGCTACAGATCTCAACATGCAAAATAAGCACAACTTTTTATTTGTTAGGTTGACCATTTTTAATACATTTTTAATGAGATTTTTATCGAGCTTTTGTATCTAAGTCTTTGCCAGTGCGATTCTATTCTGCAGAACACCAGATGGCTAAAACACAGAAATGACACCTGCAGAAGGAATTAAATAAAGAAGGAATATTCACTAGGCTTTGCCATCTCGTGGCTGCCAGCTGTATGCATAGCTACATGCAAAACAAGTATAATCTACCTTGCTGGTTTCCTTAAAGAGACCATGGGAAGTTGTTAGCACCGTGCCCAGAGACTCAAATACGAAATCAGAAAGAATGTAAGTGGAAAACCATATTTGGTCTTCACTGGCAGCATTGGCAGTGCTGGGGAATTAGACTAGGACTCTGCCATCTGCGGGCTTGTTTGAAGTAGAAGTGCCACCATTGACCTGTAATGATTTAACATCCCTCCTGGGAGCACAGAGATTGCAGACACATATGGGGTGAGTTTGTACAGAAAAATAAAGGAACAAAGGAAATATGGAGCTTGCTACTTGAGCACTTTTAAGGTCAAGTGCTGTGACTCTAGATGGCCTGATTAAATGAACAGATTCCAGAGGATAATAAATGTTTCCTTGCCTCACGGGTCTGCGTTGTAGATCATCAGGTTTCTTGCAGGTCTCTCACTGATATGCTTGTTTGTGGTTATTACATATACTTCCCATTAAAATCCACTGTCATATTTCTTGAAGAGCTGTACATATTGGTTTGCTATCATTTGTCATCATGGAAACTTCCTAATAAAACCAACTATCATCCGAATTGCCTTGCCTAACTTCACTCACAGGACCAAGGATGGAGCCATAGGCTCATTTTTATACCAGATCTTAAAGGAGAATACTTCAACTAAACTACATAAAACTTAACTGAAGTGTAATTAAATGCATTTGGTTGTAGAAACCTCTTATAAAAAAAAAAAAAGGCTATGGTAACAGCTGTAAAACTCCCTAAATGTACTAAACACCATGGAGCTGTACACTTTGAGTGTGCTAACTCTAAGGTAAGAAAATGCTATATAAATGAAGCTGTGAAGAAAATTAGTCCATCGAAGTTTGACTAATGCAGCACTGGTTCTTCCTTTAGAGATTTCTAACCTCTCTCTTTCTCTTGGAGGTTCTTTTCTATCCCCCAAGGACCCCTAGCAACGCACTTCAGTAGCCCAGACTCCAAGCAAGTTCTTTCACAGGCATGTATCCCCTACAAACACATTTCAGTAAAGGCTTTTCTTAAGAACCCAGCTGAATTTCTGCTTGTTTCACAAACACATTTGCACATCATTTTTCTCATATCCTGCCCAAATATTTCATATATATAAGAAGGGTCTCCTATAGGCACAAAAAATACAATTTCAGGCTACATTGCTATTGAGCAATAGGAGAACTGAGGACCCTCATTTTATAGGAAAAGCCTTGCCTACAAGTATTAACCCGGACATATGGCCAGTCTATGTTCCCCTCCTTTCTTTTTCTACAGTTCCTTTGCTAGCACTTTGCATGCATGCTTTCTCTCAGCTGAACTCATTCAGTTCTTATCTAACAAACGCAGGAAGAAATCAAAGACTGGCTGACGTTCAAGCACATCACTGAGTTTTCTCTCTGTTTTCATAAGTGGATTCCTGATAGGCAAGTTTCTCTATTGCAAATTTTACCATGAAACAATAAAGCCTAACACGGAAGCCTAGGCCATCATACCTCTGGACTAAACATTATATAACAAGTTTTGAAATTTTGTAAGGCTTCATTTATCTTATTAGTCCTTAGAGGTTCTTCATTTGTTAAGACTTTTGGCTGGTGAAGCTCACAACCAAATCTCCTTCAGAGGCACTCAAAGCTCATGTTATAAGTAGAAAGAAATGGTCTCTTGGATAGGAGTTGATGCTCTTTAGGTTCATTTCCTTAAGTATAAAGACTTTTACAAGTACAGTACTTGGAAACAATCAAACAACAAAAAAAGCTAATTTATGCCTATTGTAGAAATATGAGAAAATGCAAATTAAGCAAAAAATAAAAAAATTGAAACTCTTACCGTACATAAAAAAATAGCTATTATCTTTTCAAGTGTTGTTTGTGTGTGTGTGTGTGTGTGTGTGTGTGTGTGTGTATTATATTGCAGTGGTCCCTAATCTTTTTGGCACCAGGGACTTGTTTCAACACAGACAATTTTTCCATGGACCACGGAGGTGGGGGTGCAGGTGATATTGTGAGTCATGGGGAGCAATAGCAGCAGCAGATGAAGCTTCACTCTCTTGCCCATCACTCAACCCCTGCTGTGCAGCCTGGTTCCTAACAGGCTGGTACTGGCCAAAGGCCGGGGGTTGGGGACCCCCTGATACAAAGCATTTCTCAATGTTTATACTTCATATTACACCTTGCTTTCATTCAGCAAATATGTTTTTAATAACAACTGTGCTTTAGGTTCCATGCTGGGCATTTGAATAAATAAGAATGATATGGCTTGGCCTTGAGAGCCTTTTCTAGTGGAAGGCAAAACAAAACAACATCAAAGCAAACCAACAAAATAAAATAAAAACCCAAACCACGCAATGCATTACAGAAAATGTCATAAAGAAAATATCAAAGGGCTGAGATACAGAATTACGTCTGCGGCACTATGTTTTGTAGTTTAGCAGTCCTGAAAGAGCAGAATTTAAGCCAAGATTCAAGGATGGGAAGAAATGTCTCTTTGAAAGACTGATACATGGAGCATCCTCAGGCAGAAAGGCTAACAAGTTCCAGGTCCCTGTGACGGACAGTGTGATGTGTCAACTTAGTGAGGCTATTCAATCAGACACTAATGGAGGTGACAATTTGAAGGTTTTCTGACTAAGATTTATCATCAGTTGACTTTAAGCAAATGGCAGTCTTGGGGGATCTGATTCAATCATCTGAAAGGCCTTCGGAGCAGAACTGAAGTCTTCTGGAAAAGAACAAATCCTATCTCTGGATTACAGCTTCAGCTTCCCTGCTCCTCATGACTGCCTGCTTCACAGATTTCAAACTTGCCTAGATAGCCCCCAAATCACATAAGCCAATTCCGTACAATAAATCTCCTCATGTACATTTTCTCCTGCTTGTTTTTCTGGTTACATGAAGACTGATAAGAGTCCCTAAGAGAGAAAAATAACAATAACAAACAGCAAGTTGCCACCTAAACATATACGCACACCAGGTGCATATCCACATGCTGTTACTATTTCCACTCTGTTGATGAGGAAACCAAGACACAGGCAGGTGATGCCCAAGGCCACAAATTTAGCCAGTATTGGAGCTATAGCTCAAATTTAGGCCTTCTGCGTATGATTATCAAGCTGAAAAAGTACTTCCGGTCCAAAGATCAAGAAGGAAAGTGGCACAAGATGACATAAAACATAGCCAGAGACCAAATGAAGCAAGACCTAGTATGGAAAGGGTAGATCATTATTAGATGAGTAAACAAAAGTACTGAATTTTATTTTTATATCATCAGAGAGGGACATTACCTGCTTTAGGCTTTAAGAAAAGTGCACTAGTTGCTGAGGGAGGGAAGGGAGGAGAAAAAGAGCAAGAGTACAAAGAGGGAGACCAGTTAGGAGGATGCTATGCCATTCAGGACAAAAATCATGCCTGCTATGCCCCCAAAAAGTAGGCAGATTTGGGTTTATCTTTCAGATAGAGTTGTCAGAACTTAGTTATAAAGAGGATCCCTACATATTTGGCTCGAAGGACAGGGTATGGGGGGTTCTACTTGATATGGGAGACAGGTTCAGGTTTTGATGTATTAAATTTGAGACGTCCCTGGGGTATCCAAATTGGGTATCCAGATGGGTACCCACATCTGGAGCTCAGAGTTTTGGGTTGGAGATACCAATTAAGAATTGGCAGTTTATGACCATACAGTCAGTATGTCAATTTGTGTAAATGAATAAGGTCTTTAAAAGCAAGTGTAGGGACTTCCCTGGTGGTCCAGTGGCTAAGACTCTGCACCCCCAAAGTAGAGGGCCCAGGTTTGACCCCTGGTCAGAGAACTGGATCCCACACGCCACAAGTAAGGCCCAGTGCAGTCAAATAAATAAATCAATATTTTTTAAAAAGCAAGTGCAGAAAGA
This sequence comes from Bos grunniens, assembly GCF_055505025.1. Classification (NCBI taxonomy): domain Eukaryota; kingdom Metazoa; phylum Chordata; class Mammalia; order Artiodactyla; family Bovidae; genus Bos; species Bos grunniens. The sequence goes on along the minus strand of NC_141171.1, from coordinate 98,569,706 downwards.
GCAGGAGAAAGAGGCAAACGTCTCAATCATGAGACGCTCCAAAGTTCAGAGATCAAGCAGAGACTCCAAAAAAATGTACGAAGAAGTTGCTAGTGATGGGAAGAAAACCACAAGATTGCAACCTTGTGTGAGCAGAATGAGGAAAACCTCAAGAAGGAAGGCATGTCAGTCGTTTCAAATATTGTTGAAAAGTAAAATTACAATGAAGATAGTAAACTCCCCAAGTGAGATGTAGAACACGGCAGCCAAGAGAATACTGATGACTTTGACAAGAATGGGGTGGATCAGTCATTAATTTAATTAATAGTAAAGATTAATAGCAGACCCAAATTGTAATGAGCAAAAGTATGGATAGAAAATTATGAGCACAGGACATCAGTCACATTTTTGTGAAATGACAATAAAGAAAACAGATTTTTACATAATTGGAGCTACAATAACATAATATATTAGAGTGGGCTGCTGCTGCTGCTGCTGCTAAGTCCCTTCAGTCATGTCCGACTCTGTGCGACCCCATAGACAGCAGCCCACCAGGCTCCCCAGTCCCTGGGATTCTCCAGGCAAGAACACTGGACTGGGTTGCCATTTCCTTCTCCAGTGCATGAAAGTGAAAAGTAAAAGTGAAGTCGCTCTGTCGTGTCTGACTCATAGCGACCCCATGGACTGCAGCCCACCAGGCTCCTCCATCCATGGGACTTTCCAGGCAAGAGTACTGGAGTGGGGTGCCAGTGCCTTCTCCAATTAGAGTGGGAGTGGTTGCTTATTCAGGAGCAAGATGATACAAGCAAAGGAACAATGATTCTCAAGAAAAACCAGACAAACTTGGAGAGGTTAACCTTTGGGAAAAAAGAAAGGACACATTCCTCACTATAAAAAGAAAGAATAGGAAGAATGGGTGGAAATGTAGGTTGTCAGGGATAAAATGGGGGATTTCACATCTGATGACTTTTTTTTTTCCTTTAAGAATAAAGCCTAATTATCATCTGAAGGAAAAGTGACAAAGGACTATGACACATTTGAGAGAATATGGAAGATGTTGAATCTTAACATGTGAAAAAGCAGGGCTACCAGAGAAATATGTTTGATCCAGAATTTCTAGTAAGTGGCAGAGAACTACAGAAACAGACAAGTCAAGTCTTCAAATCTCCCCTAAATCACCACTCAAGAATAGACAGAGCAACTTAGGATAGCAAAACAAAAACAAAACGCACGAAAAATCATACCAACAAAACTAGTGGAAAGATATTCCCTTAAACCTCAAAAACTCAGGTGAATGAATGCAAACCAAACGACCAATGGCACCACAACCACGTGGTGAGAGCCCCTGTGAGCAAAGAAGGAGAGGAACCAAGCCAGGAGGCTGTGAAGGCCAGGTTTCTGATAGAGCTAGGATTTCCTGAGTGGTATACTTGCAGCTGCTGCTGCTGCTAAGTCGCTTCAGTCGTGTCCCACTCTGTGCGGCCCCATAGGCGGCAGCCCACCAGGCTCCCCCGTCCCTGGGATTCTCCAGGAAAGAACACTGGAGTGGGCTGCCATTTCCTTCTCCAATGCATGAAAGTGAAGAGTGAAAGTGAAGTCGCTCAGTCCTGTCTGACTCTTCTCGACTCCATGGACTGCAGCCCACCAGGCTCCTCCGTCCATGGGATTTTCCAGGCAAGAGTACTGGAGTGGGTTGCCATTGCCTTCTCTGGAGTGGTATACTTAGAGAAGGGTTAAATACACAAGACAGATCAGAAAACAGAGGGCACAGTGGGGGCAGGGGGCATATTACTGGAGCCCGCGAATGCACTATGCATACATTTTCATGTCTGAATTTAGGTCCATACTTATCATCTTGAACAGTTCGACAGAATTCAATTATAGATACATGGCGGATTCTTCAATCACCTATCGGTGGACAATCTGTTCTTAGGGGAGAAAACTCGTAAACACTGTAAAAATAACTGCATAAAACCATACTTGTGCAATCTACTTTACACACTCATTTGATTATTTCCTGAGACTTTATAAAGAGAAATGACTAGGTTAAAGTGTGCATTTATCTACCAGTTTTGCTGTTTATTTCTAAGCTGCTTCCAAACATGAATATCTCCACTACTGGTTTGAAAACAGCAAATGTTAAGTGCTAATAATTTAGATGTATTCATTCTTTTTATTGTCTGTCATTATTTAATTTGTTTTATTCAAGTCACTTAATACAGAAAACTGAATTCATCTTTAAGATTTTCAAAGAAATTAATTGACATATTGATTCGAATTTTTATCTCCTCTGCAATTGTGATTTTTTTTCAAGTTTACATTGTTAATGCTAGACAGGTATATACCTTCTATTTTAATTGGTCTTGCTAGATAGTGATGTATCTGTTTTAGATTTTTCCCCTCAAAAACTACTACTTTTTATTTATAGATTCTTGGGTTCTACTTTTTACTTTATTAATTTCTAGTTTTCTGTTTTAATCCCCTCTTCCTACTTTATTATGTTCATTAGCGTTAATAGTTTTAAAAATGATTGTAAGTAGCATTTAATTGTAGTTTTAGGTTTTCTCACAAGTTAAAGAAACATTGCTTTTTTATTCCTTTACAGTTCTTCAGTTCAGTTCAGTCTCTCAGTCATGTCTGACTCCGCAACCCCAAGAATCACAGCACGCCAGGCCTCCCTGTCCATCACCAACTCCCAGAATTTACTCGTACTCATGTCCATTGAGTTGGTGATCATCCAACCATCTCATCCTTTGTCGTTCCCCTTCTTCTCCTGCCTTCAATCTTTCCCAGCATCAGGGTCTTTTCCAATGAATCAGTTCTTCGCATTAGGTGGCCAAAGTATTGGAGTTTCAGGTTCAACATCTGTGCTTCCAGTGAACACCCAGGACTGATCTCCTTTAGGATGAACTGGATGAATCTCTTTGATGTCCAAGGGACTCTCAAGAGTCTTCTCCACACCACAGTTTAAAAGCATCAACACAGTCCAGTTCTCACATCCATACATGACTACTAGAAAAACCATAACCTTAACAAGACAGACCTTTGTTGGCAAAGTAATGTCTCTGCTTTTTAATATGCTTTACAGTTCTGGTTTTACATAATTTCAAAGATTTTCAATTTGGGGATATTTTTAGGTTTTTCCATGTTGTCAAATAATGATCTCTTTTTATATATATTCCATAGACATTATATAAACTAACATTATATGAAATATTTTGGTATTTATTTTTATTACATTTATTTTAAATTATTCAACTCCTTTATTTCCTTATTTTATTTCCAATATTTAATGAAGAGAGAGGGAAACAATGAGAAAGAAAAAGTAGTAAAAATTAAATTTGAGGAAAGTAATGAAGAATATCTGGGATTCTCTGTATTACACTTCCAAATTTTGTGCCAATCTGAAATTAGGACAAAATAACAGTCAGCTACCAAAGAGTTAGAAAGAGATGTTGACAATCCAGTGTAAGCCAATTCCAGGGCACCTCACTGCTTTCTTTCTGTGAGTTGTATTTAAGTGCCTGTCACCAAAACTTGGGGGAAAACATGCAACTATCCATGTCGATGCCTGTTGAGATGTCATCCTCTATTATTAATCCATCAAGGACCCTGCTCTGTTTACTTGTTCCCTAACTCAAGGACTCTCCATCTGTCTTTTGGCTAGCAGCAGTCCACCTGGACCCATGAGAAATGTGCCTTTACTCCATACAGGGAACTCTAGGCACCTCTAGCAGACCTACACACCTACACACATCCTATAGCCATTTCTGTGGTAGCCCCTTTGGCAGCCGGTGCTGCAAGGGACATCTCAAGGTGATGTGAGCATTAACCATGACCTCAGATTCCATGTAGGACATGAAGCATAGGGAACTTTGCACCTGATTCATCCAGGCTACCTGAGGCTTCTGTCACCTCTTCACCCAAGAAGTGTTCTTTCAGCACACATGCAAGGATGCCTAGAAAGAAGGTTCTTCCCTCAGGGACACTCAGACACCTAACAGTGATTTTCCTACCAACTATTGTCTCACCTTTGACTGTGTGGATCACAATAAACTGTGGAAAATTCTTAAAGAGATGGGAATACCAGACCACCTGATCTGCCTCTTGAGAAATTTGTATGCAGGTCAGGAAGCAACAGTTAGAACTGGACATGGAACAACAGACTGGTCCAAATAGGAAAAGGAGTTCGTCAAGGCTGTATATTGTCACCCTGTTTATTTAACCTATATGCAGAGTACATCATAAGAAACGCTGGACTGGAAGAAACACAAGCTGGAATCAAGACTGCCAGGAGAAATATCAATAACCTCTGATATGCAGATGACACCACCCTTATGGCAGAAAGTGAAGAGGAACTCAAAAGCCTCTTCATGAAAGTGAAAGTGGAGAGTGAAAAAGTTGGCTTAAAGCTCAACATTCAGAAAACGAAGATCATGGCATCTGGTCCCATCACTTCATGGGAAATAGATGGGGAAACAGTGGAAACAGTGGCTGACTTTATTTTTCTGGGCTCCAAAATCACTGCAGATGGTGACTGCAGCCATGAAATTAAAAGACGCTTACTCCTTGGAAGGAAAGTTATGACCAACCTAGACAGCATATTGAAAAGCAGAGACATTACTTTGCCAACAAAGGTTCGTCTAGTCAAGGCTATGGTTTTTCCTGTGGTCATGTATGGATGTGAGAGTTGGACTGTGAAGAAGGCTGAGCACCAAAGAATTGATGCTTTTGAACTGTGATGTTGGAGAAGACTGTTGAGAGTCCCTTGGACTGCAAGGAGATCCAACCAGTCCATTCTGAAGGAGATCAGCCCTGGGATTTCTTTGGAAGGACTGATGCTAAAGCTGAAACTCCAGTACTTTGGCCACCTCATGCGAAGAGTTGATTCATTGGAAAAGACTCTGATGCTGGGAGGGATTGGAGGCAGGAGGAGAAGGGGACGACAGAGGATGAGATGGCTGGATGGCATCACTGACTCGATGGACGTGAGTCTGAGTGAACTCCGGGAGTTGGTGAGGGACAGGGAGGCCTGGCGTGCTGTGATTCATGGGGTCGCAAAGAGTCGGACGACTGAGCGACTGATCTGATCTGATCTGATTGTCTCACCAGACCAGGGATCTATGCCCTTTATAGGAGTCACAGAACTGTTTTATAGGTCATGCTTTCTTCCACAAGTTTTGCTTGCACCCAAACCTGGGCTTTTACTATTGCCAGGCTCTGGCACAATAAATTCTTTTCCTGTCTCCTTAGCACCTTTTTTCATGGGGAAAGATATATCCCACTGAATAATGGGATAAAATACAAAAAAAAAATGTAAAGAAATTTAAGGGAAATCTTTAGTTAATATAAAAATACTATCCTACTACTTATAAATTTGTTGCAGAGGGATATTCGCCTTTGTTTGTCAAGAGCATTATTTATATGCATATGCTTTCTCCAGCAATTCAGTTCCTAAACTTTTATCATGAAAGATAATTATAATGAAAACTTAGTAATGTAAATAATGGTATAGATAGACCAATGAAATATTATATAACTATTAAGTGAGGTTTATTGAAGGATATATTACCACAAAGTTTCCTAATTCATGGTTTTGTGAAAAAAATAAAACATCTCTCTGAATACAACAACTGTCACTGTGTGTGTGTGTATATATATATGTTTCCATAGTATTTGTCATCCAAATGATAATGTGGTCATTGATTTTTATTTCCTGCTTATTGCTTAACAACTTTCTAATTTTTTTCTTAGCAATAACATTAGCTAACTGGTAAAAGATCCTGTTACCAAATATCATTTGAATAGCATTTCAGTCAATAAAATGTTTTTCAAGAATAAAGTATCATGTTTTTTGGTTATGAGGAAGAGATTGTCTAATATTCATTTCATTTTCATTACATTATATTTGTTCTATGGCTTTGAGATTAACAAAGTTTCACACACATTTCTTTTTTTTTTTTTAATTGAACTTGTATTTGCCTTGACAATAATTGCATCTTTACATTTTAAGTTTTTCCAGTTAAGATTTCTCTCTTTCCTTAAGTAGAGACATCTTATACTTAAATACTTAGGAGTAAATTTAAGAATTTATAGGTTTTATTACTTTTGTGAGTGGGATTTTTCCACATTACTTTCCAACTGGTTATTTCCAGTATTTGGGAAAGCTGTGCTTTTGTGTGTGAAGTCATCTAGTTACCTTGCAGAAATACTTATTCTTTCTAATGTTTAGTTACTTTAGGTAGAAAAGCCAAGTGTAAAAGAAATGTGTGTGATTCTAAACAAAGAAGGAATAATCACACACATTTCTTAATCCTCAGAACTGTCCCTGCATGATGTAGTGAGGTGAAAGTGAAAGTCATTCAGTTGTGTCCAACTCTTTGCAACCCCACGGACTATACAGTCCTTGGAACTCTCCAGGCCAGAATACTGGAGTGGGTAGCCTTTCCCTTCTCCAGGGGATCTTCCCAACCCAGAGATTGAACCCAGGTCTCCTGCATTGCAGGCGGATTATTTACCAGCTGAGCCACAAGGGAAGCCCTGCGTGACGTAAAGCAAGTGTTTTATCCTTGTTTCCGTACAGGAAAATTGGGCCTATGTGATGTGTCATGATTTTTCCTCTGTACCTCAGCATGTAGGTTATGAAGAAAAGTATCTACCTCCAAATTCAGCGCTCTTCCTAACACGTCACTGTGTTTCGCAGGAAAGTTGTTCACACAATATTTGAGCACAAACAGCACAAAATAAATCTTATTATTCAGGGATGCTAGAAAAATTGCACAAAGGCATTTTAATTAAAGGAATTACAACTACATCTTTAAATAGATGTTCAAGCTCATTAGTTTAAATAATAGTTTATAATAGAAATATATATATAAATACTTCTAAAAATAAGAAAAGACAAAGAAGACTATTAAGAAAGTTGTGTGTATTCTATTATCAAATTTAATTTATAAAATATGTACTCTCAAGCTTATGACAGATATATCTTCTCCTATGATAAAATTGAAGCTTAAAAATAATCTATCCCAGGTTGTACAAATAGCAAATGGAAGAATCATATCTGTGGGTCAAAAACCAAAGTCAACACTCTTTACCAGTGCCTCACATCTACAGGGACAAGTAGTCATCTACAGAGCTCTGCAAGGGACATGGATTGAACAGCTACCTCAAACACTAGACAGAACATTTAAAGGAGATGCGGTTGTCAGTGACATTTCTCAGTCCCTCAGATTTCTCTCAACAGATATACCAACCTTGGAAGAAATTTGCTGAGTAGGATGCAAAACTGTGACCTCACTATCCTATTTATGTTTTATAATAGTCTTTATGATAATCAAAAACCCTTCTGATTATGACTAACAGCACAATATGAAAAAAAGGAAATAGAACAGCTACATAGATTGACTAAGTGTGCTGCTTTTGATTGAATTATATGGCAGTTTTATGTAGAGCTGCTTTCAGGCACCTAAATTATGTAAGGAATTGTGGGCTGTTTTCCCCTTTGCCTCACTGCACGTTGTTAAGTGGCTGCATAACCTCTGTGTTATACTATTACCCTAAAGACTGCTGCTGCTTCTGCTAAGTCGCTTCAGTCGTGTCCGACTCTGTGCGACCCCATGGACAGCAGCCCACCAGGCTCCTCCGTCCATGGGATTTTCCAGGCAAGAGTACTGGAGTGGGGTGCCATTGCCTTCTCCGTACCCTAAAGACAGTCACTATTATATCCCTTATATGTATGAGTGTATGAGAAGCCTGAGTTCTAACTGTTCTAAAGATATTATCTATAAGTCTGACATAGAAAAAGAGTTTTTATCCAAAACTTATTACTTTGTTTTCTAAAAGACCTCATTTACTTCTAATTCACATGAAAGACCAATAAATATGAGTTAAGGAGACTTAACAGAAAGAAAAGCAGCAAGATTTTTAAATTTATTATAAAAGCACAATCGATATAGCACGGTTTTCATTCATGCATTCACTCAGTAGAATATATACAATTCCCTACTTTATGCCAGGCACTGGGTACAAGAGGACAAATAACCCCTGCCTTCATGAGCCTTTTGTTCTACTGATATTCTTATCAGTAGCACCATAATCGATTTCCCCTCTAGTGGAAAGGAACTTTCCAATCCTAGTACATATAAAAGGACTTTAAAGATGGCTCTCTGTGCTACTGGTGTGACTAACTAGAGTAGTTTGGCAGAAAATCACCTCCAAGATCAGTTCTGTGTCTTCTCTTATCCTCTTCACATAAGTCTATTTACTAACACAGCTTCAAAATGTGTCACATCCGCAGCTCGCACTTGAAAGGAAACACATGAAAGCCTGGGGAAATCCAGCAGAGGAAGACGGATCAAATCAAGGACATGCACACTGCAGAGGACAGGATCAAGCCAGTGGGTCCAGCTCATCTCACACATTTTCACGTCTCCAGAGGCTGTTGATCAGAGTCCTGCTTCGAAGATGTCTGTGCTTCTGGGGAATACCACGATTAAATCATTTTTCACTTCTCCTATTTTCTTCTCTATCAGCCTGTATATCTGTTCTAAAGCTACAAGACTGCATTTGTCAAAGAGATAAGCAACACAGTTGTTCAGAGGGAGAATGAGATTTCTTTTAAGAATAAAAAGTGAATTGAAGAAAATTATTGTCTTTTTTCAAAAGAAAGAATGGATGAAGAGCGCCTGTAATCAGATCATTATTGGATCATATATACACATCCTCATGATGGGGAGGAAGAAATTTAAGTTAGTTTTCTGCTGATCTAGCAATAATTTTTTATTTCAACACATTAGTTTATCTTTTGACATATGAACAGCCTAAGTGTGCGCCTACATGCTTAATTCTGAATTCTTCTGAACTTCTCAAACACTTGTTTTCTCCACAACTTAGCTACTAGAAGCAAAAGGAGACGACTGCGCGTCAAAGCAAGGGACGGGTCATATACGTCATGAGTCATGAAAGTTTGCTTCATTTGTTTCAAGGACTCATTTACATAAATGTTACAGCCACTTAGATGCTACTTAAGAAACTTGTAATGAAAGTTAAACCAGCAGTTAGATTTGACAGTTGACCACTAATGCACCATGCCTCTAAAACTACCGTTTTAAGTGAACATTTTCTTAATTTCACAAAGATGTGAGGAAGAACATGGCTTTCAAAAGTCACATTTTACTTCCCGGCCCATGAGAAGTAAATACACACGAAAACATCTTCTGTTCCAACTCTCTTCCTTAAGAGTACTTTGCACAGTCTTAAGTGAAAGTGAAAGTGAAGTCGCTCAGTCGTGTCCAGCTCTTAGCGACCTCATGGACTGCAGCCTACCAGGCTCCTCCGTCCATGGGATTTTCCAGGCAAGAGTACTGGAGTGGGTTGCCATTGCCTTCTCCGAATTAGATGTAAGGTGATCGCAAATAACAAAAGTATTTATACACTGAACACAAAATAAATATAAAATCTTTGTTCCTGCTAAATAAGTCCAGTCAGATCTGCTCAGAATAGAGTTATAGACTGCTTTTATTTCTCAGTGATAAATAATTTGATGAGCCCTCTAACATATTATAAGCAACAAATTGTCCAAGATTTTAAAATTTCATTCCAACGCTTTAAATACTAACTTGAAAAAAAGCTTTTCATTCATCATTCTTTCCTCTAAAAATTTCTAGTCTCTGCTTTATTTGGCTTCCATGGTGGCTCAGAGTAAAGAATCTGCCTGCAATGCAGGAGACATACGAGACATGGGTTCAACTCCTGGGTCGGGAAGAGCCCCTGGAGGAGGGCATGATACCCTATTCCAGTATTCTTGCCTGGAGAATCCAAAGGACAGAGAAGCCTGGTGAGCTACAGTCCATAGGGTGGCACAGAGTCTGACATGACTGAAGCGACTGAGCACACATTGCTTTTTCCTCCCAGTATCTTTTACTGTAGTAAAGTTTCTATACTTCCTTGAGGAAAAAAACAAAACAAAACAAAACAACAACAACAACAACAAAACATTATTTGGAATGCCTTAGGATTAATTTAAACACCAAAAGAATATCATTTGGCAAGGAGACATGGCTTAATTTCATATTTTCCTATACCTCAGCAGTGTTCACTCAACCAGCTTACAATTATCCACAATCATGGAGGCTACAGAATGCATGGACCTGGAAATCCATGTGTAAATCCCAAACCTTATTTTATCCAACACATTCAGTCTTCTTATAATCTAACCTTCCACTGGAGAACTTGGTAATTTGCTCAACTGGCTGAAGTTTCACCTCATCTCACTTCTGGCAGAAAATGGACAAAAGTAAGTAGGGGCGAGTGCCGGGGTCCTGCCCCGGCTGATCCAGGGTATTCGAAGCGGGGATGGCGTCGACGACCTATTTATTTAAATATTTTATCAAAGATATAAAGAGTAATAGGATGAGGATAGCTCAGTAGGAAAATTCAGTGGAGAAAAGAGGCTGAGTGGCTTGGTTTATGCGGGAGACCAATAACTTCAAGACAAGAAGTTTGCACCACTTACATAGGGCCACAGGCGTCCTTCCGTTCTCCCGAAGGAGAGGAGACACTGAGGCCTCCCCGGTCGGATCTTAGAAGCCCAGACATAATTAGTAAGCATGGTGGGTTCCGCGCTCCAGATGGAGACTCAGCCAGAGTGAGAGAGAGAGTGACATGGGGAGACCAGTATTTTGAGAAACTGATCCCAATTCTTTATTTTCCATGGTCTACTTTTATACACTGAGATGTTATGCAAAAGTCACACGGGGTCAGCAGTCCTGACTTTTATCAAAGTCAGGTGCTTCATACAAATGTATACAGAGGTCTTAGGGGTGTTACATCATCTTCTGGCCAGGGGGCCTGCTGACAATTTATGACCCTCTCCTTGTGACAACGGTCAGTCAACCAGGACACTTATTTCTCCAGGGGCGATTATTCTTAAAACAGACACCACCCAAATAAAGTTACATTCCTATAGGGTGAGGGTGTGGTGGGTTTTAGTTAAGGAAAGAATTTACTTAGCCTAAGGTCTAACGTGATTAATATCAAAGGTTAATACTTATTTCTTCTACATATTCATTAATGTGTGTAACGGCAGGGGATGTGGAGACTTAGCAACAAACATTGGCTCAACAAATGAAAAACCCTTCACCAACACAATTTCTAATCAGCCCACTATACTTATAGTTTTCTAACTTCTCTAAAGAATCTGTTTTTAGAGGGTTTAAAGCATCTCGTGCCTCTCACGGTTGGGAGGCTGTGAGCAATCACATGTGGCCGGACGAGCCTGTCAGGCAGGCTAGAGAACCTTCAGAGGAGTTTGTAGGTTAAAACACTCTTGTCACGCCCAAGAGTTTTTATTTACTGGAGCTCTAGGTTAACTCCTTCTCCGAAAGAGGTGGTGGGGGACAGCCCCCCGTAAAGTCAGAGGTGTAGGTGAGAGCACAAAGTAGTAAAGTAGGCAGGCTCTGGTTATGGGGGTAGACGCTCGAGGATTTCCAGGGGGACTCCTGAGGCTCGATCCCGCCTTTGCGTATGTCGAGCCTCCTTCCTCATGACCTTTGCCATGGGCGGAGTACCTCACTCTGGCCCCCAACAGGCCAGGGTGTAAGCCAGAACTAGGAGTCGTAGCAAAGTGAACTGAGGCACAGAATTCAGCAATTAGGTAAACGTGCCAGGAATCCTGAGCACTGTAAGACCAAAAGGGATAGAACAAGAGAAGGATAGGATGTGGTACCATCCATGGCTAGAAGTCCACAGGAAGTGTCTTATCTCAGGCCCCGATAACCTGTGATGTCAGTCCAGGGCTGCAGTCTCAGATCCTAAGTACACAGGATAAAGTACACCTGTGGTTAAGGAACAGAGCAAGAAACAGGGAGAGGGATCGGGGAAGTGTCTGCAGTCCCAAAACCTGAAGTTAAGTATTGCTCAGCAAGGTCTGCCTGAATCCTGCCTGGGGGAAAAGACAAAAAGCAGGAGGGCCACACATTCAGAATCTTAAAAAAAAAAAAAAAAACACCAATGAATCTTTACTGCCTTTTAAGCAGGAGCAGGTTGGGTGAAACTAAGATCATGGCATCTGGTCCCATCACTTCATGGCAAACAGATGGGGAAGCAATGGAAACAGTGACAGGCTTCATTTGGGGGGCTCCAAAATCACTGCAGATGGTGACCGCAGCCATGAAATTAAAAGACGCTCCTTGGACGAAAAGTTATGAGAAAACTAGATAGCATATTCAAAAGCAGAGACAGTACTTTGCCAACAAAGGTCCGTCTAGTCAGAATTATGGTTTTTACAGTGGTCATGTATGGTTGTGAGAGTTGGACTATAAAGAAAGCTCAACGCCAAAGTACTGACACTTTCGAACTGTGGTATTGGAGAAGACATTTGAGAGTCCCTTGCACAGCAAGGAGATCCAACCTGTCAATCCTAAAGGAAACCAGTCCTGAATATTCATTGGAAGGACTGATGCTGAAGCTGAAACTCCAATACTTTGGCCACCTGATGCGAAGAGCTGACTCACTGGAAAAGACCCTGATGCTGGGAAAGAATGAAGACAGGAGGATAAGGGGACAACAGAGGATGAGATGGTTGGATGGTATCACCCATGCAACGGACATGAGTTTGAGTAAACTCTGGGAGTTGGTGATGGACAGGGAAGCCTGGTATGCTGCAGTCCATGGGGTTGCAAAGAGGTGGGCGTGACTGAGCCACTGAACTAAACTGACTGAGGTTGGGTCTGTTCCATCTTCCCTTCCATCTGGGCCCTTGCTACTTTCAGAAAACTTTCCCTTTGAGTCCCAAAGATACAGAGAGGGGGGATGTTCTAGGTCTGGACTCTTGGCACTGCAGACTCATCCGTGTCCAAGCCATAGGTACATCCTCACGTGGGGATCATTCCCATGGTCTGAGTTCCAGAACTGTGTCTTCTGTGATCTATTTCAGACACAGTGACAAGTAAACAATAATTATGATTACAATTTGTCTCCTAAAAGTAACTGAGGTCCTTACCATTTTTAAAACCCTTTTAAAAAAATCACATATGATAAATGAAAAACATGTGTCAGTAATAAAAGATTGAGGGTAATGAAACCAGCAGGTCTCATCTGAAACTATGACAAATGAATCGTAAGCTGTGTTTGAGCTCCCTGAGAGTGAAGCCAAAGGGGGAATACATTAAGAGGAGATTCCCATAGGTTAACTAAGTACTTTTGTAACATGCCAATTTTTCCTCCTATTGAGGCATGATTTAACCATGAGCTCAATAAATAAAAAGACTGACTCAAAGTTATGTTGAATACAAAAAAGAAGTAGGTAAACAAAATGAATTATGTAACTAAAAGCAGAGTAATCAAGTCTAGCAAGTAAACTGGGTGGTGAGGCATACGCTATTAGTCCACTCTGTGAAAGTGAAAGTGAAGTCACTCAGTCATGTCCAGCTCTTTGGGACCCCATGGACTGTAGCCTACCAGGCTCCTCAGTCCATGGAATTTCCCAGGCAAGAGTACTGGAGCGGCTTGCCATTTCCTTCTCCAGGAGGTCTTGCCCACCCAGGGACTGAACCCAGGTCTCACGCATTGCAGGCAGACGCTTTACCATCTGAGCCACCAGGGAAGCTAGTGTCCACTCTGTAGTTAGTTGTTAATTTTTGAGAACTCACGTGGGGAACCTCCACTAAAGAAGATGTCACACAGGCTTCTTCAGGTAGAGGTAGAGACAGGAGCCAGATAGAAAGCTAAGGATGCTTCTGATAATCACAGCAAAGTTTTAAAAGGAGCAGGAAAGATAAAATCCTACATTTAAAACATTAGCAAATGCCATGTATCCAGTAGTATTTCAAGGATCACAGAAAGTAAATTCCATATCACGAGCCTTTTAATTTTGAGGCAGTTTAAAGATATTCACAGAGTGACAAATATTACCTTTGCTCTCAGGAGGTAAAAAAAATCAGCACACAGGCTGTGCTCAGAATATTAGAAGATCTATGAGTAGCTCTGAATGCAGATATATTTGGATCTATTCATTAACTTTGAATTTTAATACCCAACCAGAAGAGTTGGATGGCTTCCAAGAGTTGCGATGAGAAGCATGACAACAAAAATGCAGTATGCTTTACAGGGAGGAGTATTTCTTCCTTCAGATACATTCTTAAATCAGCAGTTGTTCACTGTAACAAGTATTTCTGTATCAAGGGGAATATTTTTTACTTCCATTTTTTCAACAAGATAAATATTGGCCCAGAAATACTAATAACTTCATTCAAATGGTATATGATCAGTTAATTTCAATTTTAAGAGTAATTGTCCAACTCAAAATAATTACATATATCTTCATTGAAATCATCTGATGAAAAGTTAAAACACATACAAATGCATACATATATAAATATATATATTTATAGTATACACACACACACACACAAAACAGGCTTTGCTGATGGCTCAGATGGTAAAGAATCTGCCTGCAATGCAGGAGACCTGGGTTCGATCCCTGGATCAGGAATATCTCCTAGAGAAGGGAATGGCTACCCACTCCAGTATTCTTGCCTAGAGAATTCCATGGACAGAAAAGTGAGGGTGTCAAAGACTCAGACATGACTGAGCGACTAACGCTTTCACTTTTCATATCTAGTCTCTCCTACTTAACCTGCCTAAAACTGAGTATCTGATGGGCCTTCTAAATCAGCTCCCCATCAACTTTCCAGACCACTGTCAAAGGCAGGGACATTCTTCCAGTTGTTCTAACCAAAATCTTAGAGTCGTCTTCTCCTCTCCTCTCTCTCACACCCCATATTCGATCTATCAGCAAATCTTCCATCTGTACCTTTAAAACATGTACAGATTCCCATCGGTTCTCACTGTGTGTGTGTGTGTTAGTCACGCAGTCATGGCCGACTCTTTGTGACACCATGGACTGCACCCCACCAAGTTTCTCTGTCCATGAGATTTTCCAGACAAGGATACCGGAGTGGGTTGCCATTTCCTTCTCCAGGGTATCTTCCTGACCCAGGGATCGAATCCAGGTCTCCTGCACTGCAGGCCGATTCTTTACCAACTGAGCTACAAGGGAAGCCCCGTTGTAAGTTGGTTCTCAGTAACTTCCTTATTATCACCAGGGTCCAGGCCAGTGGACCTGCTGCTGCTGCTGCTGCTAAGTCACTTCATCGTGTCCGACTCTGTGCGACCCCATAAACAGCAGCCCACCAGGCTCCCTCATCCCTGGGATTCTCCAGGGAAGAACGCTGGAGTGGGTTGCCAGTTCCTTCTCCAATGCATGGAAGTGAAAAGTGAAAATGAAGTCACTCAGTCGTGTCTGACTCTTCACGACCCCATGGACTGCAGCCTACCAGGCTCCTCCATCCATGGGGTTTCCCAGGCAAGAGTACTGGAGTGGGGTGCCATCACCTTCTCCGAGTGGACCTAAGTCATCTCTAAACTCTTATTTTCCAATTGTTCCCTATAGTCCACTTTTAACATGGCAACCAGAGAGATTCTGATAAAACATAAGTCAGATTCTATCACTCCTGTGCTCAAAATCCTCCAGCGGCTTCCCGCCCCACTCAGCATGCAGACCAGCCTTCACCATGATCTGTCTGGCCCATTACCTCCCTGCCCCATCTCCCACTCCATCATCATAGCTCCATTCCATCCCCTCTGGCCTCTTTGACGTTCTTCCCCCTTGGTAACATGGGGGTTCGGGCATGCCCTTGGCACCCTTCTCACCTCAAGGTATTTGCGGTTGTTCTTTCTACCTGGAATACACCAGCCACAGACAGACTTTCGCAGACACAGTCCCTCTCCAGCCTCTGGCCTTCACTCAGATGCCACATACTCAGTGAACCCTTCCCCACCCAGTCTTCTTAAATTCATTCTCCCAGGCATCTCTAGTCCCTTGCCTGATTTTTATTCCCCTCTAAATTCATTGACAAATAAAAGATTATATTGCATGCTGACTTTTTTCTTGATTTTTCCCATAGTAGAATATAAGCTTCATGAAGGCAGAACTTTTTTTTTTTCAGTTGATTCTGTACTTACTATTCGGAGAAGGCAATGGCACCCGACTCCAGTACTCTTGCCTGGAAAACCCCATGGATGGAGGAGCCTGGTGGGCTGCAGTCCAAGGGGTTGCTGCGAGTCGGACACGACTGAGACTTCATTTTCACTTTTCACTTTCATGCATTGGAGAAGGAAATGGCAACCCACTCCAGTGTTCTTGCCTGGAGAATCCCAGGGATGGGGGAGCCTGGTGGGCTGCCGTCTATGGGGTCGCACAGAGTCAGACACGACTGAAGCAACTTAGCAGCAGCAGCAGCTACTTCCTATTCAGTGATTAGAAAATCCCCTTTCAGCTAATAAACATTTTTTGGATGAATGAGTTGTTTTATCAACCTTTGAGTGTACTCAAGGCTATGCAAGCAGCACTGTACAGTGGAAATTAACATGATATTTGGATCCAGAGGATATGGCTTTAAGTCTCTAAATTTGACTATAGCCTTGGACAAATTATCTCAATTCTGAGCTTCAACTTTCTAACCTATAAAATAGAAATTAAAAAAAAAAATCTTTTCTCAAGCAGATACTATAAGAATTAAATTGAGACGTTGTG
Organism: Bos grunniens; assembly: GCF_055505025.1. Lineage (NCBI taxonomy): Eukaryota > Metazoa > Chordata > Mammalia > Artiodactyla > Bovidae > Bos > Bos grunniens. The sequence goes on along the minus strand of NC_141171.1, from coordinate 98,553,130 downwards.
TCATCACATTTGACCACATGTACCTGAAGTGAAAGTGTTAGTTGCTCAGCAGTGTCTGACTCTTTGAGACTCGATGAACTATAGCCTGCCAGGCTTTTCTGTCCATGGAATTCTCCAGGCAACAATGCTGGAGAGGGTAGCCATTCCCTTCTCCAGGGGCTATTCCTGAGTCAGGGATCAAAACTGGGTCTCCCACACTGCAGGCAGATTCTTTACCAACTGAACCACCAGGGAAGCCCTTTACTTATATAAATTTACAGAAGTCATACACCATTCTGTTAGACAAACCTCCACACATCCTTATTTTTGTCTATGTTCCTGCCTTTCCACTTCACAAAGGTGTTACCTGTCTGATCCATGGAGGCATTTGAGCTTGATCCCTGAGAAATGTTCAATACAGATTAGTTTCCTATGTGAAAGTTCCTTGGAAACCAAAGTAAGTTTGCAAAGGATAAATTTGTTTTCATATACAGAGAAAGCTTTGAAGCATTCATCAGAACTTAATAAGTTCTATGAAAAAAGGAAAAGAAGGAAAAAAGACAGGACTGATGAAGTAACAGCTACCTCACCATAGTCCATCTACAGACAAGAGAAATCAAGAACAACAAGAAATAATCTCCTGTTGCAGAATGAAGGCCGCAGGATGTGGACAGGAGCTCGTGAGTCAGCCTGAAACCTGTCACCAAAAAGCATTAGTGGTCACAAAGAAAATGCAAACAATAACACATAATAACCAGCAGGGGAAAAAGAAAAACCTCTCCCTGAACGACCAAGATAGTCAATTAGGGACTGAAATAATTTGAAAGTTTTCCTTTTGTGGGTTTAAAATGAGTTTGAAAGAGGGAGTTACACTGTCTTTTATCCCCAAACTATGTGTAGGCATAAAACATCTGGCTTTATTTTCTTGACAGGTTTTATTGGTGGGTCCAACCAAGTGAAAATCTCTAGCCATTGGGGAACGCTGCTGTGAATACTTTCTATTTGCAGGTTTGTTTTTGTAGCCAGTGGGAGGTTATTTTTTCCCCCTTCTAATCCCCTAAGATGCATTTTATTCTCCTGGCAACCCTTCTATTCATTTCTCACAAAAGGACATTGAAATTACTGTACATTTATGATTTTTTAAAAAATCACTATATTGCTCATCTTTTTATGTATGAAACTTCAAGCAGAACAAATCTCAAAACTAACAGTGTCCAGTTTTCACTTTAAATAGACCATAAAGGTCAGCTTGTTGTAAGCTAAAAGTGATTACTTCGTTAAGATGACTAAACATGGAATTAGCTGTCATGCAACTTCAAAGAAGCAAACGAGAGCGTTCATAAATGTGGCACTGCCGTCAGATGACAGCCTTGCTCCTAAATGAAACAGGTAGTTATACTACATTAGAGCAGCCACAGTGACTACCTCCCCAGCTGATACCCCTACGGAGGAAGGAAACGGAGGCATTAAAAACGGCTGTCTTAATACAACATCAGACAAGCCAAAAGCAAGGTGCACTCTAAAGGGTATAACTATCTATACTCAAGGTTTCAACAGACAAAAGAGAAACAGAAATGATGTTTTTTTCCTCAAACAAAAGGAAAAGAAAGTAGGGAAATTTCAACTTGAGAAGAAATTCAATGCAATGTCATATGTTGACCTTGACAGCATTCACATGCTGTCAATCTTTCTAGTGAAATAGCGAGTGATCGCTGTATAGCTGTAACTTCACAAAAAGTGTCTTTAACTCTTAAAACAGTGCTGTAGGACGTATACGTTTCAGATAAACTGAGACTCGGAATATTTAAGTAACTTGTCTAAGGTCACAAGCAGGTAACGGGCAGAGCCAGGATTTCCATTCAAGTCCACCTAAAGCCATGGCCAACCTTACTGTTCAGTCTCACAGCCCAAGCACTCCCCTTCCACAAACAACCTATATTTTGTTGGTAAAAGTTTAGGTCTCACTCATACCTGTGAACCTCAGCCCCAAATGCAACATCACCCAAATGCAGCATACACACTTGCAGTCCCAGGCTGGGAAACTCTCAAAAATAACCCTAATAAAATTGATGATGAGAAGAAACCACACCCCAAATGCCACTGCATCTTCCATTTTAATTTAAAAAAACTAATCTAAAGCCTCATTCAGGGTTGACAAACTGCAAAGCAATGCAGCTCTCCATTAGAAAATACTCAAAGTTCCACAGAAATAAGTTTTCCAGCAGGAAGAAAACGGCACATTTGGAGACAGGCCAAATGAGCAGAGTCAATAAATATTATTTTTTTGTTCCTAGAAAGTAGTGTTACAGGGTATAATGATCGGGCATAATGTAACACTATTGTAAGATAAGAGTAATACACCCAGGTTGAAATATGTGAAATAAAAGCTTTGTTCTATCCAATGTGGATGTTGCTTTTAGACTCAAATTTTGTTCCCTTATGCAACAGAAAATGGGCTAGGGACTGCTGAGTTACACCAACCTTTATGACAGATAGTACATGTAGACACAAGGTGTAAATGTTCTCTTTATTGGAAGGATTGTATTTATGTCCGAGATTAATTTAAAACTTAAGAAAATGTTCTCAGTCTCTAGAGAATACAGCCTTTATCTGTGAAGAGACTACAGAGAACTGACTACTAAAAGACAAAATCAGAAGTATTACTTTAATAGTCTTGTGTATTAAGCAGCTCAGTCATATCTGACTCTGTGATCCCATGGACTGTAGCCAACTAGGCTCTTCTATCCATGGAATTCTCCAAACAAGAATACTGGAGTAGGTTGCCATGCCCTCCTCCAGGGGATCTTCCCAACTCAAAGATCAAACCCAGGTCTCTTGCATTGCAGGCAGATTCTTTACCATTTAAGCTACCAGGGAAATCCCTTAATTGTTTTAACCCTTAATTGCTTTATCTGGTTTAGTTATAGCATTCATTATAGTCTTTTTCAATTATATATGTACAAGTTATACTTGAACATACACTCTCACTACCAAGTTACCTAAGGAAATAGTTTTATTTGTCTTTGTCTTTCAAGCTTCGGCAGCTCTTTGATGGCCCTGTCTTTCCAGTCAAATCACGGAGCTGAAAATAGGAAAATGGACACTGTCCTCTTTTTAAATTGCTCTTCTATATTTCAGGTTTTCAAAGTTAGCTCAAAAATGATTTACGACATAGACATGCATTATCACTGCTGTATAAATCAGGTATCATCATTTATTTTAAAAGAGAAATCAAAAAATGTTTAAGGAAGAAAGGGTAGATAAAGATCAGAGTTACACCTTAGCCTACCCACAGCTAAGAGGCTCAAAGCTCAGCTCACTCATGCAAGGTCACCTTCCACCCAGAGGTCAACAATGAATGGACTAAAATCCTCTTCTGAGACAGTGCTGCTCTCTACTCCAGGTCTGCTGCCTCTACCATCAGTCAGGGAATCAGTTCAAGAATCAAACCCAGCTCTTCCAGATTTCCTCAGCTCTGTTGAAAGGCATCAAAGAAAAGCCCAAATAACAACCCTTCCCTAACCTCTAACACTCAGTCTCATGGCCACTAACTTTCTTGAATCCACCAGGATCAATCTTATGACGCCATTTATCCATACTGACATTAGTCGACACCAGCATCCTCAGATTCTCAAATCCTTTCTCATTTTCCATGCTCTGAGAAGAGGCTCTAACATGATCCATGTTCTTCATTTCCTGTTCCACCTCCCTACCCTATACACGTATCTTCAAAACCTGACCCTGTTCCTTCTAGAATTAAAGTCCACTATCAGCGAAAGTCTCCATGCTCTAAATTCTCTTAGCATTCCCTTCATTTTCTGGCTGCATCTAGCAGAAGCCTGACTTTCCCTAAGTACTCTGCTTCCCATGAGCTGGGCTTAGGGGGTGGTGGATTGTTCTGCTTGCTTCTCTCCTCACCACTTTATTCTTCCACCCACCTCCTTGAATCTCGAGCTTATCACAGACATCCCATCATGAGACAAATCTCACATCATCAGACTGCAAGCCTTACAAAAATCTGCTTCCAAATCTGGCCTCTGGCTGGCATCTGAGAATGTGAATTTTAGGAGAGTTCCTGCCATTCCCTGATAAGAATGGCTTGCTGAGCCTCTAGTGCTTGTGCAAACAATATGGTTTATTCTGAACACCTGCTTTCCTTCTGGAACTCTGCAATTTTAATATGTGCCAGGCAGACGATGTTCTGAAGACCAGCCCCCAATAAAACTCTGGGCAACGAGTCTCTAATGAGCTTGTTTAATTGACAGTGTTTCACATGTGTTGTCAAAGTGGTAGCTGAAGAAATGGAGCATGTCCTGTGACTGCACTGGGAAAGTACTCTTGGAAGTAGGTACCTGGTTTCCTAAGGTTTTGCCTTGAATGTCTTTGCCCTTTGCTGATTTTGGTTCATATCCTTTTGCTGTAACAAATCATACTGGTGAACCCAATTATATACTGAGCCCCGTCAGGCTTCCTAGAGAATCGTGGATCTAACAGTGGTCTTGGATACCTTCTACTCTTTTCTTAAGCATCCAACATCTCCTCCTCACTCTTAATGAAGCTTGTGACCCTGCTTCCTAATTCTTTGATAAAATTCAGCTATCAGTCAACAGGATTATAATTGAGCTCTACTTTCACATCTGCTCACATACCAGCGCCTATATCTCCATCCCTTTTCTGTTCCTCTTTCCTTCCTGTTACTAGAGATAAATTCTGTATTCATATTTAAACCAATCCCTTGAACAGGATATACCCAATATCCTGCAATAAACCATAATGGAAAGACATGAAAAACATGAATATATGTATCACTGAATCAGTGTTCTATATGCCAGAAACTAACACAGCATTACAAGTCAACTATACTTCAGTTGAAATATTTTTAAATATGAAAAATAAAAAATAAAACCAACCCTTTGACTTCTCATCTTCTAACCTACTCAGGCACATTGCTTAACTGATTGTTCTTCTATTTCCTGCTTTAAATAACCCCTCTCATTGAATCTCTGTCAACAACATGTACATAAGCCGTTATTTCTTTGAAGTTTTATCTTGGGTCCGTTCCCCCAACTAGCTTCCTATCTACCTTTTTTTACCCCTTGTTGCAGTAGAATACTTTAAAAAGGGTTGTCTGCATTTGTTTCATACTCCTCTTCTCCCTGGCGTCCGGTTCCCCATCACTAAAGAGAACCTTCTCCTACCAAGGTTACCAACTTTATTGTTAAATATAATGATCAGTTCTTAGTCCACCTCATATTTGCCTTTGACAACATTCAAAATTGTCAGTCACTTCTGCCTCATAGATACACTTTTCTTCACATAGCTTTTAGAATAAAATTTCTTAGTTTTTATCCTACCTCAACAAATCGTTCTTCTCAGTACCGTTAGCTGATTTCTTCTATTTTTCCAGACCTTTAATGAGCAACAGCAGTACTCTCACTTCACTCTCTCCTCTAGTTATTTTTTTTTTCATGTGTGTGTCAATGATTCCCAAACTTAGATATCTAATGTTGCCTCTCTTCTGAAATCCCAATTCATAATTCCAGATGCTTGCTTGACATTTCTAGTTAATTATCAGCCTCTCAAACTACCAAACTGAACACCTATTCTTTCTTTTCCAAACTGCTCTATCCAGTCTTCACCATCTCAAAGTGATAAATTCTCTTTCCAGTTGCTCAAGCTAAAAACCTTAAAATAAATTTTGACCTCTCTCTTTTGTTTTCCAAACCAGCAGAAACTCTTACTGGCCTTACCTCCAAAATACATGTAGAATCTGATGGAGTTTAACCACCTTCTCTCAATGCCCCTGGTTAGGCCACCATCATCTCTTATCTATTAATAGATTCCTGCTCTAGGCTTTCTGCTAGATTTCACTACCTTCACACTTTTCCCCTGTTGTTGTCCATACAGCAGCAGGAGGGGTCCTTTTTAAAATGAAGTGGACATGTTACACCTTAGTTCAAAACCCTGTATTGGTTTCCTAATCCCCTTGGGGTAAAGGCCAAAATACCATGACAAATTCCTCATTAACTGCCTCAAAGCTACCAGTGTGTTACTATTTAGAAATACATCTTTTGACAGCCCTTGATTTAGTGAAAGGATTCTTTCATATACAGGGTCTTTTTTCCCCACTTATTACTTTCCTAAGTTTTTCTTCCTTGCAGAAACTACCTCTCTGCCTTTCTTCTTAGTTTTCTTCATTTCCTACTCAACTTTGTGGTGAAAGTTTCCCTCACATACTAAGTATATATGAAGGTCATATACTAAGATCCAGGAAGCTTTTCCAAATAAATTTGTAGGTAGAAAGGGATTACTGCAATGATGATTGTCAGATCACAGGAAGAAAACGTAGTAGTGGATGGGAAATAAATTTACATTTTTATAGCAAAAAATTTTTCTTATGGTAAAACTCCAAAAGAGAATTATTATAATGGGGCTCATGGAGAGTCATTATACACAGGAAAAATAATCTTAGAATTCTACAGGGAGAAAGAAGATTTTATATACTTCAAGTTTCTAAATTTTAATTCAAATTTTGGTCTTTGGGGAAAGGGATGAGAAGAAAAAGGAGGGAGGGAGACAAGATGGAGGAGGAAGTGGGGATGGAGGGTGAGGAGGGAGGGGGAAGATGGAAAGAGTGAAACCCCACTTAGATGTCAGGGCTCCATCAGTTATCTGTTAAGGAATCTTATCAGCTTGGGGTACATCATTTCAAGTCTCAGAGACTTGGTGGGATTTTTGTGTTTTTGTTTTTGGTGAGTAAAATGTCGATACCATGTCTTACACCATATAGAAAAATTAACTCAAATGAATCAATGACCTATATGTGAGTGAATCAAAACCTCAGTGATATACAACTTCATTCTCAGAAGGAAAAAGGAAAAAAGGAAAGAACACAAAGCTGAAGAGGAAGCTGAAAAGCACTGGACCAGACTGTGGAGAAATTGGAAGCCTTGTGCCTTGTGCACTGCTGATGGGAAAATAAAATAGTACAGCCGCTGTGAAAACCAGTATGGGTTCCTCAAAATCTAAACAGAGTCACCACAAGATCCAGCAATTGCAAATTTGGGCATGCAACCCAAAGAATTGAAAGCAGGGTCTCAAACTGTTTGAGCATGTTCATAGCAGCATTATACGCAATGACCAAAAGGCGGAAGCATTCCAAGTGTCCATCTACAGATGAATGGATAAACAAAATGTGGTACATAAGGACAACATATGCTTAGTTGCTCAGTTGTTTTCGACTCTTTGTGACCCCATGGACTGTAGCCCACCAGGCTCCTCTGTTTATGGGCATTCTCCAGGCAATAATATTGCAGTCATTTGCCATGCCCTCCTCCAGGGCATCTTCTGAACCCAGGGATCACACCCAGATCTCCCGCATTGCAAGCAGATTCTTTACCGTCTGAGCCACAAGGGAAGCCCATAGAAGAACAATAGAAGTTCTTTAAAAAGAAGAAGATTTTGACATATGCCACAACATGTATGAAACTTGATGCTTCCCTGGTGGGTCGGATGGTAAAGAATCTTCCAGGAGTGCAGGAGACCTGGGTTTGATTCCTGGGTCAGGAAGATCCCCTGGAGAAGGGAATGGAAACCCACTCCAATATGATTGTCTGGAGAATCCCACGGACAGAGGAACCTGGCGGGATACAGTCCATGGGATCACAAAGAGTTGGACATGACTGTGCGACTAACACTTTCATAACATGGATGAACCTTGAAGATTTAATGCTATGTGAAAAAAGTCAGTCACAAAAGGAGCAGTGTGTGACTCTTCTTATATGTGATATCTAGGGTAGTCAAATTAGTATAAACAGAGTAAACTCATGATGCCAGGGGCTTTAGGGAATGGAGAACAAGGTTATTGTTTAATGGAGTTTCAGTTCGGGAAGATGAAAAAGTTCTGAAAATGAATAGTGGCTTGCACAACATTGTGAATATACTTGATGCCACGATTCTGTATTTTCTTAGATTCTCTTTTTATCTATTTGGTATCCGTTCATCACAGAGCTGATAATATGAACTATGTTTCCTTATTTTCTCTACTGTGGGATTTCCAGGTGGCACCCAAATGGTTGCACAAAAGAATCCACCTGCCAATGCAGGAGACACATGTGATACAGGTTCAATCCCTGGGTGAGGAAGATCTACTGAAGTAGGAAATGGCAACTCTAGTACTCTTGCCTGGAAAATTTCATGAACAAAAGAGACTAGCAGGCTACAGTCTACGATGTCACAAAGAGTCGGATATGACTGAGCACACACTCATGATGCTCTGGTATTTGTGGAGAAACCTCCCAGGGCTGGCCAGTTCTTAAAGATAAATTAAGGGCTCAGCAGAGCACGTCTTTTACTTGCAAACTAACCAATCCAGAGTCACCCCTCCTCTAGGTGGCCCAGATATTCCAGAATATTCTTCTCTGCCTTAATCATCCTGAAGCGAGGCACCATTCAGCAAGGAACCATCCCCACAGCCCAGAGCCCTTAGAAATCACTCCAATCAGCCAATCCTAGCTGTGGCCCCCTTTGCTCAGCAAAGCAATAAACCATGCTGTTTTCCTACTTCACCCAAAACTCTTGTCTCTGAGATGCAACTCGGCACTGCTGTAGAGCGATCGATCGAGCTTTCAGCATCAGTAGCGACATAAACTGATTTATCTTCATTATATACTTTTAGACTTATTTAAAATAAAATAACAACTGTAAGTTTTAATGTTTGACTTAAGCTATCTTGTCCATATTTTTACATCATATTTCTAAGGTACCAAAGGCATGCATTACTCTTTTAACACACAAAGAACCTAGGATTTAGTGATTTTTTTTTCCATTTTATAATTTTACAGAATTTATGTCTTCTGATTCCATGAATCTTTTTATTCATCATTAAATTTTCACTTAAGTCAAATGATTCTTCACGTTTTAGCTTCTACACTTGAAATGAAATTCACAGATATGTTTTGTTTTCCAGGATAAAATGTACAATATTAGTCTTATATGAGGTAAAGATTTACATGAATACTCATACTAACTTCAGTGAAAAATCTCAGTGGCAGAACTTCTAATAAAACCTAACGACAGATACTAAAAAACAAAAATGAAACAGAACACAATAGTTGTCCCTCTCCTTTTTATAATAAATGCCAACTTTTAAAGGACTGCTGCTGCTGCTGCTGCTGCTGTTAAGTCGCTTCAGTCGTGTTGGACTCTGTGCAACCCCATAGACGGCAGCCCACCAGGCTCCGCTGTCCCTGGGATTCTCCAGCAAGAACACTGGAGTGGGTTGCCATTTCCTCCTCCAATGCATGAAAGTGAAAAGTGAAAGTGAAGTCGCTCAGTCGTGTCCAACTCTTAGCCACCCCATGGACTGCAGCCCACCAGGCTCCTCTGTCCATGGGATTTTCCAGGCAAGAGTACTGGAGTGGGGTGCCATTGCCTTTAAAGGACTGGGGACTTACAAAAGAAACACCATCTGTTTTATGGCTGATCATTTACCAACAAAAGAAACTCCAACTGAAAATCTTATACTTAATATACCATTAAATAAAACTTTATGGTTTTAATTACAAATGCAAAATCTTCCATATTTTAATTATTTATGGATGATCATTTACTGTGAGCAAACTTTAGTTCCATAAACTCACTTAGTGCTTACCTATAAAGGTCACATTTTTTGTAACTAGAATACAATAGAATAAACTAATCTGATTTGTCTAATTTGTTTCCCTGCACTGTCAATGTGAACCAAGCTTTGTGCCTCGAAAATATTGATTTATGGTATTATTTATTCTCTTATTTACTAGAGAACTTCAAAAGGCAAATAAACTTCCTCATTTGTGTTCAGCCAATGGTGTTTAATGAAAACAAACACACCTTCCCATGTTCACAATTGTTCAGCAGAGGAAACAGAGCTTTTCTCTTAACAAATTCTACCTTTCGAGCTGTTTGAATACAACTTTATTGATTTCAAACTACTTTACTCCTCTAGAGGAGTATCTGACCTTTATTATCTTCCAGAAGAAAAATCACAAAGCTAATAATACACAGGCAAGCAATTGACAGACTCTTGACAATATGGAAGAGAAACAAACAAGGAGGAGTGCCCGAGGGCAGGGACCGATCCAAGCTTAAACTGCTAAAAATAAGCCAGTGCCAACAAAAGAGTAATTGCACCATATTTCTTTGTACTCAATGACACTTGATACATGGGAAGCTGAAGTAGCAGGCCGGCACATTTCAAACTACCTTGAAGGTCAGCTTGGGTATCTGCTACACTTTAGCCTTTCTAAACTATTGGAAACGACCCTGATGCTGGGAAAGATTGAGGGCAAGAAGAGAAGAGGGCAACAAAGGATGGGAGGCTGGATGGCATCACCGACTCAATGGACACGAGTTTGAGCAAACTCCAGGAGATAGAGCAGGACAGGGAAGCCAGGCATACTGCAGTCCATGGGGCCACAAGAGTCAGACACAACTTAGCAACTGAACAACAACAAACTACCAGGTAATAGCAACATTTCCCTTCCCTTGCCACAGTTTTGGGCATGGTCAAATGACATTCCAAAAGATAAGAATCTCATTCATCACTACCATAGTCACCCGATAAAATGAATTAAACATCTTCTGACTTACTTGAATGCTATGCAAAGAGTCAGACATGACTGAGCGACTGAACTGAACTGATGTGTTATATTAATTATGCTATAGTAAAAGTGGCCCACAGTCTCCAGCCCTTCAGCTTTTCACCCTGCAGTAGCAGTGCTCACTCATGTCTGACTCCCGTCCCAGAGACTCTAGCCTGCCAGTCTCCTCTATCCATGGAATTTTCCAGTCAAGAATACTGGAGTGGGTTGCCATTTCCTACTCAGGGGATTTTCCCGACCCAGGAATCAAACAAGTGTCTGTGTCTCCAGCACTGGCAGGCAGATTCTTTACCACTGTGCCCCCTGGGAAGCCTCTTTCCATCCTAGTTGATTTTAACTCCAATAGACATTCCATTGCTTCCTTTTTATAATCCATATAAAAGGAACATCTCAAGCTCCTGAAAAAATTGAACTAGTAATTCAAATATTTTTTACTGACAAAAGGATCACAGAAGAATTTGAAAGGAAATCAGTGTTTTTGTGCATTTCAGGTCTTTCAAGAAAAAAAATTCACACAACATGTAGTTTGATGATAAAATACACCAAAGAATTTAGAATATAACATAAAACAAAAACTCATTAAAGAAGCATTTGCAGAAAAACATGTCCGAGATAAATGTATTAATATTGTGATATAAAATTCAAATTTTATTACAAGAAAAATGTAAACACATTTTCCCTGCCCTTTGGCCTCCCCTCTCGCCTCATTGTACATTGTGTATCTATGTTATGATTCAATCAGACCTTCCCCATCAGCAGGAATACCTGTTCAGTCAAAAACAGCAAAGGCAACTCCTTAAAAGATAACAGTTCTTCTTGATCTTCTAAGGGGTTACATAACCCACCACAAGGATAACGCTTAGATCTGGATTATGTAAACTGTCAATAATGTGTCATAGACGTACAGTCCTCTGTCTTAAAATTTATATAAATGTACCATAACTTCTCACAGAAGTCTCAGAGCCTTCTGTGATGCTCTTCCTGACATAATCCTTTGATTTAGCCTGAATAACATTTTCTACTTCTTTCACAGGCTGACTGATTTTTTGTCAGCAGTGTCCTCAATGGTGTGTTCAGCTACTGCTATTCTGTCTGTATGTGTCACATGAAAGTAAGATACCTTATATGGAAACACTTGACAGAGGTTCGAAGTAGAGTAGCAATTATTTTACTGAAGTATGGTTGATTTACAACACTGTGTCAGCTTCAGGTGTACAGCAAAGCGACTCAGTAATACACGTGAATTTTCTCAGATCTTTCCCACTATAGGTTATTACAAGATTTTGAATATAGTTCCCTGTGCTGAAGAATATATCCATTGTTCCTCTATTTTGTTATGCAGTAGTGAATGAAAGTCGCTCAGTCATGTCTGCCTCTTTGCAACCCCATAGACTATACAGCCCATGGAATTCTCCAGGCCAGAATACTTCTCCAGATCTTCCCAACCCAGGGGCTGAACTCAGGTCTCCCGCACTGCAAGCAGATTCTTTACCATCTGAGCCACCAGAGTATGTACCTATTAAATGCATATTCCTAATTTATTTCTCCTCTACCTCCGTCCCTTCTGATAACCATAGGTTTGTTTTCTTTGTCTGTGTTCAGTGCAGTTACGTCTGAGTCCTTTGTAAATAAGTTTATATTATCATATTTTGGGTTCCACCTATAAGAGGTATCACATTTGACTTTCTCTGTTTGACTTTCTTCATTTAGTCATTGATTTGAAGAGTCATTGATTGACTTTAATCAATGACTCTTGAAGAGTCATTGATTCTTCATTTCTTCATGATATTCTCAACTTAAATATTACAGGAAAGTATACTAGAAAGCCTCAGACTAAGTCAGAATGCTGGGTTTTGATTAAGTTTGGGGGTTTTGCCCCACTCTTAGTGCTGACATTGTAAGACTTTAATCATGTTAATTACACTCTCTGGATCTCAGTTTTCTCATCTAAAATAAAATCTCAGATACTTTGTAAGATTTTTGACAGTTTCTAACTTTTAAATTATATTTTTTGAGCTGAAAAAGCTATCTACTTAAAAAATTAGAAGTTACTTTTAATCATACACACTATTACTAAAGCAACTTTTAGCTCTTATTTTATGACAAACGTCATAATTTACTTCCTATAACTATCATCTGATTTTTGCACTTTCAAGAATCATATATACTAATATGAATAACAAAGAATAAAAATAAAATTAACTGAATAATTTTAAAAGAATGTCATGTTAAAATATAAATCTAAACAGTTTACCAAAGTAGGTTAACTCATTCTAAGTACTCTTTTAATAACTACTGTAATAATTCTTCTTCCATCTCCTTTGAAAACAAATTATACATATATATCCACATATACACATATATATGTGTGTATTTATGTTATATACCAATACACATATTTAATTCATATAAGTTTCCTCATATATAAATATATGTAAAAGTACATGCACACATTTAGTTCAAGTAAAGTGCCACATGGCAAATAAGAATTAAAGATTAACCAAAGTGTCATAGAACCTTCACTGAAAGCTCTCTCTGAAGATAAGTAGATTTATTCTATCACTTTGAATGCATTTCTATCACAATATTTATCAAATTATACTGCAATTTCTCCTACTAATCTTCAAAATCTTTGAGATTAAGAATCATGTTTTACTGAGGGCATTTACCCAGGGGAATCTAATAAATGTTTGTGGGATGAATGGATATTACCTTATATAAATACAGGCACCCTTGCAGTTATAAATATACAATTTACAAATATCTACTCTTTCCCTTTCCTTCAGATTATCTAATTGCATTTTTTAAAATGACACACAACTTATTCAACCAATATTTACTGAGCATCTGCTATAAGACATATATAGCAAATAAATGGAATAGTTGGTTGATTAGAGGAAAAATAGAGAAGTTTAAGAGATTCTGCTACTGAGGTTGGCAGAGGAGCGTATGAAGAATAAAGTGTGTTAAGGGGGTACTGAAATTTTATAAACAAAGTCAAAAGAGGCTTCATTTAGAAGATGACAAGCATTCAGTCTTTACTTTTAAAGACTAAAGGTAAAATCACTTTTGTTTAATTTTCTTATCATTCTTTATGATCTCTGACTTTCAGTGTTGTGATAGGAATCTTAAAATATCTTTGATAGATGTCTAAAGCTGTGATGTATTAAAGCATTAAGTTCTATCTGTAGAACATATGAACACTGACAGGTGTTAATCACCTAGGTATTAATCCATTTTGTTTTAAAGTCTTCATAATAATAAATTTCAACCTATTTTTAGTGTTTTGAAAAATGGCATTAACTAGCCACTCAATAATAGTGTTAATTAAATTTATGGAGGTTTTTTTTTTTTTTTTGGTACTTGATTTAGTCTTTTCTCTGAACTTGGAAGCTTATTCTGCTACTGCTACTGCTAAGTCACTTCAGTCGTGTCTGACTCTGTGCGACCCCATAGACGGCAGCCCACTAGGCTCCCCCATCCCTGGGATTCTCCAGGCAAGAACACTGGAGTGGGTTGCCATTTCGTTCTCCAATGCATGAAAGTGAAAAGTGAAAGTCAAGTTGCTCAGTCATATCCAACTCTTAGCGACCTCATGGACTGCAGCCTACCAGGCTTCTTCGTCCATAGGATTTTCCAGGCAAAAGTACTGGAGTGGGGTGCCGACTGACCAGTTCCTACAAAGGGGTATAAGAAAAGCAATGTCATCACATATACAGTACAGTTTTGGTCAGCACGCTACCATTTAGGGAAGGAAAGGGAAAAATCAAAGTTATATGAAGTAACAAGATTATATACATTTTTCAGTTCTCACATCCTTTAGAGTTATGAATGGAAATTGGATTTCAATGTGTATTTATCAATTTTTTGACTGGCAATGATTTCATGAAATGTGTTGAGGAATATTCTGAAGCTGCATCTTAAATCACAGAAAAAACATGTGTGATTGTTAGAAATGTCTGCAGTGCAAAGAAGATGGGGGTAAAGGAAGGGAAAGCCCTTGTGCCATGTACTCATCAGCCTTGACCTCCATTATGTAGAGTAGCTTACCTGACACTTCAAAACCATGCCCAGCCTAATTCAGGGCTTTGTAGACTCAAAACTAAGGGCGTATGTTTTCCATGCTTGGAAATCTGTGCTGAGAATCGATGAGCATAAACGGACTGACTCAGTAATCTAAAAGGTTAAATTAGAGAAAAGATAGGGTAAAGCCTATCTCTAAGTGTATGTCAGAAGTCTAAGATGAAAATAGAGCCAATTCATAGCTTAGGATAATACTAATGTATTAGAACATGTGGGGGTGGGGGGGAAATCAAGACAGCTAGCTCAAGATAGGGATACACAAGAAATATTCATTAAATGACCTAACTGGAATTCTGCCAGCAGGTCTTCTCAGTCACCATGCCACTTTTCACAGGGTTCTTGCACTTTCCCCCTTTACCGCCTCTGAGAGGCCGAGTTCAGCATCTGGCACCAGCAGAATTATTAGAATTGCAAAATCTATCTTTTAACTTAGTAAGACTAACTTCAATTTGCATATTCTACTAGTCTGCTTTCTCAAACCTCATTTTTTTAGAAGACAGAAAAAAAAATGTTGTTCAAAGCGTGTTTCTGTCATAATTCCACAAATAAACTGTTATTTTCAGTGGTAGGGTAGGGCAGCCTCAGGAAAAAGGTCTATGAACAGGAATAAAAGGATCAATAAGTGAAGGGACTATGTCAGAGCCACAGAGATCATAGACGCTAAAGCAAAACACAGCATGTTCCCCTTGTGGGCAAAAGAGAAAGGGAAAGTTATTACGTGTGTCTTCAATTATACTTGGAGAAGGAAATGGCAACCCACGCCTGGACTCTTGCCTGGGAAATCCTGTGGAGAGAGGAGCCTGGCGGGCTACAGTCCACGGGGTCACAAAAGAGTCAGACATGACTTAGCCACTAAACAAATAATAAATTATACTATGAAATGGACTTTGACATTCGTTTTCAGCAACAGAATCTTCATTCCTTTTGCAATGTCAATATCCCAATGAAGTCTGGGAACTCGGGTGACTTTCCTTTTCTCAATCCTAAATGTTCCTTCAGGATCATCTTCCTAGATCTCCCAATCATCCATTTCACCTAGAAAACATGTTTTCTTTATCAGATGCCTAATTTTGCTGCCACTACATTTCAGTCTTGCCCTTTAGAGTTGCTTTAAATTTCCCTTCTTTAGCTCACTATTCTATTCAAGGTCTGACCAACTCTGGCCATTGCTTAGGACGTGAAAGAATTTAAGTATTGTTGAAGGTCTTATTTGGTGTTTTGTCTTTCCTTCTCCACCCTGTTCATAAACAATGATCACCTTTTCTCTTCACAAAATGCTCCCACAGTTCTAGAAGCAGATAGTAGTCAGCTCTAACTTCAGCATAACTGATAATGACGATTGAACATACAGAGAACCCACTCAGTGTCACTATAGAAAGACAGCCAGATTCAGACTTTATTTATGGATATTCATCTATTAATACTGACACCTAATACCTGAAGTAAAGTTTTGTTCAATCATTTAAATAAATTAATGCTAGTTATATAATAAATCTGATAAATATTCTAGTTTTTAGAATTTTTTTTTCATTTGTTTATTGCTGGGGCTAAATATAACCCTAGTCCATCCACCATTTACAGAATTTTTTGTCTTCTTCCCAAAGGCCAAAATTAAAAATTTTTGAAGTCCAATTTCTATGTGGTTTCAAATATAGAAGAAACAATATCAGCAGCATCTTTCTCATGCTCCCTAGGGCTACTAGATTTCCTTACAACAGTCTCAATACAGTTGATTTTTTTTTTTTTTTTAAGAGTTTGACTTTCTCGGAGTGTGAATTTCAAGGGTCCAAGGCCCAGCTTGGTCTAACCTGGGCGGTCATGCTGGGCCTCTTCGCCTCTTCTGCTTTCTGTTCACTGCACAAAGTTTAATGTTGATGGACAACTACACAATACTGTGAACATGTGGAGATATAACATATTAGAAGGTCAACTTTGGAGACTAGTTACCAACCTCATGCAGCCACACATAAGGCCATAACTAATGAATCACCTGTATCACTGAATGACACATGAAGAAGGTAGCTTCAGGTGGGACTTATATCTCCTCAACTGAAATACCCTGGTCATCAATGGGGGTTATATACCCCCAACCAGCTTCATCATTCAGGGAATATGTGATGTGTTTAACTTAGTGAAATGTACTTGGAAATGATGCTTATAAACATATATGCTGCATAATTACTTATGAAAGTTAAAAGCTGAAAACAACCCTTTTTACCCTAACAATGGTATCTTAATTATAAAATAGCATATGTGGAATACATACCACCACAAAAACATTCTTAAACATAATTAAACACATGGGAGAAATGCTTCTGTTAACTAAGTAAAAGAGGGTTCATCTAGGTAAAAGACAGCTTGTATTATACATATCTTTATACATATATATTTATGTGTATATATGTATACACACAAATACACACACCTACTATGTACATACAGAAAAAGACTAGAATTAAATACCCCGTGTATGTATAGGATTGTATCTGACTGGTAGAATTAGGTATGACTTGTTCCTTTTTTCCTTGTACTTTTCCATATTTTCCATAAATGTTTATTTTATATATCTGAAAAACTTCAAAAATAAATCCTTTATTGCAAGATCTCTTAATGGCAAGTGAAAGAAAAGGAGAAAAGCCTGACCTCAAACTTCGTTTAGCATCTTTTTTTTCATTATGACTAAGAAATCAACATTTTATAAAAAAAATCATGTTGTATCTCCTTCAGACTATTATAGAGTATACTTTGGTAGAATGAAATGATGATGCCTTGACTGCCTGAAAAAGTCTAATGTATTTCAAAATGTGATTAAACTTTCTAGAACACAGAATCATACCTCAACTCACAGCTTCTGGCTTCAAGTGCAAGAAGGCAAACTAACGACCCATCCATCTCTCCTTTCTTCTAAAATTCCACTGAAATAACTGATAACTGACAGGAGAGAAAAGTCGAACAATACTGAAGTGCCAAAAAGATTGTTACTCAGACTAGAAATATTGATGGTTCACTAACAGAATTTAGATTAGGAGTTTGAGAAAGCACAGTCCAACACATTATATTCAGGCATATAAGATTAGAAAGGCAGAACAGAAAGCGCATAGTATAGGGCTTAGCAAATTAGTGAAATATCTGATTACTGCTGTTGTTAGTTTATTATGTCATTGCTTAGGACTCTTACAAGTACTATACCTGTATATGCAATTTCCTGCTAGACATCTTTTCTTGGAGGGGCCCCAGTTCAGTTGCTCAGTTCTGTCTGACTCTTGGTGACCCCAGGGACCAAAGCACGCCAGGCCTCCCTGTCCATCACCAACTCCTGGAGTTTACTCAAACTCATGTCCATTGAGTTGGTGATGTTGTCCAACCATCTCATCCTCTGTCATCCCTTTCTCCTCCCACCCTCAATCTTGCCCAGGATCAGGGTCTTTTCCAATGAGTCAGCTCTTCGCATCAGGTGGCTGAAGTATTGGAGTTTCAGTTTCAGCATCAGTCCTTCCAATGGATATTCAGGACTGATTTCCTTTAGGATGGACTGGTTGGACCTCCTTGCTCCTTTCTCCTGGGTCCTGGTGCACAAGGTTCTGTTTGTTCCCTCCAAGAGTCTGTTTCCCAGTCCTGTGTAAGTTCTGGTGGCTCTATGGTGGGGCTAAAGGCGACCTCCTCCAAGAGGGCTTATGCCACACCCAGGTCTGCTGTACCCACAGCGCCTGCCCCTGTGGCAGGCCACTGCTGACCTGTACCTCCTCAGGAGATACCCAAACACAGTTCTGGCTCAGTTTCTGTGGGGTCCCTGGGTCCTGGTGCACACAAGGTTTGTTTGAGTCCTCTGAGCATCTCTGGCGGGTATGGGGTTTGATTCTATACGCTATTTTGCCCCTCCTACCATCTTGCTGGGGCTTCTCCTTTGCTCTTGGACACGGGGAATCTCCTCAAAGTCACTCCAGTGCCGTGAAGCCACTCCACCAGGAGGGGCCCCAGACATCGCAAATTCAGTGCATTCAAAAAACAAAACTTAGTTCTTTCCACCTAAGACTTGCCTCTCCTCTTGTGGCCCTAATCAGCTGAAGTTAAAACCTTTTGTGTTATCCTTGCCAGCTCTTTACCCGTTAGTTCCCACATTTCACCAATCACTACCTCATAATTCTGTCTGTGTTCTTATCTTTTCCATTTTCATATCTCAAATTTAGGTCCCTGTTATCTCACTATAGGATTAAAAATTTTCTCCAGACTTGCTCCATGACAGTACATTTCCTATGTCTTCATTTTTTTAATTTATTCCTTTACAAGTAATGAAAGTGAAAGTCACTCAGTCATGTCCAACTCTTTGCGACCCCATGGACTACACAGTCCATGGAATTCTCCAGGCCAGAATACTGGAGTGGGTAGCCTTTCCCTTCTCCAGGGGATCTTCCCAACCCAGGGGTTGAACCCAGGTCTCCGACATTGCAGGTGTATTCTTTACCAGCTGAGCCACAAGGGAAACCCAAGCATGCTGGAGTGAGTAGCCTATCCCTTCGTCAGAAGACCTTCCCAACCCAGGAATCAAACCAGGGTCTCCTGCATTGCAGGCAAATTCTTTACCAACTGAGCTATCAGGGGAGCCCTTTTATAAGTAATATGTTTCATTAAAATTAGAACAATGTCAAAGCAAAGAGTCAGCAACAGAGAACGGCCAAGATGAATTCAGAGGTTTTGTGTAATGACCCATCCATGTCTGGCTTCATGACACACAACTCCTTCAGTAAACTTGAAATTGAATACCCTCATAGCCCAGGCTGCTCTTACCTGGGATACGACTGAGATGATCATCAAGAAGATGTGATAGCACATTTGACCTTTGAGCAGGACCTAGAATTTAGAACCTGCTTGCCCCAACCTTGTCTGTGGAATGTGTCCCCTACCTGCCTTCCTCATACTAGAAGCTAAGAACACAGCCTAGAGATTGTAATGTGGTGTTGAAATAATCTGGACTAGGAGCATGGGTGAAGTCACTTCAAGCCTCCATTAAAAACTTTAAGATCTGGCAGAAATCAATTCATCTGGGGGCCACCCAAGAGAAGCCTCTTCAGCAATTTCTTTGCCACCTACCAATCTGAAGTCATCTGCCTTTTTCATCCTTACCCAAGTCTGAGTGTGGGGACAGTTTCAGATTACATTGGGCAAACTCCCAAAGGGGCTGTGATCCAATAAATGTGGACCTAAGTCCAGTTTGCATTAAACCTGCCTCTGCTGAGCAATTCTCCATCTGTAATTTCTGAAAATCAGCCCACTACATTTGAGTATCCTACCTATCCAGAGATAGACGTCATACAGAGAAGAAGGACACAAAGGAACTTCTATATAAAAACTAAAAAGCCTTTAATGGCTGGCTGAGAAAACTGTACTGAGAGGGGCTTCCCTGGTGGCTCAGACAGTACAGAATCTGCCTACAATAGAGAAGACATGGGTTCGATTCCTGGGTCGGGAAGATACCCTGGAGAAGGGAATGGCACTCCAGTATTCTTGCCTGGACAATTCCATGGACAGAGGAACCTGGCAGACTTGACTGAGAAAATAGGAGTACAGTGACTGAAATCAGGTAATGACTGGAAGGGGCAGGGACAAGTGATCAGAGTTTTAGAGTAAAGGTAACAATTTCAAGATTTATTTAAGACTTAAGGTGATGAACTGAAAACAGAACACACCAAGAAATACATTTTATTGATATAAATACTTATAAGTACAACGTCTCAGCAATTTTGTCAAAGCTGGGAGCCAGAATTTTGACTATGGTAATAATTGAGAAAACTTCAAATCCAGGTATAAATCTCTCTCCTAATTTCAAATCTTATGTGGAAGAAAGTCACTAACTATAGGATTGTTTTTAATGTCAAAAACATTTGTGGGACATAACTAAACTCATAGTCTGAAATGATAATTATATGCTGATTAGGTATATATATACACATATGTGTGTGTGTATATATATGTATGTATTATACAATAACAAACTCACAAAAATTTGCTGCTTATATACTTCACAATGAATAAGATGCCGTAAACTTGGCCATCACTGTTTTTTCCTCTGAGGAACTAGTAGAAATTTTTAGCCAATATGGCAATATGCTGTTCCATCTGAAATTTCTTCCATCTGTCCTCCACTACTCTTGCCCCAGACCAACCTGGTTCTATATGGGAATGTTTATTCCTGCTCTAGGAGTAATATTACTAAGTCTTAGTTTGATTGGTAGTCACTCACAGTACAGCTCTGAATGCTTTATCCATGCTCTTACTGTGCAGATTGGACTTGTAGCCAATCTGCCTCAAGTAGAAGTCTTCTGCTCTGTTATCTAGATTTATTTCTGATCATTATCCGCCAAGTTTTCAAGAACTCTTGCGAGAAAAAGGCCTTTCTTTCAGAGTTCAAATTGAAAACAAATCCACTGTCTTTACAGGGCTACTCCTTTAGAAACACCATCAAGCACATCACAGAAAAAGGAAAGCTCTGGACACGGCTGATTCATGACTACCTGCCCATACTTCCATGTGTTAAAAAATGAGTAACTAGGAAATACCCAATATACAGTCAGTGAACACGTGAAGAAGGTAGTGAATGGATAGGAAAAGTACATATTCTTATCACAGTCATTGATGGAACCAGGAGGGAAGCTTTCTCTAAGCCTGAGCCTATACATGCAACCCTGCCCACTACACAACCCCAGGCTTAGAAGGTGAAAAGAGAAGCAGTTGTCAGGGAACTAGAGTGATGGCTTTTCATAAAATTGTTTAGAATCAGCATTTTTAAAATAGCCTGATGACAAACTTGAGGCAGACTCAATGAATGGACTGAGGGCTCTCTACTTCAACCACACAATGCTGAGCTGACAAGCCAATCACTTTTCCTTGTGAAAATTGTTAGCTATTGCCTTTATAAGACCCATCTTTAACTTAAGCCTGAAAAACAGTGTTCATGAGTTGTTTTCCTCATATATACATAGATTCAAGTAAGTCTCCAGTGCTTTACACTTACTCTGAATTATTCTCTGCTGCTTAATAATCATTCTACTGAAGTGTCTTTATTTTTCTCTTCACAGTAAAAAAACCTCTGATCAAAGAGTCCCTTCTGTATGGCTGTCAGTTTTACAGAAGCTGTGAAATATTTTAAACAGACATTAATCTTCAGCCTTCTGACCACTTTCCCTCGCTAACTTAGGTGGATCCCCAGGTATCCATTAAAACTTGATTTTTATGACCACTGATTGCTACAATATCACTTCCTTTGGTTTTCACTAAAACCACTGAGGTGCCTCAGTGTGGAAGAAAATATTAATAGTAGATTCTGGAATAATATTTGTTGCTGTTCTAGCTTATTGTACAGCATTTTTACCGAATCAAATTAGATATTACATATAGTATTTAGCAAATGGGACTATGCATATGTGTTACATTTCAGTTAGGTTTAAGACCTACCATCAAGTGTGGAGAAATGAGAGAAAAGTTCAATGAGGGAACAATACTCTAGAATTCTATCATTTTAACTGCGAGTTCCTTAGCTCCTTGACTCCTGCAGCATTTATTTTTATAGCTTTCACCGATGTGACCATAGTCACACCTCTAAGTGGAATTTTTATGCTAAAACTGAGCTGTGTATTGTCCTTCCCCCAACCCACAATTATAGAGCAGATGGTGAAAATGACTCTGAATAAATTTGTTGGATCAATTTTTAAGAGACAAAAACAGTCAACCAGACTGTTGACTACCTTGGCACTGAGCCTTGTGGATGGTTAGGAGGAACTGTCACTGCATGAATATGCAAATAATTGAAATTGAACTATGCAAGGGTGGAGACAATATTCTGCATCATACAGTGTCTCTTGCAAGCTTCCATCAATGTCTTAATAGTGCCACCTGACTTTAGTAGAGCAGAAAGGCTTTTGCATTCCAATTTTTCTTACTTTCTTGATAACATCTTCTTTTAACAGATTTATGTGGATAGTCATTGCTCAGTCAACAATTTTCACAGCTCTGAAGAGCTTAAGAAGTCATTTTATCTTACTCCTTGTGGAAGATAAAATGAGGTGAAAGAAGATTAAGGGGCTTTCCTGGTGGCTCAGTCAGTAAAAAATCTGCCTGCAATTCAGGAGACGCAGGTTCAACCCCTGTGTTGGGTGGATCCCCTGGAGGAGGGCATGGGAACACACTCCAGTATTCTTGCCTGGGAAATACCATGAACTGACAGCCTGGTGGGCTATAGTTCATGGGGTTGCACAGAGTTGAACACAACTTGGCGGCCTAGCACACACACATGCAAAGGTTAAAGAGATGACATGACCTGTTCAGTTCACACGACATTTCATTCCAAAGTTCTTTCTAAATTCATCTTTTTGCCTAAGTTGAAAAAATTTTATTAATAAATATTGTCATTTTTATTAGTAGAAACATAGTATTTATTTTCCAACCTTTATTCTCGGCCCTATTCACTTTTAATGAAGATAATTGACAAAGCCATAAAAGCGCCAAAGAATTGATGTTTTTGAACTGTGGTGTTGGAAAAGACTCTTGAGAGTCCCTTGTTCTGCAAGGAGATCCAACAAGACCATCCTAAACGAAATCAGTCCTGAATATTCATTGGAAGGACTGATGCTGAAGTGGAAACTCCAGTATTTTGACCACCTGATGTGAAGAACTGACTCATTGGAAAGGACCCTGATGCTGGGAAAGATTGGAGGCAGGAGGAGAAGGGGATGAGAGAAGATGAAATGGTTGGATGGCATCACTAACCCAATGGACATGAGTTTGGGTAAACTCCAGGAGTTGGCAATGGACAGGGAGGCCTCGCATGCTGCAGTCCAGGGGTTGCAAAAAATTGGACACCACTGAGGGACTGAACTGAACTGATTAGCTCATTTTGTTTGGAATCAAATTCAAATGCATCCCAATAGCTCCAAGGACCCTGGAGAGAAAGCAAAAGTTTTAGATTTTGAGTGAATAAGTGTTAGTCACTCAACTGTGTCCAACTCTTTGCAACCTCACAGATTACAGCCCTTCAGGCTCCTCCATCCATGGAGTTCTCCAGGCAAGATCACCTGAGTGGGTTGCCATTTCCTTCTCCAGAGTGAATAAGGTATCGGTATTTTTAGGAATCTACTTTCCCATGTCCAAGACCCTTATGAACATGGGTCCCAAAAGGCCTGCAAAGAATTACCATCTTGATCCCTAAAACCCAAAGCCATAAATGAAGAGATGAGTTTCTCATTTGTATTAGTTGGTTCTGAGAGATGCAGAGTGGGAGTTCAACAGTTAAAATCATGGGCTAAGTTCTGGAAAAATAGGAGTTGCATTTTCTTAGGTTAAGAATTTTCCTAGTCTTGTGCTTGTCGGGGTATATGACTGGCACACCCTTAAGTCCATGGTGACCAGCTTTGCTAGCAAGCTTGGTTTCGATTGGCAGGTAAGGGCATAACTCCCCAGCTTTAGAGCCTGAGAGTGTTCTCTGGCTAACCCACCCCGGCCTTACACCCTTCTGGCTGGAGGCCAGTCCAGAAGTCTTCAGCATTCCCCATTCAGCCCCGTGGCCCAACAGCATGCCCAGTCCTTTGCTGCAAACACAGCAGATCTTCTGCCACCATAATACATCTGATAGGGCTTCACCCACCATCCACGATATGCATTAACCGAGAAAAGTGTTTGACTATCCAACCCCCAGGCCTCTGTCCATCTGACATACTGCATAATCTGTCCCAGAAGAGTGAGAAGACTTGACAGCTAAAGGCAAGAGAGTGTCCTGGATATGATCCTGGAAATGGAAAAGGTTGCTAGTAGAAAAACTGGTGAAATCTGAATAAAGGCTTGAGCTTAGTTAATAATACTGTACCAACGTTGGCTTCTTAGTTTTGAAAAAAATACCAGGGCAGTGTGAAACACTAACATTTGGGGAAACTAGGAGAGACGCATTGGAGAATTCCAATTTTTCTTTATAACTTTTACAATATAAAGTTATTACAGCTGTAGGATGAAATGTCTTATAGATATCAATTAGGTCTAACTGGTCTATTGTATCGTTTAAAGTTTGTGTTTCCTTGTTAATTTTCTGTTTAGTTGATCTATCCATAGGTGTGAGTGGGGTATTAAAGTCTCCCACTATTATTGTGTTATTGTTAATTTCTCCTTTCATACTTGTTAGCATTTGTCTTACATATTGTGGTGCTCCTATGTTGGGTGCATATATATTTATAATTGTTATATCTTCTTCTTGGATTGATCCTTTGATCATTATGTAGTGACCATCTTTGTCTCTTTTCACAGCCTTTGTTTTAAAGTCTATTTTATCTGATATGAGTATTGCTACTCCTGCTTTCTTTTGGTCTCTATTCGCATGGAATATCTTTTTCCAGCCCTTCACTTTCAGTCTGTATGTGTCCCCTGTTTTGAGGTGGGTCCCTTGTAGACAATATACATAGGGGTCTTGTTTTTGTATCCATTCAGCCAGTCTATGTCTTTTGGTTGGGGCATTCAACCCATTTACGTTTAAGGTAATTACTGATAAGTATGATCCCGTTGCCATTTACTTTATTGTTTGGGGTTTGAATTTATACACCCTTTTTGTGTTTCCTGTCTAGAGAATATCCTTTGGTGTTTGCTGGAGAGCTAGTTTGGTGGTGCTGAATTCTCTCAGCTTTTGCTTGTCTGAAAAGCTTTTGATTTCTCCTTCATATTTGAATGAGATCCTTGCTGGGTACAATAATCTGGGCTGTAGGTTATTTTCTTTCATCACTTTAAGTATGTCTTGCCATTCCCTCCTGGCTTGAAGAGTTTCTATTGAAAGATCAGCTGTTATCCTTATGGGAATTTCCTGTTATTTGTTGTTTTTCCCTTGCTGCTTTTAATATTTGTTCTTTGTGTTTGATCTTTGTTAATTTGATTAATATGTGTCTTGGAGTGTTTCGCCTTGGGTTTATCCTATTTGGGACTCTTTGGGTTTCCTGGACTTGAGTAATTATTTCCTTCCCCATTTTAGGGAAGTTTTCAACTACAGCTCAATTCCAGAAAAATAAATGACTCGATCAAAAAATGGACCAAAGAACTAAATAGACATTTCTCCAAAGAAGACATACAGATGGCTAACAAACACATGAAAAGATGCTCAACATCACTCATTATCAGAGAAATGCAAATCAAAACCACAATGAGGTACCATTTCACGCCAGTCAGAATGGCTGAGATCCAAAAGTCTACAAGCAATAAATGCTGGAGAGGGTGTGGAGAAAAGGGAACCCTCTTACACTCTTGGTGGGAATGCAAACTAGTACAGCCACTATGGAGAACAGTGTGGAGATTCCTTAAAAAACTGGAAATAGAACTGCCTTATGATCCAGCAATCCCACTGCTGGGCATACACACTGAGGAAACCAGAATTGAAAGAGACACATGTACCCCAATGTTCATTGCTGCACTGTTTTTAATAGTCAGGACATGGAAGCAACCTAGATGCCCATCAGCAGATGAATGGATAAATACACAATGGAGTATTACTCAGCCATTAAAAAGAATACATTTGAATCAGTTCTAATGAGGTGGATGAAACTGGAGCCTATTATACAAAGTGAAGTAAGCCAGAAAGAAAAACACCAATACAGTATACTAACGCATATATATGGAATTTAGAAAGATGGTAACAATAACCCTGAATATGAGACAGCAAAAGAGACACTGATGTATAGAACAGTCTTTTGGACTCTGTAGGAGAGGGAGAGGGTGGGATGATTTGGGAGAATGGCATTGAAACATGTATAATATCAGATATGAAACGAGATGCCAGTCTAGGTTCGATGCACGATACTGGATACTTGGGGCTGGTGCACTGGGACGACCCAGAGGGATGGTATGGGGAGGGAGGAGGGAGGAGGGTTCAGGATGGGGAACACATGTATACCTATGGTGGATTCATTTTGATATATGGCAAAACCAATAAAATATTGTAAAGTTAAAAAATAAAATTAAAAAAGAGTAAAAAATAAATAAATAATGAACAAAACCCGATGTTTTCTTCAAATAAAACAAAATGTTTTTTCTTCAAATAAAAACAAAATTTTTACACACTCTAGAGATAAAAATTTAATGTTTAAATTAATTTTTTATTTATCAAATATATCTGAATTGGTTTAACTTAGTATGATTTCATATAAGTCTTAATAATTCTTATTTGTGAATTGTATTTTCTATGGTTTGTTTATTTAGTAACCATTATTCAAATTTGAAGTAATTCATCAATTTTGTTTTTGTTATTGATAATGATGCTGATATTAAACAGTGATAAAGTTCAATGCACTTGATTTTTTTAAATAAAGTAAAAATTTTTGGAAAAAAATTATTACAAAATAAAAAGGTTGTATAAAAACAAAAGAATTAGTAGAATGCCACTTCTAAATTTAGATTATAAAAAATGACTTCCATCCTGCTCACCCCTACCCCTAGAGCCCTTTCTCTGGGGAAGCATGTTGCCATGCTGTGAGTAACTCTGTAGAGAGGCCCATATTTCAAGGAAGTGTTGTCTCCAGTCAACATCAAGCAAGGACCTAAAGCCTGCCAAGAGTTACATAAATAAATGCAGAAGTTGATTCTCATTCAACGTAGCCTTGCAATGACCATAGATCTAATTGACACCTTGATTTCAACCTTGAGACATACTCAGAGGTATCCAACTAACCGTACCTGGATTCCTGACCAAGAGATGCTCTAGGAAAGTATTCATAGCTAACAAAATGTAACTGTCTTCTCCATCCAATGGAGATGACCAATCAGTTTCTGAGTTATGATAAAAATCAGTTACCAGAATAAGAAAGGAAAGTTATACCACAAGTTAAACTCTAAGTTATTTTTGACCACATAAACCTACCTTTCAGGTACAGAGGATAATAATAGATACTGAAAACATAAGCCTGGTCCAGAATTATTTCCCTAACAAAATTGAAACTCTAAGAGGTACAAATGGAGTAAAACCAAGCTAACATGAATTCAATGTTTACTGTATCTGTCCATCATACAGATGCTGACAATGACAGGCTTATAACTGTGTTTTAAGTTCTGTTTACACATCCGTGACTTAGGAGAAAAGAGGTTTCAGTTATACTAAAAGTTCTTTGCAAATTTTTCCCAAAATGGATTACTAGGTTAGTCTAGTCATTTAACGTTAAGCTTGATCATAGAGATGTATAAAAGAGGTAGCTGAGATCTAAAGCAATTTTTTTAACTTTCTATTTTTCAGTGACTAAAACTCTGTTCTGTTCTAAATACTGATAAGACTAATTAACTTCATATAGGCTAAAATTCATATTAAGTTTAAAACTAAAGGTCTAGTGAAATTCTCTACTTTATTCCTAATAATCAGTATCCAAAACAATCTAATCTACACCAAAAGTTAGTTTCCTGTTAGTGATGCTTCAGTTCAGCTCAATGCAGTCGCTCAGTCGTGTCTGACTCTTTGGGACCCCATGAATCGCAGCACGCCACGCCTCCCTGTCCATCACCAACTCCCGGAGTTCACATAGACTCAAGTCCATCGAGTCAGTGATGCCATCCAGCCATCTCATCCTCTGTCGTCCCCTTCTCCTCCTGCCCCCAACCCCTCTCAGCATCAGAGTCTTTTCCAGTGAGTCAACCCTTCATATGAGGTGGCCAAAGTACTGGAGTTTCAGCTTTAGCATCATTCCTTCCAAAGAAATCCCAGGGCTGATCTCCTTCAGAATGGACTGGTTGGATCTCTGGTGCTTAGTAGATATTATTTTCCTCCTTTAAAACTAAGTTCTAATTATGTAATCTCTGACAGCAGGGAGTAAGACAGAAAGTGAATTATTTAATACAGGAAAATCTGAATAAGAAAATTATTAAGAAATTAAATTGAAAAAGTTATGACTCAAGTGAAAAAGTTAGGTATCCCTGAAACATCAGGAAAGCAATTCAGTATCTGGAGAAATGTAAGAAAATTGTGTCTATTATCAAGAATACAATGTGTTAATGGGCAATTTAGTAATGTCCATCAAAAATTTAAATCCATAAACCCACTGAACCAGCAATTCAACTTCCGGAAATGAAGAAACATACAAATCTATATGTAGAACGATATGTCCATCATAAGAGTTGCTCCAGCCAAAGGATGAAAAAAAAAAAACAAAAAACAAACAAAAAAAAAACCCTATACTGCTGTACTTTCTATACAAGAGCAAACAAATTCTCACTTAAAGAATAAGATTAACATATATGTATTGACATCCGTGGTATATTAATAAGCAAAAAAGTGAGCTGCATAACATTATCAACATATGACTGCCTTGAAGTATTCTTCCTCACATAGCTATATAGCTTGTTTCCTCACTGCCTTGAGGTCTGCTGCTGCTGCTGCTGCTAAGTCGTTTTAGTCATGTCCGACTCTGTGCGACCCCATAGATGGCAGCCCACCAGGCTCCCTTGTCCCTGGGATTCTACAGGCAAGAACACAGGAGTGGGTTGTCATTTCCTTCTCCAATGCATGAAAGTGAAAAGTGAAAGTGAAGTCGCTCAGTCGTGCCCAACTCTTTGCAACCTCATGGACTGGAGTCTGCCAGGCTTCTTCGTCCATGGGATTTTCCAGGCAAGAGTACTGGAGTGGGGTGCCATTGCCTTCTCTGCCTTCAGGTCTAAGCACCTGAAACAACCTTCTCTTACCGCCCATATGAAATACAACACCCATACACTACTAACCCTATGCTATACCTTTCCATGCACTAATATCCTTTATTTTATTATTTTTCTTTCACCTGGCATATTACAGGTGCATTTATTTGTTCATTATCTGCCTTCTCCCTGAAGAATATAAGCTTATGAAAGCAGGGTCATGGTCTGTAACCCCAGTTTTAAAAACAAGGCCTAGTGCAAAACTAAGATCATGACATCTGGTCCCATCACTTCATGGGAAATAGATGGGGGAAAAAAATGGAAACAGTGACAGACTTTATTTGGGGGATGGGGCTCCAAAATCACTGCAGATGGTGATTTCAGCCATGAAATTAAAAGATGTTTACTCCTTGGAAAAAAGTTATGACCAACATAGACAGCATATTAAAAAGCAGAGACATTACCTTGCCAACAAAGGTCTATCTAGATAAAGCTATGGTTTTTGCAGTAGTCATGTATGGTTGTGAGAGTTGGACTATACAGAAAGCTCAGTGCCAAAGAATTGATGCTTTTAAACTGTGGTGTTGGAGAAGACTCTTGAGAGTCCCTTGGACTGCAAAGAGATCCAACCAGTCCATCCTAAAGGAAATCAGTCCTGACTATTCATTGTAAGGACTGATGTTGAAGCTGAAACTCCAATACAGACCCTGATGCTGGGAAAAATTGAAGATGGGAGGAGAAGGAGATGACAGAGGATAAGATGGTTGGATGGCCTCATTGACTCAATGGGGATGAGTTTGAGTAAACTCTGGGAGTTGGAGATGGACAGGGAAGACTGGTGTGCTGCAGTCCATGGGGTCGCAAAGAGTTGGACACAACTGAGCAATATGTGAACTGTGAACCGTGAAGTTGCTGATGTTCAAGCTGGTTTTAGAAAAGGCAGAGGAACCAGAGATCAAATTGCCAATATCCACTGGATCATGGAAAAAGCAAGAGAGTTCCAGAAAAACATATATTTCTGCTTTATTGACTATGCCAAAGCCTTTGACTGTGTGGATCACAATAAACTGTGGAAAATTCTGAGAGACATGGGAATACCAGACCACCTGACCTGCCTCTTGAGAAATCTGTATGCAGGTCAGGAAGCAACAGTTAGAACTGGACATGGAACAACAGACTGGTTCTGAATAGGAAAAGGAGTACATTAAGGCTGTATATCATCACCCTGTTTATTTAACTTTTATGCAGAGTCCATCATGAGAAACGCTGGACTGGAAGAAACACAAGCTGGAATCAAGATTGCTGGGAGAAATATCAATAACTTCAGATATGCAGATGACACCACCCTTATTGCAGAAAGTGAAGAGGAACTCAAAAGCCTCTTGATGAAAGTGAAAGTGGAGAGTGAAAAAGTTGGCTTAAAGCTCAACATTCAGAAAATGAAGATCATGGCATCTGGTCCCATCACTTCATGTGAAATAGATGGGGAAACAGTGGAAACAGTGTCAGACTTTATTTTTCTGGGCTCCAAAATCACTACAGATGGTTACTGCAGTCATGAAATTAAAAGACGCTTACTCCTTGAAAGGAAAGTTATGACCAACCTAGATAGCATATTGAAAAGCAGAGACATTACTTTGCCAACAAAGGTCCGTCTAGTCAAGGCTATGGTTTTTCCTGTGGTCATGTATGGATGTGAGAGTTGGACTGTGAAGAAGGCTGAGCGCCGAAGAATTGATGCTTTTGAACTGTGGTGTTGGAGGAGACTCTTGAGAGTCCCTTGGACTGCAAGGAGATCCAACCAGTCCGTTCTGAAGGAGATCAGCCCTGGGATTTCTTTGGAGGGAATGATGCTGAAGCTGAAACTCCAGTACTTTGGCCACCTCATGCAAAGAGTTGCCTCATTGGAAAAGACTCTGATGCTGGGAGGGATTGGGGGCAAGAGGAGAAGGGGATGACAGAGGATGAGATGTCTGGATGGCATCACTGACTCGATGGACATGAGTCTGAGTGAACTCCAGGAGTTGGTGATGGACAGGGAGGCCTTGGCATGCTGCAATTCATGGGGTTGCGAAGAGTCAGACATGACTGAGTGACTGAACTGAACTGAACTGAGCAACTGAACTGACTGACTGAGTGCATAATAGCCAATCAATCACTATTTGTTGAAGAAATAAATGGATTAATGAATTACTATGAGCAGATTAGGGAAGTAACTACCAAAGAGTTAAAAGGTATTCATTTAAGAGTTAAATGATTTACCTGAATTCACACAGCTTCTGAGAACTGATCATACTAGTTTTTCCAAGTCTGAGCCTGTGCAGCTAACTATTTCATAACACAACATCCCCTACATATGGTCACACTCTCCTCTCTTCTCTTGAAAAAGCATGGCAGTAAGAATTTGGCTGTCAAATGTCCCAGTTCATAGCACATTATCACCATCATTAGACTTTGCAAGATTCTGTTCTTTTTTATTTTTCTCTTCACCGTAAGAACTCTCACTGCTGCCGCTGCTGCTAAGTGGCTTCAGTCGTGTCCGACTCTGTGTGACCCATAGATGGCAGCCCACCAGGCTCCCCCGTCCCTGGGATTCTCAAGGCAAGAACACTGGAGTGGGTTGCCATTTCCTTCTCCAATGCATGAAACTGAAAAGTGAAAGTAAAGTCGCTCAGTCGTGCCTGACTCTTAGCGACCCCGTGGACTGCAGCCTACCAGGCTCCTCCATCCATAGGATTTTCCAGGCAAGAGTACTGGAGTGGGGTGCTATCACCTTCTCCAAGAACACTCACTATGCTTTGTTTAAGTACATCTTCTTTTTTAATTTTCAGCAATAGATTTTATTTGTAAACTGAACCTTTAATCATGTATGAAGGCCTCTGAAATAGATTTTCTTAGGATAGACCCATTTTGGCCAACTCAAAAGTGAAAAATCAGAACTTTTGTACAGGAAAATCTTCAATAAACCCAAGGAATGCTTTTCACAAGACACAGACTGGACCCTCAGTTTTTTGTTCTACAGGCTGTTGATTTGACTTCATTCTACCACATCAAGATTTGCCACAATAGTTAGGGGAAGGCAGAGGAAAGATAAAAGTCACCCAGACAACAATATATTTAAATTTGAAAGTATTCACTGTTTAATAACTGACCAGATTACAAAAATAGTCATGGGAGATGCTTCAGTTCATCCTTATAATTAATAAGCTTGTTGATCTGGTCTTCCCTATGGTCAACATCTCTCAGTTCAGTTCAGTTGCTCAGTCGTGTCCGACTCTTCATGACCCCATGAATCGCAGCATGCCAGGCCTCCCTGTCAACATCTCTACCTTCTACAAAATCAGTGGTCTTTTTATTCATTCCACCTTGTGGAGAAGACAGTTTGAAGGGCCACAGGAAATTGTTTGCTCCTTTGAAATAATTTGCAAAAGTTTAGATCTCCTGAATCAGATCCTCCATGCAGATGATGCCATATTTGCCAAGAGAAAGAGCAATCAATGAGTTATCTGTCAGGACAATTCATTTCTTATTGATTTTGCCATAACCATGCTTTCAGATCAATTCATTTACAGACTTCAGATTTGGGTACTCTCCCCCACACACAACATATGTTAGATCATACAAAAATCAAGGGAATTCAAAAAAAAAAAAAAAAAAAAGACTCTACTTCTGCTTCATTGACTACACTAAAGCCTTTGATTGTGTGAATCACAAAAAATTGTGGAATATTCTTAAAGAGATGAGAATACCAGACTACATTACCTGCCTCCTGAGAAACCTGTATGCAGGTTAAGAAACAACAGTTAGAACTGGACATGGAACATCAGACTGGTTCAAAATTAGGAAAGAAATACATCAAGGCTGTATATTGTTACCCTGCCTACTTAACTTATATGCAGGGTACATCATATGAAATGCTGGGTGGGATGACTCACAAGCTGGAATCAAGATCACCAGGAGGAGTATCAAAAATCTCAGATATCAAGTGATACCACTTTAATGGCAGAAAGCAAAGAGGAAATAAAAAGCCTCTTGATGAAGGTAAAAGAGTGAAAAAGCTGGCTTAAAACTCAACATTCAAAAATGAAGATCTTGGCATCTAGTCCTATTGCTGCTGCTAAGTCACTTGAGTCGTGTCTGACTCTATGTGACCCCATAGATGGCCGCCCACCAGGCTCCCCCGTCCCTGGGATTCTCCAGGCAAGAACACTGGAGGGGGCTGCCATTTCCTTCTCCAATGCATGAAACTGAAAAGTGAAAGTGAAGTCGCTCAGTCGTGTCCAACTCTTCACAACCCCATGGACTGCAGCCTGCCAGGCTCCTCCATCCATGGGATTTTCCAGGCAAGAGTACTGGAATGGGTTGCCATTGCCTTCTCCTCTAGTCCTATTATTTCACGGCAAATAGATTGGGAAAAAGGGAAATTGTGTCAGATTTTATTTTCTGGGCCTCCAAAATCAATGCAGATGGTGACTGCAACCACGAAATTAAGACACTTGCTCCTTGGAAAATAGCTATGACAAATCTAGACAGTATATTAAAAAGCAGAGATCATTTTGCCAACAAAGATTTATATAGTTAAAGTTATGGTTTGGCCCATTTTTTGATTGGGTCGTTTATTTTTCTGGAATTGAGCTGTAGGAGTTGCTTGTATATTTTTGAGATTAGTTGTTTGTCAGTTGCTTCATTTGCTATTATTTTCTCCCATTCTGAAGGCTGTCTTTTCACCTTGCTTATAGCTTCCTTAGTTGTACAGAAGCTTTTAATTTTAATTAGATCCCATTTGTTTATTTTTTGGAGAAGGAAACGGCAACCCACTCCGGTATTAATGCCTGGAAAATCCCATAGACCGAGGAGCCTGGTGGGCTACAATCCATGGGGTCGCAAAGAGTCAGACACAACTGAGCGACTTCTGTTCTGTGTGTTTATTTTTGCTTTTATTTCCAGAATTCTGGGAGGTGGGTCATAGAGGATCCTGCTGTGATTTATGTCAAAGAGTGTTTTGCCTATGTTCTCCTCTAGGAGTTTTATAGTTTCTGGTCTTATGTTTAGATCTTTAATCCATTTTTAGTTTATTTTGGTGTATGGTGTTAGAAAGTGTTCTAGTTTCATTCTTTTACAGGTGGTTGACCAGATTTCCCAGCACCACTTGTTAAAGACATTGTCTTTAATCCATTGTATATTCTTGCTTCCTTTGTCAAAGATAAGGTGTCCATAGGTGCATGGATTTATCTCTGGGCTTTCTATTTTGTTTCATTGATCTATATTTCTGTCTTTGTGCCAGTACCATACTGTCTTGATGACTGTGGCTTTGTAGTAGAGCCTGAAGTCAGGCAGGTTGATGCCTCCAGTTCCATTCTTCTTTCTCAAGATTGCTTTGGCCATTCAAGGTTTTTTGTATTTCCATACAAATTGTGAAATTATTTGTTCTAGCTCTGTGAAAAATACCGTTGGTAGCTTGATAGGGATTGCACTGAATCTATAGATTGCTTTGGGTAGTATACTCATTTTCACTATATTGATTCTTCTGATCCATGAACATGGTATATTTCTCCATCTATTAGTGTCCTCTTTGATTTCTTTCACCAGTGTTTTATAGTTTTCTATATATAGGTCTGTAGTTTCTTTAGGTAGATATATTCCTAAGTATTTTATTCTTTTCATTGCAATGGTGAATGGAATCATTTCCTTAATTTCTCTATTTTCTCATTATTAGTGTATAGAAATGCAAGGGATTTCTGTGTGTTGATTTTATATCCTGCAACTTTACGATATTCATTGATTAGCTCTAGTAATTTTCTGGTGGAGTCTTGAGGGTTTTCTATGTAGAGGATTATGTCATCTGCAAATAGTGAGAGTTTTACTTCTTCTTTTCCAATTTGGATTCCTTTTATTTATTTTTCTGCTCTGATTGCTGTGGCCAAAACTATGTTGAATAGTAGTGGTGAAAGTGGGCACCCTTGTCTTGTTCCTGACTTTATGGGAAATGCTTTCAATTTTTCACCATTGAGGATAATGTTTGCTGTGGGTTCATCATATATAGCTTTTATTATGTTGAGGTATGTTCCTTCTTGGAGAAGCAAATGGCACCCCACTCCAGTACTCTTGCCTGGAAAATCCCATGGATGGAGGAGCCTGGAAGGCTGCAGTCCATGGGGTTGCTGAGGGTAGGATACGACTGAGCATCTTCACTTTCAATTTTCACTTACGTGCATTGGAGAAGGAAATGGCAACCCACTCCAGTGTTCTTGCCTGGTGAATCCCACGGACAGGGGAGCCTGGTGGGCTGCCATCCATGGGGTCACACAGAGTTGGACATGACTGAAGTGACTTAGCAGCAGCATGTTCCTTTTATTCCTGCTTTCTGGAGAGTTTTTATCATAAATGGAAAAAATAGGCCAAAAAACTAGACATTTCTCCAAAGAAGACATACAGATGGCTAACAAACACATGAAAAGATGCTCAACATCATTCATTATCAGAGAAATGCAAATCAAAACCACAATGAGGTACCATTTCATGCCAGTCAGAATGGCTGCAATCCAAAAGTCTACAAGCAATAAATGCTGGAGAGGGTGTGAAGAAAAGGGGACCCTCTTACACTGTTCATGGGGATGCAAACTAGTACAGCCACTATGGAGAACAGTGTGGAGATTCCTTAAACAACTGGAAATAGAACTACCATATGACCTAGCAATCCCACTGCTGGGCATACACACCAAGGAAACCAGAATTGAAAGAGACATGTGTACTCCAGTGTTCATCGCAGCACTGTTTATAATAGCCAGGACATGGAAGCAACCTAGATGTCCATCAGCAGATGAGTGGATAAAAAAGCTGTGGTACATATACACAATGGAGTATTACTCAGCCATTAAAAAGAATACATTTGAATCAGTTCTAATGAGGTAGATGAAACTGGAGGCTATTATACAGAGTGAAGTAAGCCAGAAAGAAAAACACCAATATAGTATACTAACGCATATATATGGAATTTAGAAAGATGGTAATGATAACCCCGTATGCGAGACTGCAAAAGAGACACAGGTGTATAGAACAGTCTTTTGGACTCTGTGGGAGAGGGAGAGGGTGGGATGATTTGGGAGAATGGCATTGAAACATGTATAATATCATATAATAAATGAATCACCAGTCCAGGTTTGATGCAGGATACAGGATGCTTGGGGCTGGTGCACTGGGATGACCCAGAAGGATGGTATGGGGAGGGAGGTGGGACGGGGGTTCAGCATGGGGAACACGTGTACAGCCATGGTGGATTCATGTTGGTGTGTGGCAAAACCAATACAATATTGTAAAGTAATTAGCTTCCAATTAAAATAAATAAATTTAAATTTTTTAAAAAGAATAGTTGATATAAAAAACAATAATGAACTTCTAAAAAATTCTGGCAAAAACTAAATACTTATAAAAGTTTGATAGAGATGGTCACACGTATGACAATAGTAAGTTATCTAAAAAACAATAAAAAATGTCAAAATAAAAAAATAATAATAATAAAGTTATGGTTTTTCAAGTAGTCATGTATGGATATGAGAGTTGGACCATAAAAAAGGCTGAGTGCTAAATTCAAATTTTGGTGCTGGAGCAGTCTCTTGAGAGTCCCTTGGACAGCAAGAAGATCAAACCAGTCAATCTGAAAGAAATCAACCCTGAATATTCATTGGAAGGACTGGTACTGAAGCTGAAGCTCCAATACTTTGGCCACCTGATGTGAAGAGCCTACTCATTGGAAAAGACCCTGATTCTGGGAAAGACTGAGGTCAAGAGGAGAAGGGGGCAACAGAAGATAAATGGTTGAATGGCATCACTGACTGAATGGACATGAATTTGAGCAAACTCTGGGAGACAGTGAAGGACAGGGGAGCCTGGCGTGCTGCAGTTCATGGGGTCGCAAGGAGTTGGACACGACTTAGCGACTGAACAACAATGTGACATATGGTTCCCTAATTCTCAGTGTCTTAAGTGAAGCCTTGTTGAACTTCACACAGGTGCCACTGAAGATCTGACAAAGGTGAAGACACTGTAACACCTTTAGAATCTTCGGGCTGACACCGTTGATACCTCTTATCCTGATGACAAATGCCAACTTGGGTTCTACAGGTACACAAAAGTTGCCGGCTTTTCATGCCACCCTGGTCATTTGACTTTCAGTTCTTAAAGCTGCCTGTATTCCTTGTGATAGGGCTTAGCTTTCTCACAGATAAGCTTCCTCCTTGCCTCTCAAAGCAACATTTGGGGAAACTTCTTTCCCAGGCACTTGATCATAAGCTCTATGAAATTCTTTTGCTCTTTCTTAAGGGTTTCTAGCACAATAGAAACCTTCTTTTTCTTCTCTTCTGTACCCTCCATGGTTCTGGCTGGGAAAGAGATAACTACATCTGCAGATATGTCTTCTTGAAAGCTAGGCAATCCCATGGTACATATGTGGGTTTTATTTCTTTATACTGTAACATTTTTTATTTGTTCATTTATACAAGCTACTGACTTACTCTTAAAGCTTATCAGATCCATTCTCACAGCTACTGCTGTGGCTGCTTTCAGTGGTTACATCAGAGAACACTGGCCAGCAAACATTAGGAAATTGTGTATTACAATTGTGACTCTAAAAAAGAGTTTTCAAAAAGATTAAGTAAGCCTTCCTTGGTTCCGTCCAACAGTTCTCCCACTTTAAAAGGAAATGTCTCTGCTATTTTGTCCAAGGATCTTACCTTTTAGCAAAATAGAGTCCTTAGTGCCTCAAGCCAAAAATGAAAGTCCTAATTTGGTTACTTATTTATGTCAGAAATAGAAAATATATACTTTGCCTTTTTTTACATTTGTCCCCAAGGCACCCAACACTGACCCTAATGTTGGAGACATGTTAGTTTAACAGAGGAACCTTGATCCAAACATCTAGACATAAAAACAGGACTGAATAGGGGAGGGTTAGGAGCAAGGTGAAATATATATATATATATACATACACACACACACACACACACACATATGCATACAGCTGATTCATGTTGTTGTACAGCAGAAACTAACACAACATTGTAAAGCAATTAGACTCCAAGTAAAAAAAAAAAAAACAGGACTGAATGTTCACACTTATTTGGCCTTAAGATATTGCCAATTAATAATGGAGAGGATGAGTTATAAGCACATATGTGTTTTTATTGACATTTTATATTTGTTTTACACTACTACTAGTCATGAATAACTCTTGTTGTTAAGGCCTTTTGCCTGTTCTGGGAAACCTTGCATACATTTATGAGTAGTTTGTATCCTTTGTTAACTCAGGACCTCTCCTAACAAAAGGAGAGCACTCATTTGCTGCCTGCCTGACACTCTTATTCTTATTTATCCACAATCAGAACTCTTTTTCCTTTTGCTTGCTGGGATCAAAACAACTCTTGGCAATTTTTCTTAGGGCGTATTTTTCAAAATTCCATTCTTTGGATTTGGTTCATAGTAGCTCACATACTCGAAGAAGGCAATGGCACCCCACTCCAGCACTCTTGCCTGGAAAATCCCATGGATGGAGGAGCCTGGTGGGCTGCAGTCCATGGGGTCGCTAAGAGTCAGACACAACTGAGTGACTTCACTTTCACTTTTCACTTTCATGCATTGGAGAAGGAAATGGCAACCCACTCCAGTGTTCTTTCCTGGAGAATCCCAGGGACGGGGGAGCCTGGTGGGCTGCCGTCTATGGGGTCCCACAGAGTCAGACACGACTGAAGCGACTTAGCAGCAGCAGCAGCAGCAGCTCACATACTATAATGCTTCCTGAAGCAGTTGGGACTTTGCTGACAGAGTTTAGAAAACTGTGATTGTGTTGACAACTTTATGCTGTCCATATAATTCAGCCTTGACCTGCAGAGCAACACTCAAAATAGGACAGAAGTCTAGACTCCACAACCACTTAATCTTTGGCCTCACTACTAAGGCAACCAACAAGGGCACCAATTAGCGGTAGATCTGAAAGTGGGTTTGGATAGCTTTTTTCAAAGTCTGCAAAAGATCAGATGCAGGGAAAAAGCGGGGGGGGAATATGTAGGGAGACTATCTCAGGGTTATTTCTTTGATAAAAAAAAGAAAAAATCAGAAGTTCTCTCTCCTCTAGGCTTTTAGCTTTCTATTACAAGAAATAAGAAAAAAGAAAATTGAAAGAGAAGTTCCTAACAAGTTATATGTTATTTCTCTTTCATAAAATGCTTATAGACATGCTCAAATGACTAAAACTCATTTAAATTCATTGAGTTTTTATTATCTATTTTTTATTTGTCACTAATAATGACATTACAAGGCTGGATCCCTAAATCTTTCTTCCTTTCAAATAACTTACTATTTAGGATGTGTAGAGACTATCAAATAATCAAAACCATAAACATACTTTACCTCAGTCATTCAACTGAGTCATTATTACCATATAATAAGGTTGTGAGTCTTGTTCTTTCACTACCTTATTTCTAATTCATTAGAAAACCCATTTTGTTGTTTTTCATTTATCAAATACATTTGCTTGTTGTTCTATGGCAATCTCTCCTTGACAGAGGCATTGACTATAATAGTGAACTGAATATATATAGATATATAAACTGCATAGGTTAAAAGTATGGATATTTTACTCACTTTTACTCCCTGCTCTCATTTCAAGTAGGAATATTAGAAGTACATGTGGGAAAATGTGTCATCATTCTTACTCTGCTATTACTACTACTACTAAGTCACTTCAGTTGTGTCCGACTCTGTGCGACCCCATAGACAGCAGCCCATAAGGCTCCCCCGTCCCTGGGATTCTCCAGGCAAGAACACTGGAGTGGGTTGCCATTTCCTTCTCCAATGCATGAAAGTGAAAAGTGAAAGTGAAGTCGCTCAGTCGTATCCGACTCCCAGCGACCCCATGGACTGCAGCCTACCAGGCTCCTCCGTCCATGGGATTTTCCAGGCAAAAGTACTGGAGTGGGGTGCCATTGCCTTCTCCATCTTACTCTGCTACTTCCTAGCTATGTGTCCTTGGGCAAGTCACCAACTGTCATTCAGTGTCATTCAATTTGTTCACTTGCCATATTCTGGACAGAAAAATCACTTCATGTCTAGGTTAACTATACCAAAGTGAATCTTTAGCAATACTATGGGAAAAAAAAGCAGCAGTGGTGGGGTTGGTGGAAAACAATTGCAAATTTTTTCACATTTTTATGATATATAAAAACAATTATACAGCATGATGCTAATAAGGCATGACAGTATACTGTATTTTGCAACCACCTTTTTCTATCATTATAACACCTGTGTTAATGTAGTGTCTCTTAAAGATAAAGTGAGACTAAAATTTCTTTATGAACTGCCTTTTTTCTCTATAGTTTTCTAAACTAATCAGATGTTCTTAAATTTTAACACTGAGATACACGAAGTTGGTACACGACAAGAATATTACAAGTTGGAAATAGCTAAAAATCATGTTTTTAACTACTTTTTACAGTCACAGGAAACATAGTTTTGAATAAGAATGTGTATATATATGTATACATGCACATATGTATAATTATATGTATACATATACACGTGTATAATTATATATACATATGTGTATACACAAATATAATTTACATTAGAAAGTACCATCACAGATTAAACACTACAAATATTTCTCAAAGGCACATATGTCTTTTGTTGGAAAAACACTGGAATTAACAAAGCCAAAGAATCACCTTCTAACAGAAAATTAAGCTTTTTATATCTAATGGATCAATAGAATGCTTTATTTTTCTAGTTATTATTTTCATAAAGCAGTCTCTTACCTCTCAGCCAACTAAGAAAGAGAGCTCAAAACACAGTGAGTGGTATCCTACTGCTCAACAAAGGGCTATTCCCCACTAAAGAAGCTGAGAAGGGCCACAACAGTGATGGCACGTAAGCCATGACATGCTTTTGGTGTTAACAATTTATCATGCACATCCAGTCTCCACTTCCCCTTTGAAATCCTTTTGATTTTTTTTTAGAGCAAAATTTGCCATAAATGTGATGAGAAGTCATTGATTTGTGTTTACCCTCTTGCTGCTGCTAAGTCACTTCAGTCATGTCCGACTCTGTGCAACCCCATAGCGGGCAGCCTACCAGGCTCCCCAGTCCCTGGGATTCTCCAGGCAAAAACTCTGGAGTGGGTTGCCATTTCCTCCTACAAAGCATGAAAGTGAAAAGCGAAAGTGAAGTCGCTCAGTCGTGTCCGACTCTTAGCGACCCCATGGACTGCAGCCCACCAGGCTCCTCCGTCCATGGGATTCTCCAGGCAAAAGTACTGGAGTGGGGTGCCATCACCTTCTCCCCTCTTAGTAGTCCCATTTCATTTGTATTTTTTGTGCCTTAGATCTTCTCTGTCCTTGCAGGGCAGAAACGAGTTCTTTGATAGGAAAGGGTACTCTTGTCTTGAAATGCTTATATTATGTTCCCCAAAGAGGGAGAGAAAGGGAAGAGGGTGTTGAGGAGGTACATGTGGGGAGACTTCCTCAAAACTGCAAGCAGGCCTGCTGTGAGCAGGTCTCCAGGGAAGAAGAAAGAGATACAGAGACTCACTTCCCATTCTCTGAAAGCCTTAGGACGGAACATCAGGAACTCACAGGATAATGTTTGGATCATTTAGAGATGCTGGACACCAGAAATGAGAATGTCTAACACCAGCAAAACATCTTGTCCCCACTTGGGGATCTTTGCTCAACCTTGGGGACATGGAGGAAGAAATCCCATAATAACTGAGATCAAAACCTCCCCACCTCAGCCAGGTGGGATGGGTACTTAAATTTGGATTATATATTTAAAGAATTAAAATTTCTCATACATCTATGGCTTCAGTTTCTTACCTATTGAAATCTGATGTTTCATAATAAACTCTTACACCCTCTCCTTGTTAGTCTTCTGTGCCATTTCTTTCATTTCCTTCAACATCATCCCCTCAAAGGACAATCTATAGTCCCAGCCTTTCTACACATCTGAAACAATTTATTCTTATCTCCTTTACAGTCAGGTTTCTACCTCAATACCATAATAAAACACATTGATGGTGATCACCACTAATCTCTTCCTTGTCAAAACCAAAGCCTTTTCCCCGGCTCTCTAATAGACCTTCTGTACACTGCATCCCCCTTGTCGTTATCTTCTTTCCAGAATTTGTCTCTATAACTCATTTGCCTCCTCTTCCTCTCCCTACCCCTTAACTGCTACTCCTTCCTAGGATCTTTGACCCTTTGCACTCATTCCCTATCTGATATCTTTGATTTTCAGTTACTTCAAACATTACTTTAGTGTTGATTATGTTTATGGAAGTGAATACATAAAATCTTCCTATTGCCTCTCAACATCAAATCATACACATTACTACCAAGAAGGTATCTCCAACTTCATACCCTTCTGCCTCATGAAAACTTGTAGGCTTCAAGTTGCAGCTTTCTCTTGCTTTTCTCCTCTCTTCATTTTCATTAAATTGATTAGAAAGGTCCATCTCATGAAGATAGTATCAAGGGTAACATGCAAGGCAGATGAAGACTAGAATGAGTTACTCAGGCCAGTTTATTATAGGTCATTCAGAGAACTCTATTCATGTTTTCTATTTTTATACATAGACCATCAGGATTTATAAGATCTTCCATTCTCTTTCTTCAACTATCAGCCATATGTCCATGACCTTGGGAACCACACGCTGATGTCTGCACTTTACATGGCAGACACTGTCAATGAGGCCCCTGAATAACTGTTTGGAGACCCTCCCTTATCATAATTTTTTGTGTGTTAAGTTCAATGAGAGTTCAGGACTTATCTATGACAGAATTAGCATCACTCTGACAAATACAGGTAATAGAAAACTGATGTTTAGCTCAACGAAATAACTTACACGATCACAAAGTTAGTCATATCAAAATTTGAATTAGTAAACAGGCCCCATTAATCCCCAAATCCATTTTCTTTTCTCTCAGCTATGGCTCATCAATTTAAGTTTTTCAACTGCCACCTGTATATCTTTTATCCCAAGTGCATGCTTCTCTTAATCAGGACAAGACAGGATCTCTCATTTTCTGATGCCCTGGCATCTATATAAAACAAGCAAGCAGAATGGGTGAAACAGCTTAAAGCAATTGACAATAAAGGAACATGAGCCATTAAATGTACTAATCATCTTCTTGAACTTAGTTCTCAATTATGAATGACCTATATCACAATTACTGGAGATTTCAGCTTGTTAAAAACAGATTCCCAAGCCTCATTCCAAACCCACTGCTTCAGAATTTGTGTTTTGCTTAACTTTTAAAACCTACATCATAAGCAATTCTGATGTATACCACAGTAGAGAACCAAGACTAATTATCCTAAATTCCATTCCCTTGTTTAAGAACACTATTTGATTGATCCTCACAAATCAGGGCATCAACAAAAATGCAGTTATCCTTTAAATTATTGGTTCCACAAACTTGAAAGTTAATGGAGGTTCTAACATAAATGATGAATTGTGAAAAAAATGATTTGTGATCCAGAACTCAGGAGTCCATTTCCCATAGTACCACATTTTCTGTTACCACTTTTACTTTCTTATTACCTATGCATAATGGCTAATAACTACTAACATGTGAAACAGACTTATCACTATGCAGAAACTTGCCGCAGATACAACTTGGAAGAGTATTTTCTTCTGGAATTCAATCATCCAATTTGCAATATATTTTTCAATGAAAAATATTTGACATAACTGAGATTTGGGGGTCTTGGGACTCTTCCCCATGATTTTGTTGGTGTTTTGCTGTGAAGGTGATCTACCTAAAATACAACATAAGCAAACATGTAAATGTGACTAAAATTCTTTTTCCACCATTTATATGATGAATTAAAGCTCAGGGTGCTCATCTGCAGTGTGTGAGCTATACCTTAGATATATTTGTCTTCACTTTTCCAAGTGCAAAGAAAACAAATGCCTTTCACATGGCTCCTAAGCCAATATATAAAGCAGGTCGAGTCCAGCTGCCTTTCTGCTAGATTACCACAGACCATCTGGTTGGTGGTTATCCCACATAGAGAATGCCAACACATATCCTAAACAATAAAATATTCACACAAATATCTTTTTATCCAGGGGAAATAAAAATTTTAGGTATGTCAAACCAACCAGTCCCTTACAAAAGTGTTAATCTATGCAAACCTCACTATACTGTATCTTCAAGTTCATGTCCCATCACAATTTTCACTTAGACCTCACACAAGCAGCTGATATATTATAGAAGATTATTAAGAATATAACAAACTTTTATAATGTTTAAGAGCCATGATTCTAATGGATATTTAGGATGACTTGGCTTGCTTTTTTTGGTCCAATTTATAGATTTTTTAAAAACTAAGTATCTGAT
This sequence comes from Bos grunniens, assembly GCF_055505025.1. Lineage (NCBI taxonomy): Eukaryota > Metazoa > Chordata > Mammalia > Artiodactyla > Bovidae > Bos > Bos grunniens. The sequence continues at coordinate 98,508,411 of NC_141171.1, read as the reverse complement.
ACTGCTTAAATGGGTATCTGCTAATTAATGAAAATAGTATAAGGTTTGGAGAGTTTTCTCAATAAAGCAATAATTTTTCCTAAGTAGTTAATTTAGATAAGCTAGACAAACATGAATATTAAAATATCAATGTAAATTTTCCATATTAACTAAAAGGCAATTGTGGTATCCATTGAAATCAGGATAGAAGTGACCCGGTTAGCATGATCTAACTGTGTTTACATCAGGCATCGGTCATGTTTACTTCATTAACTGAGAATCTATCAGAACAACACAATTAATTTACTAACACTTATATCAGCATTTGTTTTGGACTGAAAATCAACCTGACTATAAGGAGTATCGAATATTTCCCTTTCATTGATGAGTTATTCAGTTCAGTTGCTCAGTTGTGTTCAACTCTTGCAACCCCATGAACTGCAGCACGCCAGGCCTCCCTGTCTATCACCAACTCCCGAAGCCTACCCAAACTCATGTCCATTGAGTCGGTGATGCCATCCAACCATCTCATCCTCTTTCATCCCCTTCTCTTCCTGCCCTCAATCTTTTCCAGAATCAGAGACTTTTCAAATGAGTCAGCTCTTTACATGAGGTGGCCAAAGTATTGGAGTCTCAGATTCAACATCAGTCCTTCCAATGAACACCCAGGGCTGATCTCCTTTAGGATGGACTGGTTGGATCTCCCTGCAGTCCAAGGGACTCTCAAGAGTCTTCTCCAACACCACAGTTTAAAAGCATCAATTCTTTGGCACTCAGCTTTCTTTATAGTCCAACTCTCACATCCATACATGACTACTGGAAAACCCATAGCCTTGATTAGATGGACCTTTGTTAGCAAAATAATGTCTCTGCTTTTTAATATGCTGTCTAGGTTGGTCATAACTTTTCTTCCAAGGAATAAGCATCTTTTAATTTCATGGCTGCAATCACCATCCACAGGGATTTTGGAGCCCAAAAAAATAAAATCAGCCACTGTTTCCACTGTTTCCCCATCTATTTGCCATTAAGTGATGGGACTGGATGTCATGATCTTGGTTTTCTGGATGTTGAGTGAGTTCTGAATGAGTTATTAGAACTACAGAAAAATCATTTTACAATAAGGGTTTTACTCACATGTAATTTGCTATCACATTGTTTTTCCTCATACACTAGTTTTAAATTAGCTTAACATACTATTCATATACCTACATCTATTTTTTTAACAGAGAAAATAAAAGAGCATCTAGGCACCAGTATGTATTGTATATTAAAATCTGCTTCAAGTTTTGTCCTGCTCATTCCTTAGCTGCCTTCCAATGTGGCCAGATGAAACCAGCCATTACATAATGTCATAAAACTTCGCCCTTCAAGTTAGTAAATATTAACCTCACTTGGCCTGATTCAAACAGTTAAAATTAAACCAATTGAGCTTGCAAAGTTAAATCATGTTTCAAATACAAACATTTTAGCTTATCAAATTTTCATTCTTTCTCTTAAATGAAACTATTTGTTCCTGATTATAAAACATAAAAATCATTTTCCCATTATGAAATATTTCCTGTACATGTAAATATCCTTGGATAGCTTAAGAATGAGTATGAAAATATTTATATGGAAAGTGTGATGTGACAACTTTGATTGAGGTAAGAATCAGAAAATTTGGGTTATTGCCACTCAACTGGTCATTCAGGACTGGAGAAATGTAAAACTCTGTGGACCTGAGTGTAAGGAACGTTGAACAAAATCTCTCCATTTCCTTGGGACAATGATATTCTAAATTTAAAGATGTCTAAAGACACTGATTCTGGGAAAGATTGAGGGCAGGAGGAGAAGGGGATGACAGAGGATGAGATGGTTGGATGGCATCACCGACTTGATGGACAGAGGTTTGGGTAGACTCCAGGAGTTGGTCATGGACAGGGAGGCCTGGCGTGATGCAGTTCATGGGATCACAGAGTCAGACACGACTGAGCGAGTGAACTGAACTGAGCCATCTAGAAATATGATGTTACCTAGAACAATCACTGGCATATCAAAGTTCAAATTCTAGTTTGAACACAAACATAGAAATCTGTTTCTTCATAAATGTATCTAATTTCATTCTAAGATAGCAACTGGAAGGAAAGACTAAGTTTAATGAAAGATTCAAAGTCCTACCCTATGTTTTAACTATTCTTAGCCTCTGACAGTTGGAAGAATATATGTTTACTACCAGAAATTTATGACAAAGCATACTACAAAACTCTGGCACTTCAGATAGGATTGAATGTATGAGCACTCAAGGAACCTACAGTCATTTTTTTGGCTTGACAACTAGCTGTCACACTTATGAAAGTAACTGAAGAATTGTCATACTGTATGATGAAATACAGACTCTCCAGTTTTTTTCCCCTAAGAAAACATTCATTTTTTAAAAAGTGAGAGATTGCCAAAGACGGCATCCAAAAGATTCCTGGCAATATTGCCCTCAAAAAACCCTGCTTTCATTAGTTCTGCTGGTACATGCCATATTGAAGCTATTTAAAAAGCACTCATTCTTTTACTATGTACATTGCAATACCATATCAAGATCCATGAAAATTCTTTGTTAATATAGGTCAGAGGTGCATATAAACCTGACCATGATTTAGTACATCTAAGTATAACCCACTTTCCCCAGGCAATATCATTCAGCCAGCAATGAAATCACATATTATTTTCTGTAATTCACTCTACTCAAAGATTTTGGGGCTTTGATCCAAACTCATCAGGTACCTGACAGAATACCTGAGAAATTATTTTCTTTCCTCACTTCTTCCACTACTTGCCTTCCTTAACAAGATATTTAAAAATTCAACAATGTGTTTATATAGAAACAGGAGAAATTAAACCCTTCAAGAAGAAACAATTACCTAATTTAATACTTAATCTTTTGAAATCTGTGGTTGCAGCAATCCAATGGCACTTCCTGGTGGAAGCTTCCTGAGCCACCTACTCAGCCCCAGTTCTACCAGGTCATGTGAGAAAGCATTCTGGTTATACAAATACTCACACCTAGATTAAAAATCTCAACCCATGATTTGAGAGAATAGCATTGAAACATGTATATTACCATATGTAAAATAGATGACAAGTGTGACTTCAATGCATGAAGCAGGGCACCCAAAGCTGGTGCTCTGGGACAACCCAGAGGGATGGGGTGGGGAGGGAGGTGGGCAGGGGGGGTTCAGGATGGGAGGACACATGTACAGCCATGGCTGATTCATGTCAATGTGTGGCAAAAACCACACAATACTGTAAAGTAATTAGCCTCCAATTAAAATTTTAAAATTCTCAACCCAATCTCTTATTTTCTGTGTGGCATTATTCAGTAACATAGGATGTTAAAGAGCAATTCATTGAACATGTCTAATGGGATTGTTGTTTTTCAGTCGCTCAGTCATGTCCAACTCTGCAGCCTCATGGATTATAACATGCCAGGCTTCCCTGTCCTTCACTATCTCCCAGAGTTTGCTCAAACTAATGGCTATCAGGTGTTTAACAAAAGCACTATCACTGGAGAAGTGAAAATTTTCACTGCATGTAAATCGTGAACCATATGCTCAAATATTTTAGAAATATTCACTTTTAGCATCTCATTCAACTAATTAAACTTGAACCCTAGCCCTGTCCAACTAGAACAGCAGGAAATTCAATTTCAGATATTAATGCCCTGCACACATTTATGGTCACACCAGAATTCCTATAGGATCACACCAAAATTATGCAGTGATAAGAGGAAAAAAGGAAGAGGGGCTCTTTAATCATCACTGTATCATGGTGCCCACTTAAGCAGCCCTCAGCTTTGTATTCCATGTGCCAGGAATACAGGCATCTGTATTCCCAGGCCCAGTTTCCTCTTGAGCAGATCCGCAGAGTTACCATTTCACAGGTCTTTCACCCTCCCCAACCATAAGCACATGTGGAACTCAGGTTCCCTGTGACTTTAGAACTCATGGCTGCAGACCTATTCACTCCCATTTTGAACCCCACTCGTCCTTCTTTCATTCAAAGATTCTCCACCACTTCCCTCCACCTGCTCCCTTCCAGGGCCTCTGATATTATCTTTGCCAAGGATTTGCATGTTTCCAGAAGGCCATGACTGAATTCACCCTGGATGGCTCTGCCCTGAAAGTGTGCCTCGTGCAACTCAAAGAACCTAGTGGTTTACCTGCAACATGAAGAGAAGGGGGGAGAAAAATGATTCACACTTCTTGAAATCAGGAAAGTATTTGTTTTGTGTTGTTTTTATCTCTGGACTTAGCACAGTGTTTGGCATGTCGTGCTAAATAAATGTTAATGACAGATAACCGAATCAGTGAGTAAGCAAATAAGCAAGCAATGGCAGGACATTTTTGAGACCCTAAGCCAAATAGTTGTTTTTCTCTGAAAAATATTATTGATTTCCTGTGGTTCTCCATCCATTGAATTTGTGGCACTTGTGGTTTCAAGGGGAAGCCTGAACAGGCTGGAACAAAGAAGCTAACTAACTGCAAAAAATAGAAAAAGGTCTTAAACTCACAGCAAGCCAGTCATCTGAAGGTGTAGTATTTGAAAGAATTTGAAAAAGAGGGGATATATGTATACGTATGACATTTATTTTGCTATGCAGCAGAAAATAATATTGCAAAGCAACCATATTTCACTAAAAAAATTTTTAAAGGAGAAGGCACTTAATATTTAAATAGATTTGCTGTGAATTTCAAAATCTCTTGGCTTTGAAAATGAGATCAGACCCTGGAGGTCTAGAGCAGAAGTCAACAAATATTTTCCATAGAAAGCCAGATAGCAGATACCTTAAGCTTTGTGGGCCATAGGATTTCTATCAAAACTGTTTAACTCTGTCACTGTAGCATAAAATCAGTATAAGTATAGTTAGTAAAATGTCACAAAAACAGACAGTGGGCCAAACTTGGCCCATAGACTGTAATTAGCTCAACTTTTGGTCTAAAGTGTAGTTATATAAATACTGACCACAAAATAAAGCAGAGGTGAGATACAGTACGAAAGTATTAGTTGCTCAGTCCTTTCAAACTCTTGGTGATTCCCCGCCTGCAATGCAGGAGACCCGGGTTTGATCTCAGGGTTGGGAAGATCCCCTGGAGAAGGGAATGGCTACCCACTCCAGTATTCTTGCCTGGAGAATCCCATGGACAGAGGAGCCTGGCAGGCAACTGTCCATGGGGTCACAAAGATCAGACACGACTAAGCGACTTTCACTTCACTTCTTTATGATATAGTATCAGGGTAGTTTTCCATTTCAACATAAAAATAATCCCTTCCTAGACTATGGAAAAGCCTATAGAGAAAGGGAGAAGTGATATTTACTCTAAAAATAAATATTTATAAAAATATTACAAAAAAAAAACAGGGACCTCTGTTCAGTGTTATGTGGCAGCCTGCATGGGAGGGGAGTCTGGGGGAGAATGGATACATGTATATGGATGGCTGAGTACCCTCGCTGTCCACCTGAAACTATCACAACATTGTTAATCAGCTATACTCCAATATAAAATAAAAAGTTTTAAAACATACTGCAAAAGATAAAAAGTCTTCAAAAAACTAAGGATCCAAAAAACAGAAGGTACTCCTCTCTCTTTTGCTGTCTCTCTGGCTCAACTCTGAAATGTAGAAGTGAAAGTGAAAGTCGCTCAGTCGTGTCTGACTCTTTGCAACCCCATGGATTGCAGTCCATGGGATTCTCCAGGCCAGAACACAGGAGTGGGGTAGCCTTTCCCTTCTCCAGGGGATCTTCCCAACTCGGAGATCAAACCCAAGTCTCCCACATTGCAGGTGGATTCTCAGGAGGGTTGATAAATATTCTAGGCCAAAAGTTGTGCAGCTACAGGGTAATACAAACAGCAGCAGCAGCAACAACAACAAAAAGAGCTTCTATGCACCTGCCATGGAATTGCTGTGCTCAAGGTGAAAGGGCTCCATAGCAGACAACTCAAGGTACACACGCTAAGGCTGGAAAGGGGTTGAGAAGATGGCTGAGCATCAGATAAGCTGCTTTTGTGAGGGCTGAGGGCTGATGGGTAGGAAAGATGTTCCTCAGAAGCAACAATCATACATAACTAGTACTGAGAGAAAGACAAGAGCTGTGGGAACCAGAGTTGACATACAAAGGGCATCCATAACCCCCAGGGCAGGCACTGACAGCAAGACAGCTCTCCCCACCACCCTGCTGTACTCAGTTACTTCCATACTGGAGGCCACCTTGAGGAGGACCAGAATACGTGAGAGAGGAAGACCGCCCGAGAGGGCCCAGGAACATGGAAGAGAGCAGACATCCTGGGCTGAATGAAATAAACAAAAATGGTATTTTCAAGGCAAGTGAATGACTAACCTTGAAAGGTACATTTCAAGCTTCTAAAACTAAGGTGTGTTCAATTAGAGTGAAAACAATTCATAAGCATCTCACTTAGTCAAAGAATAGGCATTTGCACTGCTCAGGGTTGCTGTCTCAGTAGTGCCACTGGAGGCTGGTTCATGAGGTTCTCGCCAAGCCCTTTCATGCAGATATAAGAATTCTAGCCAAGAGTTCTTTTAAGTTACATAGCATCTCAGTATTGTTTTACTATGTATGCATGCATGCTCAGTAGCTCAACCGTGTCCAACTCTTCGCAACCTCATGGACCTTAGCCTGCCAGGCTTCTCTGTCCATGGGGTTCTCCAAGCAAGAATTCTTGAGTGGGCTGCCATTTCCTCCTCCAGAGGATCTTCCCGACCCAGGGATTGAACCTGTGTCTCCTACATTGGCAGGCAGATTCTTTACCACTGAGCCTCCTGAAAAGCCCATTGCTTTAACTACATGAGTTGCCAATTCACTCAACGTAAGCTGTCAATAGTTATATGAGGTGGACACCAGTATCATGCCATTTTTTATAGATAGAAACAGAAAAGCTAAAGCATTTGTCTAAGGTCAGAGTTAAGTGTAACAGAGGCAGGTTTCTCCCTGAACCATTATTAAAATGCTTCCAAAGGAGATGCCACCTCTTTCTTAGAGGATTCAAAGGAGCTTTGCCCATTTTCTTCCTATTTCTGACAGTCACAGCAGGGTGAAGCTTTATAGTGACAAACTTTCCTCCTAGAATTCCCGGAATTCAGTTATTCACAGGAATTAGAATCTGTAATGAATTGCTCTTCAGAAGCCCTGAACACAAACTTTTAAGTCATAGATATAATTTACACACACACACACACACATATTATTGATATATAGCAAGATAGGTATATAGAATCTATATGTCTTTAAGTTATAATTAGGTAATATTGTTAGCTTTCAACGTGAGTAAACTATAAAACTCTAGCCAAAACCCTATATTTCCTTGAAACTAAGCTGCATACTTTAGAACCAACTGCAGAGAGTATGACTGGTGAGACAAAGGTGAGGAAAGCATGCAAAGAGCTCCCTGTGTGCCTCACTGGCAACCACTCAAGGCTAAAAGGCAGGTTATAGACACCTGGTGACGAGTGCATACTTGAGTCCTGCACGTACAGGCAGCTTTTTAAAGTTCAAAAACTTCTCCAGAGTAAAGAATTACACAAGGTAAAAAATAATACCAGCAACTGGAACTGACCTGGTCACTCAGGTCTGTTTCTGTAACCCAGTCTATAAACTAGGCTTTCAGGGTTCCTTAGGATTTCAGTATGACCTAGCCCCATCCTAGTGCAAGCAGTCTTGTCACTACTGGTACTCTGAAAGCCAGCACACGAGGGCCAGTGTGCAGGTCTAGTCCAATCTAAAATCCTCTGGCTCTATCCTGGAGCAGAGTTCAGTCGTTAAAAAGTCAAAGCAGCACCGATTTCCAGAAGTCCTTGAAAGTTAACCTTAGAAATGGCAAATGGACGTCATTAATGTCAATCCCAAAGAAAGATGCCAAGACTGAGAATTTTTATCACCTTACAGAATGAAAAGAGTAACTGCACTTGTACATGTAGCTATTTTTAAAGCCGAAATATGTTACTGTCCCAGAATTTCAGGCATTTCTAAGAACTTATTTCATAGACCTAACATAATGGTAAAAAAACAAAAATTGCTTTCTTTCAGTGTATGTGGTTTGCCAACAGATATTATAATCAAGTAGAGACTTTATCACCAAAAGAAAATGAAGCAGTTGTTGCTGATGTACATATATTGTCTATCACCATTTCCCCAAAGAAAATCACCTGATATCTGATATAGAAGATTCTTCAAAGAATTTAAGACGAGGTTAACCAATTAGAGATGGAAGGGAAATGCTATACTGTGGGCAAAAGAGATCCTTTTGAAGAATACGCTGTCATATTCTTCACTTTTTCAGGGGCAGCTCTACCCCTGTTTTGAGCACATACTGAAACAAAGGGAACCAGTATGCCTCACTACTCTGAGATCCTACTGGGGCTTAGAGAACTCCCTATGAAAAGTTGAACTTTAAAATAAATGGATAGCTGAGTGTAAGGGGTTCTCACTGGGAAGGTAGAGAAACATCTTGGAAGGCACTGTATTTTTATTTTCAAATAAGATTGTAAAAAATCCTCCAATATCCTTACCTATTGTAGTTTTACATGCTTCTGTTCAAAACTTTTAGTATACAATACACAGTCAATTGTTAAGCTATCAGATTTTTTCTCAGGACTGATGTTGAAGCTGAAGATCCAACACTTTGGCCCATCTGATGTGAAGAACTGACTCACTAGAAAAGACCCTGTTGCTGGGAAAGATTGAAGGCAGGAGGAGAAGGGGACGACAGAGGATGACACGGTTGGATGGCATCACTGACTCAATGGACATGAGTTTGAGTAAACTCTGGGAGCTGGTGATGGACATGGAGGTCTGGTGTGCTGCAGTCCATGGGGTTGCAAAGAGTCAGACATGATTGAGCGACTGAAGCAAACTGAAACATTAATCTCATCCAGGAAAACAAAACACACCCTTACAGAAACATCCAGAGTGGAGTTTGACCAAGTTACCTGGACACTATGGCTCAGCTAGTATGACACAAAAATAAGCGTCTAAAAGTTCATTTTTAGAGTCATTTTAATGTTCCAGTTATATGTATCAGGTGTGGTATGATTGTGAAATACAGAGAAAGGTTCCTAGAACTCATGCATGTGCTAAAAATTAGCTTTAAGACTTGTATTCAATCGCTTCTTCATTTACATTGGAATATCATTTGTTACAATCAAATGTTAACTTGAGATACTGTTTTCTGTTTGAAGTTATTTCTAAGATAGCATAACTTTGCCAGCAGGGATAATTTACTGATCTACATGAAATATTTAGAATGTTCACATCACTGCCACAGCAAGATGACATTTTGTCAAGATCAATAAGGTCCTTCATTTTTCTAAAGTATGCAACTGAAGGTTAGAATTTGCTTGAGCATTTTTCCCTACTTAAGATACATTTTAAGACATTAGAATGTTATTGTAGCCCCAGTTACTAGTCAGTACCCATACTTTCTTTTTACATTTAGCAGCAGACTTCCCTAAATACCATCGTTAATCATATCTATGTGCTTGACAGTTTTCCTCAACAATACCCTTATTCACATCTTCCCCAGAGTCTCCAAAGTATCTTTGACACAAAAAACAGTCAGGATATCTTATAGATAGGTAGGTAGGTAGATAGGTAGACAGATGATAGATCCTTCCCAAGCCAGAATCTCATTTGCCTGTAGCCTTAGCACTTACCATCTGACATGTAATCAAAAACAGGATAATGTCAGCCTATTACAGTTGGGGTGCATATTTTGGTTGCCCACCTGAACAGCAATTGAAGTAAGAAAGCACCTTTCTTAAAGTAGTGTAAAGAATACCCCACTGTGGATTGGTCCAGCAGCAGACTAAGGACTGAGTTAGTCCCAGCTAGATTTGAACTTCCATGATGTTAGAGTGGATCATGGTGTATGTGGTATGATGTCCAGGAGCTGGAGAGATTCCAACTGTTGGCAGAGAACGAAACAAAGGGATGGACGTAAGAGAGGAGAGAAGGGCAGAAGAGGATGGTGCAGGGCAGAGAGAAAAGCAGGGAGGGAGGGCTGGTTTGCACTCAGGATTGATACCCTGTCTACAAGCTACATTCTCTTAGCTTTCCCTGCTGAAACGAAAACCTCCATAGTGAAAAGTAATTGTGTCTACAATAACTTCGAATTGACAGGCAAGTCACTACTTTAAGACGGTGAATAAAGAAAGTTAATGGATACCCATGAAAGCAGTGCAGAGGAGGAAAGCTTGTGAATCTGAGAGCATGCTGAAGGCAAATTCACTCATTTCACAGTTGCGCTGGGACGAGGGGCGAACGCTGACTACTCACGCACATTTCCAGCCAAACGGTACTTCGTGCTGAGGGATGTTAAGTAAACACAGGATTGGAAGCGTATTTGATCTTGTGACAGATTCCACTCAGGTTCAGCCAGTCTGAGTTACAACATGAGCCAAGGGTACACGAAAGCATAGGCACAGTAAGTGTCATCAGTAAATGCACAGAGAAACCATTTCTCACATGTATGCACTACATTAAAAATATGTGCAAATACCTTAATAAAATACAAGTCAATTTTAAAGTGCTACTGCGTCGATAGTAGCAGTGTACTGCAGAGCTGAGGAAACAGTTTAGAATCAATCTGAATTTGAATTCCAGCTTCCACACCTAAGGCAAGTTGTAAACCTCTCTGTACTTCAGTATCATCACATGAAAAAGGCACATATGAGAGTTGAGGTGAAGAGTAAGTAACTTAAGGTTGTTTATGCTTATGTGTCTGGTATTTGTGTCACTATACAAATGCCATAAGAGTTTTTACCATTATGTATCATCCCCATTAATGAATATATGAATGTTATAAGCAGTACTTTGCCAACAAAGGTCTGTCTAGTCAAAGCTATGGTTTTTCTGGTAGTCATGTATGGATGTGAGAGTTGGACTATAAAGAAAGCTGAATGCCGAAGAATTGATGCTTTTGAACTGTGGTGTTGGAGAAGACTCTTGAAATCCCTTGGACAGCATGGAGATCCAACCAGTCCATCCTAAAGGAGATCAGACCTGGTGTTCATTGGAAGGAATGATGCTGAAGCTGAAACTCCAACACTTTGGCCACTGATGTGAAGAACTGACTCACTGGAACAGACCCTGATGCTGGGAAAGACCGAAGGCAGGAGAAGGGGACGACAGAGGATGACATGGTTGGATGGCATCACCAACTCAATGGACATGAGTTTGAGTAAACTCCAGGCGTTGGTGATGGACAGAGAAGCCTGGCATGCTGCAGTCCATGGGGTCACATAGAGTTGAATACAACTAAGCGACTATCACTTTCACTTTCTTTCAAAGCAGGAAAAACTTCAGGAGTACACTCACAAACTACTGACAACTGTTATGCATGTAGAAGCAGTGCACACATACATCCATACTGCTGCTGCTACTGATGCTAAGTCACTTCAGTCGTGTCCAACTCTGTGCGACCCCATGGACTGCAGCCTACCAGGCTCCTCCGCCCATGGGATTTTCCAGGCAAGAGTACTGGAGTGGGTTGCCATTGCCTTCTCCCACATCCATACTGGCATCTGTACTTATTAAATCTTTCAGCCAGCCTTTTTTCAAATGATCTGCTGTATTCAATAAACCCTGGACTGTCAAAGATAGGTAATTTCCTTTACTTTGAAATTAAACCAAAGTTATATGATTGAGGCAAATTTAATTAACTATTATACTCATATATTAATATTTGAGCCATTTGTTTCTGCAAATTCAAAAACATTCTCTCCTTTGCCTTAAAAATTGGGTAATGGAAATCATTTAAATTTCTGTTCAATTCCTGAGTCTTCTCTTAGTGTGCTTAAAATGACTTCAAATAATGAAGCTAGAGAGATGTGAAAGAAGATTAACCAGATACCAAGCCAGTCTCACTCTGTTTAACTGCATTTTCTGTCTGTCTTTACATCACTAGAAGAAAGGGAAAAAACTTAAGATTACAATATGCCTAACTTCCTGTGATATTGTCTTGAGAACCATTCTCAAGAGCTGAGAAAGCAGGGTTAAACATTTATACAAATAGCGAAGGTTGCAGATGATCTTCACTCAGAGGAAGAGAATTACAGACAACTTGGAAATTGTGCAGTAGAACTCACTCAATAGCAAGATGTCCTTGCTTAGCAAGGTGATTCATTTTACCAGAGGAACACAGTAAATGTTATTCTAGATCACCTGGAGAACAAAATGGTAAATGAGTATAATGATTAGTTATAAATATTCATGGAATTGGGCAATTATACCCATAACCATTGTTTTTTCTGTCTTTTTAGAACTAGATTGATTACCATATGAAAACCACCCCTCCTTGAAAGAGTCCTTTGGATTTAAGCATTAACATTTGGCACAATTCCTCTTGCATAAAATGTATAATAACTAATTCAAAATTCTCTACCATCAGAAGATGGTATGGAGATTCCTTAAAAAACTAGGAATAAAGACACCATATGACCCAGAAATACTACTTACTCCTAGGCATATACCCTGAGGAAACTGAAATTGAAAAAGACATATGTATTCCATTGTTCATTGCAGCACTATTTAAAACAGCTAGAACATGGAAGCAACCTAGATGTCCATCGACAGATAAATGGATAAAGAAGTTGTGATATATATACACAATGGAATATTATTCAGCCATAAAAAGGAATGCATTTGAGTCCGTTCCAGTGAGGCAGATGAACCTAGAACCTATTACACAGAGTAAAGTAAGTCAGAAAGAGAAAGATAAATATCATATTCTAATGCATATATACAGAATCTAGAAAAATGGTACTGAAGAATTTGTTTACAGGGCAGCAATGGAGAAATAGACATAGAGAATAAACTTATGGACATGGGGAGAGGGGAGGAGAGGGTGAGATGTGTGGAAAGAGTAACATGGAAACTTACATTACCATATGTAAAATAGATAGCCAATGGGAATTTGCTGTATGTCTCAGGAAATTCAAACAGGGGCTCTGTATCAACCTAGAGGGGTAGGATGGGGAGGGAGAGGAGAGGGAGGTTCAAAAGGGTTCATTTTCTGATTCATGTTGAGGTTTGACAGAAAACAGCAAAATTCTGTAAAGCAATTATTCTTCAATAAAAAAATAAATAAATAAAAATTAGGAGGCAAAATAAAATGAATAAATGTAAAAAAAAATTTCTACCACCAATTTGGTAAGAGCAAATGGTAGTAATATCATTGTCCAAAGTAGTTTGCTAAGGATGGAGACAGTGGCCTAGAAAGTACAAATACTATCAAAAATAGCAAGGGGAAAACATACCAATGTAACCACATATCAGTAGGAGTTTGTTTGGGTTGTGACACGTTTGTCAAGAAAATAACTCATACGTTCACCTCTGAGCATAACAGCTATTATGAGTAGGCATTACTGTAGTAAGCTGCAGCTCCCATAGAGTGAAAGGCAAAATTTATGAGCCAGAAAGGGAGAAAATTAAGACAAACTGGTTAGAAATACATTTTGGTGTAGGCAGGTCTTCTAATCCTTTGAATAATTACATCATAGAAAAAGCCTGCATTGAGGCAGTCACCTAGGGAAGCCCTAGAAATCAAAGATGTGCCATGGCAAAATTGCTCACTCCATAAAATAATAATAAATCAGAGTGTGTGTCATCACTAGATTAATCTACCTAAAAAGAAAATACACTCTTATCCCCACCACACTTAAACTCCTTCAAGAAAAACTCCAAATTCCATTGGCCTGGAATTATGTTCTTTCCTGGTCAGACACTGTTGTTTAGTCCCTAAGTCCTGCTGACTCTTTTGTGACCCCATGGACTGTAGACCACCAGGTTCCTCTGTCTATGGGATTTCTCAAGCAAGAATACTGGAAGCAGGTTGCCATTTCCTTCTCCTGGGGATCTTTCTGACCCAGAGATGGAACTGGCATCTCCGGCATTGGCAGGCAGATTCTTCACCACTAAAACACTTGAGAAGCCCAGTCAGACTCTGGTCACCACCAGCTTTTGAGAATACTCAACTGCTCAAGCACCATCATCCTTCTAAACACAAAAAGTTGACAAAGAACAAAGGGACTTTCCTAGCAAACCTGAATAAGTAAAAATGTATCAGGAAGTGATAGACCTTTCAGAAAGTATTTAAGAAGAGAATTACCTGAACAGAGAACCTATCCTAGGAACTAAAAGTTTGATAGCTCTTCCCTTTTACAAGTAGGAGTTTTAATGAGTTATCTGACAAATTGGAAACACTTATCTAGAAGCCAATACAAATGACCACCTACCATGAGAAAAGAAAGTGCAAGATTTTTTTTTAAATATCAATTCTACATATATTAAAAGCCTACTAAGTCGCTTTAGTCATGTCTGACTCTGTGCGACCCCATGGACAGCAGCCCACCAGGCTCCGCCATCCCTGGGATTCTCCAGGCAAGAACATTGGAGTGGGTTGCCATTTCCTTCTCCAATGCATGAAAGTGAAAAGTGAAAGCGAAGTCACTCAGTTGTGTCTGACCCTTAGTGACCCCATGGACTGCAGACTATCAGGCTCCTCCGTCCATGGGATTTTCCAGGCAAGAGTACTGGAGTGGGTTGCCATTAAAAGCCTACACACTATCAAACATAAAATAGACACATAAAGATTTACTTTATGACACATGGAACTATAGTCAACATATTTTAAGAAACTATAAAAGAATCTATTCTAATACATATAGATACATATATATTTCATTTTATATATATATAACTTCCTGAATCTCCCCACCAAGGTAGGAGATACAGGAGACATGGGTTCAGCATCTGAGTTGGCAAGATCCCCTGGAGGAGGATCTGTCCCAGTATTCCAGGGAAGGCTACAGTCCAGGAGGTTGCAAAGAGTTGGACATTACTATGCACAGCAGCATATATATGGGATGGCATCACCGACTCGATGGACATGAGTTTGAATAAGTTCCAGGAGTTGGACAGGGAAGCCTGGCATGCTTCAGTCCATGAGGTCACAAAGAGTCAGACATGACTGAGCGACTGAACTGAACTGAATATATATATCAATGTAACTGAATTGTTTTGCTGTATACCTGAAATTAAAACATTATCAATTATGTTTCAACTTTTAAAAAGCCTTCAAAAGTTAAGTCAGATCACTTAAATATTTAATAATAACTTAGGATTTTGTTTTTATTTGCATCCTTGAGGAACCTGTAAGGTGGGGATAACTTGTACAATGAATGACCATGATGACCAAACAAAACAGTAGGAATACAAAGAAGCATACAAAAAAGAGAAGGCAAGAAACAAAGTCACAATAAAACAGAGATCAAGAGAGTACTGGCCCAAGTGTCAAACTATGAGATTTCTGGCCATTAACTCCATTAATTCACATTTTCCTGATTCTCCAACACCTCTCCTTACTCCTTCTCAGTATCTCTTCTCTTTCTATTCCATCCATTTGTGAACCATTTCATCCTCTTTCTCCTATGCACATATTTTATGACTACAGTTTAAACTCCCAAAACATGTGTCCAAAGCTGAATTCCTCAACTCCTCTTTCTTCTGCATTCCCCCTCCCAGAAAAAAGATACCATTTACTCAGTTGACCAAGATATAACACCTCTTCAGCTTCAATGAAACTATTTTACCAAAGTCTTCATCTTTTGATGACAGCCTCAAGACTACCATCCCTGACTCCAGAATGCTTTTCTCCATTTTTCATACTATTGGTAAGTCAGTTTATCTAAAATGCAAATAGCTATTTTGATTGTTGTGGTCACAAGTGTGTCTGTATACATCTGCATGTCAAAATTCAGAGTGTTTATCTTAAATGTGTGTGGTGTACTGCATGTCAAGTGTATCTCAATAAAGTTGTAACCAAACAAATTTAGGTATATCTCTTCCATCTGTAAAATTCTTCATGATAAGCCTAAATTCATTACATGGCCCACAGAGCCCTTCATAAGTGCATTCTAGTTAACCTTTCTATGCTCATCTCTTGCCACTGTAGCTTTACAGTCTATCTGCACCAGGACCACTTCTAATTCTTCTAATGTGATGTTCCTACTAATTCCTTAAATGTTATGTTACTATTCTTTTCTCCTTCTCTTGCCCAAACAATTTTAGATGCTCCTCCTCTGCCAGGACATATTTGGTGGTTCAGTCACTAAGTTGTATCCGACTCTTGTGATCCCATGGACTACAGTCCACCAGGCTCCTCTGTCCATGGGATTTCCCAGGCAAGAATACTGGAGTGGGTTGCCATTTCCTTCTCCAGGGCATCTTCCTGACCCAGGGATTGAACCCAGGTCTCCTACACTGCAGGCAGTCTTCAGTAAAATAGTTTCATTGAAGCTGAAGAGGTGATATATCTTGTTCAACTGAGTAAATGGTATTGCATTGCATGCAGATTCTTTTTGACTGATCCACCAGGGAAGCCCTCAGGACGTATTTACTCCCTTCTGTTTCTCTGCCTCATCTACTTCTACTTCATCAGGACTTGGTTTAGGCAACATCTCCTTCAGAAAGTTCGCTCTGCCCTAATAGTGTGGTTGGTGCTCCTCCCACAGGCTCCAAAGTTCCCCAGGCACACTTGTCAATAACAACCCACTCTTTCCTGAGTAGAGCTTCAGTTCATTGGCTAAAGGGACCTGGTGTTAGTCATCCTGGAATCCTTAATTCTCAAGATGTTCCTGACACAGAGCAGGTATCTATTGCTTGTTAGTAAACTGATGTGGTGAAAACTGATTTATGGAATTAATTTGCACTGAGTGAAAGGAAAAACTGTGATTTGGCATTGAAGTAATTAATTATACTTAGTTCCTTTGAGGCGTATAAACAAAAGGCCAAAGAAGAGACCAATGATGGTAGTAGAAACAGTTCATAAATCATCCTAAGGGCTCAGAACAGGCTGACCCTGGCTCATTAGGTAGAAAGGTCACAGCCATGGGATTAACACAAAGAAACTCCTGCTCAGACTCCTAATGTCCTATCTATTTCTTCTCTGTCTGCAATATTATAGGAAGGGTAAGCATATTTAGGCACATCAATGTACATGCTGCAGACTGCATTTGGATGACTGGGGAAGAATACTGTACATATGAATGTCTATGTGCTACTTCTAAAAACAAACAACCCAATATGTCTTTAAGTATTTCTAAGCACATTCAGCAGCCAAAAAGACTTGGTTCTAACAGACTGAATAAATGATTATTGAAACAGATAAACCACTGTTCTGACAAAATAGGGTATTTCTCACTGCATTTTCTATACAATCAAGGCTCGACAAATGGAGATATCCTGTTTGGCCGACTCTACTATAGATGCTGTGTGATGAATTCAGAGTGGTAGGCAATGACAAAGCAAGGAAGCAAAGTACCTCAAAGACATTCAAATGCTAAAAAGTGCTGCCATATTCAGTAATTCATGAATATAGAGCTGTACTTACTGCCTTCCTTAGCCAAAGTTTAAATTTCTTCTTACTGGGAGATTTCTTTTTTAAAACCCATCTTCAATTCTGTGTTTAAAGAATCCAATTAAGAGTTCCTTTTTAGCTCTTTAAAAAACAAAATGGAGTGAGAAACTAGTATTGCTTATAGACAGTTCTATTGGTATATGGACTTCTTTCCGTAGTCCACACATATGAAAAAACATGGATCAAATATCAGAGTGCTTTTAATAAAAGGTAATGAAGGTCATTATCAGTTGGATAAATACTTATTAAAAATACGAGATTTTTCTGTGTTCAATAAGAATAAGAGGACATATAGAGCAATTTCTTCCGAGGACAAGATTTCATGTAGCCCCTTTCAGTCAAGAATTCTAGGTGTTTTACCAGCTTCCCCCACCTGAAAAAAATGGTCTTGAATCAGATAGACCACAACTAAAATATCTAAGGCCATTTCACTGCTGCTTCTATTAAGACATTTTATAGCTATCATAACTTGTGCATGGTGGAAAGCTCTTAGTCTGTCATATATATGCTTATAAGACAATGTAAATTCTGCAACATAAGTTAGGAGATTTAATAGAATTCTGCAAGTCTGTTAACAGTCCACACATCATTCCAACTCTAAAAAAGTGTAATTTCTTCAATACCTGCAACCTCATCTTTTCTGTAACTCAGTAACATAAGTCTTGTGCATGAAAATTCAAATAAAAGACAGAGGATAAGTACCTAGTAAATTTACTATAGATATGTAGAAAATAATTCTATTAAACTTATATTTACTTTTTTTGCATGAATAGACTAATAAACTTTATATTTAACTTTCCATGGATTTTAAAATCATTAAATGTGATTTTCAGTACCATATTCACATGCAGGATTCTCTGAAGATTAGTCTTATTCTAGCTCCCTTGAAAGCCATGTCTATGTCAATTCATTAATACCTCAGCTGGAGATCCCCTCGCCGTTGAGCTCTCTACAGAGAACCCTAAACAAGAAATTAGAGAGTATCACACGGGCCGCTTTTATCCCTGCCAATCCATAGAGCACTTTAATATGGACCAAGCGGTGCAGTACTAGTTCAGAATACAAGACTCAGACGTGACTCTGGTACAAACAGAAGGCTATCCAGGGGAAAGAAAAGTGAATAAATGATCACTAAATAAATCTGCTAATCAACGAAATGCAATGTTGTAAGTTCAGTAATACAGAAATGAATGAACAAGGTTCACTATTAGCATAGAGAAAGAAATAAAACACACAAGGTCAGGATAGTGAGTTAGCAGACTGTGGGACTGAATATTGCAGAATGGTTTGATTATGAGCATTAAAAAATATATAAGGGAAAAGATGTTAGCATCTGTAAGATAAAAAGCACAACAAAGAGTGTATCTGAAAATGCTCAAAAACAATCGATACTGCTGGAGCTTAGGTTTAATGCAGAGAGTTCAACTGGATGAAGGTTAGAAAGAGATGAAAGTGAGAGCAGATGGTATTCAATTGTTTAAATGCAATTAAATCCAATGGGGAAAGAGTAAGGTAAATAATATATAAGAACTCACTCCTTGCCAGGCACCCCTGTTAGTTCTGTTATACACATACTATCTCTTTATCCTTATAACCTCATTTCATCCTCATTAGACAGATGAAAAGATTAAAGCTCAGAAAGATTAAACAATTTCCCCCAGGCCATAAAATCCAAAGGTAGCAGAGTTTCTCCCTTTACTCTGGTAACATTGCCTTCACCGGATTTTGTAATATGGATTAGTTAGAGCCAAAGTGAACCAGGGACCGATACTTGATCAGAGCTGTGGTTCTGAAGCAGTAGCATCAGTATCACTTGAAAACATTCTAGAAATGCAAATTCTGACCCATCCCGGACCTACTGAATCGAACAAGAGGGGTAGGGCCCAACAACCTGCGCTTGAACAAGCCCAAGTGGTTATAACCCCCCGCTACAGTTTGAGAATACTCAAGTGTAGGAAAAGCAAGGGCATGCAGGAAACCTCTAAAGTATAAAAGAATTTCAGCCCAGGTTTCCCCCTCTGCTGTCATTACACTAAGATTTAAGGGCATCACCTGGGGCGTGCTGTCATTAGGGAAAAGTGATTCCCCCAGAAGAGGGCTTCCCAGTCTTCACCGTGCACATGAACTACCCAAAGAGTCATTAAGACAGATTTCCATGGAGTAGATGCAGTAACCTGAGATCGGCACATCTAACGTTGTCCTCGCTGACTCCAAGACCGCAGTTCTGAGGAGCACGCTGTGAAGAGCAAAGCCAGAGGACACAGAATTGCATTCTAGAGATACTGACTTCTAAATTTACAAGTCAAACAGAATGTTTTGTGAGTCACATCAGAGTGAAGCTGCTCAGTTGTGTCCGACTCTTCGCGATCCCATGGACTGTAGCCTATCAGGCTCCTCCATCCATGGGATTTTCCAGGCAAGAGTACTGGAGTGGGTGCCATTTCCTGCTCCAGGGGATCTTCCTGACCCAGAGATTGAACCCAAGTCTCCCACACTACAGGCAGACGCTTTACCATCTGAGCCACCAGAGAAGCAGAAAATAACAACAACAACAAAAAAACACCACCAAGAGAACTGAACCATTGGCAAAACACTAGCACACAATTGCCTTTTAAACTTCCCTAAAGCAATTTCTGTAATTATTTTCTAAAAGAGCCTTCGTGGAAGAAATTACCCTCAAACCCTAAGCCACACATTTCTGTATCTGCAAGTTTTTCCTTGTAACTCAAGTCCTCTGGCTCTGCTGCCAAGTCACTTCAGTCGTGTCCGACTCTGTGCGACCCCATAGATGGCAGCCCACCAGGCTCCCTCGTCCCTGGGATTCTCCAGGCAAGAACACCGGAGTGGGTTGCCATTTCCTTCTCCAATGCATGAAAGTGAAAAGTGAAAGTGAGGTCGCTCAGTCGTGTCTGACTCCTCTGGCTCTAAGGGAAGCCAAATTTCTTTCCCAGTCTCAGTGGAGATGAAGAACAGCTGACTCTAGGCTGTTTAAATATGTCCCTTCAATCAAAGTTGGCCCAAGTCACAGTTAGTTGAGACTTTGCCCCATGACAGACAAAGCTAATTATTTTATTTGATTGCCTGAGAGAATGACAAATGACACCATAATATCTGACCACAACCAACCAGAACCACTTAGTGAGACCTTTTAATGGCTTAATCACTGCTTCCTCAAAAAATCTAAGACAGCCAAACAGACAGCTAAGAGTTTTGAGATATAAAAGGGGCTGTTTTGACAAACATCCATCACATTCAAACGTGTCTCCACTGTGGTATTGACTGCTTTGTTAACTTTCACTTATAGTTCTAGCTCAAATCGATGACACCACTTGCCACTTTGCTACAATATGCAACATAGCTTTCCATCACAAAATAAAAGTAAAAGCTGCAAATCAAAGTGTTACTTGTATGGTTCACACACAAATTCTGGAAGCTTTCTTTGCAAATCTCCAAGCTAGAATGCAAGTGATTTATGATAAAGAAAACAGGATGACATGTCCTCAGTGGACTTGGGCACTCTCCCAATCATTTCTTTTTTTGTTTTCCTCTTTAATTCTGTATTTGTTTAATATCCCTTAGTTACTTGGACTGTCCTCATTTCAAAAGATTTATTTCAGTAGACACTTAGCAAAATGGTGCAGCAAGGACTCTGGGTGAAACACAGATCACATCTAGCCCAGCCCTTAAGAAAACTGAGGTGTGTGAAAGGCAGCAGAAGACGATGGCCAAGGAGAGCTTCCAGAAACACACCTGGGCTCATGTTTCATCATCTACCACTTAAATTTTCTAGGCAGGTTCCATCAGCACACCCTGCCTTAACTGCCCCATCTAATTAAAAAAAATAAGAGAAAAAGGCAATGGTAGTATTATTTTATGGTGAGATGATGAAAATTAGTTCTATTCAAAAAAATACCTAGAAGGAAACCTGGCACATTATAAATGGTCCATAGTTTAGCTGCAGATGACATGCACCTTACCCCAGAAACTCAAATCACCAGAGCGCCCCAAATACAGTCTTTTTCAGTTTGCTAAAATGAAAAGAAATTACTCTTTCCCCTCATTCCAAGTACGATGGAGCAAATTTACTTTCAATCAATCATCTGGCCACATTCAGTTTTTTATCTGAATTTGTTTCTAAGTTCTTAAAGGCTTACAAAATAAAAAAGCATCAAAAAGAAGGAAGGAGAAGAAGAAAAATATAGTTTCACTGCCCTCTGTCCTCAGTCTCCTGAATCAACCTCTTTAATCCTTAGTCTAAGCAGGTAGCAAACTGAGGTGCCCCCGACTCTTGTCTACAGGTCTCATTAGGTCTGGAGAGTTTCAACCACTTTCAGTTCAGTTCAGTTGCTCAGCCCTGTCTGACTCTTTGCAACCCCATGGACTGCAGGACACCAGGCCTCCCTGTCCATCACCAACTCCCAGAGTTTACTCAAACCCACATCCATTGAGCCAGTGATTGCCATCCAACCATCTCATCTTCTGTTGTCCCCTTCTCCTCCTGCCTTCAATCTTTTCCAGCATCAGGGTCTTTTCTAATGAGTCAGTTCTTCACACCAAGTGGCCAAAGTATTGGATCTTCAGCTGCAACATCAGTCCTTCCAATGAGTATTCAGGACTGATTTCCTTCAGGATTGACTGGTTTGTTCTCCTCACTGTCCAAGGGACTCTCAAGAGTCTTCTCCAACACCACAGTTCAAAAGCATCAATTCTTCTGCACTCAGCTTTCTTTATGGTCCAACTCTCACATCCATATATGACCATCCTGGAAAAACCATAGCTTTAACTATAAGGACCTTTGATAGAAAAGTGGTGGTGTCTCTGCTTTTTAATATGCTGTCTAGGTTTGTCATAGCTTTTCAACTACTTTAAGATTGTAGAAAAAGAACTTAAATTGTTCAAGAGAGTAGGAAGATAATGGTATTTTAGGAAATTTTCTTTCAAAGTTATTTACTTGAACAGTGGCCATGGGAAACCGTTGCTCCATAAAAGTTTCAAAACTCTTATCCCCTACCACCAACTACTGACTGCAACTGAGAAGAAGAGAATGGTTCTTCTTCTGGTTCACTCCACACACCGTGAAATCTCTATAAGCTCATCCACCCAGGGACCCAGCCCCAGAAGCAGGGGCCCCTGTGACCTGACAACTTCTGTGCTCCAGTCCCTCCTCTGGGATCCTTTCCTTCCCTGAACCCCGAGGGGAAATTTCCTAGTGATGGGGACAGATAACCTCCCCCTCTCTAAAGCCCTAAATATTCTAGTTAAACTCTGAAGTTCACTCCATCCCCCTAAGAGCTTAATATTTTAGAAACCAAAGTCAGGAAAAGCTCTTTCGAGTGATTTCCATTCTGTTACATCTGTCCCTGGAGGCAAGGCTCAGTTGACAATCTTCCTGCTTGAAGGAGAACAGGGGAACATTTAAGAATAGGAAGAGAGGAAATACAAGTGAGTTAACTGCTGTGAAAGGCTATCGAGAAACACTTAAGCGCACAGATAACCATAATGCAAAGCAGCATGTTCTAACTGTTGTGAGAAAAGGATGAACAAATTATCAGATTTTTAAAGGGAGAGATCCCTGTGTATGGAGTGGGGAGTAGGTCAGAAAAGGCTCTGGAGGATGAGGCATTCAGGCTTTCAAGAGGGATGCGACTGGGCAGAAGTGGGTAGGAAAACTTCCCAATCGAGTCTGGATGATCACTCAAAGAGCCACGAGAACCCACTGTTTCTACAGAAGGCAAATCAGTTTGAAAACCTGAAACTCCATCTTTGCCTATAAGAAGTTTTAAGGTAGAATAAAACACTGTAACGGTAGGAATACCCCAGACAGGGATAACCACAAATAATCCCCAAGTCCTAGTGAACTGAAAACGTTTTTATGCCATTGTTAAAAGCAGCCTGGTAGGGATCCCCTGAATAAATCAGGTTATAGAGGACTAATGTATAAAGGAAAAGTTTTTTTCTGTCAGTTTGGCACATGTGTCCATTAATTTAAAAGATCCAGGCACCAACTGATGTTTTATAAGAATTAAAGAAACTTGGCTATGTGAGACCATCATATCCGACTTCTGATTTATTTTAAGTTACAGAAAAAGAACTTAAAACTCTGATTCCCACTAGTCTCCTACCACCAAGCACAAGATGTTCTAGATACAACATAAGGGAATTGACTCATGCATAACAAATTTTTTCATTATGACCACTGCATCTTCCCAACCCTGGCAGCTCTACATGGCCCGTGGGACTGCAACAGAAGCAGTGTAATTTATTTCTTCCCCAAAATCCATTCAGGTAATGTTTGTCCTGTCCGTTTGCATATATGTTAAACTTCTCTCTGCTTTGTTCTCTTATAGGTGTTTACTAGAACACTTTTTATAAGGTCAGAATTAAATCTTGGTTGAAAGAAAACATGAGGGTTATTTGTGTAACAGATTAAGTAAATGGACTTTGTAAAGAAGATGAAAAGTTTCAAGGTTAAAAAAAAGTCTGTGTCAAACCTAAATACATAAGGTACTGTGTTATTCACAAACATTTCAGTATTAGAGCCACAGAAAACATTTTTAAAAATCAGCCTCTTACCTTGGAAAAAATGTGCAATTTCCTCCCAATAATGGTTTTACTAGATTTTTCTTCTTTTATCTAGCACAAAACTGACATTTATCTGTCATCATTGGGTCCTTGGGGATTTGCATTATATTAACATTATCACTTTACCATATTTGCAGAGCTTAAGCCAGCCCAATAGTAAATCTCTTTGGAGATTAATAAAGATGAAACACATAGATAAAATTTCAGAATCTGAAAAATTATCAGCAAAACTATTTTGTTGGCAATCTTCTTAATGCTGAAGGAATTAACTAAGCTCAGTTTTTATGGGACAAAGTGTATGCTTTTAAAATAAAAGTTTAATTTCTCAATTACCTCCATTTCTAATTCTTCAGAGTCTTAAGCTCCTAAATGTCTGTTTTCCTTAGCAATAAACACATTCTTTCAAAATTACAGTAATAGTCAAGAAAATAATCACTGGACAGTAAGTTCAAGCACTGAAGTATTTCTCAGTACAAATTAAATAGAGGTATACATATACCCACTAGTAGGTTGTGCCTCAGTTTTAATCCATACTCTGGTTCCTTGGGGGCGGGGCTCATAGATGTGGAAAATGTTCTTTATTTACTGTATTAGTAAAGAACACAGGATAAACACAGCGATAGAATGCTAACAGCCTTGTAACTTTAAAAAAAAAAAAAAAACCTGTGTTCCAGGTGCAAAGTATATTGTGTAGGTGACTGCATCACACCTAGTCAACAAAACAGAGTAGTTACTGAACACACACGCCTTGTGCTGAGGACCACACATTTCTTAAGTCTTTGGATGGGATGGGATCAAACAAAGAATCAAGTTACCACACTACAATTCTGTGGCTTGGAAGCCTTTCCTATGTTTCCAGCAAAGACTTTGAGAACTTTGAAGTATATTTAGTATTTTAATATAAAGAAAGTAAGCAGTGATATAGCTACTTTCTTAAATCCTGTAACATAACCTGGATTCTGCCATCATTAAAACTACTACAAAACTGAAATATTCCTGGTCAGGCGGCAGTAAGGCCACACTTATTTGAACATGAATCTTCTACTCGGTTTCCTTCTCTGTCTTCTGTAAGCTGGGGTCATTCCTTTGTGCTACCAAAATTCAGAGCAAAACACCACTTATCAGTTGCTTTCCCCCAAGAAACCTAGAAATTTCAGGTATGTCCCTAACATTCTGACTTACCAAGAGCATACTGGAAAAATCACCTTTCCAGAAAGGGGAAAAAAAAAAAAAGATGAAAATATTCCTGTTTCCTTTATTGGTCCATTGGAGTTGGTGATGGACAGGGAGGCCTGGGGTGCTGCGATTCATGGGGTCACAAAGAGTCAGACACGACTGACCAACTGAAGTGAACTAAAGGATATTCTTCAAATACTGCCTTAATTCTTTTTAAATATGCTTTAACTTAGTGTCCTTTTAAGTGTTATTATTGGTTACTCTGAACTTTAACATGTATCCCATTTTTCCAAAGATCATTTTTTTAAAAGTCACAGAATGACAGAAGCACAGTGTACATTAGTCATGCTACAACTTCCTGAATTTCTACACTTTGGTCTTACCAGTTACAAGTACACATGTGCCTCCATGTGTCCAGCAAAGTTTTAGCTTATGGCAAATGCAGAAGCACTCCAGCTTTGCCCTCAAAACACGTAAAATCAAGCTGGTGCTCTATACTGCATCCATGAAACCGTTATTAAAAATACACCTAACATAAGAATTAAATGATATAAAAATGATGTTTTCTCATTTTTAAGACTGAGGAGCCCCAGGGGGGTTCCCACTTGCTTTGTTTCCTGTAGAAATCATCCCGCCTTTTCAATGACTGTATTAAGCTTGCATGGCAGTTGGGAAGGTCTTGTCTTCATTTTCAACTGACCAAGGCAGTTCTTCGTTGTCACTGAGTCTTCCCAGGTGGCGCAGTGGTAAAGAATCCACCTACCAAGGTAGATGTGGGTTCAATCCCTGGGTCAGAAAGATCCCCCAGAGAAGGGAATGGCAACCCACTCCAGTATTCTTGCCTGGAGAATCCCATGGACGGAGGAGCCTGGTGGGCTACAGTCCAAGGGGTCACAAAGAGTCGGACATGACTGAGCATGCACACATTACGTAATATAGTGAGTGTATGGTTATGATGAAACCCTTTTCCACTGGACATAATTACCTGTCTCAGCTTCTTCACAGCTGTTACTACCGATGCTAGAAGAGAGGTTTTACTGCCCTCTCCCCTCCTGCAAGCAAGCTCTGTTTCTCCCCTCCTACCCTGCAGTCCTTTACTTCCTTTTCACTTTTTCCTCTGGAAAACTTCTTCTTTTATAAAAGTGGCTGCACTTTATTGCTCTCCTCTCTTTTCTTATCATCTGCCTTCTGTCACAGCCCAGCTGGGAATTGATCGAACGAAAAAAGCTAGAGCTGGAATTGTTTCAAGTCATTTTCTCCTGAGCCCCAGGGCACCCCAGGAACTGATTCATATACTTCTCACCTCTTTGCAACCTTCTCTCATCTCTTCCAAGTGCCAGGCTAAAACCACCGAACAGCATGTGGCAGCCTGTCACCAAAGGAAACACGTGGTCCCAAACCCCATTATCACTATGACATTTGATGCCTCAGACAGTGAGCCTAATGCCTTGCCTTTGCCAACACTCAAGTCAAGAAAATTATAGAATGTAATCAAGTTATCCATCTTTGTGAGTTGTGCTGTGTCTTGTCTAGTACTGTAATTAAATGAGTTGTACATACTGAAATAAGGAGATCAGCCAGGTATCAAGGAGTCTTGTTCTCAAGTTTGCTACAAACATCTGCTCAGGGCTCTTAGGATGAAGAGTTGTCTTTTTCCATCTTCACTATTAGAAGTAAATTGGTTATAATAAAGGGGAAAATACAGGTTATAGCCAAGAATTCTAAGCATGTAGCAAGACATACGAGACTTATATATCAGATTGACAACTAGCTGGCTTCATTGTCAACTAGTGACTCCAAACACCAAGAATCAGTACTTTTATGCAAACTAAAAGATGTCTTTTTATCAGTGATATTGCTATGAATGTTAAGACCCTTAAATAGAGTCATGCTGCTGCTGCTAAGTAGCTTCAGTCATGTCCAACTTTGTGCGACCCCATAGATGGCAGCCCACCAGGCTCCCCCATCCCTGGGATTCTCCAGGCAAGAACACTGAAGTGGGTTGCCATTTCCTTCTCCAATGCATGAGAGTGAAAAGTGAAAGTGAAGTCGCTCAGTCGTGTCCGACTCTTAGCGACCCCATGGACTGCAGCCCACCAGGCTCCTCTGTCCATGGGACTTTCCAGGCAAGAGTACTGGAGTGAGGTGCCATTGCCTTCTCCAAAATAAAGTCATAAGGGCATGCATATGTTCATAGTGGCGAAAAGTGAAAGAAGAACTATTGTAGCCATTAAGGCTAATATACCACAAGAATGACTATAAAACACACTATGGTCTATCAAGGTTTATATGTGTTCTAAGCCAGAGAAGCCTGGAACATTCTCAACAACTACACAGTAAAAGCTAAGTGAGGACAGCCCTATTGCAAGAGAAAGAAAACAGGTTAAGATGCAAGTTATTGAATTATACTTGTGTTTTTATTCCCTAACTTTAAAGGAAATGCTTTCAAAATTCCTTATAGACTTAATCTTGGCTCCTTTATGCAAAGTGATAAACTGTTTTAACTGTAGGGATTGCTTTATGGGAAATTTTTACTGGCTTTTTAAACTTAAACTGTCAAAATAGTCACTCTGCCTTTCTCAGGAATTGAACAAGGCTGAAAATACTTTCCAGTTATTATAATTCAGACGGATTCAAAGCACAATCAAAGCAGAGTCTCCAGCCCATTGTCGGGAGGAAAAAAAAAATGAGGTTGTGAATGCTAAGCGCTAAGGCATCTTCTGTAAATGGACCGGCAAGGATTGTAAAGTGGTTTATTTTTCAGTATTACTTTTTCCCACAAGCCAGAAAAAAACAAAACAAAACAAAACAAAACACACTATATGTTAACACTGGCCTCCCATTTCTCCAGTTTACAAATGGCTTACATTCCCCCTAATGATTTTATATCTTCTCACTTCTTCAAAGTTTCTGGTCCATGGGTTATTAATTT
This sequence comes from Bos grunniens, assembly GCF_055505025.1. NCBI lineage: Eukaryota > Metazoa > Chordata > Mammalia > Artiodactyla > Bovidae > Bos > Bos grunniens. The sequence goes on along the minus strand of NC_141171.1, from coordinate 98,480,283 downwards.
GCCTCTGTGTTTTGAAAGAGACTACCATGTGCTTCCTAGCAGCCATCACTCTTTTTGGTGTGGTTTCTTAGGCCATTAGAAGATGGGCATCAGTGATGACTGTGACTTCCAGATCACATTCTTGTTAGAAATTGCCCAACCTCTCTTTCCCTCTCCTATTGCCTTTAATGCAGGTATGATGCTGGTGACACAGCTCTGTCCATACAGACAAAGGAAAACATCCTGAAAAATGGTGGATGGATCAGACAAAGGAAGCCTGGTCCTCAAATGTCCTGCTAGATCATAATCATTTACATGCATCAGCTGGTTTCTTACCTTTTATATAGGAAAGAAATAAGTTTCTACCATGTTTGGGTCGCTACTTTTGTTTTTCTTTATTATAGCACCTCAGCTTATCTTCTATCGCAACTGTTTTATTTTTCATTTTATAAAGTTTTTTTTTTTTTTTTTTTTTACTGTTCTGGATGAGAATTTAAAAAGTCTCAGTGAGTAAACTCCAAAAAGTAACACAAACAGTAATACTGATACAATTAGAAAGTGTTTTACATTAAGTTAACAATTGTCTAAGAAATTTATCATGACTAGAAGATGACAAACACTACCCAAAAGTTTATAAAATGTCCCATAATTCTGAATTGTGCAAAATAAAATTTCACTTGAATAATTGTAATACTTCAAGATCCGCAAGGAAGATTCTTCAAAATACACGTATTCAAAGGTTCTAAGATATACTGAACAGGAATCTTTAATGGAGGAGTCTAGATTTGTGATTCTTTAATGGAGGAGTCTATATACAGAGTAACTTTTTAAAATCCTAGGCCTGGCCAAAGAAACATGTTGCTGCTAATCTAACAGCAGTAAGGGGCACACTGTTAGCTGATAGTTCTTACTGTATTTATATTAACTCACACTTTTCTGATAACCCTATGGCCAAAACCAGATATGTTTAATTGCTGTTAAGGACTATTAACAGAGCCATCACTGGGAGAAATGTTAGGGGAAACTAAGGCTAGAAATTTACCCTCAATACTTGCTTGCCAGGGCTCAGAGGAGACAAAAATAGCCAAACATAATTATCATTGAGCATTAAAAACCCTTTCATTGATTATCCGAAAACCAGTCTCCCTACCATTGATCTGCCTACTTCCAAGGCAGCTTAAGCAGTTAATGCTCAAATATATGGGAAGCTCCCAGTGCTCAATGGTCAGCTAAAAAGGGTGAAAGACAGAAAACAAATATGAATATAACTACATAACAATAGTCTACTGCATATTGATAGCCTAGTGTTATTTTATCAAAAAGCTCTTGGATATTCTATCATTTTCAAGATGATAAAGACACCAGGTAAAATTCTGTCAAGTACATAATAAACTTAATATTATTTCTTTCTTATTCCAGAGAGCATAATTCTTTTAGTCTGCCTGAGAATAAGAACTCTTCTACTTCTCCATAAAACATGAACATTTCAACAGACATAAGTAATTTAAAGCATGCATTACGGAGATTGAAGACTTCTACTCAACGGATGATGGAGAACCCCCAAAGTGTGAATATTTATGCAAATTTCAAATACAAGGAAATTGCTGTATATGAGATTATGTTTACACATAGAACATCCAAATTGGAATTCACCCTGAGCGGAATTCTTCTTACAGAGGAAAATAAGTCAAGCTGAAGTCAACAGGAAATAAAAATATGGGAGGAGGAGAGGAGAGGACAAATTGTCCCAGGCAAAATAATAAAGACTGAAGGAAGACATGCAATTTTGCAAAACATATGCGTTAAAGACTCACAGTGCCCAATCTGTCAGAGCTCTTGTCACAGCACCTGGCACAAAGTGGATTCTCAATGAACATTAGTTTCCTTCTTTTGCCTCATCTTCTCCTTTTACTCCTTAATATTTTTTATTTAGTTCCCAGTACTGTCTGGTTGTGTTTCCTCAGTTCAGTTCAGTCCAATCAATCAGTCGTGTCCAACTCTTTGCAACCCCATGGACTGCAGCACGCCAGGCCTCCTTTTCCATCACCAACTCCCGGAGTTTACTCAGACTCAAGTCCATTGAGCTGGTGATGCCAACCAAACATCTCATCCTCTGTCATCCCCTTCTCCTCCTATCTTCAGTCTTTCCCAGCATCAGGGTCTTTTCAAATGAGTCTGGTCCTCGCATCACGTGGCCAAAGTATTGGAGTTTCAGTTTCAGCATCAATCCTTTCAATGAATATTCAGGACTGATTTCCTTTAGGATGGACTGGTTGGATATCCTTGCAGTCCAAGGGACTCTCGAGAGTCTCCTCCAACACCACACTTCAAAAGCATCAATTCTTCAGCGCTCAGCTTTCTTTATAGTCCAATTCTTACATCCATACATGACCACTGGAAAAACCATAACTTTGACTAGACGGTCCTTTGTTGGAAAAGTAATGTCTCTGCTTTTTAACATGCTGTCTAGGTTGGTCATAACTTTCCTTCCAAGGAGCAAGCATCTTTTAATTTCATGGCTGCAATCATCATCTGCCATGATTTTGAACCCCCAAAAAATAAAGTCTCTCATTGTTTCCATTGTTTCCCCATTTATTTGCCATGAAATGATGGGACCAGATGCCACGATCTTAGTTTTCTGAATGTTGAGTTTTAAGCCCACTTTTTCACTCTCCTCTTTCATTTCTACTAGAAGACAATTTAAGCAAGCCCTTTTGAGAGCTCTTCATGTCATTAGTTGTCACAGAATTATCTAATTACCAGGTTTCCTTACACCATCAGCTCATAAAACTAACCAAGAACACATCTTCTCCTCCTGCAGTTAATGCTTCCACGTGTACTCTGGACTTCATTTGTTTTCCTATTTCCCAGGATGCTGCTTTCATGAGAGCTCCCTCCCTTCATTAATCTGCAATATTATGTATTTTTGTATTTTTACTCATCTCCCTTTAACTATATTTAAACATCTTCTGTTCAAGAAACTCATAGTTTGACCCTCATCCTGTTTTTATTCTTCTATTCAATGCCAGACTCATCATATAGAGGTCCTCTTTACATTGCTTCTAGATATTTCCCATTTATTTCTAAGAAATTTGTTTTTTTGTACTGATATTCATGAAACTATTACCTCAAATACAACAATGAACTTTCTCCATCTATTTTCACTTTTCTGTAGCATTTAGTAAAAATATCAAACTTCAAATCTCTTGGTTTTCAAGACTGCACTCATTTCTTAGTGCTTCACTTTGCTTTCCCATAATGTGGATTAAATGAACTAATACAATTGATATGCTTAGAGTAGGACATTCATATAGAAAATGCTCAATAAGTGTTTTATTTCTTTAGTCCTTTTGTCTAAAGCACCTTGTCTTCAACATCTATCTAAAGTCTATGATGATGTCCTTCTTCCCACCTCACCATTGAGATGGCCTCTCATTCCCTAATGTAATTCTCTATGCATGTAATTCCCAAATACATCCCCAGACTTAACCTTTTGTACCTTGATTTCATATTTCTAGTTGCCCACTTGATCCCTTCTCTTCTATGTCTTGCCAGCTATGGAAACACACCAGATCCCAAGATCAGCTCCTCTTGGCATTTTCAAACTGCACATTTTAAAATCTTTAATCTTTATTCTAATATCTACACCCCTTGCATATAATATGTAACTTAAGTCTTGATGCTTATTGCAAAATATCTGAATTGCCCATTTCCTTCCATTCTTATAGCTCAGATCCAAATTAGACCATACCTTAGGTAGATCAACAATCTGATTGTTCTTCCCAACTGTCCCTGTTTCCCAAATTCCTTCAACATATTACTATCAAACCACTATTCCTAAAGCATGCCAGAAGCTGTCATTCTCACTCAAAGTCAGTCACAGTCCATAGTCTCTGCTTTGCGCTTAAGGCTCTCCTTTCACTGGACCGTGTACCTCTGACACTTTGCTTTGCGCTGTACTATGACCTGGTACCTTACTCCAGCCCCGTCTTGCTTCTTCTTTCTGTCCCTTATCCACTTCCACACTGTTCTTACTTCCACTCACTCTTCCTTCCCCTACCTTAACAACTCCCTAACCTTAACCCAAGAAGCATCCCCAATTTTTCCATAAAGTTCTCCCAAACTCTTATTTCATTTTGTTCCAAATCTCCCAATTAGTTCAAAGTAAAAGTTGGACATGTTTGCACGGTTTTTATCTTCCCTGATATGCATTATATTCCATCGTCAGCAATTCATCATCTGTTTAAGCTGATTTTGATTTTGATTTATGGCCTTGATTTAAAATACAAAAACTAGGAGAGGGAAATAGCAAATAACAGCAGGTCACTCGGAGAAGGCAATGGTACCCCACTCCAGTACTCTTACCTGGAAAATCCCATGGATGGAGGAGCCTGGTGGGCTACAGTCCATGGGGTCACTAGGAGTCGGACACGACTGAGCGACTTCACTTTCACTTTTCCCTGTCATGCATTGGAGAAGGAAATGGCAACCCACTCTAGTGTTCTTGCCTGGAGAATCCCAGGAACAGGGGAGCCTGGTGGGCTGCTGTCTATGGGATCACATAGAGTCTGACATGACTAAAGTGACTTAGCAGCAGCAGTAGCAGCACTTGAGAAAAGGGATTTATTTAAAAGTTAAGTAAAAATAAAGGGACTAGGAAAAATTATGTGAAATGCATTTAGACAATTTTATCTACTTCCCAATATTGAAGTAGTATTTGATCAGTCCTGGGGGTGAAAATATGACCTTAATGGACTCTTATTTCTCAACAGAAATGCTGGGAAGAGAGAGAATAAGAACTTTACCAGTGTCTATGAGGAACTGGCCTGGAGAGTAGAGACACTGCCTGTGAATGACAGGCACTGATTACCTGTTGCATCTACCCTTATTGTCTAGAGGTATAATTCCTTCAGGCTCTATCTCAACTTAAAGGAAATGTTCCTTAAATCCATCCACTTCCCTTGCTCTGGCCGAGTCTATGCTTCTCAAAGCCATCAATTATTAACAAATTGAGTTTCCCACATATATTGCTGTCAAAAGATTGGTGTCCTGAGAAGACAGCTGGTTCTAGTTATAAATAGCCCTAGGTGGATCTTGCTTTATAAATAAGCCAGACTTTGGTTTACAAATCCATCTCTTCAGAGTCTTATTACTGTGAATCAATTCATCAACATGAAAACAACTTAGGGCAGCCGTTAGTCAAGGAGAAAACCCTACAGAGAAGCGAACACAGCAGCATGAAAAGCACTGACTCATCTGCCTCCTTACAGGTCCTCTTAGCAACGCTAGAAGAGAAAGGAGAAATCCAGGAACCTGCACAGATATTTGCTCCTTGACTTCTTTTACTGCAAAATTAGTAAGTTGAAAAAAAAAAAAAATTAGTAAGTTGAAATTGGCATGAGCTAAGGGATAACTCTTAAAATATCCTATAAAATCTAGATAGCCAACTTCTTAAACTCCCACTAATTTTGCCCATGGACCATATTACCTCCTTACCTTCTTTCCTGGAAAGTGAAGGATGATACTCTCTTCTCTGAGCTCTGACTACAATAGTGCTTTATTTCTAAATGCCCTCTCAACTCCTCTTTAAAACCTTACCTGATGTTTGTGTCCCAATCCTTTTTTTTTTTTTTTTCTTGAATCAAATAAATTGTGAAAGACTATCTGTGAATAATTACAAAAAACCAACTGGGAAACTACTTGCCCTCAACTCCCATCCTATCCAGGTAATGCCTTTATCTTTCAATTCTCCTTATTGCCCATGTTTTTCATGTAATATAAATGGATAAGCAAGTTAAAAAGCAAAATGAAAAAAAAAAAATGGTGTGTATTCAGACCAGATAAAGCCTAGCCTTGGGAACTCCAATACTTTGGCCACTTGATGCGAAGAACTGACTCATTTGAAAAGACCCTGATGCTGGGAAAGATTGAAGGCAGGAAGATAAGAGGATGACAGAGGATGAGATAGTTGGATGGCATCACTGACTTGATGGACATGAGTTTAAGTAAGCTCTGGGAGATAGTGAAGGTCAGGGAAGCCTGGCATACTGCAATCCATGAGGTCATAAAGGGTCGGACATGACTGAGTGACTGAACTGAATTGAACTGAACTGGGATTATTCACGGAAGACAGTGAGGAGCTCTTGAAGTGTTCAAAGCAGGAGCAGTGCGGGTTTAGGATGGGTCTTAAATGATATTCACCATCATGGAAGATGGATTTGAAGTAAACAAAATTGAGAACAGAGATCCCAAAGAAAAGATAACTGAAATAGCATAGCAAGAGTTGAAATCCTAAGATAAAGGTATAACAGTAGGAATTATTAGTAGACAAGGAATATTTGAAAGAAACACACACACAAGTAAAAAGTCAATCTTCTTGACTAAGCAAATATTCCAAGTTTCACAGGTGAGTAACAAAGTAGACAATAAGGTAAGAAGATACGACAATAAGGACTCAGGAGAAGTTAACCTAGGAGGCAAGATAGTAAATTCATCCTGAAAATGATGATTCAAGATGTCAAAAGTATATTGTGGTGGAGATCTCCAGCAAGCAGTTCAAATATATTAATATGAGGCTCTGAGGAAGTTTTGGACTAGGCTTATAAATTTGGAAATACTATGTAAATGAAAGCTAAAAATATCAGAATAAGTGAAGCTAATGAAAGTCAGCATGAAATGTAGGTAAGAAAGAAAACGGACCAAGACCCAAATTGAAGAAGTAGAGGAGCGAGCCCACCCAGGACAAAGAAATGGAATGAACAAAGATAAAGGAAAATGGAAAGAAAGACAGGCTTCATGGTAGAGAAGTAATCCATGATGCCAAGTTCATGACTCAATTTTTCAAGAAGTTTATTAACGACCTTATAGAGAGCAAAGAAGAAGTTTATTAATGACCTTATAGAGAGCAAAAAGACCTTATAGAGAGCCAATCAAAATGTGTTGGAAGGTGACAGATGTAAATGGAAATACATGAATTACACATTAGTTGAGGGAGGAAACCACAATAATTGCAGAAATGTGACATTAAATCCAGGGGATTTTTAATATAAAATGTTGACTATGTATTTACATCACAAGAAAGTGACTAGTGGTAGAAAGATGGAGATAGATAAGATAAATGATGGTAGAGACAGACACTGATGGGGTGGCGTCTTAAGGAAGACAACACACGAGGGTCAGTAACACAAAAGGAAACAGTCTCTGGAGAGGAGGAGAAATAGGTAAAAAGTTACTATGGTGGAAAAAAGAAAAGATAATGTCTTTGGGAATTCCAGTTGACAGTGGGAAGACAATTTTTTTTTTCAAAAAACATAATTTTTGCTTACCAGGTGTCCATTCCACCCTTCTAGAAATAGCACTTTGCAGGAAATTTTGCTTTGAGGAAACGTCTCAGTCTTTATGGTTTTGGTACAGCTAAAACCATCTCCCTGCCACCACCTTCATCAGGAACTGAGATCTCCTAGTGAGCACACTCCATTCATCTGGCCAAAATAATTGACTAAGGTCAGGTGACCCACTTACTAGAAGGATTTCTACCATGATGACTAAGCTGCCATGAGCCACTACAAATCCAGACTAGAATGGCTGCAGCCCATCTCACAGCCACAGGTGAAATATGTACAAGACCAATTCAGGGACCAGTAGGGTGACCACAAAAATCATCATCCGGAGGAAAACACTTTTGTCCAGGAGAGCTGCTAAAACTGGCCTCCAGAAGGACAAAATGGATCTGGACTATCCCAGGCAAACCAAGTCACCTGACCAAGAGATAGAGATAGATTCTTCATAGTATTAACTGAGAATGTGGACCCAGAATTTCAGATTATATTGCTGACAAATTCCCAGTTTCTCAAAATCCAATTTGAGTAGGGTTTGTCTCTCCTAAAACTTCAGGGAATTGCATAGAGAAGCTATGTAAAAAAGAAAAAAAAAAAATGTCGTACAGAGTCATGTCAGGTTCGGTTCAGTTGACTTCAGTCGCTCAATCGTGTCCAACTCTTTGTGACCCCATGGACCGCAGCACTCCAGTCTTCCCTGTCCATCACCAACCCCCAGAGCTTACTCAAATTCATGTCCATTGCATCAGTGATGCCATCCAACCATAGCATCCTCTGTTATCTGCTTCTCCTCCCACCTTCAATCTTTCCCAGCATCAGGGTGTTTTCAAATGAGTCTGCTCCTTGCATCAGGTGGCCAAAGTATTGGAGTTTCAGTTTCAGCATCAATCCATCCAATGTATATTCAGGACTGATTTCCTTTAGGATGGACTGGTTGGATCTCCTTGCTGTCCAAGGGACTCTCAAGAGTCTTCTCCAACACCAGGGTTCAAAAGCATCCATTTTTGGTGCTCAGCTTTCTTTATAGTCCAACTCTCACGTCCTTACATGACCACTGGAAAAATCATAGCTGTGACTAGATGGACCTTTGTTGGCAAAGTAATGTCTCTGCTTTTATAATATGCTGTCTAGGTTCATCATAACTTTTCTTCCAAGGAGCAAATGTCTTTTAATTTCATGGCTGCAATCACCATCTGCAATGATTTTGGACCCCCAAAAATAAAGTCTGTCACTGTTTCCCCATCTATTTGCCATGAAGTGATGAGACTGGATGCCATGATCTTAGTTTTCTGAATGTTGAGCTTTAAGCCAACTTTTTCACTCTCCTCTTTCACTTTCATCAAGAGGCTTTTTAGTTCCTCTTCACTTTCTGCCATAAGGGTGATGTTATCTGCATATCTGAGATTATTGACATTTCTCCTGGCAATCTTGATTCCAGCTTGTGCTTCATCCAGTCTAGCATTTCTCATGATGTACTCTGCAAATAAGTTACATAAGCAGGGTGACAATATACAAACTTGATGTACACATGTCAGATAAGGCAGTCATATTCACAAGGCTGGGAACATGAGGAGAAATAGGAAATCACTGAATTCACAGCATTTTACAGTAATGTCAATCTGGGGAGTTCAAATAATTAAATATGCTAAAATAACACTATGCTTTTCATGCTTAGAAAAGCTATGCATGTCATATAATCATTACAAAATGTAATAAAAAAGATTTTCCTAGAGTAGTACCTATCAAAGTAATCACGTTATTATGTGTACACCCATGGCAAATTCATGTTGATGTATGGCAAAACCAATACAATATTGTAAAGTAATTAGCCTCCAATTAAAATTTTAAAATATATATATATATATAAAATTCTTAACACATTTCCTCTAGGTTAAGACAGGAAAGGCAAAGATAACACATGGATCTAAACGTAAGACCAGAAACTATAAAACTCCTAGAGGAGAACATAGGCAAAACACTCTCCGACATACATCACAGCAGGATCCTCTATGACCCACCTCCCAGAATATTGGAAATAAAAGCAAAAATAAACAAATGGGACCTAATTAACCTTAAAAGCTTCTGCACATCAAAGGAAACTATTAGCAAGGTGAAAAGACAGCCTTCAGAATGGGAGAAAATAATAGCAAATGAAGCAACCGACAAACAACTAATCTCAAAAATATACAAGCAACTCCTACAGCTCAACTCCAGAAAAATAAACGACCCAATCAAAAAATGGGCCAAAGAACTAAATAGACATTTCTCCAAAAAAGACATACAGATGGCTAACAAACACATGAAAAGATGCTCAACATCACTCATTATCAGAGAAATGCAAATCAAAACCACTATGAGGTACCATTTCACACCAGTCAGAATGGCTGCGATCCAAAAGTCTACAAATAATAAATGCTGGAGAGGGTGTGGAGAAAAGGGAACCCTTTTACACTGTTGGTGGGAATGCAAACTAGTACAGCCACTATGGAGAACAGTGTGGAGATTCCTTAAAAAACTGGAAATAGAACTGCCTTATGATCCAGCAATCCCACTGCTGGGCATACACACTGAGGAAACCAGAAGGGAAAGAGACACGTGTACCCCAATGTTCATCACAGCACTGTTTATAATAGCCAAGACATGGAAGCAACCTAGATGTCCATCAGCAGATGAATGGATAAGAAAGCTGTGGTACATATACACAATGGAGTATTACTCAGCCATTAAAAAGAATACATTTGAATCAGTTCTAATGAGGTGGATGAAACTGGAGCCTATTATACAGAGTGAAGTAAGCCAGAAGGAAAAACATAAATACAGTATACTAACGCATATATATGGAATTTAGAAAGATGGTAACAATAACCCAGTGTACGAGACAGCAAAAGAGACACTGATGTATAGAACAGTCTTATGGACTCTGTTGCAGAGGGAGAGGGTGGGAAGATTTGGGAGAATGGCAATGAAACATGTAAAATATCATGTAGGAAACGAGTTGCCAGTCCAGGTTCGATGCATGATGCTGGATGCTTGGGGCTGGTGCACTGGGACGGCCCAGAGGGATGGTATGGGGAGGGAGGAGGGAGGAGGGTTCGGGATGGGGAACACATGTATATCTGTGGCGGATTCATTTTGATATTTGGCAAAACTAATACAATTATGTAAAGTTTAAAAATAAAATAAAATTAGAGAAAAAAAAAAATCATTTGAGACAGAGCTTACCTTTATTGATGCATCAACTGAAAGCTTCCATTAAGAAGATCAGTGAGCGGAAGGAGCCAAGATGGCAGAGGAGTAGGATGGGGAGAACACTTTCTCCCCCACAAATTCATCAAAAGAGCATTTCAACGTAGAGCAAATTCCACAAAACAACTTCTGAATGCCGGCAGAGGACATCAGGCACCCAGAAAAGCAACCCTACTCTTCGAAAGGAGGTAGGAAAAACTATGAAAGACAAAAAAAGAGACAAAAGAGGGAGGGATGGAGTTCCGTCCCAGGAAGGGAGTCTTAAAAAGAGAGAAGTTTCCAAACACCAGGAAACCTTCTCACTGCCAAATCTGTGCCGAGCTTTGGAAGCACAGAGGGCAACTTAACAGGGAGAAAAAATAAATAAACAATTAAAACTCGCACACTGCAAGCCCTACAGTAACTCCCCCAGCAGAGAAGCAGTGCAGACGCATGCACACGCCATTGGCAAGCAGGGGCTGGGCAGGGAGGCGCGGCGCGGGCTGCATCGCTTAGAGTAAGAATCTGGCCTGAATACCCTGAGCGCTATCTGAGCAAAATAATTTGGGCTAGCAAACCAGACTGTGGGATATCTACCACACGAAAAGCCAGCCCTAACCTAAGACACTGCCAGGCCCGCGCATTGAACAAAGGACTGAACAGAGATAGCCGGCAGCAGACCATCCCCCTCCGGTGACAGGCAGCCAGAGCTGGAAGGGGGCAATCGCAGCCCCAGAGAGACATTATCTATAAAACTGTAAGCAGGCTTCTTTGCTAACAAACTTCTTGGGGGTCTGGACGGTCAACATCTGCCTGAGAAGGTGCGCCGGTTTTACATCCAGATAACCGAGTGGCGGGGAACCGATAAGTCGCAGCATTGGCGCTCACCAAACACCTCATCACCTGAGCTGCACGGACCTGGGAAGAGCACAAAACGCAGGCCCAACTGAGCCTGCACCTCTGAGGACTACCCGAGTGCCTGAACCTGAGCGGCTTGGACCTGGGAGGTGCATGCAACCCAGGGCCAGCCTCGGATTGTCCCCGGCGGAACAATCTAGAGCCCGAGCAGTGTGGGCAGGGAGGCTACACGCGCCGTGAGCTGGGGCAGACCCAGTGTGGCTGAGGCACTGCGAGCGCACGCCAGTGTTATTTGTTTGCAGCATCCCTCCCTCCCTCCCCACAGCGCGACTGAATAAGTGAGCCTAAAAAAAAAAAGTGTCCTCCACCGTCCCCTTTGTGTCAGGGCAGAAACCAGACACTGAGGAGACCAGCAAACAGAAAAAGTTATAACAGAGGGAAACGCCTCGGAGATTAAAACCCTATGGTTACTACGGACTACATAGGAAGGGGCCTATAGATCTTGAGAAATATAAGTCAGACCAAGGAACTAGGCAAAAATGAACTGAATCCACAATACACACACAAAACCAGAGAAAGTCCTAGATATATTTTTACTATTTTTACGATCATTCTTTTTTTTTTAATTAAAAAAAAAAAATTTAAGTCCTCTATTGTTCCTTTCATTTTCACTTTTATAACCTATTACTTTGCAAAAAAAAAAAAAAGACCCTATTTTTTTTCTTCTTCAGCAAACTTCATATATACATATATTTTATAATTTTTTGACCTTGTTTTTTTTTTTTTTCTTCTTTTCTTTAACATTGTATTTTTAAAATTCCAAACTCTACTCTAGATTTTTAATTTTAGCTTTTTGGTATATGTTATCCATTTTGTACCTATAGTTTTTTTTATAATTTCTGTGACTTTTTTTTTTCTTCTCTGTTTCTTTCTCTTCTTCTTTTATATAACATTGTATATCTGAAATTCCAAACTCTACTCTTGATTTTTAATTTATGCTTTTTGATATTTGATAACAATTTTGTACCTGTATTTTCTTTATAATTTTTGCGACATTGTTTGTTTTTGTTTGTTTGTTTGTTTGTTTTCTCTCTTTATTTTTCTTCTTCCTTTTTTTTAACATTGTATTTTTGAAATTCCAAACTCTACTCTCAATTTTTAACTTTTGCTTTTTGGTATTAGTTATCAATTTTGTACCTGTATTTTCTTTATAATTTTCGCAACCTTGTTTGTTTTTCTTTGTTCGTTTTTCCTCTTTCTTTTCCTTCTTTTCTTTAACATCGTATTTTTGAAATTCCAAAATCTACTCTAGATTTTGAATTTTTGCTTCTATGTATTTGTTACCAATTTTGTACCTTTAAGAACCCAATCTTCAGGACCCATTTTTCAGTAGGGAGCGAGATCACTGGCTTGACTGCTCTCTCTCCCTTTGGACTCTCCTTTTTCTCCACCAGGTCGCCTGTGTCTCCTACCTAACCCCTCTCTACTCTACCCAACTCTGTGAATTTCTGTGTTCCAGATGGTGGAGAACACTTAGGGAACTGATTACTGGCTGGATCTGTCTCCCTCCTTTTCATTCCCCCCTTTTATCCTTCTGGCCAGCTCTGTCTCCTTCCTCCTTCTTCTCTTCTCTGTATAACTCCATGAACATATCTGAGTGGTCCAGTTGTGGAGTGCACATAAGGAAGTGACTACTGGCTAGCCCACTCTCTGCACTATTGATTCCACCTCATCTCATTTGGGTCACCTCTAACTCCCTCCTCCCTCTTCTCTTCTCCATGTAACGCTGTGAACCTCTCTGAGTGACCCTCACAGTAGAGAAACTTTTCATCTTTAACGTAGATGTTTTATCAGTGGTGCTGTATAGAAGGAGAAGTTTTGAAACTACTGTAAAAATAAGACCGATAACTGGAAGCAGGAGGCTTAAGTCCAAACCCTGACTCCAGGGAACTCCTGACTCCAAGGAACATTAATTGACAGGAGCTCATCAAACACCTCCATACCTACACTGAAACCACGCATCACACAAGGGCCAACAAGTTCCAAGGCAAGACATACCAAGCAAATTCTCCAGCAACAAAGGAACACAGCCCTGAGCTTCAAGATACAGGCTGCCCAAAGTCACCCCAAAACCACAGACGTCTCATAACTCATTACTGGACATTTCATTGCACTCCAGAGAGAAGAAATCCAGCTCCACCCACCAGAATACCGACACAAGCTTCCCTAATCAGGAAACCTTGACAAGCCACCTGTACAAACCCACACACAGCAAGGAAATGCCACAATAAAGAGAACTACACAGCCTGCCAGAATACAGAAAGGACACCCAAAACTCAGCAATTTAAACAAGATGAAGAGACAGAGGAATACCCAGCAGATAAAGGAACAGGATAAATGCCCACCAAACCAAACAAAAGAGGAAGAGATAGGGAATCTACCTGATAAAGAATTCCGAATAATGATAGTGAAATTGATCCAAAATCTTGAAATCAAAATGGAATCACAGATAAATAGCCTGGAGACAAGGATTGAGAAGATGCAAGAAAGGTTTAACAAGGACCTAGAAGAAATAAAAAAGAGTCAATATATAATGAATAATGCAATAAATGAAATTAAAAACACTCTGGAGGCAACAAATAGTAGAATAACAGAGGCAGAAGATAGGATTAGTGAATTAGAAGATAGAATGGTAGAAATAAATGAATCAGAGAGGATAAAAGAAAAACGAATTAAAAGAAATGAGGACAATCTCAGAGGCCTCCAGGACAATATTAAACACTACAACATTCGAATCATAGGGGTTCCAGAAGAAGAAGACAAAAAGAAAGACCATGAGAAAATACTTGAAGAGATAATAGTTGAAAACTTCCCTAAAATGGGGAAGGAAATAATCACCCAAGTCCAAGACACCCAGAGAGTCCAAAACAGGATAAACCCAAGGTGAAACACCCCAAGACACATATTAATCAAATTAACAAAGATCAAACACAAAGAACAAATATTAAAAGCAGCAAGGGAAAAACAACAAATAACACACAAGGGAATTCCCATAAGGATAACAGCTGATCTTTCAATAGAAACTCTTCAAGCCAGGAGGGAATGGCAAGACATACTTAAAGTGATGAAAGAAAATAACCTACAGCCCAGATTATTGTACCCAGCAAGGATCTCATTCAAGTATGAAGGAGAAATCAAAAGCTTTTCAGACAAGCAAAAGCTGAGAGAATTCTGCACCACCAAACCAGCTCTCCAAAAAATACTAAAGGATATTCTCTAGACAGGAAACACAAAAACGGAGTATAAATTCGAACCCAAAACAATAAAGTAAATGGCAATGGGATCATACTTATCTGTAATTACCTTAAACGTAAATGAGTTGAATGCCCCAACCAAAAGACAAAGACTGGCTGAATGGATACAAAAACAAGACCCCTACATATGTTGTCTACAAGAGACCCACCTCAAAACAGGGGACACATACAGACTGAAAGTGAAGGGCTGGAAAAAGATTTTCCATGCAAATAGGGACCAAAAGAAAGCAGGAGTAGCAATACTCATATCAGATAAAATAGACTTTAAAACAAAGGCTGTGAAAAGAGACAAAGATGGTCACTACATAATGATCAAAGGATCAATCCAAGAAGAAAATATAACAATTATAAATATATATGCACCCAACACGGGAGCACCGCAGTATGTAAGACAAATGCTAACAACTATGAAAGGAGACATTAACAATAACACAATAATAGTGGGAGACTTTAATACCCCACTCACACCTATGGATAGATCAACTAAACAGAAAATTAACAAGGAAACACAAACTTTAAATGATACAATAGACCAGTTAGACCTAATTGATATCTATAGGACATTTCATCCCAAAACAATGAATTTCACCTTTTTCTCAAGCGCACATGGAGCCTTCTCCAGGATAGATCACATCCTGGGCCATAAATCTAGCCTTGGTAAATTCAAAAAAAAAGAAATCATTCCAAGCATCTTTTCTGACCACAATGCAGTAAGATTAGATCTCAACTACAGGAGAAAAACTATTAAAAAATCCAACATATGGAGGCTTAACAACACACTGCTGAATAACCAACAAATCACAGAAGAAATCAAGAAAGAAGTCAAAATTTGCATAGAAATGAATGAAAATGAAAACACAACAACCCAAAACCTGTGGGACACGGTAAAAGCAGTCCTAAGGGGAAAGTTCATAGCAATACAGGCACACCTCAAGAAACAAGAAAAAAGTCAAATAAATAACCTAACTCTACACCTAAAGCAACTAGAAAAGGAAGAAATGAAGAACCCCAGGGTTAGTAGAAGGAAAGAAATCTTAAAAATTAGAGTAGAAATAAATGCAAAAGAAACAAAAGAGACCATAGCAAAAATCAACAAAACCAAAAGCTGGTTCTTTGAAAGGATAAATAAAATTGACAAACCATTAGCCAGACTCATCAAGAAACAAAGGGAGAAAAATCAAATCAATAAAATTAGAAACGAAAATGGAGAGATCACAACAGACAACACTGCAATACAAAGGATCATAAGAGACTACTATCAACAATTATATGCCAATAAAATGGACAACGGGGAAGAAATGGACAAATTCTTAGAAAAGTACAACTTTCCAAAACTCGACCAGGAAGAAATAGAAGCCCTTAACAGACCCACCACAAGCACGGAAATTGAAACTGTAATCAAAAATCTTCCAACAAACAAAAGCCCCGGTCCAGACGGCTTCACAGCTGAATTCTACCAAAAATTTAGAGAAGAGCTAACACCTATCCTGCTCAAACTCTTCCAGAAAATTGCAGAGGAAGGTAAACTTCCAAACTCATTCTATGAGGCCACCATCACCCTAATACCAAAACCTGACAAAGATCCCACAAAAAAAGAAAACTACAGGCCAATATCACTGATGAACATAGATGCAAAAATCCTTAACAAAATTCTAGCAATCAGAATCCAACAACACATTAAAAAGATCATACACCATGACCAAGTGGGCTTTATCCCAGGGATGCAAGGACTCTTCAATATCCGCAAATCTATCAATGTAATACACCACATTAACAAATTGAAAAATAAAAACCCTATGATTATCTCAATAGATGCAGAGAAAGCCTTTGACAAAATTCAACACCCATTTATGATAAAAACTCTCCGAAAGCAGGAATGGAAGGAACATACCTCAACATAATAAAAGCTATATATGACAAACCCACAGCAAACATTATCCTCAATGGTGAAAAATTGAAAGCATTTCCTCTAAAGTCAGGAACAAGACAAGGGTGCCCACTTTCACCATTACTATTCAACATAGTTTTGGAAGTTTTGGCCACAGCAATCAGAGCAGAAAAAGAAATAAAAGGAATCCAAATTGGAAAAGAAGAAGTAAAACTCTCACTATTTGCAGATGACATGATCCTCTACACAAAAAACCCTAAAGACTCCACCAGAAAATTACTAGAACTAATCAGTGATTATAGTACAGTTGCAGGATATAAAATCAACACACAGAAATCCCTTGCATTCCTATACACTAATAATGAGAAAACAGAAAGAGAAATAAAGGAAACAATTCCATTCACCATTGCAACGGAAAGAATAAAATACTTAGGAATATATCTACCTAAAGAAACTACAGACCTATATATAGAAAACTATAAAACACTGGTGAAAGAAATCAAAGAGGACACTAATAGATGGAGAAATATACCATGTTCATGGATTGGAAGAATCAATATAGTGAAAATGAGTATACTACCCAAAGCAATTTATAGATTCAATGCAATCCCTATCAAGCTACCAACAGTATTCTTCACAGAGCTAGAACAAATAATTTCACAATTTGTATGGAAATACAAAAAACCTCGAATAGCCAAAGCGATCTTGAGAAAGAAGAATGGAACTGGAGGAATCAACCTACCTGACTTCAGGCTCTACTACAAAGCCACAGTTATCAAGACAGTATGGTACTGGCACAAAGACAGAAATATAGATCAATGGAACAAAATAGAAAGCCCAGAGATAAATCCACGCACATATGGACACCTTATCTTTGACAAAAGAGGCAAGAATATACAATGGATTAAAGACAATCTCTTTAACAAGTGGTTCTGGGAAGTCTGGTCAACCACCTGTAAAAGAATGAAACTAGAACACTTTCTAACACCATACACAAAAATAAACTCAAAATGGATTAAAGATCTCAACGTAAGACCAGAAACTATAAAACTCCTAGAGGAGAACATAGGAAAAACACTCTCTGACATACATCACAGCAGGATCCTCTATGACCCACCTCCCAGAATATTGGAAATAAAAGCAAAACTAAACAAATGGGACCTAATTAACCTTAAAAGCTTCTGCACATCAAAGGAAACTATTAGCAAGGTGAAAAGACAGCCTTCAGAATGGGAGAAAATAGCAGCAAATGAAGCAACTGACAAACAACTAATCTCAAAAATATACAAGCAACTCCTACAGCTCAACTCCAGAAAAATAAATGACCCAATCAAAAAATGGGCCAAACAACTAAATAGACATTTCTCCAAAGAAGACATACAGATGGCTAACAAACACATGAAAAGATGCTCAACATCACTCATTATCAGAGAAATGCAAATCAAAACCACTATGAGGTACCATTTCACGCCAGTCAGAATGGCTGCGATCCATAAGTCTACAAATAATAAATGCTGGAGAAGGTGTGGAGAAAAGGGAACCCTCTTACACTGTTGGTGGGAATGCAAACTAGTACAGCCACTATGGAGAACAGTGTGGAGATTCCTTAAAAAACTAGAAATAGAACTGCCTTATGATCCAGCAATCCCACTGCTGGGCATACATACTGAGGAAACCAGAAGGGAAACAGACACGTGTACCCCAATGTTCATCACAGCACTGTTTATAATAGCCAGGACATGGAAGCAACCTAGATGCCCATCAGCAGATGAATGGATAAGAAAGCTGTGGTACATATACACAATGGAGTATTACTCAGCCATTAAAAAGAAAACATTTGAATCAGTTCTAATGAGGTGGATGAAACTGAAGCCTATCATACAGAGTGAAGTAAGCCAGAAAGAAAAACACCAATACAGTATACTAACGCATATATATGGAATTTAGAAAGATGGTAACAATAACCCTGTGTATGAGACAGCAAAAGAGACACTGATGTATAGAACAGTCTTATGGACTCTATGGGAGAGGGAGAGGGTGGGAAGATTTGGGAGAATGGCATTGAAACATGTATAATATCATGTATGAAACGAGATGCCAGTCCAGGTTCGATGCACGATACTGGATGCTTGGGGTAGTGCACTGGGACGACCCAGAGGGATGGTATAGGGAGGGAGGAGGGAGGAGGGTTCAGGATGGGGAACACATGTATACCTGTGGCGGATTCATTTTGATATTTGGCAAAACTAATACAATTATGTAAAGTTTAAAAATAAAATAAAATTAAAAAAAAAAAGATCAGTGAGCAGGAGTATGAATTCCACCAACAGCATGAGCAACTATTTCACTGGACCCGTTACATTACTTAGAGCTCTATTCCTTGGTCCTTCCCGCTGCAGCATGTTATATAACACCTACCTTTTGGGATTGCTATAAGAATGGATCTAAGAGTATTTCTCAAGTACTTCAGGTTTTAAGAAAGTCAGTACTAATCCAACTCTTTTATTTGGATTCTGATGTTAGGTGATAGCTGTGAGGAGATGAAAAAGGCCAGAGTAACTGAATGACCGTTCTAGTTAGGTCTCTCTCAAGGTACCTGTACTTCAGTGGAACTGGTCCTGAGCACGCAGCAATGTGAATGCAAATAAAGGAACTCTGATGCAGGCGCAAAAGTCCAGAAGACAGTCAACAGGTCTGGTTTGAGGACCAGATTTTACACAAAGAGCTGAATAACCTTGAACAGGTCAAATGAACTTTACAGGACTCAGTTCTCTCATGTATTAAGTGAGTGTATTAAAAAGTATGTCATGCATGCTAGGGTACAATGGTTTTCATGTGCAGAAGCATAAGAGGGGAGTTTCTGCAGAATAGGGGGAGGTATGTGGTAAGGGACCAGAAGTAGTTAGTACATACGTAAGAAAATAAGGAATTAGAGAGCAAATAGTGATTTTCAGGGTTGGAAGTGAATGAAAAAATTGAGTAACAGCTACAGGAAATAGCAGAGGCAAGAGAAGCACTTTTCAAGATAAAGGAGATGTCCTTTCCTTCCGAAATGTCCTTGATGGCTTCTCCAGGCCTTCTTGATTCTGGAACATAGTTTTGTCTACCATCTGGTGCCAGTCTATTAGCCAACCTCATCAACGCTGCCTCCAGCTTTGGTCTTGAACTTCATAAAATCATCTTACTGCCACTGTAACTCTTCACTCCCATAACTGACTCCAAGTATTTTTCATGCCATTTTCCCTATCTGGAATGCTTTTTGTCCTGGCTCCTAGGCTTTGAATAAACTCTAGCTCCTTTTTAGGATCTTCTGTAAGCTTACATCTTCTCTTACACTATCCCTTGTACAGCCCATAGGAAGTAATCACTGTTAAATGTGACAATGATAATATTGATGACAATTACAAATGGCTCAAGTAATCTAACCCACAATAGCATGTGTGCAGGTGTGTATTCACAGGCATTATATAATTTCTCACTATTCATAAAATGGCTAAATAATACATGCTTTATCATTTCATATTTCTTTGTCCAAATTGGCCAAAACATATCCTAACTTCTCAAGGGACCAAGGATGGTGTCATGCTCATATTCCTTAACTTTACAGCTTAACATAAAATATTGACCAATCAATACTCATTTTAAGAATGAATTCAGCTACAAACTATTGTTTGGCTTCAGTTATGTAGTTAAGCTGTACATCTCCAAAAGATAATTGTTCCTATTCTTTTACATCATTTTTTTCTATTCGCTTCTACTTTTTAGAGCAATTCAGAAGTTGTTCATTTCATTGAATGTAATACACCACTGATTTTAAGAAGCAGTATCATTTTATGCACTTCTACAATTTATACCACAACATGCTATCGCTTATAGGATGCATCACAATTCCAAAGATGTTCAAGAGTGAAAAAAAAAAAAAAAGTATGTCTGTTAGGAGTAATGCAGCATGACAGTTAATCTAGGAAACATTTGTTATAAACACTAAGAACTCATTCATTGTCAGTTATTGATAAAGGCTTTACAGAGATCCTCTCTAAATAAAACATGTTCAGGAGACAAATATTTCAAATGCCTTTAACCTTACAGCAGTTTCTTAAGATTATATCAAGACAATCTGTAAAGAAATGTTAATTAAAATACATTGCAAATGCAATTAATATGGCTGAACCATGCTTACTGAGAAAGTCAATAAATGTTAATTGTAATTAGAACAAACTTTTTCATTGAACGTGAAAGTCGCTCTGACTCTTTGCAACCCCACGGACTGTACAGTCCATGGAATTCTCGAGGCCAGAATACTGGAACGGGTAGCCTTTCCCTTCTCCAGGGGATCTTCCCAACCTAGAAATTGAACCCAGGTCTTCCACATTGCAGACAGATTCTTTACCAGATGAGCCACAATGGAAATGGAACTCTTCCATTTGAAAATTAGAATCCTGACTTGTGATCTAGAAAATTTAAGTTTGCTTTCTTTGTTGAAGACAATTGTTGTCATACAAATGAAACTTAAGATTAACACACCAGTGACATATCACCTACTAGTGATATATCACAACAAAAACTCTAGACATATACTACATCCAAAGAAAAGCATACATGAGATGAAACAAATGGAGAAGTATCTTCAGATTATGAATTACTGTCCATGATATCTAGAGTGCACCAGCAGCTCCAACAGGTGACAAATGTGAGCTGTGCAACAGCTCATAGCCATAAGAAAATGAACCTGGTGATTGCAAGCCTTATATCCCAACATGGAAAGACACTTTGACAAACTATGAGGCATGGCAACAGTGGAAGATTTAGCCCAAATATAACTGACTGAACTCACTGAACTCTTCCCAAAGTTACCATCCAGACATTAAAAGTATCTACATGGTCTGATTATTATCTGCACCCAGAGAAGCAGCTGAGCAGGCCCTCACAAGAATGGTCTGTCTGCCTGGATGACCTGGTTTTCTTTTTGGGCTAACTCTTTCAACCGCTAGACAAGCCTTCAGCCAAACTGTTGGAAGTTTCCTTACCAAGTACATAGGAATCAATTTCTCAAAGGCTTTGTTCTGACCAGGGAATTGTTACAGAGCCTTTGTAACTGAAAGACAGAATTTATTCCTGAACTATGCTTTTATGTTCTTTTTCCTTTTCAATACATAGTATTTTTATTTTCCTGAATGATTTATTAAACTAGGTCAGGTTCTTTTCCAAGCAGTGAAATTATGAAACATCAGGTAACTATCAGGATTCCTTTTCTGTAGAGGGACTTGACATTTCCATAATAGATTAAGTAAATGCCATTTGATTGTTGAGGACCTGATTTTATGTTTACCAGATGTCATTTTGTCTTTATTAGTGCAGACAAGTCAACCAAATCAACATTTTCTTCTGTCTGATCAGTTACAGCTCTATAAACTCAAACAGTAAGAGCTCTAAGAATATCAGTGTTCCTATATATCCAATCAACCAAGTATTCTGGATGCTAGCCTGAATTATTAAAAATAATATAGACATGATACAAAATGTGTGGGTCCTGTAGGTATGAGCAAACTATGACCAAATCGGGCCTGCTGCCCATTTTTGTACAGGCTATGTACAAAGAATGGTTTTTACATATTGAAATGTTTACATAATAAATGGTCATACCAGTATACCTACATAATAGCCTTGATTTGCTTCCTGACTCAGAAAAACTAGGATGTTAACTATCTGGTTCTTAACAAAAAAAAGTTACTGACTGCTTTTATAGAACATTAATGTTTATACTAAGAAGCTTCCTAGGCCTCACGTTTTATTCCGGGAGGCTGCTGTTGACTACTGCTGCTGCTGATAAACCCAGATAAAGCATGCCATGACTAGCACCTCCACAGCCACAATCTGTTTCCCAAGTCCCTGCAAAACAAAGCCCTGACCTATCAGGAAAATCTGTGCTTACTCTGCATAGGTGCCACAGGTCCTAATATAAGTTACACAGTGGTACCCAGACTCTGTAGCTCTCAGATTTCCAAAGATTCAGTCATATACTGCTGTATTACTCTGCAGAACTTGATTTTATTAGGGGTCTGTTTAGGGCAGTCATCTGAACTGTTAGTTCTATGAACCTTCTGTCTGTAGTTTAGCAGTGTAAGAACTAGAGATAGGAGACAGATGTATATCATGACATCCAAGCAGCTCTCTCTGGGCACAGTTATTAGACCCACAAGTTGTGGGTCCCTTCCTGTACATTACTAGCCATGAGCTTATCTTCATGTTTCAATCTAACACAGTACCTCTCCACCCAGAACAAAATTTCACTTTTGTTATCTAGTTCCCACAAAGGAACAAAGGCTTTTTATCTTGATAGTGAACTTTGGTTTGGGTCCTTAATAATAGATGTGCTTTTACAAGGGTGCAAGTCTCAAGGCTTAAATTGTTTCGCTAATAAGGGGGAGTGCAAGGACTGAAATACTACAGCTACCTGAGATACGAAAAACACTTGTGCAAAACTCCCACACAGCTCCTAATGATTTTCATTTTAGCTGAGGGCAACTTTCCAAAGGCCGTGTCTAATGATGTTAGCACAGCCAGGTATGGGGCTCTTCACTGATGCCAGACAAAATGGTGAAAATAGAATGAAGTCATATGATTGCAATTTGCCATAGGAAGCCATTATTGAAAGGGCATATGGTATTTATAATGAAACACACTAGTTTGGGCTGATAAAAGGTGAAGCAAATTAAACTTAAAAATACCAGATGACAGTGAAGCCTGAAATGTACGCTAGGAAAATCTGCTGAGTCTGTTTTATATGCATAATCAAAGAGATGACTTAAAAAAAAATAGGATATATTAACTCTCACTTAGACAACACTTAGACATCACTTAAACAGTGCTCGATGAGTATCTGACTGCTTTCATGCCTTTGGGAAAGAGTGTAACATAAATACAAAGGAAAGCAATCAAACTGATTTTTATTGCCATCTATGGAGAAGGAAACAGCAATCCACTCCAGTACTCTTGCCTGGAGAATCCCATGGATAGAGGAGCCTGGCAGGCTGCAGTCCACACGGTCGCAAGAGTCAGACACGACTTAGCAACTAAACCACATAAGGTTACCTCAACTTTACCCATATAAACTAGCTGAAATCAGATACCAAGTATGATTTAAAAACAAAAAAAAGAGTTAAGCTTTAAAATGAAGTTTAACTTGAGAATTGGCTGAAAGGTCACAGATTGCATCACTACACTCATTTAATCAACCATCAGTTTCAGTACCTGTGAAACTGGTAATAGCAAATCTTTTCCAAGTGCTCCAGTGCACCTAAATGCTTTTTTATTTTTTATTACCCATGTCTATAAAACAGAATGAGGAGAAAATCATTCAGGAGGCAAGTTGCTCACATGGGCAAGTAAACTGTAAGGGGCCTTGTCAAACTCTAACCACTGTTTACTACTGAATTGCCCATGACAACTGGAGCCTCGTATTCCATATTACATTTCACGGAACGTGTCCCTGCCTTTTGATAAGTGGAAAAGGGTCATTAGCCGCAAAGAAACAATGAACTTGCCAACCGTGTGCTGCTCTAAATCTTAACAAAGAAGAATTAAACACTCAAGTGGAAAATATCACAAGAGAGAAGAGTGCCACCTTCTGTTCGCCACCGGAATGCTTAATCATTTATCAAAATGAAGAGAAAGAAAAGTAATCACCAGGACTTGAACGCTAGCAGGGACACTATTGGGGCTAATTAAAACATTTCAAGGGGAAAAAAAGACTTCAGCTTTAGAAAAATCACTTCAGAATTCTTCGTTAATGCTCAATGAAAACATGTTCATGTCTTTCTTGGAGAAGTGCTTCTGTAAATATGAGACAATACTTTCTTTTCCAGATCAGGTACTTTGAGATTCCATGAAAAAGGTCTTTGCAACACTACTACTTCATAGATAAAGTTCCTAGTTTATAAGATTCTCTTAATGTACCTCCTTTATTTCTGTATACTTTTAATTTTAAAAACTCTACTCCTACCAAACAGATGAACATCATGCATTCTGCAATTCAAATTTATTCTTCAGTTAGTCACCAGTGCTTTGGATAGGGCATTCTATTTGCCATTATTCCACATAACCCGAAGTTCTAACAATCCAGTGGGAAAAGACTCCATACACGGAAAACACTTTTTCAAATATAACTTTCTTAAACTATGTAATCAAGGTCATGACCAGGATTTAAAAAAAAAAAAATAGTTTTCAAAAATAATTAGATTTTTCTTTTCAAAATAAAACTTTCAACTTATGATGCATGTGATATAATTACATGTGTGTGTATGCTAAGTCACTTCAGTTGTGCCTGACTCTTTGTGAGCCCCATGGGCTGTAGCCCAAAGGCTCCTCTGTCCCTGGAATTCTCCAGGCAAGAATACTGGGGTGGGTTTTTCCTACTCCAGATAGGATTATATATTTAGCAATGAAAGAGTTGTGTTTTTATTACTTATATTTAACTTGTATTTAATTATCTTTACTCTCCCTTTTGCTGTGTGCTACTGCCTACAGACAATAAACGATCTAGTATAACTTTTTTACATATGGCTACACTTGGGTCTGTACTCAAATATCATTACTACCCAGAGTCAGAATATCCATTGGCCACAGTGTGTGGTCAGCTCTGTTCAGAGTTCAGTGACCACTTTCTATGAAATAGAAGATGTTGAAATGTACTGCAGGTCAAAGACTAACAAAAAGAAACAAAATATTCAAATTTTTAATATTTGGTACAGCAGAATGTATTACTTCATGGACAAAGGATGATTCCAGGTAGTATTTGTTGGAGACATTGAGGAAAAAATTACAATGGAATATTAGAAAATATGAATTCAAAGGCAAGTAAACAGGTCGTGGTTGCCCTGCCTCTTATGGATGCAGCTGTTTCCATGCTGTTTGTACAACAGAATCCCCACATCAAACACATTAAACTATCTCTTAACCAAATTCCAACTTCAGGTCTTACAAAAGTTGGCATCAACATATTCCCAACATTGTTGGTTTGGATTTATGCACAGCAAAAAAAAAAAAAAAAAAAAGAATTCAAGTGTATTTACAATAAGAAAATTCTGGCTTTATTTAAACCAGGTTTCACCTCCCAACATTTCCCTACTCTCATCTATGAAACTGAAAGAAACATTTCAAAGAGAAAAAAGGCTTGGGGGTTTAAGATAAACAGGAAAGGACAACAACAGAAAGAAAAGAAGCAAAAAGAAGTTTTGGAAGGCAGATGGACATAAAAAGAAAATCCAAATTGCCCAGCCATTAAACTGTGGTCTAATCAAGCCGTGGCACACACTCACAGTAATGAAATGGACAAAATGCACTGCAACTATTCATAGCATGGACAAATCTAATGCTCATAATATTTAGCAAAGGGCATGCTCAAATGGTTTGCATAATCTATTTCCACCAATATCGAGCTCAGAAAGGGGGCAAAAGTAAAATATATTAAAGAAGCTTCTGTAGGTAGTAAAATTGCAAACAAAAGCAAGAAAGTGATTACTACAAGTATCAGATGAGGGTCTGCCTTTAAAGGAAAACATAGTATTATCACTAGGGGATATACAATAGGAGCCAGCATTGTCCTATTATTGACCCAACGGGTGGTTAAATTTTGAAATTGTTATGCTGCTGCTAAGTCACTTCAGTCGTGTCCGACTCTGTGAGACCCCATAGACGGCAGCCCACCAGGTTCCCCCGTCCCTGGGATTCTCCAGGCAAGAACACTGGAGTGGGTTGCCATTTCCTTCTCCAGTGCATGAAAGTGAAAAGTGAAAGTGAAGTCGGTCAGTCGTGTCCAACTCTTAGCGACCCCATGGACTGCAGCCTACCAGGCTCCTCCATCCATGGGATTTTCCAGGCAAGAGTACTGGAGTGGGGTGCCATTGCCTTCTCCATAAAATTGTTATACAACAACGTAAATACTTTATATTCCATTCCATAGGGGTTCTATATCATTATTTAAAGACTACAAGCAAAAGATTAAATGACAACAAATGCCAACAGACCAGAGCAAGCTCTGGTCTGACACATTCAAAATTATGGTGAAAAAATATCCCTTTTCCTAATATAGATTTCTATGCCCAGCCAATTAACTGTCAAATATCAGAGTAACACAAATACTGCACACACTCCAGATCTCAAAAAACTATTTTCCCACTTACCTTCTCTCCAAAAGTGATGGGCTTTTCAAAACCAAAGTAACCTAGAGGGATGGGAGGAAGGTTCAAGGGGGAGGGAACATTTGTATACTTATGGCTGACTCAGGTTGTAGTACTGCAGAACCCAACACAACTCTGTAAAACAACTATTCTCCAAATTTAAAAAACAGTATGTTTGTTTACTAATAAATGCAATTTAAAATAAAACTGTGGCAATTACTACAGAGAACATCAACATTTGGCCCACACATTATATGGTTCACCTGTGAAAAGTATGAAAAGGCCCTAAAAATGTACGAACTGAATTTAAATATAACCACTATTGTGATATATCCCTAGCGGATAAATTGAGAAATGATTAAACCTTTCTTTCACAGTAAAAAATTCACTGCTAACACCTATTTTAATTTCCTATCACTAGTAAAACAAAGTATCGCAAATTTAGCAGCTTAAATCAATATAAATTGAGTAACTTACAGTTCTGGGGCTTCCCTGGAGGCTCAGATGGTAAAGAGTCTGCCTGCAGTGTGGGAGACCCAGGTCTGATCCCTGGGTCAGGAAGATCCTCTGGAGAAGGAAATGGCAACGCACTCCACTCTTGCCTGGAAAATCCCACAAGTGGAGGAGCCTGGGAGGCTACAGTCCATGGGGTCGCCAAGAGTCGGACACGACTGAGCGACTCCACTTTACAGTTCTGGAGGTCAGAAGTCCAAAATGGAGCTCACTGGGATAAAAACCAACATGTGCAGCAGGTCTGCAGGCATTCCTGGAGGTCCGAGGGAAAAGTCCGCTTTATAGCTTTTTCCAGCTTCTAGAGGTTGGTTCTTTCCCCTTCCCCAAGCCTCAAATCAAGTCACGGCCAGAGAGTCCATCTCACAACGCACACCACTGAGACACTGACTCTGCCTCACCCTTCTACCCTGAAAGGAAGCTCTGATTATATTGGACCCACCTGGATAACTGGGTCACTCACTTTAAGGCCAGAGGATTAGCACCTGCAGCTCCATCCATCACCTTAACTGCCCCTTTTTTTCTAACAAGATACTCACAATTTCTGGGGGTTAGGGTGTAGACATATTTGAAAGCCATTATTCTTTCCATCACAATATGTAAAAGCGAAAATTAAGCATGTTATTTTGAAATGTAGAGGTAAATGCCGAAAGAACAACTGGAGATGTTCAAAATGGTTGCATCTCCAGAGACAAACTTGAGTGGTGCGGGATGGAGCAAGCAATACTGTCTTTCATCATAAGACTTGTAAAAGCAACTTGACATTTTAAGTTACATAAAGGAGTGTGTGTTAGTCACTTCAGTCGTGTCTGAATCTTTGTGACCCCATGGACTGTAGCCCGCCAGGCTCCTCTCTCCATGGGATTTCCCAGGCAAGAGTACTGAAGTGGGTTGCCATTACCTTCTTCAAAGTAAAGGAGGCACCTCCCTAAAATTAAAAAAAAATATATATATATATATATATATAGTTGTTTCTCTTTCCTTCTATTCTTAGTACCCATCAGAGACATCCACAAAATAGGCTCTGAAACCATTATCACAAACTGAAGCTTGAAAAAGGTTTTGATTTGTAAGATGAACATTTTAATTGACAGAAAAAAAAGTTCTTTGAGTCTGAATGAGAGACACTGAGGGAAGTTCAGCACTGGTGTGTTTTTGTCATAAAAAAAATAGTCTAGGAAGAGTGGAGGAAAAGTCAGATAAGCCTTTCTCCAGGAGGCCAGGTGAGAGTCATCTGGAGAAGAGGAAATGGGGAACTGAGCTATGAGTTCTAGAACAAGTCAGTAATAAATCTGGTGGGGGTGAGGAGAGCACATATGTGGGAAGAAGAAAATCAACCCCACCCAGAGTTCATACCAGGGAAATTGTACAAGCAGAAGCAAAGCCCACAAACTCCCCATCACCTATCCTGTGATAAAGATGCATCTTAGTTGTTCTAGTTGCCATCTGGTGAGCGCCTTCCATCAACACCCTTGGATCAGCCAGGAGAAATGACATGAATTACTGTCCCATTATCTCCCTGAACCTGTGAACTGCCCCATGCTGACTCTCCCAGGACATTCATTATGTCCCCTCAAACAGACAGTGCACATTACGCTATTGCTGCCTTTGAAAAACAACATTTCCTAGCCTGCCACATCCTTGTATATGTCTGACAATCACACTTTATTTTCCTGTCATAACAGTTGTTATGATAGGAAACTAACTCTTACTGTGCAATGGTCTGATCCTTTCTTATCCATTTCCCTTGCTAGACTAAAATCCTGTGTCTCATCTCTTATATTCCCAGCCATCACACAGGTCCTGCTGCAGGAAGTACTTAACAGATACTCACTTAATAAGTGAAATATGGAATATGCTTAGCATCTTCTGATATAAAATTTGTCCCCAAACTGGTACACTGAATGGTCTAAGATTTTGTTCCATAAAAAAATAAATCCATTAAGAATAAAATAAGAAGATATTAATTTAGGCTGAAAGACTATAACAAAATGACCTCAAAAATATTGAAATTCTTTACAAATTGAATCTCTTCTATCTTAGTGATGTGTATCACAGTTATTGCTCAGAAGTCAAAAGTATTTAGGTTCTAATTTTTTCTTTGTCACATTGAGTTAATTATTTTGTGACTTAAATTTCCTCTTGTAAACACGGGTGAAATAATACAAACTGCATAGAATGTTACAGTAATTAGATAACATATATTAGAAATAGTGTAAAGATTAGATGCATATATGTAACAGCAAAACATATTATGTGAGATTTTGTGATAATATACAAAAGTGAGGAACTCTGATACCAACAAACGACACAACTCTTCAGTATTTAAAAATCCATCCCTAATTATATAAATAAATGGTTAACTATATGCATAGTAATCTATTTAATGAAAACACATTTTATAATTCAACTCATTTTATATATTTTGCACCATTTAAGGAAGACACAATAATTTTGTTTAAATTTAATAGTGTATTACTTCCTTATAAAAGAAACTTAAAATTAACACACACAAGCTCGGAAATAGAAATTATGGCTACTATCCCAAAGTCTGAAAAAAAAGGAACATTCAAAGATCAAATTAGAAGAATAAAAATTTTAAAGCAACATTAAATATTCAGGTTTGCTTTCAGTATTCAAAAAATAATGTCTTTTTAAGCTATTTTGTTCAAATGAGTTTGCATACATAAAATATTAAGTTATTTCCCAGTTTGGTTCAGATGGGATTACAATTGGTATAAAATGAGAGTTAGTTATGCTAAAAAACATATTCAAAGCCCAAAAGACTTAATCAATATTATAGAATAGCTGTATAACCATCAACATATACTAAAAGGAATTCTTTCCACAAGCTATAAACATATAGCTCTGCAAAGAACTGTGCAGAGATTTTATCTTTAAAATACAGTATTGGAAGAATGTAATTGAATCCAACAGTTTTATTAAAAGACTGTATATTTTATAAAGCTTATAAACTACATACAAATTATGGACATTGACTTTGTCAAGCTTAAAATTCTTTAGTATCTCTAATGCTTAGACACCCATCAGTAGGGTCATTCCTAGGCAAAGTTTGCAACTCCTCATAGCAAAGTTTCTACTTTTCTCTTTACCTGTTTTGATGGTCTCCTGCTCTGGTTCTCAGGCCATTTGTCTCTCTTGCTCAAAACTTCTTATCCAGCTTATTACACGATTAATCTTGTGACAGGCCCTGTGTAAGCCCTTTCCAAGCATTATCCCAAGTCATCTTCACAACTAGCCTATGAGGAAATTAAACACCATGCCACGTGGAAACTGTGGCTTTAATAACTTCCCCAACATTCAGACACTTGCTAAGTGATAGAGCCCAGGCTTGAAGCCTAAATTCACACTGTTACTCGCCACTCTATGATTTTCTATTTTTTTTTTTTTCAGCGTCAGAACAAAACTTTGTTCAGAAGCTCAATATGTGCAGTAGATAAACTGGAACCAAACCCACTTGGTTGAGTGAAGGTGAGGGGTTGAAGATCCAAATGTCTTCCTTTGTTCCACACTTTCAACAGGAGCTCCTAGGAGACCAGATTAAAAAACCACCACTCCTAATCTTTCCTTCACACAAAATACACCAGATTGAGCCAGTTCCCTCCTCAGGGCATCCATATGAAACTATTTACCTCTTCAACGGGCATGTGGTAAACACCTCTTGGACTAGTGTGATACCTCCCTTTAACCTAGAGCTGTGAGACAGACATTAGACACCTCTTTCGGGTTCCTACTGAGTCCCAAAATGTTCCCCATCACCACCATGGAAGTGCAACCAATTTGCCTGCAAGCAAAACCCAGAGGCTCACAGAGTTAACGCACCAGGGCAAGCTTCAGGCAGAAAGGACACGATTGGACCGACAAAAGTGAAATAGCACACAAAACTGACCAGCTTAAAGTGGTTTTGCCTCCTCAAATAGGTTGCTAATTAATCCAGCCTTAAGTTATTTTATAGAGACAGCATTGCACAAGCATAAGACAGGACCCCCTATCTCCAGGATGATCCCAGAACCAAGAACCTTCAGTCTAGAGAGCCTAAAGAAGAGAAATGTTGCCAGTGGAGTCCTTTATGAAGCTAGAAGCCCTTCAGTAAGGAAAAGCTCACTTCCAGCAAGCAGGCCAGCTTATATATAATTCAGTTCAGTTCAGTTCAGTTGTTCAGTCATGCCTGACTCTTTGTGACCCCATGGACTGCAGCACGCCAGGCCTCTCTGTCCATCACCAACTCCTGGAGTTTACTCAAACTCATGTCCATTGAGTCAGTGATGCCATCCAACCATATATAATTCAAGATTAGCCAATTAGCTTCCAAGTTAGAAATTCCCCTAGTGAACCAGTGAAGCTGCTCATTCGTGTCCGACTCTTTGTGATCCCATGGACTGTAGCCCACCAGGCTCCTCCAACCATGGGATTTTCCAGGCAAGAGTACTGGAGTGGGTTGCCATTTCCTTCTCCAGGGGATCTTCCCAACCCAGAGATCAAACCCAGGTCTGCCACATTGCAGGCAGACTGTTCCCCTAGCCCCTTATATTTTGCCCAACCCTGAACAGGGGAGACAGATTTAAGAGCCTGGCCTCCTTTCCCCTTATCTGTTGACCTTGCAATAAAGCTCTCTCCTCAAAATCCGGTGGTATGATATTGGTTTCTACGCTTGCCAGACCTTTAGCCCTCGTACAGTAACAAAATCTCCATTCTCCTGTTTCCCAGATTAGACTTCTCATAGCTCCCTGCAGACTGAAGCAGTAATCTTGGTAATACACCTTCACATTGACTTCTCTTGTTCTCTCTGCTCTCCCTACTCCCTTACTTTTAAATCCTGGTATCACCCCACAAACTGCCTTGCTCAATTCCTTGCCTCCAGCTGTGCTCTCAGAGGACTCAGTCTGAGTCAGAAGACTCTGAAGGCTACGGGGCACCCTTAGCACTATAGGACTCAGCACCAAGAGGCATTATAATAAGACTGTGAGGAAAAGAAGTAGCAAGAGGAGCTGTTCTGGTAGTCCTCCGTCATTCTTATCATCTCCCCACTTCTCGTCTGCCTCACTAATGATACAGCTGCCCACAGTGGGGAAAGTGCAGGTGGATGAATAACATAGAAATTGTAAAATAAAATTAATAATCCTATATCATGATATCGCTCTGTTATGACTTAAGTGTGTGCTCAGTCGCTAAGTCATGTCCAGCTCTTTGCAACCCCGTGGACTGTATTCCACCAGGCTCCTCTGTCCAGGGGATTTCCCAGGCAAGACAACTGGAGTGGGTTGCCATTTCCTTCTCCAGTGATGACTTAAGAAATATAAACCAAGAATATTCTTTTTCTATTCTAACCATGCAATAGATACAATGGAATTTGCAAAGCACAGCTCAGTCTAGACCATAGAAATTTCTGAAGAAGGCAGAGAAACGTCCTGGAAACTGAGTCAGCTAACCCCTCCTCAGGACCAGATTCTTCAGGCCACTAATACTACAGGCTCTCAATTCCCTGAGAAATTTATTAGAATCTTATTTGTAAATATTTAATTTCAAAATACAGGGCATATAAATCAATGAAAGAAAGTGAAAGTCACTCAGTCGTGTCCGACTCTTTGTGACCCCATGGACTATACAGTCCACAGAATTCTCCAGGTCAGAATACTAGAGTGGGTAGCCTTTTCCTTCTCCAGGGGATCCTCCCAACTCAGGGATCGAACCCAGGTCTCCCGCATTGCTGGCGGGTTCTTTACCAGCTGAGCCACAAGGGAAACCCAAGAATACTGGAATGGATAGCCTATCCCTTCTCCAGGGGATCTTCCTGACCTAGGAATCAAACCAGGGTCTCCTGCATTGCAGGTGGATTCTTTACCAACTGAGCTATGAGGGAAGCCCATATAATCAATTGGTACAACTTATAGCAAATTCTAAATCAGCAGCAATAATAAAAGTTCTATAGAAATATTATAGGAATTTTGTTTTATTTTACACATCAAAGAAAGTAAAATGATTTAAGTTGACAAGACCAAGAAAAGCTCCTAAAAAGAAATGTGATTTAATCTGCTTAGGACCTGAAACAAATGCAAAGATAGGCAGGCATCTCAGTCTGGGGAAAGGAAAGGGGAGTCTAGAAAAGAATGATGTGATAAAGGCCCTGGAAGGCATACGGTGGTGCTTGGCACCAAAACACCCAAAACACTGGCATGACTGCCACAAGGGCACTCTGAATTGGGATTTGTTATTGAAGCGTCCCAGGTGGTTCAGTGGTAAAGAATCCACCTGCCAATGCATGAGCCACAGGTTCAATCCTGTAGTTGGGAAGATCCCCTGGAGGAGGAAATGGCAACCCTGTCTACAATTCTTGCCTGGAAATTCCCATAGACAGAGGAGCCTGGCAGGATACAGTCCATGGAGTCTCAAAGAGTCAGAAACAACTGAGCATGTTGAAATGAAAGCTACAAATGTAAATACAAAGGCCCTAAAGAAGCAATTCAAGATTAGAAGGTGCAAGTTTCAGAGAACTATAGGCATATAACTATTTTTAAAGAGTTTTCATATTTGCACCCATATCTAAGTAACTACTTATGGAATCGGAATTTATTTATACATACTTATATTTGTAAAATAGATTTCTTATTTTTAGAGGAAGCCTCAAATAAGCCTCACTATACAGTCCACGCAATTCTCCAGGCCAGAATAGTGGAGTGGGTAGCCGTTCCCTTCACCAGGGGATCTTCCCAACCCAGGGATCGAACTCAGGTGTCCTGCATTGCAGGTGGATTCTTTACCAGCTGAGCCACAAAGGAAGCCCAAAGATACTGGAGTGGGTAGCCTATTGTTTCTCTGACAGATCTTCCCAGGAATGGAACCAGGATCTCCTACGTTGCACACAGATTCTTTACGAACTGAGCTATAAGGGAAGCCCAAAATAAAATTAGAACTTTAAAATTTAAATATTTGAACTCAAACATGAAAACAAATTTTAACATTCAACATATGTAATAAAAGTAAATATTCCCAATTCATCTACACTTTGTCTTATTTTTCATGACCATTTATATATAAAGCATCAGATTTTTAAATTACTATATATGTGCCATTCTCAAGGTTGAGAGACCACAAAAATAAATAGTTCTGGGGAAAAGTATATAAAATATATTTTAATATCATAGATTTTTATATTTTGAGTTGATATAAATAGTTCCAAGATCTATTATATTCTAACTTACTTGCTTATCTTAGTTTTCATTACTATTTATCTTTCTAGTTTAGTTCAATATACTTTCTTCAATATTTCACTAATAATTTTTTTCACCTCCTTAAAAAATGAAAATTATTTGAAATACTTAGCTGAGTTTAAAAATATTATTTACTGAAATTTATTTACAGGGCAGCAATGGAGAAACTGACATAGAGAATAGACTTACGGACATGGGGAGAGGGGAGGAGAGGGTGAGATGTATGGAAAGAGTAACATGGAAACTTACATTACCATATGTAAAATAGATAGCCAACAGGAATTTGCTGTGTGACTCAGGAAACTCAAACAGGGGCTATGCATCAACCTAGAGGGCTGGGATGGGGACAGAGAACAGAGGGAGGTTCAAAAGGGAGGGGATGTATGTATACCTATGGCTGATTCATGTTGAGGTTTGACAGAAAACAACAAAATTCTGTAAAGCAATCATCCTTCAATAAAAAAATAAAAATAAAGTGAAATTAAAAAAATGTTTCAAACAAAATATCTGAGATTATAAACAAAGCTGTTTTAAAGAATTCTTCTAGAAAAACGTTTTTGCTTTGACTTATAAATGGAGAAATAAAAAATCTTTTTAGCCAAATTAGATGACGTTAAATGTGGCTTATTTGTATTTACTCTAATTTGTGTAAGAAATATGAATATCAATAAATCTCCCTTTCCTTCTTTACTCAGAAATAGTGGCAGGAGGATCATTTTCACTTTTTGACAGACTTCATTTGAAATCTTGTCTCATGATGACTCCTAAAAATATCATTTGTTTCAGGAAGAAAGAAGGCAGAGATGTCATTGAAGTGACAAGCTGGCCATGCACATAATATCTATGTTCTGTACAACCACTTCAGGGACATTACAGTCAAGAAACCTGTGTTGGGGGAAAAAAAAAAGAATAATTCTGTGTTCACCTGCATCTCCAAAAGCTTACTTTTTGACATTGCTCATAGAGTAACCAAAGTCAGGATAACTAATGTGCTAAGAAAATAATGAGTCTCCAAATAATAATTTAAATGAGTACAAATAAAGTGTTATGTCAAAAATGTTTAATAATGATAAATAACCACCAATGAGAAAGAATATTTTCTAAGCTCCACAGAAGTTATGCTTATTTCATTGACCAACACAGATCTAGTGTTTTAGTTGCTAAGTTGTGTCGGACTCTTTGCAACCCCATGGACTGTAGCCCGCCAGGCTTCTCTGTCCATGGGATTTTCCAGGCTGGAATATTGGAGTGTGTTGCTATTTTCTCCTCTAAATATAGATCTAGACCCAAACATAACATAAATGCTTCATAAATATTTGTTGAATTATTTAATTAACATTTTTGATATACAGTTGGTGTGCAGAGGATCTGCTATTTATCTCTCTGATAAAAAAATTTCTATAATTAAATCTATAAGCATTTCCTTGATAATTTTAAAATCAGAATAAGAAGATTCACTGCTTGATGAGCCACAAAGCTGTGATGGACAGCTTCATCCTTGATGGAGAGGTGGGATTGCAAGAAGATCAGAATGCTCTGGTGGTTGTAAGGATTCTCTCTCCAGGGTCAGAGAGAAACAGAAAGTTTGGGCTACTCTTTTCTAGGTTCTCAGCAAATCTCCCTATCTGTTAGTATCATTTTCCTTTGACTGCAGAAGAGTACAGCTGACTTAGGTTTCTGTTTTCTTAAGTTACACTCACACTTATTCATTGCTTCTTGATTCTGAACCCCAGTAAAACCAAGTCTCTCAGCAACATATTCAGAAACCCTCTCTTGAATGGCATCTTCAATTGGCTAATCTCTTCAATGCATCCACTCCTAAAAATTTTGCACTTCAAGTTCAGTCACTGCTATGTCTGATGTTCTGTTAAGACAACGGTTTTGAAAAGGCAATAGCAAGCAAATGAGGTGAGATATAGTATTAACTTTTGGTTATATCACATTAAAATAAACCTCAAGGTTCATTTTAATGTAATATTCACTTTTCTGTATTTTATTATATTAAGATATGCATCATATAGTCCTCTTGAGAGGTCCTGGAATTTTGAAAATGTTAAGAATTTTGACATGAATACATAAAGGTATATGTTTAGTACATTCTCTATATGAAAGTATATCTAAATGGGAATATATTTTTCCATTTGCTATTTATTCAATCTCTTTTCTATTTCTTTTTCCTCTCTTTACCTTTTCTGGGGGGTTGGTGGGGGTGATATTCACTCACCAGTAGGTCCAGACAATAGACAAAAAAGAAAAAGAAAAGGGTTGATCGAACCATAATTCATTGAGTTTCAATAGCTTATTCCCAGGTTATACATTAGCCTTATTATCATGTTCATTTTTTGAACGTTTTTCTTGCTTAACTTAAAGGAAGAAATTGACTTAAAACAAAAAGTGAATTTCTTTCTATCTAATAATTTTCTCTACAGTATAGCAATTGTTCTATTTTCCACAATCCTGTATAACTTTTTGAAATATCTGGAAAGTAATTTCTAGATCTCAAAATGACTGAAATTGCAAGCTTAATTTCTATTTTAGCACATGATGCATTAGTGCCATATTTGTAAAACCTGTTAATTTTCTATTCTATTAACTGCATAGCATATGAGAATTCCCAGTGACTTAAAATGGCTAACTGCAGTCAGACAAAATGCTGCAGTGAATAAATGAAGTATATACACAAATCTGTAGCAAGAACAGGGGAAAAATAACTTTAAACCAGAAAAAGAATAGCAGCAGGTACAGATGCTGCTGCTGCTGCTGCTGCTGCTAAGTCGCTTCAGTCGTGTCCGACTCTCTGTGACCCCATAGACAGCAGCCCACCAGGCTCCCCCGTCCCTGGGATTCTCCAGGCAAGAATACTGGAGTGGGTTGCCATTTCCATCTCCAATGCATGAAAGTGAAAAGTCAAAGTGAAGTTGCTCAGTCGTGTCCAACTCTTAGCGACCTCATGGACTGCAGCCCACCAGGCTCCTCCATCCATGGGATTTTCCAGGCAAGAGTACTGGAGTGGGGTGCCATTGCCTTCTCCACAGGTACAGATACCTCCCTCCAAAGAGAAGAATATCAAGATTACTTTTCTCTGCTTTGGAATAGCACCACCTCCAGTAAGTTTCACCACCATTAGCTGCAAATGTCCCCAAGCCTGCTGACCATGGATGGTTGCTATTTTGTATATTACATCTTTACAAAAGTGTGGAGGTTTGCCAATCCATACTACTATTTCTAAAGGTAGTTAAGCTACAGTGTCATCATGTTCCTGAGACAGAACATAAGCCATGTTGTGGTCATGGAGGAAAATATTTGTTTTCCAAGTTGTTTTTGCCCTGAGAATTGATCAGATCACCCCCAAAGGCTATATAGAAAAATAGTAATTTATGTGCAACTTTCTAGTACAGTTCTTTCTCAACTTATGATGGCATTACACATCTCAATAAACCCCACTGTGAGTTGAAAATATAAGTGAAAAATACATTTAACACACCTAACTGATCAAACCCCATACGTGAGCCTAGCCTACCTTAAACGTGCTCAGGATACTTACATTAGCCTACAGTTGGGCGAAGTCATGGAACACACAGCCTGTTTTATAATAAAGTGTTAAAGGTCTCAAGTAGATTGTAGACTACCGTACTGAAAGTGAAACCAGAAGAGTTGCATCAGGACAGAATTGCTGTCAGTTTACTGGCCGTTTACCCTTGTGATTGCGAGGCTGCCCCTGCAGCGTCAGGAGAAAGGTGCACACCACGTATCGCGGCCCAGAAAAGCTCAAAGCTCAAAGTACACTTTCTACTGAATGTGCATTGCTTTCACACTACCATAAAGTTGAACACTTGTAACTTGACCCTTGTTAAGCCAGGGACCACCTCTACACATCAGTACCTATATCTCACCCATGTTTAAAAAATAAAATCCTTGACACACTCATACCCAATCTAGCTTTTTGGTTCAGTTATTTACAGAAAATTTCCTTCAAATGATACTCAGAAATGATACTTCTCTCACTGCCTCCTCCCTCCTCTCTCCACTACTCCCTCCATTCTCCTCCACTCCACTCCACGGAGTGATGCCTCATGGGTCACTGCACCTTTACCCTTGCTGAACTCTGCAAACAATTGTCCATTCTCATTTCACTTGGTCTCTCAGCCACACTTGCTGCCTGTATTTTCCACATTTATCCTCATTTAAGGTGAGCAAGATCATCCAGAGACATGCAGTTTTAGAAAATACCAAAACTCCAGAGATTTATTTTTACTTTAAAAGTGAGAAACAAACTTCACTTCATATTAAATAAATCATGAGGCATGGTGTCTCTCAGTTGCCCAAAGACATATGATCACAGTCACAGAGTGCATCTGAAATATCTGAAGGGAAGATAGGGGCTCTACAACTCAGAAGGACTGTAGTGAATCTCACTTACAGATAAGCTAAATGCATTGCAGCTTATCTATGTGTGATTAGTGGATTACTGTGAACCCAGGTCTCCCATATTGCAGGCAGACGCTTTACTCTCTGAGCCACCAGGGAAGCCAATATATTATCTACCTTAAATCAAATAACTCATTTAGGGGAGCAAAAGGTTTTAAAATTGGTTCGTACAATATCAATTATTAACTATGCCAAAGTCTTTGACTGTGTGGATCACAATAAACCATGGAAAATTCTGGAAGAGATGGGAATACCAGACCACCTGACCTGCCTCTTAAGAAATCTGTATGCAGGTCAGGAAGTAACAGTTAGAACTGGACATGGAACAACAGACTGGTTCCAAATAGGAAAAGGAGTATGTCAAGGCTGTATATTGTCACCCTGCTTATTTAACTTGTATGCAGAGTACATCATGAGAAACACTGGGCTGGAAGAAGCACAAGCTGGGATCAAGATTGCAGGGAGAAATATCAATAACCTCAGATATGCAGATGACACCACCCTTGTGGCAGAAAGTGAAGAAGAATTAAAGAGCTTCTTGAGGAAAGTGAAAGAAGAGAGTGAAAATTTTGGCTTAAAGCTCAACATTCAGAAAACGAAGATCATGGCATCCAGTCCCATCACTTCATGGTAAATAGATGGAGAAACAGTGACAGAGTTTATTTTGGGGGGCTCCAAAATCACTGCAGATGGTGACTGCAGCCATGAAATTAAAAGACACTTGCTCCTTGTAAGGAAAGTTATGACCAACCTAGACAGCATATTAAAAAGGAGAGACATTATTTTGCCAACAAAGGTCCGTCTAGTCAAAGCTATGGTTTTTCCAGTAGTTTTGTATGGATGTAAGAGTTGGACTATAAAGAAGGCTGAGTGCTGAAGTATTGATGCTTTTGAACTGTGGTGTTGGAGAAGACTCTTGAGAGTCCCTTGGACTGCAAGGAGATCCAACCAGTCTATCCTAAAGGAGATCAGTCCTGACTGAGTTTTCATTGGAAGGACTGATGTTGAAGCTGAAACTCCAATACTTTGGCCACCTGATGTGAAGAGCTGACTCATTTGAAAAGACCCTGATGCTGGGAAAGATTGAAGGTGGGAGGAGAAGGGGATGACAGAGGATGAGATGGTTGGATGGCATCACTGACTCAATGGACATGGGTTTGGGTGGACTCCAGGAGTTGGTGATGGACAGGGAGGCCTGGCGTGCTGTGGTCCATGGGGTCACAAAGAGTCGGACACGACTGAGCGACTGAACTGACTGACTGACAATACCAATGTATTGACGTTTCAAGTAAAATTTTCTTCTGTTCAAGAATAAATGACATGGCCCCAGACTTGAAGACAAATTGGTTTGAGGTAACTCACATTCTAAATAAATATGATAATTAGGACTAGGTTCCAGCTCCACAGATAACTAAGAAGAAACAAAACCAGGCCTAATTCCTTCAGAGGCTCTTGCCTATAAATATTTTAAAATATTTTATTTTTCAGAGTGGTGTAAGGTTCACAGAAAAATTGAGCAGAAGGAAGAGATTTCCTATTTATGTCATTGCCACACATGTATACCCCTTCCTCATTATCAACATCCCCCTTCCCACAGAGTTGTACCTTTGTAACAACTGATGAATCTGCATTGACATGTCATTATCTCTGTGAAATGTAAAAGGTCTGTGTCTAGATCCCATTTTTGCCGTGGATGTCCAATTGTTCCAGCATCACTTGTTGAAAAGACTACCTTTTCTTCATCTAATTGCCTTTGCTCCTTTATCACAGGTCAGTTGATTATATAGGAGAAGGCAATGGCACCCCACTCCAGTACTCTTGCCTGGAGAATCCCATGGACGGAGGAGCCTGGTAGGCTGCAGTCCATGGGGTCAGGAAGAGTCAGACATGACTGAGTGACTTCACTTTCACTTTTCACTTTCATGCATTGGAGAAGGAAATGGCAACCCACTCCAGTGTTCTTGCCTGGAGAATCCCAGGGACAGTGGAGCCTGGTGGGCTGCCATCTATGGGTCACACAGAGTCAGACACGACTGAAGCAACTTAGCAGCAGCAGCAGCAGATTATATTTATGCAAGTTGATTTCTGGACCCTTTGTTCCTTTGACCTATTTGCCTCTTCTTTCACCAATACCACACTGCCTTGATTACTGTAGCTTCATAGTTAAGTCTCAAAGTTGAATAGTATCAGCTCCAACACTGTTCTTCTCATTAAAAATTGCATATATTCTGGATCTATACATATTTTTTAAGCTTGGTCTATATTTCTGTGATCCTCTAATCTTTATCTCCAGGCTTAACTTCTTTGCTTATTCTGAAAATTTATCTATTCAACTTCTACTTGACCTCTTAATTTGGATATGCTTAGTTGCTCAGTCATGTCCAATTCTTTACAACCCTGTGGACTGTAGCCTGCCAGGCTCCTCTGTCCATAGGATTCTCTAGGCAAGAATACTGGAGTGGGTAGCCATGCCCTCCTCCAGAGGATCTTCCTGACCCAGGGATCAAACCCAGCCCCCCCTACCCCCCACATTACAGGCAGATCCTTTACTATCTGAGCAATCAGGGAAGCCCTCTTAATTTGGATAGACATCTAAAATTTAATAGGACCAAAATGTAACTCTTGGTATCTGTCTCTTTACCCAGACTGGCTTCTCTA
Source organism: Bos grunniens (assembly GCF_055505025.1). Lineage (NCBI taxonomy): Eukaryota > Metazoa > Chordata > Mammalia > Artiodactyla > Bovidae > Bos > Bos grunniens. Next base: position 98,438,679 of record NC_141171.1, on the reverse strand, counting down.
CACATCTTTCTCATCTCAGTACATGGCACCACGATTCACCATGTACACAAGCCAAAAACCTAGGCATCATCCTTGGTTTCTCCCTTTCAACTCTTTTTTCAGTCCTACCCAGCATATGGCTAGACAACAAGTCCTATCAACTCTACCCCAAATCCAAACATTTCTCACTCTACTCAGTGGAAAAACTCTTTGTCAATACAATCATTCTCACACAGCTAAACTCAAAGTGTTGGCCAAGCTATGATTCCATCTAAGTCCTAGAGTGCTATTCCAAAGTTGTTGGCAAATTCAGTTCCTTGTGGTTACAGGATGAAAGCCCCTATTTTCTTGCAGACTGTTGACCAAGAACCATTCTCAGCTTCTAAACGCGGTCCCTTGTTCCTTCCCTGTGGTCCTTTAACACATGGCGGTTGCTCCATTTAGGCCCGTGGAGAATGTCTCTGTCTTTGCAAATTTCTGAGCTCCTCTGTCTATGACCTCTAAGTCCAATTTTGAAGGGCTTATGCACTTAGGTCAGATTTACCTTATTAATCACTGAATATTAAAATCAACTGATTTGAGATCTTAACTACATCTACAAAATTGCTTTATAGTATCTAGACTCATGATTGCTTAAACAACTGGAAGAAATTATACGTAGAGTAGGTGCCAGAAAACTTGCTGACCACTAGAATCCTGACTACCACGCACATCCTCCTCATCATTTAGGTTTCAGCCCAATGTCACCTCCTTCTCAACTCCTAAGTACCCTGACTAAATGAATTCTTGGGTACCCTAAGCACCCTGAGTAAATGAATTCTCCCTCTCCCCCATTATTCTTTATACCATATCCTGTTTCATATTTTCTAATATAAAATAGACTCTAACATACATTAGCTCATGGTAGGCACTGAAGAAATATTTGATGTATTAATTAATAGATTAAAGTAAAATAGGTTAAGTCTGATTGTATTAAATGGAGTTCTGAGTAAGGAGCAGCAGAAGACTTAGTCCAACAAATACATAAAGTGTATTAAAGGATATTACATAGGCCATTGAACCTCTAAGTAATCTGGAGAACCCAGCTTGGAGTATACTTTAAAAAAAAAAAAAACAGTACCTGCATCTCCCTGCTCAGCAGACTGCATCCCTGCTGTCCCCGGACACAGACAATGAAGCTTATAACTGATGCTCATAAAGGAATCTTCCCTAGACTCGCTTCTGTCTCTACTACCTCTGAAACATAGCAGTCTCTTTGCCATGTTTCCCACCATCATCAGAATGAAATGTTCACCACACCTCCATCACAGCCCTCATAACAGAAATCTCAACAAGGTACATTCAGTAAACAAAGGTGAGTCTAAACAACTGCACCCAAACCATAAAAGAATTTGTCATACAACTTCTAACTTATTATTTTAGTGTATTTTCTATCTTTTCCACAAATAAACTGTATAGTTGAAATTATATATACAATTTCATACTTTACTCTTTACTTAGAAATTTATCACAAGCATTGTAAAAAATCACTGCATACCATAACCTTCCACTACAAGCTGGACATTGGAATCTTATACAATTTTGCTTTAATAAATAGGGCTATAACTTTTCTTAGCAAAGATCCCTAGAAATTACAATTAGAGATTGGTGTTAGTTGCTCAGTCGGGTCTGACTCTTTGTGACCCCATGGACTGTAGCCCACCATGCTCCTCTGTCCATGGGATTTTCCAGGCAAGAATACTGGAGTGGGTTGCCATTTCCTCCTCCAGGGAATTGAACCCACACCTCCTGTATCTCCTGCATTGGCAGGCAGATTCTTTACCATTAGTGCCACCTGAACATTTTATGTCTTTTTTAATATGTTGACAAACTACTAAAAAGTGTGGTTGCCAGTGTGTAAGAACACATTGTCCAATACATCTTTATCAACTTTATGCATCATAATTTTTAATACTTGCTAATTTGACAAGCAAAATAAAAATATGTCAAAATATTACCCATTGTTATTGTCCACCTGCACAATGAGAACAAGAACAGCATCTGATACAACTCATGTATCTCCAGTGTCTGGCTCAGTGGTTGGGCATATAACAGGTGTTCAATAAATATCTATAAATGGATATTTTTGAATGAACATCTTAATTTGCTGTTTTGGTTGTTATTCAGGTTCAACACTGTTTGCATGTATACTTTTGCACTTACTTTTCCTCTTATAAATGAACTTTTCATATTCTTCATCAATTACCTACTGGGATCTTAGTGGTAAAGCATCTGCCTGCCGATGCAGGAGATGCAGGAGGCATGGATTCGATTCCCTGGAGGAGAAAACAGCAACCCACTCCAGTATTCCAGTATTCTTGCCTGGAAAATTCCATGCACTGAGGAGCATGGTGGGCTACGGTCTATGGGGTCACAAAAAGTTGGACACAACTGAGAGACTGAGCATGCAGGATCTTAGTTTTTATGATTAAGATATGGCAGTTAGGAATATTCATGCACCAAGTCAATAAAATCAAGTTAGAAAACAAAAGACCATCAGATGCAAAGGTAGCTTTAAAGAAAAACAGTTTGAATGGCAGTCTTCAACATTCAACTGCTTAAGTCAATCCAAGTAAATAAAAATAAGTGACATGAAGGAAAACAATAATAATTAGTAAGGATTAAATGCTATTTGTAACTCTGTAATTTACAGAGAATATTTTATGCAAATTTGTTTGTTTGTTCAGTCACTAAGTCATTTTTAACTCTTTGCAACCCAATGGACAGCAGCACACCAGTCTCCTCTGTCCTTCACTGTCTCCTGGAGTTTGCTCAAATTCATGTCCATTTAGTCAGTGATGTTAAATAACCATCTCACTCTCTGCTGCCTTCTTCTCCTTTTACCTTTAATCTTTCCCAGCATCAGAGTCTTTTCCAGTGATTCAGCTCTCTACATCAAATGGCCAAAGTATTGGAGTTCAACTTCAGCATCAGTCCTTTCAATGGATATTCAGGGTTGATTTTCTTTCAGATTGACTGGTTTGATCTTGCAGTGCAAGGGACTCTCATGAGTCTTCTCCAGCACCACAGTTCAAAGGTATCAGTTCTTCAGTGCTTAGCCTTCTTTATGGTCCAAATCTCACATCCATACTTGACTACTAGAAAAACCATAGCTCTGACTATATGCATATAGAATACTTTAAAATGCATTGCATTCTAGGTCACAACATTCATGGTGAATGTTTCAAGCTGATTCCTTCACCTGCAGATGCTTTCTTGAGCCCATTGAAGGCCCCTCTACTGGGCCCTGCTGACCTCAAACTCCATAATATGGATGACATGTTCTGCTCCTTTGCTTGTTTGCATCTCTTTGTCTTGCTGTCACTCTCAGACTTTCACCATCTGAATCCCTTCACTCTCTTTTCAGCAAGACCAAAAACAGATCTATTCTTGCATGCTCTCTCTTGTGAGATCTCCTACACCATGGGAAACACTCCCAATTCCTTTATTATATTAAATTTTGGGGTAGAAGCTGACTTCCATCCTGCAATCATAGATGACATTAGTTTATCAGGTAAGAGTCAGGCAATCCCCTCAACTCTTGTTTCTCCCTTATTGTCTGAGATGCAGGTAGGGATTTTTTTCTCACAAAGAAATGTTTTCACAAAACCCTTCTTACTCTTCTCTGACATCTTTCTACAATCTTAAACTGGCCCAAAGATCCAAGAGTCATGCGTATGCTTCTAGATACTTTTCTTTGTAACATCAGAATATGAGGATTTAACTCACACTCACTCTGGCATTGAAAATCAATTGTACTGATGACTTAGGAAAACTTGAGGCTGGAAAGATCATCTTCACACATTCAACTGAAACAGTATATGATCAGAAATGAACATAACTTTCTCTGATGAACTAAAAACCAGGCAAGCCCAAGCACAGAATACAATAGATAATTCTATGTACACTATATGGCACAGCTTCAAAAATTAAAAGGAGAAAGGCTAGGAGAAAAAGAAAGAGAAAGAGAAGAAGCAACAGCAAAATAAACATAGTCTGCCAGGAAACGTCAAAAGCATTCCTAAAGACATTTCTTTACAAGAAACAGCTTTGGACCAATCATTTGGCAGGTCATATGCAGTAGCAATTTCACAAGAATAGAGCAGTTGCCTCACATCAGGCTTTTTTCTCTATGTGGTGAAAAAAAAGATAGAAACCCATTTTTCATCATAATTTCTAATTAAGCAAACCAAATTTAAATTCAGAGAGCCAAGGAACTGTTCATAGAGTCCAATAACTCAGCTTCCTGGGACACAAAGCAGAGTGGGGAAAAGTGGGAAATAGATCTAGAAGGATAAATAGAAGGTGACCAGCCCATTCATGAAGTTTGTGGAAAGTTTCTAATACAGCCAAGATCTTAGAACTGGACATCAGAATTTAGCATTTGCAACAGAAATATGTCACCTACTATGCCCCAGCTAGTATTAGAGTCAATATGCAATAATGTCAAGGGTAATCCAGACTTGATTTCTTGAATGGAAGTTAAAATGTTCAGTCAATCTGGAAAATAAAATATAGGCTCATTCATTGTGAAATGGTCACGTTAATTCTATTTAATGATAGTGTACCGATTAAAGGATGGCACTTTTTAACAATCTAAGCAAGTTTAAGATTTACAATCTTAAAACAGTCCAACACTTGGACCGTTTCACCTCATAGTAATGGGGCTAATCTAGCCTATGTAAAGCCATGGAAACACACTAAGAGAAGAATTATTTTACCTAAGGTTTCACATCTGTGGAAATCAAGAAAATATACAAAGCGAAGGCACATAAGAAAATGGACATCAGACCAATAATCTGAAAGCCAAGAAGGTGACAAAAGTCAAAGATAAGGAGAACACGTAAGTAATCCATCGTAAATGCCTCTAACAGACCTGGCTTTCCAGGGTTTCGAAGGAAAGGAAACTTTTGGCCAAAGTACAAATCTTTTAGAACTGAATTTAGCTGCACAATTAAGAAAAAAGAGCACAAAAGAGAAGATGCCTGATGACTTTCCATTTCTTATGAGACTTGACTATACTTTGTAAAATTAGCTTCTGTTAGATTTACCAGTATTCATTCAATAAATTTACTTTTATTTGAGACAAAGTGAGTATATACTTTTTCTTACAACCAAACAACCAGTGTATCTAGGATATTGAATGACTGCTATTAGAATTTCTATCCCATCAAAATTTATAGGAATTTATAGGAAACATAAGTGAAAATAAATCATTGATATAAACATAAGATAAAATCCTAAAACTTTTGGAAGAAAACATGTGAGAAAATCTTTGTCATCTTGAGTGAGACAAAGATCTTTTAAATACAACAAAAATATAGTCCATTTAAAAAAAAACAGATAAATCAGACTTCTAAATTAAAATATATGTATACCTATGGCTGATTCATGTTGTATTTGACAGAGAACAACAAAATTCTGTAAAGCAATTATCTTTCAATTAAAAAATAAATAATTAAAAAAAAACTTTTGCCCTTCAAAATACATCATTAAGAAAATGAAAAGGTAAGTCACAAATTGGAAGAAATTTTTCAAATTATATATCTGATAGAGGACCTGTATCCCAAATACATAAAGGATTTTTTTAATGCAATAACAAGAATGAAAACTCAATTAAAAATATTTGAATAGACACACCAAAGGAAATCTAAGATGGTTAATAGGCACATGAAAATATGTTAAAAATAATTAGCCTTTACAAAAATGCAAATAAAAATTACAGTGAGATATAACATCACATCCACTAGAATGTTATATCAGAAAGACAGATAATAACAAACATCATGAGCATGTAGAGAAACTGGAACTCTCCTCATACATAGAAAACCAAAAGTAGTTTCTTAAAATATTAAACATAAATTGGCCCACACAACTACACTCCTAGGAACCTACCCAAGAGAAATTAAAATATATATCAACACAAAGGCTTATATTAAAATGTTCATATCAGCATTATTTAGATTAGCCCCATTACTATGAGGTGAAATGGTCCAGGTGTTAGACTGTTTTAAGACTGTAAATCTTAAACTTGCTTAGATTGTTAAAAAGTGCCATCCTTTAATCGGTACACTATCATTAAATAGAATTAACGTGACCATTTCACAATGAATGAGCCTATATTATATTTTACAGATTGACTGAACATTTTAACTTCCATTCAAGAAATCAAGTCTGGATTATCCTTGCCATTATAACATATTACACATTGACTCTAATACTAGCTGGGGCATAGTAGGTGACATATTTCTGTTGCAAATGTTAAATTCTGAGACTCTGTGGGAGAGGGAGAGGGTGGGAAGATTTGGGAGAATGGCATTGAAACATGTAAATATCATATATGAAACAAGTCGCCAGTCCAGGTTCAATGAACGATACTGGATGCTTGGGGTTGGTGCACTGGGATGACCCAGAGGGACAGTATGGGGAGGGAGGAGGGAGGAGGGTTCAGGATGGGGAACACGTGTATACCTGTGGTGGATTCATGTTGATATATGGCAAAACCAATACAATATTGTAAAGTTAAAAAATAAAAATAAATAAAATAAAAAATCTAGGACGTGGAAAAAAAAAAAAACTAAAATCATGGCATCTGGATCCATCACTTCATGGCAAATAGATGGGGAAAAATGGAAACAGTGACAGATTTTTTTTTTCTCGGGTTCCAAAATCACTGTGGATGGTGCCTGCAGCCATGAAATTAAAAGACACTTGCGAAACTCAAAAAAAAAAAAAGCATTATTCATAATAGTCAAAAAGTGGTAAACTTCCAAATATCCATCAGCGGAAAAACAAAATGTAACATATTCATACAATGTATTATTATTCAACAATAAGAAGAGACAAAAGTACTGACAAATGCCAAAACTGAGATGATCTCAAACGATTACGCTCAGTATAAAAAACTAGATGCAAAATATTTTATCATAAATATAAATCATATTTATATGCCATTTCTATTAAAGGAAATCTGTAGACAGAAAGTGTATCAGGGACTACCTAGAACTGATGACAAAAGTGGAGATTCACTGCAAACAGGTTTGAGGGATCAGTTGCACATGATGGAATGATCTAAAACTGGACTGTAGTGATTATTTGCACAACTATGTATATTGACCAGAATTCCTTGAACTGCACATTTAAAAATATGTGAATTTCATATGTAAATTACACATCAATCAAGCAGTTTTTCTTAATTGACCACTTATACTCAACATGGGGTTTCCCATGGGGCACTAGTGGTAAAGAACCTGCCTGCCAGTGCAGGAGACATAAGAGATGTGGGTTTGATCCTAGGCTGGGAAGATTCCCCTGGAGGAGGGCATGGCAACCCACTCCAGTATTCTTGCCAGGAGAATCCCATGGACAGAGGAGCCTGGTGAGTTACAGTTCATGGAGTCACAAAGAGTCAGACATGACTGAGCAACTGAGCATGCATAATGAGCACTCTACATAGTACTGAAAATCCTAGCCAGAACGCTTACGTGAGACATAAAGAAAAGGAAAAGTTAAATTGACTGTGTTTGTAGATGACATGATCTAACCTATAGAAAATCAGAAAGATTCAACCAAGAAAGTGTCAGAAGCAATAAATTAATTCAGTAAAATTGGAGAACACAAAATAAACACACACAAAAATAGTTATGGTTCTATAAACTAACAAGAAATTGCTGAAAAAGAAATTTAAAAAGCAATTACATTTACAATAGCATCATAACAAAATACTTAGGAATAAATTTAACCAAGGAAGAGAATGACCTGTACATTGAAAACTACAAGAACTGAGGGCGGGGGGGTGTGGGGAGGAAATGAGGCACTATTAATAAATTAAAATAATAAATAAGAAAGATAGTCTATGTTTTTTATTTGGAAAAACTAATACTGCAGAAAATCTTCATACTACCCAAAGTGACCCACAATTAAACACAAACTCTATCAACTTTTCAATGGCATTTTCATAGAAATGCCATTTGGTATTTCTGTGGAGTGCTCATTGTCCATGCTCAATTGCTCAGTCATGTCTGACTCTTTGTGACCCCATGAACTGAACCCATCAGGCTCCTCTGTCCATGGGATTCTCCAGGCAAGAATACTGGCATGGGTTGCCATGCTCTCCTCCAGGGGAATCTTCCCAGCCCATGATCAAACCCACATCTCTTATGTCTCCTGCATTGGCAGTCAGGTTCTTTACCACTAGTGCCATATAGTGATATGCCATTTCACAAAAACGCCATCAAACTACCACACAATGGCACTCATCTCACACACTAGCAAGGTAATGCTCAAAATTCTCCAAGCCAGGCTTCAACAGTACTTGAACCGTGAATTTCCAGGTGTTCAAGTTGGATTTAGAAAAGGCAGAGGAACTAGAGATCAAATTGCCAACATCTGTTGGATCATAGAGAAAGCAAAAGAGTTCCAGAAAAACATCTTCTGCTTTACTGATTACACCAAAGCCTTTGACTGTGTGGATCACAACAAATTGTGGAAAATTCTTAAAGAGATGGGAATACCAGACCACCTGACCTGCCTCCTGAAAAATCCGTATGCAGGTGAAGAAGCAATAGTTAGAATTGGACATGGAACAATGGACTGGTTCCAAATTGGGAAAGGAGTACATCAAGGCTGTATATTGTCACCCTGCTTATTTAACTTATATGCAGAGTACATCATGCAAAATGCTAGACTGGATGAAGCACAATCTGGAATCAAGATTGCCAGGAGAAATATCAATAACCTCAGAAATGCAGATGACACCACCCTTATGGCAGAAAGCAAAGAGGAACTGAAGGGCCTCTTGATGAATGTGAAAGAGGAAGGTAAAAAAGCTGGCATAAAACAACATTCAAAACACAAAGATCATGGCATCTGGTCCCATTACTTCATGGCAAATAGATGGAGAAACAATAGGAACAGTGACAGACTTTATCTTCTTGGGCTCCAAAATCACTGCAGACGGTGACTGTAGCCATGAAATTATGACACTTGCACCTTGGAAGAAAAGCTATGACCAACCTAAATAGCATATTAAAAAGCAGAGACATTACTTTGCTGACAAAGGTCCATGTAGTCAAAGATATAGTTTTTCCAGTAGTCATGTATGGATGTGAGAGTTGGACTATAAAGAAAGCTGAGCACTGAAGAACTGATGCTTTTGAACTGTGGTGTTGGAGAAGACTCTTGAGAGTCCCTTGGACTGCAAGGAGATGCAACTAGTCCATCCTAAGGAAGATCAGTCCTGGGTGTTCCTTGAAAGGACTGATGCTGAAGCTGAAACTCCAATACTTTGGCCACCTGATGCGAAGAACTGACTTATTGGAAAAGACCCTGATGCTGGGAAAGATTGAAGGCAGGAGGAGAAGGGGGCGACAGACGATGAGATGGTTGGATGGCATCACCGACTCAATGGAAAAGAGTTTGAGTAAACGCTGGGAGCTGGTGATGGACAGGGAGTCCGGGCATCCTGTAGTCCATGGGGTGACAAAGAGTAGGACATAACTGAGCGACTGAACTAACTGAATGTGACTGAACTGACTGAACAATTTTGGTGCAGACATGGAGAAAAGGGAATCTTGTACACTGTTGGTGAGAATATAAATTGATACAGCCATGTGAAAAAAAGTATGGAGATTCTGCAAAAAAATAAAATTATCCTATGATCCAGCAATCTTACTTGTGGGTATATGTTCAAAGGAAATGAAATCACTCTCTCAAAAAAATATTTATACTCCTCTGCCCACTGAAGTGGAGAAGGCAATGGCACCCCACTCCAGTACTCTTGCCTGGAGGGTCCCATGGATGGAGGAGCATGGTAGGATGCAGTCCATAGGGTCGCAAAGAGTCGGACACAACTGAGTGACTTCACTTTCACTTTTCTCTCTCATGCATGGGAGAAAGAAATGGCAACCCACTCCAGTATTCTTGCCTGGAGAATCCCAGGGACAGAGAAGCCTGGTTGGCTGCCATCTATGGGGTCACACAGAGTCAGACACGACTGAAGTGACTTAGCAGCAGCAGCAGCAGTCCACTGAAGTATTATTTACCATAACCAATACATGGAAACAACCCAAGTGTTTATTAACAGATGAATGGGTAAAGAATATATGGTAAATGTACATAATATAATATTCAGCCACAAGAAAAAAGGAAATTCTGCTATTTGCAACAACATGGATTGGGCATTACACTAAGTAAAATAAGCAAGAGAAAGAAGACAAATCTCTAGAATCTCAACTGTATGTAAAATCTGAAAAGCTGAACCCAAAACAAAAGGATAGAGTAGTGGTTACAAGGATATGTTGGTCAAAGGCTATAAACTTTTTATTATAAGATTAATAAATTCTAAGAACCTAATATACAGTGTGTTACCTATATTTAATATTTCACGTATACATGAAATTTGCTAAGAGAGTAGACAAGTGTTTTCACCACTGCCGCTAAGTCGCTTCAGTCGTGTCCGACTCTGTGCGACCCCATAGACAGCAGCCCACCAGGCTTCCCCATCCCTGGGATTCTCCAGGCAAGAGTACTGGAGTGGGGTGCCATTGCCTTCTCCGTCTCACCACAACAACAACCAAAAAAAGGGAACTGTGAAATGGTGGATGTATGAGTTAATTTATTTGTGGTAATAATTATTTCACAATGTAAATGCACTTCATATCAGCATGTACATACATACAATTTTATGTCAATTATACATGAGAAAAGCTGGCAAAAAACTGACAATCAATAAAAGGAATCTACTTAAAATTCTTAATATTCAATATAAGCAATATTCTCCCTTTAACAATGTTTATTTGCTTAAATTTTGACTCCCTCAAATAAATCAACTAATAAAACCTGTCGAATGTAAAATAAACATAGTCTTTTTCCCAAACAATAAAAAGTAACACAGAGTTAATTTCAAATCTCTTCAGATAATTTTACTGACTATCTGCCTTAAGTGTTTAAGCAGCCACATTGATTATACGATTACTGCAAAATTTAGAAGGAATTGACTGGCTAGAAAAAAAAATACACACAAATTTGTAGACAAGCAGTTAACTCTTGATTCAAAATTGTAACTGAGTGTTAACAATGTTTTCTCCTTTCCATCAGTTCTTTACTTTTTATCTTATATGTATCCAAGGCAGAAGATCCCTAACACTAAAATTCACATAGTTTAAATAATTTTTTTATCAATATGACTGATCCCTAATAAAAGTGAAGACAGTAATCTTTTGATTCTGATTCATGGGATAAGAAGACAGTACTTAGCTCTAGGTGATGAATACAGTTAACATGAAAAAGATAAGGCAAACCACAAAAAAAGATGGGACATATACATAAAAGAGTTTAGAAACAAGGCAGAGATGTGTCTGTCTTAAATCATGTCCACTGAATCTCAGGAACAGGGCTTTAATGCCCTCTTTTCTTCAACTTTGGAGCCCAGTACTCTTTGGCACTTTGCCTCAAATTACCACTTCCAGAGTGACTTCAAGAACTGCACGTCTTCAGCTGGTGGCCTAACATTCACTCTCATTTACACAATGAGGTACAAGCTCATCCAGGACCTCAATCATTGACCGAAATTAATTTCCAGTCCCTCCCCAGGCATATACCACCAGAAGCTAAAACAGAAGTCAACAACCTGAATGAGAAATCCAAATCAGGATCAGAATAAACAAGTACTTCAGTATATGTCAGATAACTGCAACAATTCATTAAATGTGCAAAAGGGAGACTAATGTTAGGGAATTAAACAAAAATTTAAAACCAAAATTGTACTCAAAATGCTTGTATGAGTGAGTGAAAGCTGCTCAGTCATGTCTGAGTGGAGCTTGACATGGGCTCCTCTGTCCATGAATCTCCATGAAAGAATTCAGGAGTGGGTTGCTATTTCCTTCTCCAGGGAATCTTTCTGACCCAGGGATTGAACCTGGGTCTCCTGCATTACAGATGGACTCTTTACCAACTGAGCCACCAGGATACAACAAAATACTTGTATATGAATGTTCATGGTAGCAGTATTCTCAATAGCCAAAAGGTAGAAACAACCCAAATGGTCACCAGCAGATGAGTCAGTGATGGTATATACACGCAATGGAATTTTAGTCAGCCATTAAAAGGAATGAAGTACCAATACATGCTGCAACATGGATGAATCTTGAAAACATTTTTGCTCAGTGAAAGAAACCAGACACAAAAGGTAATATTCTATATGATTTAATTTATATAAAATACCCAGAATAGGTTAATCCATAGAGACAAAGTAAATCGGTGCCAGGAGCTGGGGGGAAGGGGAAATAAAGAATAACTACTTAATGGGAATGAGGTTTCACTTGGAGTGATGAAAATGTCTTGAACTAGACAGAGATGGTGGCCGCACAAGGTTATGAATGTACCAAGTGCGAATGACTCATCACTTTAATAGGACTCCTTTATGTTATGTGAATTTCACCTCAATTTAAAGGCAAAACAAAACGCTGATTGTAGCCATTTCTTTCTGAAACCAAAGGTATCATTCACAGTGCAAAACTAAGACTACGTTCCCTTCACTTCCCTTCCTTTTATAGAGGTGGCTGATAGAGGAAAAAAGGAATTTAAAGTCTCTGTAACTTCTTCAATATAGACAACAGTTTGGCACATTGATAAGAAATCACTCTGAAGTATAGTTGGACATGGAAGAAGCTGAGTATCAGATAGAGCAGTAAATTACGACTTGTAACAATCAGAGAAGGATTTGGTGGGGAGAGGGAAAACAGTTCACTGCTAAAAGACCCAAGACCATGGACAAAGGTGGCCAGTGAGAAAGTTTTGATGTGCGGATGACCAAATAACATTAAAGATCAAGGATGTCTAACATCCAAATGCATTGTATAAGTACAATGGAGTTTACTTGGGGGGGGGAAGAAAAAATTATTGATTTGCTGAATTGAGCACACACACAAAAAAAGAGTGAACAGATCAGATACTGGAAATGAGACCCAACAAGAATAAGAGTTTAACGCCAGTATTAATGACCACTAAAACATGTAAATTACTCAAGAATTCCCAGAAATCCAGTTGCCACATTGGATCTCTACAACGTATGACAACATGCTCAAGGAAATTCTATCGATGGGGTCAGAGAATGGGACTGTGGGTTGGCGCCTGATTATAATTTGTTAACTGCTATGCACAAATGAGGTAGGTGTATCTTGTCCACCTATTCATTAAAGCTCTCTAATTAAACATATTAAAGAGCCATTACTCAGTCACTCCATTTCATTCCCTGGGTACGTATGCAAATTTCAAACTGAAATTGATATGCTAATAATCTTAAACCACAGATAATATTATGAGGAAAATAGGGGGGAATTTGTAGTCCCTTTAGTCTGGGTTTCTTAAAGTATAGTCTACTAAGGAACTACATTTGAAATATCCAAGATGCTTGAGACAGCTGCTAATTCCCAAGTCACACTCAGACCTAATCAGAATCTCTCTGGGAAGCCCCTAGAGACTCGTATTTTAACACTCTTTCTAGACGATTCTTACACTCACTAAAGTTTGAGAACCACCACTTCAGCTCAGTGCTCTCCAAAGTAGTGGGTAATCTCCAGGTGTTTAGAATAATCTGCTGGGATTTTAACTTCCTCATTATTCATTTCGGAGAAGGCAATGGCACCCCACTCCAGTACTCCTGCCTGAAAAATCCCATGGACGGAGGAGCCTGATAGGCTGCAGTCCATGGGGTCGCTGAGGGTTGGACACGACTGAGTGACTTCACTTTCATTTTTCACCTTCATGCATTGGAGAAGGAAATGGCAACCCACTCCAGTGTTCTTGCCTGGAGAATCCCAGGGATGGGGGAGCCTGGTGGGCTGCCAGCTAAGGGGTCACACAGAGTTGGACACGACTGAAGTGACTTAACAGCAGCAGCATTATTCATTTTTAATCTAAAAATTTGTCCATATTAATATTTTGTATGTGGGTTGGTCCCAACACAGCTGTGAAGTAACCTGCAGAAAGAATAAATTCTATACCAGAGAGTATTTAATGATCCTTCCCTCCCAGGTACAGCCTTTGTGGGAGACTGTAGCTGGTTACTTTATAATATCATTGTATTGTTACATTTACTAAAATAAAAATATTAAATAGTAGCATATATGTAATACTTGATAGCAATATAAGAAGTCACTAGAAAATTCTTTTCTACCACAACAGGTTCACTGGTTAGCGCTCACCCTTCTTTATAGTCCACATCTCACATCCATACATGACTACTGGAAAAACCATAACTTTGACTAGATGGACTTTTAGTGGCAAAGTAATTCTCTGCTTTTTAATATGCTGCCAGAGTTTGCTATAGCTTTTCTTCCAAGGAGCATCTTTTAATTTCATGGCTACAGTCGTCTGCAGTGATTTTGGAGCCCAGGGAAAGAAAGTCTGCCACTGTTTCCATTGTTTCCCCATCTATGCCATGAAGTGATGGGACCGGATGTCATGATCTTAGTTTTTTGAATGTTGAGTTTTAAGCCAGCTTTTTCACTCTCCTCTTTCACCTTCATCAAGAGGCTCTTTAGTTCCTCTTTGCTTTCTGCTGTAAGGGTGGTATCATCTGCATATCTGAGGTTATTGATATTTCTCCCAGTAATCTTGATTCCAGCTTGTGCTTCATTAATTTAAAACTTGCAAAATTGGTAGATGATTTTTTATGAATTCCATGATAGATTAATGCAGCCAATGATAACATTTCTTTCTTCTTTTTCAATTTGTCTTAGTGAGGTATCTTTGTCACTGAGGTATTTTATCACCTTTTAAAAGCAAGCTGTGAAATAAACTGACCTTAGATATAAACCTTCAAATAACTGGATCACAAAGTGTTAAACCAAGTTTTTCAAAAGGAATGAAACATACTCAATTACATTTCTACTAGTAATAATACTACTAGTATTTTAAGTAAAAGCAAAACTTGTTTTTAATTTTTGAATATCATTTATTTCATTTTACTTGTGCTTTAAATTTCCATTTGCATGTACTTTTTACAATGTATATTAACACATCATGAAATTGTAAAATAAATAAGCATAACATAATTTGGAGAAGCATACTTTAAAATACTTTACCGAAAACAGGTGCCATTTGGAAAATGCAGAAGCAACTATTAACACTTCAGATGGTAACATTTTAGCTGGCATGGCTATTTTCTTGTTAAGTTAAAATTGGAAAAGAAAGAGGAAAAGTTCCTTTTTCTAAGCCATTCAAAATAAAACCATCTTATTTATATTACAGTGACCTGGTGAAATTTTTGCTGATGCGATTTCATCGTGAGCCCTGTAACATGCATTATATCTCATGTTTTCAGCATGTCTCTCACGTAACAGTCCTTGAAATCTCCATGGCTGAGGAACTTGGTCCCACAAAACACTGACTTGCCTACTTCTGTTTTGTAGAGATAACAGTTTATTGGTGCTGTGATAATCACATGTGTGTGAATTCCTTTTCAAATCTATGGCTTCCAACAGTTTCAGGGAAGAAAGAAAAAATCCATAAGCTGTCCAAAAACCTTTTGATTTAGATCAAAGTCTCAAGAACTGTTGAGCCCAATTTAACTTTTTGTAGCACTGTATTTTCAGGTACCCAAGATACACTTTGAAAACAATGGTTTTACTTTGTTTCTCCCCAAACACCAATGTACATTTATAGCTACCTCTTTTACAAATCCTAAACTTTATCTCACTGTTTTTTTCCCCCTCTAGAGGCATGTGGAACTCTGAGTAGTATCTCTACCTATGTGCTACCTATAAGATCTTAATCAGAAAAGTAGGTGTGAGCAGGCATAACGTAAACGGGAAAAAATACCACAAAGGGCACAACCCTATTTATTCTTTTGCACTGTTGCTGACGGAGTAGAACACAGACTCCCTGTCGTTTCTGCCGACACGAACATTGGTTCTTTGCTAGAACCAGTAGAAGGATTTGATAGGACAAACACAGGCTTGTGATTCACAGAATGGGTCTTTGAGATTTACATTCTGTCTTTGTCACATTTAGCTGTAACTTTATTCCGTGGTTCTTCATATATAAAGAAGGACTAAAAAACATCTAACATAAAATTAATGAAAGCAATATATGCCATAACCTATGGTAAGTGCCCTGGGCATACAGGGAGTCAAAAGACCTTGTGAATTAAATGACCTGTTTCACTTAATTGCCCTATCATTTGAACCATCCTCTGGCTACCACTATAGGCATTTTTGCAACAAATAATAACGTATCCCTGCAACTTCATCCAGTTCCAACAATCCTGGAAATACGATTAGTACCTGAATACTCGCTGATCTGCTTTTGTTTGTTTGTTGTTGGGGTTTGCATAAAGAGGACAATAGTTGTGGAAATATTAAACCAATATATGGTCCGTGACCCAGTAAATCATGTCCCATTACACTCCTTCGTCACTAGGCATTTGCCTTGAGTTTAACTGCATCAGGAAGGAGAGAGTGGGTTCAGAGAGGTTTTATCACTAGGAAGCTCTCCTCCAACAGAGCCAAGAACAAGAGTGGCAGAGATAAACTGAAAGGGGTAAGAGGTGCCGCACATAGAGCAAAAGGGGATGGCTTGCCAACTATTACTCCCTCAATTAGCAAGAGACAATGATATCAAAGCATGAGAGGATAAAGTTGAAATTGGACAGGCTTTGTCCCACTGACCATTAGAGAGTCTAACAGAAAATCATGTACCACAATATGAAACAACTACAGCAAAGCAGAAACTGTGTGGAGAACATTTAGGCAGAAGGCGATCAGAGGAAGCACCGCTCAGCTCAGTGGGTGCGAGTAGACTCCCTCCTACCTTCAGCTCCCACATTAGCATATAGAAGGGGGAAACTGTGGCATTAGAACTGTGAATGGAATGACTATTGCCGGCTTTAAATTGACTATTTATGTGCTTTAACCCTGAGGAGACTAAGAAACCTTCAGTTGGCATGCTTATGTTCCCCTGACCTCCCCCTTCATTGGAAGGACTGATGCTGAAGCTGAAACTCCAATACTTTGGCCACCTGATGCGAAGAGCTGACTCATTGGAAAAGACCCTGATGCTGGGAAAGATTGAAGGCAGGAGGAGAAGGGGATGACAGAGGATGAGATGGTTAGAGGGCATCACCGACTCAATGGACGTGGGTTTGAGTAAACTGGGAGCTGGTAACAGACAGGGAAGCCTGGCATGCTGCACTCCATGAGGCTGCAAAGAGTCAAGACACAACTGAGCAGCTGAACTGAACTGAACTGACCTCCCCATAAGTCTTCTACCTCAACTACCACCAAGCAAAATAGGCCCTGGAAATCAAAATAGTTTAGAAAACATTAAATTGTCCTTTTTGCAAGTATGTGTCTGCTAGCGCAACTGTTTGTATGCACCAACACGAAGGGTCTGATTGTCACAAGACTCATATTCCCACCCAGTCAGAGATCTTCCTCACTCTCAAACTATGTTAATAATTTCAAGAATACATGCAATCAAGAAGCACAACTGAAGCAGGGAGACACCTCAGAACATCTCACGTACCTCCTGAGGTACATTCTTTATGGATTCTCTCTGGCTCAAACTAATAGATGAAGCCTCCCAGTGAGGTCTGTAGGTCTCTTCACATCGTGAGAAGTGTTTAAGTTATGAAATATTTTGAACCAAATCTTTACAGGCCCTTTGTGACAAAATATTTCCAAGAATCCATATCTCATAAATTAGAACAGAGAAATGAGAAAACAAAGAGCAAAGATGACTAATAAGATATAAATATAGATATATAGATAGACACAAATCAAAAGAAAGCTTTAGTGTCTATATTAATATTTTACAAAGTAAATTTCAGGACCAAAAGTATCATGAATTTACCAAGGATTCAAAAAAAAGTTATTTCATAATGACAAAGGAGTTAACTCATTAAAAAATATAACAATTCTAAGAGTTCTGTACCTAACAATAGAGCTTAAAAATATGTAAAGCAAAATCTGACAGAACTGTAAGGAAATATAAAAATAGGCAAATCTGTAGTTAGAGTCAGAGATTTCAATACCTATCTCTCAATAATGCATACAAAAGTAGACAGAAAATCAGTTAGGATATCATTATGGATTAGACTGTGTCCCCACCAAAATTCGTATGTTGAATTCCTAACCCTTAGTATCTCGGAAGGTGACCTTAGAAATAGAAATTACAGATATTTGATTAACAGATACAAACTGCTATATATAAAATAGATAAACAGCAAGAATTTACTGTATAGCACAGGGATTTATACTCATTATCTTGAAACAATCTATAATGGAACAAAATCTTCAAAAAGAATGAATCATTATACTGCATACCAGAAACTAGCACAATCAACTATGCTTTGATATTTTTAAAAAACAAAAAAGGAATTTTTTTAAAAAAGTAAAAGTATCATGTTCTGACCATGATAGAACTAAATTAAAAATCAATAAAAGTCATTATTCTTTCATTTTCTCTTTTGACACATAAACTGATTATGTTTCAGTACTTTATACATACAGTGTGGAATGTGGTATGCAGATGATCCCTTTATAGATTTAAAACTGTGGATTTATAACAAAGAATTTGGGTCTTCCATATTAATCCAAATAGGATATAGGCAAAAGCCTTTGTAAAGTACATATAATGTCAACCAAAATACCTGGGACTAAATTAAACAAATATGCAAGGGCCTATATACTTAAATGTGCATTATTGCCTTGTTTAAAACCACAAAAAATAGAAACAATGTAAATGTCAATATTAATTATTTTAGTAACAAAAGAGAAATGAACATGAAAAAGAAAATAAATCTGAATAAGAGTTAAGGTATTGATCATTCACCAGTGCTGTAGTAGAAATCCATCAATGGTTTACATTTTACTCCAAGAAATTCTGCATTAACTAGAAACTATTCTGAAGAGGCAAATTTTATAATCCAAAACCATAAATTTTTGGCAAAAGTATGAATTTAATAAAATATTTAGTAATCCCTTTAAGCCACACAACAGTAATAAAATCACTATCATTTTTCATAGAGATTCCAATTTACAAACTGATTTGTCATAAATTACCTGATGAAAGTTTCAATATGTCCATAAAATAAACAGGATGAGGATCATGCTCAGTTTCTAGAGGAAGAAATCTAGGCACAGAGAGAAAGAGAAAACGTGAAAATTGGAGCTAGGAATCAGTTCTTCTAATGTTCAAACCATTTGATGACTCAGAAAGGTGTAATTTACAATGAACATTTTCTTTGATCTAGGAAATGAAGTTTTATATGTGAAAGTAGATCCTTTTATCAACACCTCTTATCACATAACTAAAAATATGTGAATAGAAAAACACTGTTCCAAATTACATTTGGAAAATTGAGTGAAATCTACACCGCTTATCACAATCCCAAAGTGAATGAGTTACTAATCTCAAAAAAAAAAAAAAAAAAAATCACAATGGCTGCTCCAAATGCAGGGCAAATGGCCCACTAATTTTCTCTCACATGTACCTAGTCAATTTTCTCTTCCATTTTTAAAGCCCCTGAATCCCATTACAGTGTAATCAATGTAATGAATTCAGAAATAAATAAAGGAGGCAGACTTTGCCTCACAGCAGATATTTGCATTACATCCATGAGAATTTACTGTTATTAAATTAGCTGCAGGAGGGCTTTTTTTATTGCTACCTAAATGCAGAGAAATAGTCAAAGCAAATAAAATTCCATTTTTAACAACCAAATATTATACTAAAAAAGGTCAAATATACCTGTTTCTACTATTACTTGCATGCAAATTTTGACACAGAGCAACCTTTAATTTTCAATTAAAAATGCCAATAATGTTTGCCCTACATCTTAACTATTCAGATCTCCCTACAAATAAAGAAGACATTAAAATTGCATAATACTGAACTTCATGTAATAAAGAAAATGATGACCTTAGTAGGCTTAATGGCATATCATTTGGTTTTTCTGCCAAGTTTATTGCCTATATTAATACCCTTATTAACCAAAACACCAGCCAAAAGCCAAAAAGTAAGCCATGTATTACAGTGAAAACAAAACTGAATTGTGGAGTCAGATGGAACTGATTTTGAATCCCAGCATAATCATTCACTAGCAAGGTGAATTTGAGTAGGTTACTTAACTTCATCTGTAAAACAGAGATAATGATAGCTATTTCTTATGGTTATACAACTTCAGAAGAGAATAAAACATGTGAGATGGCTTTTGCACATAATAAGTACTCAGTTGTTACTATTTTTATTAAGCTGCCACCTCCTAAAACTAAAATTTTACTTCTCATAGAACCATGGAGATACCAACGAAGAGTCTATTTGCTCTTGTACCCTTGGCTCTAAATATCTCACTTTCCCTAATTCTCTGTATTAATTTTTTTTAATTTACTCATCCAATGTATATTTATTAAATTCCAGCTATGTGTTGGGCACACATTTAATCATTGGGGCTACAATAGTAAGCAAACAAAAATCTGTGTTCTCATGGACAATATAAAAGGTGCACTAGAAAAATACGCAGTACGATAAATAGCAGTGAGGCTAAAGAATAAACACCGAATACGACAGGGGCAGAGGCCGCTGTGAGTGGGCATGCAATGTCGTGTGACCTACCTGGACTTCCACTGATAAACTGGCATTTGTGCAAAGATATATAGGAGGTGAAGGAAGAAGCTATATAAAGTGGTAATATTGTGGTTATATCGCAAAGGCAAAGCCAGTAAGATTTGATAGACTGGATCTAGGTTTTAAGAAGCGGAGAAAAATCAAGGATGACGTCAAGATTTTTTGCCTCAGCAACTAGAAGAATGCAGTTGCAGTTTACCAAGATGGGAAATATTAGGAAAGCAGAAGGTCTGGGGAAAAACAAACTCAGTTTGGATCACACTAACTGCAAGGAGATCCAACCAGTCCATTCTAAAGGAGATCAGCCCTGCGTGTTCTTTGGAGGGAATGGTGCTAAAGCTGAAACCCCAGTACTTTGGCCACCTCACGCGAAGAGTTGACTCATTGGAAAAGACTCTGATGCTGGGAGGGATTGGGGGCAGGAGGAAAACGGGACAACAGAGGATGAGATGGCTAGATGGCATCACTGATTCCATGGACATGAGTTTGAGTGAACTCCAGGAGATGGTGATGGACAGGGAGGCCTGGCATACTGCAATTCATGGGGTCGCAAAGCGTTAGACGCAACTGAGTGACTGAACTGAACTGAACTTTGAAATAACTATCAGACATGTAAGTAGAAATTTCAAGTTGTCAATTAAATACATAAATCTGGAATTCAGAGAAAAGCCCATCCTGGAAGTGAATTTGGAAGCCATCAGACTGTTATCAACATATAATCCATGAGACTTGTGAAGATCTTTAGACTCATTCAGAATTGGATGTATATAGAAATTCTAAAAGGACCAAGGACTGGGACCTGAGCTCTCTATTATTCAGAAATCAGAGAATGAGAAGGGAAAAATAGCCAGCAAACATGACTAATAAGTAAAGGTTAGTGGCATAGAAAAAACACAATAAGCAACAGTGTCTAGGAAACCAACAAAGAAACAGTACATGAAAGAGAAGGAAAGGGTCAACGGTGTCAAATGCTTTTGAAGGTGACATAGCAGGAGGACTGAGATTTGCCCGTTGGATTTAAAAATCTGGAATTGATTGGCACTTTAATAAGAGATGTTTCACTGGAGTTGTAGAAGCGAAACAGAGGTAGAACTCATTAAAAGAAACTGAGCAGGAAGTATAGAGAAAGTTCTCAAAGACATTTACAACAAAGATAAGGAGAAAAGTGATGGGAGTAGGAAAATAAATAAGTCAGGAAGTTTTGTCATTGTTATCTTTAAGCTAAGAGAAGTTCCAGCATGTGAAATGGTGAAAAAAGAAATTCTAAGAGATGAGGGAATCTGATATGCAGAAGAAAGAGAGGACAAGTCAGGACAACACTGACAAGGTCAGTGTTAAAACAATGACCTTGGGTAACAATGAAAAAGGGACGTGAGCTGGTGTGATGTAGATGGATAACAAGAGGTAAGAATGTTCACTGGAAGATATATATGTGGGAGTGGAATCTTAAAGAAGTTCTCTCCTGATTGCTTCTAATTTCTCAGTAATATGGATATCAAGATTAAGAGCTGAGACAGAACCATAACGGGTTTGAAAAAATAAAATAAGGTATGAAATAATAGTCTGTGAGACAGAGAATAAAATGGACTTCAGAATGGAGTAAGACCATCTGGCAGCGTTGAGAACCAGTGGAGACAAGTGATCACGAATTTAAAATAAAATCATGAACAGAAAAACAAAATATGCTATATTACACACAGCCTTAAAAAGGAATGAAATTCTGACATATGCACAACATAAATGAACCTTGAAAACATTGTGCTAATTGAAATAGTTCAGTTCAGTTCAGCTGCTCTTTGCATATCTGACTCTTTGCAACCCCATGGACTGCAGCACACCAGGCCTCCCTGTCCATCACCAACTCCCTGAGTTTACCCAAACTCATGTCCATTGAGTCAGTGCTGCCATCAACCATCTCATCATCTGTTGTCCCCTTCTCCTCCCACCTTCAATCTTTCCCAGCATCAGGGTCTTTTCCAGTGAGTCAGATCTTTGCATCAGGTAGCCAATGTATTGGAGTTTCAACTCAGCATCAGTCCTTCCAATGAATATTCAGGGATGATTTCCTTTAGGATTGACTGGTTGGATCTCCTTGCTGTCCAAGGGACTCTCAAGAGTCTTCTCCAATACCACTGTTCAAATGTATCCATTCTTTGGCACTCAGCTTTCTTTATAGTCCAACTCTCACATCCATACATGACCATTGAAAAAACCATAGCCTTGACTAGACAGATCTTTGTTGGCAAAGAAATGTCTCTGCTTTTTAATATAAATAGGTCTCAAAAGAATAAATACCATATGATTCTACTTATACTAGGTACCTAGATTACCTAGAGAGTAGAGTACCTATGAGAGCAGTCACAAGGTAGAATAGTGGTTTCTGGGCTTTCAGGGAACAAGAAATGAAAAGTTATTATTTAAAAGCTGTTGTCTGAAGTTATTGTTAGAGTACTAGTTTGGGGAAATGAAAAAGTCCTGGAGATTGGTGGTAGTGATGGTTGGAAAATAATGTGAATGCACTTAATGCCAGTGAATTGTATACTTCAAAATGGTTAGAATGGTAAGTTTTACACTACACGTGTTTTATCACAGGTCATTCGTCATTCATAAAACATAAAGCAAAATCAGACATCAGAGTTGTGTATTTCTCTCTAGCCATGTTCGGCTATATAACCATAGAACAGGGGGAGCATTGCGTGTAAGTAACATTGTTGTTTTACTTTTAAAGGTCAAGTAAAAAGTCATTATAAGGATAAATTGTGTAATTTAAGACCAAAAAGTAAGGAAATGAGGACACAAAGTGAGTTACAGGCACTAAAATTCTGGTGGAACCATACCTGATCAGATTGGAAGATTACTGGAGTTGAGATAATTTCAGAACATAAGCTGGGAAAAAAAAAAAAAAAAAAACAGGAGATGATTTTCAGGGAGAAAGGTGCTTGAAATTAAGATTATGGAAATATTAAATTATGTGTACTGACACAGCCTAAAACATGACGAGGGGAGTGAAAAATTTAGGGATTGCTGAGGACAAAAATCACTAGAGAAGGGTAGATCAAGGAACTGTTGGGTCAGGGTTTTGGATGTAAAGATATCTGCAGACAGTGAAATGATCCAGAATTACAACAGTATTATTGTAAAGAGTGTCAGTAAGCCTAAAGCTCAAATCTTCCAAGAATAAAAGGTAGTGGGTGTGGGTGAAACAGATGGTGGCAACAGATGATTGCAATCAGGAAGAGTAGGGGGCAGTAATGCAGTCTGATGAAATATGATTTAAAGCTGAGTGTCTGCAAGGAGAAGCAGGGATGATTGGAATCCGCAAAGAAAACATAGACTCCATCTGCAGGTCCAGCAGTAGAAAATGCGTGAAAGAAAATACAGCTCCCGCGTGGGAGGGCTGCAGGGGAAGAAGTGCCCAGATCCAGGTAGAACACGGCATCAGTGTCATGTTCAGGAAAGAGGTCAGTGATAAGGGCAGTTTGCAGTGACTGGTCTAGTCAGCCAAGGACCACCAGGAGCAAAAGTGCAGTCTGACAAAATCAGATTTATTGACTTGATGCAGTGAAAAAAGGCACTCAGAGGAATCCGGGAACACCCCTTTCAACAAGAGGGAGGAGGAAAGCGTGCTCTGTAGGGCTGGGTTCCGGCTGAAGGATTCGGAGGAGGGACTGAGGGGAGCCAGGATCAGTGCTACATCCTTCCAGTTTCTCAGGTGGAATGCAGAGAAGCAAGCACTAACTGGGCTTCCCTGGTGGCTCAGCGGGTAAAGACTCTGCCTGCAACATGGGAGACCTGGGTTTGATCCCTGGGTTGGGAAGATCCCCTGGAGAAGGGAAAGGCTACTCACACCAGTATTCTGGCCTGGAGAATCCCATGGACTGTATAGTTCACGGGGTCACAAAGAGTCAGACACAACTGAGCGACTCTCACTTCACTTCACTTCACTCATTAACTAGGGATCAGGGAATGTTATGAGGTGAGGGTGGCTGAGTGATTGGGTGTCCCCAGTAATACATGAGGAGAGCAAAGTAGGTCCAGGATGTCATGGGTAAGAAAGCAATAGTCATTCGAAGAAGGGAGCCTTGTGGCCTTTTAAGGTTGCCCTCCTATTCGCTTTGCAGTTGGCTTTATCTTTGTCTGACCTCCCAGTCCGACGAACAGCAGGGATTTTTTTTTTCCCCTTTCTTTTCAGTCTGAGCTGATATTTGCTCTTTCAGTCCCAGACAGACTGACTCCTTCACTGAACGTAATTCCAGAAGGCACGATGGAGGAGGTTCAGAAGAGGGAGAAGCAGTGAGAGATGGGGCCACAACAGACATATCCGGACAAAGAGGATTGAAGCTTAGGAAATGAGTGATGACCTGGAAAGCAGGGATGTCTTGTCCTGATCACTTAAACATACTGTCCTGAGAGGCTTCGTGGAGGGAAGGGATGCGGTTGGGGAGGCTGAGTACTCTGGAGGTACTCAGGACCTGGAGTCCTGCCTCACCTCTGCAGAGGGGGCCCTACAGGAAGGTGGGCTTCTCTGGAGTACTATGGCCCTCCCTTGACTTCTATGAGAAAGCAGGAAATAAAAGGGAGAAAACATCTGGAATGGGTGTTGCCTCATAGTGAAGAGACGTGACAACAGAGGAGGAAATAAAGATTATAAATGTATAAAATATATCACATTTCAAAATATACAGTTTGGAATTATTTGATATCAAGGTAAACAAACTAATATACAGCATGTTCCCTGAAGTCATCATAGTGTTATACCAGAGGATGATTAATATTCTTAATAGTGTCCCTGAATTACCAATAAAATGGGAGATTATGGTGAGTGTGCTCTTTACAAGGCAATAAGATAGAACCAGAATATATTTTCTATATCCTTCTGTTCACAATAAATAATCCATCTCTTCTTCTTCACTAGTTTCTTCCTCATCAAATTTATTTGGAAAAGATCCCCATCAAGAAATATTGCCACGCAGAACACTTGACTCTACAGACAGACTGTTAACCCAAAGGTTGTCCAGTAAGTGGACTAAAACATGCCAAGTCCCCAAGTTCACATTCCGTCCCTCAACATGTGGTAATAGAACAGGTTCCTTCTACCAATGCCGTCCTTAAAAGAAAAGTGCTGGAAAGTTAGAGACAAAGAAAATAATGCCTACGTACCAGCGCTCACAGTCTAGCACAGATTTGTAACAAACTCACTTTTTCATGTTTCACAATTCACTTAGTGTTTTCATGTGCATTCTCCCACTTGGTCCTCACAAATACCCTGTGAAGATATTAATATGCAATCTCATTTTGCAATGGCAGTAACCATGCTTCAGGGAGTTTAAGAAACTTGTCCAAGGTCACATTACTGATGAGTAGAGTTGTGGATGTTGTTTAGTCACTAAGTCCTGTTTGACTCTTCTGTGACCCCGTGGACTGCGGCCCACCAGCCTCCTCTGTCCATGGGATTTCCCAGGCAAGAATACTGGAGTGGGTTGCCATTTCCTTCTCCAAGGATCCTCCCAACACAGGAATTGAATCTGCAACTCTTTTAATTGCAGGCAGAATCTTTACTACTGAGCCACCAGGGAAGCCCTAATTAGTAGAGGCTAGACTTCAATTCGTGTCTCGAGCTTCACATCTGAACAATTATTTGGCCAGAGGAGGAGCAGGGAGAGATTACATGAGCGTCTTAGGGAGGGCAACCATAACTCTGCTTCCTGAATATAATCAGGACACAGAAAACTGGTAAGACGGATCAAGAGAATGAGAAGGTGTCTGCACCTCAAACACAGGTGAGATATAGGAAGCAGCCACACTTAGCTACTGGCTAAGACACACTTCCCTTTGGTTCCTTCTCTTTATGAGCAGAATGGATAAGTTCTAGCCTTGTAGCAGGTCTTACTTAGACAGTATTCATCTGAGTTTGACCTCAGAATAATAAACTCATGTTATTGGTCTCAATCGACTTGAAACATAATCTTAAGTCTTAACTCATTGTTATGTTGGCCAAATCATATATGTTCATTTCATAAATAAATTGGATACCATCCAATTTTCCTCATGTGGAAACTGTTTTCATTTTCACTGTTCTCATATGTTCCTACCTTAGTGATATGGGCAATATATCAATTGTATTTAAGAAAGAATAAGATCTACATTAAAATAAAAGATCCCTCCAAAAAATAAATAAATAAAAATAAAAGATCCCTAAACGTTATACATACATCCTCTTGATGCCTATAGAGATTATCGTCCCAGATCATTAAGTCAAGTACACTGACCTATAAAGTTGGACTACAAAGAAAGCTGAGTGCCAAAGAATTGATGCTTTTGAACTATGGTGTTGGAGAAGACTCTTGAGAGTCCCTTGGACTGCAAGGAGATCCAACCAGTCCATTCTAAAGGAGATCAGACCTGGTGTTCATTGGAAGGACTGACGTTGAAGCTGAAACTCCAATATTTTGGCCACCTAATGCGAAGAATTGACTCATTTGAAAAGACCCTGATGCTGGGAAAGATTGAAGGCAGGAGGAGAAAAGGACAACAGAGGATGAGATGGTTGGATGGCATCACCAACTCAATGGACATGAGTTTGGGTAAACTCTGGGAGCTGGTGATGGACTGGGAGGCCTGGCGTGCTTTGGTCCATGGAGTCGCAAAGAGTCAGACATGATTGAGCAACTGAACTGAACTGAACACTGACCTGTATAACGAAAGAAACATTTAAGAGCCTACAAACTCTAGAAAATACGAGAAATAGATAGTGGTTTATTAATGTGCATGGCAAGCAAGTGGAGTTGAAATGTAAGCATTCCTTACTAATATACCTTAAATATGCCTAGATTTCTTATCATGTGTTCCTGCACTTAGATACAGTAAGCACCTGCTATATACCAGCATCTGCCCTCGTGTGGTTTACAGTTTAGCAGGGAAAAATATCCAAGTGAGAAATATGCTATGAAATCTATATGGTATGGTGGGAGCCCAAAGAGTAAAATGGTAAATTATATATTATATTATTGAGAAATTCTTATCAGCAGAAATAACTTTTAGTCTTAATCATGGAAAAGGATTAAGTGCTTGCTATGTTAGTTGGGAAAACTGGAAACTTTTAGAAGAGGGTTTTTACAATAAAACTGTATATGATGAGAGCAAAAAAATACAGAATGGAGCTCTTAAGAGAGCTAAAGAAGAAGACAGCTTTATGCCATAAAAATCATCTTGGACTTTATTTTCTCAACAATACCCTCATTAATCAGAGCAGGCTAACTTACCACAATTATCAATTGCAATATTTGAAACCAATTTTATACCAATATTATGATAATATATGAGTGGGTAGAGGGTAATGTTTACAATAGCATGACCAAAACTAGCTGTGAGATCTTGCCCTTGGTTTTTATTTGCTTCATGGATAACACTTTTCCCTGTGGGTCAATGATTCAAGACAATCACAAAGTTCTACATTCATAGGTTTCCATGTCAAATAAGTCTGGACGAAAAGTGAAGTCGCTCAGTCATGCCTGACTCTTTGTGACCCCATGGACTGTAGCCCACCAGGCTCCTCCGTCCATGGGATTTTCCAGGCAAGAGTACTGGAGTGGGGCGCCATTTCCTGCTTCAGGGGATCTTTCCGATCCAGGGATTGAACCCAGGTCTCCCACATTGTAGGCAGACACTTTACCACCTGAGCCACCAGGGAAGTCATGCACAAGAACTGAAAGATTGGGACTTCACTTCTGCTGGTGGTACAGTGGACAGGAATCTGCCTGCCAATGCAGGGGACATGGGTGTGATCCCCGGTCCAGGAGAATTCCGCATGCCACAGAGCAGCCAAGTCCACTCACCACAACTACCAAGTCTAGAGCAGTTTTAGAGTACCAGAGTCCACACGCCGAAATTACAGAGCCCATATGCCTAGATCCCGCACACCACAGCTTCTGAGCCTGTGTGCTGCTAACCCTGAAGCCCTCACGCCTAGAGCCCATCTCTGCAACAAAAGAATCACTGCAGTGAGAAGCCCACGCACCAGAGCAAAGAGTAGCCCCCACTTGCAGCAACTAGAGAAAGTCCTCTAACAGCAACAAAGACCCAGCATGAGCAAAAGTAAAATAAATAAATATGTTTTTAAGTCTTAAAAAAAAACTGAAAGATTCATTCTACATCTGCTGGGAATAACCTATAATAATTATTGAGTATGTAATATCCTTCTAAGCTAAGTACTTTCTGTGTATATACACTTTCATCCTCAAGATACTTGGATTATATAATACTATTTTCTCCATTTTTTTTTAAGGAAAAAACTATAGCTCCAAAGATATAAATAGTTTATCCAGGGTCATGCGCCTTATGAATGGCAAATTGGAACTCAAACCCAGGTATCACAGACTGCAAAAGCCATATTCATAATCATTACACTGACTCTAGAAATATAAATAATTACAGTTCCTTCCCTCAAGGAACACATAATTTAGTGGAATAAATAGTCAACTGCAAAATAGATGGTAGATACACAATCTGAGGGCACATTGGATAAACACCTACCACAGACTCGAGTCACGGGGGAATGTATGCTGAATGAAGGAAGAAAAGGAAAAGGCTATTTCAGGCTAAAGTGAGAGAGAGATAAGAGACCAACATCACTATGCAAAACCACAGTAACTCCACGGGACCACAGGGGTCTGGTGGATGGTGGCAGGACCCTGAACTAAGACATATATTGTTCACCCACTGTTGCAGCCACTTGATTTTGGTTTTAATACTCTATCTGGTATCAGTCTAGTCCAAAAGAATACATTAAAGTTAGAGGTCAAAGACACGCACAAAATATAAGCTGCAAGGAGAATAGGGTCTGTTAAACATGATCAGGAACATATGTAGTTTCTAAGAGCTTGCAAACTTCTGTTGTTACGCACAATGAAAATGTTGGTCTCTGTCTAACGCTGTAAGTACCACTTACCTTTTCATACCTCCAGGGTCAGGCGTTTCAAGTTTATGTATACAAAAGGGCAGCTCTTCAGGGAGCCAGCTCAGTGTACCTGTAGGTCAGAAAAGCATAAAATTTGTAAGATGATCCAAAACTGTGATATCTAATTTCAAACTTACAGTTTCAGGATTGTGGAATACCACTAAGTATTATAAACTCTAGCAAAGGGGATGGAAGTAGAAAAACAAGGATGCTTGGGGCTGGTGCACTGGGATGACCCAGAGGGATAGTACGGGGAGGGAGGTGGGAGGGGGCTTCAGGATGGGCAGCACGTGTACACCCGTGGCAGATTCATGATGATGTATGGCAAAACCAATACAATATTGTAAAGTAATTAGCCTCCAATTAAAATAAATAAATTTATATTAAAAAAAATTCATCAAAAGTGTCTGGATTACTATACTAGGAAAAAAAAAAAAAAGTGTGGATTACTATACTAGAAAGTATGACCCAGTACTGACTTCAGGAAGTTTTTTCTAATTTTAAATTAACCTTCAAAGTACTTTAACCTCATGAACTTGTATCACCAACACAACTCAACTTCCCTCCCACACCCATAAACACCAGCAACACCATCACCGAGAGGAGAAAAATTATATCACTCCTCACATTGTGGTTGCCATTCAGGATCCAGGACTTTGTAATACCCTCCCAGTATGACTCCAGCTTAGGCAATGAAACAAGGATTTATAAAAAAAAAAAAAAAAACACTATACCATAACTAAGCTCAGAGAGGCTGCCGAACCCTGTCTCTGAAATAGGGACTGAGCACAGTGTAGTCCCAAATTACTTTTTTTCTTACCTACTGATCTACACATCCATAGTTTTAATTCATCTAAATTTTGTTTAAAAAAATAATCCCTGAACGTCAAATTAAGAGAGATACAAACTTGGGATAATTTATGTATCAGCTGCACTCATCTCCTCGATTATACTTTCCTAATTCAGTTCAGTTCAGTTCAGTCGCTCAGTCGTGTCCAACTTTTTGTGACCCTGTGGACTGCAGCATGCCAGGCCTCCCTGTCCATCACCAACTCCCGGGGTTTACTCAAACTCATGTCCATCGAGTCGGTGATGCCATCCAACCATCTCATCCTCTGCCGCCCTCCCTTCCTCCCGCCTTCAATCTTTCCCAGCATCAGGGTCTTCAATGAGTCAGTTCTTCACACCAAGTGGCCAAAGTATTGGAGTTTCAGCTTCAGCATCAGTCCTTCCAATGAATATTCAGGACTGATTTCCTTTAGGATGGACTGGTTGGACCTCCTTGCAGTCCAAGGGACTCTCAAGAGTCTTCTCCAACACCACAGGTCAAAAGCATCAATTCTTCACCACTCAGCTTTCTTTATAGTCCAACTCTCATAAGCATACATGACTACTGGAAAAACCATAGCCTTGACCAGACAGACCTTTGTTGGTAAAGTAATGTCTCTGCTTTTTAATATGCTGTCTAGGTTGGTCATAACTTTTCTTCCAAGGAGTAAACGTCTTTAAATTTCATGGCTGCAGACACCATCTGCGGTGATTTTGGAGCCCAAAAAATAAAGTCTGTCACTGTTTCTAGGAGGGTGAGAGAGAGAGAGAAAAAAAAAAAAATTGAGCTACCTGAAAAGAGCTGTAACTTTTGGGCAAAGGATGCATCCAGTTTGTGGCGCAATGCCACACGGTAAAGACTAAAGGAATAAATCATTCCTCTTCCCTCTGACCTACTCCAAGTGCTCCACCATCCAACCCAAACAGAAGCCAGAGAACAGGAAAGGCTGTCAACTGCAGTTGATCCAGTTTAGCCCCTCTAGGCACAGTGTCTGGAGGATTTGAATGATCAAAAGCAAAACCTTATATAGTAACTGAAATTCCTCATTCATAAATGAGTTCAACCAGATGTACAGGCCAAACAACACACACAAAAAAATTTTCCCAGTCACTCCTCTCCCTAGAAATATCTTCTACACATTTGCAGTTCCTTGAGAAGTCAGTTCCTTGAGAAGTCACTCAGAACACAAATTATTAGTGTTGCTATGCTTTATTATTAAATTTTGTGCTCTGAATACAGATATGAACAAAATTCATATCAGCAGACACAAAATAGTGGTAAGTAAATTAATCAAAATATTTTATTCAGAATAAGTTTTCATCTTCTAGCTAAACACAGATAAATAGAGATAAGAATAAAAAAAGTAAGATGTTTGTATCTTAAATATTTCTACAATCATTTACCAGTTTCCCATCTTCTACTTTTCCTTTTTTTTTTCTTTTGAGCAGCTTTATTTTTAGTCTAACCATTTTAAAGATATCTTCTTTCATTATAAAATAAATATAATATCTGTGTTTACAACAAATCAAATTTATTTCAATCTGTATCAGTAATGTTGGCAGATAACATTGACCCTTTTCATAAAGGCATAAATTCAATGTATATACACAGAAGAGCAAATAAACACTATGAAAAGACATTGGCAGCTTAAGGTAAAATCATTCTGCGATATATTGATATTTAAAGTCTCTGCTTTTAAAAAAAACCCATGTATTAGAGTATTAGCTGATTAGATCTCTTTTAAAAGTAAAATGTCCTACGGATAACAGGTTAAGTTTCTCAAAGGGAACATTCATCTGATTTAAACCAAGAGTCTAAGTAATCTAAATTAGAATCTTGATTTTATAACATTGATCATATACCTGCTATGTGACAGATACTGTACTAGGAAGTGTTAGTGTAGTTGGAGAAACAATTTATAAACACTTATAAATTCATGTGACTCAAGGAACAATCTATTGAAACATGCCTCCAGCCATTCCCAACAACTTACTTTTTCACAGCCACATAACATGACTGTCATCTGCCTCACCCTCTGTTCTTCAGCTTCCTCTGAGGTATGTTCCCTTTTCCTCTCCAAATCATATGCCTCTTCAAAGTTTCAACTCAAATGCTTTGTGATACAGACTGTGAACTAACCACCAAATTAATTACTGCCCTTCTGCTGGGAGTACACCTTTACCACATTTCACTGCCTAACTGGGGCCCTGAGAATGAGTCCTAGCCAATCAAATGGGCATGGAAGTGGTTTGAATGATCCCCAGTAAACAATCCATAAAAAGTGGCACACTCACCTCTTCATGCTTTCAGGAGACTGAGATGGCGATACTCAAATCAACTTCAGAAGCTATTTGTTAAAGATGTAATTTCTGCCACTAACCTGGATTCTCATGACTGTCTTGAACCAGAATCCTCCTGCCAACCAAGAAGCCTCTGGACTGGTACAGAGCAAGGAATGAGCTTCTAATATGATGAACCATTACACTTGGGCCTCTGTTTATTATAATTCAGGTTTTCATAATCTGCCTCTTCCATTAAACCACTATGGTCATTCTCATTCACATCCATTGAACACTTGTGTATTATACCAAATATTACAGCACTAATTTGTGTCCTTATTTTTTGGTTTAACATTATAAATAGCCTTCTTGCACTTCTTCAGCTCAGTTCAGTTCATTCAGTTGCTCAGTCGTGTCCGAATCTTTGTGACCCTATGAACCGCAGCATGCCAGGCCTCCCTGTCCATCACCAACTCCCAGAGTCCACTCAAACCCATGTACATTGAGTCGGTGATGCCATCCAATCATCTTATCCTCTGTCTACCCCTTCTCCTCCTGCCGTCAATCTTTTCCAGCATCAGGGGCTTTTCAAATGAGTCAGCTCTTCACATCAGGTGGCCAAAGTACTGGAGTTTGAACATCAGTCCTTCCAATGAACACCCAGGAATAATCTCCTTTAGGATGGACTGGTTGGATCTCCTTGTAGTCCAAGGGACTCTCAAGAGTCTTCTCCAACACCACAGTTCAAAAGTATCAATTCTTCGGCACTCAGCTTTCTTTATAGTCCAACTCTCGCATCCATACATGACCACCAGAAAAACCATAGCCTCGACTAGACGGACCTTTGTTGGCAAAGTAATGTCTCTGCTTTTTAATATGCTGTCTAGGTTGGTCATAACTTTCCTTCCAAGGAGTAAGCGTCTTTTAATTTCATGGCTGCAATCACCATCTGCAGTGATTTTGGAGCCCCAAAAAATAAAGTCAGCCACTGTTTCCACTGTTTGCCCATCTATTTGCCATGAAGTGATGGAACTGGATGCCACGATCTTAGTTTTCTGAATGTTGAGCTTTAAGCCAACTTTTTTTACTCTCCTCTTTCACTTTTATCAAGAGGCTCTTTAGTTCTTCTTCACTTTCTGCCATAAGGGTGGTATCATCTACATATCTGAGGTTATTGATATTTCTCCCGGCAATCTTGATTCCAGCTTGTCCTTCCTTCAGCCCAGCGTTTCTCATGATGTACTCTGCATATAAGTTAAAGAAGCAGGGTGACAATATACAGGCTTGATGTACTCCTTTTCCTATTTAGAACCAGTCTGTTGTTCCATGTCCAGTTCTAACTGTTGCTTCCTGACCTGCATACAGGTTTCTCAAGAGGCAGGTCTCTTAGCTCCTCTAATTTAAAAAACCAGAGATAATTAAATATCTGAGTTGCAACCAGGAGTTTTAGCATAAAAGACACATGATTATAAAGCAAAAATATTAAATAAAAGCCTGTTGTGTAGTAAATAACATATACCTTATAGAATCGATGTGCTGTAGTACACACCTACAATGTTTACTTACAGAGGGATGTGTCCCAACTCCTCAGAGGTAACTTCTGAACACTTAGGATCTCCCAAATGATAAGGAGTGTCCTTGTTATCCAGACCACACCTAACGGTTCATGCTACTCAGGAAATTCATGGTGCTCCTCTAGATAGATTATGCTAATAGCTTTCTCTTTGGAAGTAAAGCTATGACAGACATAGATAGTATATTAAAAAGCAGAGACATCATACTGCCAATAAAAGTCAGTATAGCCAGTCCAGGTTTGATGCATGAGACAGGGTGCTCAGGGCTGGTGCCCTGGGATGACCCAGAGGGATAGTATGGGGAGGGAGGTGGGAGAGGGGTTCAGGATGGGGAACCTTGTACACCCGTGGTGGATTCATGTTGATGTATGGCAAAACCAATACAATATTGTAAAGTAATTAGTCTCCAATTAAAATAAATAAATTTATATTTTTAAAAGTCAATATAGTCAAAGCTATGATTTTTCCAGTCACTGACTCAATGGACATGAATTTGAATAAACTCTGGGAGATAATGGAGGTCACAGGAGCCTGGTATGCTGCCATCTATGGTGTCACAAAGAGTCAGACATGACAGCGACAGAACGAGTCAGTGATACTATCTAATCACCTTACCCTCTACTGCCCGCTTCTCTTTTTGCCTCCAATATTTCCCAGTATCAGGGTATTTTCCAAAGAATCAGCTCTTCGGATCAGGTGGCCAAAATACTGGAGCTTCAACTTCAGCATCAGTCCTTCCAATGAATATTCAGGGCTGATTTCCTTTAGGATAGGGCTTCCCTGGTGGTTCAGATGGTAAAGAATCTGCCTGCAATGTGGGAGGCCAGTGTTCAATCCCTGGGTCAGGAAGATCCCCCGGAGAAGGGAATGGCAACCCACTCCAGTATTCTTGCCTGGAGAACTCCATGGACAGAGGTGCCTAGCAGGCTACATGGGGTCACAAAGAGTCAGACATGACTGAGTGACTCATTTCACTTTCACTTCCTTTAGGATTGCTGGTTTAATCTCCTTGCAGTCCAAGGGACTCACAAGAGTCTTCTCCATCACCACAATTCAAAGGTATTAATTTCTAGCTCTCAGCCTTCTTTATGATCTAACTCTCATATTCATACGTGACTACTGGAAAAACCAGGTATGTAACTATATCAACCTTCATCAGCAAAGTGATGTCTCTGCTTTTTAACATGTTGTCTAGGTCTATCATAGTTTTCCTTCCAAGGAGCAAGCATCGTTTAATTTTGTGGCTGCAGTCACCGTCTGCAATGATTTTGGAGCCCATGAAATTAAAAGCTGTCACTGCTTCCACATTTCCCCTCTTTATATGTCATGAAGTGGTGTGACCAGATGCCATGATCTTAGTTTTTTTTTAATGGTGAGTTTCAAGCCCGCTTTTTCACTCTCCTCTTTCACCCTCATCAAGAGGTTCTTTGGTTTCTCTTCAATTTCTGCTTTTAGAGTGGTATCGTCTGCATAGCAGAGATTGTTGTTATTTCTCCCAAAAAACTTGATTCCAGCTTGTGATTCATCCAGCCCAATATTTTGCAGGATGTACACTGCATATAAGTTAAATAAGTAGGGTAACAATATACAGCCTTCTCATACTCCTAGTTTTGAACCAGTCACTTGTTTCAAGTTCAGTTGTAACTGTCATTTCATGACCCACATACATGTTTCTCAGGAAACAGGTAAGGTGGTCTCATACTCCCACCTCTTTAAGAATTTTCCACAGTTGTGATCCACACAGTCAAAGGCTTTAGCACAGTCAATGAAGCAGAAGTAGATGTTTTTCTGGAGTTCCCTTGCTTTCTCCATGATCCAGTGGATGTTGGCAATTTGATCTGTGGTTCCTCTGCCTTTTCTAAACCTAGCTTGTGCATCTGGAAGTTCTCAGTTCATGTACTGCTGAAGCCTAGCTTGAAGGATTTGGAGCATAACTTTGCTAGCATGTGAAATGAGTGCATATGTATGGTAGTTTGAACATTGTTGGCATTGCCCTTCTTTGAGATTGGGATGAAAACTGACCTTTTCCAGTCCTGTGCCCATTGTTGAATTTTCCAAATTTGCTGACATACTGAGTGTAGCACTTTAATAGCATTGTCTTTTAGGATTTGCAATAGCTCGGCTGGATTCCATCACCCCCACTAGTTTTGTTTGTAGTGATGCTTTCTAAGGCCCACTTGACTTCATATTCCAGGATGTCTGACTCTAGGTAAGTGACCACAACATCATGGTTATTAAGGACATTAAGACCTTTTTTATATAGTTCTTCTGTGTATTCTTGCTACCTTTTCTTAATCTCTTTTTCTTCTGTTAGGTCCTTAACATTTCTGTTCTTTATCATGCCCATCCTTGCAGGAAATTCCCTTGATATCTCCAATTTTCTTGAAGAGATCTCTAATATCTCTCATTCTACTGTTTTCCTCTATTTCTTTGCATTGTTGATTTAAGAAGGCCTTCTTATTTCTCCTTGCTATCTCTGGGACTCCATATTCAGCTGGGTATATCTTTCCTTTTCTGCCTTGCTTTTTGCTCCCCTTCTTTTCTCAGCTATATGTAAAGCCTCCTCAGACTGCCACTTTGCCACCTTGCATTTCTTTTTCATTGGGCTGATTTTGGTTACTGACTCCTGTACAATGTTACAAACTTCCATCCATAGTTCTTCAGGCCCTCTTTCTACCAGATCTAATCCATGAATCTATTCATCACCTCCACTGTATAATCATAAGGAATTTGATTTAGGTCATACCTGACTGGCCTAGTGATTTTCCCTACTTTCTTCAATTTAAGCCTGAATTTTTCAATAAGGAGCTCATGATCTAAGTCACAGTCAGCTCCAGGTCTTGTTTTTGCTGACTGTATAAAGCTTCTCCTTCTTTGGTTGCAAAGAACATAATCAATCTGATTTTGGTATTGACCTTCTGGTGAAGTCCATGTGTAGAGTCATCTCTTAGATTGTTAGAAGAGGGTATTTGCTAAGACCAGCTTGTTCTCTTGACAAAACTCCATTAGCCTTTGCCTTGCTTCATTTTGTACTCCAAGGCCAAACTCACCCATTACTCCAGGTATCTCTTGACTTATTTTTGCATTCCAGTTCCCTATGATGAAAGGGATATCTTTTTTGGTGTTAGTTCTAGAAGATATTGTAGGATTTCATAGAACCCTTCAACTTTAGCTTCTTTGACATCAATAATTGAAGCATAGATTTGGATTACTGTGATGTTGAATGGTTTGCCTTGGAAACAAACTGAGATTATTCTATCCTTGTTGAGGTTGTACACAAGTACTGCATTTCAGGCTCTTGTTGACTATGATGACTACTCCATTTCTTCTAAGGGATCCTCGCCCAGAGTAGTAGATATAATGGTCATCTGAATTAAATTCACCCATTCCTGTCCATTTTAGTTCACTGATTGCTAAGATGTCTATGTTTACTCTTACCATCTCCTGCTTGACCACGCCCAACTTACCTTGATTCATTTACCTGACATTCCAGGTTCCTATGCAATATTACCATCTTCTTTATACCATCAGACTTTACTTTCACCACAAGACACATCCACAACTGGGAGTCATTTCTGCTTTGGCCTGGCACTTCATTCTTTCTGAAGCTATTGGCAACTACCCTCTGCTCTTCCCCAGTAGCATCTCTGACACCTTCTGACCTGAGGGGCTTGTCTTCCAGTGATGTCATACCCTTATCCTTTTTCATACTGATCATGGGGCTCTCCAGGCAAGAATACTGGAGTGGATTGCCATTTTCTCCTCCAGTGGATCATGTTTTGTCAAAACTCTTCACTATGACCCATCTGTCTTGGGGGGCCCTACAGAGCATGCCTCAAAGCTTCACTGAATAACGCAAGTCCCTTTGCCATGACAAGGCTATCATCCATGAAGGGGAGAAGCAATGACTACCCAGTAGCAATAAATCCCTCTACCACCCAGATCATGATTCCAAATATCATCTCTGACTATGCTTCTTGATTTATTCCAAATTAGAACCAGAAGCTTACACCCCAGATGGGATCATCTCGCTGCAGCAAAAAAGCAAGAAGCTATGAAAGATGAGTGGGGTCTGTGTCAAAAGGACACAGAAGTCAACAGAAAGGGACCCATGATACCCCAAAAATGGGAAAATGTGAACAAAAAAATGGAATAACAGAAACAATAAATTGAAACATCAAATTCAAATATAAAAACAAAATTTAATGCATTCATAATTTTATTTTTTAAACAAACTCATCATCATGTCAAATACTGCTAGGGTACAATTCCTTATTTTGAAAACTGACATATAATGAGAATAATTAAGCACATATTCTGGATAAAAAAGTGGATGAGGTGTGACTTTAAAGACAAATCCCAGACAAAATATACAGAAGGAAGAATCAAATTAGAAAATCATCTTTTTGATTCTTTCTCTTACCTCTTCATCCACTAACCCTAGGCAATGAAAGGTCATGATATCCTGGATCATCTTGTATCAGAAAGCAGGTGACTGCTCAAAGAATAATGGAGTCATGTCAAAAGGACACAGGAGCCAGCTCTCAAGGGGCTGTGACTGGCCAAATCAATTTGAGCATCAAAATTTTAAATGATATTAATGGATTATAACTCATTGAGTAAAATAGAAGAATATAACATACAACACTGGTATAACAATAAATAAGTTGAAAATTTCATGAAGAGCAGGACATTTAAATAGTTTCAAAGTACCTCTCCATAAAATATTAAGTAATTACAAAAGGATAAAGAATAACCTCACAGTGGAGAAACCTGGCAGAGGCTACCTTAATCAAGTGATGAAAGTGAATGTCATCAGCAAAGGAACAAATCAAAATCATGAGCCACTTGATAGTTTGGAACAAGAACACAGTATCATTTTTGTGACGTTTCTGCTGCAGTTGCATAACTTGGCTCTAATCATCAGGAAATACCAGTCAAACACAAATTGAAGGACATATTGTAAGTGCTCTGTAATCTTCAAGAAAGCCAAGGCTGTAAAGGTCAAGAAAGAACTGAGAAACTGTTCCAACTCAAAAGAAAATAAAGAAGCATGACAGCTAAACACAAGGCAAGATTCTGAACTGGATCTTTTTCTTATGAAGGATATTACTGAGGTATTTGGCAAAACTTGAATGGGGTCCAAGATTAGATGATAGCAATGTGTCAATATTAATTTACTGATTTTGATGTTTGAACTGTAGTTATGTAGAATGCCCTTGTTGCAGGAAATACATGAAAGTATTAAAAGATGGCTGGGCATCACATCCTTAACAAACTTTCAAATATATAGAAGTGAAGTCGCTCAGTCGTGTCCGACTCTCTGCGACCCCATGGACGGTAGCCTACTTGGCTCCTCCGTCCATGGAGTTTTCCAGGCAAGAATACTGGAGTGGGTTGCCATTTCCTTTTCCAGGAGATCTTCCTGACCCAGGGATTGAACCTGGGTCTCCTGAATTGTAGGCAGACGAGTTACCGTCTGAGCCACCAGGGAAGTCAAATATATAGGAAAAAACAATTTTCTGTACTGTACTTCCAACTGTTCTACAGGTTTAAGATTTATTTTTTAACAGAAAAAGAAAAATTACCATTTTGTAATCACAATTAAATGATTACCTAGATAACAATCAACAATGGATGCTATAAGATATCTTATAATATGATATCTCATAGATTAAGCTTCCATAGGCTCTTCTTTATAGTGGAGGGTTTAGGCTGACTCCACCTGAACCAACTGATCAATCTTAATGTCATCAAATGTTAGTCAACAAAGGAAAATACAAATTATGATGTAATATAATATGAAGGATACAGTAGCCACTATGAAATATCTTTCCCTCAAAATATGAGTGTGAGTCTCATAACGCCTCTAGCTCTAATGAAGAGTGACCAGGAAACACAGGGAATAGACCAGTCATTTAATAACACCACAAGGATACAATCAGCCGAATCTACAGTGCAGAACATTCTACTGGACAAATGAGCTGGTCTCTCCAAGTCAGTTATGAAGAGGAACAAAAAGTGGTGTATGAGTGAGGACTTAGTTGGAATAAGAGACTTCAGAGACATAATAACTGAATGTAACTATGGACCTTGTTTGATCCTGATTTGAATAAACCAGTAGCAAAATAGCATCACTGAGATAATCAAAAGAACTTAAATAAGGGCTAGTCATAAAAAATATGAAAAAGCAATTGGTAACATTGTTAGAATTAATTACTGCATAATAGTTACATTTTTAATTTCTCTTTATAGACTAGAAATGTGTATCAGTGTATTTAGATGTGATGTTTCAGATTTGCTTTAAAATAGAGAAGCAAAATAAAAGTGATTAAAAAAAAAAAACATTTAGCAAATGTTAACAATTTTTGAAACTAGGAACAAGTTCTTTATGGTCTTCCCTAGTGGCTCAGCAGTAAAGAATCCCCCTGCCAAGGCAGGAGATGTGAGTTTGATTCCTGGGTCAGGAAGAGCCCCTGGAGAAGGAAATGGCAACTCAGTCCAGTATTCTTGCCTGGGAAATTCCATGGACAGAGGAGCCTTGTGGGCTATAGTCCACAGAGTTGCAAAAGAGTCAGACACAACTAAATACATACACACACACATAAGTTCAGTATATTATTCTCTCCTCTTTTGTGTATATTTAAGAATTTCCATTTTGAAAAAATCAAATATATATGCAAAAAATTAGCTTGTTCCATTTCTTCAAATGACTGAATATTTTTATTACCCTTTAATGAAACATGTGTGTGTGTGCCAAATCACACACACACAGTCATGTCCAACCCTTGGTTACTCTTTGTACTGGAGCCCACCAGGTTCCTCTGGCCATGGGATTCTCCAGGCAAGAAAACTAGAGTGGGTGTCCATGCCCTCCTCCAGGGGATCTTCCCAACCCAGGGATCGAATGCACATCTCTTATGTCTCCTGCATTGCGAGGCAGGTTCTTTACCACTAGCGCCACCTGGGAAGGAAATAAAACATCAACAAAGAAATTTGGGGAGAAGAAAGGACGCAAGGAAGGTTTGGCTTATTTCAAATGGTTCAAAATTAAGAAAGAACGTGTGAATTCACATATACACCCACACACATACCCACACTGACAAACAGACCCCTTAGTTAACACTGTGAAGAGCCACTGCCAGTGGCACCTTGCTAATGAAAAGTGACTAATGGAGCAAGATTATGATGAGACCATACTTTAAACCCAGTTAAATCCAGGTTGTGCTTAGGAAACAATAAGGTGAATCACTGTAATAAGTCACACACCTAGTGTGGAGAAGGAAAGAGAACCCACTCCAGTATTGTTGCCTGAAGAATTCCATGGACAGAAGAGCCTGGTGGGCTACAGTCTATTGGGTCATCAAGAGCTGGACACGACCAAGTGGCTAGCACACACACATACACACACACCCCTAGTCAGTCTTTAGAGTGAACTCTTGATTCTGCACATAATGCTGCAATTCCCAACTTCATCAAAAATACTAAGATAAACCCTTGCTTCCAGCCTTCATATAGAGGTCCCAGCTTACTTTTCAGAAGACTTAGAGTAAAGGAGTCATCACTCCCCCCAGGAGAGAGTAATTCAATTACTATAAGGTCAACTTATCATGAGGATGTCCTTCTACTTATCCAGATTTTGGAACAGATGGCCCCATGGGTCAGGGCTGGACCATCTGCTATGAAATCAGTTATCAAGACTTGTGGAGTTACAGTATTAAATTCTTTCTATTCTGTTGTTGTTCAGTCACTAAGTCATGTCCAGCTCTTTGTGACTCCATGGACTGGAGCCTGCCAGGCTTCCTGTCCTTAATTATATTCCAGAGTTTGCTGAAATTCATGTCCACTGAGTCAGTGATCCTTCCAACCGTCTCATCCTCTGTTGCCCCCTCTTCCTGCCCTCAATCTTTCCTGATATCAGGGTCTAAAGAAATATAAACGTGCCAGCATAATGAGAGATACCTTTCTGTGCAGAAAATCAATATTCAGAAATGTTTCATTGAAAATAAAATTACTCAATAAATCAAAAACCTTCCAAAGAATTTCTTAAAGAAACTGACTTTACTCCACCACAAAACTCTTCCTCCCAAAGGGACTTGCAGAATATCTTTAAAATAGTAAGCATCTAACAACTGCTCTACTATATTTAATTAAAAAACAGCAACCCAAAAAGCCCTACTGAATTCTTTCACCAACTGACAGGGATCATTGTGCTCAATCTAGAGCTGCTAAATCTGAATATCAAAGAGTTTCACGTAGCTTGCTCCAAACTACTCAACTGTTACTCCTTAATAGTAGAACAAACAGCTGCAAATTAAAAACTTCAGTTTTCAGCAGCCTTTGTGTTAGGTCTTTTCTTTTCTCTTTCCCCTTAAAAGGCTAGGTTGGGGAATAAAGGTAATCTTCGGAAGTGAGATAGATGGGCAGAGCAACTCAAAACAAATCCAGAGAGAACCAAGTTTCCTGTGGAGGAAGTAGACATTACCAAGATGTCACTGTGTGTGGAATGTATCTTCTGAGCTTAATATTTCATATTAACTTTTTTTTCCCGCTGAAATTTACTTTAGAAAATTCAAGCCAAAACACCCCTTTGGGATCCGGGTGTGTCCTTTACCTTTGACCTCAATAGGAGTCCCACACGTATGAAAGCAGAAATTGGCTTTTTACAGTAGATCGATAAAAGCTCTCTGGGAATGAGCGGAATGCCTCCCAGAAAGATTTCTGTCTTTACATCTCATAAAATGACCTCGATATCTGGGACAGAAAATATTCTCTTTATTTCCCATCCAATTCTATTTTCTCATATCACAGAGACTGCACATTGCTTATACTGTTGCCAGTACATACGACAACCGGGAGAGAGATTTATCACGTTCTAATACTCCTCAGTTCAGAGAGGTCTTGCTGCTGTTCCATTTCATTTGTATGCATCTGGAGAACAGAGGAAGTGGACTCAAATACTCAATATAAGTAAATATTCCATCAAGAAAGTCAGTAAAGACATCTTCTGTCCTGTCCTTTCATCTTTCCTTTCTCCATCTCCATCTTCCCTTTTCATTCAATCCTCTTTTTCTCACATAAACGCACAGGATTGAACATGCTGTAATACATTCCAGAACTGTGTCCCCTACACTTTTATTATCAGCACATATTACGGATTAAAAAAAAAAATTTCTTCAGGCAAATTGACAGAAACAATGTACAACCTTCAAATGAACTATACTAGATTTAGGGAAAATATTTTTGGATTTTATCTTTCACATATAATTTCCTGAAAAGTATTTACATTGAAAGAATGCTGCAAGTTTGCCTGTTCTGGCTTTCCATGAAACAAATGATTTTAGGAAAACTCCTAAATCTTGATGTATACAATCCCAGAATTTTTAAAAGTACTTTTCAAAAGCTAGTTACTTGGATTTAAAAAGGAGAAAATCAGAGTTTAGTTTTAAAGATTTTGACCATCAGGAGCTCTCATTCCAAGGCCATAGGTGTGTGTGACTGTGTGTGTGTGTGTGTGTGTGTGTGCACAACTAAAGCAGTACTATACTATGGCAAATATAATGACAACTTAGCAATTTCCAGATGGGACATGAAGACATGTACCTTTCTGCAGCCTTATTTTGAATTTTATACTTCTGTTCTCCTACTTCAGGCACTTTAGTTAGTGAGTCCAAGTACTCAACTAAGCCCAAAATTTCCTTGGCTTATTCTTATTTCTTTGTTCAGATTTCTTATATCTTTGTTTATATACCCTTGTACTTGAATTATCTATCCTTGTGATCTAAATATGGTAGCTGTACGGCTATTTAGATATTCATTTTAATTAACTGAAATTACATAAAATTAACATTTCAGTTCCTCGGTCACCCTTGCTTTATTTCAGGCACTCAGTAGCCATATTTGGCTAGTTGGTACTATATCAGACAGTGAAGATAAAGCACTCATCATCATAGAAAGTTCCACTGGACAGAGATAATCTATACTATCCTTAACTTTGGGCATACTGTCTGTCCCTGCCCCCAATTACTAACAGAAAATGCTCCCCAGATAAATCTCATACATCCTTCAGAGCATCTGCTCTGTGGTTGAATTCTCACCCTTCTAAACTCCACAGCTCTTATTTCCAGGCCCCTTGTGCTTCCAATCCTGCTTCGTATTACTAAACCTTTTTCTATATATCTTTTCTCACCAACCACCACACTCATTCAGTCTTCAAATATCCACTGAGTACCCCATGTGGCAGGCACTATTCTGCGTTCTGGGAAGTGA
This sequence comes from Bos grunniens, assembly GCF_055505025.1. NCBI lineage: Eukaryota > Metazoa > Chordata > Mammalia > Artiodactyla > Bovidae > Bos > Bos grunniens. The sequence goes on along the minus strand of NC_141171.1, from coordinate 98,394,126 downwards.
TGTGTATCAGGACAGGCAAGAGCGTGAGCTCCTTCGAATCAGAGCCAACACTTTGATTTCTTTTGCACGTAGGACAAACTAAGGACACAAAAAGGGAATGAAAGATACACTTATTAAGCAGCTTTGAAATTCTGTTTTAAAGAAATAAGTTAAAAAAAAAAAAAAGATATATTGTGACAGGAAAAAATTTGATGTCTTCTCCCTGGGTCTACATCCTGAATTAGACACTCACTGAGTCACATACTTGTTGTCATGTGATCACATTTATGAAAGCATGCAACCAAGTGTATCATTTCAGAAGCTTTTTAAACATCACTGTGCTGCGGAGGCAATTAAATATCACATATACTAGGCTATATGTTGAGCTCTTTCATAGAAGAAAATATTTATTTCAAGCATGAAAGATGAGGCATATTAGTTACAATAGAGGCTAAGGTACTTTAGGAGAAGGCAATGGCACCCCACTCCAGTACTCTTGCCTGGAAAAATCCCATGGACAGAGGAGCCTGGTAGGCTGCAGTCCATGTGGTCGTTACGAGTTGGATACGACTGAGTGACTTCACTTTCACTTTTCACTTTCATGCATTGGAGAAGGAAATGGCAACCCACTCCAGTGTTCTTGCCTGGAGAATCCGAGGGACGGGGGAGCCTGGTGGGCTGCCGTCCGTTGGGTCGCACAGAGTCGGACACGACTGAAGCGACTTAGCAGCAGTAGCAGCAGCAAGGTACTTTAACAAAGAAATAAAAGCCGTGGCTTACTTCTCTTTCATATAACAACCCCAGGGGAGAATTCAAGTTTGCTAGGGTAGTTCTGCTACTCAAGGTCCTTCGGGATTACAGGTCCCTGTCATTTTATTGCCCTACCATTCAACAAAGTTATCACTTTCATCTGCATGGGTAAAGCTGGGTCACAAACACATTATGTTCCTACTCACAAGAAGGGGAAAAAAGAGAGAAAATCCAGAATATATATATATATATATTTTTTTTTTTTTTAAGCAAATGAGTCTGAAGTTGTCTGCACAATTTATATTCCCAATCCACTGGTGATAACTTAGATTTATGGGCACTCTTGACCAAAAGAATTTGGGGAAATGTAGTCTCTAACTAGATAGTTATTTGCTCCTAAAGAATGAGAAAATGGAATGGTGGAAGGAAGGGGAGTCTGCCAGTGAAATTATTTTAGCTATATTACCAGGAGAAGCTATTCTCTTAGGTTATATCCCATTCATACACAATACGTTAAGGAACTACGAATAGAATTATAATGCTAAGAAGGCACCTGTTGAAGAAAGCACTACCGTGTTCTATTCAGAATTCATATTGTCATTTTCCATACATTTACATATGACCTGGAATAAAGCTGATAAAAGAAATGCTTATCAGTTAACAGTAGGAGGCAATAAATGCTATTGACTTACCAAAGTACTATAATATATGTACATACATGAACCTTCTTCAAAGAGCGTATGACTTCAGAGGAGATCGGCAGAAAACGGCATAAATAGAAATGCAAGTACATACTGCATCTAGCATAAGCTCAGAGAAAATCATGGGGTGGCGATTTGTGCCATCTCTCCTTTCTCTCTATTTCATACTGCATCTAGCATAAGCTCGGAGAAAATCATGAGGTGGCGATTTATGTCATCTCTCCTTTCTCTCTATTTCATACTGCATCTAGCATAAGCTCGGAGAAAATCATGGGGTGGCGATTTGTGTCATCTCTCCTTTCTCTCTATTTCATACTGCATCTAGCATAAGCTCGGAGAAAATCATGGGGTGGCGATTTGTGCCATCTCTCCTTTCTCTCTATTTCAACACTCAGCATCTACTAAAAAACACCAGCAACTCTTTAAAGGCTCTTTAAACAAGAACACTTCTGAAAATTCTTGTCCCTGTAGGAGAAAAGATTATATCTGAAACTCCTTAATACCTGAGTATAAGTTTGTTCAAGTCACATTCTTCAAAGAATATTAACATTTTAATGGCGGTTTAGGGGGGAAAAAAAGAACACAAATGACTGAATCTGAAATGGGCACATTTCAGGATTTAGACTCTTATATGAGGAAAGTACTTAGGGTAAATTCTTTCCTGCTGGCTTTTACAAGTCATACACCATAAGGAATCAGTTCATTGTAACTGACACACAGACTGCCCTTCCTGCATTCACATTATTAAACCACTAAACGTTTGTATCGTCTCCTTCCTGTGCCACTTCAAGTGTGCAGTTTTTCCCTGAGGACAAAGCCTTCCACCAAGTATACTCTCACACAGCCACCAGGGACAAACTAGTCAGCTCGATGTTCCCTTAAATGATGATGTTCTAGAATTTTAGTTTATGACAGTAACTCAGAAAACTGTAAGAATGTTGCCTGTTGCCAACCTTGAGAAGTACCTTATTGAACCCAGTCCTTGGCAAAGTTACTGAGACTCAAATATTAATCTACCCACTTGTCCCAGCTGGCAACCAGACTGCAGCTAACATAAACAGATAGAAGACAGATAAATAGATAGATAGATGGATACACAGATAGATAGATAGAAAAATGTGATTTGTGCTCATTTTTTCAAATCCACAGGCTGTTCAACCATTTCCAGAGGTTACAGAAAATCTGTGATGATGTTGGAAGCTCTTTGGGAGTAAAATTCTGACAAAGAAAATACAATGTTCCAGTTTTTATAATCACATAAAGCAACAGTTTATTATGAGCCCTTACATCCTTGACTTGGCTGGAACAGCCAGACAGTTCTTGCTTGGAGTCCCTTATTGGTTGCATTTGGCAAGTATCCGGGGCTTAATTTATCAAAGGACTCTATTGGACTGATATCTAGATGGCTCACCTGATCCTGACTGCACGATGAGACATCGATAGAGCTGCTGTCCAGGGCTTCTACCCATGACCTGTACATGTGTGTGCTCAGATGCTCAGTCATGTCCGACTCTTTGTGACCCCATGGACTGTAGCCCGCCAGACTCCTCTGTCCATGGGATTTTTCCAGGCAAGAGTACTGAAATGGGTTACCATTTCCTACTCCATGGGATCTTCCCCACCGAGGGATTGCACCCGTGTCTCTTAGGTCTCCTGCATTAGCAGGCAGATTCTTCACCACTATACCACCTGGCAGGCCCCGACACGCATGTGTAGCTTAAGCTTTACACTGTGGTGACTTCACTCCAAGAGTGTCTATTCCAAGAGAAGCTGCTATTTTCTCAAGATGTAGGCCCGAAAACTGGCTCAGCATCCACCCTGCCATATTCTACTGTCTAAGTAGTCACATAGCTCACCCAGATTCAAGGGGAGGGGACCGCAGACTCCCCTTCTCAATGGAGAAGGGTCAAACCATTTATGGACACCTTAAATTGGTCACATGTGGCCATATACTCACTGCAGATGGAAAGAAGAGCCCAGAGATCATTAAGAATATATTTTTGGTATTACTAGATAATTAAACTAAAAGTGATATTTCATAACAAAATAATTTACTTCAAATTACTTCACATGAAGTTCATCTGGCCTCTAAGGAATTACAGAAACCCTGTTATGATTATTACTTTGTAAGTTATGGTGTTCTCTTCAACAGAAGCAAAGAGCTTGATAATTAAAGTGAGATCCTAAGGTAGCAATAAATATAAAAATAGGAACTTAATAGTTATATTCAGAATACCCTAACTTACAAAGAAAGGAAAAGTGAATAAGTCTTTCATGAAAAAGCAACAAGGATAAATTTTAATTAATATATCAGCTACCACCTGTTCATCATTCAAAGTGAATTTTAAACACTGCCACTGCTGCTGTTCCATCATTAAGTCTTGTTTAACTCTTATGATCTATGGACTGTAGAAACCAGGTTCCTCTGTCCATGGAATTACCCAGGTAAGAATACCAGAGTGGGTTGCCATTTCCTTCTCCAGGGGATCTTCCTGACCCAGGGATCATTCCGTGTCTCCTGCCTTGCACGTGGATTCTTTACCTAAAGAGATCTAAATTTTTCCAAATATATTCCAATTAAACATGAAACATTTGTAAAACAAAAATGTGTGCAGGTTGCCATTTTCTCTTTCTGGGCCTTGTACATACCCTGCCTCCCTGTGGTTGGTTAGGGCTATATGACCGGGTTCTAAACAATGGAATGTGTACAGAATTAATGTGCACCACTTTCAAAACTGTCTGTAAAACCACCTGTATGATCCTTCACGCTTTCTCTTTCTTTTTAGCTAGGCAGATGAAAGAGAGACAGTGGACTCCCAGAAGCCTCTAAGGGTCAACCAAAACAAGTCAGCTTCTAGTAGAGATTCACCCTGTCCACAACTAATATGACCAAGAAAAAAAATCCTTTGTTTTGCTAAACCGCTGACATAAGGGAGTTGCTTGTTACAGCCACTGATATTAAACAAACTGATTAATATAGAAAGTAAAAGTTAGCATCCCATTTCCCTCCTAAAACAGACACTGTAATCACCTTCTTTGGAAAGCTTAATGTATCGTGGAAATTCAAAGTTGACAGGCACCATAGATGTCATCTGGCTGATCTATTTTCTTGATGCCAGTAACCACACTGCCTCCAGTGAATAAAACACTTATAAACACCCATACTCAGAGAAATATACATTGCAGAAAACAGGAGTGTAGAAGCCTATGTTGCCATGACAACAAGAACATAATTCCATTTCAAAAGGATCACCAGCTACTGTATGAAAAATAAACTTCTTTTCCAAGCAAGCTTTTTAAAATGTTGCATGCAGAATGGAAGGTATCAAATATCTTACTGTGAAAAACCTGTTACATTCTTGGTACTATCAATACCAACTGTAACAAATAGTAAAAAGCCACTTTGGTTTTTCTGGGTATTAATGTGAGTGCCAACAACAGCATGAAACTTCCAGATAATGTATCATTTCCTCTGCTAGGGAATAAAGTACTTTTTCCTTGAACAGTAATAGTCATGCAAGTTCAATAGTTTCCTCAAAATAAAATGTGTTGATCTAATATATTAACCTCATGAACAAACTTATATGACAAAAACCTTATTGTTTTAAATATAGTCCTCAAAATTACATGATACCGATGTTCTCTGAAGCTACAAAATAGTAATGTTATGCATATTTTAGAATTATAAGTAACCCTACAGATCATTTAGTCCAAATTATTCATATTAAGGATTTGAAAACTGAGGCTCAGAGATGTTTAATGACTCAACCAATGTCACAGGATTAATTAAGATGATCTTGTACTATTAATATTATACACTTTTATACTACTGCATTGTGGGTACTATTTCATACTGTAGAGTATTTTCTATTAAAAATAAAGTACTCACACTTCTGGAAATTACTTTAGAATGTTTACATAACCAATATCATAATCTCTAGGGATTTTTTAAAAACTTTCCCAAGATTATACTTCAGCATGTAGAAGTAATTTCTAATGTAATCTTTTTACCTGTAAGGAGTTTAATGAAAGAATAAATTTATCTCTTAATTATTAAAAACCTCCTTGTTCCTTATTATCTTTTAAAAACCTAATACTGTAAAACTTTATCAAGTTCTTAATACTTGTAAAAGAAATTATCTAGTGAAAACCATCCATTATTATAAATGTAGCATTATTTTAAATGTATGGCTTTATTATTCCAATTGTAGGCATTAACTGAACTACCCAACATTAAAGTCCAACTTTGGTGAATAGATAATAATACTTTTATTAAAGTACCTGAAATCAAAATTTTTTTAATTTATATCATAATAGCAATGATATCTGGAGAAGGCACTGGCACCCCACTCCAGTACTCTTGCCTGGAAAATCCCATGGACAGAGGAGTCTAGTAGGCTGCAGTCCATGGAGTGGCTAAGAGTCGTGCCACTTTCCCTTTTCCCTTTCATGCATTGGAGAAGGAAATGGCAACCCACTCCAGTGTTCTTTCCTGGAGAATCCCAGGGACGGGGAAGCCTGGTGGGCTGCCTTCTATGGGGTCGCACAGAGTCGGACACGACTCAAGTGACTTAGCAGCAGCAGCAGCAGCAGCAATGATATCAGAAAAGGCAATGGCACCCCACTCCAGTACTCTTGCCTGGAGAGTCCCATGGATGGAGGAGCCTGGTAGGCTGCAGTCCATGGGGTCGCTAAGAGTCGGACACGACTCAGCGACTTCACTTTCACTTTCCACTTCCATGCATTGGAGAAGGAAATGGCAACCCACTCCACTATTCTTGCCTGGAGAATCCCAGGGATGGCGGAGCTTGGTGGGCCGCCGTCTATGGGGTCGCACAGAGTCAGACTCGACTGAAGTGACTTAGCAGTAGCAGCGATGATATAATATTTAATGTTTAAAGTTCTTCAAAGCTGTCTGAAAACAGTTTGCTTATCAAATTTGATACATATGCCATTGAAATTTCACTTACTATTCATTTTCTTAGCAAACATGTTTTCCATTGAAAATGTATAAAAGTACATTTAGGTAAGCACCTCTTAAAATTAGTTTAAATTTATAATAAAGAGAAATTCTAAATAAAATGTTTTTGTATATTAATACTGATTTAACATTTAAGTAACAAGAAAAATAGGTCTGGGAGAAAATATTTATTGTGATATTTTCTAAACTGAAAAAATAGGGAAGCCAAGAAAAGAGTTGATAAACAAATATATCCTTTCCACCAGCCCTTTATCAACACTAATTATTTTTAAGCCTTAGCATTGTGGAACAATCAATTTAGAAATCAGATCTATTAATATTATGACCCAAGAAATTCCTCATATATTTTAGATAAAGGGAAAAAGGAAAAATTACGGCGAGTGGTGAACACATGGACTGGTAAAGTATGAGCTTCCTATCTTTTAAGGCCACCAGGGGCTTCCTTGGGACTTCTCAGGTGGTACTAGAGATAATCAAGAACACACCTGATAATGCAGGAGAGGTAAGAGACTTGGCTTCAGTCCCTGGGTTGGGAGGACCTCCTGGCAAAGGGAATGGCAACCCGCTCCAGTATTCTTGCCTGGAAAATTCCTGGACAGAGGAGCCTGGCATGCTGCAGTCCATGGGGTAATCACAAGAGTCAGACATGACTGTGTGCCTGGACAGCAGCAGGCCTCTTTCTGCAGTCTCTGGTTTCTTCTGTAACTATCTACCTCTTTTATATCACAGCCCAAAACAGTCAGGTCATGAGGTGGACCAACCCCCTCCCAGATGCTCCCATCATCACACATACACAAAAAAAATGCTGAAAAGGAGATTCAGCCTTACTGCTACTACTGGCCATTTTTTAGGAATAAAATCTGAATAAAAACAAATGTTACGTACTAGAAACACCTACCAGTTAGCTCATCCTATAAAACACACAAACCTAATTTTATGCTTATTTAATAAATGTTAAATTTAACCTTTCTTTAACTCTTTCAATTATGACAAAGTTAGCATGGCATTGGAAAGAGATTATCATTCACACTTTATTTTCCAAAAAATAAAAGTAATGATTACCCAATGGGAGAAAATAATTCTAAGAGCAGGAGAAGATTTGGAAACTATCCCTTTCTCAAAAGAACAATCTGGTCTCCTTATTCACACAAATATCTGTGTTGAGTTACTGACAGAATGACATAAATGTGATTAAAAGTCATCAACAGAACCATCATCATCATCTGGACTAAATACCATCCATCACATTTGTCTCTGTCTCACTGTAAACATTGTTAACGCATAGAAAAGTGTAGCTTTTTGTAGTTTTTGTTTTGTTTTGATTTCAGAATAATGCTTCCTGCCCATCTAATATAGTAAGAACAATCAGTAAATATTAACATGAAAATTATAAACTCAAACTCCATTTTTAAATGTATTTCTACTTTTAATATAACCAGAAGATCACATTTGCCCACCGCCATTGCTTTCTAGAATACCATGAAGTCTACTCCAGCATAGGGATTCAGGAATCCACCCATCTCTCTGCCAGTTCAGTTGCCTAGGGGAAGACATTGTTTGGTTTTCCTTCATCTCTTTTCCCTCATCAATTCTGCTCCATAACCTAACTCGAGCACATCATTGCTTCTCTACAGAAAAGCAGCAGTCATCATTGAAGATATTCATGATAAACAAAACTGAAAACTAATGAGGTGAGAAAGATTAAGGGACTGTGAGTAACTCATCGCCTGGGCACTAAACAGGAATAAGTGAATGCAAAATGGCTCTGAAATATGCAAGACCAAACAGCTGAACTTCCTGGGTGCTATGAATTATATTTTCAAGCTTCTAAATCCACCTCCTAAAACGAATTTCAGAATTTTTGTTATACTCTGTTCTGGATGTATCCTATAATGTTTATATGGGTAAGGAAGGAGTGATAATTACCTCTGGTCAACCCCTTGCAAATGTTCAGTGTATTTCCAGTACCAGTTCCTTCAAGACACTGGTCAGCTCCCCTCACTTTCCTTTCCCTCTAGTAGGAATCACCACAGCAGGTTAGAAGCCCTAAGAATATCTATGTCTCCTATATCTAGGAAGTTTCAAAGTTTATCTGTAAATGGGTACTCTGACTTGTATTATTTTATTTTAGGCAGTAAGAACAGGATAAAGCTTTAATTCATATTTTTTAGATATTTGTTGTTGCTTAGAGAAAAATGGAAACAATAAAACCCACCACCCCCAACTTTACCAAATCACTGAAAAATATCAAGCCAGACTACATTAACAGCCACAGAACTGAAGTATAATCAACCCACATGAGTCATGAAATTTATAAATTCACTTCACATATGAAGAAAATCAAAGACTACATAAGAATATATTTGTAAAATAATACATAAGAGCTTCTGAATCGAATGAAATGGTTCTATAAGATGGTTGAATGTACTCTAACATTTAATTTGTATATAAAATAGCCATGTTTATTAGTTTCTGTATAACTTTGCAACCAGCTATGCAATAATTTCACTTCATTATATTTTCACATGGTCAACAAATATTTTAGAGATACTTACTTATTCAGATGTCTAAATAGTGTTCATAGGAACATTTGCTCAGTCATGTCTGACTCTTTGCGACCCCATGGAGTGCACCCACCAGGCTCCTCTGTCCACGGGGATTATCCAGGCAAGAATACTAGAGTGGATTGTCATGCCCTTCTCCAGGGGACCTTCCCAGGGATGGAACCCAGGTCTCCCGCATTGCAGGAGGATCCTTTACCAACTGAGCCACCAGGGGAGCCATTGGATATACTGGAATTCCTCAAATAAACAAGCAGCACATAAAGAGTTTTGTGAGATAAAAGGATAAAGATTAATAAAATATGTACACCTGTATAGCATTTTTAATGCACTGGAAAGATGCTATGTACATGTAACATTTGAATTAATAAAATGCTACATATACTCCAGACATCTTTATGTAAAACAAAAGTATTTGATAAACAGCCCTGAAGACCACCACACATGTATATGCCTATTAAATCATTGTGTACATGAATATTAGTTATTTAGATCATTCCAAGTACTTGAGAGCCTGATCTTTATTTTTTTTAATTTTATGTTATTTTTAAACTTTACAATATTGTATTAGTTTTGCCAAACATCTAAATGAATCCACCACAGGTATACATGTGTTCCCATCCTGAACCCTCCTCCCTCCTCCCTCCCTATACCATCCCTCTGGGTCGTCCCAGTGCACCAGCCCCAAGCATCCAGTACCGTGCATCGAACCTGGACTGGCGACTCATTTCATACATGATAGTATACATGTTTCAATGCCATTCTCCCAAATCTTCCCACCCTCTCCCTCTCCCACAGAGTCCATAAGACTGTTCTATACATCAGGGTATCTTTTGCTGTCTCGTACACAGGGTTATTGTTACCATCTTTCTAAATTCCATATATATGCATTAGTATACTGTATTGGTGTTTTTCTTTCTGGCTTACTTCACTCTGTATAATAGGCTCCAGTTTCATCCACCTCATTAGAACTGATTCAAATGTATTCTTTTTAATGGCTGAGTAATACTCCATTGTGTATATGTACCACTGCTTTCTTATCCATTCATCTGCTGATGGACATCTAGGTTGCTTCCATGTCCTGGCTATTATAAACAGTGCTGCGATGAACATTGGGGTACACGTGTCTCTTTCCCTTCTGGTTTCCTCAGTGTGTATGCCCAGCAGTGGGGTTGCTGGATCATAAGGCAGTTCTATTTCCAGTTTTTTAAGGAATCTCCACACTGTTCTCCATAGTGGCTGTACTAGTTTGCATTCCCACCAACAGTGTAAGAGGGTTCCCTTTTCTCCACACCCTCTCCAGCATTTATTGCTTGTAGACTTCTGGATCGCAGTCATTCTGACTGGCGTGAAATGGTACCTCATAGTCGTTTTGATTTGCATTTCTCTGATAATGAGTGATGTTGAGCATCTTTTCATGTGTTTGTTAGCCATCTGTATGTCTTCTTTGGAGAAATGTCTATTTAGTTCTTTGGCCCATTTTTTGATTGGGTCATTTATTTTTCTGGAGTTGAGCTGTAGGATTTGCTTGTATATTTTTGAGATTAGTTGTTTGTAAGTTGCTTCATTTGCTATTATTTTCTCCCATTCTGAAGGTTGCCTTTTCACCTTGCTAATAGTTTCCTTTGTTGTGCAGAAGCTTTTAAGTTTAATTAGGTCCCATTTGTTTGTTTTTGCTTTTATTTCCAATATTCTGGGAGGTGGGTCATAGAGGATCCTGCTGTGATGTATGTCAGAGAGTGTTTTGCCTATGTTCTCCTCTAGGAGTTTTATAGTTTCTGGTCTTACGTTTAGATCTTTAATCCATTTTGAGTTTATTTTTGTGTATGGTGTTAGAAAGTGGTCTAGTTTCATTCTTTTACAAGTGGTTGACCAGATTTCCCAGCACCACTTGTTAAAGAGATTGTCTTTAATCCATTGTATATTCTTGCCTCTTTTGTCAAAGATAAGGTGTCCATATGTGCGTGGATTTATCTCTGGGCTTTCTATTTTGTTCCATTGATCTATATTTCTGTCTTTGTGCCAGTACCATACTGTCTTGATAACTGTGGCTTTGTAGTAGAGCCTGAAGTCAGGTAGGTTGATTCCTCCAGTTCCATTCTTCTTTCTCAAGATCGCTTTGGCTATTCGAGGTTTTTTGTATTTCCATACAAATTGTGAAATTATTTGTTCTAGCTCTGTGAAAAATACCGTTGGTAGCTTGATAGGGATTGCATTGAATCTATAAATTGCTTTGGGTAGTATACTCATTTTCACTATATTGATTCTTCCAATCCATGAACATGGTATATTTCTCCATCTATTAGTGTCCTCTTTGATTTCTTTCACCAGTGTTTTATAGTTTTCTATATATAGGTCTGTAGTTTCTTTAGGTAGATATATTCCTAAGTATTTTATTCTTTCCGTTGCAATGGTGAATGGAATTGTTTCCTTAATTTCTCTTTCTGTTTTCTCATTATTAGTGTATAGGAATGCAAGGGATTTCTGTGTGTTGATTTTATATCCTGCAACTGTACTATAATCATTGATTAGTTCTAGTAATTTTCTGGTGGAGTCTTTAGGGTTTTCTATGTAGAGGATCATGTCATCTGCAAATAGTGAGAGTTTTACTTCTTCTTTTCCAATTTGGATTCCTTTTATTTCTTTTTCTGCTCTGATTGCTGTGGCCAAAACTTCCAAAACTATGTTGAATAGTAATGGTGAAAGTGGGCACCCTTGTCTTGTTCCTGACTTTAGAGGAAATGCATTCAATTTTTCACCATTGAGGATAATGTTTGCTGTGGGTTTGTCATATATAGCTTTTATTATGTTGAGGTATGTTCCTTCTATTCCTGATTTCTGGAGAGTTTTTATCATAAATGGACGTTGAATTTTGTCAAAGGCTTTCTCTGCATCTATTGAGATAATCATAGGGTTTTTACTTTTCAATTTGTTAATGTGATGTATTACATTGATTGATTTGCAGATATTGAAGAATCCTTGCATCCCTGGGATAAAGCCCACTTGGTCATGGTGTATGATCTTTTTAATGTGTTGTTGGATTCTGATTGCTAGAATTTTGTTAAGGATTTTTGCATCTATGTTCATCAGTGATATTGGCCTGTAGTTTTCTTTTTTTGTGGGATCTTTGGCAGGTTTTGGTATTAGGTTAATGGTGGCCTCATAGAATGAGTTTGGAAGTTTACCTTCCTCTGCAATTTTCTGGAAGAGTTTGAGTAGGATAGGTGTTAGCTCTTCTCTAAATTTTTGGTAGAATTCAGCTGTGAAGCCGTCTGGACCTGGGCTTTTGTTTGCTGGAAGATTTTTGCTTGTTGGAAGATTTTTGATTACAGTTTCAATTTCCATGCTTGTGATGGGTCTGTTAAGATTTTCTATTTCTTCCTGGTCCAGTTTTGGAAAGTTGTACTTTTCTAAGAATTTGTCCATTTCTTCCACATTGTCCATTTTACTGCCATATAATTGCTGATAGTAGTCTTTTATGATCCTTTGTATTTCTGTGTTGTCTGTTGTGATCTCTCCATTTTCATTTCTAATTTTATTGATTTGATTTTTCTCCCTTTGTTTCTTGATGAGTCTGGCTAATGGTTTGTCAATTTTATTTATCCTTTCAAAGAACCAGCTTTTGGCTTTGTTGATTTTTGCTATGGTCTCTTTTGTTTCTTTTGCATTTATTTCTGCCCTAATTTTTAAGATTTCTTTCCTTCTACTAACCCTGGGTTTCTTCATTTTTTCCTTTTCTAGTTGCTTTAGGTGTAGGGTTAGGTTATTTATTTGACTTTTTTCTTGTTTCTTGAGGTATCCCTGTATGGCTATGAACTTTCCCCTTAACACTGCTTTTACAGTGTCCCACAGGTTTTGGGTTGTTGTGTTTTCATTTTCATTCATTTCTATGCAAATTTTGATTTCTTTTTTTATTTTTTCTGTGATTTGTTGGTTATTCAGCAGCGTGTTGTTCAGCCTCCATATGTTGGAATTTTTAATAGTTTTTCTTCTGTAATTGAGATCTAATCTTACTGCATTGTGGTCAGAAAAGATGCTTGGAATGATTTCTGTTTTTTTGAATTTACCAAGGCTAGATTTATGGCCCAGGATGTGATCTATCCTGGAGAAGGTTCCATGTGCGCTTGAGAAAAAGGTGAAATTCATTTTTGGGGGGGGTGAAATGTCCTATAGATATCAATTAGGTTTAACTGGTCTATTGTATCATTTAAAGTTTGTGTTTCCTTGTTAATTTTCTGTTTAGTTGATCTATCCATAGGTGTGAGTGGGGTATTAAAGTTTCCCACTATTATTGTGTTATTGTTAATTTCTCCTTTCATAGTTGTTAGCATTTGTCTTTCATATTGCAGTGCTCCCATGTTGGGTGCATATATATTTATAATTGTTATATCTTCTTCTTGGATTGAGCCTTTGACCATTATGTAGTGACCATCTTTGTCTCTTTTCACAGCCTTTGTTTTAAAGTCTATTTTATCTGATATGAGTATTGTTACTCCTGCTTTCTTTTGGTCCCTATTTGCATGGAAAATCTTTTTCCAGCCCTTCACTTTCAGTCTGTATGTGTCCCCTGTTTTGAGGTGGGTCTCTTCTAGACAACATATGTAGGGGTCTTGTTTTTGTATCCATTCAGCCAGTCTTTGTCTTTTGGTTGGGGCATTCAACCCATTTACGTTTAAGGTAATTACTGATAAGTATGATCCTGTTGCCATTTACTTTATTGTTTTGGGTTCGAATTTATACACCATTTTTGTGTTTCCTGTCTAGAGAATATCCTTTAGTATTTGTTGGAGAGCTGGTTTGGTGGTGCTGAATTCTCTCAGCTTTTGCTTGTCTGAAAAGCTTTTGATTTCTCCTTCATATTTGAATGAGATCCTTGCTGGGTACAATAATCTGGGCTGTAGGTTATTTTCTTTCATCATTTTAAGTATGTCTTGCCATTCCCTCCTGGCTTGAAGAGTTGCTATTGAAAGATCAACTGTTATCCTAATGGGAATTCCCTTGTGTGTTATTTGTTGTTTTTCCCTTGCTGCTTTTAATATTTGTTCTTTGTGTTTGATCTTTGTTAATTTGATTAATATGTGTCTTGGGGTGTTTCGCCTTGGGTTTATCCTGTTTGGGATTCTCTGGGTTTCTTGGACTTGGGTGATTATTTCCTTCCCCATTTTAGGGAAGTTTTCAACTATTATCTCCTCAAGTATTTTCTCATGGTCTTTCTTTTTGTCTTCTTCTTCTGGGACCCCTATGATTCGAATGTTGTAGCGTTTAATATTGTCCTGGAGGTCTCTGAGATTGTCCTCGTTTCTTTTAATTCGTTTTTCTTTTATCCTCTCTGATTCATTTATTTCTACCATTCTATCTTCTAATTCACTAATCCTATCTTCTGCCTCTGTTATTCTACTATTTGTTGCTTCCAGAGTGTTTTTAATTTCATTTATTGCATTATTCATTATATATTGACTTTTTTTTTATTTCTTCTAGGTCCTTGTTAAACCTTTCTTGCATCTTCTCAATCCTTGTCTCCAGGCTATTTATCTGTGATTCCATTTTAGTTTCAAGATTTTGGATCAATTTCACTATCATTATTTGGAATTCTTTATCAGGTAGATTCCCTATCTCTTCCTCTTTTGTTTGGTTTGGTGGGCATTTATCCTGTTCCTTTATCTGCTGGGTATTCCTCTGTCTCTTCATCTTGTTTATATTGCTGAGTTTGGGGTGTCCTTTCTGTATTCTGGCAGTTTGTGGAGTTCTCTTTATTGTGGCTTTTCCTCACTGTGTGTGGGTTTGTACAGGTGGCTTGTCAAGGTTTCTTGGTTACGGAAGCTTGTGTCGGTGTTCTGGTGGGTGGAGCTGGATTTCCTCTCTCTGGAGTGCAATGAAGTGTCCAGTAATGAGTTATGAGATGTCTATGGTTTGGGGGTGACTTTGGGCAGCCTGTATATTGGAGTTCAGGGCTGTGTTCCTTTGTTGCTGGAGAATTTGCTTGGTATGTCTTGCCCTGTAATTTGTTGGCCTTTGTGTGGTGCTTGGTTTCAGTGTAGGTATGGAGGCGTTTGATGAGCTCCTGTCAATTAATGTCCCTTGGAGTCAGGAGTTCCCTGGAGTCAGGGTTTGGACTTAAGCCTCCTGCTTCCAGTTATTGGTCTTATTTTTACAGTAGTTTCAAAACTTCTCCTTCTATACAGCGCCATTGATAAAACATCTACATTAAAGATGAAAAGTTTCTCCACCATGAGGGTCACCCAGAGAGGTTCACAGCATTACATGGAGAAGAGACGAGGGAGGAGGGAGTTAGAGGTGACCTGAATGAGATGAGGTGGAATCATAGAGGAGAGAGTGGGCTAGCCAGTAATCGCTTCCTTATGTGCACTCCACAACTGGACCACTCAGAGATATTCATGGAGTTATACAGAGAAGAGAAGAAGGAGGAAGGAGACAGAGGTGGCCAGGAGGATAAAAGGGGGAAATGAAAAGGAGGGAGACAGATCCAGCCAGTAATCAGTTCCCTAAGTGTTCTCCACCATCTGGAACACACAGAAATTCACAGAGTTGGGTACAGAGGGGTTAGGGAGGAGACACAGGCAACCTGGTGGAGAAAAAGGAGAGTCCAAAGGGAGAGAGAGCAGTCAAGCCAGTAATCTCGCTCCCTAGTGAAAAATGGGTACTGAAGATTGGGTTCTTAAAGGTACAAGATTGGTAACAAATACATAAAAGCAAAAATTAAAAATCTAGAGTAGAGTTTGGAATTTCAAAAATATGATGTTAAAGAAAAGAAGAAGGAAAAGAAAGAGAGAAAAAAACAAACAAAGAAAAACAAACAAGGTAGTGAAAATTATAAAGAAAATATAGGTACAAAATTGATAACTAATACCAAAAAGCAAAGGTTAAAAATCGAGAGTAGAGTTTGGAATTTCAAAAATACAATGTTAAAAAAAAAGAAGAAGAAAAAGAAAGAGAGAAAAAACAAACAAACAAACAAAGTCGCAAAAATTATAAAGAAAATACAGGTACAAAATTGATAACAAATACCAAAAAGCATAAATTAAAAATCTAGAGTAGAGTTTGGAATTTCAGATATACAATGTTATATGAAAGAGGAAGAGAAAGAAACAGAGAAAAAAAAAGTCACAGAAATTATAAAAAAATATATAGGTACAAAATTGATAACAAATACCAAAAAGCTAAAATTAAAAATCTAGAGTTTGGAATTTCAAAAGTACAATGTTAAAGAAAAGAAAAAAAAAAGTCAAAAAAATTATAAAAAATACATACATGAAGTTTGCTTTTAAAAAAATGGGGTTTTTTTTTTTTTTTTTTTGCAAAGTAATAGGTTATAAAAGTGAAAATTAAAGGAATAATAGAGGACTTAAATTTTTTTAAAAAATTTAAAAAAAAAAAGAAAGAAAGAATGATCCTAAAAATAGTAAAAATATATCTAGGACTTTCTCTGGTTTTGTTGTTAGTATTGTGGGTTCAGTTCATTTTTGGCTAGTTCCTTGGTCCAACTTATATTTCTTAAGATCTATAGGCCCCTTCCTATGTAGTTGGTACTAACCACAGGGTTTTAATCTATTGCCTGTAGCTTCCAAGGCGGTTCCCTCTGTTATAGCTTCTTCTGTTTGCTGGTCTCTTCAGTGTCCAGTTTCTGCCCTGACAAAAGGGAAAGGTGGAGGACACTTTTTTTATTTTTTTTAGGCTCACTTGTTCAGTCACGCTGTGGGGAGGGAGGGAGGCATGCTGCAAACAAATAACACTGGCGTGTGCTCGCAGTGCCTCAGCCACACTGGGTCTGCCCCCACTCACAGTGTGTGTAGCCTCCCTGCCCACACTGCTCAGGCTCTAGGTTGTTCCGCCGGGAACCCTCCGTGGCCGACCCTGGGCTGCTTGCACCTCCCAGGTCCAAGCCGCTCAGGTTCAGGCACTTGGGTAGTCCTGAGGCGCAGACTTGGTTGGGCCTGTGTTTTGTGCCCTTCCCAGGTCCAAGCAGCTCAGGTGATGAGGTATTTGGCGAGCGCAATTGCTGCGACTTACTGCCTCCCTGCCACTTGGTTATCTAGGTGTACAACCGGCGCACCTTCTCAGGCAGATGTTGACCATCCAGACCCCCAAGAAGTTTTAGTTAGCAAAGAAGCCTGCTTACAGTTTTATAGATAATGTCTCTCTGGGGCTGTGATTGCCCCCTTCCGGCTCTGGCTGCCTGTCACCAGAGGGGGATGGTCTGCAGCCAGCTATCTCTGTTCAGTCCTTTGTTCCATGCGCAGGCCTGGCAGTGTCTTAGGTTAGGGCTGGCTTTTCACATGGTAGATATCCCACAGTCTGGTTTGCTAGCCCAAATTATTTTGCTCAGATAGCGCTCAGGGTACTCAGGCCAGATCCTTGCTCTAAGCGATGCAGCCCGCGCGGGGCCTCCCTGCCCAGCCCCCACTTGCTAGTGGCGTGTGCAGGTATCTGCACTGCTTCTCCGCTGGCGGAGTTACCATAGGGCTCGCAATCTGTGGGTTTTAATTGTTTATTTATTTTTCCTCCCTGTTATGTTGCCCTCTGTGCTTCCAAGGCTTGGCACAGATTCGACAGTGAGAAGTTTCCTGGTATTTGGAAACTTCTCCCTTTTTAAGACTCCTTTCCCAGGATGGAACTCCGTCCCTCCCTCTTTTGTCTCTTTTTTTGTCTTTTATATTTTTTCCTACCTTCTTTCGAAGACTTGGGTTGCTTTTCTGGGTGCCTGATGTCCTCTGCCGGCATTCAGAAGTTGTTTTGTGGAATTTACTCGGCATTTAAATGTTCTTTTGATGAATTTGTTGGGGAGAAAGTGTTCTCCCCGTCCTACTCCTCCGCCATCTTAGTTCCTCCTGAGCCTGATTTTTAGAAAGAAAATGGACTATCACACTCAGCAAACAGGTTAAAAATGACAATGACATTTCTTTTGGTTACTCTTTCCCTGTTAGTCTATTCTTGCTGGAGAAGGTACTGAAAGAAGTAAGATGAACAAGTCCTTCTCCAGAGATGTTGACTTGCTGCAGAACTGCCAGGAATATAAGTTCCACCCATCCTTTTTTTGCAGAATTTCTTTAAAAAAAAAATCTGAATAGGTTGTTTAGTTTTCATAGATACTTGGGTCCTTTTTTTTTTAATAAAAAATAAATAAATAAGCAAAGAGTCTTCATTCAGCCTTTGAGAAAGTCCAAAGTCATCACCCATTTTCACATTATTAGCTTTTTCCTGTTTGACTTCTAAACACTCTCTAATACTAAAGGGAGCCAGGGATTAATTAAAAAAAAAAAAAGATAGGAAACACTGAATATTAGGGGAAAAAAAAAATATATATATAAGCAAACATCCTCAAGAAGAATTGAAGAGTGGAATCTCATTATATTGCTTCTTGGCCACAAGACAGTGTCTACTCAACCTGCCAGCTATTCGCATCTGTGCTGGGTGGTTTAGTTTGCCGCCCTCCCTAACTCACGCCTTCCTCAAGCACACCTTCAGGCATTATGCAGATTAGGAAGCAGAAAGCCAAAGAGACTGAGCCTTGGCCACTGTCTTGAAATTTGATTTTCTTTTTCTGATCAAATGTCCGTTTTTTATATTTTGCACATGTTGTCAAGTAAGCCTAGCACACCACCAGGAAACTATTAAGGGCTATCGAAAGAGATGCCCAAGTCTCTCTGGTGAGCACCCTATGTTGATGATGAATTTACAGTGATAGCTCAGTGCAAAGACAAGAAAAGAAATAATGCAACTGGCAACTCAATTTTAAATATTTCAGGTGGCAATAGACTCCTATTAGCTATTTCTAAGTCTGTTTTATGTCTTCTTTAAAAATTCATCTTTAATGGGAAAATACATGGAGTGCACTTGGGGGTCCCATGGTTCTGCCTTTAGCTTGAAGCTAAAGGTCTGTTTGAACCAAACAGACCCAGGTTTGTCTTGTTTTGTTTTTTTCTGCAGCAAAAAAAAAAAAGGGTGGGGGTAACTATTCCAAATTTTCACCCAAGGAAGGGCATATATAAATACTTTTGTTTTCTTTTACTCTCAGAAATATAAGGCTAGTTCAAATTGAGAAAAGAATAAAGCTGAAAAGATTTATTAAAATGAGACCTGCATATAATGGTCTAGTCTTCTCCTCCCCCTTCTTTACTTCTAAACGATAATTGAAAAACCTGTAACTTGCACTTTCAACTCCTAAGTTCTTCAATATCCATACAGTGTTTTCCAGCATATTATACATCGTTGTACATGTTAAATGTATTTTTATTTAAATGTCTTCTTTTCCATTAATAGCTTAAGCCTGTAGGCCCTGCATTGTGAGTACTTATGATATAGTGAGCAAATGAGTCCCTGAAATCAGTTTGCTATAGTGCCACAGGGAGAGAGCCAATAGAATTGAAAAACTGTGGGACTGAGGACCTCTGCTGGCGGTTTTGTGGCACAATTTTCTTAAAACACGGTAATGCAAGAGGGAAGGACTTAGAAACCTTTGCTTGCCTTCCTAAAACTTTAATTACGCTTCTGCCACATTTTCAGAAATTTGAGTCTTTCATTTCCACAGTAGTTGCTTTACTTTCTGAAGAAAAAGTACATGGAAAGGAAGACCATTAGGTGAAAATATTAATTTTTATATTATTAATGTTCCAGCAAATTAAATTTGTTCATGAATAATGCTTCAGATTTTCTTAACATGGGAGCTGTACATAATTATACATGCATATGGAGGCATAGATATAGATAGGTAATCCTCATGATATATAGAACATGGAATTTTGTATCGAAATCTAGTAAAGTTTTTATAATTACTAAGAAAATTCTCATTTTTCCAAAAGCTAGATTTGCTTTATATTCAATATACACCTAGAGAGCATTGGAAGCCAAGTTTTCATCTAAATGTCCAGAACACTTTTTTAAACTTGAAAAGGCAATTGTACTGGTTATCCGTCACTCCACTTCACTGCTAATGCTGCTTACCTCTGCATTCCCTCTAGTATCAGTAATTCACAGATTACTCTAACTGAAAGAGACCTTAAAAGTCATGTAGCCCAACACTTTGGTTTTACAAAGAAGAATCTGAGACTGGTGGAGGTCAACAGCAACCTCTGCCTGTTCTCGCCAAGTCTGGAGCAAATGAACAAATAACTACCCAAGGCCTTCTCACCTTCTAGGGGAAAAATAGAAGGGGAAAGAGACAGCAGAGTCCCAGCCCTGGGCCACAGTGACCCAGTCCTGCTGTGAAGGCAGGAAGACTTAAACCACGTCTGATTTCAAGCATTCCAACTGCTAGGAAGACATTTGCATCGAGAGGACAAGAGCAACAGTGATAACCATTACAAACATTATTGAGCACCGAAAATGTGCCAGGCAGGCACAGTTCTAAGCACCCTACATGGTATAGCTCATGTAGTCATCACATCAACCCCGTGCAGTGGATAAACTTGCTAGTATAATTGAGGAAATGGAGGCACAGGGCGAGCATCTCTTGACCAAGCCCACTAAGTCACATCCATGCAGTGGAGATCCAGAGCTCACATGCTTAACCCTACACTCTGAGAAAATACAGCAAGCCCCAAAATTGGTCCCAAAGGGTACACCTTGAATTTTATAGCTGGTCTGTCTGACCTTGAATCAGAAAGTTATCTTCTACAGCCCAATCCCATTAGATCTAGAATTCTGGAATTTTAAGAGCTGGGGAGAGCCTTATTATGCATGTAGTCTGGTGGCCCTTCATCTCTTTTGGTTTATAGACTTATTTGAAAATCTGCTAAAAGGAATAAAACTTGTTCTCTGAAAAAATATTCACTACATAAACACACACGAAAGCACAGCAGCAGACCCATGTGCAATAAAATTTCGTGTTGTTTATGGAATCTTTGAATACTCATTTATAGACCTTAGGGGACCATAGGATTCTGATTCTGACTTAGTCCAACATTCACAATTCATGTTTTATATGAAGTTATTGATCTCATATCTCTGTAGCCAAAACAAATATGTCAGTCTTATAAATGTCCAATCTTACAAATGTCAGTGCTGTCCAATTGTTTGACATGCCAGCACGTCTAGAAAATAATATTATGACACACGGTCGTAAAAAAAGAAGCTTTCTCATGACCAGACGTGACAAGCTCCAAGAACTCAGCCTCCCCAGACCTCACCAAACCACCCAAAGTATTAAGAAAAATCAATATCTCAATGTACTCAATTCACAACACACCAGTTGGGAGGTGCCAGCTCAAAAGCCTCCAATAGATAACAAAGTATGAACAGGCTTAGGAGACCAGTGTTTAAACTTCCTTCTCACTTCTAAATCTGCTTCAAATTCTCACCCCTGACCACTAGCCCCAACTTAGTTTAGATTTTAACCCTCACTTCCTTGATCTTCAAAATAATGGCTATGAGTACTGATTGCCATTCAAGACTATGGTTTTTCTAGGAGTCATGTATGGATATGAGAGTTGGACTATAAAGAAAGCTGAGTGCCAAAGAATTGAACCTTTTGAACTATGGTGTTGTAGAAGACTCTTGAGGGTCCCTTGGACTGCAAGGAGATCCAACCAGTCAATCCTAAAGGAAATCAGTCCTGAATATTCTTTGGAAGGACTGATACTAAAGCTGAAACTCCAATACTTTGACCACCTGGTGTGAAGAGCTGATTCATTGGGAAAGACCCTGATGCTGGGAAAGATTGAAGGCAGGAGGAGAAGGGGATGATAGAGGATGCGATTGCTGGGTGGCATACGACTCAATGGACATGAGTTTGAGTAAGCTCCAGGAGTTGGTGATGGACAGGGAGGCCTGGCGTGCTGCAGTCCACAGGGTCTCAAAGAGTCGGACACGACTGATAGACTGAACTGAACTGAACTGAACTGATTGATTGCTGCAAAACAAATGAACCCAAATTTAGTGGCTTAAAGGAAAGTACATGTTATCTCACTGTCTGGGTGGGTTGGAAATTCATGAGCAGCTTAGCTCTGTGATTCTGACTTGTGGTCCTTCACAAGGCTGCAGTCAGAGTATCTGCTGGGGCTGCAGCAGTTTCTGGGGCTACTTCCAAGCTTAATCAGAGGACTGTTGGCAAGAAGCCTCAGTCCCTCCCCACCCTCTCGCGGGGGCTGCAAGAACATGTCCTCTCCGACATCAAGCAATACAAAGGGAGACAGAGAACCTCAAATGAAAACTGCAATCTTTGTATCATCTAATCTCAGAAGTGACACTTCTGCTGTATTTCATTGTCACCCAAACCAACTCAGGTAAGTGTGGAAAGGAACAGAGTTGTAAACACTAGGAGGTGGGGCCCTAAGGGACATCGCAGAGGCGGCCACCATACTGGGGGTTACTGAGTGCCTACTTTGTTATGAGCACTTTAAATTTACTCAGCATTATCTCATCGCATTTTTGTGATGGCACTCTGATATAGAGATTTCCTTTTATGGTTGAGACTAAACCAAGAAAAGTTAATTGCCCAAGATCATACAGGTAATCAAGCCTATCTATCTTTAATGATTCACATTCTTTTCAATACATTTTTATGCTGTGCTTTTCCTTATGAACCTCAATTTTTCTGGATCCCAGTTCTCAGGTATAAAGCCCCTCCCACTCTTCTCAGTTCTGACCCATTATACTATTTGTATGTGAGAGTTGGACCATAAACAAAGCTGAGCACCAAAGATTTGATGCTTTTGAACTGTGGTGTTGGAGAAGACTCTTGAGAGTCCCTTGGACTGCAAGGAGATCAAGTCAGTCAATCCTAAAGGAAACCAGTCCTGAATATTCACTGGAAGGACTGGTGCTGAAGCTGAAGCTCCAGTACTTTGGCCACCTGATGCAAAGAACTGACTCATTGGAAAAGACCCTGATGCTTGGAAAGATTGAAGGCAGGAGGAGAAGGGGATGACAGGATGAAATGGGTGGATGGCATCACTGACTCAGTGGACTTGAGTTTGAGTAGGCTCTGGGGGGGTTGGTGATGGACAGGGAAGCCTGGCATGCTGCAGTCCATGGGGTTGCAAAGTTGGACACAACTGAGCAACTGAACTGAACTGATCCTATTTGTCCACTTTTGCTGCCAATCCATACTCTGTGATTACATAAATCAACAGCACTTCCTAAGGACATATTTAATTCCATCTTCTCAGTAATCATGTGAGATAATGTAAGGCATTAAGTATTAAAATATAATCATAAATTTATTAATGAAAATGAAGCTGCTCAGTCATGTCTGACTCTTTGCAACCCCATGGACTGTAGCCTCCTAGACTCCTCTCTCCACAGGATTTTCAAGGCAAGAATTTCCTTCTCCAGGGGATCCTCCCAACCCAGAGATCGAACCCAGGTCTCCTGCATTTATTAATAGCTATTGTTAAAAGACATAGAGAGAAAAGAGTAAAGATGTTGCAGAATAAATTTGAGACACATAATTGTTTCATTTGCAGTGATTAACAAATGTATTCCACTATCAGTAAACACAGGCTGAAAATTTGAAGGAGAATGAAGCAAAGTGGAGGTGCCCGTGTTTGATTCTCACATGTTTCCTAAAGGCTAACTGAAGATTCTGTTGATTAAAATGGATACAGAACAAATTGCAAGATAAAGTGGGTCTATACAATGTTAACTGGCCAGGTAGGCTTTCATATGAAGAAAGCAAGAGGCAAATATGAAAAATTGTCTTGTTTTCTGACACTTTATCAACTACACTAAATGGTTCTTATTAAACCAGATTGGTGGGTATTTAGTAATTAAAGAAATCCACCCCAATACCAACTTATTCAGGTATTAACATCCTAGGATATCAATTGATCAATATTATATGAGCCAAATAAATAAGTTGAATCAAGTTTCCTGTCACACGAAAAAGAGCCTTAATAATAGTGCTTCTTGAGTTACTTCAAACCTGAAGTTGCCTCTCTCTGGTCATTCTGAATAGGCAGTGGTAAAAATGTGTTGGAAAGACATTGTACACATATGTATGTGCATTTATGCATGTGTGTGTGAGTACATGCCTACTTACGTGAATGTCATTCTATGATTGATAATGAAAATCACACTTCTCAGTCTATTTGTGATAGAAAGTGAAAGTCGCTCAGTCGTGTCTGACTCTTTGCTACCCCATGGACTATACAGTCCATGGAATTCTCCAGGCCAGAATACTGGAGTGGGTAGCCTTTCCCTTCTCCAGGGGAGTTTCCCAACCCAGGGACTGAACCCAGGTCTCCCGCATTGCAGGCGGATTCTTTACCAGCTGAGTCACAAGGGAAGTCCATTGTTCTAAGTCTTTCTCTCTAAAGTCATGCATTTGTAGATATGCTTTTCCATTTTGTCTGAAGGGAATGCAGTCATAATCTTCCCCAACTTATAAATGAAACAAAACCAACAACCAAAAAAAAAAAAATTGCTGCAGTTTGGAGAGAAGGTGTGAAATACAGAAAAACCAAGACTGACCCTAGACCTCCTAGCTCTGATTCTAACACTCTCTCCTCTACATGAGACCAGCGAGTCATAATTAGAGAAAATTACTGGAGAAAGAAGAGCTTATGATATCAAAGTAAGGAATAATATCTCTTCAATGGGTATCTAACGTTAGAGAGAACCCTTTCACATATATCATAGCAGTATCAGCTCATTTAATGAAAAGAGTGGAAATAGAGTAGAGGGGTACTGTGATTAAAAAAGAAATAAAAATTTTCTTCTTCCTTCTCTCCTGTTTTGGTACCACCCTGCAATGTTCAGCTATGGTAACAAGTGCCTGCCCAAAGTCTTCAGCAGAACTTCAGCCCCTGACGAATTGAATCAGTACAGCCAAATCCAAAGTCCATTACTCTACAGTTCTGCTAGTGCCATTCTAAGGCTCCAAGTATTTCATGACTGAGACAAAATTTATTCTCAAGTTCATCCATTCTTAAAAAGCACCATTGTACATGTCGGGCTTCTTTATTGTGAGACACCTAACTTTATCTTACAAAAGACTAAAGAAATTCACTAAGAAAGCTCAACTCTAGAAAGGATTAATTCAAGTAGTGATATCATAGAGGACCCTGTTAGAATTTTCCTAAGACTGAGAGAAATAAAATGATCTACTGGGAATTCAATTTTGAAGAGTGAACAACTTAAGGATAAAATTTAGTATCATACTTTTTGAACTCTAAGACATTTTTTAGCACTAGTAAAAACCATAATGCATCATACTGTTGGCATTATTGGGGTTTTTAAAAATAGGTTGTTACTTAGCAAATGGTGTGGTTTATAACCCATGACAAAGGCAAATCAAGGAAAAATGACATCTACAGATGAACATTAATGAGTGTTTTAGAAATATGTGTCCAAAGAGACTTTGAAAAAAACATAAGTCTTTGAAAGTGTTAGGCATCATAACTAAGTAAACCCATTATCTAACAACTTGCACTGTCCTCTATTTGAAAAAAAACCTGTTGACAGGGGCAGGTGTCCTATGAGAATCTGAAAAGTGGAGGATGAAGGAGGATGGATGTGTAAGTTCACCTCCAGTTGCTACAGAGGACAAGTGTCTTATCACCAGGCAAGTGCAGGCCATGTACAAGGAGGGCAGTGGGACCAATGCCCTCAGATAAGGTCTCTTGTTCTGAGCCCAAAATGTATTCAGTTCAGTTCAGTCGCTCAGTTGTATCTGACTCTTTGCGACATGACCTGCAGCACGCCAGGCCTCCCTGTCCATCACCAACTCCCAGAGTTCACTCAAACTCACATCCATTGAGTCGGTGATGCCATCCAGCCATCTCATCCTCTGTTGTCCCCTTCTTTTTTTAATATTAATTTATTTATTTTAATTGGAGGCTAATTACTTTACAATATTGTATTGGTTTTGCCATACATCAACATGAATCCACCCTCAATCTTTCCCAGCATCAGGGTCTTTTCAAATGAGTCAGCTCTTTGCATCAGGTGGCCAAAGTATTGGAGTTTCAGCTTCAACATCAGTCCTTCCAATGAACATTCAGGACTGATTTCCTTTAGGATAGACTGGTTGGATCTCCTTGCAGTCCAAGGGACTCTTAAGGGTCTTCTCCAACACCACAGTTCAAATGCATCAATTCTTCAGTGCTCAGCTTTCTTTATAATCCAACTCTCACATCCATACATGACCAAAATGTATTAGTCAGACATATTTCAATCGTAAGTCAAAGAAACCCACTCAAGCAGACTTAAGTAGGAGAGGGATCTTGGCTGAAACACTTACAGATGGACCTGGTCTCAGGCAATTCAGGTATTCAAACACTGCCTTGTGTTCATCCTTGCTTAGCCCCTGTTTCGTTTTGATGTTTGTTTGTTTTAATTGGCAGATAACCACTTACAATATTGTGTTTGTTTCTGCCATACATCGACATGAATCAGGCATAGGTATACATATGTCCCCTCCCTCCTGAACTTCCCTTCCACCATCCTACCCCTCTACGTGGTCACAGAGCACCAAGTTTGAGCTCCCTGCATCATACAGCAAATTCCCACTGGCTATCTATTTTACATGCATTTGAGTCAGTTCTAATGAGGTGGATAAACCTAGAGCCCACTATACAGAGTGAAGTAAGTCAGAAAGAGAAGAACAAACATCATATATTAACGCATATGGATGGAATCTAGAAAGATGGTGCTGGCAAACCTATCTGCGGGGCGATGGAGATGCAGACATAGAGAACAGACTTGTGGGCGTGGTGAGGAAGGGAAGGAGGGGTGAATTGGGAGAGCAGCACTGAAGCGTATGCATCACCATATGTGAAGCAGTCCCTGCTTTAGACCCCCCCACCCCCCATCAGTCTCTCAGATCCACATTTCTCTGTCTGTCCACTTCATCCCTCCTCGCTGAGGCAGAGGACAGAGGGACATAGTCAACACAACCCAAGAGGGAAAAGAAAGCTCTTTTCTCTCAGAGACGATATTGCCCTGGCTTGTGCTATTAGGCTCACTCTTGAGTCAAACACTACAGCTGAGGGGATGGGACATTAAGTTTCCACTCTAAGTCCCAGGCCCACCCATGTAACCATGCTAGAGAGACCTTGTCACTGGTGGTCTCTACTGAGCTACAGGGGATGAGGAAAGGCCATTCCCAAGGGGACAAAAAAGGCAAAGAAAACAACAAATATCCAACACACACATTCACTATGCAAACTTATATACACAAAGTCTTTCCCACATAGACTTTCCCAGCAGGGTACCAACGCGATACTCACTGGAGGAGTACTTCTACATACTTGCAATTACAGTTCTCAATATCTGGCTGACATTTCAGAACTCTTCAGTATTTGATCAGTTTGAGTCTGTCCCCTGAGCTTAATGAATCAATAACTAAACAGGCTGCCAATCTAAAAGATGACTTTGAGTAAATTAGAAAAATGTCCTCCTCCCTCAAGACACTTTAATGCCATCTACCAAAAATTGGTTATAGTGACATGTATCATGTCAACTGATGGAAATACCACTCCACGGAGTTGTAAAATGCAAAACTTGCACAATTCTGTCATTAGAGGGAGTGCAAAAAGCATGGAACTCAGATTCCAAGCACTTATGGAAAATAGAAAAAATATGAGTAGACAATTCCAATGAGATGAGTCGATAAAAGAGCTTCCCTTCCCATCTGCAAAACTTGGTGTTTGTTGTCTGTTGGAGCTGGCCCTGATTAGGGTATGACATTTACTCAGAATGTACATGCCAAGAGAGAAATTATAATATCAATTAATGCATTGACTTTCAAATTTTTAAAAACAATAAAACCCTTTATTCAAACAAACTATATTCAGCATAAATCTTGGAGATTATCAAGAACAATACATTTGACAGAGACTTTATGAAGCTAGGAGAGATACAACTGTACCAGCAAGAAGTATACAAAGTGTATAAACTTAAGCACAGAGGATTTTTTGGGCAGTAAAATTCTGTATGATTCTCTAGTGGAGGATACATGTCATTATGCTGCTGCTGCTGCTGCTGCTAAGTCGCTTCAGTCGTGTCCGACTCTGGGCAACCCCATAGACGGCAGCCCACCAGGCTCCCCTGTCCCTGGGATTCTCCAGGCAACAACACTGGAGTGGGGTGCCATTTCCTTCTCCAATGCATGAAACTGAAAAGTGAAAGGGAAGTAGCTCAGTCGTGTCTGACTCTTAGCGACCCCATGGACTGCAGCCCACCAGGCTCCTCCATCCATGGGATTTTCCAGACAAAAGTACTGGAGTGGGGTGCCATTGCCTTCTCCGACATGTCATTATACATTTATCCAAACCCATAGAATGTAACCAGCAAAAGTGAACTCTATTGTAAGCTATGGACTTTGGGTGATAATAATATGGTCATTTAGGTTCATCAGTTGTAACAAATGCACCACTCTGGTGGGGAATATTGATGATGGAAAAGGCTATGCATGTGTCAGGGCAAGGAATATGTGAGAAATCTTGGTACCTTCTCCTTAATTTTACTGTGAACCTAAAACTACTCCAAAAAATAAAATCTACTTTAAAAATTTGTGTTAGTTGCTCAGTCGTGTGTCTAACTTTGCAACCCATGGACTGTAGCCTGCCACACTTCTCTGTCCATGGGATTCTCCAGGCAAGAATACTGGAGCGGGTTGCCATGCCCTCCTCCAGGGGATTTTCCTGAGGATCAAACCCAGGTCTCCCACACTGCAGGCAGACTCTATGGTTTGAGCCACCAGGGAAGCTTCTCAGTAAACTTAGTACCATACACAGATTATAAATTTTCTATTTGACCTAGAGACCTATGAATGACTCACTCTTAACTATTTCTCCTTCATTAAAATTGAGAACAGATCTTCATCAGGAGAGCTGGCAAGGTAATACAATGCAATCAATTACCTAAAAAATGCAAATATCCATCACACAAATGAGAAAATCAGCCTCAGAAAGTTGTGATTTTCCCAAAGTTATGCCAACTGTATGTTAAATCAACTCTTTTGTTCTTAGATAGATGTCAGAATTGGATTCTTATTCCACTGCATCAGAGGGAAAAAGACATGAAAAAAAAGCCAAGCCTGGGTTGATTCTTTTCAAATTTGGTAGCAGAGAGGGTGGATGCCCTTCTTCCAAGGCAAATCTCTTACATCTTTATTTTAGATCCTATCCCTTCCTACTTCCCAGGAATTATAGTTAATCAACGATATTCTATTCTCATTTGTCTTCAATCTTCCTTTTATCCTGGATTTTTTTTCCTCCAATATATATGTGACTATTCCAAATCTCTCAAATCTCAAACAAATTAACCAAACTTTTCTTGACCCTATCCCCTACTTAGACTGTATTCTATCCTTCTCTATTCAGACTTCTCAAGTTCAGTTCAGTTCAGTTCAGTTCAGTCGCTCAGTCGTGTCCGACTCTTTGTGACCTCATGAATTGCAGCACGCCAGGACTCCCCGTCCATCACCAATTCCCAGAGTTCACTCAAACTCATGTCCATCGAGTCTGTGATGCCATCCAGCCATCTCATCTTCTGCCATCCCCTTCTCCTCCTGCCCCCAATCCCTCCCAGCATCAGGGTCTTTTCCAATGAGTCAACTCTTCACATGAGGTGGCCAAAGTACTGGAGTTTCAGCTTTAGCATCATTCCTTCCAAAGAACACCCAGGACTGATCTCCTTTAGAATGGACGGGTTGGATCTCCTTGCAGTCCAAGGGACTCTCAAGAGTCTTCTCCAACACCACAGTTCAAAAGCATCAATTCTTCGGCACTCAGCTTTCTTCACAGTCCAACTCTCACATCTATACATGACCACAGGAAAAACCATAGCCTTGCAGGAGCCAAGATGGCGGAGGAGTAGGACGGGGAGAACACTTTCTCCCCCACAAATTCATCAAAAGAGCATTTAAACGTCGAGTAAATTCCACAAAACAACTTCTGAATGCCGGCAGAGGACATCAGGCACCCAGAAAAGCAACCCAACTCTTCGAAAGTAGGTAGGAAAAAATATTAAAAACAAACAAAAAAAAAAGAGACAAAAGAGGGAGGGACGGAGTTCCGTCCCGGGAAGGGAATCTTAAAGAGAAGTTTCCAAACATCAGGAAACCTTCTCACTGCCGAATCTGTGCCGAGCTTTGGAAGCACAGAGGGCAACATAACAGGGAGAAAAAATAAATAAACAATTTAAAACTCGCAGATTGCGAGCCCTACGGTAACTCCCCCAGCAGAGAAGCAGCGCAGACGCCTGCATCCGCCATTAGCAAACCGGGGCTGGGCAGGGAGGCGCGGCGTGGGCTGCATCGCTGAGAGTAAGAATCTGGCCTGAATACCCTGAACGCTATCTGAGCGAAATAATTTGGGCTAGCAAACCAGACTGTGGGATACCTACCACGCGAAAAGCCAGCCCTAACCTAAGACCGCCAGGCCTGCGCATGGAACAAAGGACTGAACAGAGATAGCCGGCTGCAGACCTTCCCCCTCCGGTGACAGGCAGCCAGAGCCGGAAGGGGGCAATCGCAGCCCCAGAGAGACATTATCTATAAAATTGTAAGCAGGCTTCTTTGCTAACTAAAACTTCTTGGGGGTCTGGACGGTCAACATCTGCCTGAGAAGGTGCGCCGGTTTTACATCCAGATAACCGAGTGGCGGGGAGGCGATAAGTCGCAGCATTGGCGCTCGCCTGGGAAGAGCAAATTGGCGCTCGGACCTGGGAAGAGCACAAAACGCAGGCCCAACTGAGTCTGCGCCTCTGAGGACTACCCGAGTGCCTGAACCTGAGCGGCTTGGACCTGGGAGGTGCATGCAGCCCAGGGCCAGCCTCGGATTGTTCCCGGCAGAACAACCTAGAGTCCGAGCAGTGTGGACAGGGAGGCTACACGCGCCGTGAGCGGGGGCAGACCCAGGGTGGCTGAGGCACTGCGAGCCCACGCCAGTGTTATTTGTTTGCAGCATCCCTCCCTCCATCCCCACAGCGCGAATGAACAAGTAAGCCTAAAAAAAAAAAAAAAAAAAAAGTGTCCTCCACCGTGCCCTTTGAGTCAGGGCGGAAACCAGATACTGAAGAGACTAGCAAACAGAAGAAGATATAACAGAGGGAAACGCCTTGGAAGCTACAGGCAATAGATCAAAACCCTGTGGTTACTACGGACTACATAGGAAGGGGCCTATAGATCTTGAGAAATATAAATCTGACCAAGGAACTAGCCAAAAATGAACTGAACCCACAACACCCACAAAAAAAAAACAAAAAAGTCCTAGATATATTTTTATTATTTTTACGATCATTCTTTCTTTTTTTTTTTTTTTAACTAAAAAAAAAAAAAAATTTTTAAGTCCTCTATTGTTCCTTTAATTTTCACTTTTATAACCTATTACTTTGCAAAAAAAAAAAAAAAGACCCTATTTTTTTCTTCTTCAGCAAACTTCATATATATATATTTTATAATTTTTTGACCTTGTTTTTTTTGTTTGTTTGTTTTTGTTTTTGTTTTTTTCTTCTTTTCTTTAACATTGTATTTTTGAAATTCCAAACTCTACTCTAGATTTTTAATTTTCGCTTTTTGGTATATGTTATCAATTTTGTACCTATAGTTTTTTTTTATATAATTTCTGTGACTTTTTTTTTTCTTTTTTTTTCTCTTCTTCTCTGTTTCTTTCTCTTCTTCTTTTATATAACATTGTATATCTGAAATTCCAAACTTTACTCTAGATTTTTAATTTATGCTTTTTGGTATTTGATATCAATTTTGTACCTGTATTTTCTTTATAATTTTTGTGACATTGTTCGTATTTGTTTGTTTGTTTTCTCTCTTTATTTTTCTTCTTCTTCTTTTTTTTTTTTTTTAACATTGTATTTTTGAAATTCCAAACTTTACTCTAGATTTTTAATTTTTGCTTTCTGGTATTAGTTATCAATTTTGTACCTGTACTTTCTTTATAATTTTCGCGACCTTGTTTGTTTTTGTTTGTTCGTTTTTTCTCTCTTTCTTTTCCTTCTTCTTTTCTTTAACATCGTATTTTTGAAATTCCAAACTCTACTCTAGATTTTTAATTTTCGCTTTCTGGTATTAGTTATCAATTTTGTACCTGTACTTTCTTTATAATTTTCGCGACCTTGTTTGTTTTTGTTTGTTCGTTCTTTCTCTCTTTCTTTTCCTTCTTCTTTTCTTTAACATCGTATTTTTGAAATTCCAAACTCTACTCTAGATTTTTGATTTTTGCTTTTATGTATTTGTTACCAATTTTGTACCTTTAAGGACCCAATCTTCAGGACCCATTTTTCACTAGGGAGTGAGATTACTGGCTTGACTGCTCTCTCTCCCTTTGGACCCTCCTTTTTCTCCACCAGGTCGCCTGTGTCTCCTCCCTAACCCCTCTCTACTCTACCCAACTCTGTGAATTTCTGTGTGTTCCAGATGGTGGAGAACACTTAGGGAACTGATTACTGGCTGGATCTGTCTCCCTCCTTTTCATTCCCCCCTTTTATCCTTCTGGCCACCTCTGTTACCTTCCTCCTTCTTCTCTTCTCTGTATAACCCCGTGAACATCTCTGAGTGGTCCAGTTGCGGAGTGCACATAAGGAAGTGACTACTGGCTAGCCCACTCTCTCCACTATTGATTCACCTCATCTCATTTGGGTCACCTCTAACTCCCTCCTCCCTCATCTCTTCTCCATGTAACCCTGTGAACCTCTCTGAGTGACCCTCACTGTAGAGAAACTTATCATCTTTAATGTAGATGTTTTATCAATGGTGCTGTATAGAAGGAGAAGTTTTGAAACTACTGTAAAAATAAGACTGATAATCGGAAGCAGGAGACTTAAGTCCAAACCCTGACTCCAGGGAACTCCTGA
The DNA here is from genome assembly GCF_055505025.1 of Bos grunniens. Lineage (NCBI taxonomy): Eukaryota > Metazoa > Chordata > Mammalia > Artiodactyla > Bovidae > Bos > Bos grunniens. The sequence goes on along the minus strand of NC_141171.1, from coordinate 98,361,385 downwards.
CTCCAAGGAACATTCATTGACAGGAGCTCATCAAATGCTTCCATACCGACACTGAAACCAAGCACCACACAAGGGCCAATAAGTTCCAGGGCAAGTCATACCAAGCAAATTCTCCAGCAACAAAGGAACACAGCCCTGAGCTTCAAGATACAGGCTGCCCAAAGTCACCCCAAAACCACAGACATCTCATAACTCATTAGTGGACATTTCATTGCACTCCAGAGAGAAGAAATACAGCTCCACCCACCAGAACACCGACACAAGCTTCCCTAACCAGGAAACCTTGACAAGCCACCTGTACAAACCCACACACAGTGAGGAAACGCCATAATAAAGAGAACTCCACAAACTGCCAGAATACAGAAAGGACACCCCAAACTCAGCAATTTAAACAAGATGAAGAGACAGAGGAATACTCAGCAGATAAAGGAACAGGATAAATGCCCACCAAACCAAACAAAAGAGGAAGAGATAGGGAATCTACCTGATAAAGAATTCCGAATAATGATAGTGAAATTGATCCAAAATCTTGAAACTAAAATGGAATCACAGATAAATAGCCTGGAGACAAGGATTGAGAAGATGCAAGAAAGGTTTAACAAGGACCTAGAAGAAATAAAAAAGAGTCAATATATAATGAATAATGCAATAAGTGAAATTAAAAACACTCTGGAGGCAACAAATAGTAGAATAACAGAGGCAGAAGACAGGATTAGTGAATTAGAAGATAGAATGGTAGAAATAAATGAATCAGAGAGGATAAAAGAAAAACGAATTAAAAGAAATGAGGACAATCTCAGAGACCTCCAGGACAATATTAAACGCTACAACATTCGAATCATAGGGGTTCCAGAAGAAGAAGACAAAAAGAAAGACCATGAGAAAATACTTGAGGAGATAATAGTGGAAAACTTCCCTAAAATGGGGAAGGAAATAATCACCCAAGTCCAAGAAACCCAGAGAGTACCAAACAGGATAAACCCAAGGCGAAACACCCCAAGACACATATTAATCAAATTAACAAAGATCAAGCACAAAGAACAAATATTAAAAGCAGCAAGGGAAAAACAACAAATAACACACAAGGGAATTCCCATAAGGATAACAGCTGATCTTTCAATAGAAACTCTTCAAGCCAGGAGGGAATGGCAAGACATACTTAAAATGATGAAAGAAAATAACCTACAGCCCAGATTATTGTACCCAGCAAGGATCTCATTCAAGTATGAAGGAGAAATCAAAAGCTTTTCAGACAAGCAAAAGCTGAGAGAATTCTGCACCACCAAACCAGCTCTCCAACAAATACTAAAGGATATTCTCTAGACAGGAAACACAAAAACGGTGTATAAATTCGAACCCAAAACAATAAAGTAAATGGCAACGGGAACATACTTATCAGTAATTACCTTAAATGTAAATGGGTTGAATGCCCCAACCAAAAGACAAAGACTGGCTGAATGGATACAAAAACAAGACCCCTACATATGTTGTCTACAAGAGACCCACCTCAAAACAGGGGACACATACAGACTGAAAGTGAAGGGCTGGAAAAAGATTTTCCATGCAAATAGGGACCAAAAGAAAGCAGGAGTACCAATACTCATATCAGATAAAATAGACTTTAAAACAAAGGCTGTGAAAAGAGACAAAGAAGGTCACTACATAATGATCAAAGGATCAATCCAAGAAGAAGATATAACAATTATAAATATATATGCACCCAACACGGGAGCACCACAGTATGTAAGACAAATGCTAACAAGTATGAAAGGAGAAATTAACAATAACACAATAATAGTGGGAGACTTTAATACCCCACTTACACCTATGGATAGGTCAACTAAACAGAAAATTAACAAGGAAACACAAACTTTAAACGATACAATAGACCAGTTAGACCTAATTGATATCTATAGGTCATTTCATCCCAAAACAATGAATTTCACCTTTTTCTCAAGCGCACATGGAACCTTCTCCAGGATAGATCACATCCTGGGCCATAAAGCTAGCCTTGGTAAATTCAAAAAAATAGAAATCATCCCAAGCATTTTTTCTGACCACAATGCAGTAAGATTAGATCTCAATTACAGGAGAAAAACTATTAAAAATTCCAACATATGGAGGCTGAACAACACGCTGCTGAATAACCAACAAATCACAGAAGAAATCAAAATTTGCATAGAAACGAATGAAAATGAAAACACAACAACCCAAAACCTGTGGGACACGGTAAAAGCAGTGCTAAGGGGAAAGTTCATAGCAATACAGGCACACCTCAAGAAACAAGAAAAAAGTCAAATAAATAACCTAACTCTACACCTAAAGCAACTAGAAAAGGAAGAAATGAAGAACCCCAGGGTTAGTAGAAGGAAAGAAATCTTAAAAATTAGGGCAGAAATAAATGCAAAAGAAACAAAAGAGACCATAGCAAAAATCAACAAAACCAAAAGCTGGTTCTTTGAAAGGATAAATAAAATTGACAAACCATTAGCCAGACTCATCAAGAAACAAAGGGAGAAAAATCAAATCAACAAAATTAGAAACGAAAATGGAGAGATCACAACAGACAACACAGAAATACAAAGGATCATAAGAGACTACTATCAACAATTATATGCCAATAAAATGGACAACGTGGAAGAAATGGACAAATTCTTAGAAAAGTACAACTTTCCAAAACTGGACCAGGAAGAAATAGAAAATCTTAACAGACCCATCACAAGCATGGAAATTGAAACTGTAATCAAAAATCTTCCAACAAACAAAAGCCCCGGTCCAGACGGCTTCACAGCTGAATTCTACCAAAAATTTAGAGAAGAGCTAACACCTATCCTGCTCAAACTCTTCCAGAAAATTGCAGAGGAAGGTAAACTTCCAAACTCATTCTATGAGGCCACCATCACCCTAATACCAAAACCTGACAAAGATCCCACAAAAAAAGAAAACTACAGGCCAATATCACTGATGAACATAGATGCAAAAATCCTTAACAAAATTCTAGCAATCAGAATCCAACAACACATTAAAAGGTCATACACCATGATCAAGTGGGCTTTATCCCAGGGATGCAAGGATTCTTCAATATCCGCAAATCAATCAATGTAATACACCACATTAACAAATTGAAAAATAAAAACCATATGATTATCGCAATAGATGCAGAGAAAGCCTTTGACAAAATTCAACATCCATTTATGATAAAAACTCTCCAGAAAGCAGGAATAGAAGGAACATACCTCAACATAATAAAAGCTATATATGACAAACCCACAGCAAACATTATCCTCAATGGTGAAAAATTGAAAGCATTTCCTCTAAAGTCAGGAACAAGACAAGGGTGCCCACTTTCACCATTACTATTCAACATAGTTTTGGAAGTTTTGGCCACAGCAATCAGAGCAGAAAAAGAAATAAAAGGAATCCAAATTGGAAAAGAAGAAGTAAAACTCTCACTATTTGCAGATGACATGATCCTCTACATAGAAAACCCTAAAGAGTCCACCAGAAAATTACTAGAAATAATCAATGACTACAGTAAAGTTGCAGGATATAAAATCAACACACAGAAATCCCTGGCATTCCTATACACTAATAATGAGAAAACAGAAAGAGAAATTAAGGAAACAATTCCATTCACCATTGCAACGGAAAGAATAAAATACTTAGGAATATATCTACCTAAAGAAACTAAAGACCTATATATAGAAAACTATAAAACACTGGTGAAAGAAATCAAAGAGGACACTAATAGATGGAGAAATATACCATGTTCATGGATTGGAAGAATCAATATAGTGAAAATGAGTATACTACCCAAAGCAATTTATAGATTCAACGCAATCCCTATCAAGCTACCAACAGTATTCTTCACAGAGCTAGAACAAATAATTTCACAATTTGTATGGAAATACAAAAAACCTCGAATAGCCAAAGCGATCTTGAGAAAGAAGAATGGAACTGGAGGAATCAGCCTACCTGACTTCAGGCTCTACTACAAAGCCACAGTTATCAAGACAGTATGGTACTGGCACAAAGACAGAAATATTGATCAATGGAATAAAATAGAAAGCCCAGAGATGAATCCATGCACATATGGACACCTTATCTTCGACAAAGGAGGCAAGAATATACAATGGATTAAAGACAATCTCTTTAACAAGTGGTGCTGGGAAATCTGGTCAACCACTTGTAAAAGAATGAAACTGGACCACTTTCTAACACCATACACAAAAATAAACTCAAAATGGATTAAAGATCTAAACGTAAGACCAGAAACTATAAAACTCCTAGAGGAGAACATAGGCAAAACACTCTCCGACATACATCACAGCAGGATCCTCTATGACCCACCTCCCAGAATATTGGAAATAAAAGCAAAAATAAACAAATGGGACCTAATTAACCTTAAAAGCTTCTGCACATCAAAGGAAACTATTAGCAAGGTGAAAAGACAGCCTTCAGAATGGGAGAAAATAATAGCAAATGAAGCAACCGACAAGCAACTAGTCTCAAAAATATACAAGCAACTCCTACAGCTCAACTCCAGAAAAATAAACGACCCAATCAAAAAATGGGCCAAAGAACTAAATAGACATTTCTCCAAAAAAGACATACAGATGGCTAACAAACACATGAAAAGATGCTCAACATCACTCATTATCAGAGAAATGCAAATCAAAACCACTATGAGGTACCATTTCACACCAGTCAGAATGGCTGCGATCCAAAAGTCTACAAATAATAAATGCTGGAGAGGGTGTGGAGAAAAGGGAACCCTCTTACACTGTTGGTGGGAATGCAAACTAGTACAGCCACTATGGAGAACAGTGTGGAGATTCCTTAAAAAACTGGAAATAGAACTGCCTTATGATCCAGCAACCCCACTGCTGGGCATACACACTGAGGAAACCAGAAGGGAAAGAGACACGTGTACCCCAATGTTCATCGCAGCACTGTTTATAATAGCCAAGACATGGAAGCAACCTAGATGTCCATCAGCAGATGAATGGATAAGAAAGCTGTGGTACATATACACAATGGAGTATTACTCAGCCATTAAAAAGAATACATTTGAATCAGTTCTAATGAGGTGGATGAAACTGGAGCCTATTATACAGAGTGAAGTAAGCCAGAAGGAAAAACATAAATACAGTATACTAACGCACATATATGGAATTTAGAAAGATGGTAACAATAACCCGGTGTACGAGACAGCAAAAGAGACACTGATGTATAGAACAGTCTTATGGACTCTGTGGGGGAGGGAGAGGGTGGGAAGATTCGGGAGAATGGCAGTGAAACATGTAAAGTATCGTGTGGGAAGCGAGTTGCCAGTCCAGGTTCGATGCATGATGCTGGATGCTCGGGGCTGGTGCACTGGGACGGCCCGGAGGGATGGTGTGGGGAGGGAGGAGGGAGGGGGGTTTGGGATGGGGAACACGTGTATACCTGTGGCGGATTCATTTTGATATTTGGCAAAACTAATACAATTATGTAAAGTTTAAAAATAAAATAAAATTGGAAGAATAAAAAAAAAAAAGAAAAGAAAAGAAAAACCATAGCCTTGACTAGACAAACCTTTGTTGGCAAAGTAATGTCTCTGTTTTTGAATATGCTATCTAGGTTGGTCATAACTTTCCTTCCAAGGAGTAAGCGTCTTTTAATTTCATGGCTGCAGTCACCATCTGCACTGATTTTGGAGCCCCAAAACATAAAGTCTGACACTGTTTCCCCATCTATTTCCCATGAAGTGATGGGACTGGATGCCATGATCTTCGTTTTCTGAATGTTGAGCTTTAAGCCAACTTTTTCACTCTTCTCTTTCACCTTCATCAAGAGGCTTTTTAGTTCCTCTTCACTTTCAGCCATAAGGGTGGTGTCATCAGACTTCTCAGTCTCTAATAATTCACTTTATGACCTCTTTTTTTATACTTCACCCTAAGCCACTGTACCGTCTACTCCTTCCATGCAATTTTAATTATTACCAATTTAACCAGTGACATTTTTATTAATAATCCAAATGGGAATTTCTCAGTTATGAATTACTGGACATCTTAGCTGCATTTTACAAAATTGATTGCTACCATTTTCTTGGCACTCTTTCCTTCTTTGGCTTTTGGGTTGGGGAAGAATGGAATGACAGAGGAACAGAAAGCCTTCAAGACAAAAACAACAACGTATGTAAAGATTTTAAGGCACAAGGAAGTCATCCAAAGAACTAAAGGGCAGTCATTGTGATTGGAATATGTTAGTGAGAGGAAGCATAGCTGAAGATGCACTATGGATAGAAGCTATGATCATGCAGGTTATTTTTAAAATTTTAGATTTTATCCTAAAAAGAAAGACTAAAGGATATGATGGAAGGATATGATCTAATTTGTTCTTTAACCATTCTGGCTATACTCAAGAGAAAACATTGGCAGGATAGATTTGTAGACAGGTCACAGAGAAGACATGGGCTTCTCTGATAGCTTAGTTGGTAAAGAATCTGCCTGCAATGCAGGAGACTCCAGTTTGATTCTTGGGTCGGGAAGATCCGCTGGAGAGGGGTAGGCTACCTACTCCAGTATTCTTGGGTTTCTCTTGTGGCTCAACTGGTGAAGAATCTGCCTGCAATGTGGGAGACCTGGGTTCGATCCCTGGGTTGGAAAGATCCCCTGGAGAAGGGAAAGGCTACCCACTCCAGTATTCTGACATGGAGAATTCCATGGACTGTATAGTCCATGGGGTCACCAAAAGTCAGACATGAGTAAGCAACTTTCACTTTCATGGAGGAGGCTAATCTTTCATATGAAAGAGGATGATGATTCAAAGTGGACTTGTGGTTGTAAAGCTGTAGAGAAATAACTAGATGCCACTTTATTCTAGTTTTAATGTGACTTTTTTGACCACTCCGTTTTTTCCGTGACTCCTAATTTACCACTCCTAAAATATTGATGTCATCCAAAATGGAGCTTGTCTACACCTGAACTTTTTCATTTCCTTATTCACTATTGTTTCTAAATCAGTATCACCTACATAGCTTCCAAAATAAAATGTCCAGACTCAGTTTCTTGTAACATTTGGCATATGTGGTGGCCATGAGATCATGCCTCTCAGATCTCTGACCACAAGGAGTATACCTTCCTTAGTTCACTGAGGGCCCTGGCGGCTTCTCACGGAAGCTGTCACATTTGTATTGAGGCCATGCTGAAGGCCAGGCATTTCCCTAATTCACTAATTTCTTCTACATTTAACCCTATCATGGCATGTGTTTCTTTGGCAACCCAAACTAATCCTAGCAGTACCAATAGTAAACCTAGATAAAGACAGTAAGATCAAGATTTGGGTGGTTGCCTCCTACCTGGCAGTTGAATTGGATGCTGTCCAGCTTAGCAGGGGGTCACAGTTAGTTGTTGACACAAGGTCTGGGCAGGTCATTCCAGTGGCTATTCTCTTGCTATCTGCACATGTCCTGCTTGACCAATCCCTGCTTCACTCACATGACTATCCAGTTCACTTAACTACAGGGCTTAATCAATAACAACCTACATGCTTGCCCATTCCCCAGCCTCTGGTTTCCCTGGTAACTGGTGAGCCAACCTGAGGTCAGTTCCCTCTAGAAATGGTAGCCTCTTTGTCCCCCAAGTAATGAAGATAGATGCCAAGTCCTGCCTGCCATTGGCTATATGCATGGTGGGACGTGTCTCCAGGAGGACTGTTTGTTTTGGACTTGCAAGATCCCATTTCTAGTAAATCACTGATGTCTCTGTACTGTGTCTGAGCTCTTTCTTCAGTCCTGAGGTGGGCAGTTACAAGGCTTCCAGGCCTGTGGAGTACAGCCCAGTACACAAAGTGACAACATAAATGTTAAAACTTCAATAATAGTAATGTGGGGAAATACCCCAGAGGAGGAGAATGCTATGCTATGTGCAATGATGGGCATTCTAAAAAACCAACCCTAATCCCTGCTAAGTTTTTTGACACACTACGGAAGGATAATGAGAGACTGAGGGCTATTAAAAAGCTGTTAATGGTTAAAAGGGAAAGCACTATGTCCTCTCTAATAACCCACAGGAGGCTCTTTTCTCAGATAGAGGAAGGGCAGACATAACTGAACAATAAGCTGAAGACCTAATTGTTAGTCTCAGAGTCCAAGAGATGTTTGAGTGCTCAGCCAAAGCAGGTATGTTATGTAAAAGTCAAGTTCCTGGTGGGGAAATGTGGGACACTTAAGATAGGACCATCTGAATGGATGCCCCTGAAGCTGCTGTCCTTGAAACCTATGGATTTACAAAAATGATCAACAGTCTGTAGAGACCCCTCCCTCACAAAGCATTACCTGCTCCTCAGAAACCTTCTGTTTGATCCACCAGACTGAGAACCACAAGAGTTAAAGCTGAGCAGAACTTGACTGGAAACATAATGGATCCAATAAAAGACAAAAATAAACAATATACCTAAAGAGTAGCAAGAAATAGTATTTACCAGCAGGAGCTAAGGGCAAATTCCTAAGACTGATTTAAGAATACTTGATCAAGTAGAAGAGAAGGTAAAACCAGACAAGAAAGAATTCATTGATTTGGGGATGTTTCTTTGGACACAGAATTTAGCATCTTAGCAATGTCTCCAGGGAATGGCCAATTCACTGCCGGTATGGCTTGTAGAGGCCTGGTAAAAACAATGGCCACTGTCAAGCAAGTGGAAATGTCTGACTTGTCCTAAAGGAGAACAGTGAAAGAAATAGGCTGGGAGAAGTGGAAAATATGTGAGGCCAGAAAAACTCGCACAGGACTACACTCCACGGGAGGGCTCACGGTACACTCACCAAGGCCATCAGGACCGTGCTGGTGATAAGGGCACTCCCTCGACAGACCAGGTATGGTGGTAAGGAAGCCATTCACATAACTGGGCTAGTTAATCTCTTGGGAGATGATGGGCTTCTGATGTAATTGAAGGCAGGTGTTATGATGCTCAACTGCCAAACCCAGGAGGCTACGATTATCATGAGGATCGGCAAGGTCAGAGGGGCAACCAACGTCGCTGGACCTTCAGAGAATTGAGACAGTTAAGAGTGAGTGGTGCCCCAACCTGCAAAATTGATAGTCAGCCCACCAACATGCTGTGTTCTGTCTGTCACTGGTGGATGGGGAGGTAAGCAAGAATGGAGGAGCAGGACTCTACACTGAAAGTGATGGCTCTAATAAAAAGCCACAATCCTTTGCTCATTTTCCAGACCTGAGCTACTTTCCAGATCCAGAATAGGAAGCCAATGACTTAGAAGGTGGCCAAAGACCTAGGAAGAAGGTCCTAGGAAGAAGTGTGCCTTACACACTGTGATGACCTTCTCAGCCCTTCCCCTAAAGGGATATAGAGCCTTTTAGTGGGTGGGTGAATGTACTGGAGAAGAAAAAACACTTGCTGATGACTTAAGAGAAAGCAAGCTAGTAACAAGGCTAGAAGTGCTAAGGAAGGTTTTAAGGAAAAAGTACACTGACTCAATAGGACTAAATCGCATCTACTATTTGTCATTTTGGGCTTCCCTGATGGCTCAGATAGTAAAGAATCTGCCTGCAATGCCAGAGGCCCAGGTTTGACCTCTGGGTCAGGAAGATCCCCTAGAGAAGGGAATGGCAACCCTCTCCAGTATTCTTGCCTGGAGAATCCCATGGACAGAGGAGCCTGGCGGGCTACAGCCCATGGGGTCACAAAGAGTCAGACATGACTGAGCATGCACATCACCATCATCATATAACCCATGGATCAAAGAATACATCAAAAGAAAAGTAATAGGGACTCCCCTGGTGGTCCAGTGGTTAAGACTTAGCTTTTCAATGCACGGGGTGCGAGTTCAATCCCTGGTCAGGAGCTAAGATCCTACATACTTAGTGGCCAAGAAACCAAAAAACAAAAAAAAAAGAAACAATGTTGTAACAAATCCAATTTAAAAATGGTCCATATTAAAAAAAAAATCTTTAAAAACTGAGAAATAATAAAATACTATTGAAATAATGAAAATGAAAATATAACATATCAAAATTATGAGATACAGCTATTGCCTATATAAATTTTCCCTTTGTCTCCATATGTGATCATTTTATTTATGTGTATTCATTTAGCATCTAGAATATAAGCTCTATGAAGCAACAATTTCATTTTTTTCTCCACGGCACATGTATCCCTAGCATAATGCCCAGTCCCAAGTAAAGAAATATAGGTATATGAGGGCTTCCCAGGTGGCGCTAGTGGTAAACAACCCACCTGCCAATGCAGGAGACATAAGAGACGTGGTTTGATCCCTGGGTCAGGAAGATCCCTGGAGGGCATGGCAACCCACTCCAGTATTCTTGCCTGGACAATCCCATGGACAGAGGGGTCTGGTGAGCTATGGTTCATAGGTTGCAGAGTTGGACACAATCGAAGCAATTTACCATGCATGTGCATGTATCATTAAAGGGTAATAAAAATACTCAAAGTCATTTAAAGAAATTGAACAAGCCAACTTTTTATATACATAATTTTTTCAAAATGGAAATTCTTAAAGTGAAAGTGAAAGTAAAGTTGCTCAGTCATTTCTGACTCTTTACGACCCCGTGGACTGTAGCCTACTAGGCTCCTCCATCCATGGGATTCTCCAGGCAAGAATACTGGAGTGGGTTGCCATTTCCTTTTCCAGGAAATCTTCCCAACCCAGAGATCGAACCCGGGTCTCCCGCATTGCAGGCAGATGCTTTACCCTCTGAGCCACCAGGGAAGCCCTTAAATATACACCAAAATTCTTATATACACCAGGGAAATTCTTAAATATACACCAAAAAAGAGAAAATAGTATAATGAACTTATCTCTGTGTGTGTTGTGTCCAACTCTTGCCACCCTGTGGACTGTAGACCTCCAGATTCCACTGTCCATGGAATTTCCCAGGCAAGAATACTGGAGTGGGTTATCTGGTGGGCTATAGTCCATAGGTTGCAGAGTCCTATATGACTGACTTGACTTTGTACACACACACAAATATGTATATGAGTCCCATCACTCAGGAGCAACTACAATATACAAAAATATTTATATTCTTTTTTACAACAATGGAATAACACTATCCACATCAGCTTGTAGACTGCATTTCCTCAACTAATAATATATTGGGAAGTTATTTAAGTGCAACCAAATGAAAATTTACATTAATTACTAGTGGTTGTATAGTATTCTATTATATAGACTTATTCTGATTTGTTTAACTAATCTCTACTAATGGACATTTAGGTATTTCTGGTTTTTATAAAATTAGTTTTTACTTAAAAATACAATAATTCACATATACCCACACATCATACTTACCTGACTATTTTTTAAGGATAAATTTCTACAGGTAGAATGACTGGCTTAAAAGGCATGCACATCTAAATTTTGGCTACAAAATGACAAATTCTAGAAATAATATACAAATCTCATAGCACACTAAGCTAGTTTTTTTAAACTATCATCTTGATCTTGGAATCAAGTATATGTTAATACTTGTATGTCTATTATATTTGTAATTTGTCCCTTGTACTCAAAGAATTATTCAAATAACACTTTTTCCTTGCAGCGTCTTTGTGCATGTTCAGTTACTCAGTGGTGTCCACCTCTTTGTGACCCCATGGACAGTAGCTCACTGGGTCCTTCTGTCCATAGGATTTTCCAGGCAAAAATACTGGAGTGAAGTGAAGTGAAGTGAAAGTTGCTCAGTAGTGTCCAACTCTTTGCAACCCCATGGACTATACAGTTCACGGAATTCTCCAGGCCAGAATGCTGAAGGGGGTAGTCCTTCCCTTCTCCAGGGGAGCTTCCCAACCCAGGGATCAAACCCAGGTCTTTCGCATTGCAGGCAGATTCTTTACCAGGTGAGCCACCAGCAAAGCTTTGCAGCATCTTAGTAGTCCATTAACAAAATACTGATAACAACTGTGCATCTTAAGATTTGCATAATATTTATAAGCCAGTTGTTGTTTTTTCAAATTGTTGATGAATCAACTACACTACCAATAATGATTAACAGTTGAATAGAATGAATCTGAGAAAGCACTTATTTTGCAAATGCCTTAAAACTTGAGCAGATTATTTGACATTAAAATTACCTAGTCAAGGTTAAAGTATTATTTCTCCTCTCCTACAAATCTCTGTAGCTACTTTGGAAGGTACGCGCTCTGGGAATTAAATTCCAAGTCTAACAGTTACTCCAAAATAGTGTTTGTTTGAGCCTCAATTTGTCCAATGACAAGATACAAATAACAGCACTTGTATAAGAGCTGCATAACAGAAAAATGAGATATACGTCAGATAATTACTAGAGTCCCCCATACTAGTTCCAGGCACTTTATACTACTATAAACTTCATAAAAGATCTATTGGCAACATCCATTGGATCACTGGAAAAGCAAGAGAGTTCCAGAAAAACATCTACTTCTGCTTTTCTGACTATGCCAAAGACTTTGACTGTGTGGATCACAACAAACTATGGAAAATTCTTCAAGAAATGGTAGTATCAGACCACCTGACCTGCCTTCTGAGAAATCTGTATGCAGGTCAGGAAGTAACAGTTAGAACTGGACATGGAACAACAGACTGGTTCCAAATCGGGAAAGGAGTACGTCAACACTGTATATTGTCACCCTGCTTATTTAACTTGTATGCAGAATACATCATGTGAAACGCCAGGCTGGATGAAGCACAAGCTGGAATCAAGATTGCTGGGAGAAATATCAATAACCTCAGCTATGCAGATAACACCACCCTTATGGCAGAAACTGAAGAAGAACTAAAGAGCGTCGTGATGAAAGTGAAAGAGGAGAGTGAAAAAAGCTGGCTTAAAACTCAACATTCAGAAAACTAAGATCATGGCATCTGGTCCCATCACTTCATGGCAAATAGATGGGGAAACAATGGAAATAGTGACAGACTTAATCTTGAGGGGCTCCAAAATCACTGCAGATGGTGACTGCAGCCATGAAATTAAAAGACATTTGCTCCTTGGAAGACAAACTATGACAAACCTAGATAGCATATTAAAAAGCAGAGACATTACTTTGCCAACAGAGGTCCATCTAGTCAAAGCTATGGTTTTTTTCCAGTAGTCACATACGGATGTGAGAGTTGGACCAGAAAGAAGGCTGAGTGCCAAAGAATTGATGCTTTTGAACTGTGGTGTTGGAGAAGACTCTTGAGGGTCCCTTGGACTGCAAGGAGATCCAACCAGTCCATCCTAAAGGAAATCAGTCCTGAATGTTCTTTGGGAGGACTGATGCTGAAGCTGAAACTCCAATACTTCGGCCACCTGATGCAAAGAACTGACTCATTGGAAAAGACCCTGATGCTGGGAAAGACTGAGGGTAGGAGGAGAAGGGGATGACAGAGGATGAGATGGTTGGATGGCATCACTGACTCAATGGTCAAGAGTTTAAGTAAACTCTGGGAGTTGGTGATGGACAGGGAAGCCTGTCATGCTGCAATCCATGGGTTCTCAAAGAGTCGGACATGACTGAGCAACTGAACTGATATGAACTGAATAATGGAATAAATTAAAATCACAGACTACTTGATAGGATACAATAAAAAGAACACATCCTTACTCCTGGGTTTCTGTGATATTCCTGCCATGTATACAAAATCTAAATCAAATAATGAGGAAATATCAGATGTACCCACATTGAGAAGTATTCTACCAAATAACTGGTCTCTAAAGGTTATGAAATTCAAAGACAATTGAGATTCAACATTGAAGGAGATTAAAAAGAAATGACAACTAAATGCAACATGTGGTCCTTGGCTGGATCTTTTTACTGTGAAACATATTACTTGGACTACTGCCAAGACATGAATGGGTAAGCAACTAGCTGGAAGTAATGTAGCAATGGTTATTTCCTGGTTTTGATGATTATCTGGTATTTGGGTTCGAACATGTCCTTGCTTTTCCATTTAGCCATTAAGTATTGGAGTTAACAGGCATCATGTCAGTAACTTACTTTCAAATAGTTTATGCCAAAAAAGTTCACTGTACTTGTAAATTTTACACATATTTAAAATTATTTCCAAGGAAAAAAACCTTAAGGGTATGATTATTTTTTTTTAGTCTAAGCCCAGAAACTATAGTTGAATGAGTCAGCACCACAGACAAGACTGATTATGTTGTCTTGAGAATTCCTGGTCAAATAACCAAATTCTAAAAATGATGTAGACAATTTAATATATCACTTTATGGAATTTGCAGGTGCACTAGCCACAACTGTTTCCTCATCCAGATATCTATTACTGGCACTGATGCTTTTCTAATCTCCTCCTTTGGGAACGCAACCTGTGTGGTAGACACCAGTAGTTGTCTACACAGTATCCATTACTCCTTCCTCTTTTCTAACAAAATCCCACTCTTGCTCAGGCAGAGATTGGTTCAGCTAATCCAATTAGATCACAGTAGTTGCCTAGCCTCAAAAATTGGTTCAGGAATTAGCTTGTAACCTACTATGGGCCAGTAAGTCCTGCAGCAACAACAAAGACTTCCTGTAATTTTTCATATGCTTAGTTACATGGAGCCTAGAACCTCAAGGCTCAAGAGGCATTTTTGCCACCTTGCAGCAAGTCAGCCTAAGCAAAAGCCCATCATACTAACAGCAACAAAGCCAAGGAAACCACAGTAAATTGAGCTGTGTCCACTGAGTTAACCAAAACCTATCCTGCCCTTGACTATTACTTTGTGAGCCAATTTAAACGAGTGGGATTGAACTAAATTTTCTGTTACTTGCTTCCAAAAGTATGCTAATTTATACAGTCTTCAATTTCAGGTTTGAAAAGTGGCATACACAGGCCAATCTTTTTAGGTAATTTCTTATTTTGTTCTCCCAAAGCCTAATATGAGTAGAGGGAGAAGATAAGAAAGAGAAGGCAATTAGTCTATCAGTTGAAAAGAGGTCTGAGGTTAGATGGGTGTTTGCACATACATTTAGAACAGGGATAAGTATTTTATTTCTTTAAGAAACATGTATATGGCAGTATATGTTTGGCACCATTTAGATGTTTCATAATATTAACTTACTTGATTCGTGTAACAAATTTATGAGGACCTGTTATAACTTTCATTCCCATTTTCAGTTGAAGAAACTGAGGCATGTATAAGTTAAGTAATGGGCCTAAGGTTCAAGTTGCAGAGTCAGGATTCAAATCATTAAGTATATTAATACTGGAGAAAAACAAAAAATCATCCAATGAGGATATTTCAGTTTTATATGTCTGTTACAGGATACGGCATGTAGTTAATTCATTTGGAAACATAAAATTTGCATCAAGAAACTAGATATTTCTCAACTATCAGAAAAAGAATAAATGGAACTATTAGTCATTTATCTAAAAAAAAAGATAATTACCAGATGTCTGTGTTTATTTAAAATCAACACATGAGTAGACAGTACCTCAGTAATTAAGAAGTACTACAATAGAAAAGTCTATTAAAAATAGAAAACGAAAAACTTCTCTTTTTAAAAATAGAGTGTGTATGAGTTATATGGTGGGAAATCTGAATAATTACAGTTGTTAACTTGGAAACAGTACCAGATACAATTTTCTTGTCTATTACATTGGGTATCTTTGCTCATTCAAATCTGCCTAATTGACACCTGAACTTCATGTCTCGTCACCTTGACCCACTTAATCTGTACTTCCCATAGAAGGGTGGTCTAAAAAATCTTCTCCAGGCTTGAAAGGGGAGGAAAACAAGAAGGTGGACCCCCTCCTCCCTGAGGCTAAAGAAAGTCTTGTGTTACCCAACAGTTTGTATATGACTTAGGGGAGCAGCTTATCTCTCCTTCAATAAATCCTCCCAGAATTTTCCCTTTCAAAGCTGTCCACCTTTTTTTTCCCCTTTAATTCTTTATTTACTTTAATATAAAATGACGTTTATAATAAAATTCAATAAAAGCTCAGCAAACAGAAAGACTTAAGCCAACAAATGTGACATAATTTACTAATGAGGTCACATTTTATTCATTTGCCAGTTTATTCTGTTTTTATTAAAAAAAAAAAAACAATTAAAATAAAATAGAAAACTATCCCCAAAAAACTCTTTTCAATTTTTACAGTTAAGATTTTACAAATCTGTCCATCATATTTGAAGTAGGTGTAGAGAAGAGGCCTAAAGTTAGAACACAGAGAAATTGAGTAGGAAGGCATCTCCCTTTAACCCATCATGGCTGAAGTGCTTAATGATGCCTTTAATTATTTAAACGCTGCAATGTCTAAATTTTAAAAGGACAAACACAATATTGAGCACACAGGAAGGTTAACAGCACAATTTTAAATATTTCTGCTCACTACAAGGAAACTGATCAGAAACAAATCACCAGGGAAACGTCCCTGTACAGTGTTTAAGCCGCCTGGCTCATTCCAAACAGTCCCCAAAGCTCAGCTAAATCGTAAGAAGGCAATCAACATTATTGTTAAACTGTTCTGTTGCTCTTGTAGTTAGCATCTTTGTTTTATCTATGTCAGATGTTATGGAATTTTTGGTTTTTTGGTTTGTTTTTCCATTCCAGTATGTCAGAAAACATGTCTTTATATTCCCCAAACTCAATGGACATGAGTTTGAGCAAGCTCCAGGAGTTGGTGATGGACAGAGAAGGCTGGCTGCTGCGATCCACGGGATCGCAAAGAGTCCGCCACAACTGAGCAGCTGGACAACAGCAACAAATATTCCCCATAGTATGTTGAATATGGGCTTCCCTGGTGGCTCAGGGGGTAAAGTGTCTGCCTGCAATGCAGGAGACCCGGGTTGAACATATGTTGAATCCAGCAGCTACTAAACGAACCCTCTTGAATTAACGAATTGAAAAGGCCAGGTGTCAGAGGAGTCCAGGGGAGAGGTCAGAACCCATCAGCCTTAACAGGCCGGCCGCTAGGCGGCGCCGCCTACAGGCGAACGCTGATTGGCGGCCCGGCCCAGCCCGGAGCCTGACACCTTCCTGACACTTGAGCGTCGCCTGGTTTCACTAAAGGCGGGTTACTTGAGTTGCGAGTTCCTCAGAGTTGCGTCAACCTGGTTGTCCCTCTCTTCTCGCAGTCTGGCCAAAGTATATCTCCAAGTGTTCTTTCTGTGACGTAGAAGGACTATCAGCTAAATTCAAAGGGACTGGGTTTTAGTCCCAACCCATATGCTGACTTACTATGTGAAAGTTGCTCAGTCGTGTCCGACTCTTTGCAACCCCATGGACTATACAGCCCATGCAATTCTCCAGGCCAGGATACTGAGTGGGTAGCCTTTCCCTTCTCCAGGGGATCTTCCCAACCCAGGGATCGAACCTGGGTGTCCTGCACTGCAAGTGAATTCTTTACCAACCGAGCCACAGAGGAAGCCCTGACTTACTGTGTAATCATGGACAAATTAACTTCTCAGAGTTAAGTAATTTCTTCTTATGTACCAGTTCGTTTCTTCAAGCCAAAGATTGAACTGATAAAAAAGATTAGGAAATGACTTCCAACATGGTCCATATCCATGCTTTCTTTGACCACATATCAGGTGTATATGTTTCTAACATTTTAAATTACTTGCCCACATTTTAAGTTGACTGGAATTTTTTTAGTAGATTCTCAAAAATATTGAGATTCTGATTCTGTAACACTTATAATTTTATTAGATTTATTGTAGGTTTATCATTGTGTCTTTGTTTTTATAATGTGTTGCTAGTCATAGCCATGACTTATTTAATAGTGATTTAACTGAGCAGGAATGCAATTGCAACTTTAGGTTCCTGTGGGAAAATGCAATGTGTTTATAATGCATTTTCCAGAAGAGAACTGGGGAAAAATGAGGATTATCCTGTGATTTTGTTATATTATAAATTCACATGCTCCCTACACTAGATTTTACTTTGTTTGTATAATTAGTTTTGATCTCAGAGTTTATAAGAGTTTGCTAATATGATAAAATTTAGATTGTAGCTAAGATTGCCAATATTTTCTTAAAAGTAAGTTTGGTTGCTAACTGTGGAATATAAATAGTTGAAATTTGTATTAGGGCCAACCGAATTTGGTTCTGTTTTCTTTCAGCTGCTTGTCTTTAACATTAGAAAATAAAGAGGAAAAAAGCCAAAAATCTTAGGAATGTATCTAACGTTAGTTTTCAAATGCCATTCAAACAGAATGGGGGAAAGTAAAAATGGGCATAAGGGAGTAACAGAGATACGTGGAAAATTCTACAGGAGAATTTTACTTTTAAATTTATTGCATGATTTAAATGTGTATAAAGTTTGCTTGTATGTACATTTCTGATACACATTAAATAACAAACATTAGATATATATGAGATCTTTAAATAAGTTGCAAATATGTGATTAATGCAGTGGTGTTTTTATGCTGAAAATAGGCTGCCCTCTTGAAATTAGTTAAGATAAAATCAACTTCCAAACTAGAATATGCTTTTATTAAATGAGTATTGGTTATCTGGAAATAACCAAATATACCTTGAAATAACATTTTGTAATGGTAATGCTAGTGAATCTGGATAGTCTACTAAAATCCTTTCATGGAAACAAAAAGATAAGTATAACTCATACAAAATAAACTTTAGTCTGCATGACATTTTTTTAATTTATTTATTTTTTAATTGAAGGATAATTGCTTTACAGAATTTTGTTGTTTTCTGTCAAACCTCAACATGAATCAGCCATAAAAAAACTGAACTTAAAGGGTAAAAATTCTCTTGTCTCTGGTTCCGCCTTTTCAGAAAAAAGAGTTCCGTGTGATGGTTAACTTTATGTATCAAATTGACTGGGTCACAGGATGCCAGATATTTAGTCAAACATTTTTCTGGGTGTTTTTTGTGAGAGTGTTTTTGAATGAGGTTAACATTTAAATCAATAGCCTGAGTAAAGCCCTCCCTAATATGGGTGTGTTGGGGTAGGTTGAGGCGGGCAGGAGGAGGTCTCATCCAACCCACTGAAGGCCTGATAACAAAAAGGATGATCCTCCCCGAGAAAAAGATAATCCCTCCTGCCTGAATGCCTTCAAGCTTGGAACTGACTTTTTCTGGCTTCAGACTCAAAGTGAAACCTCAGCTCTTCCTAAGTCTGAAGCCTGCCAGGCTCAGATTGGAACACCACCATCAGATCTATGGGTCTCCTCCTTGCTGACTCACCCTGTAATCTTGGGACTTGTCAGCTTTCATAATCTTGTGAACCAATTCCTCACAATAAATCTATTTTACTACATTTTACCTTATAAAATCTATATACTTTTGGTCTGTTTCTCTCAGTTCAGTTCAGTCACTCAGTCGTGTCCAACTCTTTACAACCCCATGGACTGCAGCACGTCAGGCCTCCCTGTCCATCATCACCTCCAGGAGTTTACTCAAACTCACGTCCATTGAGTCGGTGATGCCATCCAACCATCTCATTCTCTGTTGTCCCCTTCTCTTGCCTTCAATCTTTCCCAGCACCAGGCTCTTTTCCAATGAGTCTGTTCTTTGCATCAGGTGGCCAAAGTATTGGAGTTTCAGCTTCAGCATCAGTCCTTCCAGTGAATATTCAGGACTGATTTCCTTTAGGATGAACTGGTTGGATCTCCTTGCAGTCCAAGGGACCCTCAGAGTCTTCTCCAACACCACAGTTCAAAAGCATCAATTCTTCAGCCTTTAGCTGTTTCTCTGCTGCTGCTGCTGCTAAGTCGCTTCAGTCGTGTCTGACTCTGTGCAACCCCATAGATGGCAGCCCACCAGGCTCCCCCATCCCTGGGATTCTCCAGGCAAGAACACTGGAGTGGGTTGCCATTTCCTTCTCCAACGCATGAAAGTGAAAACTGAAAGTGAAGTCGCTCAGTCATATCCGACTCTTAGCAACCTCATGGACTATAGCCTACCAGGCTTCTCTGTCCATGGGATTCTCCAGGCAAAAGTACTGGAGTGGGTTGCCATTGCCTTCTCCAAGCTGTTTCTCTAGTGAACTCTAAATATACCAGGTCATCCACAACATGACTTCATGTTCATCATGTTCTTTCCTATTTTACAGACAGATCCATGACACTCTCTTATTCTAAAGCCATTATGCTTTATGAACATTCAGCTGTTCATTTTCTTTAAATTGCTTTATTAGCTTTCTGATACTAATTTGGTTTAGTAGGAAGTTTTTGTTGAAGGTAAAAGAAAGTAGACCACTTAGGTAGACCAAATGTGTGTTTTATAGACTCCTTATCTAGAAATTTCATTTTTAACCAAGTACTTTTTAGGATTAATACATCAGGACTTCCCCTGTGGTCGAATGGTTAAGAATCAGCCTGCAGTGCAGTGACACAAGTTTGATCCCTGCTCCGGGAAGATTCCACATGCTGCAGGGCCACTAAGCCGAGGAGCGGCAACTACTGAGTCCACGTGACACCGTGCTCTGCAGCAAGAGAAGCCACAGAAGCAGAAGCCAGCACACCACAACTAGAGAAAGACTCCGCTCACTGCAACTAGAGAAAGCACAGCCATCAGAACCCAGAGCAGCTAAAAATAAATAAATAAAATAAAATAATAATTTTTAAAAATCACTGGTTGTGATCCAGTACACACACGCACACACACACACACACACACACACACACACACACATATAGGTAGCATAAGAGAACATATTTTAAAAATTTAATAAATCAGCTTCTTCAGACTATACCTATCTCCGAAAACCTAGTTGTTCCTCAACTCACAAAATAAAGGTGCCCAGAACCAAGGCTGCAGACCAAATCCTAGGTTCAAGGTGGGCTCACATGGAATATATGCTCCCTAAGGCCTCTCTGAAATGCAGCTTCAATCAACTACCTCTTCTCTCCTTGTCCCCCACCCTTTATCTTTTCACTCCACCCTAACCCCACTGGCATCACTAAATTTCAGAATTCTCCACATTATACAATCTCTAGGGAACAGATGATGGTAAGCGTATTCCAATTTAAATTTCTGATTCAAATTCTGGCTGCCTCACCCACTTTGTTGAGGATTAACCAGCAAGCATAGACCATAGAGAGAAATGATTCATGAGCTATGTCTGCCATGGGTGAGGGAGAAAGTAGTGGCTGCAAAAGTCATGCCTTCACCACCCGTGCTCCAGATACCTAAACTGACACCCTTTCAAAATATACATGGAGAAAAGTGTTGCAGGGTACTTTTTTGAGATTATCATTTCTCCTGTTCTTACCCCTACATAATACTCTCAGGAGAAATACAATTTTTATTTCATTGTGGTTACCCAGACCCTTAGAAATAGGAACTCCAAGCATTGCACTTTGATTTCCTTTACTTCTAGGGACTGTTAACAGCTTTGGGTTCCAGAAGCAGAAAGAGGAGTTGGCCGGCACAAAGAAGGCACGTCCTTTCCAGGCTTTTGTTTGGCTCACTAAGGCTGGGTAATCTCGGTGGAGAGAGGAAATCGTGACAGTGCTTGGCGTGGTTTTGAAAACGGCTCATTCTGGAAAAGAAAGGATAGATTCTGGGAGGACTAGTGAAGGCACAGGGGGACTATCTGACTTTCATATCCAGGGAGCATGCACAAACCCCTGCTCCCAGTTCCAGAGACTAGGGAGGATAGAGGCCTTTTGGACATCTGCAGGACCCTGACTCAGAATCCTAAGACTCTCCTTCACAGAGAAGAGGGTCTCTGTGGTTAAGCCTGAGTCAGTACCGAAAACTGACGTGAAGGCATCTGAATACCTCAAGAGCAACAGGGCCTGAATAATGGTAGAGACACAGCTTTCCTAGAGCATCCCTTCATAGAAGGAAAATTAATGACAACCAACACAATGACTAAGAATGAGAATCTTTTCCCATTTTTCAAACGAGTGCATGTTTGCACAAGTGGTCTACCGCCCTCACCCTTCAAAAAAAAAGGTGAGTTAGACTAAAGTTCACAATTTAAGCTATGACAAATTCATATTTAAGCTATGACAAAATGTTATATATTGTTACCCAAGAATTGCAGAGCAAAATCATACATAATATACAAGATTTATAAACCAACAGAAAAATATAAGAATTTAAAATAGGTTCAAATTCATGGGCATCACTAAACTTCTGCAAAGCTGGGAGAAGGAACGAGAAGATTTTAGAGATCCATGAGCAGGATAAAGGAGCAAAACTGAGGCGATAATAGTTTAAGCCATTTGTCCAAGATCATGTAACTGGTATGAGAGGGCCTAATACTAACCAAGGTCTTCTGATTCCTGTGAGACTAGAAGAGCTGATGATTCGATATTAAGCATAATTCATACTATAGTGTTTCGAACTCAGTAGGGGACCAGAGATAAGGTGGCTGAAAGCACTCCAAGGGCCCCTAAGCGTGTTAGGGAGGAAAGAATTAGAGAGTCATCAGGAGAACGGTGGTACAGCCATTAACGTCCTGAGGCGTGCATTGCAGCAGACTGAGAAACTGTATATGGGATGGTCAGATGTAATTAGGCAGATCTGGATTCTTATCCCTTCCTTTTTTTGCCTTTTAAAAACTTTTGTTACATATTGAGATATAACTAGCATACATTATATTAGTTTCAAGTGTACAACATAATGATTTGATATCTGCAGACACCATGAAGGGGCTTTCCAGGTGGCGCTCGGGATAAACAACCAATCAAAACAGGAGACGTAAGAGACACTGCTTGAATCCCTGGGTCAGAAGATCCCCTGGAGGAGGCCGTGGCAACCCATTCCAGTATTTTTGCCTGGAGAATCCCATAGAAAGAGGATCCCAGCAGGCTACCCGTCCATAGGGTCACAAAGAAATGGACATGACCACAGCGACTTGGGATACATACACTATGAAATGATCACCACAATAACTCTAGTTATTTATCACCATACATAGTTACAGAATTCTTTTTCCCTGTGTTGAGAAATTTTAAGATTTACTCTCTTAGCAACTTTCAAATAAGCAACACTGTCTGCTGACAACTATAGTTGCCGTGTTGTACATTATATGTCAATGACTTGTTAATTCTATAATTTGAAGTTTGTATCTTTTGACTTACTTTTATCAATTCACCTACCCTCTACCCTCTGCCTCTGGCAACCACCTAACTGTTCTCTGTAACTACAAGCTTTATTGTTTTTTAGATCCCACACGTGTGTCTTCTCACTTCTTTAAGAAATGTTTCTTAAACTCTGAGTTTTAAAAAATGCCTATAATGTGACCAGGACATGACAGGTCCTTGGATCAACATACTTTGAATAGAGGTACAGTGAGATTGAGTCCAAAATTTGAGAAGGAATCTGCCACAGCATATCAAAACATCAAAGCAAATTTCTTGGAGAAGGAAATTGAGGAAAATAAGTATCTATTAGTATAAGTGTTTCATAGCTTTGACTTGTGGTTTGATTTGAAAGGAGTCACTTTTTTAACTTTTACTTATAACTTTTGATATTTCTATGTCCAGATTTTGCTATATATTGCAATATTTTCCCAATTTCTGTGGATTTCCAAATTTCTATGAGACTCTGATCCCACCAACCCCAGTTCTGTCATGTCCATTAAAATCCAGGAACATAATCCTGAAACTTGGCAGAAACTAACATGTACCAAATTTCACTGTTCTCTCAGTCTTTTACTAGACTCTTCCTTGCTATGTGCTGTGCTGCACTAAGGCACTTCAGTCATGTTCAACTCTTTGCAATCCTATGGACTGTAGCCATTAGACTCCTCTGTCCACATGCATTCTCCTGGTAAGAATACTAGAGTGGGTTGCCATGCCCTCCTCCAGGGGATATTCCTGACCCAGGGATAGAACCTGCATCTCTAATGTGACCTACATTGCCAAGCAGGCTCTTTACCACTAGCACTGGGAAACGCTTTGCTTTCTATCAGTTCACTTCAGTTGCTCAGTCGTGTTCAACTCTGCAACCTCATGAACTGCAGCACGCTAGGCCTCCCTGTCCATCACCAACACCCGGGGTTTACTCAAACTCATGTCCATTGAGTCAGTGATGCTATGCAACAATCTCATCCTCTGTCATCCCCTCCTACTCCTGCCTTCAATCTTTCCCAGCATCAGGGTTTTTTCCAATGAGTCATTTCTTCACATCAGGTGGCCAAAGTATTGGAGTTTCAGCTTCAACATCAGTCCCTCCAATGAACACCTAGGACTGATCTCCTTTAGGATGGACTAGTTGGATCTCCTTGCAGTCCAAGGGACTCTCAAGAGTCTTCTCCAACACCACAGTTCAAAAGCATCAATTCTTCTGCGCTCAGCTTTCTTTATAGTCCAACTCTCACATCCATACATGACTACTGGAAAAAACATAGCCTTGACTAGGTGGAATTTTCTTGGCAAAGTCATGTCTCTGCTTTTTAATATGCTTGTCTAGGTTGCTCATAGCTTTTCTTCCAAGGAGTAAGTGTCTTTTAATTTCATGGCTGCAATCACCATCTGCAGTGATTTTGGAGCCCCCCAAAAATAAAATCTGTCACTGTTTCCACTGTTTCCCCATCTATTTCCCATGAAGTGATGGGACCAGATGCCATGATCTTAGTTTTCTGAATGTTGAGTTTTAAGCCAACATTTTCACTCCCCACTTTCACTTTCATCAAGAGGCTTTTGAGTTCCTCTTCACTTTCTGCCTTAAGGGTGATGTCATCTGCATATCTGAGGTTATTGATATTTCTCCCTGCAATCTTGATTCCCACTTGTGCTTCATCCAGCCCAGTTTCTCATGATGTACTCTGCATATAAGTTAAATAAGCAGGGTGACAATATACAGCCTTGATGTACTCTTTTCCCCATTTGGAACCATTCTGTTGTTCCATGTCCAGTTCTAACCGTTGCTTCTTGACCTGTATACAGATTTCTCAAGAGGCAAGTCAGATGGTCTGGTATTTCCATCTCTTTCAGAATTTTCCACAGTTTATTGTGATACACACAGTCAAAGGCTTTGGCATAGTCAATAAAGCAGAAATAGATGTTTTTTCTGGAACTCTCTTGCTTTTTTGATATTCCAACAGATGTTGGCAAATTGATCTCTGGTTCCTCTGCCTTTTTTAAAAGCAGCTTGAACATCTGGAAGGTCACGGTTCACCCACTGTTGAAGCCTGGCTTGGAGAATTTTGAGCATTACTTTACTAGCGTGTGAGATGAGTGCAATTGTGCAGTAGTTTGAGCATTCTTTGGTATTGCCTTTCTCTGGGACTGAAATGAAAACTGACTTTTTCCAGTCCTGTGGCCACTGCTGAGTTTTCCAAATTTTCTGGCATATTGAGTGCAGCACTTTCACAGCATCATCTTTTACGATTTGAAATAGCCCAACTGGAATTCCATCACCTTCACTAGCTTTGTTCACAGTGATGCTTCTTAAGGCCCACTTGACTTTACATTCCAGGATGTCTGGCTCTAGGTGAGTGATAATACCATCGTGATCATCTGGGTCATGAAGATCTTTTTGTGCAGTTCTTCTGTGTATTCTTACCACTTCTTAATATCTTCCACTTCTGTTAGGCCCATATCATTTCTGTCCGTTATGGTGCCCATCTTTGCATGAAATGTTCCCTTGGTATCTCTAATTTTCTTGAAGAGAGCTCTAGTCTTTCCCATTCTATTGTTTTCCTCTGTTTCTTCACACTGATCACTGAGCAAGGCTTTCTTATCTCTCCTTGCTATTCTTTGGAGCTCTGCATTCAAATGTGTATATCTTTTCTTTTCTCCTTTGCTTTTTGCTTCTTTTCTTTTCACAGCTAGTTGTAAGACCCTTTCAGACAGCCATTTTGCTTTTTTGCATTTCTTTTTCTTGGGGATGGCCTTGATCCCTGTCTCCTGTACAATATCACAAACCTCCATCCATAGTTCATCAGGCACCCTGTCTATCAGATCTAATCCCTTCAATCTATTTCTCACTTCCACTGTATAATCGTATGGGATTTGATTTAGGTCATACCTGAATGGTCTAGTCATTTTCCCTATTTTCTTCAACTTAAGCCTGAATTTGGCAATAAGAAGTTGATGATCTGAGCCACAGTCAGCTCCAGGTCTTGTTTTTGCTAACTGAATAGAGCTTCTCCATCTTTGGCTGCAAAGAATATAATCAATCTATTCAGTATTGACCATCTGGTGATGTCCAAGAGTCTTCTCTTCTGTTTTTGAAAGAGGGGGTTTCTCTTGCAAAACTGTATTAGCCTTTGCCCTGGTTCATTCTGTACTCCAAGGCCAAATTGCTTTCTGTGTTTGGATTCAATTTTTCTACCTTAAAAATGAAAAAAAAGCAAAGGAAAAGGAAGGAGGAAAGATTGAATGCTTTTTCCACTTCATGATACCCAATTCCAATTGCTGATCAGACTGTCCTCTGAACTTCTTAAATGAGAGAATCATTTCTTATATAAAATTTGTATATCTTTAGCAATTATTCTACATTTAAAAAGATTTAAAATTGTGCTCATATTCAGTTGTACTTACATTTATTAATTATGGATATATATCACAAAACTAGGTCAATAATGGATGGATACATATACCCCCATATATGTGTGCTTTAAAATATCTATAAAATCAATAATTACCTTAAGTGGTCTCTCAACTTATCACACATAAACAATGTAACTGAGAAACAGGAGCCTTCCATTTGAATTACCATTTTCTACTTGACTAGTTTCATTCACATATAAAATAAATTAGAATGTGGCTGAACAGTCAGCATGTTAATTGCTCTCTGAACAAGTATTAAATGTGTCATTACTACCTAAATAATGAAAAACTGTGGTGTGATTTCAATATGGAATAAGCTGCCCTTGCCTTTTATTTCTTGAGAGATGTAATATCACTTCAATTGCTTTCAGTCAGATGTGACATCTTCTGTACACTGATAGATGTATTATTGATATACATGGTCTTGATATGATGTGACAGATTATCTCTTTTATCTTTGATTAAAGTGAATTATCACATTGCAACAGCTACTCTCCCAGTTGTCAGTTGCACAGGCAGCTTACCACTTATTCACCACAATACTTCAACTTTAAAATGCGTGATCAGGGAGAACATTTGTGCCTCTATGTGTGTAACAAGAAATATAAACTTCTGCTCCTCTATAGTAGAATGCTGTTGGTTTGGCCTGCCTTCCTTCCACTCTCATCACAACAGCCCAATTTTCCTTTGGCGAGTCTCCTCTGCCCTGTCTTCAGTCTTTGTGATACAAGTGGGGCTGATGTTAACTGTCCCTGTCACCTCATATCAAAGAGTAGGAATATGAGTAAACATGACCAATGAGCTTACTACATGACCCGTTCACAATGAATGGCTCAGAGTAAGGGACTCAACCCTGTCAGTGAATCAGAATCATCCTCTGGACTGTGTTGGTACAAAAAAGAGTAAAATGGCCAGTTAGACTAAGAAGGAGACCTGCATCTTGATGACAGATTTTGATTCTTTGGATTTAGCTATGGCTGTCTCTGAAGACCTCCCTGGAGAAGGGAATGGCAACCCACTGCAGTATTCTTGCCTGGAAAATCCCATGGACAGAGGTGCCTGGTAGGCTACAGTCCATGGGGTCGCAAAGAGTCGGATATGAGCGACTAACACACACACACACCCCCCTCTGAAGACCTACTCTTGGACCATTCAATTACATAAACCATTCAATTCCCCCCCTTTTTTTTTAATTGGATAGAGATTTTCAGTCACTTATAACCAATAGACTTGTGATTAGTATGCCCATGGCCTGATTTTTCTTTTTCTCCTGTTTGGAGAGTGTATTATTCAAGATAGGATAAACTCTGATTATATAACACTGATTATATAACAAATGAAATCTGAAATCTCAGTTATTTAACACAATATTTAATTTTGTTTATCTTGTAGTCCAATACTGGTTGTACTGCCTTCTTCAATGGCCTAAGTATGTTATTAATATGTGGGCACATACTTTCCAAGGTCCTCCCAGTTGAGGATGGGGGAGAAGAATGCATCCTGGCTCCTCAGTGGCTTGGATTACATATGACACCATCACTGCAGCTCACAGCCCACTGTCCAGGCTGATCACCCGATATCAGACCAAGGAAGGCTGGGAAAATGAAGGTGAGCACATGTGCAC
Organism: Bos grunniens; assembly: GCF_055505025.1. NCBI lineage: Eukaryota > Metazoa > Chordata > Mammalia > Artiodactyla > Bovidae > Bos > Bos grunniens. The sequence continues at coordinate 98,333,363 of NC_141171.1, read as the reverse complement.
TCACTGAGCGGTGCTCTCTGTATAAGTCAGGGTCCTGCAGAGAAGAATAACCACAGAGACGTGTGTGTGTGTGTGTGTATGGAGAGAGAGAGCTTAAGGAATTGGTTCACGTGATCACAGGGGCTGGTAAATGTGAAATCCAAAGGCCAGCAGAAATTCAGACAAGCTCTGGTGAGGTGGGGTCATCTTAGAGACTGTGGACATGTGACCCCAGGTACAGGGTCTGGGATTAATGTTACCTTGGAGCTTGTGGAGGGGTGACCCCCAGGAGCAGGGGCTAGGAAGGGGGCCTCACCCTGGAGCTCGAGGACATGTGGGCCCAGGTTCAGGGTCTGGGATGGGTGTCACCCCACAGACTGTGGACATGGGACCCCAGGTGCAGGGTCTGGGGGTGGTCACCCTGGAGATGTGGACATGTGAACCCTAGGCAAGGTCGGGAGGAGGTCACTCTGGAGACTGTGGTTGTAGGTCCCCAGGTGCACGGTATGGGAAGTGGGGTCACCCTGGAGACTGTGGGTGTGAGACCCCAGGTACAGGGTCTTGAGGGTGGGGTCATACTCTGGAATATATTCAATAGCGTAAGCCAACTGGATCTTTAAACCAAAGGTGTTTCAAGCAAAGGACTGGCGTGATTCATGATATGTACTCTGGATGGTTCATGATACATACTCTATAAGTATCAAGTTGATATGTACAGTCTTGAACAATAACTCTTTTTTTAAGAAAACCTCAGGTTTTGCTTTTATGTCCTTTAATTGGATCGGGCCTAAAGTCAATTGATTATAGATGTTTCACTCATGTGTGCTAAGTCGCTTCAGTTGTGTCCGACTCTTTGTGACCCTAAGGACTGTAGCCCTCCAGGCTCCTCTGTCCATGGGGATTCTCCAGGCAGGAATCCTGGAGTGGGTTGCCATGCCCTCCTCCAGGGGATCTTCCTGACCCAGGAACTGAACTTGTGTCTCTTATGTCTCCTGCATTCACAAGCAGGTTCTTTACCACTAGGGCCACCTGGGAAGCCCCTAATACATGTTAACTAAATTGAGGCATCATTGACACAATGGACATGAATTTGAACAAACTCTGGGAGGTAGTGAAGGTCAGGGAAGATGGGTGTGCTGCAGTCCATGGCATCACAAAGAGTCGGACACTACTTAGCAGCTGAACAACAGCAGCAGCTAGATTATGTCTGGTTGAATCACCATATACTATAGCCTAGCCAAGTCGACATATAAAACTAACCACCACACTATCTTTGCCAAAGATCCAATGCCCTTATTTTTTATTTTCTTCTCATTACATTGCAGTGGGAATAAGTATTTCTGGTGGGCATTATAGGCATGTCCCATTATTCAACATATTCTGTGTATCTCCTTCTATTCCATGAGGCTAAATATTTTAACAATAATAAAAATATTCTTCTGGTCTTCAGAATGCTAATTCAATTCTGAAATCTTAGCTAAATTCTAGGTCTATATTTTTAACTGATTTCATTTACATATTTAATAATTCACTCTGTTAATATTTTTGACTTATCTACTGTAACCTCAGAGAAGGCAATGGCACCCCACTCCAGTACTCTTGCCTAGAAAATCCCATGGACGGAGGAGCCTGGTAGGCTGCAGTCCATGGGGTCACTAAGAGTCGGACACGACTGAGCGACTTCACTTTCCCTTTTCACTTTCATGCATTGGAGAAGGAAATGGCAACCCGCTCCAGTGTTCTTGCCTGGAGAATCCCAGGGACAGGGGAGCCTGGTGGGCTGCCGTCTATGGGGTCGCACAGAGTCGGACACGACTGAAGCGACTTAGCAGCAGCACTGTAACCTAGCACCCAGAGGTCATCTTTTCCTGTCCGATATCTGCAGCTTCACATTGAGAAGAAATCAATAACTGTTGCAAGAAATTATGCTCTGTCACAAAATCATCCCCACACTTGAAGGCTTAAAGCGAGAAACACTATGTTTCATGGTTTCTATGGGTTAGGAATTTCCAAGCAGCTTTATCGGGGAGTCTCCTGGGAGTGCGGTCAGATGTCGACTGGGCTGTGGTCATTAGACAGTTGATCAGGACTGCAGGCCCTGCTCCCAAGGTGGCTCACTCACCTATCTGGCAGGTTGGTGCCGGCTGCAGCAGGATTCTTTCCTTGTTCTCTTCACGGGCCTCTTCACAGAGTTTCCATTACTCCATACAGTAAGCTTCCCGAGAAGGAGAGATCCAGAAGACCAAGGCAGAAGCTTCAGTGCCTTTTATCACCCCGGCATGGAAGGCACACACTTTTATTTCCAATGAATCTACTGGTCACACAGATCAGCCCTGAACTATGTGGGGGAAGACCACAAAGGAACATAGATTCCAGGAGGTAAGGATCCTGGGGGTCAGCTTGGAGGTCAGCTATCACAGCGATGCATGCCAGTCCTTTGCTTGAAATACCTTTGGTTAAAGGATCCAATTGGCTCATGCTATTGAATATACGGCTCCATAATTCACATATTCAGGTCTAACTAGATCATGAGCTGAGGTTTTAGTTTAATTTAGCATAGATCTAAAACTGTATAGATCACAAGAACAGTAGAAAATTCTTAAAGAGATGGGAATATCAGACCACTTCATCTGCCTCTTGAGAAACTTGTATGCAGGTCAAGAAGCAATAGTTAGAATTGGACATGGAACAGCAGACTGGTTCCAAATTGGGAAAGGAGTATGTCAAGACTATATAGTCACCCTAATTATTTAACTTATATGCAGAGTACATCATGCAAAATGCCAGGCTGGATGAAGCATAAGCTGGAATCAAGATTGCCAGGAACAATACCAATAACCTCAGATATGCAGATGACACCACCCTAATGGCAGAAAATGAAGAGGAACTAAAGAGCCTCTTGATGAACATGAAAGAGAGTTAAAAAACTGGCTTAAAACTCAACATTCAGGAAACTAAGATCTTGGCATCCAGGAATATTCAGGGATGATTTCCTTTAAGATGGACTGGTTTGATCTTCTTGCAGTCCAAAGGACTCCCAAGAGTCTTCTCCAACACCACAGTTCAAAAGCATCAATTCTTCAGTGCTCAGCCATCTTTCTGGTCCAACACTCACATCCATACATGACTATTGGAAAAATCATAGCTTTGACTAGATGGAACTTTGTTGATATAGTAATATCTCTGCTTTTTAATATGCTGTCTAGGCTGGTCATAACTTTTCTTCCAAGGAGCAAGTATCTTTTAATTTCATGGCTCCAGTCACTATCTGCAGTCTCAAAGAAGATATAATGTTAACAGAACCACATTTTATTTACTTTGTTGTAATGGGTGCAAGATTGACAGGAGAAATACCAATAACCTCAGATATGCAGATGACACCACCCTTATAGCAGAAAGTGAAGAGGAACTAAAAAGCCTCTTGGTGAAAGTGAAAGAGGAGAGTAAAAAAGCTGACTTAAGGCTCAACATTCAGAAAACAAGATCATGGCATCTGGTCTCACCACTTCACGGGAAATAGATGGGGAAACAGTGGAAACAGTGTCAGACTTTATTTTTTTGGGCTCCAAAATCACTGCAGATGGTGATTGCAGCCATGAAATTAAAAGACACTTACTCCTTGGAAGGAAAGTTATGTCCAACCTAGATAGCATATTGAAAAGCAGAGATATTACTTTGCCAGCAAAGGTCCATCTAGTCGAGGCTATGGTTTTTCCAGTGGTCATGTATGGATGTGAGAGTTGGACTGTGAAGAAAGCTGAGCGCCGAAGAATTGATGCTTTTGAACTGTGGTGTTGGAGAAGACTCTTGAGAGTCCCTTGGATTGCAAGGAGATCCAACCAGTCCATTCTGAAGGAGATCAGCCCTGGGTGTTCTTTGGAAGGAATGATGTTAAAGCTGAAACTCCAGTACTTTGGCCACCTCATGCGAAGAGTTGACTCACTAGAAAAGACCCTGATGCTGGGAGGGATTGGGGACAGGAGGAGAAGGGGATGACAGAGGATGAGATGGCTGGATAGCATCACTGACTCGATGGACGTGAGTTTGAGTGAACTCCAGGAGTTGGTGATGGACAGGGAGGCCTGGCATGCTGCAATTCATGGGGTCGCAAAAAGTCAGACATGACTGAGCAACTGAACTGAACTGAACTGAACTGAATGTGTGCAAAACTGAAGATCATGAGCTCTTGGTCTTGGGAGCTCTAATAGAATAAAAAATTGTGATAACTGCCACTATGGGTATAATCAATTTAGGTCTGGGTAATGTCAGCAGTTTAGTTCTAGTTCCTACACTTGTCAGTTGTAGTAATAAACCAGTTTTTTATGAATATCTGTCCCAGAAAACAATTTAGATAGGAAAAAATGCTTTTTTTTAAATCCACTATATAAATTCAAGGAATCATTCTCAGTTTTCTCCTCCCAATTGCACAGGACTTCTAAGTCTATTTACATTTGGACCCCAACTCTTAGATTCAGAATATATTCAAGTTCAATAGTAAACCAGGTAATTGAGCTAATAATGTCACAAAAGCTTAAAGAGTTGTTCAGAATAAACTATTTATAAAAACCTGAATTAGTTGGCCAAAGAAATATTTAAAATTTTTCAAAATTAAATAATCAATGCTCTATTACTTAAATGGAAAATTGATAACACAATAAGTTTTAATGACCTAAGTGTTGGAAAATTATAATAAAATTTCTTTAAAATTTTTTCAACATCCTGATATTTCTCCATATTCATGACTATTGTATGTGCTTTCAAAGGAATTAATATCAATGGAATAATTAAAGAATGAAAATGGAGCTCATTTATATCCAATTCTCCTTTTCTCAAAGCTTTATGCTGCTGGTTTATGTAGTCTTTAGATTAAAGCCAGAAATATTTTTTTTCTCGGATAAAAAAATTAGCTTTTCTAGTTCTTTCAGAATAAACAGAAACAGCACAGTGGTAAATTATCTCATCATAAACCCAAACTTAAAAAGAAAATAATAAAACCATATCCAACTAATCTAAACTGCCAAAGTGAAACAAATTTCCATTTATTTCAAATATTCAGAACAAAAACACCAGTGCTTCAGTTAAAAACAAACACGTAGCATAAATATGTTGTTGATATGACTATATAATAATGAATCCCATCAACTCTAGTTGAACCTGAATGATCAAATCTCTAGATTTTCTTTAGAGTTCACAGCAGGTAAGAACTTCACTGACAGTATTAAATCATCCATAGAAATCTTACAATGACACTGTTACTTCTATGGTATATCAAGCTACACTCAACTATACTCGCTTGATATTTTTAAAATATAAATAAAAGAAAATGTAAAACTTATCCTCAAGTTTCATATGTGTTGAGAATAATACAGAAGAAAAACTTAAGTGGTAAATATTAGTTGTCTACTGAAATGTAACAAATTACCCCCAAATTTACTGCCAGTAAACAACAGTATTATCTCACTGCTCTTCCAGGTCAGGAATCTGGGCGCAGCTCAACTGCTCTGGATCCTTGGCTCTGGATCTCACGAGGATCATCTCTGAAGGCTACAGTCAAGCTGTCATCCAAGTCCACAGTCAGCTTAAAATCTGACTAGTGATGAAACTATTTCTCAGCTCATTTCAATGACTATTGGCAGGATTCAATTCCTCTCCAGCTGTTGGCTTAAGTGCCTTAGTTTCTCATTTATTGTTGGCTAAATGCCACCCTCAATTCTTTACGCCACAGGTGCCTCCACAGGGTAGCTCACAACACGACAGCTTGCCTCATCAGAGCAAGCACATAAGTAGAACCAAAGCAAGACAGAAAAGACAGATTTTGCCCCTTAACTCCCAAGTGACATCCCATCTCTTTTGACTATTCTAGGTATTAAAAGAAAGCCACTGGATCCAACTCACATCAAAGAGGAGAGGATTATACAAGTGGTGAACAAGAGGAGGTGGGGAACTTCCCTGGTGGTATAGTGGATAGAAATCTGCCTGCCAATGCAAGGGATACAGATTCGATTCCAGGTCCGGGAAGATCCCACATGCCGTGGAGCAAGTAAGCCAATGCACCACAACCACTGAGGCCGGGTGCCACAGCTACCAAAGCCCATGCACCTAGAGACTGTGCTCTGCAACAAGAGAAGCCACCTCAATAAGAAGCCCATGCACCGCAGCGAAGAGTAGCCTCCGCTCACCCAACTAGAGAAAACCCAGACACAGCAATGAAGACCCAGCACGACCAAAAATAAACCAAGATAAATGTTTTTAAAAAATAGTTTAAAGAGGAGGTGGGGATTTCAAAACACTCTACCATAGGCTGCTACTAAACTAGAGGCGTTGTCTGAGTTTGATAATGTCCCCAATATTTATATCCTTCCCAGCACTTTAGAATGTGACCTTATTTAGAACCAAGGTTCTTACCCTTGAAATTGCTTATGCTAAATTTAGGTCATACCATAGTAGAGTGACCCCTCAATCCAATGACCAATGTCCTCATAGGAAAAGAGACACAGGAAGAATGCCAGGTGACAACAGAGACAGAGATGGAGTAATGCATCTACAAGCCAAGGAATGCCAAGGATTTCCAGCAACCACCAGAATCTAGGAGGAGGTAAGGAAGGATCCTGGGCTTCCCTGGTGGCCCAGATGGTAAAAAAATCTGCCTGCAATGCAGGAGACCCAGGTTCAATCCCTGAGTATTCTCAGACCCGTGACTCCCTTCAAACAAACAGAATATAGCAAAAGTAGTGTGGGTATCACTCTCACGATTACAGGATGTCATATTGGAGTTCTGCTGGAGACTGTTTCTACTGCAGACTTTGATGAAACCAGCTTCCGTGACTCCCACAGTCGCAAGTAAATGAACTCCATGAACAACCTGAGAGAGCCAGGAAGTGGATTCCTCCATTCAGGCCTTAAGATGAGAACCTAGGCAAGCAGAAGCCCTGACTGTACAGCCTTCTGAAATGCCAAGTGGGGGCCACAACAAACACGTGCTCAGACTCCTGACCCATAGAAACTCTGAGCTAATGAGTTGTTTAAAGCTGCTGTTTGTGGTAATTTGTTTTGCAGCAATAGATAAGTAATATCCAACTTGATTCTTCCTATTTTAAGAATGATAATCCCTCATTTGAGTTGTAATCGTCATGTTGTCACAAATTTTTTTAATACTTTTTTTTTTTAGACCAGTTCCAGGTTTACAACAAAAGAGGAAGGAGACACAGAGATTTCTCACATACCTCCTGTCCCCACACAGACATAGCCTCTGTCATTATCAACATTACTCATCAGAATGGTATTATACATTTTTTTTTATCAAGGATGAATCTACACTGACACATCATAATCACCCCAAGTCCATAGTTTATCATAAGTTTCGCTCTTGGTGTTGTGTATTCTGTGGGTTTAGACAGATGCATAATGATATACATCCATCATTTGAGTATCATACGGATTACTTTTACTGCCCTAAAAATCCTCTGTACTCTTCCGTTATTTTTAATAATATATTGCTTTTAAACTATCTATTGTTTTTTGATGAATCAGTTACCTAATGCTAACATTCAACACTAAAAAGTAAAAGAACTCCATTTAATTAAAAAGCCTTTTGTACATTACTGTTAGTATTAAGAGATTTCTCCAAGTTGGGAAGGAAATAACTTAGAGATATTTGTACGACTTTTAGCAATGTTAATATGATACTATCTTATGCCATAGAAGATTCAATTCTCCAGTGAGTTCTCTCAATTTAAATTACTATGAAAATTCAAACCATACACCACATCACAATGTCACTTGGCCTTCACTGAGTAAGATGTAAGTTACATAAACATAAGGGCACACTCCACAGAAATCATGGAGCCATTCCAAGTTACAAGTGCTCAACCAGATGATCCAGATTATGTTTATCTTGCTTACATTACAATTTCAGATATTATATAAACAAAACTACAAAATATAAAAATTCTCATTGATGTATATTCAACTTTAGACTCTTCCATCTGCACCTCTTCTTCTCATAAATATAGAAGAATAGAAACAAGTAAAAGTGATAGTAAAGGATAAATTGAATAACACTAGTTCAGTTCAGTTCAGTTGCTCAGTCACGTCCAACTCTTTGCGACCCCCATGGACTGCAGCACACCAGACCTCCCTGTCCATCACCAACTCCCAATACAGTTCAATTCAGTTGCTCAGTTGTGTCCGACTCTTTGCAACCCCATGAATCTCAGCACCCCAACTCCCAGAGTTTACTCAAACTCATGTCTGTTGAGTCGGTGATGCCATCCAACCATCTCAGCCTTTGTCCTTCAACCCCAATCCCTTCTTCTCCCTCCTTCAATCTTTCCCAGCATCAGGGTCTTTTCAAATGAGTCGTTTCTTCACATCATGTGGCCAAAGTATTAGAGTTTCAGCTTCAGTGTCAGTCCTTCCAATGAATATTCAGGACTGAGTTCCTTTAGGATGGACTGGTTGGATCTCCTTGCAGTCCAAGGGACTCTCAAGAGTCTTCTCTTGAGATAATAATGCTAATATAAGGTTCTTAAATAATGCTAATATAAGGTTAAATCTGCTAGTATAAATAATATGCTACATTTAGTTCATTTATCATTACTAGTTATGTAACAGGCATATCTCCCCTTTGTCACCAGCCTGGGATGCAAAGACAGGCCCCAATCCTATCCCTAAATCATGGGTTATTGAGGCCTCCCCAAGTCCCATTAGTTTTCAGGTACTCCAGAGAGTTTAACCAGGATCCTGGAAGTATCCCCATGTGGTGGTTAGGCAAGATGCTGCACTCACACCCCTGTGATAGGGTACCCTGACCTATTAATCAGTGTAGTGCTGATGTGATAGATGGGGTTCAACCTCTGCTCCTAGGAACTCCCTTTATATGCCTCAGTCAATGCTCAGATCTTATGACCCAAAGACTCCTCCACCCTTCTTGGAAGTATAGACCTGGAGGCTGCTGCTGCTGCTGCTGCTAAGCTGCTTCAGTCATGCCCAACTCTGTGCAACCCCATAGATGGCAGTCCACGAGGCTCCTCTGTCCATGGGATTCTCCAGGCAAGAATACTAGAGTGGGTTGCCATTTCCTTCTCCAAGGCATGCATGCATGCCAAGTCGCTTCAGTCATGGCTGACTCTGTGTGACCCTAGGGACAGCAGCCCACCAGGCTCCTCTGTCCACAGGATTCTCCACACAAGAATACTGGAGTGGGTTGCCATTTCCTTCTCCAGACCTGGAGGAGCAGGTAGGAAAGAAACACCTCCCAACCCTCAGTAGTGACTAGCTATCACCAAGGACAGAACGGTCTTCTTAATAAAGCATAAAAAAATAAATACTATCAAAGTTTCTTTGGTGAGAACTTCTCTCTACAATATTACATTTCTAGTAGCACATCTCAAAGCTGACCGCCACACAATACTAAGTTATGATAATGTAGTTTTTTTAAAGAACCATATAGCTCAAATATACATTCACGTTTACTTGATGGATTTGAAGAAAAACTTGCAATACCACACTTGAATGTATTATAAAAAGAACACTTAAAAGGAAGCTGTTCTAATTCTAGGTATTTACCCAAGAGGAATAAAAACATGTCCACAAAAAGATTTGTGTAGGGCTTCTGGCTTCCAGTCCAGCATGTTCGGAGCTTGAAGTCATCAAGCCATCATAACAGCAAGCATGAGGCTGTACACACTGAAAATCAACTCTTCTTAGATTCATCAGAGAGTTGAGGTCACAGGGCGAGCCTTGTTAAGAAGAATGGAATGATCTGATGTGTTTCAAACTGGCTCAAAATGGGATTTTTCTTCAATTTTCACTGTGAGAACCTGGCAGAGCTTTTGGAGGTAAATCTCACAAAAGTGTGGCCGTGCCCCCTGGAGGCCATAGCTCTCAGCTCGGAGCCCGCAACAATCGGTCGGTTACAGTTCAGGTTTTCTCAGCCCATACTGATTCCCGTGGAGGTTTCTACGCATGGGCTTCTGCTCCAGTAAGCGGTGGCTCTCTGTGCCTGCCTGTGTGTCTCTCCAGGTTTTGAGGCCACAGACACTAAGTAGTGCATACATATCATCCTCATATCATCTTTACAGGCCTTCAGTTATTTCCCCCCTATTACAATGAAGAAACAAGCGTAGGAAGTTTGAACTGTACCCAAAGTCTGAAGCAAAGCCAGGCCTTGAGTCTAGGCTGAGCCAACTCCAAAGTCCGTTCTTTGAACCACCATACTGTATGGCCACACTCATTTCCAAACTCATCTCTAAGTCACCAGACTTAGAACCTGAGTAAAGTAGCCACTTTCTGATGCTGATAGTGGGGAAAGGACTTGAGGGAAGACATGGGTGGCAGACTGTTAAGGGAAAAAGTTATTACTTGTAATCCTAGACCTATTAATACTTGAGTATATCACCTTGCCTCAGTAACTTTTTGAAGAAAAGAAAAGAAAATGGACAGACTAGATCCAGATTTCTCCCTTACATTGGAAAATATTATTGGTCTGGATGGGATCAAAGAACTCTGAAATTCTGGTGGTGGTGGTATGAATGTGTGCACACACAAGAGCATATGTATTTTTCTGGGAAGAAGATCCAGGACTTTAGATTCTCAAGCAGGCTTAAATCCAAATAGTTTGATAATCTCTAAGATCTCCCTGAACTCCAGGAGTCTGTGCACCTTTCATTTTAAGTCACAGTTCTTCTTTACCTTCATTTCCATCCATTATATAGATAACTTGTATTCCTCCCAAAATATAATATTTTATAGGAAAAGAATAGGAATAACTTCACATTTTTGAAATATGATGCTTGAAAAGCTCTCTGGTAGATGTTTATACTGTGTCTAAAAATTGCATCTACATCTTTGAACAAAGGCACTGGATGGATAAATATATGGTCATTTTCCCTATCACAATTACCTAAAATATCACCTAGGTATACCAGTGTATATTCACTTTATATAGTTAGAGAAGTTCTGGACAAAAGCAGACGAGTAGAACCCAATTGTTCCCATTTTCACATACATGGTCAATGTACACAAAGTTAGAAAATCTGAAATTTTTTTTAGTAATTTTTAAGAAACTTTTATAAACCAAAGTGAAAAACCTATCCCCCCCTCCTTGGAAGACACGCTTCCTATGTTCTGAGAGGAAATGTTTTGTTAAGCATTTTTTTAGCCAGACAGTTATGACAAGAATTTTCACATACTCTCAGCGAAACCCTGAAATGAGTAAACAACCCAGAGCAAGATACTTAAGGCTAGATTTGTGAAACACAAGCATCCCCTTAGGATTCTAAGAAATACCTGGGGAAGATATTGGGCTTCCATTAGTTGTACATTTGGGACTTGACGGTGTTCACTGAATTTTCAGTGGAGCCGAATCTCTCCTAAGGACAGAAACACGAGAACAAAGAAGCTGTGATACGCTGGTAAATGTTTCACAACTGAGTTTCCAAGAAAACTGAAAAGCCCTGATTGGTCGTGTTTGCTGATTTCTGAAAGACTTTCTGAGACAGCAAGAGTAAAAATAAACTTGTCTTGAATAACAAAAAGCAGCCCTTGCTGTTAAGCAGGTTGAAAAGACAAATGTATAAAGTCAGCAAAGTTGAGGAACAAATTGCTTCTCCCAAGAGTATGTGGCTGTGAAATGCCATAACAATCTCCTCTATGACTGATCACTACTTTCTCACCAATGACACTCCCAGATGTCTTTGGTTGTTCCCAGTTGAAAACGTAACCCCTAGTAAATCCCCACTCCTCTTAATCCTGCCTCAGAAACAGCAGCCAACCCAGAAGTGCTCTCCCCTGCCCTTATGCCATCCTCAGAATCCTCTGGCAGGACCCAGCGCTTCCACCATCCTCTGTACCGCTTTGTCCAGGGTGGGCTCCAACAGAGCTTCTCGGAGTGAGCTGCCTTACTGTGCATCAGTCAGTAAATCAGAGTTTGCAGGAGAAGAAGGGGGAAACAGAGGATGAGATGGTTGGATGGCATCAACCATCCAGTGGACTCAACCATCATGGCATCGACCATGGATGCCATGGGGTTGGATGGGCATCAACCATCCAACTCACTGGACATGAATTTCAGCAAACTCTCGGAGATAGTGAAGGACAGGGAAGTCTGGAGTGCTGTAGTCCATGGGGTTGCAAAGAGTCGGATACAACTTCGCAACTGAACAACAGAACAACAGGCTAGAAGACTTTGGCTAATGAGGTTTTAATATTTCACACTGCTAAAATTTCCACCAGAGCTGATTGTAAGCTACCAGCTGCCATGTCCCTGAACACAATTTGGAAAGAAATGAGCACAATCAACAGAAGAGGTAAACCTGGCTCCACTGCCGAGGTTGCACTCTCAACAACCATGGAAGACAGACATTTTTAATCTCCATCCTATAGAAAAGGAAACAGGCACAGAGTTTATATTAAACAATATAAATTGTTTAAGGTCACAAAGCTGGTGGCAGAATCACTATTTAAATCTGTGTCAATTTGATTAAAATACTAAGATCTTTTAACTAACACCACACTTTAATACGTTCAAATATTGTCTCTTCTTATATGAATGTCATGGGTATAGTTCTTTCCACAGATTGCACATTCCATTGCTGATACAGACGGCATTTTATAATTCTCTTGTATATCTTTCACACACAGTATGGTAGCTGTGTAACTTTAGGCAAAATATTATCATCTTTAAGTCTCAGCTTCCTTATCTATAAAATGGGGACAAATACAGTGCTTACTACATAGGACTGCTGAATGAATTTTAAAATTAATAAATGTATATTGTTTAGTATAACAACTGAAGTGAAAAGTGAAAGTGTAAGTCGCCCAGTCATGTCTGACTCTTTGTGACCCCATGGACTACATGTAGCCTGGCAGGCTCCTCTGTCTATGGAATTCTCCAGCAAGAATACTGGAGTGGGTAGCAATGCCCTTCTCCAGGGGATCTTCCTGACCCAGTGATCAAGCCCGGGTCTCCCTCATTGCAGGCAGATTCTTTACCATCTAAGTATTTTTAAATATTTGTTATTAAAATTATAATGCTGAATATGTAAAGGGCTGAACATCATACTTATGGACATTCAACCTAACAAGGCTCTATAATTTTCTTTGAAACATTTTTAGATTCTCATATACAGGTGAGAAGTTTTAAAAAATCTTTCTTGGGAATTCCCTGGTGGTTCAGAGGTTAGGACTCCAAGCTCTCACTGTCAGGGGCCAAGTTTACTCCCTCATTGAACTAAAATCCCACAAGTTGGGTAGCACAGTCAAAAAAATAAAAATAAATAAAAAATCTTCCTATAACCCATTATCTATTGTTGCTTTACAAACCTAAACTTATTGGTTTAAAACCACAATGATGCACTATTTTCACATTTTTTGTGGGTTGATTGGATGGTTCTAGTCTATGTAGAGTCACCTAAGTTCTCTCATTTGGTGACATTCAACTGCAAACTTGACTCAGACACCCTGATTTTCTTCCACCTAGAAGAAGTGTTGTCTCCTCCTCCAAGGTCATTCTGTGTGGCTTCTCTCTATAGCATCATAGCCTAGGCTTCCTCACACTGTGATATCTGGGTCCCAACGTGGAGTTTTCTAAGAGAACAACTTGAACCTGCATGTCCTCAACAAGCCTTGAGTGTGTCTGATCTTTTAATGTCCTTTGACTACAGTCACTTATGAGGTCAAGTCCAGAACCCTTGTGGGAGTGGATACACAAAGGCTTTAGTATTGAGAAGCCACCTATGCAACAGCTTGCCACAGATTCCCATGCATATTTATGTATAAGTCTCTTTTAGAATCAATGAGAAGATGACAAACAACTGATTTTATAGAGAGTCTTTAGTCTTGTGAATAATGAAAGCAGAATTAGAACTGACGAAAAGTTCCCATCAGTCTGATTCCCTGTGCTGTGTGTCGTGGCCCTATCACACGATGAAAATTTAGAAATAATGGCCACGCCATTTTAATGAGCTAGGGAGATAGGAATATATTATGATTCCACAGGTACCAATTTTAGTCTACCTCTTTATGGACAAAAAATAAGTGTCACAGATTATCTAATCATCCATCTAACCACACACACACATAACATCATCGGCATTAGAGTTGCCATTATAACCATTACATTTTTATTAACGTTTTCTCCCTGAAATTTCCATTTGAAAGCCAATGGTAATTTTATTTTGAAATCAGTTCTAACTATGAATGGCTCCATTACATATTTTGATTCTGAAATCAGCCTCCCATGATAAAAGCTGGCCTGTTTTACTTTTTTTCTTATTCCTTCTTCTGCCCTTCTGGGGATAAAAACGAAAAGGCCATTAGGAAAAAAAAAAAAAAAACAGCTATTATTGTACATCTACTATAATTATAAACAAGATTCAATTACACTGCTCTAAAATATTCATTGCAAATTTATGATTTAAAGGTATTTCATTTCTTATTCATGTGTAGTTCCCATACTCACAGTATAAATATTTACAGTTAATTATGGAAAATTTCACACATTAGTCCCAGGAGCGTGAAAATATATTAATAAATTTACATTAATAAGTGATTCTTTGAAAAATTATTAGAAGTGGGAAAAGAAAAGACTTTTAAGTAACTATGGTAGCCAGAGGCTTAAACTTTGGGGCTCTTATTCATCCAGGGCCTTTCCAAGACCATGTTCAAACAATTGTATGCTTTTGTAAAAATCACAGAATGAGGATATTTTATCTTAAGTTCCTTTGCCTCTTTCTCTGAATTCCTTTCCATCACATGTTCCCTCAATTTGGGTGGTATTGGAGTGACTGTAGGGTTTTAGACTCTGTAAGGAAAGTTAAGTAGGGATATATTTAGTTTGAGTTTTGCAGGATATATTTATATGGCTTACAGTCTCATGGATATGTAGTTGAGTGATTACTAGTCATCTCAGAAAAGGAAAGACTTTCAACAAAGTCATTCCAGTAAAGACCAGGCCTGCTCCCCCATCATGCAGGGAGGTAAAAGTCAAGGTCCCATCTCCATGTGACCATATCTTACAGTGTCTGGCATGGAAGTTTGTTGGTAGTGGAGGATAAACCTGATTTAAAATTTATAGACTAAATTATCTATATATTCTCAAGTGATAGTCAAAAACATATACTAAAAAACTATTGAGGGGGAATGATGTATATCAGGCCGTTAGCTAATAAAAAGTGCATATTTTCTAATAAAAAGTGCATGTTTTTCTTTCACTTTTCAATAAAAAGTGAATTTTGTTATGCTTGCAGTATTTTTCAGTTTTTAAACTTTTGTAATTATTGTGATTCCTCTTCTCAACCTAAATATTCACTTCCATACCTAATCTTATAGGAGTAGCTTTACAGTCTCTTAAAGACAGTTCCCTAAACTGTATAAGCAAAACCTGGATCTGCTCCCAGTGATAACTAATCTCTGGCACTGTGAAATCCCCTTCTATGTGAAGGATTCGACAAAAATAAACTCATGTTGAATAAATTATTTTCTTATTTTTGGACTTCTATTTTTCTTCTCTTCACTCATGAACACTGATTCATTCATCTACAAAATGTGACTCTAGTCTCTCACTTTCTCTTTAAATGCTAACTCTAGGATTTTAAATGAATTTTGGCCAGAGGTAGATCATTAATCCTGACTGACTGATTACACTAGTCAGGATTTTCCTGAGAAACTACAGATCTAGATCGAGAGAGAGAGAATAAATAGATGACAGATAGATACATACATATACAGAAAGAGGGGAATTTAAGAAATTGGATTACATAATTATGGAAGCTGACAAGCATGAAATCTGCACAATTTGATTTGTACCAGTCAAGGTCTGCACGCTACAGACCCAAGAAAGAGTTGATGTTTCAGCTCAAGCCTGAAGGCAGCCTACAAGCAGAATTTCCTCTTCTTCATGGAAGCTGGTCTTTTTCTCTTAAGGCCTTCATTTGCAATGAGGTGACTATGACCCCCATTACGGGAGACTAAAAAGTACTCCTGCCTGGAAAATCCCATGGGTGGAGGAGCCTGGTAGGCTGCAGTCCATGGGGTCACTAAGGGTCAGACACGACTGAGTGACTTCACTTTCACTTTTCACTTTCATGCATTGGAGAAGGAAATGGCAACCCACTCCAGTGTTCTTGCCTGGAGAATCCCAGGGATGGCAGAGCTTGGTGAGCTGCCATCTATGGGGTCGCACAGAGTCGGACACGACTGAATCTACTTAGCAGCAGCAGCAACAGCAATTTGCTTTACCCAAAGTCTACCGATTTAGATGTTGATCTTATCATAAAATACCTTCACAGCAACGTCTAGACTAGTGCTTGATCCAACATGGAACATCTGAGTCCTATGACCTAGCCAAGTCGACACATCCAATTAACCATCACGTGGATGAATACACGGTGAGGGTGGGAACCAGCATTGCTACATTCACCAAACTCATGACACAAAAATAAATTTGCCATATCCGATTAATTTGTGGAAGGATAAATGCTATGAAACTGAGTATCAAAATCAACATAATGGGATCAGATAAAGAAAGCATGTTTTGCTTGTGAAACAAACAAGGTATCAGAAGACATGAGGGCCTGACTGTAGATAGAGAGCAGAATATTGAGATCCAGGCCAGGTTATAATGTTAGGAGAGTCCTAGGAATCACCTAGAATAACTAGAGTACTTCACATCGTATTTCCTCTAATCCTTTAGAGGACTGCAGAGAAACAAAGAGATTGCAACCTTGTGAACCAACATCCCTTACAGTTCTAATATTCTATAATTCAACTGGATGTTATTAAATAAGATTTAGCAAAGATGCAGGAGGAATATTGAAACAAGATTTGATAATAGCTCTACATTAGATTCGTTATGCTACCTTTTGACTCAAAGAGCCAAATTATCATCTAAAAAGATAAATTGTTAAATTAAATTGTTATCTGTTAAATTATCATCTAAAAAGATAGCTTTGAGAGGCAAAGGAGGCTTAAAACCAGACTCACTCATGCTGCTGCTGCTGCTAAGTTGCTTCAGTCATGTCCGACTCTGTGGGACACATCCAGAGTCCATATCATAGTTCAGAATAGCTGATTCTCTAAATAACGTTTCAAAGAACTGCTTGTAAAGTGACTTTTAACAAGTGCTGACAGACAGTAAATACAAAGTAACCCCCCTCGATCACCCAAATCTTTAACATTATAAAAATGAATTTCATGGGGTGGAAAAATAATCCAAACAAATTTTATTATATGACATGTCATACTTAGCATCTTAGCAACATAAGAGTACATACACATATATATATGCATCTATCTGTATATATATATATACTCTTTTTTTAGATTCTTTTGCATTATAGTTTATTACAAGTATTGAATATAGTTCCCTAGGCTATAGAGTAGGCCCTGATGTTTACCTATTTTATATATACTAGTGTGTATATGTTAATCCCAAATTCCTAATTTATCCCTCACCCTCCTTCCCCTTAGGTAACAACAAGTTTGTTTTCTATGCCTATGAATCTACTTCCATTTTGTAAATTAGCTCATTTGTATCATTTTTTAATTCCACATATAAATGGTATCATATGATACTTGTCTTTCTCTATCTGCCTTAATTCACTTAGTTAATAATTTCACAAAAGACCTCAAATAGCCAAAGCAATCTTGAGAAAGAACAAAAAAAAAAGTGGAGGAATCATGCTTCCTGACTTCAGACTATACTATGAGGCTACAATAATCAAAACATTATTTTACTGGCACAAAAAAAGGATACATAGACTGATATCCTTGTTAAGAGATTTATAAGTCTTTTTGTTTAGATTTTTCCAACAAATGTCATACTCTCATCCACTAGGCAGTTTAATATGATATGGTACGGTCATGTAATTTGTTTTACTAGGTGCATAATTTACCTAGGCATTGTACTAAGCACTTCACAAGGATCATCTTGTTTATTCCCATTAATGCACTTAGAAGGTAGCTTTTGTAATTGGATGACTGCTTTCCATTAACCCTAAAGTAAGTCTACATGGAAGAGAAAACTAGGGTACCTGAAGAGGCCCTGCAATTGGGATAAGAAGGAAACAGCAGCCTTGATAACTAAACCCCAGACAGGCAGGAGAACAATCCAGCTATCATATGTTCCTACTCCCTTACCTTTGTTACAACTTAGAAGAAGGGGGAGCATTTTGTGTATATGGAGGAACATGAACCCTGAAAGGACTAAGACTATTTCCACAACAGATGGACTGAGGATTCATAATAGGAATTAATATCAGTTATGGAAAAGTAAATGTGTATTTCTTGCATGGGTTTCCCTGGTGGCTCAGTGATAAAGAACTCATCTGCCAAAGCAGGAAATTCAGGAGACGTGTTTGATCTCTGTGTCAGGAAAATACCCTGGAGGAGAGCATGGAAACCCACTCCAGTATCCCTGCCTGGAGAATTCCATGGACAGAGAAGCCTGGGGGGCTACAGTCTATGAGGTCACAAAAGAGTTGGACACGACTGAGCAACTAAACATTTATTGCACATCTGAGATTCTGCTACCACTAAGTCGTGTCAGTCGTGTCCGACTCTGTGCGGCCCCATAGCCAGCAGCCCACCAGGCTCCTCTGTCCATGGGATTCTCCAGGCAAGAATACTGGAGTGGGTTGCCATTTCTTTCTCCAATGCATGAAAGTGAAACGTGAAAGTGAAGTCTCTCAGTCGTGTCTGACTCCTCCCGACCCCATGGGCTGTAGCCTACCAGGCTCCTCCATCCATGGGATTTTCCAGGCAAGAGTACTGGAGTGGGTTGCCATTTCCTTCTCCATCTGAGATTCTAGACCTAGGTAATATCACTCCTATGGTTCAAGGGGCAGGTAAAAAGCTGAGATTCAGACATTTGTGCAAGACCATACAGATAATCATGATGGTATCTGAATTTGAAACCATAATATTTGGAACCACACTTTACTCTTTTGAGCATTGGATACATATAAACTTTACAAATTCAATGGGAATATTTTGAAATTAAAAATGTAACCTGCCTCAGTATCATTTCTCCCAGAAGTTATGTCCTTCCTGCATAACTTTTGTGGGTCACCAAAAAATAAAGGCATAAGTGGATCTGGATAATAGCTCTGTCCTATAGAAATATAATCCAATCTAAATATAATTTAAAAAATTTTAACAGCCACAAGTAGAAAAAAAACTTCAAAAACAGAAGTCAAAATTAATTTTCATAATATATTTCCTTTGCTGCTGCTAAGTCACTTCAGTCTTGGCCAACTCTTTACGACCCTATGGACAGCAGCCCACCAGGCTCCTCTGTCCACAGGATTCTTCAGGCAAGAATACTGGAGTGGGTTGCCATTTCCTTCTCCAAATGGACTTCTAGAACTGGGTTTTTATAAATGAGTTAGTGTGTGTGTGTGTGCTTAGTCGCTCAGTCGTGTCCGACTCTTACAACCCCATAGACTGTGGCCTGCCTGGCTCCTCTGTTCATGGGATTCTCCAGGCAAGAAAATTGGAGTGGGTTGCCATTTCCTTGGAGAAAGCGATGGCACCCCACTCCAGGACTCTTGCCTGGAAAATCCTATGGACGGAGGAGCCTGGTAGGCTGCAGTCCATGGGGTCACTAAGGGTCAGACACGACTGACTTCACTTTCACTTTTCACTTTCATGCATTGGAGAAGGAAATGGCAACCCACTCCAGTGTTCTTGCCTGGAGAATCCCAGGGATGGGAGAGCCTGGTGGGCTGCCGTCTATGGGGTTGCACAGAGTCAGACACGACTGAAGCGACTTAGCAGCAGCAGCAGCAGCCATTTCCTTCTCCAATATATTTCCTTTAAAAATAACCAAAATATTATCATTTCCAACATGCAAGCAATACTTTAAATTTTCAAATGAATTATTCTACATTTGTTTTTCCACTAAGTCTTCAATTCTAGTGACTATTTTACACTAACACACATCTCAATTCAAATTAGCCACATTTCAAACACTCAACAGCACGTGAAGCTAATGGCTACCTTTGGACTGTGCTAACCTAGATACAATACAATAAAGTGGTAATTCAAATTCATCACAAAGGACACTTTTTGACCCCGAGTCACGTTTTCCCCAGACACTCCTTCTTCCATAAAGTGCTGTGCCCAGCCCTTGCGTCCATCTTTCCCAGAACCATATCTTCCTTTGAAAAAAATTCTCAGAATTCTGGGGAGTCAAGCGGAGCCTTTTGTTTTAGTAAGACAATTTTTACTTGAAATTTTCTTCCCTCACTTTTATTAACAGCTTTATTGAGGAATAATTGGCATATAAAAACTCACTTTAGTGAGAAATTATTCTGTTTTAGTAAGGACAAGAGTTTCTCAAGTCTTTTCTGCATGTCTTGTATTATGCTAGCTTTTATTAATAACCCTGGTGAAGTCTTTCAACCTATGAGGAAGTGCTGTCAGTATTATTTATCCCATTTCATGCATCAGGAAATTGAGGTTTAGAGGGCCAGTGTGACTTGTCAAAGTTATTCGCTGGTAAGTGGAGCACCTGGATTCAAAACTCGGCAGGCTGCCTCCACTAAGCAGTCTTGTCTTCAGGCTACCTACCTGTAAATGCCAATAAGGCCTAGGTTTATGTTGCTGCACCATAAAACGCTAGAAGCAGAGCTGAGGAAGTGCTAGGAGCACTGTGATATTATTACCTAGAAAAACAGAAGAAACAGAAAAATGCAGACTTCTGGTTAGTCAAGCTAATCTCCCTTTAGAAAACACCTCCTCACTCACAGAGGCTTATTTGACTCATTTGCCTCTATGGTCTCCTGTGGGCTTCCCTGGTGGCTCAAGACGATAAAGAATCCGCCTGCAATGCGGGAAACCTGGGTTTGATTCCTGGGTTGGGAAGATCCCCTGGAGGAGGGCATGACAACCCACTCCAGTATTCTTGCCTGGAGAATCCCCACAGACAGAGGAGCCTGGCGGGCTACAGTCCATGGGGTCGCAAAGAGTCTCTTGTAAACTTAATATCTGTAAACAGGAACTTTACAATAATTCTGTGTTATTTTTGCTGTGTAATGAATGCATCCACATTACAAGCTGGAAGTACGTTATGAAACAGGAAAAAGCTAGAACATCATGTTTCATGTTCTCCTTTCATAATATACTCAAGAACTTTTGAAACTCCTCTGAATTCCATGACATTCATTCTCCCTTCAAGAACAACTCCTAGAACATTTGTGAAGCGTGAGCTCCACCAGAATCTGCCATCTAAAGATAATCTCTTCTGCCTTAACCTGGCAGGCACCACCCCCACCACCCCCCATCACCTCATCATCACTGGTGACTAGGGAGAGAGCCCCCTGGAAGCGATAGACTCAGACGTGTCTGAGCATTTCTGCAAACGGAGGAATCAGAACTAGGAGGAATCTGTTTGAGATGGGGGAGTCTTTAGGCAAAGTAAGAGAAGTGAAGCTCACCGTTTCTTCTGATAAAAATACCCTGGGTAGCGAGTGAGAAGGGGAACAGCCGGCAAGTGCGGTCCCCCTTGCCCGGTGAGGTCCCCTCTTCCTCCCGGTCCTGCCTCTCCTGCCTCCGAGGGGGTACCTGGAGCGGGTACAGGGGCAGAGCCTTTAACAGGAACGCAAGAGTCCTGCCTGGCTCAGAGGTCAGCGCGACTCTGGGAGACCTGAAAGACGATAAAACAAGGGTAGACCTTTTTTCCCCGATGGGAGATGAAGCCAGAACAGATTTGAGAAATCCCGGTAGGGAGTGAAACCTTGGCAGGGCTGGCGCTCCGGCGCACCAGCAGCGTCCGGGGACGTTTCCGGCCACAGGGTGCAGCTGAGTGACCCCAGCTGGCCTCGGCGTGGCAGAGGCTGCATCCTCTGAACCATACATTCATCAGCATCCTACACCCACACCCACAGGCAGCACCAGAGGGCCTGTGATCCTCGGCAGCTGGGGGAATGAGAGGAAACCAGGCGGCGGCACGGTGGCCGAGACAACGGACTGTGAGCTCTTCTGGGAATTTAGGGGAACACCCATAAGTCGTTGGGAGACATCTGGAGGGTCCACAGAGGCAGGTACAAATAGAATTGGAGAAATCATCTATAGGTTGTGAGCCTAATTTTATTCCCAGCTTTGTGTTATCAGGCATACAAGCACATCTCTTTACCCGTTACTCAGACTCCAACTTGTGTGCTCAAGGTCACTAAATTATTTTTTCCGACCTCAGGAAGAAAAGGAACATGTCAGTGGAGAAGAGGCTAAGGGAGACCTCTGTGGGAAGCACCGGGGTGGATTGTGAAGTTATGTCCGCAGGGACACACTTTCTGACAATGGTGAGTCCTGACCCTGAACCTGAGCAGATAAATGCTGAATGGAAGCCTCCCTGTAGCCAATTTGCTGCTGCTGCTGCTAAGTCGCTTCAGTCGTGTCTGACTCTGTGCAACCCCATAGATGGCAGCCCACCAGGCTCCCCCATCCCTGGGATTCTCCAGGCAAGAACACTGGAGTGGGTTGCCATTTCCTTCTCCAATGCATGAAAGTGAAAAGTGAAAGGGAAGGCACTCAGTCGTGTCCGACTCTTCACGACCCCATGGACTGCAGCCCACCAGGCTCCTCCATCCATGGAATTTGCCAGGCAAGAGTACTGGAGTGGGGTGCCATTGCCTTCTCTGGTAGCCAATTTAGGCAATGATATTTTGCAAATTAATCATTATCAGTACAAGTGAGAACAAATGATTCCATCTAACAAAGTTTAATAGGAATACATTTTATCAGAATTTTTTATAATGTCTCATGTTTCTTTCATAGAAATTTACCTAACTCCTCAGTCTTGTAGCTGAGCAAGTAGTGAGTCACATTTGTTTCAGAAATTCAAATCATGTTGTACAAATAAACAGGAAAATGATTCATCCTTTCAGATTTCCCCGAACTGCAACTGAGCTGCCAATAGGAGTAACACCAGGAGCATTTCTCCACAAGAGGGCGCCAGAAACTGCCGTTTCTTAATAACATAATCTCGCCGAACACGTGAATATTTCTGAGTTTAATGACAAGGTTAAACTGGCCCGGAGAATTCCATGGACTGTATAGTTCATGGGGTCGCAAAGAGTCAGACACGACTGAGCGACTTGCACTCACTCACCCAAAAGAGAGGAGTCAAATACATAGAAGCAATAGGCAGATGTATCAGGTTCATACGCTGCTTTTTGCTAATGCTTAAACAGTTTTGAAATCTCCATAATGGTTCAGGACGTTAAATATGTAAATAGCAACATTTGAGCAAGGGAGATCATGGTGTCATTCTGCTTGAGATTGCCTTGCTGAGTATAGTGGGGGTTTTGTAATAAATTAATTTTAATAGGTTTTCTCCACTTAAAAAGTGATTTAGGATGGTACTTCAATTATAATCATTGGCACATATCCTTTTGTGCAATGGCCAAACTGTTACATTAAACAACAGAAAACATAACAAAGTATCTATTATGGTATGTCGTTGTTAATTTGCTAATGCCAATTTTAAGGATTTGGCTTTTAAAATGAAGTTGTAGAATACAGATAGAGTGCTTTAGAATATTCTATTATCAAAATAGAGAGCAAAAAATTTCTTTGGGGAGGGAGGCAAAAATATGATCCAAATTACAATAGAAATGGATTTAAATAAACTTTTTTTAAAAAAAGAAAAAAGAAAATGTCAATAGTACTGAGGAGAGAAGAACCAAGATACTTTCAACAGGAAAATGTCAAGCTGGTGATTCTTAAAACAGGTACACACAGTAAGTTTTATTCAGATTACTCAGTCTCTCACATCTGTATTATTCTTACATTTAAGCTGTAACAGTATCAGCAAGCTATGTTCCTTCATTGTCCCCTGGATTTCTCCTTTTAGCACTTAAAATTGTAACCAGAACATCAGACCTTTTGTATGAAGGATGGGGAAGAATAGCGTGTGACTGCTAAGTTGCTTCAACTGTGCCCGACTCTTCGAGACCCTGTGGACTGCAGCCTGCCAGGCTCCCCTGTCCATGAGATTCTCCAGGCAAGAATACTGGAGTGGCATTGCCATGCCCTCCTCTAGGGGATCTTCCCAGCCCAGGGATTTGAACACATGTCTCCTGCACTGGCAGGAGGGTTCTTAACCACTAAGCACCATCTGGGAAGCCTGGGGAAGTATAGTACATAGTCCTAAAGGCTTGGTTTGAGCTACTCAAACAGACATAGAGAATTCAAAAGCTCAAACAGCTCACATTGAAACAATGTGTTCACCTCCTACAGAACCCACAGGGCAGTGGAAACTTGGAGTGGATCCCGTTTAATTCATTTCCCAAGTATTAGCTATCTATTGTCACATAATAAATTACTCCAATGGATAATGATTTAAAACAACACAGATCCATTACTAACAGTTTCTTTGGGTCAAATATTCAGCAAAAGCTCAAGCAGTGGTTCTAGCTCAGGGTCTCATGAGGTTGCAGGCAAGATATTGGCCCAGGCTGTAGTCATCTGAAGGCTTGACTCAGGCTAGAAGATCCACCTCCAAGATTTCTCACTCGAAAGGCCTCACCGATGGACCTCTCCAATAGAGCTGCTTCGGAGTTCTCATAACAGGCAGCTGGATTCTCCCAGACTGAGTGGTCCAAGGGAGCAGAGCAGAAGTCACATATTTTTTACAACCTTGACTACAAAGACACACTCAATCAATTCTACAATATCATATTGGTTATATAAGTCAGACTTTTCCGAAGTGGGAGGAAACCACACAAGGACTTGAATATCAGGGGGCTAGAATCATTGAGGACTGTCTTGAGAGATGGTTCCATGCCCAGTTCCTCTAGATACTCATGTTCTACATATACATGGGCACTCCCAAACAGCCACCTGAGATGTAAGCAGACAAGTATTTCAGCCAAGGGTCCTTTTCTCTCTCCCTCCTCCCACAGCCTCTGATTCTTTTTATGCCCCTTTTCTCCTTACTCTCATCTCCTTCAACCAGACCCACAGAGTCTTTCACTGGATCTCTCCTTATTCAGATCCTTAATGTCTCATTGCCACATCATTCCAGAGCTTTCCATCACTGATAGCAGAAGAGAAGGGAAAACAATTTTTCACTGAGATCAGTCTTTTAGAATCTCAGTATAAAGCCATTATCAACTTCATATAGCCAAGATACAACTTTCAGTGTATCTCCTACACTTGATTATGCTAAAGAATATCTGTCTCCTCCTCGAGTCAAATTTCAAAAGACACGGTGTTTTCTTGGCCTCAATATAAGTCAGGCTCCAGGTTGGATGGGGGAGGGCTTGTGGAATGAGGAAGTGGGAAAAGGAAACAAAAACCATATAACTATGCAACAGTTGCAATACATAAATTACTTGTAAATTATTCCTTTGACGTACATCTTTCCTGATAAAATATATACTCTCCAAACGAGAACAGTGTCTACTTCTTTGCCACTTTAATCCTAGTACTGGCCACAGTGTCTGACACATAATAGATACTCTATTAATCATTTAGTATAAAATAGGCAGCCCACCCCATCTTCTAAGCCTGTTAGACACTCTGCCAGTCCCCGTCCCCCTGACTTGCACTTTCTCTTAAGGCTTGTCTGCATCCTGCCATATCTTCAAAACTCACCCCTTCTAAACTAAATCCTCCTTCTTGAATTATCTGGTGAAAGGTGCCCGGTTTTTGTTGTAGTAAGTGGTCTCCTAGAGAAGAAATGTGACCATCCACAGCCAGCCTCACCCTTTTCCCTCCCTCAGGGGAGAGCACCCAAGACAAGATAGCACCGAGACAGGAGAGCTTTGTTTTATTTCTCTCTGAATCTTTTGCAGGGAACATAGTATTCACCACAAGTAACAAGTCCCTAGGAAATGTTTTGTGGGAACTGAACCAGACCCCTCCTCCCCTCTCCCCACACTCAAGCTGTGATAACTGGTAGGTCCCCACCCCCAACATGAGAACGATAATATGAAAGGGTCTTCCTAAAAAAAAAATAAGAGAGAGAGAAAAAGACTGTGCTGTGAACTCTACATTTCTAGCAGATACAAGCCATGGAAGGTCCCTGAAGGAAGGCTTCCTCCATATTCACAACACAAAATTGCCATTGGCTAGGATCACTTGGTAGTCAAAAAGCAGGGCTGACTTTCTCTTTTTGTTTTAAATATGTTGAACAGCCTCTGTTTTCCTTGTTTAGTAGGCAGAGCTAGGTATAAGGGTTAACCTGTGTCTTGCATTGCTCATCATTCCCTACCTCAGTCATAGATTACCAAGGAGAGAGATACATCTTCTAACAACTAACACCTACATAGTTCCCATCATCATTAAATGTCCTGCTATCAATGTAAAAAATGCAAAAAAAAGAGTAATTTATGATTTTTCAGTTGTACACACATATACACAAATACACATAAAATAAGCATGAAACAGAGATGTGCTTATATATATATGTACACACACATATACGTACACAAAACATACCATTTACATATATATACATACACACATATATATACACCAAAAATACCATTTACAACATGTGAATATTTCAGATGCTGATTTTTCTCCTTTAAATTATTCCATTTGATAAAGTAGGTAATCTAATATAGAGGAATTTATATTTATTTCTACATGACTCAGTAATTCTATTCTTATTTTTCATGGCAAAAAAAGTCACTTACAAAAGAAAAAATTATTGTATTATTAGTTGAGACTTAACCAAGTCAGTGTAAAGGTAGAACTGAGTTGTTCGGTACAGTACTAGTCATATGTGGTTATTTAAATCTAACTGTTAATTAATTAAAATTAAATAAATTTAAAATTCAGTTCCTTGGTCACACTTGTCACATTTCAAATGCTCACTAGGCACATGTATCAGATGGTACAGAACAAACATTTGCATCATCACAACAAGTTCTACTGGAGAACTGCTGAGCCCAGAATAATGACCTCTTTGGATTCTTCCAAACTTAAATTTTGAAATTTATATGACTAAAATTAAACATTGATCACACTTTAGATGAAAAGGGAATCTTCCTATACTATTGATGAGAATGTAAACTGGTACAGCCACTATGGAGAACAGTATGGAGATTCCTTAAAAAACTAAAAATAGAGTTACCATATGATCCAGCAATCCCACCCCGGGGCATACATCCAGAGAAAACACTAATTTGAAAAGATGCGTGCACCCCTGTGTTCATAGCAACACCATTCACAACAGCCAAGACGTGGAAACAACTCAACGCCCATTGAAAGGTGGATGGATGAAGAGGATGTGGCACGTGTACACCACGGAATGTTACTCAGACACAGAAAGTGAAACAGTGGGACTTGCAGCAAAGTGGATAGAGCTAGAGAGTATCTTACTAAACTAGGTAAACCAGAAAGAGAAAGACAAATACTGTATGATATCACCTATATGTAGAATCTAAAAAGTGATACAAACTGACTTTTTTACAGAAGAGAAACAGACTCACGGACATATAAAACAAACTTATGGTTACCAAAAGGGAAAGGGTGGGTTGTGGGATAAATTAGGAGTTTAGGATGAACAAACTGCTTTACATAAAACAGAGAAACAACAAGATCCTACGGTATGGCACAGGGAACTTTATTCAATATTTGCAATAAACTATAATGGAAAAGACTCTGAAAAAGAATATACACATATATGCATATATGTATGTATTCTATCTGAATCGCTTTTCTGTACAGTAGAAACTTACAAACATTGTAAATTAACTATACTTCAATAAGAAAAAATAATAATTAATTTTTTAAAAAATGACCATCCTTTGGCTAGGTCATTTTGTCCAAGGCTGAGGTATGATCACAACGGTACATTCCAACTATTAATAATGGCTATTAACATGAAATCTTTGATTTTTAGGAAGAAAGCTAGTATTGCCATATCAGCTGCTTTTAAGTTATATTTAACAGAAATGATGTAAAGTTAAAGTGCATGGGACTACGGGGATTTTTTTTTAAGCTTGTAATTTCTCTCTACTCATGTAAAGAGGTTCTTTTTTTTTTAATTTTATTTTATTTTTAAACTTTACAATATTGTATTGGTTTTGCCAAATATTGAAATGAATCCGCCACAGGTATACATGTGTTCCCCATCCTGAACCCTCCTCCCTCCTCCCTCCCCATACCATCTCTCTGGGTCGTCCCAGTGCACCAGCCCCAAGCATCCAGTATCTTGCATCGAACCTGGACTGGCGACTCGTTTCATACATGATATTATACATGTTTCAGTGTCATTCTCCCAAATCTTCCCACCCTCTCCCTCTCCCACAGAGTCCATATAATTAAAAAAAAAAAAAAAATGCCATTTTGCCAAGTGAAATCATTTACTTATTTCTGTGTTAATGTAACAACACAACTGTGATTCCAGGTAGTCAGAACACAGATATTTTGGGATTCTATCTGCCACATCATTCAGTCCTTATTATAGCACAAAGTATGACTAAACTACTTATAGCAGGATGTGAAATAGGGTGTTTTTTGTGGACTTCAAATCTGGACAACAGTTAAGAAATACATGAATATGCTACATTCTATACGTGGCCCCACCGTGGAGCCAAGGAGATCTTGAAACTATCACACCCAATGGCCCACTTAGGGAGAACACAGGCAAGGAAAGAGAGCAGCAGGACCAGTGGTTCGTATCTGCAGTGACAAGCTGGGGCTGGATGCACGAGGTTTCCCGTGTTCTCTCTCTGCGGCCTAACCTGGGAAGAAAATCACCTGAGTCTGGTGCTAGGGCAGGAGCTGGGACGGGAAATAGGAGAAGTGTTGGCCAGCAAGTGCCCTGCAGGCACCAGGAAACCATGGTGGGGGACCGCCACGGCGGGAGGAGAGGGCAGAGAACTCACAACACCCGCCAACAAAAGAGCCAGCAACAGACGTCTGCCAAAGGAGAGAGCAGGCAGCATCCGAAACACCATCCCGGAAGAAAGGCCAACACCCGCTGGCAACAAACCCAGGAGGAATATCTGGAACAGCTAAGGATTCTTGTGTAAACGCTTTACATTAATTGCATCACCGACCCTCACAACCACAAATCACTATGAAAATGAGGTCACTGAAATAACTATTAATTATTGAATAACTTAAATAATTAAAATTATTATTGTCACTTTATAGACGAGGAAGCTGAGACATTAGAGTTATAACCCAGGTCACAAAGCTGTGAGTGGCAGGGGATCCAGCCCCAGGTCTCTAAGTCCAGAGTCCACGCTCAACTGCTGGACCTTCCTAGTCTCCCTGTCTCCCCTCTACTGCTCATCAAACTCCCTACCTGCACAAAGAAAGAGCTCGGCGCAGGATTGTGAGTGGAGAAGTGGAAGAGGATTTGAAAAACCACAGGGGAGAATTTTACATTGGAAACAAGGTCAAGATGTTGCTTTAGAACAGACTTTTTTTTTTTACACCTGTTAATGACTGACAAGCCACAAAGTCTGTTTGAAATGCTAGCGAATACTGGAGAAGGAAAAGCCTAAAAATCAGGTGTGGGAGAGGAATAAAGCTGTTTTCTGACTGTATACCCCTGAACCCCGAGCAGTTGATAAATATTTTGTTTTTGTAGTTATTTTTAATAGTTTGAAACTGACAAATTTGTGCTTATAGCTATGCCATGCATGTTGATAAATAAACTCATCAAAGTGGAGCCAAGATTAATTTTAGTCATAGGTTTATCAATATATGAATCTGAAAGGACCTTGAGAAGCTATCCATCTATAATCCTTTCAACAGACTGTGTTAAGTCTAAACCAATAATGAAAAATGGCCATACTCTGTAAGTGAAATAGATAGGAAAAATGACTAATTGCCATAGAAGTTTTCAAAGGGTAATTGAAACTTAGTGAGTTCTAATAACACAAAAGAATAAACTTCTATTTGCATGTCTTTTCAAATTTTAAAAGTTCAAAATTTGCAACTCCAAAAATTATATTTCCTTATCAATCAATTCATCCTTTCACTTCAATGCTGGCACTAAGATAAATGACTTAAAACAAACTAATAAAGACTGTAGGATAAATGGAAAAATATCCTAACTTCCAGGAAACTACAACTTACAGAAGTTTGAAATAAATTGGACAAAGAAACTTTCTCTTTTGTCTACCCCCTAGAAAAACATAATTCTTGAAAATTCAACAGATTTTCCAAATGAGATTTCCCATCAGATTATACCAGAGAAGGCAATGGCACCCCACTCCAGTACTTTTGCCTGGAAAACCCCATGGATGGAGGAGCCTGGTAGGCTGCAGTCCAAGGGGTCGATAGAGTCAGACACGACTGAGCGACTTCACTTTCACTTTTCACTTTCAGGCATTGGAGAAGGAAATGGCAACCCACTCCAGTGTTCTTGCCTGGAGAATCCCAGGGACGGGGGAGCCTGGTGGGCTTCCGTCTATGGGGTCACACAGAGTCGGACATGACTGAAGTGACTTAGCAGCAGCAGCAGCATCAGATTATACATTAAAACTCTCTCAATAGTTACGTAGGGGGGAAAAAAATCTGTCAAAAACATATTGATATTTCAGACCAGATAATGTTTACCTGAAAGTCTACTCATTATGGTAAAAACTGATCAGTATTTTTTCATTTAGTAAATGACTTTCCTAAGACACTTCACATTATAAAAATGGTCTCAAGAAGAATATCGTGTTAGAAAATCAAAAATGTCTATAGAATCTTTAAAGTTGATTAATCTTAAAAAGGAGGTAATCTCTAGAGGAGAAAAAAGAAGCATAAAGACCTGAGATAATTTCAAAGGGCTGAAGAAACCCTGAACTGTGGCTCAGTGTGGGGTTTGCAATTATACTCATAGAAAGCACAAACAAAATACTACCTCATCTGCCTTTCTTCCTGACTTAGTGTAATTTTCAAATGTAATATGCTTTCCTAAAATTAATTTTATCACTAGCTTCCCATTTTTACCTGAGTGCAAAACTTAAAGGTGCCAATTCTAACTTTTTGGCATAACAGCCATAAAATACCTAGGCCATACCTCCAGATATTCTGATTTGTAATTGATCTTGTGTGGACCCTAGATGTTAGTATTTTTCAGTAGTCTCCCTGAGATGAGAACCTCTGCTCTGTCTTATTTGTATATGCATATGTGTCTCAGTTTTCCTTTACTAAAAATATCTTCAACCCAAACCAAAAGAGAATAGAGGGATGTAAACCTCCAGTTAAATCTACAAGTGGAATTGGTCTTGTATGTTCAATATTCCTTCAGTTCTGCAATTGTGCCCTTTCCCAGCCATTCACTATAGTCTTCTCAGCACGATACATATCACAATTGTAAATTAAAACTTTTATAGTGAAAATGAAAGTGAAGTCACTCAGTCGTGTCCGACTCTTTGTGACCCCATGGACTGTAGCCTGCCAGGCTCTGTCCATGGGATTTTCCAGGCAAAAGTACTGGAGTGGGTTGCCATTTCCTTCTCCAGGGGATCTTCCTGACTCAGGGATGGAATCCTGGTCTCCCGTATTGCAGGCACACTATCCTAAATAGAATTCTGAAGCTGTTTCATAAACTGTTAAACACATTAGGCGCCCAAATACTTGGTACTTTTTGAGCCTTTGATAAAACTGAAATTAGAACATTGTTTCTACTTCAAATGACCCTCCTTGCGCATTTCTCTACTGTTCATTGGAAAGACACTTTTTGTAATGACATTTGTATTCAAATGCATTCATATTTATTTCTATGGATAATCCATTTTAAGTTGCCATTAGTTAAAAATTAGTTGATGGTTCTTCAGTTACTTTGTTTGGATCTGAGCCCAGTCCTCATTGCTTTCAGAGAAGCTCTAAGGCAGCCATAATCAGGGTTTCTGAGTCCAAATAATAGTTTCTTGTCTCATTTGCCACCTTAGCCAATCATTATTTCAACTGAATTTTCACTTGGTAAGAGAACCAGGAGAAAGTGCATTCTCCAATTATAATATGCCATGCAAAACTGCATGGTAATGGCCAAGAGAGAAATGGAAACCATAAGAAAAACCATTTTCCTTTTTTTAAATATCAGGGTGGTTTTTCAATCAGCAAGTTCATTCAGCCTTTCATTCAACTGCTGATCTTAAAATTAAATATTAAGTGTTGATGTCTTTTATTCAACAAAAATAACCCTGATTTTTTTAACCAGCATTTATATTATCACTCATGCATTTCCTCATTCCCATGGCAAATTTATGAGGCAGAACATCCATCTTTTATAGACTGGTAAGGTGAAGCTCAGAGATATTTAATGATTTTTTTTTCAGTGGCAAAGAGAAAAATTATGGCAAGGCAGGAACTAATTCTTAAATTCTAATTCTTACTTCATCCCTAATGTAAATGTTGACATATGTGAGTCAAAAGAAGGATTGTTACTCCCAGTAATTGATCAAAGTATTATTATTTGCCTAGTCCTGTGGCATCAGGCCCTACAAGGATGTAAAACAGTAATAAAAAATGACCTCATAGACTTATAGTCTGGTTGAATCTAGCTAAATTAACTTACTAATTTTGGTAAGTTAATTTAAATTTTCAGTAAGTTAAATTTTAAATTCTGATTTTTTTCAGTTAACATTTTCAATAACACCACAGTGGGTATTTCCTTCTTGGAGAAAGAAATGGCAACCTGCTCCAGTATTCTTGCTTAGGAAATCCCACGGACAGAGTCTGAGCCTGGTGGGCTATAGTCCTTGAGGTTGCAAAGAGTCAGACACGACTTAGCAACTGAGCACACGTGCACATGGTGGATATAACCAGACAAATAAGAATGGGAGAAATACTACAGAACTAGAGATCCAATTTTTTTCAACAAATGAAAAGCATGGGGAAAAAGAGGGAAAGAAGGCAATGGATTAAAGACTGTTAAGGAAAATGTTGACCAAACTTAATGTGTGTATTTTGTTTAGATCCTAATCTGAATAAGCCTACTAAGGGAATATGAACATTGGGCATTTCATGAGAGCAAAGAATCATTAATTTCTTTAAGGAGTTATAATGTACTTAATCACACTTTTTAAATGCTCCTTCAACTTTTAGAAATAAAATTTAAAAGTTAGCAACCAGCCAACAATGGCTAGCATTTCATATGTTCCAAGGACTATCTTAAGTACATTACATGTATAATCTCATTTAAAACTTATAACACTACACATTGAGTCCCACTTTACAGATGAAAAACTGAGATTCTTATTCCTTAAGGGTAATAACCCAAATCAGAGAGCTATCAAATGTCTGAGCTGGTATTTGAATCCAAGTCTGTTTGATCATAAAGCTCATGCCATAAGCAATCCACCTGTAGTTAATTGTGTGGTTTTGTTTGCTTTTTGTCTAGTGCAGCACATGCTATGCTTTGAAAGGCTGAAGAAATAAAGAAACTTTCTAATTTTCATTCTAAAACCTGAACAATAAAAACTTTTACTGCTGCTGAGTATGTACGAAGTGTCTCACAAAGTACAACTCTGATTTTCTCTTGATTGTCACTGTAAGGAATTTGAGGAATTTCTCACGGAAGGCAGAAACATTGTTCTTCTCCCAAATTGGTTCTATAAATTCAGCAAGTTGAGTGAACACATTTAAGAACAAGGGATGTGGTGGAACAGCCATTTAAATCACGTCAACTTCAAAATGCGTTGTGCTCTCTAAATCCTTTTGATCATTAAGCCAGCAGTAAGTGGATATCTAAATTAGAACATTTGGGAAAATATTTTCCAGAAAGTGTGTAAGAAATATTGCTTCTCTGAATTGAATAAATTTCCCCCCATAATTTATTTGAAGGCAGATAAGCCACTGCTCCAAGGAGATAGGCTATTGTCATTAATGTATTGAATCCTTTACTATGTTTTAGAAAATAATTGGATGTGCTAAAACTTGACGGGCAGAGAGATAGTATTGAAGAGATGGTACTCAGAGATTTAGAACCTGCAATGTCCTTCAAATGAACACATTTGTCCTAACATTGCCCCCGTTTGGGAAAGTACTGTGAACTGGCATTAAAGCATTTTTTTAAACTTTGGAAGTGAAGAAAGGGCCTGATCTCCCAGCCATCCTCTTCTCCATCTTTGTACCAAAGTATGTGCATAGTATTCAGCATAGCAAGGTTATGCACATGCAACACTTTGTGTTTATAAAATTGTGTAAGAAAGCACCAGAAGAGATGCATTATATCCATCCTAGAGTCCCAGTTACTGGCTGTTATCTCCATCTCTAGCAAAAAAAAAAAAAGGTAATTGCAGGTGAATTTGCAGATGAAAGGAAGTACTTCTCTTAGTACTTTCTTCAGATAGTGAAATTTTAGATCTCTTACCAAAGACTCACAGAAATTTAGAACTGGAAATGGTTCTAGAAATCATCTAGTCAAACTCTCTTGTTTTTCATGTAGAGAAAGTAACCTCAAAAAGAATAAATAATTTGCCTATCACAATAAACTGTGGAAAATTCTGAAAGAGATGGGAATACCAGACCACCTAATCTGCCTCTTGAGAAACCTACATGCAGGTCAGGAAGCAACAGTTAGAAGTAGACATGGAACAACAGACTGGTTCCAAATAGGAAAAGGAGTACATCAAGGCAGTATATTGTCACCCTGCTTCTTTAACTTATATGCAGAGTACATCATGAGAAACGCTGGGCTGGAAGAAGCACAAGCTGGAATCAAGATTGCCAGGAGAAATATCAATAACCTCAGATATGCAGATGACACCACCCTTATGGTAGAAAGTGAAGAGGAACTCAAAAGCCTCTTGATGAAAGTGAAAGAGAAGAGTAAAAAAGTTGGCTTAAAGCTCAACATTCAGAAAATGAAGATCATGGCATCTGGTCCCATCACTTCATGGGAAATAGATGGGGAAACAGTGGAAACAGTGTCAGACTTTATTTTTTGGGGCTCCAAAATCACTGCAGATGGTGACTGCAGCCATGAAATTAAAAGACGCTTACTCCTGGGAAGGAAAGTTATGACCAACCTAGATAGCATATTCAAAAACAGAGACATTACTTTGCCAACAAAGGTCTGTCTAGTCAAGGCTATGGTTTTTCCTGTGGTCATGTATGGATGTGAGAGTTGGACTGTGAAGAAAGCTGAGTGCCGAAGAATTGATGCTTTTGAACTGTGGTGTTGGAGAAGACTCTTGAGAGTCCCTTGGACTGCAAGGAGATCCAACCAGTCCATTCTGAAGGAGATCAGTCCTGGGTTTTCTTTGGAAGGACTGATGCTAAAGCTGAAACTCCAGTACTTTGGCCACCTCATGCGAAGAGTTGACACATTGGAAAAGACCCTAATGCTGGGAGGGATTGGGGGCAGGAGGAGAAGGGGACAACAGAGGATGAGATGGCTGGATGGCATCACCGACTCAATGGACGTGAGTCTGAATGAACTCTGGGAGTTGGTGATGGATAGGGAGGCCTGGCGTGCTGCAATTCATGGAGTTGCAAAGAGTCGGACAGGACTGAGCGACTGAACTGAACTGAACTGAATGTAGCAACAGTGAGTAAGTAAACAGTGAAAGTCACTCAGCCATGTCCAACTCTTTGTGACCCCATGGACTCTACAGTCCATGGAAATCTCCAGGCCAGAATACTGGAGTGGGGTAGGCTTTCCCTTCTCCAGGGAATCTTCCAACTCAGGGATCAAACCCAGATCTCCCGCATTGCAGGCACAAACCCAGATCTCCCGCATTGCGGGAGGATTCTTTACCAGCTGAACCACAAGGGAAGCCCAAGAATACTGGAGTGGGTAGCCTATCCCTTCTCCAGCGTATCTTCCCAACCCAGGAATTGAACCGGGATCTCCCGCATTGCGGGCAGATTCTTTACCAACTGAGCTATCAGGGAAGCCAATGTAACAATAGCATTGGTGAACTAAGACAAGAACTTGGACTAGAACTAAAGCTTCTTTATTTCCAGGGCCATCTGGAGCAAGGGACTGCCTGGATATCTTGGGACATATAAACATATCTTTAAGTTTATACTTAAACAATCCGGGTAACAGTGGACAGTTTAGCTAAATCTTGCTTTATGAAATAAAGACTTTAAAACCACTTTATGTCATGAGAATAGCCCAGCTCTGGAAAATATTTTTCTCCTTTTCAAAATGAAAACATTAATAACACATACAGAAAATATTTAGAAAGAACTAAAGTAGTAACAGTTTTTTTTAAGAGGCAATGCATATCAAACTATTCTGTAAAAAATGGCAAGCATTGAACACTACTTCCACCAGGAAAATTCTTTAAGGAAGTCCTGTATTTAACATTTCTGAACAATACTGGATTGTTCATCTGAAAATCCCTGTCATTTTTATTTTTTTAATTGCTAGTTAATTCAGAATTCTGAGAGTATATTAAATGTCATAACATCTAATTTAAAACTACATATGACAAAATATCCTAAGACACTCAGCACTAAAAAGAAGCATTGAAAAAAATGTTGCAGATAAAGTTATACTAAGAAGCAAATGTCAATTTAAGGTTCATTATTCCCATTCCAATCTTCAATATTACACTTTGTATTTAATAGGAAGAATTTTTCTTTAAAAGACATAATTTACCATGGTATATAAAAATATCAACCTATACATACATATGGACTTCCCTTGTAGTTTAGTCTGTAAACAATCTGCCTGCAGTACAGGAGACCAGTGTTCAATCCCTGGGTCGGGAAGATTCGATGGAGAAGGAAATGGCTAGCCACTCCAGTATTCTTGCCTGGAGAAACCCATGGGCAGAGGAGTTTGGCAGGCTACAGACCATGAGGTCACAAGAGTCAGACATGACTTAGCAACTAAACCATCATACATAAATATCAGCTTCCCTGGTGGCTTAGATGGTAAAGAATCCACCTGCAATGCAGAAGACCCAAATTCTACTGCTGGGTCTGGAAGATACCCTGGAGAAAGGAATGGCAACCCACTCCAGTATTCTTGCCTGGAGAATTCCTGGAGAAAGGAGCTTAGCAGGCTACAGTCCAAGGGGTCTCGAAGAGTCAGACATGACTGACACACTAACACTTTCACTTTCCTGCTGCTGCTGCTGCTAAGTCGCTTCAGTCATGTCCGACTCTGTGCGACCCCAGAGACGGTAGCCCACCAGGCTCCCCTGTCCCTGGGATTCTCCAGGCAAGAACACTGGAGTGGGTTGCCATTTCCTTCTCCAATGCATGAAAGTGAAAAGTGAAAGTGAAGTCGCTCAGTCATATCTGACTCTTAGCGACCCCATGGACTGCAGCCTACCAGGCTCCTCTGTCCATGGGATTTTCCAGGCAAGAGTACTAGAGTGGGTTGCCAAAATCTTGCCCTAAAGACATTGAACAGACCAAGTAGTCATTTCAAACTACTAAATCATTCATATTGGTAGGAGATTCATACAGGAGATAGCAAAATAGTAGCAAACCTGAAGGTTAAAATCTTCTAAGACATAAAATCAAGAGAAATTAAAATATAATGGATATATATGATCATGTCAAAAGCACAAAGAAGATAGCCTGTAGGGACACTCTCTGGTCAAATATGGGACAATTTGACATCAAAATAATAATAATGTTAACGAATTATTATGCATTGAAAAATTTCACAACCCATAGTATTAAAGAAGAGAGAGACAAAAAAATTTGAGAGAGAGAAGATAAGCACTAATTTGGCAAAGTATTAACAATTGGTAAATCTAAATAAGAGATACACAAAGATTCATGTTACTACTCTTTTAACTGTACTGTAATTTTTTTTAATTTTCAAAACAAAATGATGGGGAAAACAGCATTTCTCTCCCTTTACAATATTTATAGATACAGGTATAGATATAGACATAGACATAGATGTAGATACAGATATAGATATACAGCAAGAGGGGGAAAGTAAGGGATAAGGTCAGTCATTTTTTGGTAGAGAACTAAAATTCAAATAAAAGGTAGAGGCTCGGAGTAGTAATAGGATTAAGTGATTAGGTTATGGTCGTAACAGGGAGGCTTAAACCCAATCAATTTTATGGACATTAACTTTTTTCTTTTAAATAATATATAAACAAGAAAAGAGTAGTCTGCTCGTTATGTGTAAAAGGCTAATTTTAAGAGCCTAATTTGACTGATGCTGGGTTTCCAGCCCTCTCTAGAGGACAGATGAGTCTGACAAGCATAGAATTTGTGTTAATTTTACAGTTAAGCCACCATAATGGAACTCGATATATCAGGTACCAGCTATGATGGCACACTCATTAAAAGTATCTAATTTGCTAAGATGGCAAAGGAATAGGACGGGGAGACCACTTTCTCCCCCACAAATTCATCAAAAGAACATTTGAACACTGAGTACATTCCACAAAACAACTTCTAAATGCTGACAGAGGACATCAGGCACCCAGAAAAGCAGCCCATTGTCTTTGAAAGGAGATAGGAAAAAATATAAAAGATAAAAAGAGAGACAAAAGATGTAGGGACAGAGATCTGTCCCAGGAAGGGAGTATTAAAAAAGAAAGGTTTCCAAACACCAGGAAACACTCTCACTGGTAAGTCTGTGGCAAGACTTGGAACCTCAGAGGGCAACATAACCGGGAGGAAAAATAAATAAATAATTAAAACCCACAGATTATGTGCCCAATGGTAACTCCCAGCAGAGAAGCAGTGCAGATGCCCGCATCCGCCACTAGCAAGCGGGGGCTGGGCAGGCAGGCTTGGGCTGCATTGCTTAGAGTAAGGACCAGGCCTGAATGCCCCGAGGGCAATCTGAGGGAACCAAAGATAGCAAACCAGACTGTGGGATAGCTATCCTGTGAAAAGCCCTAACGTAAGACACCACCAGGCCCGCTCAGAGAACAAAGGACAGAGCAGAGCTAGCCGGCTGCAGACCAGCCCATCCCCCACCGGAGACAGGCAGGTGAGGGCAGCCAGAGCTGGAGGGGGCAATTGTGGCCCCAGAGAGGCATCATCTACCAAACTGCAAGCAGGTTTCGTTGCTAACTAAGACTCCTTAGGATTCTGAACGGTCGTATTCCACCAGGAGGGTCACAGCCAGAGATCAGCTCTGCAGAAGAGACACACGGCATACCTGAGAAGGTGTGCCCGTTGTACATGCAACAAACTGAGCAGCAGGGATGGGGGAAGTGATGAGTCATAGCGACGATGCTCGTCAAGCACCTGGTCACCTGAGCTGCTCAGACCTGTTCAGTTCAGTTCAGTCGCTCAGTCCTGTCTGACTCTTTGCGACCCCAGCACGCCAGGCCTCCCTATCCATCACCAACTCTCGGAGTTCACTCAAACTCATGTCCATCAAGTCAGAGATGCCATCCAGCCATCTCATCCTCTGTCGTCCCCTTCTCCTCCTGCCTCCAATCCCTCCCAGCATCAGGGTCTTTTCCAATGAGTCAACACTTTTCATGAGGTGGCCAAAGTACTGGAGTTTCAAATTTAGCATCAGTCCTTCCAGTGAACACCCAGGGCTGATCTCCTTCAGAATGGACTGGTTGGATCTTCTTGCAGTCCAAGGGACTCTCAAGAGTCTTCTCCAACACCACATTCTTTGGCGCTCAGCTTTCTTCACAGTCCAACTCTCACATCACATACATGTGACATACATGACCACTGGAAAAACCATAGCCTTGACTAGACAGACCTTTGTTGGCAAAGAAATATCTCTGCTTTTGAATATGCTCTCTAGGTTGGTCATAACTTTCCTTCCCAGGAGTAAGCGTCTTTTAATTTCATGGCTGCAGTCACCATCTGCAGTGATTTTGGAGCCCAAAAAATAGTCTGACATTGTTTCCACTGTTCCCCATCTATTTTCCATGAAGTGATGGACCAGATGCCATGATCTTTATATTCTGAATGTTGAGCTTTAAGCCAACTTTTTCACTCTCCACTTTCATTTTCATCAAGAGGCTTTTTAGTTCCTCTTCACTTTCTGCCACAAGGGTAGTGTCATCTGCATGTCTGAGGTTATTGATATTTCTCCTGGCAATCTTGATTCCAGCTTGTGCTTCTTCCAGCCCAGCTTTTCTCATGATGTACTCTGCATATAAGTTAAATAAGCAGGGTGACAATATAAAGCCTTGACATACTCC
Organism: Bos grunniens; assembly: GCF_055505025.1. Lineage (NCBI taxonomy): Eukaryota > Metazoa > Chordata > Mammalia > Artiodactyla > Bovidae > Bos > Bos grunniens. The sequence goes on along the minus strand of NC_141171.1, from coordinate 98,293,365 downwards.
TTTTCCTATTTGGAACAAGTCTGTTGTTCCATGTCTAGTTCTAACTGTTGCTTCCTGACCTGCATACAAATTTCTCAAGAGACAGATCAGGTGCTCTGGTATTCCCATGTCTTTCAGAATTTTCCAGTTTGTTGTGATCCACACAGTCAAAGGCTTTGGCATAGTCAATAAAGCAGAAATAGATGTTTTTCTGGAACTCTCCTGCTTTTTCCATGATTCAGCAGATGTTGGCAATTTGATCTCTGGTTCCTCTGCCTTTTCTAAAAGCAGCTTGAACATCTGGAAGTTCACGGTTCACATATTGCTGAAGCCTAGCTTGGAGAATTTTGAGAATTACTTTACTAGCATATGAGATGAGTGCAATTGTGCAGTAGTTTAAGCATTCTTTGGCATTGCCTTTCTCTGGGATTGGAATGAAAACTGACCTTTTCCAGTCCTGTGGCCACTGCTGAGTTTTCCATATTTGCTGGCATATTGAGTGCAGCACTTTCACAGCATCATCTTTCAGGATTTGAAAGAGCTCAACTGGAATTCCATCACCTCCACTAGCTTTGTTCGTAGTGATGCTTTCTAAGGCCCACTTGACTTCACATTCCAGGATGTCTGACTCTAGGTCAATGATCACACCATCGTGATTATCTGGGTCCTGAAAATCTTTTTTGTACAGTTCTTCTGTGCATTCTTGCCACCTCTTAGTATCTTCTGCTTCTGCTGGGTCCATACCATTTCTGTCCTTTATCGAGCCTATCTTTGCATGAAATGTTCCCTTAGTATCTCTAATTTTCTTGAAGAGAGCTCTAGTTTTTCCCATTCTGTTGTTTTCCTTTATTTCTTTGCATTGATTGCTGAGGAAGGCTTTCTTATCTCTCCTTGCTATTCTTTGGAACTCTACGTTCAGATGCTAATATCTTTCCTTTTCTCCTTTGCTTTTTGCCTCTCTTCTTTTCAGATATTTGTAAGGCCTCCTCAGACAGCCATTTTGCTCTTTTGCATTTCTTTTCCATGGGGATGGCCTTGATCCCTGTCTCCTGTACAATGTCATGAACCTCCACCCATAGTTCATTGGGCACTCTGTATATCAGATCTAGTCCCTTAAATCTATTTCTCACTTCCACTGTATAATCATAAGGGATTTAATTTAGGTCATACCTGAATGGTCTAGTGGTTTTCCCCACTTTCTTCAGTTTAAGTCTGAATTTGCCAATAAGGAGTTCATGATCTGAGCCACAGTCAGCTCCCAGTCTTGTTTTGCTGACTGTATAGAGCTTCTCCATCTTTGGCTGCAAAGAATATAATCTGATTTCGGTGTAGACCATCTGGTGATGCCCATGTGTAGAGTCTTCTCTTGTGCTGTTGGAAGAGGCTGTTTGCTATGACCAGTGTGTTCTCTTGGCAAAACTCTATTAGCCTTTGCCCTGCTTCATTCCATACTCCAAGGCCAAATTTGCCTGTTACTCCAGGTGTTTCTTGACTTCCTACTTTTGCATTCCAGTCCCCTATAATGAAAAGGACATCTTTTTTGTGTGTTAGTTCTGAAAGGTCTTGTAGGTCTTCATAGAACTGTTCAACTTCAGCTTCTTCAGCGTTACTCCTTGGGGCATAGGCTTGGATTACCGTGATATTGAATGTTTTGCCTTGGAAATGAACAGAGATCATTCTGTCGTTTTTGAGATTGCATCCAAGTACTGCATTTCAGACTCTTTTGTTGACCATGATGGCTACTCCATTTCTTCTAAGGTATTCCTGCCCACAGTAGAAGATATAATGGTCATCTGAGTTAAATTCACCTATTCCAGTCCATTTTAGTTCGCTGATTCCTAGAAGGTCGATGTTCACTCTTGTCATCTCCTGTTTGACCACTTCCAATTTGCCTTGATTCATGGACCTGACATTCCAGATTCCTATGCAATATTGCTCTTTACAGCATTGGACCTTGCTTCTATCACCAGTCACATTCACAACTGGGTATTGTTTTTGCTTTGACTCCATCCCTTCATTCTTTCTGGAGTTATTTCTCCACTGATCTCCAGTAGCTACCAACCCAGTGAGTTCCTCTTTCAGTATCCTATCATTTTGCATTTTCATACTGCTCATGGGGTTCTCAAGGCAAGAATACTGAAGTGGTTTGTCATTCCCTTCTCCAGTGGACCACATTCTGTCAGACCTCTCCACATGACCCATCCATCTTGGGTGGCTCCACAAGGCATGGCTTAGTTTCATTGAGTTAGACAAGGCTGTGGTCCATGTGATCAGATTGCCTAGTTTTCTGTGAGTATGGTTTCAGTGTGTCTGCCCTCTGATGCCCTCTTGCAACACCTACTGTCTTACTTGGGTTCCTCTTACCTTGGACGTGGGGTACCTCTTCATGGCTGCTCCACCAAAGTGCAGCCACTGCTCCTTACCTTGGATGATGGGTATCTCCTCATAGCAGCACCTCCTGACCTTGAACGTGGAGTAGCTCCTCTCGGCCCAACCAAATCTGCGCCTTTGTGGAGTACCTGAGTACCTGAACCTGAGCGGCTTAGACCTGGGAAGTGCATACAGTGCAGGGCCAGCCTCAGACATTTCCCAGCAGAGCAACCTAGAGCCTACACAGTGTAGATGGGGAAAGCACACATGCCGTGAGTGGGGGCAAACCCAGTGTGGCCAAGACACTGTGAGCACATGCCAGTGTTATTTGTTTGCAGTGTTCCTCCCTCCCCACAGCAAGACTGAAAAAGTGAGACTTAAAAAGTGTCTACCACCCCCCTTGTGTCAGGGTGGAAATTAGACACTGAAGAGACCAGCAAACAGAAGAAGCTAAAACAGAGGGAACCACATTGGAAGTGACAGGTGCAATAGACTGAAACCCTGTAGGTAGCATTGACTACATAGGAAGGGGCCTATAGATCTTGAGAAGTATAAGCCAGAACAAGGAACTATCTGAAAATGAACTGACCCCACACTGTCCACAACATCAGAGAAAGTCCTAGACATATTTTTACTATTATATTTTTTAAATTTAAAAAAGTTATTTTTAAGTCCTTTATTACTCCTTTAATTTTCATTTTTATAACCTACTATTACTTTGCAAAAAAAAAAAAAAGACCCTATTTTTTAAAGCAAATTTCCTATATATATATTTTATAATTTTTGTGACTTTGTTTTTTTTCTTTAATATTGTATTTTTGAGAATCCAACCTCTACTCTAGATTTTTAATCTTTGCTTTTTGGTATTTGTTATCAATTTTGTACCTTTAAGAACCCAATCTTCAGTACCCATTTTACTTGGCAGCGAGATTACTGGCTTGACTGCCTTCTCCCCCTTTGGACTCTCCTTTTTCTCCACCAGGTCGCCTCTATCTCCACTCTCCCCCTTTTCTTCTCTACCCAACTCTGAGAATCTCTTTGTGTGTTCTGGGCTGTGGAGAACACTTAGGGAACTGACTACTGGCTGGATCTCGCTCCTTTTGATTCCCCCTTTTATCCTCCTGGCCACCTCTGTCTCCTTCCTCCCTCTTCTCTTCTCTGTCTAACTTCGTGAATATCTCTGAGGCATCCAGAATGTGGAGATTCACATAGGGAAGTCATTACTGGATAGCTTGCTCTCTCCCCTTTTGATTCCCCCTCTTCTCCTTGTGGTCACCACTGTATCCTTCCTCCCTCTTCTCTGTGTAACTCCGTGAACATCTCTGAGGCATCCAGACTGTGGAGAGCACATAGGGAAGTGATTACTGGCTAGCTGGTTCTCTCCCCTTTTGATTCCCCCTCTTCTCCTCCTGGTCTCCTCTACCTCCCTCCTCCCTCTTCTCTCCTCTGTGTAACTCCGTGAACATCTCTGAGGCATCCAGACTGTGGAGAGCACATAGGGAAGTGATTACTGGCTAGCTGGCTCTCTCCCCTTTTGATTCCCCCTCTTCTCCTCCTGGTCTCCTCTACCTCCCTCCTCCCTCTTCTCTCCTCTGTGTAACTCCGTGAACATCTCTGAGGGATCCAGACTGTGGAGAGCACATAGGGAAGTCATTACTGGCTAGCTTGCTCTCTCCCCTTTTGATTTCCCCTCTTCTCCTCCTGGTCACCTCTATCTCCCTCCTCCCTCTTTTCTTCTCCATGTAACTCTGTGAACCTCTCTGGGTGTCCCTCACTGTGGAAAAACTTCATCTTTAACTTAGATGTTTTATCATCAGTGCTGTATAGACAGAGAACTCTTGAGGCTACTGTAAGAATAAGACTGAAAACAAGAGGCAGGAGGCTTAAGTCCAAATCATGAGAACATCAGAGAACTCCTGACTCCAGGGAACATTAATCGATAGGAGCTGATCAAATATCTACACTGAAACCAAGCACCACCCAAGGGCCAACAAGTTCCGGAGTGAGACATACCACACAAATTCTCCAGCAACACAGGAACATAGCACCTGAGCTTCAATATACAGGCTGCCCAAAGTCACTCCAAACCCATTGACATATCATAACTCATTACTGGACACTTCATTGCACTCCAGAGAGAAGAAATCCAGTTCTACCCACCAGAACATCGACACAAGCTTCCCTAACCAGGAAACCTTGACAAGCCACCCATCCAAACCAACCCACAGTGAGGAACCTCCACAATAAAGAGAACTCCACAAACTTCCAGAATACAGAAAGACCACCAGAAACACAGCAATATAAACAACATGAAAAGGCAGAGAAATACTCAGCAGATAAAAGAACAGGATAAATGCCCACCAAACCAAACAAAAGAGGAAGAGATAGGGAATCTACCAGATAAAGAATTCTGAATAATGATAGTGAAAATTATCCAAAATCTTGAAAACAAAATGGAGTTACAGATAAATAGTCTGGACACAAGGATTGAGAAGATGCAAGAAAGATTTAACAAGGACGTAGAAGAAATAAAAAAGAGCTGATATATAATGAATAATGTAATAAATGAGATCAAAAACACTCTGGAGGGAACCAACAGTAGAATAAGGGAGGTAGAGATAAGATAAGTGAGGTAGAAGATAGAATGGTAGAAATAAATGAAACAGAGAGGAAAAAAGAAAAATGAATTAAAAGAAATGAGGACAATCTCAGAGACCTCAGGGACAATGTTAAATGCCCCAACATTCGAATCATGGGAGTCCCAGAAGAAGAAGACAAAAACAAAGACCCTGAGAAAATACTTGAGGAAACAATAGTTGAAAACTTCCCTAAAATGGGGAATGAAATTATCACTCAAGTCCAAGAAACCCAGAGAGTCCCAAACAGGAAAACCCAGGGCAAAACACCCCAAGACACACGTTAATCAAATTAACAAAGATCAAACACAAAGAACAAATATTAAAAGCACCAAAGGAAAAACAACAAATAACACACAAGGGGATTCTCATAAGGATAACAGTTGATCTTTCAATAGAAACTCTTCAAGCCAGAAGGGAATGACAGGACATACTTAAAGTGATGAAAGAAAATAACCTACAGCCCAGATTACTGTACCCAGCAAGGATCTCATTCAAATATGAAGGAGAAATCAAAAGCTTTACAGACAAGCAAAAGTTGAGAGAATTCAGCACTACCAAACCAGCTCTCCAACAAATGCTAAAGGATCTTCTCTAGACAGGAAACACAGAAAGGGTGTATAAACTCAAACCCAAAACAATAAAGTAAATAGCAAAAGGATCATCAGTTCAGTTCAGTCACTCAGTCGTGTCCAACTCTGCAACCCCGTGAATCGCAACACGCCAGGCTTCCCTGTCCATCACCAACTCCCGAAGTTCACTCAGACTCATGTCCATCGAGTCAGTGATGCCATCCAGCCATCTCATACTCTGTTGTCCCCTTCTCCTCCTGCCTCCAATCCCTCCCAGCATCAGGGTCTTTTCCAATGAGTCAACTCTTCACATGAGGTGGCCAAAGTACTGGAGTTTCAGCCTCAGCATCATTCCTTCCAAAGAACACCCAGGACTGATCTCCTTTAGAATGGACTGATTGGATCTCCTTGCAGTCCAAGGGACTCTCAAGAGTCTTCTCCAACACCACAGTTCAAAAGCATCAATTCTTCGGCACTCAGCTTTCTTCACAGTCCAACTCTCACATCCATACATGACCACAGGAAAAACCATAGCCTTGACTAGACAGACCTTTGTTGGCAAAGTAATGTCTCTGCTTTTGAATATGCTGTCTAGGTTGGATATAACTTTTCTTCCCAGGAGTAAGCGTCTTTTAATTTCATGGCTGCAGTCACCATCTGCAGTGATTTTGGAGCCCAAAAAAATAAAGTCTGACATTGTTTCCACTGTTTCTCCATCTATTTCCCATGAAGTGATGGGACCAGATGCCATGATCTTCGTTTTCTGAACGTTGAGCTTTAAGCCAACTTTTTCACTCTCCACTTTCACTTTCATCAAGAGGCTTTTGAGTTCCTCTTCACTTTCTGCCATAAGGGTGGTGTCATCTGCATATCTGAGGTTATTGATATTTCTCCCGGCAATCTTGATTCCAGCTTGTGTTTCTTTCGGTCCAGCGTTTCTCATGATGTACTCTGCATACAAGTTAAATAAGCAGGGTGACAATATACAGCCTTGACGTACTCCTTTTCCTATTTGGAACCAGTCTGTTGTTCCATGTCCAGTTCTAATTGTAACTTCCTGACCTGCATACAGATTTCTCAAGAGGCAGGTCAGGTGGTCTGGTATTCCCATCTCTTTCAGAATTTCCCACAGTTTATTGTGATCCACACAGTCAAAGGCTTTGACATAGTCAATAAAGCAGAAATAGATGTTTTTCTGGAACTCTCTTGCTTTTTCCATGATTCAGCAGAAGTTAGCAATTTGATCTCTGGTTCCTCTGCCTTTTCTCAAACCAGCTTGAACATCTGGAAGTTCATGGTTCATGTATTGCTGAAGCCTGGCTTGGAGAATTTTGAGCATTACTTTACTAGCATGTGAGATGAGTGCAATTGTGTGGTAGTTTGAACATTCTTTGGCATTGCCTTTCTTTGGGATCAGGATGAAAACTGACCTTTTCCAGTCCTGTGGCTATTGCTGAGTTTTCCATATTTGCTGGCATATTGAGTGCAGCACTTTCACAGCATCATCTTTCAGGATTTGAAATGGCTCAACTGGAATTCCATCACCTCCACTAGCTTTGTTTGTAGTGATACTTTCTAAGGCCCACTTGACTTCACATTCCAGGATGTCTGGCTCTAGGTCAGTGATCACATCATACTTATCAATAATTACCTTAAATGTAAATGGGTTGAATGCCCAATCAAAAAACAAGGACTGGCTGAATGGATACAAAAACAAGACCCCTATATATGTTGTCTACAAGAGACCCACCTCAAAACAGGGGACACATACAGACTGAAAGTGAAGGGATGGAAAAAAGATATTCCACGCAAATAGAGACCAAAAGAAAGCAGGAGTAGCAATACTCATATCAGTTAAAATAGACTTTAAAACAAAGGCTGTGAAAAGAGACAAAGAAGGACACTACATAATGATCAAAGGCTCAATCCAAGAAGAAGATATAACAATTATAAATATATATGCACCCAACGTAGGAGCACCACAATATGTAAGACAAATGCTAACAAGTAACAAAGGGGAAATTAACAATAACACAATAATAGTGGGAGACTTTAATACCCTACTCACACCTATGGATAGATCCACTAAACAGAAAATTAACAAGGAAATGCAAACTTTAATTGATACAATAGACCAGTTAAACCTAATTGATATCTATAGGACATATCACCCCCCCAAAAAATGAATTTCACCTTTTTCTCAAGCACACATGGAACCTTCTCCAGGATAGATCACATCCTGGGCCATAAAGCTAGCCTTGGTAAATTCAAAAAAAAATAGAAATCATTCCAAGCATCTTTTCTGACCACAATGCAGTAAGATTAGATCTCAATTACAGGAGAAAAACTATTAAAAATCCCAACATATGGAGGCTGAACAACACGCTGCTGAATAACCAACAAATCACAAAAGAAATCAAAATATGCATAGAAATGAATGAAAATGAAAACACAACAACCCAAAACCTGTGGGACACTGTAAAAGCAGTGGTAAGGGGAAGGTTTATAGCAATACAGGCACACATCAAGAAAAAAGAAAAAAGTCAAATAAATAACCTAACTCTACACCTAAGCAACTAGAAAAGGAAGAAATGAAGAACCCCAGGGTTAGTAGAAGGAAAGAAATCTTAAAAATTAGGGCAGAAATAAATGCAAAAGAAACAAAAGAGACCATAGCAAAATTCAACAAAGCCAAAAGCTGGTTCTTTGAGAGGATAAATAAAATTAACAAACCATTAGTCAGACTCATCAAGAAACAAAGGGAGAAAAATCAAATCAATAAAATTAAAAATGAAAATGGAGAGATCACAACAGACAACACAGAAATACAAAGGATCATAAGAGACTACTATTAGCAACTATATGCCAATAAAATGGACAACTTGGAAGAAATGGACAAATTCTTAGAATAGTACAACTTTCCAAAACTGAACCAGGAAGAAATAGAAAATCTTAACAAATTTATCACAAGCATGGAAATTGAAATTGTATTCAGAAATCTTCCAGCAAACAAAAGCCCAGGACCAGACGTCTTCACAGCTGAATTCTACCAAAAATTTAGAGAAGAGCTAACACGTATCCTACTCAAACTCTTCCAGAAAATTGCAGAGGAAGGTAAACTTCCAAACTCATTCTATGAGGCCACCATCACCCTAATACCAAAACCTGACAAAGATGCCACAAAAAAAGAAAACTACAGGCCAATATCACTGAAGAACATAGATGTAAAAATCCTTAACAAAATTCTAGCAAACAGAATCCAACAACACATTAAAAATATCATACATCATGACCAAGTGGGCTTTATCCCAGGGATGCAAGGATTCTTCAATATCCGCAAATCAATCAATGTAATATACCACATTAACAAATTGAAAAATAAAAACCCTATGATTATCTCAATAGATGCAGAGAAAGACTAACAAAATTCAACATTCATTTATGATTAAAAAAAAAAAAACCCTCCAGAAAGCAGGAATAGAAGGAACATACCTCAACATAATAAAAGCTATATATGACAAACCCACAGCAAACATTATCCTCAATGGTGAAAAATTGAAAGCATTTCCCTTAAAGTCAGGAACAAGACAAGGGTGCCCACTCTCACCACTACTATTCAACACAATTTTGGAAGTTTTGGCCACAGCAATCAGAGCAGAAAAAGAAATAAAAGGAATCCAAATTGGAAAAGAAGAAGTAAAACTCTCACTGTTTGCAGATGACATGATCCTCTACATAGAAAACCCTAAAGACTCCATCAGAAAATTACTAGAGCTAATCAGTGAATATAGTAAAGTTGCAGGATATAAAATCAACACACAGAAATCCGTTGCATTCCTATACACTAACAATGAGTAAATAGAGAAATTATGGAAACAATTCCATTCACCATTGCAATGAAAAGAATAAAATACTGAGGAATATATCTACCTAAAGAAACAAAAGACCTATATATAGAAAACTATAAAATGCTGGTGAAAGAGATCAAAGAGGACACTAATAGATGGAGAAATATACCATTTTCATGGATCGGAAGAATCAATATAGTGAAAATGAGTATACTACCCAAAGCAATCTATAGATTCAATGCAATCCCTATCAAGCTACTAACGGTATTTTTCACAGAGCTAGAACAAATAATTTCACAACTTTTATGGAAATACAAAAAACCTCAAATAGCCAAAGCTATCTTGAGAAAGAAGAATGGAACTGGAGGAATCAATCTGCCTGACTCCAGTCTCTACTACAAAGCCACAGTCATCAAGACAGTATGGTATTGGCACAAAGACAGAAATATAGATCAATGGAACAAAATAGAAAGCCCAGAGATAAATCCATGCATGTATGGACACCTTATCTTTGACAAAGGAGGCAAGAACATACAATGGAGAAAAGACAATCTTTTTAACAAGTGGTGCTGGGAAAACTGGTCAACCACTTGCAAAAGAATGAAACTAGACCACTTTCTAACACCATACATAAAAATAAACTCAAAATGGATTAAAGATCTCAACGTAAGACCAGAAACTATGAAACTCCTAGAGGAGAACATAGGCAAAACACTCTCTGACATAAATCACATCAGGATCCTCTATGACCCACCTCCCAGCATATGGGAAATAAAAGCAAAAATAAACAAATGGGACCTAATTAAACTTAAAAGCTTCTGCACAACAAAGGAAACTATAAGCAAGGTGAAAAGACAGCCTTCAGAATGGGAGAAAATAATAGCAAATGAAGCAACTGACAAAGAATTAATCTCAAAAATATACAAGCAACTCCTGCAGCTCAATTCCAGAAAAATAAACGACTTAATCAAAAAATGGGCCAAAGAATTAAACAGACATTTCTCCAGAGAAGACATACAGATGGCTAACAAACAAATGAAAAGATGCTCAACATCACTCATTAGCAGAGAAATGCAAATCAAAACCACAATGAGGTACCATTTACGCCAATAAGAATGGCTGCTATCCAAAAGTCTACAAGCAATAAATGCTGGAGAAGGTGTGCAGAAAAGGGAATCCTCTTATACTGTTGGTGGGAATGTAAACTAGTACAGCCACTATGGAGAACAATGTGGAGATTCCTTAAAAAACTAGAAATAGAACTGCCATACAACCCAGAAATCCCATTGCTGGGCATACACACCAAGAAAACCAGAATTGAAAGAGACATGTGTACCCCAATATTCATCATAGCACTGTTTATAATAGCCAGGACATGGAAGCACCCTAGATACCCATCAGCAGACGAATGGATAAGAAAGCCATGGTACATATACACGATGGAGTATTACTCAGCCATTAAAAAGATTACATTTGAATCAGTTCTAATGAGGTGGATAAAACTGGAGCCTATTATACAGAGTGAAGTAAACCAGAAAGAAAAACACCAATACAGTATAATAACACATATACATGGAATTTAGAAAGATGGTAATGATAACCCTGTATGCGAGACAACAAAAGAGACACAGATGTATAGAACAGTCTTTTGGACTCTGTGGGAGAGGGCAAGTGTGGGATGATTTGGGGGAATGGCATTTAAACATATATTATCATATGTGAAATGAATCGGCAGTCCAGGTTCGATGCATGATACAGGATGCTCGGGGCTGGTGCGCTGGGATGACCCAGAGGGATGGAATGGGGAGGGTGGTAGGAGGGGGTTCAGGATGGGGAACGCATGTACACCCGTTGAAGATTCACATCAATGTATGGCAAAACCAATACAATATTGTAAAGTAACTAGCCTCCAATTAAAATAAATAAATTTATATTTTTAAAAAAGTATCTAATTTCCTGCCCCTGAAGATCCTTCTGCAGATTTTAGTGGCAGAAGGGAGAAGAGGAACCACATAGACTAGTCAGTAATGCTCTGTCCCTTTGGCAGGTATATTTCTATTGACATTCTGCTTGACACTTCAGTCTCCTCTAGATTTAGTGAGTGTACATGATTAAATATGTCTACGTGATTAGGAAAAATTGTGTTTCTGAATTTTTAGATACGTCAACACAGGAGATACAACCTAAGGCATGATAGATATTGGGACACTTTCTTCAAGTGGTGCATTCATTGTACTGTCACATGTTTCTGAACTGACCTTAAAGTTTAGTAATAATATGAATAAGAAATGGATTGCTGTTGTTTAACAGTCACCCAGTAGTGTCCAACTCTATGCAACCCCATAAACTATAGCCCACCAGGCTCCTCTGCCCATGGGGATTCTCCAAGTAAGAATACTGGAGTGGGTTGCCATTTCCATCTTCAGGGGATCTTCCCGACCAGGGATGGAACCCAGGTCTCCCACATTGCAGATAGACTCTTTACTCTGAGCCACCAGGGAAGCTCACCATCTCCCGAAGTTTGCCCAAATACATGTCCAGTGCATTAGTGATGCCATCCACCCATCTCATCCTCCAATGCCCTCTTCTCCTTCTGCCCTCAATCTTTCCCAGCATTAGGAACTTTTCTAATGAATTAGCTGTTCGTATGAGATGACCAAAATACTGGAGTTTTGGCTTCAGTACCAGTCCTTAAATGAGTATTCAGGGTTGATTTCCCTTAAGATAGACTGGTTTGATCTCTCAAGAGTCTTCTCCAGCACCAATTCAAAGGTATCAATTCTTCGGTGCTCCATCTTCTTTATGATCCAGCTGTCACAACCATCTGCCTGTAATACGGGAGACCCAGCTCAATACCTGGGTCAGGAAGGTCCCCTGGAGAAGGAAATGGTAACCCATTCCAGTATTCTTGCCTGGAAAATCCCATGGATGGAGGAGCCTGGCAGGCTACAGTCCATGGGTCACAAAGAGTCGGACACGACTGAGTGACTTCACTTTTCTTTCCTTCTTTCACTTTCTCACAACCATACATGACCACTAGGAAGACCATAGCCTTGACTATACAGACATTTGTTGGCAGAGTAATGTCTCTGCTTTTCAACACACTGTCTAGGTTTGTCATAGCTTTCCTGCCAAGGAGCAAATGTCTTGTGATTTCATGGCTGCAGTCACAATACGCAGTGATTTTAGAGTCCAAGAAGAGGAAATCTGTCATTACTTCCACCTTTTCCCCCTCTATTTGCCATGAAGTGATAGGGTTGAATGCCATGATCTTACTTTTTTAATATTTAGTTTTAAACCAGATCTTTAATATTTAGTTTTAAACCTCCTTCACTTTCATCAAGAGGCCCTTTAGTACCTCTTTGCTTTCTGCCATTAGAGTAGTATCATCCACATATCTGAGGTTGTTGATGTTTCTCTCACCTATCTTTATTCCAGCTTGTGACTCATCCAGCCCAGCCTTTCTCATAATGTGCTCAGTATATAGATTAAACAAACAGGGTGACAGCGGACAGCCCTGTCATACTCCTTTCTCAATCTTGAACAAATCAATTGCCTCATACAGGGTTCTAACTGATGCTTCTTGACCCACATACAGGTTTCTCAGGAGACAAGTAAGATACTCTAGTATTGCCATCTCTTTAAGAGCTTTTCACAGTTTATTACAATCCACATGGTCAAAGGCTTTGGCATAGCTGATGAAACAGAGGTAGATGTTTTTTCTGGAATTCCCTGGCTTTCTCTATGGTCCAGAGAACGTTGGCAATTTGATCTCTGGTTCCTCTTCCTTTTCTAAATACAACTTGGACATCTGGAAGTTCTTGGTTTGCATAATACTGAAGCCTAGCACACAAGATTTTTAAGCATGACCTTCTAGCATGGGAGATGAGTGCAATTGTCCTATGGTTTGAGCATTCTTTAGTACATACTACCCTTCTTGGAAACTGGGATGAGGATTGACCTTTTCCAGTCCTGTGGCCACTGCTGGGTCTTCCAGATTTGCTGACATATTGAATGCCACACCTTGATGGCATTATCCTTTAGGTTTTTGAACAGTTCTACTGGAATTCCATCGCATCCACTGGCTTTATTAACAGCAGTGCTTCCTAAGACCCACTTGACTTCTCTCTCCAAAATGTCTGGTTCTGGGTGGCTGATCACAGCACTGTAGTAATGTGGTTCACTTAGATCTTTTTTGAATAGTTCTTCCATGTATTCTTTACATTGTTTCTTGATCTCTTCAGGATCTACTAGATCTCTATCGTTACTGTCTTATTACTGTGCCCATTTTTGGTGCAAAATGTTCCCTTGATATCTCCAGTTTTTCTGAAGAGATCTCTAGTCTTTCCCCTTCTGTTGTTTTCTTCTAGTTTTATACACTGTTCATTGAAAAAGGCCTTCTTGTCTCTCCATCCTGTTCTTTGGAAATCTGCATTTAATTGGATATAACTTTCCCATTCTCCCTTGCTTTTTGCTTCTATTCTTTCCTTAGCTATGTGGAAGGTCTCCTCAGATAACCATTTTGCATTCTTGCTTTTCTTTTTCTTTGGGATAGTTTTGTTCACTGCCTCCTGTACAATATTATAGATCTCTGTCCATATTTCTTCAGGCACATTGTTTCCAAGTTCTAATCCCTTGAATCTATTCATTACCCACACTGTATATTCATAGGGGAATTGACTTAAGTCATATCTGTCTGGCTTAGTGGCCAGTTACCTTTAGTTTAAGCCTGAATTTTAAGCAGTGAACTTACAGATGTTCAAGCTGGATTTAGAAAAGGCAGAGAAAGCAGAGATCAAATTGCCAACATGCTCTGGATCATCGAAAAAGCAAGACAGTTCCAGAAAAACATATACTTCTGCTTTCTTGACTATGCCAAAGCCTCTGACTATGTGGACCACAACAAACTCTGGAAAATTCTTAAAGAGATGGGAATACCAGACCACCTGACCCGCCTCTTGAGAAATCTACATGCAGGTAAAGAAGCAACAGTTAGAACTGGACATGGAACAACAGACTGTTTCCAAATAGGGAAAGGAATAAGTCAAGGCTGCATATTGTCACCCTGATTATTTAACTTATATGCAGAGTACATCAAGCTGGAATCAAGATTTCCAGGAGAAATATCAATAACCTCCGATATGTAGATGATACCACTCTTATGGCAGAAAGCAAAGAAGAACTAGAGTCTCTTGATGAAAGTGAAAAGGGAGAGTGAAAAAGTTGGCTTAAAGCTTAACATTCAGAAAACTAAGATCATGGCATCTGGTCCCATCATTTTATGGCAAATAGATGGGGAAACAGTGGAAATAGTGACTTTATTTTTGGGGGATCCAAAATCACTGCAGATCGTGACTGCAACCATGAAATTAAGAGATACTTGCTCCTTGGGAAAAAAAGCTATGATCAATTCAGACTGCATATTAAAAAGCAGAGACATAACTTTGCCAACAAAGGTCCATCTAGTCAAAGCTATGGTTTTTCCAATAGTCACATATGGATGTAAGAGTTGGACCATAAAGAAAGCTGAGTGCCAAAGAATTGATGCTTTTGAACTGTGGTGTTGGAGAAGACTCTTGAGAGTCCCTTGGACTGCAAGGAGATCAAGCCAGTCAATCCAAAAGGAAATCAGTCTTGAATATTCATTGGAAGGACTGATGCTGAAGCTGAAGCTCCAAGACTTTGGCCACCTGATCTGAAGAACTGACTCACTGTAAAGACCCCGATGCTGGAAAATATTGAAGGCAGGAAGAGAAGGGATGACAGAGGATGAAATAGTTGGATGTCATCACTAACTTGATGGACATGAGTTTGAGCAAGCTCCAGGAGTTGGTGATGGACAGGGAGGCCTGGAGTGCTGCAGTCCATGGCGTTGCAAATAGTCAGACATGACTGAGCAATTAAACCACAACAATAAACTGACTTTTTTCTGTCAAGTAAACTATCTTCAGCTGAGGCTACTATTTTTATTGCTCCAGATGATAGCTCCCTCTGGGAAGGTGGAAGAAATGTTAACTCATTTCTTCGCCTCTAAAGTTTGGAAGTAATTTACTGAGCAGATATCTGTCTCAAAAAAAATTTAATTATAACTAATTAAAATTTTCAAGATATGATTTTCTACCCAATGTGTTAGATCTTTTTTTTTTTTTTTTTTTTAATATTGGCCATATGAATTGTTTCTGAAGCCACCTACAAGAGAGTTCCATGATTGATTTGGATCCTGAGGAGAATGTTAGTGATGGCAGAATGGGAAGGAGCAGGATACAGCATTAGATATTTGTGAGAACCCATTTAGCATCAAATAAGTACTATAAATGAAATAACTGAAACACAGCAGAGATCATGGAACATCATGGGAATACTCTATCAGGACATGAATCAAGTAATTCCTACAAGGCATATAATGCATAGAGTAAAAGCAGTGATTACTACATCTTCTACTTTGCCAATAAAGGAGATCCAACCAGTCTATTCTGAAGGAGATCAGCCCTGGGATATCTTTGGAAGGAATGATGCTAAAGCTGAAACTCCAGTACTTTGGCCACCTCATGCGAAGAGTTGACTTCTTGGAAAAGACTCTGATGCTGGGAGGGATTGGGGGCAGGAGGAAAAGGGGAAGACAGAGGATGAGATGGCTGGATGGCATCACTGACTCGGTGGACGTGAGTGTGGGTGAACTCCGGGAATTGGTGATGGACAGGGAGGCCTGGCATGCTGTGATCCATGGGGTCGCAAAGAGTCGGACACGACTGAGTGACTGAATCGAACCGAACCGAACCGAACTACATCTTCAGACACTAAGGGAACTTTGATGACAACAGGAAACAAATAGGAAATGCAATACTCCATAATAATTGTTCCCAAAAGCCACTTTGGCACAAGCACAATGGGAATTATTTTTTAAAATTAACAGACACTAGAAAGCAGTCACTTTGTGCAGGGTCAGTTAGAGTTCTGAAGACAGATATCTGCTCAATAAATTACTTCCAAACTTTGGAGGCCAAGAAATGAGTTAACATTTCTTCCACCTTTTCAGAGGGAGCTGTCATCTAAAATAAAAAATAGCTGAAGATAGTCTACCTGATAGAAGAAAGTCAGCTAAGAACTGTGAAATAAATGATAGAATTACAGCTGTAAGTACTTTGCAAGCCCTAATGAGATTACTGATTCCATCAAGTCTTATCAACTGGTGCTAAAAGGATTAGGCAAATAGCTGTTGGTAACCAGGCCATTCAGTGAGTTCTAGTCTAAAATGAAAATTTGATCACAAGCTTGTGAAGAAACATACCTTTACAATGGAAGGATCGGTCTTTCAAATCTCTCAACCCTATGGCCAAATTTTATCACCATTGGTGGGATTACCAGACATTTGTGACTCCCAGTGTCATGCAACACAACCTATTTTTTGGCAAGAATGTTTAAACTTAAACTTTATAAAGCCTTTACTTTTGACTTCTAGATTAGAGATTATTGTAGGTGAAGGAACAAGTAAAACACCACCTCAGGAAAGGAATCAAACAATATAAGACATCCTAAAAGACAATTGGGAAAATTTCCACAAGTCAGAATGTCATTGCAAAAAGTCCTGTGGAAAAACCAGAGAGACTCAAGGAGTTTAACAAAACATGTTTGGATTGAATCTTGTTTCAAATAGACCACTTATAAGCAGACAATAGATATGAACTGACTATTAGATGACATTAATAAATCATTAATTTTGTTATGTGTGATAATGTCATTTTTGGCTATGTAAGATGTTTCTCTTTTTAAAAAACTATATTGGAGTGTTAGGATGGAAGGTTACATTTACTTAACTTAAAGTACATTACCATAGACAGTGCGATATATATATGAATATATTAGACCTAATCTACAAATTAAAAGCAGAATACATAAACCAGAGACAGTTAGCATTTTGACAACTATTCAAAAGCCCTTCAAAAGTACCTCCTTCTAGCTTCAACTATCTTTGTCTCTAGCTACCAAAGTATTTATTCATTGACATAATGGATTTTAGAAATTATCTAGTATTAGTGAGATGACTCAGAGAAGGCAATGGCACCCCACTCCAGCACTCTTGCCTGGAAAATCCCATGGACGGAGAAGCATGGTGGGCTGCAGTCCATGGGGTCGAGAAGAGTCGGACATGACTAAGCGACTTCCCTTTCACTTTTCACTTTCCTGCATTGGAGAAGGAAATGGCAACCCAGTCCAGTGTTCTTGCCTGGAGAATCCCAGGGACGGGGGAGCCTGGTGGGCTGCCATCTATGGGGTCGCACAGAGTCGGACACGACTGAAGCAACTTAGCAGCAGCAGCAGCAGCAGCAGTAGCAGTGAGATGACTGTGTTCAATGTACATGTATTGGCTGGAAATATTTTGCTGGAAATATTGATGGTGGATTCTGATGCTCTAATATTATTCCATCTGCCTTGAGTAAACCTTCCACACAAGTTGCTTGTCAGAGGCCCGGAAAGGGAGCTAGACTTCACTGGGAATACTGAGGAGTGGGATGACTGTGTTGATGTTTTCATGCTGATAGATGCTTGCTGACTTCAAAATTCAGTCTCAATGTTTCTTGATTTCTCACCTTGTAAAATGTGTCACCTCATATCTAGGTTGAGGAAAAATACACCCATGGTCTTCACTGCTACCTAACAGTTAGAAGGTATTAACTACCTAACTACCCAAGGAACTTAATTTTGAAGGAGCAATGTAGCTTCTGTTAGCTGGACATAGGGTGTAAAGGACAATGATCAAGAGAAATTTCAGGTGCTCAACTCTATAAACACCAGGCTGAGTGCAAAAGTAGTGGTCGACCGGAGAGGGTTGTTCTCAAGGAGCTTACATTGTGAAAGTGAAAGTCACTCAGTTGTGTCCAACTCTCTGACCCATGGACTACACAGTCCATGGAATTCTCCAGGCCAGAATACTGGAGTAGGTAGCCTTTCCCTTCTCCAGAGGATCTTCCCAACCCAGGGATCGAACCTAGGTCTCCTGCATCGCAGGTGGATTCTTAACCAGCTGAGCCACCAGGGAAGCTTACATTATGTAGAGACAAAACTTGAGTCCATAAAACTAGCTTTTGTCTAACTTCAGTTAAAGGAATTTTCATAAAATGGCTCATTATTTTTTCATTTAGTCTTTTTATATATATAAAAGTAACATCTGGGTATCTATTTTCAAATCAAAATTTAGTGCTTAGTTTAACTTCAACTAGGTCAATTACCAATTCCTTGCCTTTTTATTTTTCCCACAAAGCAAGCATATCACATTTTCTGAAATAGATTCTGTTTATTTTTTTAACATCAAATTATATTTATGCTAGTTTTTTGAAGTTAGTCATAAAACATATTTAACCTATAATTCCCACCAAAGTGAAGAAACAAAGGATGTTTTACAGGACTCCAGGTTCTAACTAATTGAAGTTGAAGTGAAGTCACTCAGTCCTGTCCGACTCTTTGCAACCCCATGAACTATACCTGTCAGGCTCCTCTGTCCATGGGATTTTCCAGGCAAGAATACTGGAATGGGTTGCCATTTCCTTATCCATGGGATCTTCCCAACCCAGGTCTCCTGCATTGCAGCCAGACTCCTTACTGGCTGAGCCACGAGGGAAGTCTAACTAATTAATTGAACATAAATCAATGCTTGCCATTTATATGCTAGTTCTCAATAAGGCCAAGAAAAATTTCTCAGGTCTTTGATTCAAAAAGCACTCCTGTTACTGACTCTTGCCAAGATAACTCTTAGCTTTGTGAAAGCATAGAAGGAAAAAGAAGCTGCTTACTATTAGATAACTTAGGACTTGACACCTGCAGAGTAAGCAACACAGTTTTATAAATCAAAGGCCAGATGTTAAACCTTTCTGGTCGACTGATGACTTGATTTAAGATTCCCTAGTCACAATTTGCTAGAGCATTACACATTTCAGTGTTAATTTTCTAGTATTAATCTTTTGTGCTTGAAGTGGTTTATACAACTAAACAATGTATATTTTAAGCAGATTAATGTGATATTCAAATACAGATTTTTGGGGCCCTATTTTATGTAATAGCTCTACTCCTGAAAAAAATGTCCCCAAATCAGGTATTCATGGAGTTTATATTTTAATTTTACCAGGAATTCTTAGTTAAAATAATAGCTTCAGAGGACTTGCCTAGTAGTCCAGTGATTAAGAATCCACCTTGCAATGCAGGCAATGAAGTTTCAATTCCTGGTTGGGGAACTAAGATCTCACATACCACAGAGCAATTAAGCCTGTGTACCACAACTAGAGAGTCCATGAACCACAACTAAGCCCCACTGAAGCTAAATAAATAGATAAACATTTTTTAATAAAAAAAAATAGCATCAAAATACACAATGGGAAAAAAATTATGCTACAAGAAAATTTATGACTAAATTATAAATGATTTTAGAGATTAACTTTATTTGAATATATTTCAAGTGCCCCAAGCGTGCTCAGTAGCGTCGGTTGTGTTCACCTCTTTGCAGTCTTATGGACTGAATAAGATTCTCCAGGCAAGAATGCTGAGGTGGGTTGCCTTGCCCTCCTCCAGGGGATCTTTCTGACCCAGGGATCAAACCCGGGTCTCCTGCATTGGCAGGTGGATTCTTTACCACTGAGCCACTGGGGAAGGCCTCAAGTGGCCGTGAAATTTCTAATTAAGGTAACAGATAGCTTTTAAGGTTCATTATTCCAGCCAAAATGCAGGAATTTAAATTAATTTATATTTTTTACATTTAGGCTTATGAGTCAGTTACAAATGAACAATTGTTTATTTCTTCTTATGACATATACAGTCAGAGTTGATAAGGCCAGCTAAAGGAAGGCTGACATATTTCCTCCATGCTAATAACATTGCCGTTCTTGTTGATTCCACCAGTGAAGGTTGAAGCTTTAAGATACAATCATGTCCTTGAGCTTTTCTCTCCAGAGCTAAGAAGCGGCAGGTGTGGCTCACAGGCCATTCAGTTACTTCTATTTTATTAAAAGGTCTTTTATCCCCCCAAAGAGTAAATCTTAATTACTAACATTTGCAGAAATATTTAAGGAAAATTAATAAACTTCATGAAGTACTATTTCAAGAAATACAGAAAAGTCTTCTAAGATCACCAGCTTGAGGGTAGATAAAAACTATTCAACTTGAATCTTTTTAGACTCTTCCTTTTTCCTATTTTAATCAATTTAGCAAAAGGAAGCAGGAAACTGCTTCCTTTTGGCAGTTGATGATGTTAACTGCACTGTTGACTAAATTGCCCTGAGGAAGAACAGTTAAGATATATATAGCATTATATATCTAACTGGTTTATAATCTTCAAGAACCCCAAGATCTCACTTGAGTAAAAAGTTCTCCCAGGAGGACATTTCTCTCTCCTGACTGAGCCCTGCCTGGTACAAATGTCAAAGAATTTGTGTTTTGAATAAGTTTTATTTTTTTAATATAAATTTATTTATTTTAATTGCAGGCTAATTACTTTACAATATTGTGTTGGTTTTGCCATACATCGACATGAATCCACCACGGGTGTACACATGTTCCTCATCCTGAACCCCCACCCACCTCCCTCCCCATACCATCCCTCTGGGTCATCCCAGTGCACCAGCCTCGAGCATCCTGTATCAGGCATCAAAGCTGGACTGGCGATTC
Source organism: Bos grunniens (assembly GCF_055505025.1). Classification (NCBI taxonomy): domain Eukaryota; kingdom Metazoa; phylum Chordata; class Mammalia; order Artiodactyla; family Bovidae; genus Bos; species Bos grunniens. Next base: position 98,272,308 of record NC_141171.1, on the reverse strand, counting down.
GTTTCACATATGATATTATACACGTTTCAATGCCGTTCTCCCAAATCATCCCACCCTCGCCCTCTCCCACAGTGAATAGGTTTTAAACACAACTTTCCTTTTTTTATACTTAATAATTATTTTTGACAATGGTTACATGTTTATTGTGTTCCTGAGCCCTTTTCTCTGAAGAATTTTATCTTTGTGTAGAACAGTCAAGCCTTAAAGGGTCCAAATATTTCACTTACTTTTGGGGTGCATTTGTATTTTTTTTTTTGGCCATGCAGCATGTAGGATCTTAGTTTCCCAGCTAGGGACTGAACCTGCACCCCTTGCCTTGGAAACGCAGAGTCTCAACACTGGATCACCGGGGAAGTTGGGGTGCACTTGTGTATATTTGTGTGTGTGCACATACGCACACTATATTCAAAGTAGATTGGAGAAGACAGTGCTTATTTACTCTTTTTATCCTATTTCTAATCATAAAATTCACTTATTTCTCAGGAAAGCAGATTAAAAAACATCCATTATTCCATCATCCAAAGATAATAGTAATAAAATTGCACTGAATATCTCCCCAATATATTTTACATATATGTATACATTTTTTAAAATGTCTCAGCAGGGGCCACAGGACTGGAAAAGGTCACTTTTCATTCCAATCCCAAAGAAAGGCAATGCCAAAGAATGCTCAAACTACCAAACAATTACACTTATCTTGCACACTAACAAAGTAATGCTCAAAATTCTCCAAGCCAGACTTCAACAGTACATGAACTGAGAAATTACAGGTATTCAAACTGGATTTAGAAAAGGCAGAGGAAGCAGAGATCAAATTGCCAACATCTGCTGGATCATGGAAAAAGCAAGAGAGTTCCAGGAAAACATCTATTTCTGCTTTATTGACTACACCAAAGCCTTTGACTGTGTGTATCACAATAAACTGTGGAAAATTCTTAAAGAGATGGGAATACCAGACCACCCAACCTGCCTCCTGAGAAATCTGTATGCAGGTCAAGAAGCAAAAGTTAGAAGCAGACATGGAACAGACTGGGTCCAAATAGGAAAAGGAGTACATCAAGGCTGTATATTGTCACCCTGCTTATTTAAATTATATGCAGAAATCATGCAAAATGCTGGGCTGGATGAAGCACAAGCTGGAATCAAGATTGCCAGGAGAAATATCAATAACCTCAGATATGCAGATGACACCACCCTTAAGGCAGAAAGCAAAGAGGAACTGAGGAGCCTCTTGATGAAAGTTAAAGAGGAGAGTGAAAAAGCTGGCTTAAAATTTAACATTTAAAAAACTAAGATCATGGTATCTAGTCCCATCACTTCATGGCAAATAGATGGGGAAACAGTGGAAACAGTGAGATAGTATTTTCTTGGGCTCCAAAATCACTGCAGATGTTGACTGCAGCCATGAAATTAAAAGATGCTTGCTTCTTGAAAGAATAGCTATGGCCAACCTAGACAGCATATTAAAAAGCAAAGATATTACTTTGCCAACAAAGGTCTGTCTAGTCAAAGTTATGGTTTTTCCAGTAGTCATGTATGGATGTTGAGAGTTGGATCATAAAGAAAGCTGAGTGCTGGAGAATTGATGTTTTTGAACTGTGGTGTTAGAGAAGACTCTTGAGAGTCCCTTGGACTGCAAGGAGATCCAACCAGTCCATCCTAAAGGAAATAAGTCCTGAATATTCATTAGAAGGATTGATGTTGAAGCTCTAATACTTTGGCCACCTGATGCAAAGAACTGACTCATTGGAAAAGACCCTAATGTTGGTAAAGATTGAAGGCAGGAGGAGAAAGGGATGATAGAGGATAAGATGGTTGGATAGTGTGAACGATGTGATGGACATGAATTTGAGCAGGCTCTGGGAGTTGGTGATGGACAGGGAGGCCTGGTGTGCTACAGTACATGGGGTTGCAAAGAGCCGCACATGACTGAGCGACTGAACTGAACTGATACATTTTTTTACTTAATTTGTTTTTTTTTTTTTAAGGTTTTAATATATATATTTTCTTAGCCAATTTTCCTTGGAGAAGGAAATGGCAACCCACTCCAGTATTCTTGTCTAGAGAATCCTATGGACAGAGGAAGCTGGCGGGCTATAGTCCATGGGGTTGCAAAGAGTCGGACACAACTGAGCGACTAGACAAACAGCCAGTTTTCCTATAGTACATATATTATGTTTTCATTTTTCAAAAAATATTGTTCTAAAGTGTGATACTAGTGGAATCGGAGTAATAAGGGTGTTTTAAAGAAGCTGTACACCATTTATCTTATGCCTATCTTTAGAGATAAAGCAACAGAAAAAAAGTCCATAATGACAATAAACATATTGATCTTTTTATTCATTTTTATATGTCAAAGCAATTTTTGTCAAATGCCTACTATTAGCTTCTTATATGCTAGGAAAAACGAACAACGAGTTCTTAGACCAGTTGTATTACAGAAAAGTCAGTCAAATAATGTTTATCTGTGTGTTGAGTACTGTGACAGAGAGAGGTCTCAGTGTTACAGGAGCACAGAAAAGGAGCATCTAAGTCAAAATGAGGATTGCCTGTTAAGTGACACTAAACTTCTGAAGGACAAGAGGGAAGGATACTTTAGGACAAGAAACAACATGAGTAAAAGTACTGCCAAGAAACATCCAGGTAGTATGTCATAAACCAGCCCCATCTGAAGAATTAGTAGGGATTCCTATATTCTACCCCTGGAGATCCCAATTCAATAGGGCCAGGCCAAAAACCAGCATGTTTAACAGGGCCCCCAAAATTTCTTACACGCAGGCAAAGTTACAAAATAATTCAAGTCGCTCCAAAAGGAAGCTTGATTGTTTTGTAGTAAAGACAGAAGGAACTGGCCATTAAGCGAGGCTTAGAAAGTGGGCAAAGACAGGATGTGAGGGATAGACTTTGAAGTCTGTCCTGAAAGATTAAAGGAGTAAATCCACACTTACAGATTAGATTAGCATTTTAGAAAAACCACTAGAAAAAATGGAGTATGATTTGGAAGGAAACTGGTTTTGAGGAAGTTGATGTAGCAATCTAAGTGAGAAAGTATGAAGATCCTAACCTCATGTGTGGTTACAAGTGAGGGAGAGAGGAGGACCAGAAATATTCAGGAAGTAAATGACACAGGGTTTCGTGAGTGATTGGTGACTGATGAGTAAGTGTTCAGTGTCAAAGTGACCTGGGAAGGCTCACAGGAAGTGGACTGGGAGACTGATTAGAGATAAGCCATTCACCAAAATAGAGCATATCTGGGGCAAAGAAGAAGGTTCACTTTTGTTGTTGTTGTTGTTGTGCTTAGTCACTCAGTTATGGTCGACTCTTCATGACCTCATGAACTGTATCCCGCTGGGCTCCTCTGTCCATGGGATTTTTCAGGCAAGAATACTACAGTGGGTTGCCACTTCCTTCTCCAGGGGATCTTCCTGACCCAGGGATCGAATCCATGGTTCCTGTGTCTCCTGCATTGCAGGTGGATTCTTTACCCTCTGAGCCATCAGGAAAGCCTGTCTTTTAGATATGCTTAATTTTACTGGATAATTCAAGTGTGGGATTCAGTCTAAGATGCAAGAAAAACTTTGGCCCCACCATGCGGCATGCAGGATCTTAGTTCCCCAATGAGGGACTGAAACTGTGCCCCCTGAAGTGAAAGTGTGGAGTCTTAACTGCTGGACTGCCAGGGAAGTCCCTCGAAAGAAACTTTTAACATGTGGTTTGGTTTGTAACATTGACAGCAGAGGAAGCTGAAGCCATACATCTGAGAAGAGAATATCCACAGGGCCATCAGGAAGACAATATTTAATGGTTAAGCAGGGGAAAAAATAATGGAATCTACAATAGAGACCAAACAGAGTTTCAATATATTTTTTCTTTTAGTGGAGAGAATACTGTCACAGAGATCAGAGAAAGACAAGAACTTGTGCAGGAGGAAGTGTTCATCCCTGTCAAGTACTACAGAGAAATAAAGTAAGATAAGGGCAAACAACATCCAGTGAACTGTACCATGTGGAAGTCAGAGGTGGAAATATCAAGAATGTCTCCTCTACACATGTCGAGTGATCCCTTCTTAGGAGCTGAATCTTGAGTGGTAACGCCCAGGGAGGGTCAGTTGAACCTATATCTGCCAATATATGTGACCATGAAGGTCTACCATTCTATTTTCTATGATGCTGAACTTTCTGCCCTCAGAAAGCTTGATTGTTTAGCGTTTTCTTCTAGGCTCTGAGTTACACCAATATTTTTCCAATGAATTCTACTTTTTTGGTAAATTACTTTGAGTTGATTTCCTTTGCTTTTGGTTAAAAACCCCAAACTGGTACAGTAGACTTGCTTTTTGTTCTGTTTTTGAGGGGATAAAGCACTGTGCTCTCTGTTTTCTAAGGTAAAAGAGGAGAGGGGAGATGACTGATACAATGAACTCATTGTGTAGCCAGGAGGAGATGGAATCCAGGCCATAGGTTAAAAATGAACCTTTACTTGGGCATCTCTTCCATCAGGGAGAGGAGGTACAGATGCCAATAAGCTTATAAGAAAGAGGGAGAGGAAGATACGGTTCTTATCTTGTGTCCTTGGCTTTTCTTGGGAAAATGGCAGAATTGTCATCGGCTGAGTCTGAGAAAGCTTGGTGGCAAAAAGAGGGATTTAAGACGAGAGAGAAGATTTAGAGCAACCACTGTCAGCTGATCAGACATATTGACTATCAATAAGGACCCAGCCTTAGTCAGAAAGCAGCAATATATAGTGACATCAATGGTCACAGCTGTGTAATTTTTCTCCAGGAACTCTCAGCTGCTCAGTCTAAGGGCCAAAGAAAGAGGATGGCTGTATAAGAGGTGAAAGTGATACTGAAAGCATGATTTAAGTGGTGGACACCAGTGTCCAGGGCTGGACAGGGGAAAATGGGAAGACAGAAGGGGCTGATTGATTAGGAGAAAATGGAAGACTCAAAGCACTGGGGGTCACGAGGTCAAAGAGCAAGCATAGTTCAAGTAAGAACAAGAAAGCCAGCAGAAGCAAACGGTGGAGAGAAGCAGATGTCTTGCTTAAACATGAAGCCTGAATCTGAATCTCTCTACAGAGGAGGATTTGTGTTCATCCATCTTCTGTCGTATCATTCTTTCTTAGGATTCCTGATCTTTCTGTGACTTTCACCCACAAGCTGGATGACCACTTGGTGGGGCTCTTGCAGAGACAATGTCAGCCTGTTGGTTGAAAATGAAGATCCCCTGAAAACCGGAAATGCTATGAAATTTTGCAGTATAGTTTATTCTAGCACTTTAGTGGTAAGTACTGAGAAGTACTTTTTAACCTCACTTCTTTGAGTTACCTAGTCCCTGGTGCATCAAACAGAAAAACAGCTGACTTCTGGTATACTGAAATTTTGGGAAATTCTTTGATCTTAACTAAACAATTACTATTCCCTTTATTACCAGCATAACTCTAACTTTTTCTTTCAGTAGAAATCATCTTTAAGATGAGAAAAAGGGACTATAGGAATTCCCTGGTAAACCAGTGGTTAGCACTCCATGATTTCACTGCCAAGCACCCAGATTCAATCACTGCTTGAGATCCCTCTAGCAGAGTTTTTTTGGTTTTTTGTTTTAAAAAAAAAAAAAGAACCACAGTTAGGACATAGTTCTTTTAGTCTTAGTCTGTTAATACTATCTTTACTACTTCACTTCAAAAGTTGAAAAAAAAATTCTTTCTATTCCCTAGTGCCACCCTTCCTTACTGCTGACTATGAAACAGTAATCTGTTGACTAAATTACCACCTACCTTTTATCCTATAGCAGCCATGTGTTAAAACTGAAAGGCCAGTAATTACCAGTAAAGAGAGTGGCATTATCGGCTGTGGCTTCCTGTTCAGTTTTACTTTGAAAAAGTTTTGGCAGGTGAGCTTACTAGGATATTGTGTACCATAGACGACTTATTCTCCTGTCCTTGGCACAGTCCCCCAAAATACACCTTATCTCTGCAAGGATAAAATGGCTGAATTGTTGCATGTTCACCTCTGTAACTGGCGAGGTGACTCAAACCACAAAATTTCATTACCTAGGGTTCATGATTTCATCTTGGTTTATGACCAACAATGCATACTTTCTATTGTAGTGTGAGCAAAGACAATGTAGACTAGTACCGTTGCAGCAAGATGCTTGTGTACTCCTTACAATTCCACCCAGTGGTTGGAATCATTATACTAAAAAGCTGCTTTTAGGTAAGCTGTCAATGTAGGTATGCTTCCTGCTGCTGCTGCTGCTGCTAAGTTGCTTCAGTTGTGTCCAACTCTGTACGATCCCATAGACAGCAGCCCACCAGGCTCCCCCGTCCCTGGGATTCTCCAGGCAAGAACACTGGAGTGGGTTGCCATTTCCTTCTCCAATGTATGAAAGTGAAAAGTGAAAGTGAAGTTGCTCAGTCTTGTCCGACTCTTAGCAACCCCATGGACTGCAGCCTACCAGGCTCCTCCATCCATGGGATTTTCCAGGCAAGAGTACCGGAGTGGGGTGCCATTGCCTTCTCCAGGGTATACTTCCTACACCAGGCCAAAAGTTGCATGAAAGAATCCTTGTGATCTCTTCCAATTCTGAGAGTTTACGCTCAAAATCCCAACTTAAATTACAATGTCTGTCTGCACTCCAAGGGCAAAGTTTGCTCCAGGCCTATAGTCCACCCTTGATATCTTAAGAAAGATGTGACAGAATATAACACAACAAATATAAACTAGGCCACATGGGCCTACTTTATATTCAGGCCTAAAGTAGGCCTGAATGGGTTGTAAGGGTAGAGAAAAACAAATTGATTAATACTATATTGAGGGTTATTCTTGCATCACCTAAAAATAGATACAAATTATATTATCGTATCCCATTGTCTTAGATTTCTATTCAACTCCATAAAAACTAAAGATATCTTGTAATTAAAAGAAGAAGAAATTTATTACAGAGGTTTTAAAATTTGAATTATGTCATCGAATTGAACTGGAAACAACTGTCAGTCTTCCTAATGTCCAAGACAGAGAATTCTCCAACTCTCAAAACTTTTTTTCATGCCACACAATTATCAAGATGTTTTCCTTTATTTAATCAGTATCCCAAATTATTTCCTGGGTGTACAGAGCATTTTGTTCTGTTCTGTTCTGCTACTAGACAGGATTAAGTAATAGTTTCACCTTTCCTCTGTTTTATTTTCTTTCCACAAGGAGAACGAGTTGCCTATCAGCAAAAAATGAGCAAGAACAAAGTGCAAATAATTAGTGGAAAGAAACAGCACAGTTGAGGGATAGGATGGTGAGAAAGAGGAGGAAGAGGTATGTTCAATCGAGCAGAGAAATCACCATCACATTCTCTAAACCCTTCTCATTTTCTTGTGGTGCCCTCACGGGTTACAGTTTGGAAGGCCCTGCTCTGGTAGGGGAAATAGAGGAGGAACTGGGGCTGCAGAGGTATGTCAAAGGCACAACCAAGCCTGATAGAGTGACATCAATGTAGAAGTGGGTGTGTTTTTGTTTGGGGTTAAGAAGGAAGGTCTGGACAGGTCAGCGCCTAAGAAAGACGCTAACTTCTAATTAAAACACTTGGCAGCGGGGGAAACAGGTATGTGACTTCCCTGGTGGTCCAGTGGCTAAGCTCATGCTCCCAATGCAGGGAGCAGAGGTATGATCCCTGGCTAGAGAAGACCCTGCATGCTGCATGGTGTGGCCAAAAAATAAAAAAGAGAGAGAGAAATAAAAAACAAAACAAAAAAACCCAGGTATGTGTGCTCTGAAGTTTCTGAACTTATTTTATGAGTTTATGTAAGGCAATCATGAAATTGCTTTGAGGGGAATTTTATTTCAGTATTTCTTTGGTAACTCTGGGATCAGGGACAGTGATCTAGGGACCAGGGATGGAAGGACTGAGGAGAATAAAATGGAAGAAGGAAAATCAGTACATGGAAGGCTCTCAGGTTGGACATGACCAAAGACAACTAGGATGAGAGCCACTGGGACCTCTAAAGAGGCCTCAGAACTGTGAATCCAGGGGACAGAGTCCACGGGGTTGCAAAGAGTCAGACACAACTGAGCAATTGAACACTGCTGCTGCTGCTAAGTCGCTTCAGTCGTGTCCGACTCTATGCGACCCCATAGATGGCAGCCCACCAGGCTGCCCCGTCCCTGGGATTCTCCAGGCAAGAACACTGGAATGGGTTGCCATTTCCTTCTCCAGTGCATGAAAGCGAAAAGTGAAAGTGAAGTCGCTCAGTTGTGTCCTACTCTTAGCGACCCCATGGACTGCAGCCTACCAGGCTCCTCCGTCCATGGGATTTTCCGGGCAACAGTACTGGAGTGGGGTGCCATTGCCTTCTCCACAGCTGAACACACAGGTAGATAAATAGGTGAGGGAGGAAAAAACAGCAAAATGACAACAATGAGCAAATCTGGGTGAAATACACATGTTCTTCACACTACTGTTGTAACTTTTCTCTAAGTTTAAAACTATTTCAAAAAAAAAAAAAAAAGACTTAAAAATATTAAGCTCTAGGTCAAATGAAACTGCACACACGGTTCAACAGACCTGAGCTGTAGTCCAAGTCATTAATGCTTGTTAAGTCTAAGTTTTCTCATCTGGAAACTTGTAGAATTTTTGTAAGAACTAAATAAGGTAATACATGCAAAAGAGATGTGAAGCATTTAAAATAACACACATTTGGGGAACATTGTTAGAAATGAGAGTCTGACATTTGAAAAACAACTTACTAGATGGGGTGTATGATCAGGCATCATCTGAGCAGTAACAGACATATCCAGACAAACGGAAGAATGGGTGAGATAAAATGAAAGAAAGGGGGCATTTTTGGTTATTTTCAACTACCAACGCCCTATCCCAAATTGGTTCTCTTCAATAGGCTTTAGATGGTAAAGCGTCTGTCTACAATGCGGGAGACCTGGGTTCAATCCCTGGGTCGGGAAAATCTCCTGGAGAAGGAAATGGCAACCCACTCCAGTGTTCTTGCCCGGAGAATTCCATGGATGGAGGAATCTGGTAGGCTACAGTTCATGCGGTCACAAAGAGTCGGACACGACTGAGCGAGTTCACTCACTCTTCACTCACATATTAGATAATACACATATTACAAGAATTGAAAGGATACACATTTTGCATCCTCAGGGAACTGGGTCTATCATAGTGAAAGTCACTCAGCCGTGTCCAACTCTTTGTGACCCCATAGACTATAACCCACCAGGCTCCTCTGTCCATGGGATTTTCCAGGCAAGAATACTGGAGTGGGTTGTCATTGTCTTCTCCAGGGGATCTTACTGACCCAGGGATTGAACCTGGGTCTTCTGCATTCCAGCAGATTCTTTACCATCTGAGCCACCAAGGAAGCCCGAGTCTATCATAGGATAAACTAAAAAAAAAAAATTAAAATCTGTAATATGATGTATTGAGAAGCATCTACAGAAACACAAATAAGAAACCAGTAAATCTGAGGTCTGGGGGCAGATATAGGAGAGTTTCTGGCAGGAAATAATTATTTGAACTGAGCCTAGAAGAATGAGCTGATCACTTAAACCTAAGAAAAGAGCATTTGAGGCAAAGAATGTTTGATGAAGGTATTAAAGTACTTGATTTGCTCAGTCTCTTGGCAATTTTTTGCCTCCTCTGTGACATCTCCACATAACTTCCTTGTATGCATGATGCCAAGAGAATTCCCTCTATTTTAATTTCTTTTCTGTTACTATCTTTGAAATTTTAAAGTATAATAAAATACTGGGTGGCCTACCATAATATGAGGAATGAATGAAACCTGCTGATAAAAGGTTTAGGGCTAATTAATTCTCTTAAATCTGATACTGGATCCCAAGAAGGTCATGGAATTGCTTAAAATAAAGAAGCTTAACATCTGCATATCATGCCATTCTCTTCTTTAGAGTTTGGGTTATCTCATAGAGCATTTTGGTTAATGGTGCTGCTGCTGCCACTAAGTTGCTTCAGTCGTGTCCGACTCTGTGCGACCCCATAAGACGGCAGCCCACCAGGCTCCTCCATCCCTGGGATTCTCCAGCCAAGAACACTGGAGTGGATGATTAATGGTACAGGTGAGTCTAATTTACCAAAGCAAACTGAAGCTCTCAGAAATGATGTCAGTGAATACACATGCTGTGGAAAGGGAAAGAAGCAAGACTCTTCATAAAGCCACAAATAACTATTTTGGGTATCCATAAGATGCCTTGGTTGGTACAGAAAACAGTAAGATATGTCCCGATTTAGAATCTAAGTGAAAGACACCTCTGTGGTTAATCATTTCACTTGCAACAAGGGAGCAGAAGCCCCCAGCGGACACATCCCACTGGAGTTACAGACAGGTAGAAGGAGAGTTTCAGTTTCAATTTTGCTCTCTCTTTCTCTGAAATGATTATAGCTTCTGCTTTTGAACAAACAGTAACAGTTTCTGATCCCCATTTTACTGCCATTGATGACCAAAGTGAGAACTTGTTTTTGACACAGGAAATGCTGGTGAAACTCCTAGCTCAGTCAGCACTTTCTAAGCAAATTTCTGCACATTTCTTCCACTCCTGTGCTTTGCGGTCTTGCCCTCTCCAAGATACTCACTAGAATCCGGAAGCTAAAATAATCCAGATCCCAGGTACTACTTTTTTTTTTTTTTTTTAGTGGTACAAAGACTTAAATGAAGCAATGTCTGAAAACTGTTCTAGTCACCTCAAGAGAAAATTACATACTCTGAAATCATAGACTTAGAAGGCATTGCTAGAACGCTGCTCCAAGTCTGCAATGCCTTGACTTACAGGGAAGAGGTTAAGATGGGTATTCTGGGCCTTTTGTTTTGAAAAGTCAACAACACGCAACTTAAAAGAGCTTTACTCTGTCATCTTTGGCTGCCCATTTATGCTCAAAGAAGTCAGCTTTATACTTTTTAAAATTAATTACACACACAGGTTCTTCCCTTCTTTCTGCTCTCTTCACCAAAGTAACCCATATGAATAGGGTCTTTCTCCACTCAGTTCGTTTAGGCTATCTCTGGCTCTTGTGAAATATTCTACCCCCACCCCTCTGCCACAAGGTACCTTTGATGTGCAGTTTAAATGTACTTTACCTATAATGAAGCTGAGAGCAGCTGGCAGGCAACAGAGGCAGGAAGAAAGATTTCTCAGATTCTGGAATTCTCAGGTTCCAATTGCAAGATGGATTCTGAAATCCTTAGAAGAGTTCAGAAATTCTCTAGAGGTAGCTTTGTTAACTCACCGCTACTGTATCCCGAATTGCTTTCTCTCCCTTGGGTGTGCAATGCTCTAATTAACAATATTTAAGTTAAATAGTCCCACAGCACCACAGTTATGTATGTCTTTCCCAGGTGAGCCTGATGGACTGAGGAGGCTCCCAGGAACTACTGCTTTTAGTTTGCACGGCCTTCCAAGCTCCTTGCCAAGATGCTCTCCCACAGCTCCCTCTCCTCTACAGCAAATTCTCTCTTTTAGTTGATACTTAAAATTATATTCATTTAAGGTTTATGCCTTCAGCCTAATGTTTTAATTTCTGCTAAAGTTAAAATGCTTTCTGCAATACTATTAATTATATTCTAATGGATGATTCTAAAAAACAATTTTGATACACAGAGGAATGCTTTAGACTTTGAGAGTCAATTAGCCATTATTGATCACTCTGAGAATTACCATTTATTGCTCACTTACTATGTTATAAGCTCTAGACTTGGCACTTTGTAAAGGCACTTTTGGTTGCAAGCAAGCATACTCAGTCACGTCTGACTCTTTGCGACCCTATGGACTGTAGTCTGCCAGATTCCTCTGACCAGGCAGTTTTCCAGGCAAGAATACGGGAGTGGGTTGCCATTTTATTTTCTAAGGGATCTATCCCACCCAAGGATTGAACCTGCGTCATCTCCTTCACTGGCAGGCGGATTCTTTTACCACTGAGCCACCTGGGAAGCCCCAATTTTGGTACATTACTTATTTTAAGTCACAATAATTCTGCCAAGTAGCCATTCTTTGTTTCTCAGAAGGGAAAATTGAGATTCAGAAGGTAGGAAAGATTTACACTACCTGTAAGTGGTAGCCAGCATCTAAATTCATCTCTGCCTGTCAGATGCCAAAGCTGAGGCCACCGTTGTGCTGAGACCCAGAACAGGATGTGCACGTTCTTATCTTGAATGGTAGCAGGAAGAGAGCGGATGGATAAGGACCAGCGATCTGGGAGAAGACTAGTTTGGGGTTCTGTTGAAGGAAAAGAAGAATAAAAAAAGAGAGAGTGAGAGAAGTGAAACATGAGGAGAATATCTCCTCATTTTAGTTATAACTACTCTGAGGAAGATATTGTGCTAAGTACTTGGTACAGGAGGGAAGAGGCAAAAGCCTCAAAGAGCTCAGGCAAGAGAAGAGACAGCAAGTCAGTGACTTGTAGGTCAAGGACAGGCTGCAAATTGGTGGCCCATTCAAAGTTGACCTACTCAGTGAAGTGAAAGTGACGTCACTCAGCTGTGTCCAACTCTTTGCGACCCCATGGACTGTAGCCTACCAGGCTCCTCTGTCCATGGGATTTTCCAGGCAAGAATACTGGAGTGGGGTGCCATTTCCTTCTCCAGGGCATCTTCCCCACCCAGGGATCGAACCCAGGTCTCCTGCATTGTAGGCAGATGCTTTACTGTCTGAGCCACCAGAAATTTTTAAATTTTCCCTCTTTTTGTTTATTTTTTAAAATAAATGATCACATTCACATGAAACAATCTTCAAAAAAATGACAAAAGATGCAAGTGAAAAGTAAATAGTAGCCTTCCCAATTCTGTTGCCAACCACTCAGGCCCCCATCACAGAGACAAGTCATACTTCTAGTTTTGTTATGTTCTTCCACAGATAATCTTTAAATACATTTAATATACTACATACATAGGTATTATATATCTTCTTTAAGATAAAATACATACTTGTTATTTGAAAAATATAAAGACAAATGGTTAGCATAGAATATAAACTGTTTATTATGTACTTTGCTTTTCTTAACAATACACATCATGTTAGTATGTATAGGCTGCCTTATTTATCGTTATGGCTATATAGCATTCCATTATATTCATGCAGCATAAGTTATTTAGCCAGGACCCTTTTGATGGACATTTAGGATGTCGCCAATATTTTACTATTAAATAAGTGCTGCAATGAATATCCTTATGCACATATCACTTTGCAAATATGCAAGTATCCTTGCACGGTAAATTCCTAGAAGCAGACTTGCTGAGTCAAAGAATACATGCACTTATATACAGCTTTGACAGACAATGCCAAAAGATTTCCACAGAAATATTCTCAAACTCACATTTCCATAAACAGTACACGAGAGCATCTATTTCCCTATCTCACGCTGTCCCACACCTTAGCCAATCTGTAGTAGAATATGGAGTCTCTATAGCTTGTATTCAGAGAAGGCAATGGCACCCCACTCCAGTACTCTTGCTTGGAAAATCCAATGGACGGAGGAGCCTGTTAGGCTGCAATCCATGGGGTCACTAAGAGTCAGACACGACTGAGCGACTTCACTTTCACTTTTCACTTTCATGCATTGGAGAAGGAAATGGCAGCCCACTCCAGTGTTCTTGCCTGGAGAATCCCAGGGACAGGGGAGCCTGGTGGGCTGCCGTCTATGGGGTCACACACAGTCGGACACGACTGAAGTGACTTAGCATAGCATAGCATAGCATAGCTTGTATTTGAATACCCAGCAATTTTAAATGCAGGGTATTTCACAAGGGGAAAATAAGCATGACTTCCAAGTTCTCTTAAAAAAATCTAAAATTTGGCAACTTTGGACCAACATTTCCATGTGGTTAACATCTGAACGGTGACCAGTCTCCTCAGATAGAACGTGTGTGTTCGGTATTGTGCCAACCCACCCCCAACGTCCCTCTATATTCTTCCCTGACACTGAAGCCAAGAGCCAGTTACCATTTATTAGCTTTTACTAGAGCCCTATTTAGTAGTTTATATTTCCTTCCTGGTTTTAGATATTAGAGTTTTCAACTGGTCGAGAGAGAGATTGTTAACAAAAGAGAAAACAACTGAAGTAAAAAGTAGAGTAGATAAGACAGCCAGAATAATAGGTAAACACAGAATAAAAGTATGTTAACATAGTTCATGAACAACAAATATTAGGCTCTTCTCAATGATCACCCATCCTCCTAGAATTTTATTATCAGGATAGTTGTATAAACTCAGAGAAGGCGATGGCACCCCACTCCAGTACTCTTGCCTGGAAAATCCCATGGATGTAGGAGCCTGGTAGGCTGCAGTCCATGGGGTCGCAAAGAGTCAGACATGACTGAATGACTTCACTTTCACTTTTCACTTTCATGAATCGGAGAAGGAAATGGCAACCCACTCCAGTGTTCTTGCCTGGAGAATCCCAGGGATGGGGGAGCCTGGTGGGCTGCCGTCTATGGGGTTGCACAGAGTCAGACAGGACTGAAGTGACTTAGTAGCAGCAGTTGTATAAACTAAATCCAGCACTGAATAACTCTATACTGGTAGCACAAACATCCCAGAGTAACTTCGAAAACCTTGGGGTTAGCCCTGATGTGGATCTAATCTCGTAACAACCATGGTTCTTGCCTTCTAGAATGCAAATGTCTTCTATACATCCAGGTGCAGGAGGTATCACATTGCTTTATTTTCCTAAATCAAATTAAATTTTAAGTCACACACATACTCACAAGGAAGTAAAATCAGCAGACATCAGTTATCATGAGGAGGCAGCAGAGCTTATCAGACCTGCCGTGATAACTTGGAGAAGCACTCTGGTCTGGGTTCTGTCATTATCTGTGATGTCCACCTGAAGACCAATAGCCCATTCCCTTAGTGGGAATTATGGGCACAAGAACTTTCAGGAAATTCTAACTCAAGCCTTTAGAAACAAAGTGTTGGCTTCTCCTCCCTTGTTTGGGGAAAGGAGATGACTTATTCTTTCCTTTTTGATTTGCAGTGGAATAAAACATCTCCTTGGCTTGATTTTCTGAATAATTTATCTGATGCTTAAGGAGGAAAGTTCTGCAGTTTCTGCAATTTAAAAGGAGGTGAGATCTTCCTTTGACTAGAATCACATAACAGATCAGGTCCTAGATCAACCACAACAATCTAAAGAATATTTAAATTGCCATAGATGGACCTATTAAGAATCCTCTGCAGTCTCTTGGGCCCTTTTATCTACACAACTATTTATGGAAATATATACATCTAGCCTAGAGAAGGAAATGGCAGTGACTGAGCATGCATGCATGCGTTGGAGAAGGAAATGGCAACCCACTGCAGTATTCTCGCCTGGAGAATCCCAGGGACAGAGGAGCCTGGTGGGCTGCTGTCTATGGGGTCGCACAGTGTCAGACACAACTGAAGCGACTTAGCAGCAGCAGTAGCAGCATACATCTAGCCTAGATCTGAATCTCACCATCTTGGAATTTTTTACATGGACATTCATTTTCCGAAGGCTGATCTGTCATTTAATCTGTTCTCTTTATGATTTTGAAATGATTTGTTTGGAATAAAAAAGTTAGATTTACTATCCTCAAGGCTTCAGTTAAAAGGAAGGATGGGAAGGGGGCAGTGACTGTTAGATTAAGGTTCAATTAAAACTTCAAGCAGATATGAATCAGAACAAAACATCACTCACATAGATTTTCCTTCTTTCCTCTGACAGACTGACAAGTACATATATGAATAAGTCTCTCTTTCTTAAAAAAAATAATTTTATTAATTTATTGTTGGCTGTGCTGGGTATTCATTGCTGTGTGGGCATTTCCTCTCCTTGAAACAAGTGAGGGCTACTCTCTAGCTGTGGGCTCTGTCTTATCATTGCTGTGGCTTTTCTTGTTGCAGAGCACAGGCTCTAGGGCACGTAGGCTGTTGCACATGGGTAGTTGCACATGGGTATTTGCAGCTCCAGGTCTCTAGAGCACAAGCTAAATAGTTGAGGGGTATGGGCTTAATTGGTCTGGGCAGGTGGGATCCTCCCAGATCAGGGATTGAACCCGTGTCTCCTTCATTGGCAGGCACATGGGTTCAATCTGAGTCTCCCTTTTTTGTAATAAAATTACTACAGAGAAATACAGAAACATTAGTTTGTCCACAAAGGTCCGTCTAATCAAGGCTATGGTTTTTCCAGTGGTCATGTATGGATGTGAGAGTTGGACTGTAAAGAAAGCTGAGCACTGAAGAGTTGATGCTTTTGAACTGTGGTGTTGGAGAAGACTCTTGAGAATCCCTTGGACTGCAAGGAGATCCAACCAGTCCATCCTAAAGGAGATCAGCCCTGGGTGTTCTTTGGAAGGACTGATGTTGAAGCTGAAACTCCAATACTTTGGCCACCTGATGCGAAGAGCTGACTCATTAGAAAAGACCCTGATGCTGGGAAAGATTGAGGGCAGGAGAAGGGAATGACAGAGGATGAGATGGTTGGATGGCATCACCGACTCAATGGACATGGATTTGGGTAAACTCCGGGAGTTGGTGATGGACAGGGAGGCCTGGTGTGCTGCGGTTCATGGGGTTGCAAAGAGTTGGACACGACTGAGAAACTGAACTGAACTGAACTGAACAAAAAAATAACCCCCATGGCAAAGAATAGGGACATATATGGCAGTTTCCTCCTTTTAAGATTTCAGCAATTGACTACAGTTGAATATTTTGCTCATTGACTATTTGCTCCAACATTTTGTGACATTTCTAATAAATAATCTGAAACTTTTGAGACCAAAAGGAGAGAATATATTTTCTTCCAATGCCTAAAAATATGCAACATTACATTTAAGCTAGTTTTTGTTATAAGATTTGCTGGCTTTTGAAAGTCAACTTGCTGTGACTGCTTCAGAGATAAGTGTACAAAGTTGGAATCTTGATTGTTTACATTTTATGTTGGAGAACAGTTAAGCCTCTACAAAAATTTGAGTTTGTACTTTGCCCTCTTGAGTGCGATCTTGCATCCAGAATTCAAACTCTGAGAATATAATTAAGTTGGATTTACAGTGACAGCAGCTTCAACAAGGTATTTACCATTTTGATGAGAGAATTTTTGCACTGATTTAAAGCAAAACAGCTATAAATAATTTTTACAGAATGAAGTTTTCCAGAAATAAAGTTGCTCTTAAATGAGAATGATGTCATAATAAAGCCGTATATCAAGGACAATTACCCAACATGTGGCCTGTGAAAATTAAGCTCATTTTAGGTTTTATGTGATGAGTCACCATAGTTATAGTCGCTGGACAGTATCAACAGTGCAAATTTTGAATAGACTTTCCAGTTCATAGAAATTCTTGGCAGCTTTCATACATAAAAGCATTGTAGATTTCTTCATGTCCCACTTGTTCTGTTTTGTTTTGCCTGGATCTAGCCCAGAGCTTCTCCAGAGCTCTCCTAGGAAGAACAGAGCTCCCCTCCACATCCCATGGTGCTGTTTCCTCTGTTCTTTCTCAGTCCATCTGACACCATTTGCTTTCTACCTCCTATTATTCCTCATGTCTTACCTACTTAAGAGTGATGCTGTGGTTTCATTACCAAAACAAACAAAACCTGAAGAGCAAAGATAGCTTTCCTGGCATTTCAGTGGAAGCCTGGCAGGGAAGTGAAGGAGGTACATGAGTTCAGTCCTCCCTCCTGAGCATATTCAGTGGCTCTTCATCACCTATTTACCTATTTTAAAAAATTTTACTTTCTCAGTCTAGTGTTCATGGCCTAGCAGATCTCTTCAAGCTTACTGCTGTTGTTATTCAGTCACTAAGTCATGTCTGACTCTTTGTGACCCCATGGACTGCAGCACGCCAAGCTCCTCTGTCCTCCACTGTCTCCCGGAGCTTGCTCAAATTCATGTCCCTTGAGTCGGTGATGCCGTCCAACCATCTCATCCTCTGCCAGCCTGACTCCTTTTGCTTTCAACCTTTCCCAGCATCCAGGTCTTTTCCTATTCCAATGAATATTCAGGACTGATTTCCTTTAGGATTGACTGGTTTGATTTCCTTGCTGTTCAAGAGACTTTCAAGAGTCTTCTCCGGCACCGCAGTTCGAAGGCATCAATTCTTCAGTGCTCAGCTTTCTTTATGGTCCAACTCTCACATCTGTACATGGCTACTGGAAAGATGATAGCTTTGATGGAACTTTATGGACCTTTGTTAGCAAAGTCATATCTTTGTTTTTGAACATGCTGCCTAGGTTTGTCATAGCTTTCCTCCAAGGAACAAACATCTGTTACTCCAAACCACTGTTCCATAAAACTACTGTATTAGTTCATAGTCACCCTCACCGCCCCCACCCCAAAATAGTATGTCAAATCCCAATACTTCAGAAGTGACCCTACTAGGAAACAGGATTTTTACAGAGGCAATCAAGTTAAAATGATGTCACTAGGAGGGGCCCAAATTCAGTGTGACTGGTATTCTTATAAAAAGGGAAAATTTGGATCCAGAGACAGACATGAATAGAAGAAAGATGATATGGAGACAGGGAGAATACCACATGAAGATGGGAGATTAAAGTGATGCATGTTAAGGAATGCCAAAGGTTGCTGGTAAACCATCAGAGCCAGGAAGAAGTAAGAAAGGCTTCCCCTAGAGGTTTCAAAGACAGCATGACCCTGTCTACACCTTGATTTTGAATTTCTATCTTCCAGAACTATGAGACAATAAAATTCTATTGTTTCAAGCCATCCATTTGTTGGTACTTTGCTATGGCAGCCCTAGGAGTAAATCTCAAGCTTCTCTTGATACTATTTCTTCTGCTTTTATTTCTCTTCTTCCTTCTTCTTTAAAAAAATTCTATTCTTTTCTAGAAGCCCAATTACACCTTACTTCCTCAGCTGCCACTGTCCCTTGTAAAAACAATCATTCCTTGGAATTTGAACTCCTATAGCATTTCCTATGTTCTTAATATTGACAGTTCCTTATAGCCTATGGGTATTTAATTTACATGCATATGTTCTCTTCCTTATTCTAAAGTCTAAAAAGACTATACTTTTGATATTACTTAGGTAAGCAATTAGTTATGTGAAAGTATTCAATAAATAATTTTATTTATTGACAAACACAGTTGGCATTTGAACAACACAGGTTTGAACTACACAGGTCCACTTATGTGGGGATTATTTTCAATCCATACATAATTTATATACTATAAATGTTTTTCTCTTCTTAATGATTTTCTTAATAACATGTTCTTTTCTCTAGTTTACTTTGTTGCAAGAATACAGTATATAATACATATATAAAATGTGTGTTGATCAACCGTTTATGCTATTGGTAAAGCTTCTGGTCAAGAGCAGAGTATTAGTTACGCTTTGGGAAAGTCAAAAGTTATACACAGATTTTTTACTGCTGGGGGTTCAAAGCTTTTAAGCCCTGTGGTGTTCAAGGGTCAACTGTACACTTAAGTAACTATCTATTGATCTATTTATCTATGTATCCTACTGGAGAACTCTGACCAACACAGTTATATTTCCTTTTTATTGTAGTGTAGTTGACTTGGGCTTCCCGGGTGGCTCAGACATAAAGAATTCTGTGATCCAGGAGATGCCATGGGTTCGATCCCTGGGTCAGGAAGATCACCAGAAGGAAGGCATGGCAACCCACTCCAATATTCTTGCATTAGAGAATCCCATAGACAGAGGAGCCTGGCAGGCTGCAGTCCATATGGTCACACAGAGTTGGACACTATAGAAGCAACTGAGGACGCACATGGTTGACTTATAATATTATAATAGTTTCAGGCATAGAACATAGTGATTTGATATTTTTAGATTCCACACCATAAAAAGTTATTACCAAATATTCCCTGTGCTATACATTACATTTCTGTGACTCATTTATTTTATAACTGGTACTTTGTACCTCTCAATCCTCTTCGCCTGTTTCACCCCTCCTGCCCCCATCCTCTCCTTTGGCAAACACTGTTTTATTCTGTGTCTGTGAGTCTGTTTCTGATTTGTTATGTTTGCTCATGTGTTTTGTTTTTTATATTCCACATAAAAGTGAAAACATACAGTATTTGCCTTTCTTGGCTATATACCATTTAAATCATATGGTTACACCATAATTTAATAATTCTCTTTATGATCATTTAAGTGGTTGTAATCTTTGCTCTTATAATTTCATGAAAAGTAGCTTTACTCATATAGCCTTGATAGCATCTACAATAATTTTCTTGAATAGATTACTAGAAGGAGACTTAGTATATCAGAGAGTATGGATGTACATGTATTTCTTGACACAGGTCATCAAACTGTTCTTCACAACTGGCTATTCTGGTTTAAAGTTCCATTAATAGCAAATGAAAAGTGCCTACTACACTACAACCTTAAAACATCTCAGTATTATCATTTTAATGGTCATACTTGCCAACAAAGGTCCGTCTAGGCAAGGCTATGGTTTTTCCAGGGTCATGTATGGATGAGAGAGTTGGACTGTGAAGAAAACTGAGCACTGAAGAATTGATGCTTTTGAACTGTGGTGTTGGAGAAGACTCTTGAGAGTCCCTTGGACTGCAAGGAGATCCAACCTGTCTATCCTAAAGGAAATCAGTCCTGGGTATTCTTTGGAAGGAATGATGCTAAAGCTGAAACTCCAGTACTTTGACCACCTAATGCGAAGAGTTGACTCACTGGAAAAGACTCTGATGCTGGGAGGGATTGAGGGCAGGAGAAGGGGACGACAGAGGATGAGATGGCTGGATGGCATCACTGACTCGATGGACATGAGTTTGAGTGAACCCCGGGAGTTGGTGATGGACAGGGAGGCCTGGCGTGCTGTGATTCATGGGGTAGTGAAGAGTCGGACACGACTGAGCAACTAAACTGAATATATAAAATTATTATACTAGTATAAGTCATCTGAAACGGCAAAAGTGAGTCTTTTGTTTTCCTGGGTATTTTCTGTTTAAGCACTTTGGTCATTTTTTTTACTGCAGTATTAGTATTTTTCTGGCAGAATAGGATGTCCACTATCTGGAATCTAGGTTCAGGTTTAAAGCTGAGGTTCAGAGGTACAAAGTATCCTACATGCTAAAGAGATACACTGTGCCAAAATGTCACCGAAAGCTTTCACTAGAGAGTTCTCCCTCCCTCTAAGGTAGAAAAAGGTAGCAGAAACAATGCTATTTCTTCCAGTCTCCTCTCACCCCTCTCTGCCACCCCAGATAAAGCACCAGGCTAGGCAGTTTTTGTAGTGTTTCCTCAACTCCCTATACCCATTTCCTGAAGTCACTCCCACTGGTCAGAGACACAGCTTCTAGTGGTACCAGGGATGGGGATATGAGGTTGTGGTCTTAAGCTATTCGGGACTCATTTAATAACAAACTCCCTATATGATTTTGGAATCTGTCCAGGAAAATGTTAAGGGATAAAAAAGGAAAGTTAAACACAGCACATTTTCAAGCAATGGTTTGGTTTTTCTTTTTAAAAAGCTACTTCATTTTTATACCCAAAGAAGTAGAAACAGCTCAATGGTCTGTTATACTTATTATTAATGATATAAAAAGCTTTTTATTTCTGACAAAGTGTTACTATGTGTTAGAGATAGTTTTCTCAACTGTCTTTTGCCTTTAACTTAAATTTGCTGTTTAATGTACTGTGTTATATTAAAACTACTGGTCTATCTTACACTTTAAATGAATCTTTTAGCATGTGTGATTTTGGAACACTGCGCTTCAATCATTTCAAAAATATTGGCTCATTGAGTTATTCAGACGTTCCATATGGTGACACATACCCTTATATGATATCAAAAGTAAATCACATTAATTAACATCACGATTATAGTATCTAAAGTCTTTATTGCCAAATTTTTAAGCTCACAGAGGTAGATAGCTTTCAAAAATTCTAACCTATTTGGAAGCTTGAATATCATCATTGGAAACAAATATTGTCAATTATTTCCCTTGAAATGACAGGCTTGTTTCATTTATTTTTGAGAAAACATCTGCCAAATACACAAGTCTGAATAATTCTCATTTGTCAATTGTTCTTTCAAGTAAAAAGGCAGCTAGCTCAACTTGTAATTTACGCGTTGCATGAGTGCTTTTCTACAATACAAACATTATCTTTTGGTATGTAAACAAATGCTAAAGCTCTCACTTTCTGAGACGGTCCACAGTCTGCCTATGGAATGTGTATCTCTCTGAATAAACCTGATTTCCCACTTAGTTCTCTGGGCAGAGGCCCTTGCCTGACTACTCGTATCCCTTACAAGTGTCTTATATTAATAAATCTATTTGTTGCCTATCAAAAGTAAAATGCTGTATGCACAACCTCTCTTTTGTTACACAGATATATCCTAGATGGGTCAAACTTTAGTAAAATTAAACATTTTGACTCTCTCATCTTGAATATTTTCATATTCTTTTTTAAATTTATTTTTAATTGAAGGATAACTGCTTTACGGTATTGTGTTGGTTTCTAGCAAACATTGACATGAATCAGCCATAGGTTTACCCATGCCCCCTCCCACTTGAACATCTCTCCCACCTCCTTCCCTATCCCACCCCTCTAGGTTGTTACTGAGCCCCAGTTTGAGTTCCCTGATGAACATTTACATATTCTGGGTGAAAAATTTTTCCTGGGAGTGCCTAGTGGTAAAGAATTCTATGACTTTTCATCTAGTTTCTTGTCCCTTCCTTGATTCATTTATTCAAGGGGTCACAGGTCTTACTGACCATTGGACCATTGGTATAAATGAACACAAAGAAAATGGCAAACAATGTCTTAGTTTAATTAAAACACAGTTTTGACAAAAGACCTGTACTCTGAAAACTATAAGATGCTTATGAAAGAAATCAAAGATGACACAAAAAGAAGGAAAGATATACTATGTTCTTGGACTAAAAGAATCAATACTGTCGAAATGACTATACTACCCGAGGCAATCTATAGATTCAATGCAATCCCCATCAAATTACCAATGGTGTTTCTCACAGAACTAGAACAAAAACCATTAAAATTTATATGGAAACGCAGAAGACCCTGAATACCCAAAGCAATCCTGAGAAAGAAAAATGGAGCTAGAGGCACTGGACTCCCTGACTTCCTACTATACTATAAAGCTACAGTCATTAAAACAGTATGATAGTGGCACAAAAACAGAAATATAGATCAGTGGAACAGAATAGAAGGCCCAGAAATAAGCCCATGCACATATGGTCAATTAATCTATGACAAAGGAGGCAAGAATAGAAAATTGAGAAAAGATAGTCTCTTCAATAAGTGGTGCTGGGAAAGCCAGACAGCTACATGTAAAGAACTGAAATTATAGCCATACACACAAAAAAAAACTCAAATCAAAAGTAAAATGGACACTATAAACCTCTTAGAGGAAAACAGGCAGAATGATCTTTGATGTAAATTGAAGCAATATCTTTTTGTATTCACCTTCTAAAGTAATGAAAATAAAAACAAAAATAAACAAATAAGCCCTAACTAAATTTAAAAGCTTCTGCACAGCAAAGGAAAACATAAACAAAATGAAAAGACAACTCACAGAATGGAGGAAATATTTACAAACAGAGTGACTGACAAGAGATTAGTCTCCAAGATATACAAACAGCTCATGCAGCTCTATGTCCAAAAAGAAAAAAAAAAAAAATTATGCAGAAGATCCAAATCGACATTTCTCCAATGAAGACATACAAATGGCCAAAAAGCACATGAAAAAATGGTCAACATCACCAATTATTAGAGAAATCAAAACTACCATGCAAGTCAAAACTACCATGAGGTATCACCTCATACCAGTCAGAATGGGCATCATCAAAAAGTCTACAAACAAGAAATGCTGGAGAAGGTGTGGAGAAAAGGGAACATTCCCACACTATTGGTGGGAATGTAAATTGCTACAACCACTATGAAGAACAGTACAGAATTTCCTTAAGAAACTAAAAATAGAGATACCATATGATCAACTGGAATAATTTAAAGGAGAAAAATCAGCATCTGAAATCTTCACATGTTGTAAATGGTATTTTTGGTGTATATGTATGTGTGTATGTATATATATATATGTAAATGGTATGTTTTGTGTACATATATGTGTGTGTACTGGAGAAGGCAATGGCACCCCACTCCAGTACTCTTGCTTGGAAAATCCCATGGATGGAGGAGCCTGTTAGGCTGCAATCCATGGGGTCGCAAAGAGTCGGACACGACTGAGTGACTTCACTTTGACTTTTCACTTTCATGCATTGGAGAAGGAAATGGCAACCCACTCCAGTGTTCTTGCCTGGAGAATCCCAGGGACAGGGGAGCCTGGTGGGCTGCCGTCTATGGGGTCATACAGAGTCGGACACGACTGAAGTGACTTAGCATAGCATAGCATAGCATGATCCAGCAATCCCACTATTGGTCATATATCTGAAGAAAACCATAAGTTGAAAAGATACATGCACCCTGATATTTATTGCAGCACTATTTACAATCACCAAGGCATGGAAACAACCTATATGTCCACTGACAGATGAATGGATAAAGAAGATATAGTACATTATACAATGGAATATTACTTAGTCATAAAAAATGAAACCATGTCATTGACAGCATCACAGATGGACCCAGAGGCCTAATGAGGTCAGACAAAGACAAATATCATATTTTATCACTCATATGTGGAGTCTAACTTTTTTTAAATGATAAAAAAATGAACTTAGTTGCAAAACAGATATATATATATTGCAAACACTCATGGTTACCAAAAGGGAAACTTGGAGGGAAGGAATAAATCAGGAGCTTGAGGTGAACATATACTTTCTACCATACATAAGATAGATAATCAATAAACTAAATTATTAAAACTAAGTATCAGAAAAATGAAGATCATGGCATCTGGCCCCATTTCTTCATGGCAATTAGAAGGGGAAAAGGTAGAAGTAGTGACAGGTATTCTCTCCTCGGGCTCTGAAATCACTGCGGATGGTGACTGCAGCCATGAAATTAGAAGACCATTGCTTTTTGGAAGGAAAGCTATGACAAACCTAGACGGGGTGTTAAAAAACAGACATCACTTTGCCGACAAAGAGCTGTGTAGTCAAGGCTATGATCTTTTCAGCGGTGACATACAGTTGTGAAAGCTGGACCATAAAGAAGGCAAAGCACCGAAGAATTGATGCTTTTGAACTGTGGTGTTGGAAAAGACTCTTGAGAGTCTCTTGGACAGCTAGGAGATCAAACCAGTCAATCTTAAAGGAAATCAATCCTGAATACTCAGTGGAAGGACTGATGCTGAAACTGAAGCTCCGATACTTTAGCACCTGATATGAAGAGCCAACTTATTGGAAAAGACCCTGATGCTGGGAAGGATGGAGGGCAGGAGGAAAAAGGGGTGACAGAGGATGAGCTGGTTGGGTGGCATCACTGATGCAATGGACATGAGCTTGGGCAAACTCCAAGAGATGGCAAGGGACAGGAAAACAAGGTATGCTGTAGTCCATGGGGTCACAAAGAGTCAGACACCACTTGGCGACTGAACAACAACAATAAGCAACAAAGACCTATTATATAGCATAGGAGATTCTGTTCAATATTCTGTGATAAACTATATGAGAAAAGAATCTTAAAAGGAATGAATATATGCATTAAGACATGTATAACTGAATCACTGCTATACACCTGAAACTAACACACCGTAAATCAACTATGCTGCTGTGCTTAGTCACTCAGTCGTGTCCAAGTCTTTATGACCCCATGGACTATAGCACATGAGGCTCCTCTGTCCATGTGATTCTCCAGGCAAGAATACCAGAGTGGGTTGCCATGCCCTCCTCCGGGGGATCTTCCCAACCCAGGGACAGAACACAGGTCTCCCACATTGCAGGCAGATTCTTTACTGTCTGAGCCACCAGGGAAGCCCAGGGATACTGGAATGGGTAACCTATCCCTTCTCCAGGGGTCTTTCTGTAGAATTAAACCCAGGTCTCCTGTATTGCAGGAGGATTCTTTACCAGCTGAGCTACCAGAGAAGACCAAATCAACTGTGCTCTGATAAAATTAAAATTTAAAAAAACAAAACAAAACACAGATTTGACCTCAGAGACTTTCTGAGAATTTGGGAGAACTGTAGAGTCACACTGCTATATGGGATACCACAATAGATAATACAGTATTAATAAATTCACTGATGGTGGTACCTATGGAGACATTGCAGACAGGGAAGCCAAATTTTTCCAAATGTATCCAAAATAAGAGTACACTCAAGGAAATCAACCTGCCACCAGACTGCTAACTAGTCTTCCAGGGGATTGTTGCCATTTCAGAGACTCAGCCATGATTTACCCTTTTGGCCAGTTGAGCATGCAGCAAAGGTGGTAGTCAGATTAGCTTTGATGAGAATAAGCACCTGTTTCTGAGGCCATGCATAACCTTCATCCCTGCTCTTATGCCACTTTGTTTATAAGCTCTTAGGTAAGCACTGCGGTGACTGGAAAGAGAAGCTGAAAGTTATCCACACAATTTGCCATCTTTTCCAGCTGGTAATTGCACAACTCTAGTCAGTGACTTTTGATAAGAATTCACATGAAACAAATCTTCATATTCTGTCCTCATTCTAAGAGTTACATCTATCTGCCTCTTCCTAGATTTCCTTGTCTTCTAGATTTCCTTGTCTCCAATCTTCCCAATATTGTATCTTCCAAGTCCCTGAATATCCAGTATCAGCCACTAGCCACTGCCCATGTGATCTATATCTCTAGTCATCTCTCCTTTCAGACAGAGTGAGCAAGCTTGATTTACTGCTTGAAGTTCTCCTCAGTGGAAGTACTTCATTTCCTTACTATCAATCAGAACACACCTTAGTTGGGCCATAATTATGCAGCAATTCACTTTGATCTGTGGCAATGTATCACAAAGAAGACATGTGTAAACTGGGCCTGAAGTTCTTTCTCCTCAGTCATCTGATCAGAGGGAGCACCCCACGAGGTCATAGATGTGAGGTGAAGGAGAGGCAACAATGCAGTAGAAGTAGGTATCATGAAGGTCTGAACTTCAGCTCATGCAACTTATATATTCAGTATGTCTTTGAGTTCAATCTCACACCACTATCCCTTTATGATGGAGTACTGCTGTTCCTATCCAACTTTAGAGCTTTGTGAATCAGATAACACCCAGTTCATTACAGTCATCCCAGACTGTCTGGTTATTTGGTATTTCATAATTAAGTATTTAGTCCCAACCAGCATTAAATAGCCAGAAAGGTGCCATTTTGCAAAAGGAAAATGGATCTCTGCATGGCTTGGCTTTAAAACCCTAGGGGCAATGCACTGCCATTCTCTTATGGGGTGCCGCCAGAAGCTCCTTAGAAAAGCCCTAAAAGCTACAGACCTGCAGCTTCATATGGTCTAAATGGTAGAGTAATAGGTTGTACTGTGGACCAGCTTCACAGCCTTCTTTTGCTCTGAGCCCATTTGAAACCCAGTAAACCTACAAAGTAAATCACCCAATGAGACACTTCAGAACCTAAAGAGCCCCACAAATCATCAGATCTCTTTTTTAACATTAGCAGGTGGAAGATACATTAACACAGTTTTTACTTCGAAGAGATCTCAGTGTATTCCAGACTCCTGGAGCCCTACAAACCAACTGAATTATCATAGGTTTTATCTTCTACATTCTGGCACATATACATCTTATTGAAGCCTCCAGATTTCACTACTTCTTGCCTAACAGGTCTATTAGCATGACTTCATAGATTCTATACCCTATATCAAGATTGCCAGGAGAAATATCAATAACCTCAGATATGCAGATGACACCATCCTTATGGCAGAAAGTGAAGAAGAACTAAAAAGCCTCTTGATGAAAGTGAAAGAGGAGAGTGAAAAAGTTGGCTTAAAGCTCAACATTCAGAAAACAAAGATCATGGCATCCAGTCCCATCACTTCATGGAAAATAGATGGGGAAACAGTGGAAACAGTGTCAGAATTTATTTTGGGGGGCTCCAAAATCACTGCAGATGGTGACTGCAGCCATGAAATTAAAAGATGCTTACTCCTTGGAAGGAAAGTTATGTCCAACCTAGATAGCATATTCAAAAGCAGAAACATTACTTTGCCAAGAAAGGTCCGTCTAGTCAAGGCTATGGTTTTTCCTGTGGTCATGTATGGATGTGAGAGTTGGACTGTGAAGAAGGCTGAGCACCGAAGAATTGATGCTTTTGAATTGTGGTGTTGGAGAAGACTCTTGAGAGTCCCTTGGACTGCAAGGAGATCCAAGCAGTCCATTCTGAAGGAGATCAGCCCTGGGATTTCTTTGGAAGGAATGATGCTAAAGCTGAAACTCCAGCACTTTGGCCAACTCATGGGAAGAGTTGACTCATTGGAAAAGACTCTGATGCTGGGAGGGATTGGGGGCAGACGGAGAAGGGGACGACAGAGAATGAGATGGCTGGATGGCATCACTGACTCGATGGACGTGAGTCTCAGTGAACTCCGGGAGTTGGTGATGGACAGGGAGGCCTGGCATGCTGCGATTCACGGGGTCACAAAGAGTTGGACATGACTGAGCGACTGAACTGAACTGATACCCTATATCACGACAAAGAGCCCTGGATTTGAAAGCAACAGAGAGTGTGTCTTGTTGACCTGATCATATGAAAGTCTGTTGCTTCTTCGTTAATAAAGAAAGAGTAAAGTATTTGCCAGAGCAATAGCTGTATACCAGTTGTCAGAGATTATGTGGTTTTGCCCAAGTGAGGAGACTATCTATAAAAGCATAAGCATTTAGGGTCACCAGCTGATTAAGTTTAGGGAAATCCTCTATCACTCTCCAAAACCCCACCGCCATGTGGTCAGGCCAAGTCAACACTCTTGCATCACTCAAGACCTTCATTCTGACATTAATCTCCACAAGCCTCTTCAGGAATACAGAAGTGAATTTGATTTAATATTCTGGTTGAGCAGGGCAATTACAGTGGTTTTCACTTGGCCTTTTTTAATCATATAAGCGCTTGTTCCACAATTCAGGGAGCCGGCATGAAGAATCTGCTGGTTTGCAAATATTTTCTTAGGAAATATTGTTCTTGTTGTTCAGTCACTAAGTCATGTCTGACTCCTTGTGACCCCTTGGACTGCAGCACACCAGACTTCTCTGTCCTTCACTATCTCCTGAAGTTTATTCAAACTCATGTCCATTGAGTCAGGGATGCCATCCAGCCATCTCATCCACTGTCTCCCTCTTCTACTCTTGCCCTCAAACTTTCCCAGCTTCCAGCTTCAAGGTCTTTTCCAATGAGTTGGCTCTTCACATCAGGTGAGTATTGGGGAGCCTCAGCTTCAGGCATCAGTCCTTCCAATGAACATTCAGGGTTGATTTCCTTTAGGACTGATTGGTTTGATCTCCTTGCTGTTTAAGGAACGCTCAAAAATCTTCTCCAGCACCACAATTTGAAATTATCAAATCTTTGGCCTTCTTTACAGTCCAACTTAAGGCTATGGTTTTTCCTGTGGTCATGTGTGGATGTGAGAGTTGGACTGTGAAGAAGGCTGAGCGTGGAAGAATTGATGCTTTTGAACTGTGGTGTTGGAGAAGACTCTTGAGAGTCCCTTGGACTGCAAGGAGATCCAACCAGTCCATTCTGAAGGAGATCAGCCCTGGGATTTCTTTGGAAGGAATGATGCTAAAGCTGAAACTCCAGTACTTTGGCCACCTCATGTGAAGAGTTGACTCATTGGAAAAGACTCTGATGCTAGGAGGGATTGGGGGCAGAAGGAGAAGGGGACGACAGAGGATGAGATGGCTGGATGGCATCATGACTCGATGGACGTGAGTCTCAGCGAACTCCGGGAGTTGGTGATGGACAGGGAGGCCTGGCGTGCTGCGATTCATGAGGTCGCAAAGAGTCAGACATGACTGAGCGACTGAAATGAACTGAACTGAAATGAACTGATGGGACTGGATGCTATGATCTTCGTTTTTTGAATGTTGAATTTTAAGCCAGTTTTTTCACTCTCCTCTTTCACTGTCATGAAGAGACTCTTTAGTTCCTCTTTGCTTTCTGCCATTAGGGTGTATCATCTGAATATCTGAGGTTGTTTCTGTTTGTCCAGGCAATCTTGATTCTACCTTGTATGTTATCCAGCCCAGCATTTCTCATGATGTACTCTGCATGTAGGTTAAATAAGCAGGGTGACAATATACAGCTATTGTCACTATTTTGAACCAGTGTTGGTCCATGTCTGGTCCTAATTGTTTCTTAGCCTCCATACAGATTTCTCAGGAGACAAGGTGATGTACTATCCCCAACTCTTTAAGAATTACCCACAGTTTGTTGTGATGCCCATGGTCAAAGGCTTTACTGTAGTCAATGAAGCATAAATTCAGGTAAAATTCAGGTACAGAGAGAACTGCTATAAGGCTATATGTGTGGATACTCTGGGCCTACTGTTAGAAGGAATCAGACCAAACCTCCATTTATCATCTAATCTCTATATATGCTCACTGCCCAGCTTCCCTGGTGACTCAGTGGTAAAGAATCCACCTGCCAACGCAGGAGACACAGGTTCCATCCCTGATCTGGGAAGATCCCACATTCCTCAGAGCTGCCAAGTCTGTGTGCCATAATTATTGAGCCTGTGCTCTAAAGCCAGCGAGCCACAACTATGGAAGCCCTCACACCCTGAAGCCTGTGCTTCACAGCAAGAGGAACCACTGCCGTGAGAAGCCTACACATGGCAACTAGAGCATAGCCCCTACTCTCCACAGCTAGAGAAAGCCCACATGGAGCAACACAGACCAAGCACAGCCAAAAATAAACATATAAAATTAGTCTTTAAAAAAATCCTCACTGTCGATTTGACCAAAGAATATTTGGGATCCCCAGGAATTAGCATCAACCCCAAGCCTATCTTAGGACTTCTCTGAGAGCTCAGTTGGTAAAGAATCTGCCTGCAATGCAGGAGACCCCAGTTTGATTCCTGGGTGGGGAAGATCCACTGGAAAAGGGATAGGCTACCCACTCCAGTATTATTGGGCTTCCCTTGTGGCTCAGCTGGTAAAGAATCCACCTGTGATGCAGGAGACCTGGGTTGGATCCCTGGGTTGGGAAGATCCCCTGGAGAAGGGAAAGGCTACCCACTCCAGTATTCTGGCCTGGAGAATTCCATGGACTCTATAGTCTGTGCAGTCGCAAAGAGTTGGACACAACTGAGAAACTTTCACTTTCACTTCACTTTCCAAGCCTATCAGTAATTTCAAAATATCTGAATGCTTCCCTATTTCCATTACACATATACCTGGGTAAATGACCCAAGAAGTAAAAGAGAAAGATTTACATTATATCCTATTGGTAGAGTTACAGCATTCTTCCTCAAGGGACTCCACTTATCTCTAAATTTTGGATATCTTTTCCTGCCCTAGTACCAAACTGTTTCTATTAATACAGCTTTATAGTATCTTCAAAACTAATGAGGCAATTACCAAGTTCTTTTTTTATAATGTATTTATTTCTATATTTTGAAAACTAAAGACAAAGAAATTTAATAATCTTGAAAGCAGGCAGAAAAAAAATGATATGCTACTTTTTTTTTTTTTCGCTATACCAAGAATAGCAAGAAGAGATAAGAAAGCCTTCTTCAGCGATCAATGCAAAGAAATAGAGGAAAACAACAGAATGGGAGAGACTAGGGATCTCTTCAAGAAAATCAGAGATACCAAAGGAACATTTCATGCAAAGATGAGCTCGATAAAGGACAGAAATGGTATGGACCTAATAGAAGCAGAAGATATTAAGAAAAGATGGCAAGAATACACAGAAGAACTGTACAAAAAAGAGCTTCACGACCCAGATAATCACGATGGTGTGATCACTGACCTAGAGCCACACATCCTGGAATGTGAAGTCAAATGGGCCTTAGAAAGCATCACTATGAACAAAGCTAGTGGAGGTGATGGAATTCCAGTTGAGCTCTTTCAAATCCTGGAAGATGATGCTGTGAAAGTGCTGCACTCAAGATGCCAGCAAATTTGGAAAACTCAGCAGTGGCCACAGGACTGGAAAAGGTCAGTTTTCATTCCAATCCCAAAGAAAGGCAATGCCAAAGAATGCTCAAACTACCGCACAATTGCACTCATCTCACACACTAGTAAAGTAATGCTCAAAATTCTCCAAGCCAGGCTTCAGCAATATGTGAACCGTGAACTTCCTGAGGTTCAAGCTGGTTTTAGAAAAGGCAGAGGAACCAGAGATCAAATTGCCAACATCTGCTGGATCATGGAAAAAGCAAGAGAGTTCCAGAAAAACATCTATTTCTGCTTTATTGACTATGCCAAAGCCTTTGACTGTGTGGATCACAATAAACTGTGGAAAATTCTGAAAGAGATGGGAATTCCAGACCACCTGATCTGCCTCTTGAGAAATCTGTATGCAGGTCAGGAAGCAACAGTTGAAACTGGACATGGAACAACAGACTGGTTCCAAATAGGAAAAGGAGTACGTCAAGGCTGTATATTGTCACCCTGTTTATTTAACTTCTATGCAGAGTACATCATGAGAAACGCTGGACTGGAAGAAACACAAGCTGGAATCCAGATTGCCGGGAGAAATACCAATAACCTCAGATATGCAGATGACACCACCTTTATGGCAGAAAGTGAAGAGGAACTCAAAAGCCTCTTGATGAAAGTGAAAGTGGAGAGTGAAAAAGTTGGCTTAAAGCTCAACATTCAGAAAATGAAGATCGTGACATCCGGTCCCATCACTTCATGGAAAATAGATGGGGAAACAGTGGAAACAGTGTCAGACTTTATTTTGGGGGGCTCCAAAATCACTACAGATGGTGACTGCAGCCATGAAATTAAAAGATGTTTACTCCTTGGAAGGAAAGTTATGACAAATCTAGATAGCATATTCAAAAGCAGAGACATTACTTTGCCAAGAAAGGTCCGTCTAGTCAAGGCTATGGTTTTTCCTGTGGTCATGTATGGATGTGAGAGTTGGACTGTGAAGAAGGCTGAGTGCTGAAAAATTGATGCTTTTGAACTGTGGTGTTGGAGAAGACTCTTGAGAGTCCCTTGGACTGCAAGGAGATCCAAGCAGTCCATTCTGAAGGAGATCAGCCCTGGGATTTCTTTGGAAGGAATGATGCTAAAGCTGAAACTCCAGCACTTTGGCCAACTCATGGGAAGAGTTGACTCATTGGAAAAGACTCTGATGCTGGGAGGGATTGGGGGCAGAAGGAGAAGGGGACGACAGAGGATGAGATGGCTGGATGGCATCACTGACTCAATGGACGTGAGTCTCAGTGAACTCTGGGAGTTGGTGATGGACAGGGAGGCCTGGTGTGCTGTGATTCATGGGGTCGCAAAGAGTCAGATATGACTGAGCGACTGATCTGATCTGATCCCTTATTGCTTATCTACTTTAAATGTAACAGCATGTACGTCCAGTCTATCCCTCCACATCATCCTTCCCCCCTGGTAACCATAAGTTCATTCTCTAAGTCTATGAGTCTTCTGTTTTATAGATAAGTTCATTTGCATCACTTCTTTTTGGATTCTTCATGTAAGTGATATCATATATTTCTCTCTTTCTGACTTCACTTAGTATGACAATCTCCACATCCATCCATGTTGCTGCAAATGACATTATTTCATTCTTTTTATGGCTGAGTAGTATTCCATAGTATATATTGATATGTACCACATCTTCTTTATCCATTCATCTGTTGTACCACCTGTTGTCAAAAGATTTTGACATTCTTATGCATTTGCTTATCCTAGTGAATTTTGGAATCTATTTTGGCAAAGTCCATAAAAAAAATCTATTAGTATTTTCATTGAGATAGGATTTATAAATTCAGAGAACATTGAAAATTTTTATAATGTTAAGCTATCCCATCAGTGAACATGATGTATCTACTTATTGGGATATTTTATATCTTTTATTAAATTCTGTAATTTTCTCTATAATTTGCATATTTTATTAGTTTTATTTCTAATTGATCTCTAATAAAAAATTAAAAATTTCTGTGGGCTATCATTCTCATCCAGCTATTTTCCTTCTCCCCTTTATAGCTAAATTTCTTTAAAAAGTTATGTACACTACATGTTTTCATTTATACACCTCACTTCCTCTGAAACATAATGCAGTTAGGCTTTAATGAGCCCCAGTTCATCAAAACAGCTCAGTCACCAACGACATACATTATTTAAAAATCCAGAAGTCTTTTCTAGATCCTTATCTTGCTTGACTTTTAATAAATTTATATGTTTTTAGTTCCAGTTTCTAGTTCTGCATGTAAGGAACTTGGAAGTTGCCACTCCATCCAATAACAATTAAAAAACTAAAGACAATGAAAACTCAACAATTCATCTTGGATTCATAGGAAAGGGAAGGACACAGAACAAACTACTAACACCAAGATTTGAGAGATAGACAGGTGCCTACAGGGAGCAGTGGTCTACCACAGCAGAGCCTGGTGACCAGGAACAGCGTCAGGAACTAGCACTGGGGTAGGAAAACCTGAACTGTCATTGGCAAATTACTTAGCAGCTGAGAGCAAACAACTGAAAATTGAAAACTCCAGGGAAATTCATCTATAATATTTACAATATTGTGAGATTTACCTCCAGGAGCTTGACTAGATTCTCATAGTAAATATCTGACAAAAATTATAATTATGTGGGAGTAGTAGCCTTATTCCCAAAACTTACCTGAGAGAACTAAAAACTTCTGTGCACACAAAGATCTGTCCGTGAATGTTTATTTCAGCTTTATAATTGTCAAAGCTTGTATACAACTCAAAATAATAATGAATGTGGTAAATATTAGTCCAACTATATCAAAAGTTGCTTTGAATCTCAATGATCTAAATGCACCAATTAAAAAACAGTGATTGTCAGAGGGGATCAAAAAACACAGCCCAACTATATGCTATCCACAGGAAACCTGCTTTCAATACAAAGAACATTAGATCAAAAGTCAAGGAATAGAGGGACTTCCCTGGTGGTCCACTGGCTAAGATGGGGCCAGGGTTCCATCCTTGATCAGGGAATTAGATCCCATATGTCACAACTAGTTTGCGTGCTGCAACTAAAGATCCTGCATGTCACAACGAAGATCTGGTGCAGCCAAATAAATAGTCGTTGGCCACTCCATCATGTCCAGCTGTTTGCGACCCCATGAATTGTAGCCCACCAGGCTCCTGTCCATGGAATTTCTCAGGCAAGAATACTGGAATAGGTTGCCATTTCCTACTCCAGGGGATCTTCTTAACCCAGGGATCAAAACTGCAGCTCCTATTATGTCTTCTACATTCCAGGCTGAGCCACCAGGGAAGCCTGGAGGCGGGAGGAGGGACTCTAAAACCTGTATTTAAATATATATTTCAACTGGTTACTACCAGCACACAAATTTAGAAGCACTCACATTTTACAGATAGAGGAACTGAGACAAAATCACCAAATTTATTTTTAAAAAGAGCATACACTATCTTTGATAGATATTAATTTCTGGGATACAATCTAGAACAAGAAACAATTATGTAAACAATTGTAGTGTATACTTTGCTTAGGAGAGTAAACAAAGCTGGGGCTTCCCAGGTGGCCTTAGTGGTAAAGAACTCACCTGCCAATGCAGGAGACATGAGAGATGCCAGTTCAATGCCTGGGTCAGGAAGATCCCCTGCAGGAGGGCGTGGCAGTCTACTCTAGTATTCTTGCCTAGAGAATCTCTTGAACAGAGACAGAGGAGCCTGGAGGGCTATAGTCCATAGGGTCACAAAGAGTCAGACATGACTGAGGTGACTCAGCGTGCGTGCACATACAAACAAAGCTGAATACAACTAATTCTTCCTTGAGAGAGAGGGTCAGGAAAACCTCCAGAAATTGCAGTACTTGCCTTGCAGATATGTATCTGGTGACTCTTTTACCTGATGGTAAAAGAATCCACCTGTAATGCAGAACATGCGGCAGGAGCTGCAGTTTCCAAGATTCCCTGGAGGAGGAAGTGGCAATCCATTCCAGTATCCTTGCCTGGAGAATCCCATGGACAGAGGAGCCTGATGGGCTACAGTCCATGGGGTCACAAAAGAGTTAGACAAGACGGACTAAATAACAACCCCGTAGATTATGATTTCAGGGGTCCAGAAATACTGTTTGAAATGACCTCACTAGATGATTCTCATAATCAGATTTATTTATGTGACACTGAGTTGGATTACTTCTATGGCCCTATCCTACTCCAAAATTTCTTCTTACATCTGTAATTTCATATGGCATAGAAGAAAAGAGACATGAGGGACAAAGAAAAGGGCAGCTGGAGCTCTGGTAACTGATACCACTCCCTTGGGCTTCCTAGGTGGCACTAGTGGTAAAGAACCCACCTGCCAATGTGAAGACCTAAGAGACACGGGTTCCATTCCTGGGCTGGGAAGATCCCCTGAAGAGGGTATGGCAGCCTGCTCTAGTATTCTTGTCTGGAGAATCCCATGGACAGAGGAGCCTGGCAGGCTACAGTCCATAGGGTTGAGTGGAGTTGGACACAACTCTACTGAAAGAGCTTAGCACACATGCCCCTGGGAGATAAGTGGAAATATCACTGGAGTACAGAGGAAGTATAGGACACCTTATACTTGGACAGTGCTTACAACTTGCAAAATCCTTTCTGCTTCCTTTATCCTTTTATACTTTAGGACAACCCTGTAAGTTCAACAGGGAAAAGCAGGGTGGGTAAGACAGCAATCATTATTTACATATTATAAAAATATTTTTTGAGTGCCTATGTCATATGAGGAAAAAAAATAGAGTATTTCATGTAGAAAAAGGCTATGATCTTCTAAGCATCTGAAAGAGGTGAAGTTCTTAAAACAGTACAGGATAAAGAGTTATTGAACTTAGTTGGAATAATATATTATCCAGATATTTTGAAACCATCAAAATCTTTTCCCCCATCACCAATGGGTGATTATTTCAGAAAATTGCTATAAAGCCTCCTTTGGTTTTTAAAATTTTAGTTCTGAAATAATTTCAGATTGACAGAAAAGTTACAAAAATAGTAATAGTAAAAATAGTCCCCATATACCCTTTATTCAGCTTCCCCTAATGTTAACATTTATATACCACAGTACAGTCATCAAAACCAGGAAACAATATTAGTACTAAGCTACAGACTTTAAAGTGGTGACTGGTTTTCCTCCAGGGTCCATTTTCTGTTCTAGGATCTGACCCAGG
Organism: Bos grunniens; assembly: GCF_055505025.1. Taxonomy (NCBI): domain Eukaryota; kingdom Metazoa; phylum Chordata; class Mammalia; order Artiodactyla; family Bovidae; genus Bos; species Bos grunniens. The sequence goes on along the minus strand of NC_141171.1, from coordinate 98,235,127 downwards.
ATCCCACATCTTTGGCAGGCAGGTTCTTCACCAGTAGGGCTACTTGCGAAGCCAGTTGCCTTAGTCCCCTTCAATCTGTTACAGCTCCTCAGTGTTGTTTTTTTTTTTTTCTTTTTCTTTATTGACCTTGACACTTTGGAAGAGAGTACCAGTGGAACAATTTCATCACATACTCATCTGATGCTTTCTCATGTTTAGATCAAGGTTATGCATTTTGGGCAAGAACACCATAGAAATGATGTGTTGTGCTCAGTACATATCAGGAGACATGGTAGTATCTGCCAAGTTTCTCCAGGTAATTATTCCACTCCCTTGACATTAATAAATATCTTAGGGGAGATACTTTGAGACTATACAAATATTCTGCTTCTCCTTAAACTTTTACCTATGAATTTTAGCACCCTTCATTGTATTTTTGCCTCTGATAATTATCACTATGGTGTCTGTCTAATGACTTTTAATTTTATTTATTCCCTCTACATATATTAATTGGAATTTTTTATATAAGGAGGGGTTATCCCATCCCCCTCAATTATTTATTTGTTTGTTTCTTTCATTTTTTTGAGTGTTCCTTCTGTTTCCTTTCCTTGTCAGGCTAGCAGAAATCCAGTAGCAATAGAGAAAAGTAAACACCATTTAAAAAGACAGCTCACAAAATATTTTCAAAGTTTTGTCCTTATACTGTCAAGTCAGATGGACTTGTCAAATGAAAAAAGTTAGAAGATCAGATGCATAAATGCCATTGATCAAAGCAACATGAACCCATAAAAAACAAACTGACCTCAAAAAGACAGAATCCTTGCTGACTACTAACTTGTGGTGTCTTGAGGGCAAAAGTAAAGTAAATGCATTTTGATGACTAATGTTCATTTTGTTTTTTCTCTGACTCTCTTATTGAGTAAAGTTTCTAAAGAAAATAAGAAGCTAATCACTTTATTTAAAAAATGAATAATTGGTTTTTAATGGTTTATTTTGTTTGGGGTTTTTCCTTTCTAACAGGTCATCGATTATTTTTCAGAGAACAATCCAGCAAATAAGCTATTCATACTGAGTAATATGAATATTAATACCGTCAAATGTTTCTACTTATGGGGATTGTTTCTATACCCATATCAATAAAGTATTTTGCAAAATAGGTTGTTTTTGCAACAGATTGGTGTATGGTGAATCAAAAAGTTGTTTGCATATAAAAATAAACATTGTATAATAGGCTCCAGTTTCCTCCACCTCATTAGAACTGATTCAAATGTATTCTTTTTAAGGCTGAGTAATACTCCATTGTGTATATGTACCACAGCTTTCTTATCCATTCATCTACTGATGGACATCTAGGTTGCTTCCATGTCCTGGCTATTATACAGAGTGAAGTAAGCCAGAAAGAAAAACACCAATACAGTATACTAACGCATATATATGGAATTTAGAAAGATGGTAACAATAACCCTGTATACGAGACAGCAAAAGAGACACTGATGTATAGAACAGTCTTTTGGATTCTGTGGGAGAGGGAGAGGGTGGGATGATTTGAGAGAATGGCATTGAAATACGTATAATATCATATATGGAACGAGTTGCCAGTCCAGGTTCGATGCACGATACTAGATGCTTGGGGCTGGTGCACTGGGACGACCCAGAGGGATGGTATGGGGAGGGAGGAGGGAGGAGGTTTCAGGATGGGGAACACATGTATACCTGTGGTGGATTCATTTCAATATTTGGCCAAACCAATACAATATTGTAAAGTTTAAAAATAAAAATAAATAAATAAACATTGATTCTGGAAATGAGCCACACTTTCTTGTGTGGCCTAAGAACAAGTCACCAAACTTGCCTAGACCTGATTTTCTCACCTATTCAGTAATAATAGTTTTCACCTACCTCATTAAGAGATGTCAGACATTAATTAATGTTCATAATGGGCTTGAGATATGTGATTAAAATCTGTTATTCTTGATGAAAAACAGTCATTCAACTGTTGAGAAGCAGTAAACAAACCCAGGGAGAGTGTCCTCCATGAGAAGAAATACTGGAGAGTGAAGTTAGTCAGGAATGAAGAACAGGTGCTTGGAAAAGAATCTCTTTCAATGTGTAAAAAGCACTTTTTTCTTCATAGAATTAAGTAATATATCGCTCTAATGTCTCAATACGGGACTATTTTTCTCTACATTAAGATTCTTAGCCCTTTCTATGTCATGGGCCTTTTTAACATTCTAGTGAAGCCATAGACCTCATCTCATAACAACTTCTAAATGCTTTGAAAATATGTAGGGTTATGAAAGAAATCAATTTTATTAAGGCACAGTTATCAAAGTGTTTTTAAAATTTTAGAGCATTACGTGTGCTTCCTTATTAAATTAAATGAGATCTAATGGCAGTCTAAACACTATCATAATTTTAAAGTAGTAATGGATGTAGAACCCACTCCAGTATTTTTACCTGGAGAATCCCATGGAAAAAGGAGCCTCATGGGCTACAGTCCATAGGGTTGCAAACAGTTGCAACCCTGGGTTGAAGCTACTTAGCACGCACTGGATGTAAACAATAGCAGACACTGGATGTAAACAATATTTTAAGATATTTGCAACAACTCTAATATGATATGAAAATATCTGTTTTTCTATCGGTTCTAGTAGTTCTAGAGGAACTGTTCTTTTTTCTGTGGCTTGTTGCCTATGTTTAAAATTTTTTAATTGCTAAAGTTTAGTTAGAAGTTACTGAAATAAAGATGTATCTTCTTCCCATCCAAATTTGTGAACAATAGGCTCCTTGGGAGTATCTGGATCTTTAGATTAAGAAACCCCATTCTACACCTATCTTTGGATCCCTAGAAAAGCAATACTACTTCTCAAACTGTGATCAAGTGATCACATTTATGGAATGTTTATTAAAAATGCAATTCTCTTGGCCTTTTCCTAAACCTGCAGAATCTTCATTCTTAACAAGCATCCAGGTGACTGACATACATACTAAAGTTTGAGAATTGCTTCAGAGGTGGTTATATCAATACCTGTCTTCAATAGAATCATAATTATCGAGCCCAAGCCACAGGTTTTTAAATATTAGTTTGAATATTAATATATATATATATATATATATATATACAATTTGATAAGCATGGATAAGACCTATAAATTTTAATTTTTAATAGGCATTTAAAATATTGTGATGATGTTCTCAACTCTATTTTAAGAAATAATCCTAAACTAAGACATAAAATCTGCCTGGGAATGGAAGAAACTGATGAGATTTTCATCAGTATCAATATACTGATAACTATATCAGATATAGTTATACTGATAACTATACTCTACTCTCCTTTCCTTTTCTGCACCAGTTAACTCCCTTTGAAAGAAACCTGTATATAGAACACTTAAGTATGGAATCAATGCATTATATTACTGAGGATACAGAAAAGGAGGGAAATTCTTTCTGCCCATTTTTAACATCATGCTTTAAACTGTGAGGCAAAAATTAGTCATTATCAACATGAAAAGCAGTAATAACAGTGGGATAGAGCTACCAAAATCTAAAGATCACCTGTACTTTCAACTACTACCTTTTTCTTCTGCTTCACAAATCTCTATCCCAATCTCAGAACTTTCTATTACCCGAGCTTCAGATTAGTATTTCCAACTGCCTACTAGATATTTACCCCTACATTTCAGAGACAACTCAAATACTAAAAACCAAACCTGAATTCACATTTTCCCACATAATGGCTATCTCTTTTATATTGTCTTAAATATGGGTACCTCCATCTAGTAAGATAATCAGAAATTGTCCTAGATGTTTCCCTATTTCTCATTACACTTTCCTTTGCTAGGGAGCACAGTTGGAGTGATGCTCAGTTTTAGAGCTCCAGCCATGGTCTAGTGTTCTTTGAGTCAGCATCTTTTGGAGCAGCAAACTCCAACCTGAATGATGCTGTAATATGGATATAGTCTAATAATGAAAGATCAGAAAAAGAAAATTAAGGAAATAATCCCATTTACCATCACATCAAAAAAATAAAATACATAGGAATAAACGTACCCAAGGAGACAAAACACCTCTACTCCAAGAACTCTAAGATGCGGATGAAAGAAACCAAGGATGACACAAACAGAAAGAAAGATATACCATGTTCTTGATTGGAAGAATCAGTATGGTCAAGATGACTCTACTTCCCTAGGCAATCTACAGATTCAATGCAGCCCTCTCAAATTACCAAAGTCATTTTTCAAAGAACTAGATTTTTTTTTTTAATTTGTATGGAAACACAAAATAGACAAAGCAATCCTAGGCATGGGGGGAATGGAAATGGAATCAGGCTCACTGACTTCAGACTATACTACAAAGCTATAGTCATCAAAACAGTATGAGATTGTCATAAAAACAGAAATATAGATTAATGGAACAGAATAGAAAGCCCAGAAATAAATCCATGCACTTATGGTCAATTAACCTACAACAAAGGAGGCAAGAATATACAATGGAGAAAAGACAGTCTCCTCAATAAATGGTACTGGGAAACTGGATAACTGCATGTAAAAAAATGAAATTAGAATGTTCTCAAACACCATGCACAAAAATAAACTCAAAATGGATTAAAGACCTAAATGTAAGACCAGTAACTTTAAAACTCTTAGAGGAAAACAGGAGGAACAATCTTTGACATAAATCACAGTAATATCTTTTTGGATCCATTTGCTAGAGTAATGAAAGTAAAAACAAAAATTAAAAAATGGGACCCAATTAATCTTAAAAGCTTCAGCACAGCAAAGGACACCATAAACAAAATGAAAAGATAACCCACAGACTGGGAGAAAATATTTGTAATTGAAGTAACCAACAAGGGTTTAATCTCCAAAATATACAAACAGCTCATACAACTCAAGATCAAAAAATAAATAAACAACCCATTCAAAAATGAGCAGAAGGACTTCCTTGGTGGCACAGTGGATAAGAATCTGCCTGCCAGCACAGGGGACATGATTTGATTCCTGGTCTGGGGAGATTCCACATGCCTCGGAGCTACTAAGCCCATGTGCCATAACTTCTGAGCCTGTGCACTAGGGCCCATGAGCCACAACTACTGAGCCCATGTGTTGCAACTACAGAAGCCTGGGTGCCTAGAGACTGTGCTCTGCAACAAGAGAAGCCACCACAATAAGTCTGAGCACCACATCAAACAGTAATCCCCACTCTCCACAACTAGAGGAAGCCTGTGAGCAGCAACAAAGACCCAGTGCGACCAAAATAAATAAAAAATTTTTTTTAATGGGCAAGAGATCTAAATAGACATTTCTCCAAAGAAGATATACAGATGGCCAAAAATCACATGAAAAATGCTCAACATCTCTACTGCTGCTAAGTCACTTCAGTCGTGTCTGACTCTGTGCAACCCCATAGACGGCAGCCCACAAGGCTCCCCCATCCCTGGGATTCTCCAGGCAATAACACTGGAGTGGGTTGCCATTTCCTTCTCCAATGCATCAAAGTGAAAAGTGAAAGTGAAGTCGCTCAGTTGTGTCCGACTCTTTGTGACCCCATGGACTGCAGCCTACCAGGCTCCTCCATCCATGGGATTTTCCAGGCAAGAATACTGGAGTGGCGTGTCATTGCCTTCTCCGCAACATCTCTACTAGGGAAATGTAAATCAAAACTACAATGAGGTATCACCTTATACCAGTCAGAATGGGCATCATCAAAAAATCTACAAACAATAAATGCTGGAGAGGGTATAGAGAAAAGGGGACTCTCTTACACCATTGGTGGAAATGTAAATTGAGGCAGCCACTATGGAGAACAGTGCAGAGGTTCCTTAAAAAACTAAAAATAGAGCGACTGTATGACCCAGAATCCTAAAGAATGGGTCTCTCAGTCTGCCTCTGATCCAGGCAAGAGAAATCTTTGGACGCTCACAGGGTCCAGATTGAACCTGATTGAACAGGGTCCTGATGAGTAGACTACACTGGGGTTGAAAGCCAAAAGTAAAAATGAAAGTGAACTTGCTCAGTGTGTCTGACTCATTGCGACCCCATGGACTGTAGCCTACCAGTCTTCTCCATCAACAGGATTTTCCAGGCAAGAGTATTAAGTGGGTTGCCATTTCCTTCTCCAGGGGATCTTCCAAATCCAGGGATCAAACCTGGGTCTTCTGCATTGCAGGCAGACGTTTTGCCCTCTGAGCCACCAGGGAAGCCCTGAATAACATGATTCAGAATTCGGAATTCTGATCAGCAACATCTGGGGGAGTTAAACTGATTGAAGTGAGTATATAGCTAAGGTTTGGGAGCTAAGATCACTTGAGAATCTCAAACTTGAAGGACTGTTGCACTGTTGGTGGGTAAATCCCCACAAGAAGAACAAAGCTACTGCAGCAGGAAGGAGCTAGTAAGTAAACCATGGTGGTGCTGAAAATAAAGATTCAGTTCTAAAGCTGATCTGAAGGCTGAATCTCAATAGGTAAATTTCCAACTTAGCAATGCCAGTGATCTTGCTGGGCTGCTCTGTGTTCTCCCATTTAGAATGTTTTCCTCTGTCATCCTATTCCTCCCAGAGAAGAAGAAATAATATGTAACTCCAGAAAAAATAAAGAAAATTCCTGCTGAAACAGGACAACAGGTGATGGAAAAGAATATTTGCATCACTATGAGAAGATAAGTTTAGCCAAAGCTATGTGCCATGAAATTAAAAGATGCTTGCTCCCTGGGAAAAAAGCTATGACAAACCTAAACAGCATATTAAAAAGCATAAACACAACTTTGCCATCAAAAGTCCATATAGTCAAAGCTATGGTTTTTCCAGTAGTCAGGTATGGATGTGAGAGTTGGACCATAAAGAAGGCCGAGCACCAAAAATTGATGCTTTTGAACTGTGGTGTTGGAGAAGACTTGAGAGTCCCTTGGACTGCAAGGAGATCCAACCAGTCCATCCTAAAGGAGATCAGTACTGAATGTTCATTGAAAGGACTGATGGTGAAGCTCCGATACTTTGGAGCGATGCGAAGAGCCAAGTCATTGGAAAAGAACCTGATGCTGGGAAAGACTGAGGACAAGAGGAGAAAGGGGTGACAGAAAATGAGATGACTGGATGGCATCACCTACTCAATGGACATGAGTTTGAGCAAACTCTGGGGAATAGTGAAGGACAGGGAAGCCTGGCGTGCTGCAGTCCATGGGGTCACAGAGAGTTGGACACAACTTAGCAACTGAACAATAATGTGATTTCAATGCTGACAAAAGGTGAGATTTGGGGAACAAGACATGGCTGAGATAATTCAATTCTTAATGAGCCCCTGCACAGAGTGACAGGAAATGCTTAGAGCAGCAGCACAAGCAAACAAAGTTGGGGTTCTGCTGAGATGAAAGCAGCTCACACAGGCCGCTTTCAGCCTCAAAATCTAGAGGCCAAACAGTGGGAACCTTAGGTAACAATAAAAGTATTGCAGGAAAAGGCAGAGAGGAGGATCTCAGGTAAGGCCTGTCATTGAGGCACAAAGCTTGCCTTCCGTGGAAGTGGATCCTGACAACTAGCAGGAATTGATTGGTCTCTTGGTGAGGCTGGAACCAAAAAAACATTTTATTTTATTTTTATTTTACTTTATGTTTACTTTCTTATCCCAGAAAATACCAATGCTTTCTTGGTCTAAGGCTGGTAACAGCAATGTGGATCTAGACCTGCTCTCTCTAATCTACTAAGCAGTAAACACCAGTGGCTACTGACCACTTGAATGAGGCTAGACTGAACTGAGAGATTCTTCAAGTATAAAATAGCTGCATTTCAAAAACTTAGTACAAAAAACAAGTAAAATATCTCATTAATTTTTATATTAATTACATATTGAAAATATACATTGGATATAGTTATTTAAATTAATTATATTATTAAAATTAATTTTATGTTTCCTTATACTTTACTTTAAAGCAACTACAAGAAAAGCCAAAATTATACCTATGATTTGCATCATTTTTCCATTAGTCAATGCTAGACCATGACATATGCTAGTTCTAGGGTCATTACTCATTTTGTATACGAACTACTATTTAATCAGTGGTTCTAAAATTTAGTGTATTTAAAAATCAACTAGGTAACATTTTAAAAATGCCATTTTTGCCCCCACCCACCCAGTGAAACTATGCAAACAGTGAATTTGTATTTTCAACCAGTTTCCTAGGAGATTCTGATTCAGGAAGTCCCCTGACCATACTTTGAGAAACATTGGCTTTTAGGGTGTACAGTGCTGCCTTGATCATGTTTGATTGTAGAATGTTCTATTTTTCTAAACTTTTTTCATAAGACCAGCTACCATGATAATCTCATTCTTGTTGACCCTCAGGAACTTGGGTTAAGTAAATCTGATGAGGGCTTTGAGATTGGATTAACTAAATTTTGGAAATGCTAAAAGTTTTACCTCAGATTTAGTGAAAAATGGTCCAGGATATAGCTGCAGAGGAGAAACCTCAGGCTGCGATGAGGCCCCTGAATTAGACCCTGAATATGGGAAAGCATGGTTAAAGAGAAAATGTGCATGAGTGCAGGCAAGAAGGGAGTCATACAAGAGGGCTTGAGACCCTGGATCCAATATTGGAGCTTCGATTTCTCTATAGGAACAAGGGATTGGCTTGACACTGGGAAGAGATTTGCATTATTAAAATGTATACAGTATATACAGAAAACGTCTCACATTACGTACTCCAGGTACTTCTTGCTTCACTTCAAATCTAAAACAGGACAAGTGATAAAATACAAAAGTAGGTAGCCATGCTGGGGACTGGAGTTTTTAATGTAACAAGAGAAAAGGCTAAAGCACTACTTTTATAACCTTTTTCAGTTTATGTCTTGGCCTGAGACAACTGGCACAGGGTCCTAGCTGTCTGGCTTCTAACCCCCTACCTGGCCCCAAAGCACATTTCTGGTCCTCTTCTTTGAGAAGCACTATTTAAAGTCCTGTGAGTACATGTGATATGATATCTGGTTTTTCCTCAGTCAGCTTTTCTCTAAGAAACTTGGTTCCTTAATGGGTAAGTAGCTGATAGGCCCAGATATCCTCCTAACTGGGAAGGTGCTTTCTCCTTTTCTTCTCTTCAATTCCTAAACCTTGCCTTTTAAAAAGATCACATGGAAAAGAGATCTAAGAGATTATTCAAGTTTGATGTGTTTGGTCTTTGGGAAAAAAATATTTTTGTTTTCATTTGCAATATACCTTTGCTTGAGGTAGTTCTTCATAAATTCTTTTTTGAATATTTCTTTTTTAATTTTTTTAATTATGAAAGTATGATAACATATTTACAGGAGACTTGGAATATACAGACCAAAGTTACATATAGTTTCACTATATGTTACCATTCTTTTTTTAAGTAGATGAATTACAATTTTTAGTTGGAGTTTCAGTATCAAACTCTCAAAATTTAATAGAATGAACAGAGAAGTAGGATATCAGTTCAGTTCAGTCGCTCAGTCGTGTCCGACTCTTTTCGACCCCATGAATTGCAGCACGCCAGGCCTCCCTGTCCATCACCAACTTCCGGAGTTCACCCAGACTCATGTCCATCGAGTCAGTGATGCCATCCAGCCATCTCATCCTCTGTCATCCCCTTCTCCTCCTGCCCCCAATCCCTCCCAGCATCACAGTCTTTTCCAATGAGTCAACTCTTTGCATGAGGTGGCCAAAGTATTGAAGTTTCAGCCTTAGCATTAGTCCTTCCAAAGAACACCCAGGACTGATCTCCTTTAGAATGGACTGGTTGGATCTCCTTGCAGTCTAAGGGACTCTCAAGAATCTTCTCCAACACCACAGTTCAAAGGCATCAATTCTTCAGCACTCAGCTTTCTTCACAATCCAACTTTCACATCCATACGTGACCACTGGAAAAACCATAGCCTTGACTAGACAGACCTTTGTTGGAAAGTAATGTCTCTGCTTTTGAATATGCTATCTAGGTTGGTCATAACTTTCCTTCCAAGGAGTAAGCATCTTTTAATTTCATGGCTGCAGTCACCATCTGCAGTGATTTTGGAGCCCCCCAAAATAAAGTCTGACACCGTTTCCACTGTTTCCCCATCTATTTCCCATGAAGTGATGGGACCAAATGCCATGATCTTCGTTTTCTGAATGTTGAGCTTTGAGCCAACTTTTTCACTCTTCTCTTTCTCTTTCATCAAGAGGCTTTTTAACTCCTCTTCACTTTCTGCCATAAGGGTGGTGTCATCTGCATATCTGAGGTTATCGATATTTCTCCTGGCAATCTTGTGCTTCTTCCAGCCCAGCGTTTCTCATGATGTACTCTGCATGTAAGTTAAATAAGCAGGGTGACAATATACAGCCTTGACAACTCCTTTTCCTATTTGGAACCAGTCTGTTGTTCCATGTCCAGTTCTAACTGTTGCTTCCTGACCTGCATATAGGTTTCCCAAGAGGCAAATCAGGTGGTCTGGTATTCCCATCTCTTCTAGAATTTTCCACAGTTTATTGTGATCCACACAGTCAAAGGCTTTGGCATAGTCAGTAAAGCAGAAATAGATGTTTGTCTGGAACTCTCTTCCTTTTTCCATGATCCAGCGGATGTTGGCAATTTGATCTCTGGTTCCTCTGCCTTTTCTAGAACCAGCTTGATTGTCTGGAAGTTCAGGGTTCACATATTGCTGAAGCCTAGCTTGGAGAATTTTGAGCATTAATTTACTAGCGTGTGAGATGAGTGCAATTGTGCGGTAGTTTGAGCATTCTTTGGTATTGCCTTTCTTTGGGATTGGAATGAAAACTGACCTTTTCCAGTCCTGTGGCCACTGCTGAGTTTTCCAAATTTGCTGGCACATTGAGTGCAGCACTTTCACAGCATCATCTTTCAGGATTTGAAAGAGCTCAACTGGAATTCCATCACCTTCACTGGCTTTGTTCATAGTGATGCTTTCTAAGGCCCACTTGATTTCACATTCCAGGATGTCTGGCTCTAGGTGAGTGATCACACCATTGTGATGATCTGGGTCGTGAAGCTCTTTTTTGTACAGTTCTTCTGTGTATTCTTGCCACCTCTTCTTAATATATTAGACCTGAAAAGCACTATGAACCAATTCAACATAATTAAGATGTATACAACTTTCACAAAACAATGGGATACAAATTCTGTTCAAATTCCCATAGATTATAACCAGGAGACATTGGAACATATCCAGGGACATGAAACAAGATGTAAAAATTTGATGGTCTAAAGATATTGAAATAATACACAGTTTCTTCTCTTATCACTGAGGAATTATGCCTAACCTCTTCTTACCATCTACAAGCCATCAAGAAACCAGGTGAGTATATAGGCTCATGAGAGGATGACAGACGAGTATTAGGAAAGTGGGTCAGGGTCTAGACACAGACCAAAAGGGAAGCAAAGTTGCCTAAGCAGAATACAAAACTGAAAATCATAGTATTGACCTTCATTTATCAATAACTAGAATAATTTTATTTATTATTAGTTAATTGTATTAATATACAATTTGGGGATTTTATTTGCCCCTGGGGAGCAAATAAAAACTCTGGGGAGATTATTTGCCCCAAATTTAATAAGTATCAAGTATGGGAACAGAGGTGCTATATAAAACCTCAGTAGTATTCCATAAAATCAGTCAAAGATTAGTTCTGTTAACTACAATTTATTTAACGCCTCACTCCTGGTGGCTGATGCACATGATCTGATGAATCCTGCAGTGAGTGCCTTTCCAGTGCCTCTTAATATTCTACTCTCCCACATGAGCTGTAATTGTTTTAAGAGCTATATATGCATTCCCTGATCTATTTAAGCCAGCTGTGCTTATCAGTATAATTACTTAATATAATGAGATATTTATTTTTATTCAATTATAAGTGAATACTAATATTTTAATAAAATATTATAAAGCAAAAATATTTTAATTTTATTATATTGTAAATAAATGTTAAACTATAAGAGTAAAACTTAAAATCAAATCAAAGAAACATAAATGTAAAAAGACAGAGTTATATCTATAAAAACTACATTTAATATCTTAAAGACTCAATAAAGGTGAGTTGCTTTTAAAATATTGCTATCATTCCAATCTCAAAGAAAGGCAATCTCAAAAAATGTTCCACTACCACACAATTGCACTCATTTCAAACACTAGCAAAGTAATGCTCAAAATTCTCCAAGCTAGGCTTCAACAGTATGTGAACCAAGAACTTCCAGATGTTCAAGCTGGATTTAGAAAAGCAGAGAAACCAGAGATCAAATTGCCAACATCCATTAGATCATAGAAAAAGTGAGAGAATTCCAGAAGAAACATCTACTTCTGTTTCATTGACTATGCTAAAGCCTTTGACTATGTGGATCACAACAAACTGTGGAAAATTCTTCAAGAGATGGGAATTCCAGACCACCTGACCTGCCTCCTGAGAAATCTGTATGCAGATCAAGAAACAACAGTTAGAACTGGACATGGAACAATGGACTGGTTCCAAATTGGGAAAGGAGTATGTCAAGGCTGTATATTGTCAACTTGTTTATTTAACTTATATGCAGAGTGGTGGTTTAGTCACTAAGTCATGTCTGACTCTTCACAACCCCATGGACTGTAGTCTGCCAAGCTTCTCTGTCCATGGGATTCTCCAGGCAAGAATACTGGAGTGGGTTGCCATTTCCTTCTCCAGGGGATCTTCTTGACCCAGGAATTGAACTCAGGCCTCCTGTATTGCATGCAGATTCTTTTACCAACTGAGCTATAAGGAAAGCTCTTTCCTTAAGCAGAGTACATCTTTCAAGATGCCAGGCTGGATGAAACACAAGATGGAATCAAGATTGCAAGGAGAAATACAAATAACCTCAGATATCCAGATGACACCACCATTATGGCAGAAAGTGAAGAGGAACTAAAAAGCCTCTTGATGAAAGTGAAAGAGGAGAGTGAAAAAGTTGGCTTAAAACTCAACATTTAAAAAAACTAAGATCATGGCATCTGGTCCCATCACTTCATGGCAAATAGATGGGGAAATAATGGAAACAGTGTCAGACTTTATTTTCTTGGGCTCCAAAATCACTGCAGATGGTGATTGCAGCCATGAAATTAAAAGACACTTGCTCCTTGGAAGAAAAGCTATGACAAACCTAGACAGCATATTAAAAAGCAGAGACATTACTTTGCTAACTATGGTCTGTATAGTCAAAGCTATGGTTTTTCCAATGGTCATGTACAGATGTACAAGTTGAACCATGAAGAAGGCTGAACACTGAAGAACTGATGCTTTTGAACTGTGCTCTTGGTGAAGACCCTTGAGAATTCTTTGGACTACAAGGAGAGCCAACAAATCAATCCTAAAGGAAATCAGTCCTGACTATTCATTGGAAGGACTGATGCTGAAGCTGAAGTTCCCATACCTTGGCCACCTGATGCGAATAACTGACTCATTGGAAAAGACCCTGATGCTGGGAAAGATTGAAGGAGAGAGAAGAAGGGGATGACAGAGGATGAGATGGTTGGATGGCATCACCTACTCAATGGACAAGAGTTTGAGTAAACCCCAGGAGTTGGTGATGGACAGGGAAGCCTGGCATGCTGCGGTTCATGGGGTCACAAAGAGTCGGACACGACTGACTGAACTGAAAATATGACACAAATGAACCTATCTACAAAACAAAAACAGACTCACAGACATAGAGAAGAGACTTGTGGTTGCCCAGGGGGAGGTGCATAAGGAGGGGGATGGACTGGGAGTATGGGGTTACTAGATGCAAACCACTGACATTTAGAACAGATAAACAAGGTCCTACTGCATAGCACAGGGAGCTATAGCCAATCTCCCATGATAAGTGGTAATGGAAAAGAATAAAAAAAAAAAAAGAATACATATATGTGTATAAGTGAAATCATTTTGCTGTACAGCAGGAATTAACACAACATTATAAATCAACTATATTTTAAATTAAGAAAAAAAAGAAATTTGGTAAAAAGAAGTGGCATGGTCTGACTTAGCCTTTAAACCATCTCTAGCTACTGTGTTGAGCATAGACTGGGGAGGAAAAGGGATTTGGAGAACATAGAGAATGAGTTCAGAGGCTCTTGTAGTTAACCACATAAAAGATTTAAAAGTTTTTTAAATATTGAAAAAGTTGTGGTAATTGGGATATCTTTTGAAGATGAATTCTAAAAGAATTAGTAATGGATTGAATTAATGATTATTCCTAATTAAAATTTTCTTTTTATAAAACAGTACTCCAAAAAATTAAATTCAGCAGTTAAATAAAAGCATCTTTAAAAATAACGGCAATAGTAGCTATATTAGGAGAATCTAGGCTATGCTACTATTTAAAAAAAAACTCAGATAAAATCAGTTTATTCCTTTATGCAGTTGTTGCAGGATTAGGGACTGTTTTAGCACAGCTGTGTTCCATAGACTTTTGACTAATGTAGATTGCTTCAATGGGTTGTCTCTTTCATCTCAGCTTAAGGCCTCCTCCATTACCAGCAAAAAAAGAAAGAAAGAAAGAAAAAAAAAAAAAGGATTGCCCTAGTGGTTCAATGGTTAAGATTCCATGCTTCATATCCAGGGGCACAGGTTCAATCACTGGTTAGGGAACTAAGATCTCACATGTCAGGTGGCCAAATTAAAAAGAAAAAAAAAAAAAGTTTCAACGGGCGTTTCCCTATCTCTGCCTAAAAGTGATACGCATCACTGCTGCTCACATTTCACTCACATATCTAGTGCCACAGCTCTACTCAACAGCAGTGGAGCTGAGGAATGGTCTTCCCTTTCCATGCTAAGGAAGGGGAAAAGAATATTTATTACTAAAATCTATTAATAGCTTTGTCAACTACATTCAGTTCAGTTCAGTAGCTCAGTCGTGTCCGACTCTTGGTGATCCCATGGACTGCAGCCCCCAGGCCCCCCTGTCCATCACCAACTCCCAGAGTTTACTCAAACTCATGTCCATGAGTCAGTGATGCCATTCAACCATTTCATCTTCTGTCGTCCCCTTCTCCTCCTGCCCTCAATCTTTCCAAGCATCAGGGTCTTTTCCAATGAGTCAGTACTTCACATCAGGTGGCCAAAGTATTGGAGTTTCAGCTTCAGCATTAGTTCTCATAATATATATTCAAGACTGATTTCCTTTAGGATGGATTGTTTGGCTCTCCTTGCAGTCCAAGGGACTCTCAAGAGTCTTCTCCAACATCACAGTTCAAAAGCATCAATTCTTTGGTGCTCAGCTTTCTTTATAGTCCCACTCTCTTGTATATATGACTACTGGAAAAACCACAGCCTTGATTAGACGGACCTTTGTCAGCAAAGTAATGTCTCTGCTTTTTAATATACTGTCTAGATTGGTCATAGCTTTTCTTTCAAGGAGCAAGCATCTTTTAATTTCATGGCTGCAGTCACCATCTGGCGTGATTTTGGACCCCAAGAAAATAATGTCTATCACCGTTTCCACTGTCTCCCCATCTATTTGCCATGAAGTGATGGGACTGGATGCCAGGATCTTAGTTTTCTGTGGGCTACTTCAAATAAAGTCTAGGAGATGGCCAGAAACCCCCATATAAATTACCCAACAGGGAACTGCCAGGTTATCTAAATTAAGTTAAACATTTATCTATACCTAATTAGCAAGAGAATAAAAATGCTGCTTTTGTAGATTCCATATTTATTTATTAAAAAGTATTTATTGAGCACTTACTATGTGTCAGGAAACTTTTTAGTAGCTAGGAATGTTTCTGCAAATGTAGCAGATAAAAATCACCGCCCTCAGAGAGATAGCACAAGTTGGCGGAGAAGTAGGTGGACGTGGAGTACATCTCTCTCCATGGATACATCAGGAATACACCTTGAGACACAGAAGTGCTTGCAGAAAACCAGTGGAGAGTGGAGAGGAGTATCTGACCTCCAGAAAAGAATATATAGAACTGTCAAAACTCGGTAGGACAAAGGAACTAGGGGGAGAAACAGACATGTTAGTTGGCCTGGACTTGCCCTTGGCAGGTAGGGAAACTGAAGTAAGGGTCCAGTCCCCACATTGGGGCAATTGTCTGGGTCAGAGGAGAAACATTTAAGGCTGAGAGTGAAGCAGTTGATCTGTGACAGCCTAAATGGAATGAGAATCAGACAGTCCTTGCTGCAGCCATATGTACCCTGGACAGGCATGCAGGTCCCAGAGAAGGCACAGTGGCTGGGAGTTGGAGCATAGGAATTGTGGAGCAATCTCAGGGAGAGGGCTGCTGTTGACTGCAGAGAGACAGACTGAGGGGACCTGAGGGAGGAGATTGTGGTGGGAAACACCTGTGAAGGAAATCCAGGCAGCCATGGAAGCAAGGTAATACTGCTGAGTCATGCGGAGTGGGTAGAGCCATCACTGTAGCCTCTCTCTCCCCACACGCCAGTATCAGCAGCTGAACAATAGAGAGGCTGGGCTACTAAGTACCTGATGCCTGGAACAACAGAGTAGGATCCCACCCAGTGTGCCCCTTTAGTGCCTGACGTGCTGATACAGAGAAGGACCCCAGCCGGGGTGGGGGTGGTGGGGAGGGGAGGCCCTCTACGTGTGCCTGATGTGCCAAACAACAGAGAAGGACCCCAGGCAAGGAAGCCCCCTAAGGGCCTGAATGGGCAGAGCTACGGAGAAAAACTAGTCAAAGAGGCCTACTGATCACCAGCTACCAGAGTCTGGACAAAAGACTCTGAGAGGGCCATAACTCCTGCAGCTCAGGCAATCCATGTCCCTGCACTCATGGAGCCATCAGGGTCCCCACGACCCAGGCAATGGCACCATCTTCACGCTTAACCCTCACTGGGGCAGAGTTGCCACAGGTGAAAAAAAAAGTCTGGCATCTATGCACGTGGGGGTCACTTCAGTCGTGTCCAACTCTTTGCAACCCTGTGGACTGTGGTCTACCAGGCTTCTCTGTCATTGGGGTTTTCCAGGCAAGAATACTGGAGTGTACTCGCCAATACTGGTTGCCGTACCTTTCCAGAGAACTATATTTCCTGCTGGCCTAGCCACCAACTTGCCTGAGTACCTGGTGTTACCAGAGCCTCTGTGACCCAAGCAGCTATTTCACCTCCACACATGGCCCTCACTTGGGCAGACCCAGGTCCTCCAGGGCAGCCTCAGAAGCAAACCCCAGTGGATGACCCACATGCAGAGATGGAAATAAAACCACAATTGAAATCCAGGGGCAGTGTGGCTAAGGAAGAAGACCCTAAACCTTCCCACCAGCTGTACAAGCTGCAGATTAAATCCACATGATCAAGTAGGCAGACTCTGTGTCTATGGAATATATAAAAGGACACTGAGAGCTCCCACAAAAGAAAACACACTAGTTCTGATAGCTATGGATATTGGAGGCAAGAACACAGAGGAGTAGGGCCAGATTAGAATCTGAGCTGTCCCCACAGCGAATCAACAGAATTAGAAATGAAAAAGGAGAGATTACAAGAGATGATGCAGAAATACAAATGATTATAAGAGACTATTATGAACAACTATATGGAAATAAAATGAATAACCTGGAAGAAATGGACAGATTCTTAGAAAAGTTCAATCCAAAACTGAACCAGGAAGAAATAGAAATTATGAACAACCCAATTACAAGCACTGAAATTGAAACTGTGATCAAAAATCTCCCCCAAAACAAAAGACTAGGACCAGATGGCTTCATAGGTGAATTCTATCAAACATTTAGAGAAGAGCTAATGCCTATCCTTCTAAAACTCTTTCAAAAAATTGCAGAGGAAGGAACACTTTCAAACTCATTCTGTGAGGCCACCATCACTCTGATACCAAAACCAGACAAAGACAACACACAAAAAAGAAAACTACAGGCCAATATCACTGATGAGCATAGATGCAAAAATCCTCAACAAAATTCTAGCAAACAGAATGCAACAACACATTAAAAAGCTCAAACACCATGATCAAGTTGGGTTTATTCCAGGGAAGCAAGGATTCTTCAATATACACAAATCAATCAATATGATACACCATATTAACAAATTGAAAGATAAAAACTGTATGGTAATCTCAATAGATGCAGAAAAAGCCTTTGACAAAATTCAGCACCCATTTATGATTAAAACTCTTCAAAAATGGGCATAGAAGGAACCTACCTCAACATAGTAAAGGCCATATATGATAAGCCTACAGCTAACATTATTCTCAATGGAAAAACTGAAAGCATTCCCCCTAAGATCAAGAACAAGACAAGGGTGTTCACTCTCACCACTATTATTCAACATAGCTTTGGAAGTCCTAGCTACAGCAATCAGAGAAGAGAAACAAATAAAAGAATCCAAATCAGAAAAGAAGAAAAACTTTCACTGTTTGCAGATAACATGATACTATACACAGAAAACCCTAAAGATACTATCAGAAAATTACTAGAGCTAATCAGTGAATTTAGCAAAATTGAAGGATGCAAAATCAATACACAGAAGTCATTTGCACTTCTATCTACCAACAATGAAAAATCAGAAAGAGAAATTAAGAAATCAATCCAATTCACCATTGAAACAAAAAGAATAAAATATCTAGGAATAAACCAACCTAAGGAGACAAAAGAACTGTATACAGAAAGTTATAAGACACTGATAAAAGAAATCAAAGATGACATAAACAGATGGAGAGATATTCCATGTTCCTGGGTAGAATGAATCAATATTGTGAAAATAACTATATTACCAAATTCAGTCTACAGATTCAGTGCAATCCCTATCAGATTACCAATGGCATTTTTCAGAGAACTAGAACAAAAAATTTCACAATTCATATGGAAACACAAAAGACCCCAAATAGCCAAAGCAGTCTTGAGAAAGAAAAATGGAGCTGGAGGAATCAAGCTTCCTGACTTCAGATTATACTACAAAGCTACAGTCCTCAAGACAGTATGGCAACTGGCACAAAAACAGAAATATAGACCAAAGGAACAAGATAGAAAGCCCAGAAACAAACCCATGCAACTATGAGTACCTTATTTTTGACAAAGGAGGCAAGAATATACAATGGGGCAAAGACAGCTTCTTCAAAAAGTGGTGCTGGGAAAACTGGACAGCTACATGTAAAAGAATGAAATTAGAACACTTCCTAACACCATACACAAATATTAAACTCAAAATGGATTAAAGACCTAAATGTAAGACCAGAAACTGTAAAATTCTTAGAGGAAAACAAAGGCAAAACACTTGATGGCATAAATCAAAGCAAGATCCTCTATGACTCACCTCCTAGAGAAACAGATACAAAAACAAAAGTAAACAAGTGGGACCTGATTAAACTTAAAGGCTTTTGCACAGCAAAGGAAACTATAAGCAAAGTGAAAAGTCAACCCTCAAAAGGGGAGAAAATAATAGCAAATAAAACAACTGACAAAGGATTAATTTGCAAAATATACAAGCAGCTCATACAACTTAATACTAGAAAAACAAACAAGCCAATCAAAAAGTGGGGAAAAGACCTAAACAGACATTTCTCCAAAGAAGACATACAGATGGCTAAGAAACACATGAAAAGATACTCAACATCACTTATTATTAGAGAAATGCAAATCAAAAGTACAATTAGATATCACCTCACACCAGTCAGAATGGCCATCATCAAAAAGTCTATAAACAATAAATGCTGGAGAGGGTGTGGAGAAAAGGGAACACTTCTGCACTGTTGGTGGGAAAGTAAATTGATAAAGCCAGTATGGAAGACAGTATGGAGATTCCTTAAAAAACTAGGAATAAAACCACCATATGACCTAGCAACCCCACTCCTAGGCATATACCCTGAGGAAACCATAAATGAAAAATACACATGCATCCCAATGTTCAGTGTAGCACTATTTACAATAGCTAGAACATGAAAGCAATCTAGATGTCCATCAACAGATGAATGGATAAAGAAGTTGTGGTACATACACACAACGGAATATTACTCAGCCATAAAAAGGAGCCCATTTGAGTCACTTCTAATGAGGTGGATGAACCTAGAGCTGTGAAGTAAGTCAGAAAGAGAAAGATAAATATCATATACTAATGCATATATATGGAATTTAGAAATATGGTGCCAAAGAATTTATTTGCAGGGCAGCAATGGAGAAAAAAACATAGAGAACAGACTTATGGACATGGGGGAAGGGGAGGAGAGGGTGAGATGTATGGAAAGAGTAACATGGAAACTTATATTATCATAAGTAAAATAGATAGCCAATGGGAATTTGTTGTATGTCTCAGGGAACTCAAAAAAGGGCTCTGCATCAACCTAGAGGGGTGGGATGGGGAGGGAGAGGGGAGGAGGTTCAAGAGGGAGGGGATATATGTATACCTATGGCTGATTCATGTTGAGGTTTGACAGAAAACAACAAAATTCTGTAAAGCAATTATCCTTCAATTAAAAAATAAATAAAATCACTGCCCTCATCTAGTTCACATTCTAGTAAGATAAAACAGACAGTAAACACAATAAGCAAAACACAGGAAAGAAATGCCAAAATATCTGAGATTTGCTTCAAAATTCAGTAGGAAAAAAAAGTAGTTGGGTTATTTTTGTTGTTGCTCAATCATGTTGGACTCTTAGCAACCCCATGGACTGTAGCCCTCCAGGCTCCTCTGTCCATGGGATTCTCCAGGCAAGACTACTGGAGTGGGTTGCCATATCCTCCTCCAGGGGATCTTCCCAACTCAGGGATCAAACCTGTGTCTTCCACATTGGAAGGCAGATACTTTACCACTGAACCACCTGGGAAGCCCAGTTGGGGTATAGCTTAAATAAAACTGGTAAAATATTAATGACTATGAAGCTTGGTATTGGGAACTTGGGGATTCATTATGTCACTAACACATGTGTGCATGCAAACACACAACTGTTCATTTGTGATAAATGCAATCTAAGAAAGTAAAGCATAATAGGAGAATGAGTAGTCAGAGTACAGTTATAAATAGAGTGATCAGGGAAGGCCTGCTGAATGATATTTGAACAAAAGTCATTTGAAACAGGTTACACGATTACTCACTATATTCAGATGTATGACAATGAGGTCTTTGCCTCTTCTATCTGATCCTACTTGTAAAACTCTACTATTTTAGGAAGCAAAGAAGAAGAAAATCTAAATTTAATCCTACCCAGGAAAATCTTAGGCTAATCTACTTGTTGCCGCAAATGCATTAGATAGGGCACACTCATGAAGCAACATAGAGACACAACTTCTACCGCTATACTCAATACAACCTTGTCACTTAATTATAATAGGTCTAAGGCATCCAGGTATATTCTAAGTATGCAAGTCTATACATTTTTATGCTTAATCTAGTTTTATAATTTTTATTTTCTCATCTTTCTTACACAGTTTCCTTCCCTCTCAGTCCAAAAATGCTCCCTAGTTTTTCTCTAAGGAGACACTGAGTAGACCACAGTTTTAACAATTAATTTTCTTATTAAAATATCAGTATCAAGAAGAGGGGGTTGATGGCCCAGGCCATCAGGAGTGGGATCTATACAGTGTAACATCAGTTACAATTTGTCCTTCTTTGGTCAAACTCCAGTTGCGGTTGTAGCTCATTCTGTGCTTATCATCATAAGAATGTAAACATTTTGCAGTTGCATCATCCTTATCTCTTTCTCACAGTGTCTTGGTGACCTTACAATTCTCTCTGAATTCAGGGGCTTCATACATTCTTCATACAACCTACATCACTTTAATTCCATCCTCCAACATAAGATGTTGTCCCTCTGATCAGTTCTACTCAACACCAGGAATTTAAATGCTCCAGATCCCTAAAGATCCTGTCCTTCAGCCCTGGCCCCCAACACCTTATCCCCTCCAGAAGCTGACTCTCTCCTTTTCTTTTTGAATCCTGCCTTTTGAAAAGCCCTGGGCAAGTTTTTTATGTATTGTGAATAGTGGATTAAAAGGAAAGGAAATTGATAAATTATATCAAAATACATTGCAAGTAATAAAAGTAAGTTGTTTATGTGAAACCTTTTTTTTTCCCTGTGGCAGATATATACCCTGAATGTTATACACACATGTGAACTGGGTCATGTGAACACAATGTATCCTATTATGGCTTGTGGTGCTTTGAAAGACTGGTAGCTATTAGGCCTAGCTTTTGACATGCTGCTGCTGCTGTTAGGTCGCTTCAGTTGTATCCAACTCTGTGCGACCCCATGGACTGCAGCCCACTAGGCTCCCCTGTCCATGGGATTTTCCAGGCAAGAGTACTGGAGTGGGGTGCCATTGCCTTCTCCGTTTGATATGCTAAATGCAAGTAAAAGGAGTCTGGGGAAACCTCTTCACTCTTCAGGTTTGAAAGACAATTATCTTCCTAGAGAGGTCAGGAAAGCCAGCCTTTGAGTTTAAAGCTCATCCATGTCCTTTTCGGTATAGCTTTCCTTGTGGAATGGCCTTGGGCTCCTTTTGTGTGATAAGATTCAAACCCAGGCTGGAGGAAGGCTGCAATGAGCACTGCGTTGTATTACTATAATATTACAAAATATTGTACTATTAAACATGCCAATTATAAGTCTTGGGTTTCCAAACAGAATTGCAATTGCTTAAGTAAGAGTCCCATGGACAGAGGAACCCTGCAGGTCCCAGTCTATGGGGTTGCAAAGAGTTGGATACAACTGAAGTGGCTTAGAATGCATACACAAGTAAGAAAGACAGTTTGGGGAATTCCCCTGTGGCCCATTGACTAGGACTTCAAGCTGTTGGAGGAACTAAGATCCTGCCAGCTGTGCATCGCAGCCAAAAAAAAAAGGAAGGCAGTTTTCCTTAGCGACTCCAAGACGTATTTGAATACATAAAGCAGTGATGGCTTGCAGACCCCTTAGTGTGGGAGGAGATGCTGACACCTGTAGGACAAGCAGTTTCTCTTTTTAAGCCAGGTGGGTTTGTATAACTATGTGGTCAGCGTTCCCCTCCCTCATATCTGAACTTCAGCAGATGCACTTATCCCAATAGAATGTAAGGATTTTTGTTGACTGCTATATCATTAGTAACCAGAATAGCAGCTAGCATACAGTGTGTATGCAAAAATATTTGCAGAAAAAGCTGCTGGTTTAAAGTGTATTTTTGCACCTATCTTAAACACACACACACACACACACACACACACACAAAACTATGTTTCTAGAATCAACACCAGCAAAATATCCAGTGTCTCCACACAGGGACTGGGAGTTAGGCTTGCCTGGGCTGCAGACCACTGGGCATGAGCATGACTATGGTCACTAAATTACCTGCAAAGGTCCAGAATAGAGGAAGCCAATTAAGAGTCCCAGATTCAAACCTTAAGGGCCGGGACTTACGTATAAATGCCAAGGTTAGGAAGTAGAAGAGATGGAATGAGGAATCACAGTATATACGAGAAATGGACCAGAACCAGGGAGTGGGGGCCAGAATGGCTTCTGCAAATACCAGTGGGTAGTTTCTTTAATAAGAAATGCAAGTTTGAATGAGAAAATAGAGGATGATTAAAGAAATAAGATTGGATATGTAGGTGTGGTTTGGGCCATGAAAGAAAAAAAGTGAGACCTGAATAAAACAGGAAAAGTTAGATTTTAGATATTCCTCTGATCAGAATTTTCAAGACTTGGTGCCCCGTACAACACAAGGAATACAGCCAATATATTATAATAACTATATGGAGTATAATCTTTAAAAATTGTGAATCACTATATTGTATACCAGTAACTTACATATTGTACGGCAACTATAATTTTTTAAAAAAAGACTTTGTGACTAATTGTTAGTATGATATGAAGGAAGAATAATAATGATTAAGGTAATTTACTTAGGGAACTGGAAAGATAGTGACTGTATACAAAGAGACAGAGACTCTATGAGGGAGTTTTGTTCTGCCATAAATTCAGTACTTTATGAGCTTAATTTTGAACAAAATGAATTTGAAGTGTCTGTAGAAAATTCAAAATTTGAGACGTCAAAAAAGCCTTTCAAAATTTTCATACAGATCTCAGAGAAAAGGTTAGAGTTGGCGAAAACAACCTTGAGAAGGAAGAACAGAGCTGGAGATATCAGGTTCCCTGACTTCAGACTACACTACAAGGCTACAATAGTCAAAACAGTATTGGCACAAAAATAGACACATAAATCAATGGAGCAGATTAAAGAGACCAGAAGTAAACCCACACACTTATGGTCAATTAATCTATAATAAAGGAGGCAAGAATATACAATGGGGGAAAAGATAGTCTCTTCAATAGAGATGCTGGGAAAACTGGATAGCTACATATAAAAGAGTGAAATCAGAACATTTTCTCACACCATATAAAAAAATAAACTCAAAATGGATTAAAGACCTAAATGTAAGACCAGAAACCATAAAACTCCTAGAAGAGAATATATGTAGAATATGCTTTGACATAAATCATAGTAATATCTTTTTGGGTCTATCTTCTAAGGGAAAGGAAACAAAAGTAAAAATAAACAAATGGCATCTAATTAAACTTAAAAGCTTTTACATGGCAAAGGAAACCACTGACAAAATGAAAAGTCAACCTACTGAAGTAGATATGGGGTAAAATATTTGCAAATGATCTGGCCCATAAGGGGTCAATATCCAAAATATATTAATAGCTCATCCAACTCAATATAAAAAAGAACAATTAGATTAAAGACAATCTCTTTAACAAGTGGTGCTGGGAAAACTGGTCAACCACTTGTAAAAGAATGAAACTAGAACACTTTCTAACACCATACACAAAAATAAACTCAAAATGGATTAAAGATCTCAACGTAAGACCAGAAACTATAAAACTCCTAGAGGAGAACATAGGCAAAACAGTCTCCTACATACATCACAGCAGGATCCTCTATGACCCACCTCCCAGAATATTGGAAATAAAAGCAAAAATAAACAAATGGGACCTAATTAAACTTAAAAGCTTCTGCACAACAAAGGAAACTATTAGCAAGGTGAAAAGGCAGCCTTCAGAATGGGAGAAAATAATAGCAAATGAAGCAACTGACAAACACCTAATCTCAAAAATATACAAGCAACTCCTACAGCTCAACTCCGGAAAAATAAATGACCAAATCAAAAAATGGGCCAAAGATCTAAATAGACATTTCTCCAAAGAAGACATACAGATGGCTAACAAACACATGAAAAGATGCTCAACATCACTCATTATCAAAGAAATGCAAATCAAAACCACTATGAGGTACCATTTCACACCAGTCAGAATGGCTGCGATCCAAAAGTCTACAAGCAATAAATGCTGGAGAGGGTGTGGAGAAAAGGGAACTCTCTTAAACTGTTGGTGGGAATGCAAACTAGTACAGCCACTATGGAGAACAGTGTGGAGATTCCTTAAAAAACTGGAAATAGAACTGCCTTATGATCCAGCAATCCCACTGCTGGGCATACACACTGAGGAAACCAGAAGGGAAAGAGACACGTGTACCCCAATGTTCATCACAGCACTGTTTATAATAGCCAGGACATGGAAGCAACCTAGATGCCCATCAGCAGATGAATGGATAAGAAAGCTGTGGTACATACACAATGGAGTATTACTCAGCCATTAAAAAGAATACATTTGAATCAGTTCTAATGAGATGGATGAAACTGGAACCTAGTATACAGAGTGAAGTAAGCCAGAAAGAAAAACACCAATACAGTATACTAACGCATATATATGGAATTTAGAAAGATGGTAACAATAACCCTGTGTACGAGACAGCAAAAGAGACACCGATGTATAGATCAGTCTTATGGACTCTGTGGGAGAGGGAGAGGGTGGGGAGATTTGGGAGAATAGCATTGAAACATGTATAATATCATGTATGAAACGAGTCACCAGTCCAGGTTCGATGCAGGATACTGGATGCTTGGGGCTGGTGCACTGGGACGACCCAGAGGGAGGGTATGGGGAGAGAGGAGGGAGGAGGGTTCAGGATGGGGAACACAGGTATACCTGTGGCGGATTCATTTCAATATTTGGCAAAACTAATGCAATATTGTAAAGTTTAAAAATAAAATAAAATTTAAAAAAAAGAACAATTAAAAAATGGGCAAAAGACTTGAATAGACATTTTTCTGAAGAAGGTACACAGATGGCCAATAGGTATATGAAAAGATGCTCAACACTGCTAATGATCAGAGAAATGCAAATCAAAACCACACCTCCCAGCAGTCAGGATAACCATCATCAAAAAGTCTACAAACAATAAATGCTGAAGAGGATATGGAGAAAAGGGAACCCTCCTATAATGTTGGCAAAAATGTAAATTGGTGCAGCCACTATGAAGAATAGTAGGAAGGTTCCTTAAAAAACTAAAAATAGAACTATCATATGACCCAGCAATCCTATTCCTAGGCATATATCTAGAAAAGACAAAATCTCTATTTTGAAAAGATATGTGCACCTCAGTGTTCGTAGCAGAACTATTTGCAATAGGAAGACATGAGAGCAACCTAAGTGCCCGTCAGCAGATGAATGGATAAAGAAGACATGATATGTATGTATACTTATGTAATAGAATATTACTCAGCCATAAAAAATGAAATTTTGCCATTAGCAGCAACATAGACAGACCTAGAGACTATCAACTGAGTGAAGTCAGACAAAGACAAATTTTATATGATATCACTTATATGTATAATCTAAAAATAATGCAAATGGATTTATTTACAAAACAGACTCACAGACATAGAAAACAAACTT
This sequence comes from Bos grunniens, assembly GCF_055505025.1. Lineage (NCBI taxonomy): Eukaryota > Metazoa > Chordata > Mammalia > Artiodactyla > Bovidae > Bos > Bos grunniens. The sequence continues at coordinate 98,208,482 of NC_141171.1, read as the reverse complement.
GTGGTTACCAAAGGCAGAAGTGGTGGAGGGTAGGTGGTGGAGGGAGGGATAAGTTAGGAGTATAAGGTAAACAGATACACACCACTATATAATATAAAATAGATAACCAACAAGAATCTCCTGTATAGCACAGAGAACCATATTCAGTTTCTTGTAATAGCCTATGATGGAAAAGAATCTGAAAATGTATGTGTGTATGTGTGTGTGTGTGTGTGTGTGTGTGTAATTGAATCACTTTGCTGTATACCTGAAACTGACACAATACTGTAGACCAACTATACTTCAATCTTAAAAAAATGAGAATTAGAAAATTAGTAAAGACCCTTCATGTCGGACACGACTGAGAGACTGAACTGAACTGAACTTCATGTCTAAGAAATACATTCAAGGTATAAATGGTTGGCAGCAATGAGTTTAGATAGCAAGTAGGACCTGAAGGTCCTTCCTAGCTGAAGGCAGTGTTTTTAAAGCAGAATTACAGGGTTTTGCCTCTGAAATATGTAAGTTCTTGAAAGCAGTCTATGACTGCCCTCTTCTGTTAATTACGTGGTGAAGATAAGAGAGAAACCAGACACCCAGTGTTTTACTTTAAAACTAACTTAAAAGATTCCTACCACCCTTATGACAAATACTCATTTACTCAGAAAACAAATATATTAAAATACGACATTCAGGTGAGTTTGCTTGTAAAATTTTATAGTTAATGAGAAACTTCATGGCTATTATTACATTAAATTTACCCAAGAAAATAACATGCAACATGTTAGACATCAGAAACTTGTGTCAGTAAATATAAGTGTAATACTTACAAGGCATAAAAATATTTTTATGCCAAAAAAGGAGCAGAGTTGATCTAGTCACAATTTTGCCTCTGAAAAAGCAGCAAAGAAATTTCTATTATATATATGCTTGCCAAAATCTCAAAATTCAAGGATATACACCAAGTATCTTTACTGTCTCCTGACAACTAATTGTGCTATTTAGAAATCAGACTTAAATTTTATTTCCTTTAACTTTGTTTTATTTGTGTTTGTTTTGGTCATTGCTGTTGTTCTATTTCAAGAATCAGAAAACAGCATTTTAAAACTGCAATGAATTCTCTTACATCTACATTCAAAATACGACTATTTTATTCATTCAACGACTTTCTTAAAAAAGTATAACTCACATACCATAAAATTCACTCTTTTTTTTTCTTTTTTTTTTTAATTTTATTTTATTTTTAAACTTTACATAATTGTATTAGTTTTGCCAAATATCGAAATGAATCCACCACAGGTATACATGTGTTCCCCATCCTGAACCCTCCTCCCTCCTCCCTCCCCACACCATCCCTCTGGGTCGTCCCAGTGCACTAGCCCCAAGCATCCAGTATCGTGCATCGAACCTGGACTGGCAACTCATTTCTTACATGATATTTTACATGTTTCAATGTCATTCTCCCAAATCTTCCCACCCTCTCCCTCTCCCACAGAGTCCATAAGACTGTTCTATACATCAGTGTCTCTTTTGCTGTCTCGTAAATTCACTCTTTAAAAGTGTATACAATTCAGTGGTTTTTAGCCCCAAGAGACAGTAGCTATGTATCAAACTGAAAGCCTACTATGTATCAAGTTCCTGTTTAATTTGATATTCATGTACTGCTGCTGCTGCTGCTAGTTGCTTCAATCGTGTTGACTCTGTGCGACCACATAGATGGCAGCCCACCAGGCTCCCCCGTCCCTGGGATTCTCCAGGAAAGAGTACTGGAGTGGGTTGCTATTGCCTTCTCCAATTCACGTACTAGAAGTCAGAGTTTTCAAATTATTTCATTTCAAGGCCATGCCAGATAAACCAGGCAATGGTTTAATAATCATGAGTTCCTGACCAGAGATGAATACAGCCAATGTGGAAAATGGAATATGCTTCCAAAATTAAAAACAATACAATGTACAGAGTCAAAAATTGTTTTACCTTTGCATAGCTTCACCAGTTTATAAACATAGATTGAACCTCTGTTATTGGCTGGATAGATAAGAAATGATTTGTTACTAGGGAGAACAGATCATAGAATTTTAGAATTGGGTGATGCCTTAGAGATTATTTATATCTTAAATCTCCGTTGTACAAATCAGAACAAAGACCATAAGAGAGTTAGTGTTCAGCTTAAAGTCACAAACTCAGAGCAAAGCTCTCAGATTCTTACTTACTGCTTCTTCTCTACAATAATTTGCAAACTGTATTTTTCCAGGATTTTTGGAGAAACCTACAAGGCTTCTAGGATGATGGAAGGGTAGCTGAGAAGAGCCTCTGTATCTCTCCCTGCTGCTGCTGCTAAGTCGCTTCAGTCATGTCCAACTCTGTGCGACCCCATAGACGGCAGCCCATCAGGCTCCCCTGTCCCTGGGATTCTCCAGGCAAGAACACTGGAGTGGGTTGCCATTTCCTTCTCCAATGCATGAAAGTGAAAAGTGAAAGTGAAGTCATTCAGTCGTATCCGACTCCCAGCGACCCCATGGACTGCAGCCTACCAGGCTCCTCCATCCATGGGATTTTCCAGGCAAGAGTACTGGAGTGGGGTGCCATTGCCTTCTCTGGTATCTCTCCCTAACTTACTCTGATGTCTTTGACTTTTAAAGATTCTAACCAAGTTTTTGTTTTAAAGCAGTTTCACTGCTAAAAAAAATGAATACATTTATTAATAAAATTTTTGGAATTTGCTAAACTACTCCAGTGTCCAGAGAAGGTATGTACTTAACACTTCAAACACAGTTTAAACATCCTGTCTCAAAAACTGCTCATCAACACCTAAACAGTTCACTGGTTTCTTGGTTTTAGTCCCTCAGTAATGTCTGACTCTTTGTGACACCATGAACTGTAGCCCACCAAACTCCTCTGTCCGTGGGATTTCCCAGGTAAAAATATTGGAGTGGGTTGCCATTCCCTTCTCCAGGGGATCTTCCTGACTCATGGATCGAACTTGGGTCTCCTGAATTGCAGGCAGATTCTTTACCATCTGAGCCAGCAGGGAAGACTTAGCACATGGTATTACATTTTAGGAACTGCTCCTTTTTCATGCAAGTAGAATTTTTAAAATATATAGAACATGCTTGAAGTCCCCCAAAAGAAAGCACTTTCTATTTACTGACCTCAAGTTCAGGTACTGAACTGACAGGAAAAAGAAAAACCCCCGCATATGGGTAGATGACTATTTATTAACTGAATGCAAATCTGTCTACATTCAAAAATATTTCTGACTATAGTTTCTGTAATATTGATCTGAATTGAAAATAGAATTGCACTTTCCCTTGAGTACTTCATCCTTAAAAATAAAAGTACTTATAAAACGTTTAACATCAAATTATGCCTAAAGAAGTAATAAAGATGCTTTGCTAAAGAGGCTATTCAAATACATATTCTAGTACTATATACTATACTACTACTAGTTAGCAAATATTTTCTTATTCCCGAAGGTAACTGACCTTCAAGGAGTATGAAAGGCTGCCTTGGTGCTAGAGTACCAACATATTTAAGTGTCACCAAAATGTGTTGGGAGTAAAAAGAGTGGGGGTGTAGATACTCACCAGATCAAAGCTCTTTGAAAGTCATTTCAATAAATTTACTTCTGTAGGTACTTTGATGCTTTCTTGGGTCACTTACCATATTTTAGGGCTGAGTTGACATCAACACTTGGAGATCCAGAGTATCATCTTACTCCGCCGAGTAACAGGAGACACATTTAGAGGCCAGGTAATAAATGTGCCACAGACTGAGTGCCACAGACTGGGTGGCTTAGACAAAAGAAATTTATTTTCTCAGAGTCCTCTGATGCCAGGAGCTCGAGATCTAGGTGTCAGCAGGCTTGATTTCTTCTGAAGCCTCTCTCCTAGGTGTCTTCACACGGTCTTGCCTCTGTTCTGTCTGTTTCCAAGTGCCTTCTTATAAGGATACCAGTTATTTTGGAGCAGGGCCTACACTAATGATCTCACTTTAACTGAATTACGTCTTTAAAGATCTTATCTCCAAATGTAGCCACATTCTGAGGTCCTGGATATGAATTTTGAGAGGACACAGTCAAGTCCACAGAACTCACCATGCAGCAATAAATGCTCCTGGTAAATGTTTAACAAGCAGCTCTCAAAAAAAAGAAAACGCCCTGAATTGTAGCATATATTTATTTCTTTGGTTTAAAAGTCTCCTCTTTCAGCCAGGGTCAAGCTACCAGTGTGATCTCTATGAGTGCAGAGTTGGGAAGAGATAGGCAGCAACACAACTTTTTAGAGTATTTCTACCACAGGAATACACAGATGTAAATAAACTTAAGAACAGAGGTCAGGAGTCAGCAAACTTTTCTGTGTGTGGCCAGGTGATATATATTTTCGATTTGTTCAACTCTGTCATAGCAAGAAAACAGCCATAAACACTGTGTACACAGATGGGCACGGCTATGTTCCAAGGAAACTTGTCTGCTGCTGGCCTTTGCCAGCTGATAAGGAGATGAAGAGATCTAGCATTATCTCACGAAGGCAATGGCACCCCACTCCAGTACTCTTGCCTGGAAAATCCCATGGGCGGAGGAGCCTGGTAGGCTGCAGTCCATGGGGTCGCTAAGAGTCAGACATGACTGAGCGACATCACTTTCACTTTTCACTTTCATGCATTGGAGAAGGAAATGGCAACCCACTCCAGTGTTCTTGCCTGGAGAATCCCAGGGACGGGGGAGCCTGGTGGGCTGCCGTCTATGGGGTCGCACAGAGTCGGACACGACTGAATCGACTTAGCAGCAGCAGCATTATTTCATTGCTTCTTTAGCAGCTTTTAAGCAGCCTTCCTGAAGGCCCATCCCCCGGCTCAAGTTCTCCTGCTACAGTTGCTGGTACCCCCTGAGCCTTCTCAGGCTAGCGCAGCCATGGGGCATGCACTACCCAGATCTCCCTTGAAGACGTAACTTCGCCATTCCGCTGCAATGAATGCTAATAAGCTAACTGCCTCCACCTGCAGCACTTTTAACATCTGCCAGAGCCTTCCAGCTGAGGTGATCTCTTGCCTAGCAGGCTCTCAGCCAATGACTGAGCATGGCAGTGGTCCTGAGGCTGAGCCATTTCTGCCCAATGTAGGATTTCCATGACAGGGAATATTTGCTCCAGAGCCCCCTATCGTGTTGACTGAGCTTTTGTCATTTATGTTTCACAATCTGAAGCTTTTCCCCATTCCTGCTCTCGCCTTCTTTTTCTTTTTTTCTCAAGAGACTTCTTGTACTCCTAACTTCATGTCATCTTCTGTTTCTTGGAACACCCAAAGTGACACTGTGGGTAAAAAGAGTAGTCCAAGAAAATCAAGTAGTAAGATAGGGGTTGGGCTAGACCAGAACCACCCCGCTATCAATGAACCTCATCCCATATGGTATTTGGGGCAGAGATAGTCCCTGGCAGAATGTGGAGGCCTGATTACTAAAACTCTCACCATTTATGACATGGGAGACCATTCTGATACAGAGGAATGCCTTGGGTGGGGAAAAATGCAGGCAATTCAAAAGTTTGTGTACGTGTATGGAACAATGGATACAAGCTACTATTGGCTGGCCATTACTAACTTGCATTGAAGCCTACAGAAAGTTAATGAAAAACCTGAAAGCGCTTAATAAACAAGCGAAAATTCATTGCCAAATGGCTTCTTGAGTAGCTTCCAAAGAAGCCCGTTTCCTTATCTCTGGGAAAACAGAAACAGCTTGAACACCAAACTTAGAATTTAATCGTCAAGATGCTTTAAAGGTCATTAAAGCCAAGGACAGATAACTTGTCTGAAAACTTGAGATCCTGACACACAGAATGAGGACAGCTGTGTGGATGTCCTCAAAGATTCTGTTCCTGAGACTCCTCAGAACACTGGAGTCTGCAAAGGTCACCCACAGTCCTTATTAAAAGCTAGCACTCCCCCTAAGCCACTGCAGTGAGTGCTTCTGAGCAAGACAACACAAGACTTCTCAGAAACCTATCTCACCTCCTCTCAGGGCTGCTGACAACTAGTGGCAAGTCACAGCACAAGATACATAGCAATGTGCTAGGTCTGATCTACACTCTGAAGCAGCAGCAAGAATTTGTCAGCTTATACTGGCAGGAAACAGGGGAGCATTGGGGACTGGATTTTGAGGGTCCTTGATCAAGAGAGCTAGGTGAGACTGGGTAAGGGTGAATATATTGACTTGGAGGCATTTTGGGGATACAGGATTTAATACCCTGGCACCAAAAGATAGTGCCAACTTCCTATTAAGATGGTTTCTAGAAGTCTGGAGAAAGTAACTGTGCTGAGATGCTGAAATACCTGAATTGCAGACAACAGAAGGTAGGATTAAAGAGCTAAGGGAAGTGGGCAGGTTGGACTGCATATATCATGGGGAGCCAGGAGCCCACAGGAAAGGGGGCAGAGGGTACACCATTCACCAAGGTCATCAGGAGTGCCCTCCTAAGAGCATTACTCCCTTACTAGGAAGCTCAGTAGAAGGCAATGGCAACCCACTCCAGTACTATTGCCTGGAAAATCCCATGGACGGAGGAGCCTGGTGGGCTGCAGCCCATGAGGTCACTAAGAATTGGACACGACTGAGCGACTTGACTTTCACTTTTCACTTTCATGCATTGGAGAAGGAAATGGCAACCCACTCCAGTGTTTTTGCCTGGAGAATCCCAGGGACAGGGGAGCCTGGTGGGCTGCCGTCTATGGGGTCGCACAGAGTCGGACATGACTGAAGCGACTTAGCAGCACCAGCAGCAGCAGGAAGCTCAGTGACAGCTCACCTCTGAGGGCCAAGACTCACAGTAGGAGATGCTATTCACAGGCTTGGTGTATTCAGTTGCAGTGGGAATAATGGGGCCTAGAAGCATAGTAGACCAGGAGGCAGAACATAATGCCAAGAATCAGTATAGTCACAATCATCGTGTGTTCATGCGTGCTAAGTAGCTTCAGTAGTGTCCAACTCTTTGTGACCCCATGGACCATAGCCCGCCAGGTACCTCCCTGTCCATGGGATTCTCCCTGCAAGAAAAAGATTCTTGACCATTAGCGCCACCTAGGAAGCCCTCCTAGTGACAGAAAAACTGGAGTGACAGCTAAGGGAGCTTGACCTGGAACTGGTTGAGATGTTTTATAGAACCCAGTGTTATTAAGAGAAAAACAGATGGGTAGGCAGCAAGATTATGTCTGCCATACATAATCAAAGATAGCAAGAGTGGATGAGGAGAGTGAGGGCAGTCATGACAATAAAAAATGTCACAATCTCTTGCCCAGCTCCCAGATCTGAGCCAACTTTTAGACCCAGAACCTGCTAACTGTGGAGGTGGCAGGTACCAGAGGAAAGCACTCCACACATGATGGCAAGTGTGTGTTATAATGATTCTTCTGGTCCTTTCCTAAAGGCATCTAGGCCTTTTTTTTTTTTTTTGGTGATTGTATCCCGAGGAAAAGAGAATATCCAGACAGTTCAGGGAAAATCAGACACAGGGTCTGAGTTGACATGTATACTTAGAGATCTAAAGTATCTCTGGCCTTGGCCTCCCTGTTAAGAAACACTTAGAGGCCAGATAGTAAATGTAGTCCTGGTCAAATCCTGGCTCACAGTGGGTATCTGGGTCCATAGAAACAGCTAATGGTCATTTCCTCAGTCCCTGAAGGTTACAGTTGTGATTGACACACTTGGAAGTTGGCAGAATCCCCACATTGGGTTTTAGCTCCTGAAGTAAGAGCTATTATAGTGGGAGAAGGCCAAGCAGAAGTCTGGGAAACTGATACCCAGCCCACTTGAGACAAAATAAACCGAAAGCAACATATCACATTTTAGGTGGGGATGGCTGAGATGAGTCCTACTCTTAAAAATCACAAGCGTTGTCTGTGATGCTTAATTTTATGTGTCAACTTGACTGGGTCACAGGGTGCCCAAATATTCAGTTAAATGTTCTGGGTGTGTCTATGGAGTGTTTCTGAATGAGATTAACATTTGAATTGGTTGACTGAGCAAAATGCCTTCCCAGTGTGTGTGTGTGTGTGTGTGTGTGTGTGTGTGTGTGTATTAGTTGCTCAGTCGTGTCCAACTCTATGTGAAGCCATGGACTGTAGCTCATGAAACTCCTCTGTCCACGGAATTCTCCAGGCAAGAATATTGGAGTGGGTTGCCATTCCCTTCTCCAGGTGGTATCCCTGATCCAGGGGATGAACCCGAATCTCCTGCATCACACGCAGCCTGTTTACCGTCTGAGCCTCCAGAGAAGCCTGCATAATGTGGGTGAGCCTCATCCAATCTGTTGAAGTCTGATGAGCACAAAGCCTGAAAGAGCATGTAGGCCGAGTAAGGGAGAATTTGCTCTCTTGGGCAGACTGTCTTTGAGCTGGGACATCAGTCTTCTCCTGCCTTCAGACTCAGACTCGAATTGGAACTTACACCATCAGCATTCCTGGTTCTCAGGTCTTGGGTCATGAACTGGAGCTATACCAAGGACTACCCTAGGTCTCCAGCTTGCCAACTGCAGGTCTTGGCACACCTCAGTCTTTACAACTGCATAAGCCAATTCCTTATAATAAATCTCTGTGTGTAGATACGCTATTGGTTGTGTTTCTCTGGAGAATCCTAATATACATGGTCTCTATCAGGCATGCGTGCTCAGTCGCTCAGTCATGTCCGACTCTTTTGCGACCTTACAGACTGTAACCCGCCACACTCCCCTGTCCATGGGATTCTGTAGACAAGAATGCTGGAGTGGGTTGCCCATTTCCTTCTCCACAGGATCTTCCCAACCCAGGGATGGATCCTGTGTCTCCTGCTTTGGCAGGCGGAGTCTTGACTCAGATCCACCTGGAAAGTGGTTCCTGTCATAACTCTACTTAATTCACCTGTCTGTCTCCTGCAAAAACTGGATGAATCCTGGAGAATGACCAGCAAGCCCAGCCAAGTAGCCAGCCCTAACTACAGGTACCAGCCTCAAACTGTCTCTTTACTAGAGTATATTAACATGGCTTCAGGTATACAGTATGTGAAAAGGCTAACTGAGCACAGAACCTGAATGCTTATGCTATTTCTGTCATGTTTTTTTTTTTAAAACAGTTGTTTCATCTATGCCTCACTTATCTGAATATTCTTAGTCAGCTGCCTTCAGTTTTCAAAAAGCATCCCACAAAAATTTTATGGAAAGAAAGGTTTGCCTTCTGAGTTCATCAGTTTACACAATTTCTTTCAATTACATAATTGTGATAACTAGTACAAGTGGCATCAATAGGCTTAAGAACAAACACGTAATCTCTAAAACACACAGTTCAACTTATAGAAGCAGAAATGTATGTCGTATTAGAGTAGCTTTACCACCTGTGAGCATTTAGCGATTCAACATGCTGGTGACAGCAGCATTCTTACAGATGGAAAGGAGAGGGTCTGTTATTCATTCCAAGGAGTTAGAGTGGCTTTAAAGATTAAGTGGAGCTCAGTTATGAGTGTGTTTACATTCAGAAAGGACATGATTCTCGTCTCCTTCTCTCTCACCCTGCATGTGGGGGCAGAACATGGAGAATAGTTGGTCGGGAAATGTACTTTTGCTCCTTCAACACTGAACAGATCTGATCTTATCATTTGTCTGCTTCCAAACTGCCACAGTCAGAGCTATAGTTTTTCCACTAGTCAAGTATGGATGTGAAAGTTGGACTATAAAGAAAGCTGAACACAGAAGAATGGATGCTTTTGAACTGTGGTGTTGGAGAAGACTCTTGAGAGTCCCTTGGACAGCAAGGAGATCCAACCAGTCCATCCTAAAGGAGATTAATCCTGAGTGTTCATTGGAAGGACTGGTGTTGAAGCTGAAACTCCAGTACTTTGGCCACCTGATGTGAAGAACTGACTCACTGAAAAAGACCCTGATGCTGGGAAAGATTGAAGGTGGGAAGAGAAGTGGACAACAGGATGAGATGGTTGGATGGCATCACCGACTTGATGGACGTGAGTTTGAGTAAGCTCTGGGAGTTGGTGATGGATAGGGAGGCCGCCTGGTGTGCTGCAGTCCATGGGATTGCAAAGAGTCGGACACGAGTGAGCAACTGAACTGACTGAAGGCACCATGAGTCCCCACTGCCTTTAAGACACATAAACTCCTTAAAAGTAGTGTATCAGGCCCATCACTGGCTCAGACTCCCTATCATTTCAATCATATTTCTACCTCATGCCATTTATGCCCCACCAACTTCCCTGTCATGCCAAACCAGAGAAGATCACACTTTCTCACTTACTCATGACTTTGCTACTTAGTCTAGAATGCCTTTTTTTTTCTTCTTTTTAGGTGACTACATAATTTACTTTCCAAATTATTATACACTTGAGAGCGAAAACAGACACTAATCAGATGGGACAATGAGAAAACAGATATGAACTTCAGTAGCCCTGTGCACACAGGTCTGTGGTTCTCCTACTCAGTACAGGCCCATCAATTACTTCATTCCTGTGATCTCAGTGCCTGACCCTCAGTGTGTGATCCAAAAAGCTTATTTGAAATTGATTATGTCAGTTCAGATCAGTTCAGTTGCTCAGTCGTGTCCGACTCTTTGCGACCCCATGAATCACAGCACACCAGGCCTCCCTGTCCATCACCAACTCCCGGAGTTCACTCAGACTCATCGAGTCAGTGATGCCATCCAGCCATCTCATCCTCTGGTGTCCCCTTCTCCTCCTGCCCCCAATCCCTCCCAGCAGCAGAGTCTTTTCCAATGAGTCAACTCTTCGCATGAGCTGGCCAAAGTACTGGAGTTAGCTTTAGCATCATTCCTTCCAAAGAAATCCCAGGGCTGATCTCCTTCAGAATGGACTGGTTGGATCTCCTTGCAGTCCAAGGGACTCTCAAGAGTCTTCTCCAACACCACAGTTCAAAAGCATCAGTTCTTCGGTGCTCAGCCTTCTTCACAGTCCAACTCTGACATCCATACATGACCACAGGAAAAACCGTAGCCTTGACTAGACAGACTTTTGTTGGCAAACTGATTATATATTAATACTCTATAACCTTCTTTTACTGCTGTTTTCCCTCTCCAACCTTGTCCACCATGAATACATATGGAAAACTTGTGTGAATGACAAAATGTGCCCTTTCTTCTTGGAAGCAAAATCCAGACTACACAGTGAGTGGACACAGGCTAGATTTCAGCCACCGTTTCCTCCTCATGTGGACACTTCTCTGTAGTGAAAAAATTAGTCAATGTAGAAATTAAGTGGTTGTGGAAGGCGCTGAAACACTCCACTGATATATATGTCAGATGACATTTGAAATCTGGATGAGAAAAGATACAGTGGATTTGTAGTAAGAGGAGGAAGGTATCAAACATTATCTGAAATTTTATGTACAGTGAACACGAAAGCACTGTAAACATCTACTGGGGAGTAACTAATTTGCTTCAGATGGAAAAAGAAAAGTATTTTACAAGGGGAACATGGGCCATTATATTATTTAGAGAAAGTGTATTATCAACATACCCCATCCATAGTTCTTTTGGAACCCTGTCTACCAGATCTAGTGCCTTGAATCGATTTGTCACCTCCACCAATACTCATAAGGGATTTGATTAAGGTCATAACTGAATGACTTAGTGGTTTTCCCTAATTTCTTCAATTTGAGCCTGAATTTTGCAAGGATCTGAGTAACAGTCAGCTCCAAGTCTTGTTTAACCTCTCCCTTGTATAAAGAGTCCCTTGGACTGCAAGGAGACCAAACCAGTCAATCCTGAAGGAAATCAGTCCTGAATATTCATTGGTAGGACTGATGCTGAAGCTGAAGCTCCAATACTTTGACCACCTGATGCAAAGAATTGACTCATTGGGAAAGACCCTGATGCTGGGAAAGATTGAAGGCAGGAGGAGAAGGGGATGACAGAGAATGAGATGGTTGGATGGCATCACCAAATCGATGGATATGAGTTTCAGCAAGTACCAGGAGCTGGTGATGGACAGGGAAGTCTGGCATGCTGCAACCATGGGGTCACAAAGAGTCGGACACGACTGAGCAACTGAACTGAACTGATAGAGTCTTTCCATCTTTGGCTACAAAGGATATAATCAATCTGATTTCAGTACTGACCACCTGATGATGTCCATGGGTAGAGTCTTCTCTTGTGTTGTTGGAAGAGGGTGTTTGCTATGACTGGTGCATTCTCTTGGCAAAACTCTGTTAGCCTTTGCCCTGCTTCATTTTGTACTCCAAGGCCAAACTTGCCTGTCATACTAGGTATCTCTTGACTTCCTGCTTTTGCATTGCAGTCCCCTATGATGAAAAGGACATCTTTTTTTGGTGTTAGTTCTGGAGGTCTTAGGGCTTTCCTGGTGGCTCAGAGGTTAAAGCATCTGCCCACAATGTGGGAGACCTGGGTTCGATCCCTGGGTTGGGAAGATCCCCTGGAGAAGGAAATGGCAATCCACTCCAATATTTTTGCCTGGAGAATCCCATGGACGGAGGAGCCTGGTGGGCTACAGTCCATGGGGTCACAAAGAGTTGGACATGACTGAGAGACTTCAATTTCTGGAGGTCTTACAGGTCTTCATAGACTCATTCAACTTTGACTTCTTCAGCAATAGTGGTTGGGGCATAGATTCGGATTACTGTGTTGTTGCATGGTTTGCCTTGGAAATGAACGGAGATTATTCTCTCATTTTTGAGACTGCATCCTAGTACTGCATTTGGAACTCTTCTGTTGACTAAGAGTGCTACTCCATTCCTTCTAAAGGACTCTTGCCCACAGTAGTAGATTCAATAATCACCTGAATTAAATCCTCCTATTCCCATCTATTTTAGTTCACTGATTCCTAAAATGTCTATGTTCACTCTTGCCATCTCCTATTTGACCACACCCAGTGTACCTTGATTCATTGACCTAATATTTCAGGTTCCTATGCAGTACTGTTCTTTACATCAGCGGAATTTACTTTCACTACCAAATACAACTACAACTGGGGATCATTTCTGCTTTGACTCAGCCTCCTCATTCTTTCTGTAGTTATTTCTTTGTTCCACCCCAGTAGAATATTGGGCACCTACTGACCTGAGGGGTTCATCTTCAGTGTCATATCTTTTTGCCTTTTCATACTGTTCATGGGATTCTCAGGGGAGGACTACTGAAGCCTTTTGCCATTCCCTTCTCCAGTGTACCATGTTTTGTCAGGCTCTAACTAGCAGGGACATGCTCTTCAGCCACTCAGCATAGGTGGATGACATGCCTGGTGCCCTAGCTATCCCATTGCTGGTCCTCGTTGAGTGTTTAAATCTTCACTGACCATCGGGTGTCAGCCAATGTGTGGCCAGGGGTCAAGGCAAAGACCCTGCTGGAGTGGCTGGGAAGGGGGTCTGGGGAAGGCTGAAGCTGATGACGCCCAGGAATGGAGAGCACCCTAGTCTTATGGCAGCCATTGGCCGCCCTGGAGCCGATCCACTCCCCAGGAGTCACTGTTCACCTTGGAGTGGATCCACCATCAGGAAGCCGCTGTCCACCAGAAATCCTGGAATGTCAAGTCAAGTGGGCCTTAGGAAGCATGACTACCAACAAACCTAGTGGAGGTGATAGAATTCCAGATCAGCTATTTCAAATTTTAAAAGATGATGCTGTTAAACGCTGCATTCATTGTGCTAGCAAATTTGGAAAACAGCAGTGGCCACAGGACTGGAAAAGGTCAATTTTCATTCCAATCCCAAAGAATGTTCAAATTACCATACAACTGCACTCATTTCACATGCCAGCAAGATTATGCTTAAAATCCTTCAAGCTAGGCTTCAGCAGTACATGAACTGAGAACTTCCAGATGTGTAAGCTGGATTTAGAAAAAGCAGAGGAACCAGAGATCAAATTGCCAACATACACTGGATCATAGAAAAAGCAAAGGAACTCCAGAAAAACATCTAGTTCTGCTTCATTGACTATGCTAAAGCTTTTGACTGTGTGGATCACAACAAACTGTGGAATATTCTTAAAGAGATGGGAATACCAGACTACCTTACCTGCTTTCTGAGAAACCTGTACACAGGACAAGAAGCAACAGTTAGAACCAGACATGGAACAACTGACTGGTTCAAATTGGCACAGGAGTCATCAAGGCTGTATTTTCCCACCCAGCTTACTTAACTTATATACAGAGTACATCATGCAAAATGCTGGTCTGGATGAATCACAAGCTGGAATCAAGATTGCCAGGAGAAATATCAACAACCTCATATATGCAGATGATACCACTTTAATGGCAGAAAGTGAAGAGGAACTAAATAGCCTGTTGATGAAGGTGAAAGGGGAGAGTGAAAAAGCTGGCTTAAAACTCAACATTCAGAAAACTAAAATCATGGCATCTGGTCCTATCACTTCATGGCAAATAGATGGGGAAAAAGCAGAAACAGTATCAGATTTCATTTTCCTGGGCTCCAAAATCAATGTAGACAGTGACTGCAGCCATGAAATGAAAAGATGCTTGCTCCTTAGAAGAATAGTTATGACAAACCTAGACAGTGTATTAAAAAGCAGAGACATCACTTTGCCAAAAAAGGTCTGTATAGTCAAAGCTATGGTTTTTCCAGTAGTCATGGATGGATGTGAGAGTTGGACCATAATTTAAAAATAAAATAAAATTAAAAAAAAAAAAAGAATTGACACTTTTGAACTGTGGTGTTGGAGAAGACTCTTGAGTCCCCTGGACAGCAAGGAGACCAAACCAGTCAATCCTAAAGGAAATCAACCCTGAATATTCATTGGAACGACTGATGCTGAAGCTGAAACTCCAATACGTTGGCCACCTGATGTGAAGAGCTGACTGATTGGAAAAGACCATGATGCTGGGAAAGATTGAAGGCAGGAAGAGAAGGGGATGACAGAGCATGAGGTGGTTGGATGGCATCACTGACTCAATGGACCTGACTTTGAGCAAACTCAGAGAGATAGTGACAGACAGAGAAGCCTGGTGTGCTGCAGTTCATGGGGTTGCAAAGAATCGGACACGACTTAGCAACTGAACAACAACAAAGATAAAGAAAAGCTGATATTCCTACTGATTAGAAATAGACTATGATAACCATATATATAAAATATTCATTTCATTGTAAGAAATCTATCATAACAAACAACCATTCAGTCCTTGTTCGGTTATTCAACACTTTCGCAGCACTGTATATATATTTAAAGTTATTAGCCATTAGTCACTTAAACAAAGATATCTTCAAACTTATTCTTTTTACATTTAGAATGTCAAATATTCTAATCTTTAAATTGCCTATATTAAAATAACAATTAAAGGGAATTCTCTGGCAGTCCAGTGGTTAGGACTCTGTGCTTCCAAGGTCAAGGGCCCAGGTTCAATCCTTGGTCAGGGAACTAAAATCCCGAAAGATACATGGCATATCCCCAAAAAAAGTAATTTAAAGAAATAATTTTTTAAATGAATTCAATTAAAAATTCTAAACTTCATTAGGTTCTTTCTAAAAAAAAATCTAAATAATCAAAATACGTGTTTAAGAAATCAAATAGTTTTGAAAGGCTAAAAATAGAAAATAATACCCTGGGCCTCATCTCCCTTCTCTCCATCTCTCATCACTGTTTCCAAGAAGCAAACACTTCAACTATGTAAAGCTATTTCTTCCATTAGCAATCTCCATTTTTCTAAATAATACATATTAATGTGTATATATATTATTTACATATTTTAAATATCTCTTGATTTGTTGTTAAGAGAGAGTTCGATTTCATCAGTTAGGATGCCTCAACTTCTAGTAATGCCAATCCCACTTGGTTTAAGAATTAAGAAGTACACAGATTCCCACAGTTAGAAGCCCAGAGTTTGTAGTCAACCTGAGTCAGCTTTCATTCAGTGGCTCCAGCTCCAGTGCTATGTGATTCCCTTGGTTCCATTCTCCTCTGGGTGGTGTCTCCATCCTTAGGATGTCTCCATCCTTAGACTGCTTCTCTGGTGGTGGCAAAAACCCTGTTAACAGTTTCTGGTTTCACACTGACACACCCAAATCCAGAGAAAGAAAGAGGTTCATTCTCTGATCTTTCACATTGGAACAAAGAAATCTTTTTTCTGAATTCCTAGATAGTTCTGGGCTTCCTTTGGTGGCTCAGACGGTAAAGAATCCACCCACAATGTGGGAGATCTGGGTTCAATCCCTGGGTTGGGAAGATCCCCTGAAGAAGGGCATGGCAACCTATTCCAGTATTCTTGTCTGGAGAACCCCATGGACAGAGGAGCATGGCAGACTACAGTCCATGGAGTTGCAAAGAGTGGGACATGACTGAGCGACTAAGCACAGATAAGACAGTTTTACACTAGTACTACAAACTGGGTCACAGCTCATCCCCTGAACCATCCCGTATGGCCTAGGGAATGTCATGAATGTATTGGCTAACACCTGCCTATCTATAAATTTATTAGAGTGGCAAGGGGAATTAGGTTACATGAGTCAATTAGGATTAACCAGATCCACTTTTAAAGTTGAATTACATGACCATTAGGCAATAGGGGAAAGGTGGAATGGATGTTGAAGGACAACGCTGACTTTTGCTGTAGGCATTTAGTATTCACGTGTCACTTCTACCCTAAACACACTGAATTACAGCATCATATTTATTTAAAATAGTAACAGTGTTAACTTTATGATGATTCTGGAAAAGATGGCGATGAGTCCTAGGATTTTACTTCCTTTCTGTAGAACTTTTAGACTTTAACTTTTTAGTTGCTTTAAAAAATTGTACAAAACTTACTGTTCACATAGCCTTTACTTTTCCAAATGTTTCACTGTTGCAGAGTATTAGGGAACTTTACCTTTTAGTAGGGGAGAAAGGAAAAGGCAAGTAAGACAAGCAAAATGAAGAAATTGTAAATCATGATCATTGCTATGAAGAAAACAAGGTAACTAGAAAAGTCACTGAGGAAGTCTCCTTTAGAGTATGTTGTTTAGAAAACCGCTCTTAAGGATTTGAGAGACCTGAAGGATAACGCATAGCCTGCGTGAGAATAGCTGAAAGAAGGAGAACAGGCCTAGAAACAACCAGAGCAAAAGCCTGTGAGTGGAAAAGAATTTGGCAGGCGTTGAGGACAGAAAGGAGGCCAAGTGACTGGAACGTAATGAGTACAGGGGAGAAAAATGGGGGGTCTGGAGGCTCTGGAGAGCTAGACTGAAGTGAGATCATGCAAGCTCTTGGAAGACCACGGAAAGGAGGCTGGCCTTTTCTGAAAGGGTGTTAAACAGAAGAGTGATATGGTTTATGTCCTTAAAGAACCCTCTGGTTGCTATACTGAGAGTGGCTGGAAGGATGGTGGCAGGGTAAGGCAGCAGTGAAACTAGGGAAAACAGGGAAAGCAGGATACTGTGGCCACTCTCTTTCTAATAGTGATTCTACTGGAGTGTACTTTGTGTTCTATAAAGACAGTTTTTTGTGTTTTTTTTTTAATTTTATTTTTAATCTTTACATAATTGTATTAGTTTTGCCAAATATCAAAATGAATCCACCACAGGTATACCTGTGTTCCCCATCCTGAACCCTCCTCCCTCCTCTCTCCCCATACCCTCCCTCTGGGTCGTCCCAGTGCACCAGCCCCAAGCATCCAGTATCCTGCATCGAACCTGGACTGGTGACTCATTTCATACATGATATTATACATGTTTCAATGCTATTCTCCCAAATCTCCCCACCCTCTCCCTCTCCCACAGAGTCCATAAGACTGATCTATACATCGGTGTCTCTTTTGCTGTCTCGTACACAGGGTTATTGTTACCATCTTTCTAAATTCCATATATATGCGTTAGTATACTGTATTGGTGTTTTTCTTTCTGGCTTACTTCACTCTGTATACTAGGTTCCAGTTTCATCCATCTCATTAGAACTGATTCAAATGTATTCTTTTTAATGGCTGAGTAATACTCCATTGTGTATATGTACCACAGCTTTCTTATCCATTCACCTGCTGATGGGCATCTAGGTTGCTTCCATGTCCTGGCTATTATAAACAGTGCTGCGATGAACATTGGGGTACACGTGTCTCTTTCCCTTCTGGTTTCCTCAGTGTGTATGCCCAGCAGTGGGATTGCTGGATCATAAGGCAGTTCTATTTCCAGTTTTTTAAGGAATCTCCACACTGTTCTCCATAGTGGCTGTACTAGTTTGCATTCCCACCAACACTGTAAGAGAGTTCCCTTTTCTCCACACCCTCTGCAGCATTTATTGCTTGTAGACTTATGGATTGCAGCCATTCTGATTGGCGTGAAATATGTGACTACTTAAAGTTTGATGTCCTACAGGTCTTCATAGTTCAATAAACATTTAATTTTAGATGACAGTACATTAATACTTAAAGCTGAATAGAAATTTTCAAAACTGTTCAAAATTCTTACAGTTTTGAAAATTTCTATTCAGCTTTAAGTATTAATGTACTGTCATCTAAAATTAAATGTTTATTGAACTATGAAGACCTGTAGGACATCAAACTTTAAGTATTCACACTTATTTTTCCTTCCATTCAAATATATCTATTAATCTTTGCTAATTATTTCAGACAAATCATGTATGCTCACTTTTTCTGAAAGTTTTGCTAGTGATACATATGAATTGATAGTTTCACGCAATTTTTACCTACATTTGTCTAATTAAAGGGATATTAACTGCTCAGAGGAAAAAAATAGGTGAACCACAGTAACAAGTAATACCAGAAACCACAGAAGCAAATTGATTTCTAATTTTTTTTGAAAAAAAAAAAAAACCTTTATTAAACTGTTACACCAAGTCTCCAAACACTTCAAATTTCAGGTTGAAAAATTAAAATCTATGGAGAATTTAAAATATGAAAAGAGAGAAGCTTCTAGCTAAATAAAACACTTTCTCAAATTTATAACTTATTACAAAAATTAGTATAAATGAAAATAAACACTTTTTAAAAGTTAGTGAGTGCTCACTCATACTCCTGAAATCACATCAGATTCCTTGCTGCTCAACAAACAGAATAAGTATACTCTAGCCTTATGATTTTTTTCCTCACTCTTCTACATGATGGAATACCTCTGCCCCTGAAACCTATCTGCAAGTCTCTCTTCTTTACTTCAGATGGTGGCTCACGTCTATTACTGTATCAGAGAAGCGCTCTGTGACTCTGTTTAAAGTACCATCTCCATCACCCTCTATCCGCCTGCCCCCATATATATTATATATTTTCTTCATAGCATGTACCACTATTAGGTATACCATATGTTTATTTTCTGGCTCCCCTCACAGGAATATAAGCTCCAAACAATGTGGGGGCTATTTTGGTTGTTGTTGATTGCCATATCTCAAAACACTTAAAACAGAAAGCAAAAAACACAGATGTTCAACACATAGTTGTTGAATAATAGTGTGTCCTTTTCAAACTAAGCCCTGCATTCTTAACATTAATTGAATCTAGGTTGTCTTAAACTCATAATGATTCAGCTGTATAATTTTTAAAGTGAAGACTTTCTTTGCTCCTGTATGATGAATTTCAGGGTTGGGACACCAGGTCCCAACCCTGTCCTCCTTGTCTCCAAAATATATGCTCCTTTGAAGCCAATGTTATCAGCTCTACCACAGGTCAGTCCTCTCTAGCTCTTCATTTCAGTTGCTCTCTTATGGTCAACTTTAGTTCCTGTTTACTATCATGTTTTCCCTTTTCAAGACAATATACGGTCATTTTCATTGACTTAAAAAAAATACATGTAGATGATCCATCCAAAAGCATACTCAATTTTGTGTCAGTGGGTTTTTTTGTTTGTTTGTTTTTGGTTTATCTCTAGCACTTCTTTTTGGTTCTTTCTTAGGATTTCCACTCTCTGCTTCCATTACCCATGTGTTCTTCCATGATGTCTACTTTACTAGTCAGAGACCTTAGTATACTAAACATAGTTGTTTTAAATTCCCATTCCGATAATTCCAACATCTTTGCCATGTCTGGGTTTGATGTTCTTTCTCTTCAAATTTTGTTTTTTGCCTCTTGACATAACTGGTAATTTTTTATTGATAGCTGGATATGTTGTATTAGGTAAAAGAAACTGCAGTAAATAGATCTTTAGCAATGTGGCAGCGATGTGGGGGAGGGGAGGTCCTATGGTTAGGTATCAGTCTTTCAGTGAGTCTATGCCTCCAGACTGTGTACTTCATAGTGTTTCTCAGGTTTTTCTTTTTCTGCCTTCTTAGGTGGGACAGGATGGCTAGAGTGCGCTGGAATTGGGTATTTTCCTCACCCTAGGTCAGTTAGGCTCTGATAATATCCTAGGCGACTGGGCTCTGGTTAACTAGTTTCCCCAAGGGCAGGCATTCTTTAGACCAGAGTGCTCTGAGATATTCCAGAATGGGTCCTTTTCCTCCTGCTGGAAGCTCAGGAAGATTTTTTGTCAGATATTTACTACAGGAACTCCTGGAGGTAAATTTTACCATTTTGCCCTCCCTACCCTCCATGACTGAGTTCCCTGAAGTTTTTTAACTCTTTAAGAGTTGTCTGCACTGAGCTTCCAGCAATTCACAATTATAGTTCAGATTTTCTTCTCCTGGATGGTTCCCACAGTGGTTTATGCTCATCTCTACTTAGGTAAACTGTAACTACCAAAATTCTCCTGTCTTTCCAATCTGGGGACAGAGATCTGTCCTGAGTCCTCCCCACACTTATGGATCCAAGAAAAGTTGTTGATTTTTTACTCCATTAAGACAAAGTGAAAACTTGTAAGCTCTTTACACACAGAACCAGAAAAAAACGAAATTCTTTAACTTCCTCACCTCCAAAGACTATTACATAGCTTCAATTCATATCTTAGACTAACCCTAGACCATGTAATGGAGAAGGCAATGGCAACCCACTCCAGTACTCTTTCTTGCCTGGAAAATCCCATGGACAGAGGAGCCTGGTAGGCTGCAGTCCATAAGGTCACTAAGAGTTGGACATGACTGAGCGACTTCACTTTCACTTTTCACCTTCATGCATTGGAGAAGGAAATGGCAACCCACTCGTGTTCTTGCCTGGAGAATCCCAGGGACCAGGGAGCCTAGTGGGCTGCTGTCTATGGGGTCACACAGAGTCGGACATGACTGAAGCGACTTAGCAGCAGCAGCAGACCATGTAAGCCCTGATAACTGCACTACCCATGAAATGTCAGTTTGGGGCATCTTATTGTCCACTGCCTCACTTTATACTGGCAATAAGCCTTTGGCCTCTGAGAGACATCCAGTCCACTGATGCCCCACCTCCCACCCCACTACTTTTTAATTATCTGTGTTTACTCCCATGTTTACCCAGGTTGGATTTCACGGTTCATCACTATATTCATTCTTTTTCAAGCACAGTAACTGCCTTGGCTCCCGTGTCTCTGTCTGTTGAATTCACTTAACAAAACCCTAAACCTGCTTGAACTCAATTTGGTTCTTTGTGCAGAAAACCAAGCAACTTAAAGAAACAATACAATGAGCTGAATGACTTCTCTTTAAATTCATAAGCACAGACTGCAAATTAGCACTCAAGACAACCTGGCAATCCAATTGTGCTTTCCTAGGGAATTCATGCTCACATTTTCTAAGGTAAAAATGTCATTTTCCCCCCTGTTATGTCAAACTCCTTTACTCTGCCTATTTGCAGTTGATGATCCTACTTCATAATTCATTATGAATACAGAAACCGTGAGAGGATTTACTTCATATTCACTCCAACAAATACTCACACCTCTGTATCTGTACTCAGCTTCTTAGCATTTTTTTCCGTTCAAAATTGAAAGAGTGTCATTTTTCCTATTATGGGCAATTCTACCTCTTAATACCTATAGTTTCTTTTCTTCTCAATATTTTGCTTCTTCAGTTATTCCATTTCACTACTGCTACTGCTGCTGCTGCTAAGTCGCTTCAGTTGTGTCCGACTCTGTGCGACCCCATGGATGGCAGCCCACCAGGCTCCTCCATCCATGGGATTCTCCAGGTAAGAGTACTGGAGTGGCTTGCCATTGCCTTCTCCAAAAGAACTGAGGAGCTTTTACTTAAAACCAACACACTGTATGGTACATTTTTGAAAAAAAATGTTCAATGATGAAAAGATCCATTAAATCAAATTTTCCTTCTCTGCTTATTATTCATGCCAGTCTGCCAATGTACATTAGTATGTCCTACTTTAAAAAAAAATCCTTCTGATTTCCTCCATCGATAACACCTCTCTGACCTTTTCACAACAAAGGTTACACATACACTGCTACTGCTGCTAAGTCGTTTCAGTCGTGTCCAACTCTGTGCAACCCCATAGACGGCAGCCCACCAGGCTCCTCCATCCCTGGGATTCTCCAGGCAAGAACACTGGAGTGGGTTGCCGTTTCCTTCTTCAATGCATGAAAGTGAAAAGTGAAAGTGAAGTCGCTCAGTCGTGTCTGACTCTTAGCAACCCTATGGACTGCAGCCTACCAGGCTCCTCCGTCCATGGGATTTTCCAGGCAAGAGTACTGGGGTGGGGTGCCATTGCCTTCTCTGACACATACACACATTTACACAATTTTTATAACAAAGAATAGCATTCCTCTCTCCCACTTCTCTATGCCCAACTATATTCAATATTTCTAGCAGTTTTATATGTCTCATTTCCAAATAACATGCTTGTATTGCTATTTATCAATGAATGGTAAATGAGGATCTCAAATGTTTTAACACTCCCAGTTTATCTTGTTTCCATCATGTCTACATCTCCAAAGCTAGTCCTCTGATTTTAACAGCCATTATACTTAGAGTAGGCTTCTAAGTGGACAGCTAGAGTGTGGAGAGTCACTCCTGCTACTACTACTGTCCATTTTCTACACAGCAACTAGAACAATCTTGTTGAAAGCAAATCAGATTATGCTATTCTCTGGCGTGAAAAACTTTCAATGGCATTCTGTCATGTTTGGGATTAAAACTCAAGTGCTTTCCATGCCTACAAAGCTCTAGATCAATGGAGGTTCCTTGACTGTCTCTTCAATCTCAGGGTCAACCCAGCTTCAACTATGTTTTAGTTATATTTACCTCCTTCAGTCCTTCACATGGTAACAAACTCTTCCTTACCTTAGGGTCTTCGCACTTGTTCTCCTTCCTACTCTTCTCATAGTTCTTGCCACAGTACACTCCATCTTACTCTTTCAATTATAGCTTGAAGAGCCTTCTCTGACCACCCATTGCTCTTTCCATCTAAGCACGTCATTCTTTACTCTGATACTACACTATTTCTCCTTTATAAAATCCATCCCAATTTGTGAGCTTATTTCCTCACTCATCTCTCTCTCTTCTCCCCCTTTCCCAAACTGGAATGTCAATTCCAAGTAAGAAACCCTTGTTCACCTTGACACTATTTTCCATATAACTAACCCTAGGATAGGTATATAAAGATCATACAAGAAATACTTCAATTAATTCTGGAGTCTGTAGAATAAATTTAACTAGCTTGCTAAAGCATATACTGTACCCAGTAGGAGTGAGACAGAAAACTGTTGTTTAGTCACTAAGCTGTGTTTGCCTCTTTGTGACCCCATGGACTGTAGTCCTCCAGGTTCCCCTGCCCATGGGGTTTCACAAGCAAGGATACTGGAGTGGGTTGCCATTTCCTTCTCCAGAGGATCTTCCTGACCCAGGGATCTAATCCACGTCTCCTGCGTTAACAGATGGGTTCTTTTCTGCTGAGTCATGTAAAGATGTGAGAGTTGGAACATACAAAGAAGGCTGAGTGCTGAAGAACTGATGCTTTTGAACTGCGGAGCTGCAGAAGACTTTGAGGGGTCCCTTGGACAGCAAGAATATCAAACCAGTCAACCCTAAAGGAAATCAACCCTGCATGCTCATTGGAAGGACTAATGCTAAAGCTGAAGCTCCTTACTCTGGCCCCCTGATGTGAAGAGCTGACTCATAGGAAAAGATCCTGATGCTAGGCAAGATTGAAGGCAGGAGGAAAAGGGGATGACTGAGGAGATGGTTGGATGGCATCACTCACTCAATGGGCCTGAGTTTGAGCAAAGTCCAGGAGATGGTGAAGGACAGGGAAGACTAGTGTGCTGCAGTCCATGGGGTTGCAAAGAGCTGAACACAATTCAGTGGCTGAACACCATCACCAGAGAAGTCCTTGTAAACAAGAGGCCCTTGAAATCTTATAAGGCATGAGCTAATTGACCCACTGCCAAGTCAGTTATTTGAAAATCTGTCTTTACCCAATTTGAATTCTCTTGTACTGAGTCCTCCAGGGCCACTCTTGAGAAGGGACACTATGATTCTTCATCTGGTGTAAGGATACCCATTTCTAGCTGGTGCAGAATCTTTTGTACTGGAAAACAGGTGTTTGAGGGATTGAGGTAGTCTTGTGGTCCCCTGGTGGCTCACATAGTAAAGAATACGCCTGCAATGTGGGAGACCTGGGTTCAATTCCTGAATTGGGAAGATCTTCTGGAGGAGGGCATGGCAACCCACTCCAGTATTCTTGCCTGGAGAATCTCCATGGACAGAGGAGCCTCGTGGGCTTCAGTCCCTGGGGTTGCAAAGAGTGGGACACAACTGAGCGACTAAGCACTACAGTCTGTGGTCTGAGTCTCCTTTGGGATTTTATGGCATGCAACTGCTCTGCTGTGGAGGAGTGCCTAATTTTCTTTTATGAAGATTCCTTTCGTGTAGCTAGTGTGGAAGACTTTAGCGGGTCTGGTTTCTCCTTGTCAGTTCTTCTGGACTTGTTTCTTAGCAACAGTTGAGACTGTCCACCCCACTGTTCTCTGCTTTAGCCTCAAAGCAAACAAGAGAAGAAAATAGGCAAGGCAGTTTGCAGTCTGCCATTTAGTAATATACCCAGACACATACTGCAATCCAATCCTAGCAGCTAATGATAGGCAATGCAAAGGGTCACCACACTTTTGTGAGGCCTAACAGGGGATGGGAACTGGAAAATGTTTTGGAGGAAGCTGAGGAACTGGAGTCCTTAATATCACTTATTCTTCCATGAGAGTCCTATTCCTAAAGTTTCATTTTCTGGTATTCTAGCGTTAGAAACAGGTGGGAAAAAATTATGTTGTAATTCAATGAGCCCCTTCAGTCATTTCTTGATCTGGTTGTATATTCTCAGACCAAAGGCAAATTGACTTCTAATAATTTGCTAAATTTGGCACACGTCAACTCCAATCTACTTTCATCTAGGAACTTTTTTTGGAATTCTTTTCAAATATACTTTTCAAAACTCTACACATAGAAAGCAATGCACCAGTGTGTTTTATATTTGGCTACCAAGATCTCCATGCCATACAACAGTGACTGTATTAGTCAGAGTTCTAAGACAATACCGGAGAAAGCCTGGCTAAAAGATTCACTGCTGTGTAACAGAAGCTAACAGTTTACAATCTTAAGGCAGGAAAGTCTCTATTGCCTGCAGCCCTACCTTGATTCACTCAGTTTTGGTTTCTCTGAACTTTGTTATTTGCATTCCCATTCAAAGTCAAATTAGAGCAGGATTCTTTCAGTTACAACTGGCTGATCCACTTGGGCAAACATGAAATTTTATTATAAGAATAAATTATGACAAATAATTCAAAGATAAGGAGCAGATTCCGCTTCACAAGGGACTACGATCAGGAACTGGAAAATTATCAGGAATCAAAGCAGCTATTAGGTCTGACATGTCAGCACTGCTTCGTGAAAACACAGACTGGAATCAAACTGCCTGGGTTTTATTTTAGCTTCAAAAAAAAAAAAAAAGAGAGAGAGAGAAAAGGAAATAAAAATATTTCATTTACTTCTCAGTTTCCTTACCTGTAGAGAACATAACTCTGATTCTCCACGTGCTGCTCCCAAAGTAGCCTTGGCCTAATTTTATGTTTCTCAGGAAAAGACCAGCTGTCTAATACTTTCTCGATCCCAATTTTAAATTCTCAGAACAACCTGATTGGTTCAGATAGGGTTCAGCTGTTCACCCTAGCTAAAGCTAGGATAGTGTTACTATGAAACATTTTGAAACCTAAATGATATAAAGGTAAGAAGCAATTACCTTAGGACACAACTTGCTAAGGGATGTACAAAATTAGTGGAGATAAAGCACGGATGCTCAGAGACACAGTTCGAAGTATGATGACTTGATGCCGAGAGGCTGAGTGTCTTCTCAAGGAAGGAGTTTAGAAGTGCCACTCTCGCTGCTCAGGGTACATGCCACCTGCTGTAATAGCTCACTACAAAACAAATGCTGAATGCTATTTTCACTTTTTGTGTTATTTTGTAAAAACAAAAATCCTCCTTGGATTTCTTTTGCTTAATGAAAACAAGCACCAAGGTACATTTTTCATAAAAGTGAAATGGCGTCAAGTGAGCTTTCGGAAAGCAGGGGATTCCTGTACATGTATATATAGCTGCCGAGGCCCACCCTGAACGTTTGTGGCTATTTCTCAGTAGTGGGGGATCATGAACCAAGCCTAAACTTTTTAAGAATTTTTTTTTTATATTTCTCCCAACTCATCCTCTGTTCTTCCAGTCACAAAAATTTCCAATGTAAGGGACTTGCCTTACGTCATATAGTAATAATGAAGCTGTGCTGCAAAATTAGGTCTGATTTCAAATCCAAAACTTATTTTCACTAACAGTGCACTAGAGTTGTTTTTACCTATTGAGAACTTGTTAGGGAGCCGACCCTGTGTTTAACCAAGTGTTTTAAGATATAACACTTCAAGTAGTTCAAAATTAGGTTTCCTTATTTTTTTCCATAATTAACTAATTTTTTAAAATTGGGGTACATCACATGTAAAGTTCACAAAATTTAAATATTCAGCTTGATGAACTTCATATGTATGCTATCATTTAACAACCAGTAAGATCAATATCCAGAACATTTCCATCATTTTACAAGGCTCTCTTGTGCCCCTTCTAAGTCAATACCCATGCCTAGAGAAGTAACTACTATCTTGACTTCTATCATCATGAATTAGTTTTGTTTGTCCTTGAGTTTCATATAAATGGAATTATATAATATGAATGGTTTTTGTCTATTTCATTTAGCAAAATACCTATGAGATCCATTCATGTTATGGTGTGTAGCAGTTTATTCTTTTTTATTGCTGAGTAGTATTCCATTGTACAAATACACTTCACTTTGTTCCTGTTTGAGGCCATAATGAATCAAACTACTATGAACATCCCTATATAAGTAGAAATCTGCACTCATTTTCTGAGAAATTGATAAATTAATGGCACCCTACTCCAAGTACTCTTGCCTGGAAAATCCCATGGACGGAGGAGCCTGGTAAGCTGCAGTCCATGGAGTCGCTAAGAGTCGGACACGACTGAGCGACTTCACCTTGACTTTTCACTTTCAGGCATTGGAGGAGGAAATGGCAACCCACTCCAGTGTTCTTGCCTGGAGAATCCCAGGGATGGAGGAGCCTGGTGGGCTGCCGTCTATGGGGTCGCACAGAGTCGGACACGACTGAAGCGACTTAGCAGCAGCAGTCCTAAATTCAACTGTAACGAATACTGTTACAGTATTCGTAAAATATATCAATTTTCCAAAGTGACTACAACCAATTTATACACCCAACAGCAGTAAGAGTTTCAGCTGGACTTTTTTTTTTAAAACAAAATAATGCTATCAGTCTATTGTGCTAGTCACACTGCTTAGTTCTACAAATGTATTTTATTTGAGGCTTTTTTGTTGCTGTGTGTAAGCAAGGCTAAGCTGTTAGGTACAGCTAAGTTGTCAGGTAGATCCTTCTTCATTACCATTCTTACTAAACCACAGGCCACACCTGTTAAGATTTTACAGTAAGTCTTCTATATAGGAACAAGTTTTGAGAGTGTATATTTTAAGTCCAATCTGTTTGTTAAATTCAACAAAGTTAGCCTAGGTACCCAACTAACACTACTGGCTATAGAGTACTGTACTCATAGGTTTATAATAGTTTTCACACACACACACATTAAAAAAACAAGCAAAAAATAAAACATTCTGAACCTTACAGCACAGTACCTTGAAAAGTAGTACAGAACACCAGCTGGCATGCAGGGACAGGTGTCAAGTGAACAGGCAAGAAGAGTCACTGCAGGAGGGAGAAAGGAGGTGGGAGACAGTAAAGCTGAAGGATCGTCAGCACCAACAGACGGAGGGCGAGCTGCGACTTCACCCACGCCCGATGTTGATGGAGCACACGTTCGCATCTTTGAAGGTTCACAACTTGGAAGGTTCATATGTAGGGGACTTAATGGCACTAAAAAAATAACTACGTGGTTTGCTATCCTATTTTATAGCAGGGTTTCTCAACAATAACCTATAGTCCTTTTGGGCCAGTTAATTTTTGATGTGGGGGGTTGTCCAGTGCATTGCAGTATCTTCAGCAGTATTGCTGGCCTCTACCCACTGTATAGCAGCACCACCAAATCCCTTCCCGATTCTGTGACTACCAAAAATGTTTCCATATTTTGCCAGATGCCCCCAGAGATGCAAAATCTCTCTCCCTATTAATGATCACTGTTTTGAAAATAAGCAACAGGCCTCTCTGCACTTCATCTAAAATAAATGTTGAGTCAATGCAATATCAACAAGATGATGTGTTTTTAAATGCCAGTGATGCACTAGATTAACATTTTTTTTAATTTTATTTTTTTTAAACTTTACATAATTGTATTAGTTTTGCTAAATATCAAAATGAATCCGCCACAGGCATACATGTGTTCCCCATCCTGAACCCTCCTCCCTCCTCCCTCCCCACACCATCCCTCTGGGTCGTCCCAGTGCACCAGCCCCAAGCATCCAGTATCGCGCATCGAACCTGGACTGGCAACTCGTTTCTTACATGATATTCTACATGTTTCAATGTCACTCTCCCAAATCTTCCCACCCTCTCCCTCTCCCACAGAGTCCATAAGACTGTTCTATACATCAGTGTCTCTTTTGCTGTCTCGTACACCAGGTTATTGTTACCATCTTTCTAAATTCCATATATATCCGTTAGTATACTGTATTTATGTTTTTCCTTCTGGCTTACTTCACTCTGTATAATAGGCTCCAGTTTCATCCATCTCATTAGAACTGATTCAAATGTATTCTTTTTAATGGCTGAGTAATACTCCATTGTGTATATGTACCACAGCTTTCTTATCCATTCAGAATGCATATGCCTAGCCCCCTCCTCAGAACAATGGAATGGAATCCCTTGAAGTAGGACTTGAGTAATTTTGTCATGAATCTCCTAAGGTGATTGTAAATTTTAGCACAGTTGAGAACCACTTTCTTAAAGGATTACTTTCCCCATGAATATATGCTTTAAAATAGATTTCCATCAACTTTTCAAACACTAGTAGAGCATAAGGCATGTATTTGAGGAGTAGAAGGCTCACAGAAACTCTTAAATCCTAGCAATTAGGGACCACCGATAGCCCATAACCATAAACAGTGCTATCTAATGTTGTTTCTGATTGAAAAAAATTTCCTTTTCCTGAATCACTTTTAAAATAATGTAATTTATTTCTGAGTGATTATGTGGTAATCCCTCCAGCTAATTCTTGTAGCTAACTCATATATTCAATCTTTCTCTCATGAGGACATTTTCCGTTGTGTCTGAAACACTCTAAATCCCTCACCTAAAAAAAAAAAAAAAAAAATCATATTCCCTTGCAAGCCAAAGTCAAATAATCTGAAAGAGAAATTGAGGCTCACTTTTGCATTTATCACATTCTACTCCAATCTGGCTTATTATTCCAATAAAATGTTAATAGTTCTTGCTAAGGTAACTGATGACTGCCATGGTAATAAATCCAGTGGATATTGTTCTGGCCTTATTTCACATCATGTCTCAACAGCACTGGACACTATTCACCACTCCTTCCTGAAGCACTTAGGCCTTTGTCCTCCACTGCACACCCTTCTGACATCTGCAACCCCTCATCCAGCTAATATTCCTCTACCTAGCGAAAAATTAACTGAAGTTCTTCATTATACACTCCAAGGCTGTCTTCCAAGCCGAGTTCACGTACACTAAAGATTTATCTACCCCCTACACACTTAACAGTTTCTATTTTCAGTCCAGATCTCCTCAGGTCCAGACTTCTATTGAAAAGCTTCTCGGATGACTTAAAAAGACAGGAGAAACTCAATTATAAACTAAATCATCTCCACACATACACATTTCTAAACATACTGCTATTCAACTTCATTCCACTGTATGTACAGCTTCTCTCCTTCCCCAACACAGAATCCTAAATGCATCAACAAATCCTATGGACACTTTCTCCCAAATCTACTCTACTTCCACAATATTACTCTGGTTCATTAAAGTTATTTCTAACCTTTTAGACTCCTAATTCAAGAATATTGTGACTGCTTTGATCTGCCTTTAAAATTTTTTTTTAATTTACAGTTAAAATTTTCAATTTCCAAATCCTATCATTACCACCCAGTTTACAATCCTTCAAATGTTTATTCCAGGGAAATAATTGACTTCTTTCCCCAGCCTTTGAGCACTTAAATGCCCTGGCCCCCATGAGCTTCATCTTCCTCAGTTATTGCTCCAGCCATACCATATTTCTTGTAGACCCCTAGAGCAACAATGTTTCATCCAAATCAGGATACTTCTGAAAGTAAGAAAAGGTCTATCCTTGGCAAGAAGGCATCAGAACAAGACCCAGTTTCCCCCTCAAATCAGTCTCTCCCATCAAGAAGCTTCCATAAGCCTCTTATCCTTATCCATCAGAGGACAGACAGAATGAAAACCACAATCACAGAAAACTAATCAAACTGATCACATGGACCACAGCCTTGTCTAACTCAACGAAACTATGTGCAATGCCATGTGTGGCCACCCAAGACGGATGGGTCATGGTGGAGAGTTCTGACAAAACGTGGTTAACTGGAAAAGGGAATGGCAAACCACTTCAGTATTCTTGCCTTGAGAACTCTATGAACAGTATGAAAAGGCAAAAAGATAGGACACTGAAAGATGAACCTACCAGCTTGGTAGGTGCCTAATATACTGGAGATCAGTGGAGAAATAGCTCTAGAAAGAATGTAGTGACAGAGCCAAAGCAAAAACACCCAGTTGTGGATGTGACTGGAGATGGAAGTAAAGCCCAATGCTGTAAACAGCAACGTTGCATAGGAAACTGGAATGTTAGGTCCATGAATCAAGGTAAATTGGAAGTGGTCGAACAGGAGAGGGCAAGAGTGAACATTGACATTTTAGGAAGCAATGAACTAAAATGGACTGGAATGTGTGAATTTAACTCAGATGGCTACTACTGTGGGCAAGAATCCCTTAAAAGAAATGGAGTAGCCATCATAGTCAACAAGAGAGTCCAAAACGCAGTAGTTGGATGCAATCTCAAAAATGACAGAGAGGTCTCTGTTTGTTTCCAAGGCAAACCATTCAACAACACAGTAATCCATCTATGCCCCAACTAGAAATGCTGAAGAAGCTAAAAGTTGAACGGGGGGACAGTCCTAAGATGGCTGAGGAATAGGACGGGGAGACCACTTTCTCCCCCACAAATTCATCAAAAGAACGTTTAAACGCTGAGTAAATTCCACAAAACAACTTCTGAATGCTGGCAGAGGACATCAGGCACCCAGAAAAGCAGCCCATTGTCTTCGAAGAGGTAGGAAAAAATATAAAAGACAAAAAAAGAGACAAAAAAGGTAGGGATGGAGCTCCATCCCAGGAAGGGAGTCTTAAAAAGAGAGAAGTTTCCAAACACCAGGAAACACTCTCACTGCTGAGTCTATGGCGAGCCTTGGAAGCAGAGGGCAACATAACAGGGAGGAAAAATAAATAATTAAAACCCACAGATTACGAGCCCAACAGTAACTCCCCCAGTGGAGAAGCAGCGCAGACACCTGCATCCGCCACTAGCAGGCAGGGGCTGGGCAGGGAGGTGAGGGCTGCATTGCTTAGAGTAAGGATCGGTACTGAATGCCCCGAGGGTAATCAGAGCGAACTAACTTGGGCTAGCAAACCAGACTGTGGGATAGATACCACATGAAAAGCTCTAACCTAAGACACCGCCAGGACCGCGCACAGAACAAAGGACTGAACAAAATTAGCCGGCTGCAGACCATCCCCCTCCGGTGACAGGCAGCCAGAGCCGGAAGGGGGCAATCGCAGCCCGAGACATTATCTACCAAACTGCAAGCAGGCTTCTTTGCTAACTAAGACTTCTTGGGGTTCTGGACAGTCATCATCCGCCTGAGAAGGTGCGCTGGTTGTACACCGAGAAAACCGAGCAGCAGGGACGGGAGAGGTGATGTCGCAGCGACCGCGCTTGCCAAACACCTCATCACCTGAGCTGTTCGGACCTGGGAAAGGCACAAAATGCAGGCCCAACCGAGTCTGCGCCTCTGAGGACTACCCGAGTGCCTGAACCTGAGCAGCTTAGACCTGGGAGGCGCATGCAGCCCAGGGCTGGCCTCAGAAGGTTCCCAGTGGAGCAACCTAGAACCTGAGCTGTGTGAGCAGGGAGGGCACATGCACCATGAGCGTGAGCAGGCCCAGTGTGGCTGAAACACTGCAAGCACACACCAGTGTTATTTGTTTGCAGCATCCCTCCCTCCCCACAGTGTGACTGAACAAGTGAGCCTTAAAAAAGTGTCTACCACCGCCCCCTTTGTGTCAGGGCGGAAATCAGACACTGAAGAGACCAGCAAACAGAAGAAGCTAAAACAGAGGGAACTGCCTTGGAAGTGACAGGTGCTGTAGATTAAAACCCTGTAGTTAGCACCGACTACATAGGAAGGGGCCTATAGATCTTGAGAAATATAGGCCAGACCAAGGAACTATCTGAAAATGAACTGACCCCACACTGCTCACAACACCACCAGAAAAAGTCCTAGATATATTTTTACTATTTTTATGATCACTTTTAACTTCAAAAAATTTTAAGTCCTCTATTACTCCTTTAATTTTCATTTTTATAACCTACTATTACTTTTCAAAAAAAAAGACCCTATTTTTTAAAGCAAACTTCGTATATGTATATATATTTTAATAATTTTTGTGACTTTTTTTTTTCTTCTTTTAATATTGTATTTTTAAAAATCCAACCTCTACTCTAGATTTTTAATCTTTGCTTTTTGGTATTTGTTATCAATTTTGTACCTTTAAGAACCCAATCTTCAGTACTCATTTTTACTTGGGAGAGAGATTACTGGCTTGACTTCTCTTCCTTTGGACTCTCCTTTTTCTCCACCAGGTCGCTTCTGTCTCCTCCCTCCCTCTTCTCTTCTCTACCCAACTCTGTTAATCTGTGTTCCTGACGGTGGAGAACACTTAGGGAACTGATTACTGACTAGATCTGTCTCTCTCCTTTTCATTCCCCTCTTTTATCCTCCTGGCCACCTCTGTCTGCTTCCTCCCTCTTCTCTTCTCTATATAACTCCGTGAACATCTCTGAGCAGTCCAGACTGTGGAGCGCACATAAGGAAGTGATTACTGGCTAGCTTGCTCTCTCCTCTTTTGATTCCACCTCATCTCATTCAGATCACCTCTAACTTCCTCCTCCCTCTTCTCCATGTAACTCTGTGAAGCTCTCTGGGTGTCCCTCGCTGTGGAGAAACTTTTCATCTTTAACCTAGTTGTTTTATCAATGGTGCTGTATAGAAGGAGAAGTCTGGAGACTATTGTAAAAATAAGACTGAAAACCAGAAACAGGAGGCTTAAGTCCAATTCCTGAGAACATCAGAGAACTCCTGACTCCAGAGAATATTAATTGATAGGACCTCATCAAATGCCTCTATACCTACACTGAAAACAAGCATCACCCAAGGGCCAACAAGTTCCAGAGCAAGACTTACCACACAAATTCTCCAGCAACACAGGAACACAGCACTGAGCTTCAATATACAGGCTGCCCAAAGTTACTCCAAACCCACTGACATCTCATAACTCATTACTGGACCCTTTATTGCACTCCAGAGAGAAGAAATCCAGCTCTACCCACCAGAACACCGACACAAGCTTCCCTAACCAAGAAACCTTGACAAGCCATCGATACAACCCCACCCACAGTGAGGAAACTCCACAATAAAGAGAACTCTACAAACTGTCAGAATATAGAAAGGCCACCTCAAACGCAGTAATATAAACAAGATGAAAAGACAGAGGAATACCCAGCAGGTAAAGGAACAGGATAAATGCCCACCAAACCAAACAAAAGAGGAAGAGATATGGAATCTACCTGATAAAGAATTCCAAATAATGATAGTGAAAATGGCCCAAAATCTTGAAATAAAAATGGAATCGCAGATAAATAGCCTGGAGACAAGGATTGAGAAGATGCAAGAAAGGTTTAACAAGGACCTAGAAGAAATAAAAAAGAGTCAATATAAAATTAATAATGCAATAAATGAGATAAAAAACACTCTGGAGAAAACAAATAGTAGAATAAGGGAGGCAGAAGATAGGATTAGTGAAGTAAAAGATAGAATGGTAGAAATAAATGAATCAGAGAGGAAAAAGGAAAAACAAATTAAAAGAAATGAGGACAATCTCAGAGACCTCCAGGACAATGTTAAATGCTCCAACATTCGAATCATAGGAGTCCCAGAAGAAGAAGACAAAAAGAAAGACCCTGAGAAAATACTTGAGGAGATAATAGTTGAAAACTTCCCTAAAATGGGGAAGGAAATAATCACCCAAGTCCAAGAAACCCAGAGAGTCCCAAACAGGATAAACCCAAGGCAAAATACCCCAAGACACATATTAATCAAATTAACAAAGATCAAACACAAAGAACAAATATTAAAACCAGCAAGGGAAAAACAACAAATAACACACAAGGGGATTCCCATAAGGATAACAGCTGATCTTTCAATAGAAACTCTTCAAGCCAGGAGGGAATGGCAAGACATACTTAAAGTGATGAAAGAAAATAACCTACAGCCCAGATTACTGTACCCAGCAAGGATCTCATTCAAATATGAAGGAGAAATCAAAAGCTTTACAGACAAGCAAAAGCTGAGAGAATTCTGCACCACCAAACCAGCTCTCCAACAAATACTAAAGGATATTCTCTAGACAGGAAACACAAAAACGGTGTATAAATTCAAATCCAAAACAAAAAAGTAAATGGCAATGGGATCATATTTATCAGTAATTACCTTAAACATAAATAGGTTGAATGCCCCAACCAAAAGACAAAGACTGGCTGAATGGATACAAAAACAAGACCCCTACATATGCTGTCTAGAAGAGACCCACCTCAAAACAGGGGACACATACAGACTGAAAGTGAAGGGCTGGAAAAAGATTTTCCATGCAAATAGGGACCAAAAGAAAGCAGGAGTACCAATACTCATATCAGATAAAATAGACTTTAAAACAAAGGCTGTGGAAAGAGACAAAGAAGGTCACTACATAATGATCAAAGGATCAATCCAAGAAGAAGATATAACAATTATAAATATATATGCACCCAACACGGGAGCACCGCAATATGTAAGACAAATGCTAACAAGTATGAAAGGAGAAATTAACAATAACACAATAATAGTGGGAGACGTTAATACCCCACTCACACCTATGGATAGATCCACTAAACAGAAAATTAACAAAGAAACACAAACTTTAAATGATACAAT
The DNA here is from genome assembly GCF_055505025.1 of Bos grunniens. NCBI lineage: Eukaryota > Metazoa > Chordata > Mammalia > Artiodactyla > Bovidae > Bos > Bos grunniens. The sequence goes on along the minus strand of NC_141171.1, from coordinate 98,172,943 downwards.
AGACCCGTTTGACCTAATTGATATCTATAGGACATTTTACCCCAAAACAATGAATTTCACCTTTTTCTCAAGCACACAGGAAAGCTTCTCCAGGATAGATCACATCCTGGGCCATAAATCTAGCCTTGGTAAATTCAAAAAAATTGAAATCATTGCAAGCATCTTTTCTGACCACAATGCAGTAAGATTAGATCTCAATTACAGGAGAAAACCTATTAAAAATTCCAAGATATGGAGGCTGAACAACACGCTGCTGAATAACCAACAAATCACAGAAGAAATAAAGAAATCAAAATATGCATAGAAACGAATGAAAAAGAAAACACAACAACCCAAAACCTGTGGGACACGGTAAAAGCAGTGCTAAGGGGAAAGTTCATAGCAATACAGGCACAGCTCAAGAAACAAGAAAGAAGTCAAATAAATAACCTAACTCTACACCTAAAGCAACTAGAAAAGGAAGAAATGAAGAACGCCAGGGTTAGTAGAAGGAAAGAAATCTTAAAAATTAGGGCAGAAATAAATTCAAAAGAAACAAAAGAGACCATAGCAAAAATCAACAAAGCCAAAAGCTGGTTCTTTGAGAGGATAAAAAAAATTGACAAACCATTAGCCAGACTCATCAAGAAACAAAGGGAGAAAAATCAAATCAATAAAATTAGAAATGAAAATGGAGAGACCACAACAGACAACACAGAAATACAAAGGATCATAAGAGACCACTATCAGCAATTATATGCCAATAAAATGGACAACGTGGAAGAAATGGCCAAATTCTTAGAAAAGTACAACCTTCCAAAACTGAACCAGGAAGAAATAGAAAGTCTTAACAGACCCATCACAAGCAAGGAAATTGAAACTGTAATCAGAAATCTTTCAGCAAACAAAAGCTCAGGTCCAGACGTCTTCACAGCTGAATTCTACCAAAAATTTAGAGAAGAGCTAACATCCATCCGACTCAAACTCTTCCAGAAAATTGCAGAGGAAGGTAAACTTCCAAACTCAATCTATGAGGCCACCATCACCCTAATACCAAAACCTGACAAAGATGCCACAAAAAAAGAAAACTACAGGCCAATATCACTGATGAACATAGATGCAAAAATCCTTAACAAAATTCTAGCAATCAGAATCCAACAACACATTAAAAAGCTCAAACACCATGACCAAGTGGGCTTTATCCCAAGGATGCAAGGATTCTTCAATATCCGCAAATCAATGTAATTCACCACATTAACAAATTGAAAAATAAAAGCCATGATTATCTCAATAGATGCAGAGAAAGCCTTTGACAAAATTCAACATCCATTTATGATAAAAATTCTCCAGAAAGCAGGAATAGAAGGAACATACCTCAACATAATAAAAGCTATATATGACAAACCCACAGCAAACATTATCCTCAATGGTGAAAAGTTGAAAGCATTTCGCCTAAAGTCAGGAGCAAGACAAGGGTGCCCACTTTCACCATTACTATTCAACATAGTTTTGGAAGTTCTGGCCACAGCAATCAGAGCAGAAAAAGAAATAAAAGGAATCCAAATTGGAAAAGAAGAAAACTCTATTTACAGATGACATGATCCTCTACATAGAAAACCCTAAAGACTCCACCAGAAAATCACTAGAGCTTATCAATGAATATAGTAAAGTTGCAGGATATAAAATCAACACACAGAAATCCCTTGCATACCTATACACTAATAATGAGAAAATAGAAAGAGAAATTAAGGAAACAATTCCATTCACCATTCCAACGAAAAAAATAAATTACTTGGGAATATATCTACCTAAACAAACTAAAGACCTATATATAGAAAACTATGAAACACTGGTGAAAGAAATCAAAGAGGACACTAATAGATGGAGAAATATACGATGTTCATGGATCGGAAGAATCAATATAGTGAAAATGAGTATAGTACCCAAAGCAATCTGTGGATTCAATGCAATCCTTATCAAGCTACCAACGGTATTCACAGAGCTAGAACAAATAATTTCACAATTTGTATGGAAATACAAAAAACCTCGAATAGCCAAAGCAATCTTGAGAAAGAAGAATGGAACTGGAGGAATCAACCTGCCTGACTTCAGGCTCTACTACAAAGCCAGTCATCAAGAAAGTATGGTACTGGCACAAAGACAGAAATATAGATCAATGCAACAAAATAGAAAGCCCAGCGATAAACCCACACACCTATGGACACCTTATCTTTGGCAAAGGAGGCAAGAATATACAATGGAGAAAAGATCATCTCTTTAACAAGTGGTGCTGGGAAAACTGGTCAACCACTTGCAAAAGAATGAAACTAGAACACTTTCTAACACAATACACAAAAATAAACTCAAAATGGATTAAAGATCTAAATGTAAGACCAGAAACTATAAAACTCCTAGAGAACACAGGCAGAACACTCTTCTGACATAAATCACAGCAGGATCCTCTATGATCCACCTCCCAGCATATGGGAAATAAAAGCAAAAATAAACAAATGGGACCTAATTAAAATTAAAAACTTCTGCACAACAAAAGAAACTATAAACAAGGTGAAAAGACAGCCTTCAGAATGGGAGAAAATAATAGCAAATGAAGCAACTGACAAACAACTAATCTCAAAAATATACAAGCAACTCCTACAGCTCAATTCCAGAAAAATAAACGACTCAATCAAAAAATGGGCCAAAGAACTAAATAGACATTTCTCCAAAGAAGACATACAGATGGCTAACAAACACATGAAAAGATGCTCAACATCACTCATTATCAGAGAAATGCAAATCAAAACCACTATGAGGTACCATTTCACGCCAGTCAGAATGGCTGTGATCCAAAAGTCTACAAGAAATAAATGCTGGAGAGGGTGTGGAGAAAAGGGAACCCTCTTACAGTGTTGGTGGGAATGCAAACTAGTACAGCCATTATGGAGAACAGTGTGGAGATTCCTTAAAACAATGGAAATAGAACTGCCTTATGACCCAGCAATCCCACTGCTGGGCATACACACTGAGGAAACCAGAATTGAAAGAGACACGTGTACCCCAATGTTCATCACAGCACTGTTTATAATAGCCAGGACATGGAAGCAACCTAGATGCCCATCAGCAGATGCATGGATAAGAAAGCTGTGGTATATATACACAATGGAGTATTACTCAGCCATTAAAAAGAATACATTTGAATCAGTTCTAATGAGGTGGATGAAACTGGAGCCAATTATACAGAGTGAAATAAGCCAGAAAGAAAAACACCAATACAGTATACTAATGCACATATATGGAATTTAGAAAGATGGTAACAATAACCCTGTATGCGAGACAGCAAGAGACACAGATGTATAGAACAGTCTTTTGGACTCTGTGGGAGAGGGAGAGGGTGGGATGATTTGGGAGAATGGCATTGAAACATGTATAACATCATATAAGAAACGAATCGCCAGTCCAGGTTCGATGCAGGATACAGGATGCTTGGGGCTGGTGCACTGGGATGACCCAGAGGGATGGTATGGGGAGGGAGGTGGGAGGGGGGTTCAGGATTGGGAACACGTGTACACCCGTGGCGGATTCATGTTGATGTATGGCAAAACCAATACAATATTGTAAAGTAATTAGCCTCTAATTAAAATAAATAAATTTAAATTAAAAAAAAAAAAAAAGGACGCACTGGTCATAGTAAGCACCCTCTTCCGACAACACAAGAGAAGACTCTACACATGGACATCACCAGATGGTCAGTACCAAAATCAGAGTGATTGTATCCTTTGCAGCCAAAGATGGAGCTCTGTACAGTCAGCAAAACAAGACTGTGAGTTGACTGTGGCTCAGATCATGAACTCCTTATTGCCCAATTCAGACTTAAATTGAAGAAAGTAGGGAAAACCACTAGACCATTCAGGTATGACCTAAATCAAATCCCTTACAATTATACAGTGGAAATGACAAACAGATTTAAAGGATTAGATCTGATAAGAGTACCTGAAGAACTACAGACGGAGGTTTATGACATTGTACAGGAGGCAGTGATCAAGATCATCCCCAAAGAAACGCAAAAAGGCAAAATGGTTATGTGAGTAGGCCTTACAAATAGCTGAGAAAAGAGAGCAAAAGGCAAAGGAGAAATGGAAAGATATATCCATCTGAATGCAGAGTTCCAAAGAATAGCAGGAGAGATAAGAAAGCCTTCCTCGGTAATCAGTGCAAAGAAATAGAGGAAAACAATAGAACAGGAAAGACTAGAGATTGCTTCAAAAAAATTAGAGATACCAAGGGAACATTTCATGTAAAGATGGGCACAATAAAGGACAGAAATGGTGTGGACCTAACAGAAGCAAAAGATACTAAGAGGTGGCAAGAATACACAGAAGAATTGCACGAAAAAGATCTTCATGACCCAGATAACCATGATGGTGTGAGCACTCTCACATACAGCTGGAAATCCTGGAATGAAAAGTCAAATGGGCCTTAGGAAGCATCATTACGAACAAAGCTAGTGGAACTGATGGAATTCCAGTTGAGCTATTTCAAATCCTAAAAGATGATGCTGTGAAAGTGCTGCATTCTCCAGGAAATTTGGAAAACTCAGCAGTGGCCACAGGACTGGAAAAGGTCAGTTTTCACTGACACAATTGCACTCATCTCACATGCAGGTAATGCTCAAAATTCTCCAATCTAGGCTTCAACAGTATGTGAACAGTGAAGGAAGTTCAAGCTGGATTTAGAAAAGGAAGAGGAACCAGAGATCAAATTGCCAACATCCGTTGGATCATTGAAAAAGCAAGAGTTCCAGAAAAACACCTATTTCTGCTTTATTGACTATGCCAAAGCCTTTGACTGTGTGGAGCACAACAAACTGTGGAAAATTCTGAAAGAGATAGGAATACCAGACCACCTTACCTGCCTCCTGAGAAATCTGTATGCAGGTCAAGAAGCAACAGAACTGGATATGGAACAACAGATTGGTTCCACATTGGTAAAGGAGTACGTCAACGCTGTATATTGTCACTCTCCTTATTTAACCTAAATGCAGAGTACATCACATGAAATGCCGACCTGGATGAAGCACAAGCTGGAATCAGGATTGCCAGGAGAAATATCAATAACCTCAGACATGCAGATGACACCACCCTTATGGTAGAAAGTGAAGAACTAAAGTCTCTTGAAGAAAGAGTGAAAAAGTTGTCTTAAAACTCAACATTCAGAAAACTAAGACCATGGCATCTGGTCCCATCACTTCATGGCAAATAGATGGGCAAACAACGGAAACTGAGAGATTTGGGCGGGGGTGGGGGCGGGGGCTCCAAAATCACTGCAGATGGTGGCTGCAGCCATGAAATTAGATACTTGCTCCTTGGAAGAAAATCTATGACCAACCTAGACAGCATACTAAAAAGCAGAGACATTACTTTGCCAACAAAGGCCTGTCTCATCAAAGCTATGTTTTTTTCCAGGAGTCATGGATGTGAGTGTTGGACTATAAGGAAAGCTGAGTGCCAAAGAATTGATGCTTTTGAACTGTGCTCCTTGGACTGCACGGATATCCAGCTAGTCGATCCTAGGGGAAATTAGTCCTAAATATTCATTGGAAGGATTGATGCTGAAGCTCAAACTCCAGTACTTTCACTACCTGATGCAAAGAACTAATTGGAAAAGACCCTGATGCTGGCAAAGGTTGAAGGCAGAAGGGGACGACAGAGGATGTGCTGGTTGGATGGTATCACCAACTCGATGGACATGAGTTTTGAGTAAGCTTCAGGAGTTGGTTATGGACAGGGAAGCCTGGTGTGCTGCAGTCCATGGGGTCACAAAAAGTTGGACCTGACTGAGTGGCTGAACTGATCCTTGGCAGACTGGGATATTAAGTAGAAACCATCCCTCTGGCCCCAGAATTTTTTGCCATATTACCTTTACCTGTTATGAAGCTCTTCACTTCCCTTTTATCTAATTCACATTAAATACTTAAGTTCTCAAACCATGTCACTTCCTTTTCAGACTAGGGTTCTGCATTACGAATTCTCACGGCCCTAAATGTTTCTTCATACCATTTTTCTGAGTTATGATCTCCAAGCCTGATTGTTTCTTGCACTAGACTTTAACTCTTGTCTGTTTTTGTTCTATTATAACCCTCCTTCCCTGTTCCTGCAGAATGCCTGGTATGCAACACAGTGAATGAATGTCAATATAATGCGATGGGGACAGGAGCTCACACTGTAGTATGGAAGTAACTGTTTATTTCAATATAATGATACGGTGTACCTACAGAATACAAAATTTTAATGTCCTAAAAGGGAGGTGAGAGAGCTGCATTACATTTCTCATAGGGTATGAGAAATGTAATGCAGGGTACTGGCACAATTGTGACAGGGTACTCAACAGCTGTTTTATTTATACCTAAAATAAACTGATTCATAAGATAGAGGGACTACATCCACTTATGAGACTAATACCTTCCCAATAACCTGAAGAAATGTGTGGCTAGAATATTGTCTCCCAGGTATAATGGGATGCAATGCTGGAATCAGACTGTGAAGGAAGTAATTAAAATATTATGTATGGAAATACATGTGGTATTAAGTAGTGGGGATTAAGCAGAAAAGCTGAACAACAACATATATGAGGTAAAATGGACAATATACAAAGGATTTGGCAGAAAGGAATGATACCTTATCAAGGCACTAATCTGATATTCTGAAGCTAGCTACTTAAACAACTCCTTCCCACCACCACCTCTGCACACTTAAATTTTTAAGTAGAATCATTGAATCCACTTCAATACCTGTTTTATACACAGTTGCTTCTTAGTGTCATCTCCAAGAATTTCACATCTGAAATTTAACTATGATTTTAAAAATTAGTAAAATCTCCAAATACTGTGGCCATCAACAAGGTGGGTGAGCTGTTGGTGGTTATCAGAACAATCTAGTTTTTCCAAATACTACTTAGAACCTCGAAATTGTGCATTTCAGAAAGGGACAGTTTGGCACGTGTAATTAAGAAAAACTTCCCAAGGTGACTGACTCCTGTCCCTGCCCAACACTGGGAACCACGGCTCCTCTCCTCTGATTTTTATGATCAAGCAAACAGAAAATGTCCAGTAAATTTTCATTATGAGGTGGTTTGGGATTTCATGGGTTCTGTTTATGAAGGACTTTGTAAATTTAAGTATCATATTTGGAGGGCTCTTTCTGTTTGGCAAGAACATGGGGAACAATGTCATAGATTGAGATTCTAGGGTATTTTAATACTGTCCTGATTGTTTTAGCAGCTTCTTGTACACAAATCTTCTAAGCAACGAGAACAAATCTGGCATGCAAAACATCAACTGAAAAGCAAGAGTGCTCATTGTCTTTATGCTGTGCATCTCATAATTCTGGTAAGTGGCTTTCAATCTATTCCCATCTAAGGATACCCACTGGTAACTAGTCCTAGCAGAGCATAACAGAATTAAGAACCTACAAAGTGCTTTCCTAGATTGTGTAATATTCTTTACAAAGAATATGCAATTTCCCAAATGGAAGATCAGACAATAACAATGACCTTTTGTTAGTGTTAGTTCCTCAATCGTGTTGGACTCCTTGCAACCCCATGGACTGTACCCACCAGGCTCCTCTGTCTATGGAATTCTCCAAGCAAGAATACTGGGTTGGCATTCTCTTCTCCAGGGAATCTTCTCAACCCAGGGATTGAACCTGGCTCTCCTGCCTTGCAGGCAAATTCTTTATTGTCTGAGCCACCAGGGAAGCCAAAGACCTTCTGGTTGATACTGATTTTCAGGGATTTTTGCTAGTCAAGTGCTCAGATTATTTACTGTTGTCTATTGTTTTTAGTACCAAGAGGTAAACACACAGTTTGCTTAAACAAAGTGAAAATGAGAACTTACTGTACAGAAAAAATGTACTTTTGCCTTTATTTACCAACCGGCTTAAAAAAAAACTGTTTCAGTTTTCCACTTACCTTGTATTTCTCCACAGTCTCAACAATCACTGTAAAATTCTGTGGAATCATAAAGTATATTATGATTTTACCACAAATATAAATCTCCAAGGTTCAAGTATTTTATTACAAATTTGGCAAGGTTTTTTTTCCTGCAAAAAAAGGTGCCTCGAAATTATATGAAGCATATCATACTCAAATGGCAACTCAGTAGTTTAAAAAGGCTTGACATGAACTTTCAACAAACATATAAAACTCCATACATTAATCACTTTGTAAGACAATAAAATGCAGTATGGTTAAACTTGAAAACTTTATTATCCGAACCACACTCATTTCAAAAATCTGCGATGTTTTCTCAGGCTTTTTTTTTTTTACTTACCACTCTAGTAATCCAATAAAGAAATTAGTCTGACCCCTTTATCAAATTTTTAAAGCATGGTATTAAAAATTAGCACTTAGTTCCTATTTCCAGGGAATTCGGAGGTGGAGATTTGCACGATCTTATTATTCCTCATAACATTACAGCAATTTAACAACTAGCAAGCAAAAAAAAAAACCAGATCATTTTGTAGTCTATAGTGGTGTTTCATTTTGTCACACTATTCATTGACCACACATTTTTTCCCCCCGAATAGACTATGTACCTGTTTGCCTTACAATACTCTCCAAGGGTAAATATACCTTTCCACATAATAAATATGCATTTGGTGTTATGTTTGGATATCTTCTTGAAGGCTGTGAACCAAACTGTTCAAATAGCAGACGAAAACTGCAGTACTTCCCATGTATGAAAACAATTATTTTGGGAAGCAGATACCGCCAGTTCACTCATCTGACTTGGAGGGCAGGCCTTTATCAAATAAAGTAACTGAAGAACGGGATATTAGAAAGTTTCAAAAATTATCATTAACCTGGAATGACTCAAGACTGATCTGTGGGCGAGAAAAAGAATGGAGCGTAAAAGAAGTCCAACTTTAAAAGAGGTGAAGCGGAACACTACTACCGGGATTGAAAAAGTGTTTCTTTGGGCAGATCTATTATAAAGGGGGGTGGGGGGCAGGGTAACGGAGGCCCGCAGTTACAGTTACGAAAGAAACCGTCAACTAAATTGCAGTTACGTTAACCTGAGACAGTTGCCAACGTCTCTCGTTGCATTTTTTTTTTTTTTTTTTTTTAATGTAGCGATTCGGCGGCGCACCCTCCAGTACCCCGCCCTCCAGAGACCTGGAAGTTTTTGTCCTGAGTAAGGCATATAGGCTATACTACGAATGATTCCGGAAGGGTCACAGTGGGTGGACAACTCGGTCTGTTTCCCTCAGCCTTCTCAGGTGCCTGGTTTCCCCTCCACCCCTGCCCCCGAGGCAGCCTTTGTCTCAGGGCAACTAAGCCTAGGGAGCGGCGGGAGACCACAGTTGCCCAACAGTTGGGTTCCCAGGCTGCCTCGTGTGACGCAGCGCCCCCACCTCCGCCCCTTAGGGCGGGCGCTCAGAACCGGCGGCCGGCTGAGGCCCGGGCGACCAGACCCCACGCCTGCCCCCGCCCCCGCGACTCCGCCAAGCCCGCTCCGTCTTCAGCATCTGCCCACCTTCCCCCCTCACCCCCACCACGTTTCCCTAGTTCTTTCTCGGCCTCTTGTTTCCAGACGTCCTCACGCAACTGCCCGGAGTGACAGGAGCGTCCATACCCGCGAGTAGCGGGACTGCAGCTCCCACTTCCCGGAATTCAACTCCGGGACCGCTGAGATAGGCAGCCCTAAACCCAGGATCAGCGGCCCACCGCGGTCGCTAGAGTCCGGCAGCCTCTGCGCGGCCGGCGTGCGCGCTCCCAGCATCACGCGCGCGCCCTCCGCCCCAGTTACAGAACCAATCGGCTTCTTCCTAAGCCTCCCCCTCTCCCCCCACCCCGTTCCACCCCCACCCCCGGCTCCAGGACGTAGCCCCGCCTACCTCCGCGCGCGCGCACGCGCCAGCCAGCCGGTAGAGTTTGGCGTGCGCGTGCCCGCCCGCCCGCCCGCCTCGCGCCCGGTGGGGAAGGGGAGTGAGCAGAGTCTCTTACGTCGCGGGGAGGCGGAGGCGACGGCGACCTCGGTGGCGGAGGCGGCGGCGGCTACGACGGAGACGGTTGCGCTCGCTCTCTCGGCGTCATGGCGGCGGCCGGGAGCCGATAAGCGGCAGGAGTGGGCGCGCGCGCGTGGCCGCGGGGAAGACGGTCGCTGCTTACTTGTCGCTTTCGCTGGCCCTCGCAGTTGTTCGGTGCTTCGATAATGAATTGATTGTTGGAGCCGCTCTGCAGGGGGATCGCGGCGCGTCGGAGCCGGCCGCCGGGGCTTTCCCTTCCCCTCCGCGTCCTTCCCCTTCCCCCTCTCCCCTCCTCGCGGACTGCTGCTTTACCGCCGCACCCCTCCACAACCCACACACGCCCCGGAGCCCCGAGGACGCCGACCGCGGGGCCCGGGCGCCGGGGAGGCCGCCTCTCCAGTCGGCTTCTTCCGCCCCGCCAAGCCTGCACGCCCTGCCGGTAAGAAAGGGGGCGGCGGGCGGGTCGGGATGTGGCAGGGAGGGAGGGACGGGAGCTGGCCCGGCCGAGGGCCGGGGCGAGGAGGGGGCGGGGGTGCCCGGGCGGCGGCGGCCCAGCGGGCCGGGACACCGTGGGCACAGGCCCGGGGGGCGCCTGCGAGGGCCGGCGGAGCGGGCCGGGCGCGCAGGGGGCGTGTGAGCGGCGAGCGCAGGCCGGCGCCACCGAGCGCGCATCCTCCGGGCCGGCCGGCCGGGCGGACGTGCAGCTGGCGGTCGAGCCCCGGCCTCCGTCGGCGTGGGGCCGGCCGGGCCGCGAGGCATGAGCGGCGCGGCTGGCCGGGGCGTGGGTCCGGCCGCCACCCCCGGGGCTCCTTCCCGGCACGTGGGGAGCGGGCCCGGCGGGGGGAGGGGACCCGGCCCGAGCGCGCCCGGGAGGACGCGGGCCGGGAGTGTGGGAAGTTTGAGGCGGGAAGGGGGAGACCCCGGGACTGGCATGAGGAGTGGGGGGGGGTTTGGGGTTGCGCCCCGGGGTCGGGGGGTGGGCGGCGCAGGCTGAAGGGAGCCGAGCGGCGGCGGAAAGCGCAGGGAGGGAGGTTTCCATGCTCCGCTCGAGTCCGGCTTGGAAAACTTAGCCGGAGGAAAGCGGCCGTGGAGAGGCCGGGGCGGAGGACGGGCGCCGCGGCGAGGGCGACGGGATGAGGGGAAGCGGCGGCGTCGCGCCGTGTGGAGGGCCGGCGGGGGCCGCGGGCGCCCGGGAGCCTCACGGAGCGTGGAGGGTCTCGGCTTGAGGACTCGACCGCGCAAAAAGGAAGACGGGGAGGAAAAAGGAAGTTAGAAAGTACCAGAGAAAAGCCATTTTGAGGGGGGCAAACGTGAAAGGTGAAAAGGAAAGAAGGAAAAGTGAACTTTTGTTTTTCCTCAGCGAAGAGAGACTTTCGGGAAAGAGAGGCAGTTTGCTAGAGTGCCCAGATTTTTTTTTTTTTTTTTAAGACCTGATCGTTTTAATAGGGAAGCTCTCTGGCCCGGTGGCCTTCATCTTTAACGTGAGGAACGAGTATTGCGTGAAATAATTTTTTTAAGGGGGGAGGGGGTTTAACAGTTTGCTGCCAAGTCGACGGGACTCTAGTCCCTGGGGAATGAAAAACCGCGATCTCAATGCAGAGTTTGCGGTAATCGAGTTGGCAGCAGCCTGTTTCCCCCTCTTTTTTTTTTTTTTTTTTTTCTTGCGGAATGGAAATAATCGTAGGAGTCAGTTTTGTGTGCTCATGTCGGAGGGGCAGCTCTGCTCTCAGTCGCCCGTCTCGGTCGGTACTTTCTGGCTGGGGAAGGATCTGACGTCTCCTTCCCCCCGCTTCTTCCTCTCCCTCCCCTGCCAGAGATCTCCTTTGTTTATTCGTCGTTGGCTTGTAGGTGACTCTCCAGTGTTGTGCTGGTATTTTGAAAGGTGGAAATGTTGGCTCTTTAGTCTGCGATTTCTGCCCCGTACCCTTTTACTTAAAAAAAAAAAAAAAAAAAAAGTGTTTATCCTATACCTTTTTTTCCCCCTCCAGTAGAATCTCTGCACGTCCGAACTGGATACATATTGTATTATTGAAACAAAACTCTACTATTTAGTTTACCGGTAAATGTGAAAGAACACGTTTATTTTGATATGTACTTTTTTTTTTTTTTGGCACAGATTATGTGATACACTTTTTACTATCCTGTTCTTATGTGAGCGTTTTCAAAACTTCCTCACTCTAGTGTATGAAGCCCTTGGTGATAGGAATTAGTGCTGGATTAACAGTAACCTTCCTCCCCCCTCCCCCGGGCCCTCATTTATTTGTTTGACCAAGTATCTATTAAGACTCCGTTTTTCTATATTTGGAACTTAGGTAGATGTTAGGTACTACCACTCTGCTTTAGTTATTTGGCCATAATGTGTGGTGTATACTGTACATACACAGTTGCAGTTGGTCTGAAAGTTCTGTCACTCCACAAGCGTTTTCATTTCTTCTGTCAAAAATAAGCAGTGGTGTGCTCAATTCTAATAAGTAGTCAACAATGTAGTTAATAGAAGCCTAGGTATTTTGAGAAAAAGATCCCTACCCATTCCTTGCCACATCTAATCTAATTGGTTTAGGTAGATTAGTATAAATTCTAAATAGACTTCTTCAGTGTTTTTCTCTACAGGCAATTTTCTTCTCACTGAATTTTTTTTTTTTTTTTTTAGGTGAGTCAAAAAGAGTCCCAGGAAACCTGTGAATGTTGAAGAAAATTCATCTGTGAATTTTTAATATTCAAAGAGGAGTCAGTATTTATACTCATCTTTTAAACTGGGAAGATTTATATTTTATTTTAAAACTTCTTGATATTTACAATGAATGGACACAGTGATGAAGAAAGTGTTAGAAACAGTAGTGGAGAATCAAGGTAAGCATGTTATTACCAAGTATTTATTATGACAACAATTTAAAACTTATGTGACTGTAATTTTTAGCTTTTCTAATAGGTGGCAGAGTTTTCAGATCAGATTCACTCTTAACTTTCCACACAGTAAAAAAAGTTTCTAATAAATGATGCTTTGTTGAAAATACAGATTTTAACTATTTTTTCCATTGAGATACACAAAGGAAAATTTAGGTGTAGAAAAATTGGGATACTTAAATCTCTTTGAAGGTTTATATTATTTGGTTTAATAATTGAAACTAGAGCAAGTAAAAGAAGACATTTAAATTGATTTGGCTGTTATCTGCATTTTCCAAATAAAAGGAATAAGAATTTCTTTACTTATTTTTTTCTGGCATTTTGTCTTCTATATGTGTGCTGTCCAGTGTAATAGTCAGTACCCATATGTGGCTATTTAAAAATTACAAAATGTTTCAAAATTCAGTACTCAGTCGCATTAAACACATTTCAAGTGCTGAAGAGTCACACATGGCTAGTGGCTACTGAGATGGAGAGACCAGAATAGAAGACATTCCTATCACTGCAAAGGTTGTTTTGAACATTTCTGTCCTGTATATTTGTTAAAGTGTTGCTGCAGCCCCCCCCACCATTGGTTTTTCAAATTTGAGTTTTAATTATATATGAATGAGTTAAGAATTCTTATTTGGGCCATGTCTTTGCAAAGAAGATAGGATTTATCAGAGTAAGCAACCTTAAGGTATTTTAATGTGTAAGAAATGCAAAAACCTTTAAAATTCTTCTGTAGCGCCCAAATTTTAAGTTACTGGCTATATTTATAATACAATCCATGTAGTTATATAGACTTATCATATAGGGAGATCAAGAATATGGATATTGGGGTCAGACTGCCTGATTATTTACCCAGTTGTACTTATTAGCTTTGTGAATTATGGCAGATTTTTTAACCCTCTCTGAAGCTTTGGGTTTTGTACTTAATAGGCATTATAGTATTATTTATCTTATTTGAAGTTGACGAATAAGTGAGATGCTGTATTTAAAGGTCTTAAAATATTTCCTGATACAAAGAGCACTCCAAATTAGCATCACATTTTTTATAACATAGAATAGTACATAACTGAAACATTAATTACCGTAATGGAGAAATGTGAAGGACAAGGAACAGGAAACCCTTGGCAGTTAAGAGGGCTTCAGAAAAATGTTGGGTAGAAAATAAAGCAGTGGTATATGTATTTGACCTGAGGCTTGAGGTTTTCTGGTTTTGCTGGGTGTACTTTATCAGTTTGAAAGGCAGATTGTTTGAATAACAGGAACATCATAGAAAAAATGGAGCAGTTATGGAAAGCAGAATTATTTAGTAGGACAAGTATTGGTCTTAGGAGTTAACACACCCTGAGTTGACACTGTCTCTGTGCTAACTTAAGTTCTCTGAATGATTTCTGAACTGTAAAATAAGAGTCGAATGGAATAATGTTGAAGTATCATTCTGCTACTTAATATACAAAGTATTTAACAATGTAGTGTAACTGGAAGGACCAGAGTTGAGGGGTTAAAGTAGAAAACCTTTGAATTTCAGCTTTGATTCAAATCTCTACAGGTGAACTGACTGTAGTAAGTGAATAGGAGAGTCACATTGTCCACATTCTCTTATTCATTAGTGAACAATGAAATGATTAATAGGTAGAAGTATCTAGAGGAAACACAGGAGCCTAACTACCCGTGAAATAGGAAATAAGACTCTTGAGAGTAAATTTTCTAGTTGAGTATGTAGAGAGATCACATACTTAACACATACTGAACCCTTGCCTCTTCCAATAATTCTGTGTATTTTGCCGTTGTATGTAAAGTAAAGGGGGAGTAGTGAATAAAATTTGATATTGTAGAGATGACAAAAGTTAAACCCTGTAAAGTCAGATTTACCTAAAGGAATTTTTGCAATGCATACTCATTTTAAATAATCGCAAAGTATATTCTCTAATTTATTCTGAGTCATTATTTCTACCATATATGTTTTATGTACTTCTGAGAATTATGGCTGTCAAGTTATCTAGTTGTTGCAACAAACTACCGTGGTGTTTATCAGTAGAAGGGAGACCTGCCTATGTTTTCCTTTCATTTTCTTCCTTACTGCTGTTATGCTGTTATGTCACTTTGCTTTGCTTTACTGTTGTTACTAAGCCTCAGGGCCCCCACACCAAAAGTTTTCATAACGAGGCAGTACAGAGGAGGGAGATTGTGCCTAGTTAAGAGTGATGAAGTGAACTATATAGATGCAGGGAGTTTCTTGCAAAAAACAGAAGTTACCATAACTATGAATATTAATATAAAATGATGAAGGGAGAAATACTTTTGCTTTTAAAATCAATATATGTTATACAATTTGATTGTTATTGGCTAGAAGTTTTTACATGTATTTTTGCTTCAGAGTTCCTCTTTTCCTTTGTTGAAATTTATGAAATGAAGTAGAATTAAGCAAGAAGTTGTTTGGCATTTTTAGTTGGTATAATTAACTTTCTACTCAGAAGTGTTTGCTTCTTTTCATGTGAAAACCTTTCTGTAACCATTGACAGAAAGGAAGAAGAATACACAGGAGAATGTCTGTTTGGCTATGTTATAACTGACAGTTTTGAAACTTATTTACGAAGAAATGTGGGTCAGGATGCACCTGTACCTCAGTTTCAAGTTAGGGCAAAGTTTGTTGTATAACTGAAGTTAAGCTTTCTGAAGATAACTATTGAAAGATTTCAAAGCATCAGTTCTCAGCTATGTGGATTTGTTATTTGGAATGAAATTTAGACACTTTTTATCTTAAGGTTACCTATAATGATGATTTGCTCCACAGATAGATTTGTGGGTAAAGACCAGAAATACATAGTTACATTTTGCTGATTTTTGGATGATTGATAAATGTTTAATACTCAGAAGAATTTCTCTGCTTGCCTACAGATTAGATTTTCAATAATGTAAAGTTGTTCATGTAAATTTGAGGATTTATTTTAATCACTTTATATAGTATGCTCATGAAAAATTATTAGATTGAAGGAAATTTTAGTGATGTGTTATGATGGTCTTAACTACTTAGAATTGATCCAGAGCTGATAACTATAACTACGTTATAGCTATGTAATGTTGAGCTGGTTCTAAAAGAATTCTTTTCTTTTTTAATTGTATTTATTTGTTATCTTTGGCTGCACTGGGTCTTTGGTGCTGTGTGCAGGCTTTCTCTAGTTGTGAGTGGAGGCTGCTCTTTCATACTGTGTGCAGGCTTCCCGTTGTGTTGGCTTCTCTTGTTGTGGAGTATGGGCTCTAGGACGTGCAGGCTTCAGTGGCTGTGGTGTGTGGGCTCGGTAGCTGGTGCACAGGTTTAGTTGCCCCTCAGCATGTGGAATCTTCCGTGACCAGGGATGGAACCCGCGTCCCCTGCATTTGCAGGTGGATTCTTAACCATTGGACCACCAGGGAAGTCCAAGAATTCTTTACCTTGATATAGTGTACCTTTTTATACCATTCACAGTGTTTGACTTAATAAACTTATAAATACGTTTTACATGTATATGTGTGTACACTTTACATTAGAGGAACTCTGTTACAATTAAATTTCCTTGGCTTATTCAAAATATTGTCATTGTTTTATGCTTCAAGAATCTTTGGATCTCAACTTTTAAAAGTGTTTCCTCAGTAGGAAATATGATCAATGGAAATATTTTAAGTGAAAATCTCAGTTTTAGAAATTCAGAATCTCTCAAAGACTTTTTAGAGGCTTTGAGAAAAAAGCCAGGTTAGTCTAAATGACCTGTTCAATTTAAAGAACACCAAGTCAAAGTTAATTTGAACACAAGGCCACATATCTCACCAACTATCTGTTAGTGTCTTATTAAAGACTTCTATGGGATGCCATTTTTGTAAGCATTGCTTTTATGTATACACATACCAGAAAGATTTGTTGCCATCAAAATAAGTTTTTATAAATGAATTTGAATAATTTTTAAAGGCAATAAAATCGTGTTTCCTAAGCTTACTTTGAAGTTATCTCAGTGTTTTTTAAAAAAGGATGTTTATTCTTAAATTTCGAAAGTTTGTGCCAAAGAAGCATTTTAAGGAAGACAGGAAAATGTGCAATCACAAAGCCAGAATGGTTTGCAATCCTTGCGTTAAACCGATTTTTGAAATTAACTATGACGTCATTAATTGGGCTTCTCTAGTGGCTCGGTGGTAAAGAATCCACCTGCCAATGCAGGAGACACTGGTTCGATTCTTGGGTCAGGAAGATCCCCTAGAGGAGGAAATGGCAACCCACTCCAGAATTCTTGCCTGGGAAATCGCATGGACAGAGGAGTCTGGCCGGGCTGCAGTCCACGGGGTCACAAAAGAATCGGACATGACTTAACAACTAAACAACAACAACATTAATTGTAGGAAAGTATGACTCTTTGACGTCTCTCTCTCTTTTTTTTGCTAATCCCTATTGCTTGATTCAGTATGTACTTTTTTTTTTCCATCTTTTCCTACTAGTTTTTTTCCCCTCATGTGTCTGGTATGAGGGATATCTAGGGTACCATGTTGCATTAGTTGTTAACACACGCTGCTGAATCTCAGATCACCTCAGGTCATTTCGTAGGCTTTGAAAATTCAAACTGTTAGGAGCTTTGGTAATGTGTTTCTCTCTCTTCACCGAATTGACAGAACTTCTAAGGTTGTGCTTAATCTATATCACTTTAATGTATTTAGACTAATTTTTAATTGGCAAAGATAAGAGAATTGTGTGTGATTTGATTTTTAGTGATGTTACTTTTATTCTCATTGGTGTGAGATAATGTAGGAGCAAATACTGATGTGTAGTTGCCCCTTTTTTATGCTGCTTATGTCATTGCTTATTTAAGATATTAGTGACCTGTGGGTTATAGTTGGTACAGTTCTCTGTTGAAAAATATGAGTATTTGTGGTGACGATATAAAAAATTGTTGGAGAAAACTTTTTTTACATTTTTTATGAAAAAGTTTAAAACATTACAGAAGTAAAAATGTTGTAGTTCCAGTTGTGGTTCTTGGTCTAGCAGCATTAACATCACCTGGGAGCTTGTTTTTGTTTTTTTTTTTTAAAGTGTTATTTTATTTCCTTATAAGTTATATGCTTTTTCATTAATGTGCATCATTTTGAAATAAGTATGCTATGTTCCTAGTCTATGGGTCAAGAACCATGGCATCAACAAGGACTTCTACTATAGACAAATACACCAAAAAGAGGTTCTCAAACGGGCAGCAGTAATTGTCTCAAACCTGTTTAGCCTAACTGATTAATGATGCAGTATAATGTTCAACCTTGGGTCCCATCCCAGACCTACTGAATCAGAATTTCCTTTTAATAAGATTCCCTGGTGATTTGTATTTATATTAAGTTTGTATGTATTATATATGAAGCTGTTTGCATGGGGTCATTTACCACCTTTGTTACTTGTTATTGTTGATGTTATTACACATGCGTCCTATTTTCTCAGAACCCCCAGATAGCTGTGTCATAAGCCATGCAAGCAAGAAGCAGGGTACATTTCATTTCTCTAGAAGCAATAATAATGGCAGCTGATAATTATTGAGCTCTTACTCTGACTGAGCCATGGTGTATGTACATAGTGCATTACATGAGTTTATCCTAACTCATCCTTCCAAAACTCCTGTGATGTATACAGAACTGTGATTCCCACTCTCCAGAAGGGGAAACCAGATTTATAGCCACTTTAAAGTCTTAAAAACAAAACAAAACCCAGCAACTATTAACTGAATTCTGGACTTTAGTTGGATTTTATTGGTTTTTCAATTAATGCCGCCTTCTTATTCCAGATTAAATCCAGGATACCATGTTGCATTTAGTTGTTAACTTTCCCCAATGTTCTCTCATCTGTGAAAGTTTCTAAGTCCTTCCTTAATTTTTTCTATCAGTCTTGAGAACTACTGGCCAGGTCTCCTGTAGAATGTTCCCCAATTTGAATTTCCCTGATTTTTTTATTAGGTTTAAAGGTTAAAATAGGGTTATCAGTTTTTAGAGAGAGTGTCAGTGGAGATGAAATGCTCTGCTCATCACATTATATCGGGAGCATAATATCCACTTGTTTTTACTGATGATGTTAATTAACCTTTATCACTTGGCCAAGATAGTGTTTGCCAGGTTTCTTCACTATAAATTTACTGTTTTTCCCTTTCCATTCTATATTCTTTGGAAGTAAGTCACTATGTGTAGCCCACTCTCAAGGGATGTGGTAATTGGTCGGGTGGGTGAGAATTAAGTTCTGCCTCCTCCTGGAAGGGAGTATCTGCTGTGCTTAGTCGCATCTAACTCTGTGCGACCCAATAGGAGTAGCTCACCAGGCTCCTGTGTTCCTGGGATTCTCCAGGCAAGAATACTGCAGTGGGTTGCCATGCCCTTATCAGGGGATCTTCCCAACAACCCAGGGATCGAACCCAGGTCTCCCACATTGCAGGCAGATTCTTTACCGTCTAAGCTACCAAGGAGGGAGTATCTACTATCTACCTAATATTAAATGGAATTCTTCTATAAAGAAGTAATTTCTCCCTCATTAATTCCATTATCCACTTAAATAACCATGGACATGTATATTTTATACTTTGAATTATAATCCAGTAAGTATTTTACTGCTCAAATTGTTTTAGCCTTGCCCTTTGGGAATGCTTTCAAGTTGTCTTCTGTATTCATTTTATACCCTCCCATTCTTTTGTCCTAGAATCAGCCATTTCCCCAAAGAGCCCTGGTTCCTTATTATTGGAGAAGAGGATGTTAGAAACCACGATTTGGGTGCTGAGTTGCTTCTCAGGTGTCACTGCTTCTAGGCCCTCTCAGTAGACAGAGCAGACAGAGCTAGGTTATACCAATCCATGTATGTTTATATATGTTAAACCATGTGTGTTTATAGTTGCTTCTATATCTGTCCATATGTGTGCATAGTAAGATAAACATGAATTAGGACTGTTGTCTCCAACTCTGATCCTAGACACAGGATTCATCCTAACCCTCCTTTCTTGTACCTTTGTAACTTCCATCTGTAGTAAAAACCTTGCTCCCACTGTCTACCATCCACCATGCATACATTCTAACCTTAGTATACAAATGAAGTACTGAATAGTATTTTTAGGCCATACCCCCAGAAGAAGCAAATTTACCAGGCAAAATACAATAGCTTGTGTATGGTTTCTATTGTATATAGCCTTACGGTTTCAAGTCAGAGCACTGTTTTCCAAACTTTTTATTCAAGTTAGCTTTGCTCTTGTTTATCCCCTTCAGTGGGCTTTCCGTGTGGCTCAGCTGGTAAAGAATTCAACTGCAATGTGGGAGACCTGGATTCGATCCCTGGGTTGGAAAGATCCCCTGGAGAAGGGAAAGGCTACCCCCTCCAGGATTCTGGCCTGGAGAATTCTGTAGACTGTATAGTCCATGGGATTGCAGAGTCTGACACAACTGAGCAACCTTCACTTTCATCCCCTTCAGTGTGGTTATGTCATAAATTTGTAATAAAGTTAGAGTTATCAGTTTACATTTCATCCTCAGTTACATGGGTTTCTGTTTTAAACTTGTATATGTTACATTTACTCTGTGATGTATAGTTTTATGGGTTTTGACAAATGCACAGAATCATTTATCCTCCACCCCAGTACTGTACAGAATGATACCTTCACCCTAAAACTTGGCCTGTGTGTCTGAGGTCTACTGAATCAGAAATTTCAATTAAACTAAATTCCCAAGGAGATGTATGAGCATATCAAATTTATACACAAAGATATGAAACTGTTAACCTGGAGTCATTTAGTTTCATTTAGTTTTGAAATTATAAATTAAGTTGAAGAAAGATTATTTTGATCTATAAGTAAGAATGGAATGAAGTGAAGTGAAGTGAAAGTCACTCAGTCATGGCCAACTCTTAGTGACCCCATGGACTGTGCAGTCCATGGAATTCTCCGGGCCAGAATACTTGAATGGGCAGCCTTTCCTTTCTCCAGGGGATTTCCTCAACCCAGGGATTGAACCCAGGTCTCCTGCATTGCAGGCAGATTCTTTACCAGCTGAGCCACCAGGGAAGCCCAGTAACCAAGTTTAAATACACAATCAAGATGCAGACTCATGATGTTGTATAGACATGCAAGTGAGGTAAAAGAAAAAGAAATTGGGCAAATTACTGGAGTGAGGAGATGGGCTGTGTGGGAAGTTTTTATGGAGTTTTGAAACTTCTGTAATCTTAACAGTGACCAGAAATGCTGTGATTTGAAAAGGAAAGAATAACAAATGGTGTATTTTAAGTAAGGTGGAGAGGAAGGTTTTCACAAGGATCAGGGTCCCCCCAATAAAGAAGTGCAAGTTCCCTAGAACAGAGAATGTGTTGGACATCTTAGCTTTCAGTTCTTTACCCTGAGGTTTGTTTATTGTCACACGGAATTTTTTGTATAGTTTAGTCCTGAGTGGAAGGAGGATAAAAGAAAGCCTAGCTGAATAAACACTACATGTATTAAGAGACATCCATGAGGAGGGACTGTATTTTCCATGTGAATGAACTGGTTAGACCTACTGGTTTCAGAGAGACTCTAGATATCTCTTGTAGCAGAATTAAGTTCTTACGTTTTAATGACTGAGAAAATAGCTGTTTATAATTACAAATACATTATCTATCATTGTGATATGAGGGGACTGCTCGGAAGCCTACTTTAAATAAATGTTTAACTGAATTTGAAAGTTTCTTCGCTGTGGATAGGTTGAGATCTCAGTGATTGAGGTTAAAGTGCAGAGACACATAGTTGTGGCCAAGCAGTACTGGCTTATGGGATCCACTGTTGACAGTGCCGGAGCTGTAGCATAAGCGCAAATGTGGTGGAGAGCTTTTTCCTTAATGAAACCATTCCCATTAGCTGTTTCACATCTCTCCTGTCACTGCATTTAGAAATACAGTTCTCTACTCAGATGGTTATTTAGTTTGGATTATTGAGCAACTACTATGTGATGTTAAAATTTGAGATTTTTTTCTAAAGCTTAAAGTTGAGAAAGAGAACGTTTGAGTTGGGTATGGTAAATACAAGGAGAGTTTGCAACTCTTCAAAGGTAGAAGACAGGGAAGTTTGATCATAAAACAAATGGTTAATCTGTATATCATCAAGCCCAGTATCAAAATGAAGTTTTGTGGGTTTTGTTTATTTTTGAATTCTCATTGAAAACCCTGGTAGATTTAAATTTTATGCATGTTAAATGTCTTTGTAATGTGACTTTTATGGTGGTAAAGATGTTTTGACAGACTTTGGCAGAGTCCCATGGACTACAAGGACATCCAACCAGTCCATTTTAAAGGAGATCACTCCTGGGTGTTCTTTGGAAGGAATGATGCTAAAGCTGAAACTCCAGTACTTTGGCCACCTCATGCGAAGAGTTGACTCATTGGAAAAGAGTCTGATGCTGGGAGGGATTAGGGGCAGGAGGAGAAGGGGACGACAGAGGATGAGATGGCTGGATGGCATCACCGACTCGATGGACGTGGGTTTGGGTGAACTCCGGGAGCTGGTGATGGACAGGGAGGCCTGGCATCCTGGAGTCCATGGGGTCTCAAAGAGTCAGACAAGACTGACTGAGCGACTGAACTGAACTGAAAGAGTAATTTTTTATACCCAGGAAATACAGTGTTACAAGACAGTACATTATGCTGAACTTTTATGTAAAGGAGTGGGGCTGATGGAAAACAGTTAGATTAGTCTAAATTCCCTCAGAGAAGATGGTTCATCTTTCTGTGCTCTGTGTGTGCTCGGTCATTGTTTGACTTTTTGTGACCTCCATGGACTGTAGCCCACCAGGCTCCTCTGTTCCTGGGATTTCCCAAGAAAGAATACTGGAATGTGTTGCCATTTCCTTCTCCAGTAAATATCATTAAGTTTTGCCTACTGGTTATAATTATAAATAATAGGAGGGTTTTATCATATCAATAATATTATAACACATTTCATATGTGTTTTGTGAAATTATTGTAACTTTGACATCTATGTATACATAGTCTTGATTTCTAATCTGATTTCTGGATGCTTACTAGAGAAACTTTTGAGTTTACTGTCTTTATCTCAGATTTAGCATAACTAAACTTGATCATCTTTGAAATTAGTCTTGCTAAATGTTATCTTTCTTAGCATCTATTTCTGGCAGTTTTATTCTCATTTATTCAGTTAGAAACTTTAAGAATAATACTGTACTTTGAGTGTACTTTCTGATAGAATTTTTTTGGGGTTGGTAATGTAGAATGCTAAAAGGAGCTGTTGTGTTTGTCCTTTAGTCCCTAACAAAGGCGTTAACTGGTTTTCAGACCCATGGGGATGAATGCTTCACAGATTTTCTCAAATTTTGATAATTATTTTATGGCCTGTCGTAAAGGATTTGGAGGATAACATTTTAATACAATGTAATTTTATAGAACTTAAAGGTGGTCTGATCTTAGTTAGCATCTAGGTGAACCCTTCTCATTTTTAAGTGACTTATTCTAGGCTAATATATTGTAAATAGTGAGTTGAAACACACATTAGAGTATCATAATTGGATTTTTAAATGAAAGAATAATGTAAGCTAGTAGTGTTCTTTTGTAGAATATTATTTCATCAAACTTTTGTTATGTTGCATGTGTGCACTGCATCAGTATATAAAATGTATTACGTAAGTCATGCCCCCAAAAGTTTGAAAGCCTTTGACTTCTAATTTTAAAAAAAAAAGAATTTTTTAAGTACTCAATATCTGCTAATTTCCATATTGTTTCTCTAGGCCTGTTGAAGTGGATAATGGTCTATAAAAATAACTACAGGCCCCAACTTAATGAATTCCAGGATGTAGTTAGAAGAGAGATACATGTATAAGCATAATTGTGATATTGTGAAGGAATTATTAGTAACATATGAGCAAAATATTGTGAACACATGGGCTGGAGCAATGACCTATCCCTGGAGATATTGGAGAGGGTTACATGAAGGATAGGATATTTTTGAGTAATCTTAAAGAGTGAGAAATTTTATCGGTTGCTTCAGAGAGGAAGTGTTTTCTAAAGGGCAAGTGTGAGAATACACCAGTAGCCAGCTCTGAAGTTGCTCCCTCTCTGAAGCCTTACCCCTAGTCTCATTTGCCCTACCTCCAGTTCCTCCATCAGGAACCAGTACATCCTTATATCTTGCCCTCCCTGCCTCCCCAACTTTGTCCTTATATCTCTGATTTCTCAAGTTTTACTTTTCCCATGGCATTTTGTCCTTACTAGAAACTCTTGCTCAATACATGTTAGTTGAAGAGATGAACAAATGAATTCAAATTATCTGTGTACAGGTCTTATTTCAAAAAAGTTTTTTGCAAAAACATCATTGTAGCAAATCAGAGAACCAATTAAAGTGATATATACTAGAGTCTTCAGAGCCCAGGGTCTCAAAAATGTTACTTTTCTTTTTCAATAATTAAACTATTATCAAGTGACTAAGCTCTACCCCTTGACATTACTCAGGTGCTCTGGCTGGTGGGACAGCTTTGTTAATATGTAACATACAGCTTATCTTGCCCCAGTGATTGCCAGCAAGAAGATGGATGGGAGTGGGGCGGGTATAAGGCAAACCAGTTAATGCTTAAGGCTAAGGTGTAAAAATTTCACATCACTTCTAGCTGTAATCCCTTGGCCAAAACCTGTTCACATGGCCACACCTAGCTGAAAGACATACTGGGAAATCTTTAGCTGGGTGGACGTGTGCCGTTTTACACTGGAGTGCCAGTTATGTAATACCAAAGGGCAAGCCAGTGGATGCTAGGTAAGTGAGGGGGGCAAGCAGACAGCATACATATGGCACACAAAGGATTTTTATTTTAAAACAGTTTGTATCATCCTAAGAATTTAGTGGCTTTCATTTTTCTGAATTTTCTTTCAATTCTTCATAATATTAGTATTTGTTTCTTCACTTAGCCTTCTTTGAACCTCAGCTTTGTTATTTGAAAAGGAAAGGATGAGACAAGAATCCAGTGTTTGGTACATAGTACCAGTTAGTAATGACCATGTCTCCCCCCACCCCCCCACCCTTTTTTGTATTTTAAAAATCAATTTGTTTGAAAATGTTAGTATTTCTACAGGCTTCATTCATAGATAGTTTATGAATTTATACTTATAATTATGACAGTCCAGATAACACCTGAAACAAATTTTGAAGTAATGATTCTGATCTTGAACTCCAAAAAAAAATATCATTTTTTAAATTCTAAAATAGATATTAATATTGAGCTCCTGGAGAAGGCAATGGCAGCGCACTCCAGTACTCTCGCCTGAAAAATCCCATGGATGGAGAAGCCTAGTAGGCTGCAGTCCATGGGATCACTAAGAATCAGACATGACTGGGTGACTTCCCTTTCACTTTTCACTTTCATGCATTGGAGAAGGAAATGGCAACCCACTCCAGTGTTCTTGCCTGGAGAATCCCAGGGATGGGGGAGCCTGGTGGGCTGCCGTCTATGGGGTAACACAGAGTTGGACACGACTGAAGTGACTTAGCAGCAGCAGCAGCATTGAGCTCCTAGTATAGGTCAGATATTATGCTTTACATTTTTTAAAGATCTTCACAGTAATCCTTAAGTATGTTTATTATTTCTGTGTGGTAGAAACCTAAGGCTTATCTAATGGGTGTTGTTGTTCAGTTGCTAAGTCGTGTCCGATTCTTTGCTACCCCATGAACTGCGGCACGCCAGGCCTCCCTGTCCTTCGCTATCTCCCTGAGTTTGCTCAAACTCATGTCCATTGAGTCAGTGATGCCATCCAACCATCTCACCCTCTATCGTCCCCTTCTCCTCTTGCCCTCAGTTTTTCCCAGCAGAAAAATACGGGTGTACATATATAAATATAATGAGACAAAAAGGCTAGGAGGCTAGAAGAAGAAAAGTCGAATTTCAGAATACTGTCAAGTTTCGAATTTCCTCACAAATGTCTGTCAAAAAATTCTTTCAAAAACTCTCTGAAAGATGTCCTTTTGAATGTTTTTGATGTTAAAGCAGTAGTTAAGGTGGGTGGCAGAAAGGCATAAAGTGAGAATTTAGTGCAGGATGCTTGTTCTTTAGAGTAGTAAATACAGTTTTTTAATTGTAAATACAGTTCTATTTATTGTAATTTAATATGTAAAGTATTACTGTAAATGTCAGGCACACAATCCTCTATTATAATAATCTGTCTAAAATCCATTACCTTCTGTTGATGTATCCTGTAACTTTTCTTCCCCTCCTCCCCAGAGTCTAATTTATCTAAATTCTACCAGTTTAAGAAAAGGGGGGGAATGGGGTATGTATTAGAAAGCAAATGTTTATTAGGAAAGAAAGACGTACATAAATGGATGCGTTCTTAAACTGAAATCGTTGATCCTAAGACTTTGATACAGGTAGTCTAACTTACATAGGATGTTTAAATAGTCTTTTTTCTTCTTCATTAGTGCTACTGTTTTTGTTTGTTATGAACATTTATTTGTTTGATCTTTCCTTGTGGTACAGGGCCTCTTACTGTGGTGCGTGGGCTCCGGAGCATGCAGGCCCAGTGATAGTGAGGTGTGGGCTTAGTCGTTCTACAGCACGTGAGGTCTTCGTTCCCTGACCAGGGGTTGATCCCGTGCCCCCTGCATTGACGGCATTGAGTCTTAACCACTGGACCAACCAGGGAAATTCCAGCTTTACTTTTGATTTTTCTATCTTTTCCAGGATTTAGCCGGGCTATTTCTTCTGTTGGTGATAGGAAAGCAGCTGTCTACTGTTACCCCTTTCTTAGAAGGTCATTATTTTATTCATTCTTCCTTTATGTTCCATTACAGACTAGTTTCCAATATCTGTGATAAAAAAGCTTATTTTTCTTTGTAACACAAAAGACTCTTTGTTTATTCACTTGAGAATACATCATTCTTAAGTACCCAGTATAGGTGTTAGTGTTTTCTTTAGTTCCCAGGATTGATTAGAGTATAAAGTTGAATATAAAGAAAAGGAGGTATTGGTATTCTGCACAGGTGGGGCTGAGCTAACATGGACTTGCACTCCAAAGCACTTCTACCCACAGACACATGAAAATGCTAAATAATACAGGGCAAAGGGGGGAAGAGTATATGTGCTGCTGAACTTTAGAGAAAGCTTTGATGTGCCAGGCACAGAAGGGGACTCAGAGCAGTAAATTCTGAGCAAATGTCACAACACAGGACATTTGGAAGGATACAGACTCTCCAGACAGGATGCTGGGGTTGGGATCAGAACTTAGTATTTGACTACAGAATTAAGTCTACTTATTGCTGGGTCCTTAGAAGGGTTGTCTCCTCTAAAAATGGTCTATAAAAACTGTGCCTTCAAGGACATTTTGTTCTTGTTGTGAGGATAAAATGGATTTCAGTACCAAAATATTTTGAAAGCTATAAAAAGGTATTAAAAATTTTGTCTTAATTGGAGCATAAATGAGAAACAGCCAAAGGGCCAACAGATAACATAAATGTATGAAGCTCTCCAGGTATAAGACATTTGTTTAGGGGAGGCAACTGGCTGAATTGGAGGTCAAATCCTTCATCAAAAGGAACCAGTGCTACTTAGATATAAACAATTGTGACCATGTGGGAAGTGGACCTAGTGTTTTCAGATCATCTGATTCTTAAAGCTGCTTCTTAAAATTATTTTCCCCCAAACACTTCTAATTAGATGACTTGGAGGAAGAAAAAACCCAAAAGAGAAAAGTAAAGACAGAGAAATCAGAAGTAAGAACAAGAAAGTTTCTATGGAAGACTTATGCTATTTTTGAAGAAGTAATGAGAAGGTGGTATTAACCATTTATTAATTCACAAATATATTTTCAGAGTACATGTCAGGTAGAGTGCCAGAAGATAGGGATACAGTTGTTAGTATAAACTGCAGTGCACATACTAGCTTATGTTCAGCGTGCACTCTGCCAGATACCATGCTGGGTGTCTAATGCAGTCCTGGGAGAGAGGTCTTGAACTAGGGACGAAGGTGGGACGGGGATTAACAAGTTTCCCAGGCCTATGAGGTGAGAAGGAAATGGCAACCCACTCCAGTGTTCTTACCTGGAGAATCCCAGGGACGGGGGAGCCTGGTGGGCTGCCGTCTATGGGGTCGCACAGGGTTGGACACGACTGAAGCGACTTAGCAGCAGCAGCAGCAGCATGAGGTGAGAAGGTGTGGCAGATTCAAAGACTGAAGGAAATTAGCGAGCCTGGGTGCAGAATGAAGTGAAATGAAGTGAAGTCGCTCAGTCATGTCCGACTCTTTGCGACCCCATGGACTGTAGCCTACCAGGCTCCTCCCTTCACGGGATTCTCCAGGCAAGAATACTGGAGTGGGTTGCCATTTCCTTCTCCAGGGGATCTTCCTGACCCAGGGATTGAACCCAGGTCTCCCGCATTCCAGGCAGACGCTTTAACCTCTGAGCCACCAGAGAGATGTTTAAGATAAATTGGAAAGGTAGGCAGAGGTCAGATTTTAATCATTTTATCCCAAGAACAAAGGTGAGCCATTAAAACCCCTTAAGGTGTGACCAAAGCCTCTGAGATGGGACCAAAGCATGCATAATTGTAAAGTCAGAGAGGGATATTCATTTTGATGTTTGTTTGTTTGAAAAGCATTTCTCAAAGCTAATCCATAGATACAGAATCATAACATTTTAGTTATGTGGAACTCATGAGGAAGTACACTGTAGATGATAGTGCGCTAAAGCTCCTAAAAATTTAACTTGAAAAAACAATTTAAAAATGGATTTAATGTCTTACTGAACAGAGTACTAATTTTTTGTGGTCACTCAAGTCATTAAAAACACTGATGTACCATAACCTTGGGAACATTGGGAAAAAATGTTGGCTTTTATACTAAAAGAATCTGTGCAGATGTGAATTTTGAGCACTTTCCCTCCTGTCAGACAGCTGGAAATGTTGGAGGCAAACAAGGGCCAAGGAAAGGGAGCATCTCCTAGCTGAGTCAGCCTGCTTGAGTAGCCTTCTGGGAAGTACAGCCCAACATTTCTGCTTATACCTCATTTGTTGAAACTTTTAGCTAATAGCCATACTTTGCTGCAAGGAGCTTGTGCTATACACTTTTTATACTGGGTGGACCTTAACCTTGAGATTTCTGTTACTAAGGAAAAGAAGACATGCTGAGTTAGGCGATCAGCAGTTTCTGAGGCAGCTGTTGGAGGCAGTTGGTTTTTAATCTCCCCTTCTTGGTATTTTTACCTTTTCATATCTCTTAAGGAAAAGCTTTAGGTAGTTTTTATATTTCTACCTGTACCTTAGCCATTTTATTGACTGAATTTTTGATAGTTTTATTTTCCATGCTACTGAATGTTTACTTACTTGCCTATTTCATATGCATTTGGCTTCTGCAGCTTTAAAACTTCCTCACCTTTGTAGCTTTTATTATTTAAATATGAGATTTCACAATATTGAATATTAGTGACCAAAACTTGTGGTGTTGGAGAAATTTTTTTTTATTAACATTTTAATTTTGAATTAATTTCAAATTATGGAAATGATGAAAGAATAGGTACAAGAACTTCATGTGTGTACTCTCTGCATGCACTGATTGTTAGCTTTTCCACTGTTCCCTTTTATCCTCACCCTTCATACATGTTTATATATATGTAATACATATTTTTCCTGAAGAGTTTAAGAGAAGGTTGCAAACATTATATCCATTTATGCATTAATACTTCAGTATATGTGTGTGTGTGTGTGTGTGTGTGTGTGTGTGTATATAAAAGCCCAGGAATTCCCTTATATAAACCCTGTATAGTAGTTAAATCCAGGAAAATTTATGGTAATATACTCTAATGTTTAATCTGTATTCCAGTTTTGTCATCCCAGTCATCTTTCAGTACAGGGTTCTGTCTAAAATTGGATTTGGTTGTTACGTCTCTTTAATCTCCTTTAATCTGAAGCAGTTCTTCTCTGTCTTTCTTGACATAAGCATTTTGAAGGCTACATATAGGCTAGTTATTTTATAGAATATATTTCACAATTTAGATTTTACTTGTTTACTTATGATTTGATCCAAGTTATACATTCCCTACACTTGGGTCCCCTACCCTGGGCCTCTCCTACACTTGCATTCCCTGGCTGAAGGACTGTGTGAGTGACAATACATCTTTCACAAGGTATCAAATCTGGAGGCTCATGATGTATGTCTGTCCCTATTGATAAAACTAGTTTTGATCACCAGGACAGGGTAGTATCTTTTTTTTCCCCCCACTGTAGTTTCTAATTTATCCATTAATATAGCTAATAAGCAATTTGTAAGAAGATACTTTGAGACTGTAAATATCTCATCAAAGCCTCCTCCCCGCCTCCCCCCACATTTAGCATCTTTGGTGGTTTTTGCCCAAATCACTGTTTTCTATGATGATTGCAACATGGTAGCTTTCCAGCAGTACCACACTGTCCACATTACCAGCTGGCATTCAGAATTCTATCAGCCCTCCCCTGCCATCTGTCTTTCTCCCTGTCTACCTGTCGTCAGCACGGACTTGAGGATTCCTGTTTTATTTACTAGGTAATTATCTTTTACTATTTGTTTTGATGCCCAAATCAGATTTAGCCAGTGGAAGCCCTTCAGATTGGCTCCTATATTGTGTTTTTTTGTTCTGTTTGTATTTAGTATTTTGCTTTTTGGCACAGCAAGCTTATTTAGTTTCATCTGGTACCTTCCCTGTCCCAGCCTTAGAATCTGCCATTTCCTAAAGGACACCTAGTTTACTAAAGTGTGGATTTGTATTTTGGAATCAAGATCTGGGTGCTAGCTGATGATAAGTTTAAAACTTCAAAGGTGGTATATTTACATTGGTTGATAAATAGCAAATACGGTACACTGTCATAAATGCAAAATGATACATAGGGTTTTTTTTATATCATTGTGGTATCAAAGATTGGTTCATCTTTGAGGGACAGGTTGAAACTATGTTGTTTCTACAAAATGGAGAATATGCAGTTGCATAAAGGAGAAGGGAGTATATCTACTGTACACTGTTGTGCAGTGATCTCCAGGATACAATGTATATACAATGTGGCATCGATTATTTAAGATTATAAATAAGTTAATAATCATTTATGAAAGGGGAATATAAAAATACTCATTTATAATTTGCTTTTATCGATAAAGGAAAAATAAATGAAACTTAAAAAATAATTACTGTAGTGGGAGGAAGGTCATGATGTAGAGAAGATAAAAGATAAAAGCTAGATTTTGGATTTTAACTTTTGTACCTTTCAAATTGAATGTAAGTAAATAAATAAAGCAATGTTAAATCAAAGTGAATAAAAGCAGTTCCTAAAAATGAAGTAAAAGCAAATGACCCTAATTAAACAAAATTAGTGACCATACGGAAATAAACAATTTTAGTTGGCTTCAAAGCAATAGTTTAATAGTAAGGGTGAGTATTCCTGAAGGCCAAGCAGAATTGTGAAGAAATATTAACTTTTAGTAATCATATAATAATGATATTACTGTTTTGCAACTGTTATGTGTATTCTAAGATAAAGCAAATAAATGATTTTACTAGTGTCATTTGGAACGAAGAAACTGAACCCAAGTGATGGTATAAATAGAAAAATCAAAGAAGTAAAAGACCTACAAATTTAAATTGAAAATATTGGTATTAATCCTTAATACATTGTATCTAAAAATACACATATCCTAACTCATCTTATTAAAAAAAAAACTTAAAAGCTATAACCAACCCATTCAGGTTGCAGTTTAATTTCTAACATAAACAGAAGCAAGGCATTTTGATGAAATGCCTGAGTTACAATTTGACGCAAGAAATACACAAGATGAGCCTGGTTCATCTTGTCAGACCAGAAAGTGAGGAAGCTGTCAGAGACAACTTGAGGTCTTGTGAAAAAGATTCAGGAAGTAATAAAGGGTTTCCTCTTTGCTAAAGAGGGGACAGTTTGGGTATTAATGATGATAATGGATTGTTAAAACTCATCAAATAATTTCAATCCATGAGTTCATAGTGAGATTTAGAACATTACTGGTCTTCTTACCTTGAAAGGATGCTAGCAATTTAGCTCATTTTGAAAGCTGGAAAAGAAGGAAAATAAATGAAAATGCCTTTCCTGTATGAACTGTACCTCAAAGTTAACAAATATAATGAGGGAAAATTTCTCATTATATTAATAAGTATTCCACCTATTAGTGGAGAAATGATATAATGGGTAAGTAAAGAATGACAATATCACCATTTTACTGCCTTTAAATAAATAGTGAATGAGCTTGTGTAGGGCTTATGAAGAACTATGTAATGGAGGGATAAGGCTGAAAATAACATGAGCGCACACATCAAACAACCTCACACAAAAAGAGACAACCAAACATTGTTTTTTTCTACTAGAGGTCCACAGCAACTTTTCAAACATGTTCTTGCCAAGGAAAACTGAATTAAGTCTGAGCCTCTAGGTCTGACAATTTATAAGAAACACAAGGGACAGAAAAATACGTCACATAATACCACAGAAGTGCAGTTAGTAAAATCTGGAAGGCAGGAAGCGTCTGTAGGAAAAACTGCCTAATTTATTCCACAAAATAAATTGCAGGGGAAAAAAATAATTTCATATTTAACATTACAAAAATGTGATTTTTTAAAAAATATGGTACTAGTTTTGTGGATGTTTAAAAATAGTGGAGTTTTTATTGTTTGTTTTTACATATAAGTACTAAACTATTTATGGATGAAATTTCAATATGTTTGAGATTATGTGTTTGTGGAAAGCTGGATTATTTGAAACAAAATTGTTATGAGTTGATAATTGTGAAGCTGGTTGATAGATAAATGGTTATTTGATTGCTCTTGTTTATATTTGAAATTGAGCATAAAAACAATCTTGAAAAGAAACTTTAATTTGAATTGCTGTTTTCTCTTTTAAATGTATTTTTTTTTACTTAATTTACCCTAAGAAAACTCTTTTATCTAAGTACCCATATGATGAGTTTTCTTTTGTAAATTGAAAACGATAAGGGAAAGAATTAAGTATTTTTAATAATCTTCTGCCTTATACTATTGGGCTATTGAGATTTAATATAATTCATAAGGATAACTTGTAAGTGGTATACAGATACTATATTAAAAAATCAGTGGTATTGGTTACTACCTAAATAAATAAAATGTTAATTAGACCTGAGAAATATTTTTATAGTCCAAATCTATTTGTGAATTTTATATAAGATATTATATCCGTAAGCATCTTTGATTTGTTTGCTTATGTGTGTATCCATCCACTCACCAAACATATGTTGAGCCCTTCATTTAGTGTTCAGCATACAAAGAACAAGTAAAAATTCCAGCACTCTAGGAACATATGGTAGAATACCAAAAAATAAAACAGAAACTACAGTGAATATTACATTATGTGCCTATAGCTAAGATAGTAATAGGTACAGGATATTGTGGGAATACTGAGGTAAGATTTCCTGCTTTCATGTTGTGTGTGTGTGTGTGTGTGTGTGTGCGTGCGCGCACGCGCGTGCGTGGTGGTTGCTCAGTCATGTCCGACTTCGTGACCCCATGGACTGTAGCCCACCAGGCTCTTCTGTCCATGGGATTCTCCAGGCCAAGAATACTGGAGGGGGTTGCCATTTCCTTCTCCAAGGCATCTTCCTGACCCAGGGATCGAACCCTGGTCTCTAGCATTGCAGGCAGACGCTTTACCATCTGAGCTACTAGGGAAGCCTTCTATGGAAGCTTTAATGTTGGGTTGATTTGACTTTGGAGTCAGGAGAGATTTGTCAGAGAAGTATCCATGAAGTGAGGCTCAGGTAGAAATTATATAGTGAAAAAATCTTTAAAAAGGAAGTAATTGTGCAAAAGCAGAAAGTGGAAAGAGAAACTCACTTTCTGAGAATTACAAGTAGTATGCCATCACTAAAACTAAGGGTTTAGACGGGAAACTGGCTGGAGATAGGTTGGCAGAGACAGATTCCTGCACCTCATAGATGTTTTACTTTTGTTACAGAGCCACTGAAGACTTACCCATTTAGGGCAGGTTTGATTTTTATTTTGGAAAGAGCATATGCAACAGTGGGTTGAAATAGAACTGCTTCATTACGGAGAGGCTTTTTACCTGTTTTTCCTCAGAATTTTATGTCCCACTGTTCTCCAATCCCCCAAACCTATATATATATTTATCTCTCAAGTGTTAGAATTTCCTTTTAAAATAAATTGTGTAAAACATTTGCATGGTTCAGAAATTGACAACTCATTTCAATCCTTGTTCCTTCTGCTTTCTTCTTTCCCCTCTCTTTGTAGGTAACCATTTTTAACTTAATTGTTTTATACACCATTATTGCTTTTGAAAAAAGCATAAGCAAATACGTGTAAACATTTCCCCCTTCATACACAAAGGAAGCATACTATAAATGCAGTTTTGTAGCTTGCCTTTTTTTTTTCACATAACTCTATCTCATTCTATGGCAGTATATAAGGTATTCCTTACTTATTCTATGTATATTCTTAGTCCTGCTATGAACAATTTAAGTGAAATAAATACTTCATGCTTTTAATATCTAAGGTGAAGACATTCTGATAATAAGCCTATTTGCCTTTAGAGTGGTGTAGGCTCAGGCTGTTTGCTTTTTTCATCAGGCAGAACTACTTTCACCTAAAGATTATGAAAGGAAGATTTCCTGCATTCACTTAAGAATATTGATACATTAACAAGGAATCTTGATACATTAAGAAGGAATTTTGACTAGCTATTTTCTCAAGATACAGTTAAGAATATAGGCCCATGATAGCGCCCAGATTCAATTATCCATCCATTTACTTTTCAGGTATTTACTGAGCGTCCACCAGTGTAAGATACTCTGGGGAAAAAAAACAGTACCTTCAAGAAGCTTATAAGCAATTAAAATGATACCCCTTCTACTTAATTCTTCTTTCTAAAGGATTAGTTCATCTTCACTTTCTTCTAAATGTTCTCCAGTTACTGTGCCTGACTTGTTTGTGTTCTTCATACCTCCTGGTTGAATTATTTTAAATATAGCCCAGAGAGGTATTTATTGGTTGACATGACTGTCTTTCCATACTAGGTTAGATGTTCTTATAATGGTAAGGACTTTTTGTCTCATCTCAGTCTTCCCAGTGCCTAACAAATGATAGTTTTTGCTAAAGTAATAAATGAAAAGTGTTGCTTGCCTAGTGGGTTAAGGGAAAAATGAAATTGTGTGTTAGGAAAAATATCTTCTCTGATATTCTTACTGAAATTTCAAGGGCCGAAATAGAATGCAGAATGGTCACTTTTGTTTTTTAATTAAAAGGCACTATGCTATTGAACCATGTGTCTGGAGGGTAGAAACTGGCAGAAATGGTTTTGATATAGCCTTTAAGATGGAACTTTTTGTTTACTCTTTCTATGAAGAAAAACTTATTCCACTAGATTCCCAAATTTTAAAAGTAGGTGTATGTTTGTTCACATTGTAAGCAAAACTTTTAGAATCAGATGTCTTCTTGAAAACATATATCTGTGTTTCCAGGTAGAAACTATTAATGCCTTGCTCTCAAAAATTACTTTTAGGAAGGGTTACTGTTCGATCTTGTAGTTTTTGTAGAGTAATACCTCCATCTAGTGATGTTTTTGAGAACTACAGCAAGAGAATAAGAAGCTTGAGTTTTGCTCCGTGTGTGTGACATTACCTTGTTGTTTCTCATAAAGTCGGTTAAAATTACATCAAAAGCTGAGTCTGCCACATATTTAAAAAATTTAATGCCCTGGTTTTCAGCAATCCAAATGTAAACACCAGTTAACAAATGGCCTTTCGGATAATATTGATTGACACAATCAATTAGGTATAGACCATTTCTAGACTACTTTGGACAGGAAATAAGTGCTGGAAAGTGTATGTGTATGTGTACAGAGGCTAGGAAAGATTGTGAGAATTTACTATTTCAGACGTATTACTATGGAACCATAAAAAATTGAATAATTTTCTCAGAAAAGAAATTAGTAATCTTATTTTTTAGTAAATTGTACTTTATCATAGCTTAGTTGTAATAAGTTACATTCCTCTGAGATGATAGAACATAGATGTGGACTTGCAAACAAGTTGAAACTCAATTTAATTCGTTTTCTACCTTTTACTAAATGAGAATTTTTATCACATTTTTTCTTCACACAATTTCTTCTTTATGTTCACTATATCAAATGACCTTTTAAGAATAGGGACTGTGTCTTAAACATTTTGTTATTCTAAGTTTCTAGCCCAGGATTCTCTGCCTGGTAGGTTTTGTTCATTACCCTTGGAGGAAGATTGTGATATAATTATCTTTTAGCCCAGGCTACTAAATTTATCAAGTCAGTTATTGCTGTAGATTAACATTAATTCCTTTTTCTATTTGTTTGGCTATACATGGTTGACATACTAAACAAACAAGGCTTAATGATGTGGAGCTTTTTGCTGAGTTAAGAAAAGCTAAAATTTGAATTAATTTTGTTTGAAATCTATTTATTTTTAAATTGTAGCCAGTCGGATGATGATTCTGGGTCAGCTTCCGGCTCTGGATCTGGTTCGAGTTCTGGAAGCAGTAGTGATGGAAGCAGTAGCCAGTCAGGTAGCAGCGACTCAGACTCTGGATCCGAATCGGGCAGTCAGTCAGAGTCTGAGTCAGACAATTCCCGAGACAATAAAGTTCAAGCAAAACCACCGAAAGTTGATGGAGCTGAGGTAATGAATAACGTATCCAATGACAGGTAGATTTCCTGTATTACTTTGGGAAAATGTATAGCATTGGTTTAGAGCATTCTTGATCTAGCTTTTAGAAAAAGTTGATTTTAAGTATTAAAATGCACTTTAAATTGTTCTCGAACTTGGTGTCATCTGTGGACTAATTGGCTTGAAAGAGAAGCAGTCTATAATTATTGATGTATAAGACAAGTATAAAATGAACATACATGAAACTTTCTCTTTTTGAAGCACAAATTGTTAAATAAATACTCAGTGTCTCATGGATAAAAATGTAAGGCTTTTGAGGTCTTTTTGTTAATTTTACAGTGTTATCTCTACTTTCAAGATCTTCAGAGGATATAATGTATTGCCAATAGGAGTATTTAATAGAATTCTGCTT
The DNA here is from genome assembly GCF_055505025.1 of Bos grunniens. NCBI lineage: Eukaryota > Metazoa > Chordata > Mammalia > Artiodactyla > Bovidae > Bos > Bos grunniens. The sequence continues at coordinate 98,135,980 of NC_141171.1, read as the reverse complement.
CCTTGAAGATACATGGTAGAATATGCCAAGGGCCATTCTGTTTTAAAAAAGCAATTGTAAGATTTAGTAAAACTTGTCTATACATCAGAATGGTATACAGAGTGTTACTTAGAGTACCAGTCATGATAAGATGCTTGGGCCAGAATATACAAATAGTTTCCTTCATGTAGGAAGTTTTGCTACCAGAAACAAAAAAGTCAGTCGAACTAAAACTGTGCTTAGTTAATTTGCATTCTGACTCTAGCTCCTCATCTTCACCTCACACCAGTTTAAAGGATTGGTAGCCACACTTTGAATAGCACTGGTAGCATATATTATCCTGTTGTTTTTGACAATAGTCCTAACACCAAAGAATACATTGATTAAGGCTGTCTGTCTGTGAACCTCAACACACCATAAATTATTTATATACATCTAAAGCTCAGCATTTATTTTAATTATATTGCAGCAATATTGTTTTACATATATGTGAGTAAGGAAAATTGTCTTACTATTATTTATTATTTGGAGGCAGTGAAAATGTTGATATTGGTTTTCAATAGATTATCCTTTTTCCACTTTTCTCAAAACTTTGTTCTTCACTTGTGTATATCTCTATTACAGTTCTGGAAATCTAGCCCTAGTATTTTGGCCGTTCAGAGATCTGCAATGCTTAAGAAGCAGCAGCAGCAGCAGCAGCAACATCAAGCTTCATCTAATAGTGGATCAGAGGAGGTGACTATTCATTGTGAAAGCTATTATCTGAAAAGTAGTCTTGATGCCTAATTATTTAACTGGGGGCTGTTTATGAAATTATTAGAAACAGTAAGGATATTAGAAGGATAGGAAAATAACTACATTTAAATGTGCATCAGTAGCCTTGAAGTGTAGACATACTTTTATTATAAACAGTGTAGTTCCTGTGTACACATGAGCTTGCATGTGTGTGTGTTTGCACAAAAACATTCAGGAAGAACTGTAGGTTTCCCCACCTATCCGAAAATGGAATGTCCTTTTTCCTGAGCTAAGTGGTATGAAAAAGCAAGGAGGCTGCTTCCTTAGGCCACATCTTGGTAACTGTCATGGGCAAAGTGAGGAAAGCACAGATGCTCACAGGCACAGTTCAGAATCCTGGCAGCTCAGTGCTGAGGATAGTTCCCAGGGAAGGAGCTTGAAGGGGCTGCTCCACGTGCTTGCCACCTCAGTAGCAGCTTGCTGCGAAACAAATGCTGAGTGCTCAGAATTGAGTTTTGTAAAAGTGAAAATTCTCTTCATATTTGTTTCAGTTAGTGAAAACAGTTACTGGTGTAGGTTCTTTTGTAAAAGTGTAGTGGTATAAATTGAACTTTCAAAGATTGGGGGGGTATCTGTATATCAAAAACTGCCTATTGAGGAAGAAAAATACTAAATGAGAATTTGACATACCAGCAATTAGGATTCCTTTTTGAGGTCTTACTAGGCAACAGTAGTAGTATCCAGAAATGGTAGATTATAAGATTTTATACAAAATGCTGACCTTGTGATGTTTACTTAATTTCACTGGCTGTTAACATATTTGCAGTAAAAATGTAATTACTTTATATGCTAATTTATGGTATAAATGTAACATGGAAAAAAGTCTTTAGAGTTTTATTAGTAAAGTGAATGTTTAATAGTATAACAAGAAAAAATGTTACTATAGTTGAATTCTAATCATTAGCAGCCTTAACTTTGTATATTTTTCTGTACAGGATTCCTCTAGCAGTGAAGATTCCGATGACTCATCCAGTGAGGTCAAAAGGAAAAAGCATAAAGAGTATGCCATTTTGTTCAACTGGTTACTTTTATATCAAGAAAATCCTAATGATTTATATTTCTTCCTTTATGACCAATTGTTGCCAGAAGTGAACTTCTTGGTTCATGGCATTCTATTAGGTTAATTTAAACGATTAATTCTTTTATGTTTCTGTGACAACATGGGTTTTTTTTTTGTGCCACTTGTTTATCTCCTATAACACCTCTCCTGTATATTTTTTAAACTTCAAAGATCTTAGTCACAATATCAGAAGATCTTAATAACTTGAAAAACTTATATAGAAATGTTGGGACTAAAGATGTTGGATTTCAGATAGTTCGGATGTTAATAGTTATCCTTAATTTGTCTGCACATGAAATTTACTTCCTCTTTAGAACTCATTTAGCAACTCACTGTAATTTCCCAAAGATCTTGACCCAGGAAGTGTTAAAAAATACTTCAGGTCTCAGTTCTGATACTTTAGATGGTCTGAGTTGTTTTCTCTCTCATTTCTTCAAAAACATTGTTCCACCGTCTTGTCTTGTACATCCAGCTTTGGATTTGTTATTTATTTATCCCACTTAATGGAGAAGGCAATGGCACCCCACTCCAGTACTCCTGCCTGGAAAATCCTATGGACGGAGGAGCCTGGTAGGCTGCAGTCCATGGGGTCGCTACGAGTCGGATACGACTGAGCAACTTCACTTTCACTTTTCCCTTTCCTGCATTGGAGAAGGAAATGGCAACCTATCTAGTGTTCTTGCCTGGAGAATCCCAGGGACGGGGGAGCCTGGTGGGCTGCCGTCTATGGGGTCACACAGAGTCGGACACGACTGAAGCGACTTAGCAGCAGTAGCAGTATCCCACTTAATGCACTTTACTTTATGCATCTTTAATGTGAAGATTCATGAGTTTTACTAGTTTCTAAAAATTCAGTCATTGGATCTCTTGGCATTTTCTCTTTTTCATTCTATCAATTTGTGTTACTACAGTTAACAGATATTTTATCTGTCTTGGATCATACCTATTATATGTCTGTTGGATCATCCTTCTGGTCTACCATGAGTCTTACTTTACCATGTGTTTTATCCTTTTTTTGCTGTGCTATATTCTGGCTGATTTCTTTAGATCTGTCTTTTGTTTTACTGAGTGTATTTTCAGCTACTGTGTCTTATCAGCTGTTCAACTTTTCCACTGAATTAGTAATTTCTAAACTTAGTATGAGTGCAAGCAAAGAATATTTTTAAAATATGAGTAATTTAAGATGATGGATAGATTTTGTTGGATATAAAAATGATTATAGTACTTACTATAAAAGTATAAAATGGAGATTTTTTTTCATATATGCTGCCTATTGCTATGTCTCATGTGCAAACTCTGAAAAACAATCTCAAGATAAAAAATTAGCTTCTCCCATTATGGTTTTTTTTTTAATATCATAAACCAGATTTTAGCATGTGGCTTGCTTATGCAACCCTTAACATGACATAGTTGTAATTGGTATAAGCTGTGCAGAGCACTGGAGTAGAAACAGTGCCTTTAATATAGAATGTAGTGTATATGTAAGAACTTAATGTATATCTTTCATTTAAAGTTAATACTATGGTAGAATATTAACAGTGAATCCAACATTTTTTTCTTTCCATGTTATTTGAAATTAAATAGACTAAAAATAGTAATAAGGGTAAGGTAGTTACTGAATGTTGGTTAAGATGGAATGTTTTTATTTTTTCTTCAATTTTTTGATACCTTATTTTAAGTTTCTTAATGTATGATATTTTAAAATTTTTTTAAAGGGTATGTTTTTAAAAATCACAATCTCCACAAAATTAGAATGAAAGGAATTATTATAGAATCTGTTTTGAAATGGCAAGTATAATTAAACAGAATTTTCAAAATTAAGCACTGTGACTCTAAATTAGCATACTGTGTTTTCACCTAAACTCCACTTACTTACGTTACATTTTGAGGTATGATTAAATGATTAACAAAAAACTCTGTAGTTAGAGAAATCTATGAAGAATATTTTCCAGCATTTTCTTATTCTACAGATATTTGAATATTTTTATAATGAGTGAAAATGATATTTTTTATATTAGCTGGAATGTAATTTAGCTTGATTATTTTTATATTTTGTCAGACAAAATTTGCTATATATGTATAAGTAAACATATTATATATTTTATATACAGTGAAGATTGGCAGATGTCTGGATCGGGATCGCCCTCTCAGTCTGGTTCGGATTCAGAATCTGAAGAAGAAAGAGATAAAAGCAGTTGTGATGAAACAGAATCAGATTATGAGCCAAAAAATAAAGTTAAAAGTAGAAAACCTCAAAATAGGTAAGTATAGTATGTTCTTGGTTTGATTCTGAAAAATGTTGGTTACAGAAGGTATTCATTCTTTTTCTTAGAGTTTCTCAAATCTTGTTTTATGTCAGTATTTCTGTAAAATACCTCTTTCCTTCACTTTTCCCTAGATCTAAGTCAAAAAATGGAAAAAAGATTATTGGACAAAAAAAGAGACAGATTGATTCATCTGAGGAGGAGGATGATGAAGAAGAATATGATAATGATAAAAGAAGCTCTCGTCGCCAAGCAACTGTCAATGTTAGCTATAAGGAAGATGAGGAAATGAAAACAGATTCTGATGACCTCCTGGAAGTCTGTGGAGAGGATGTTCCTCAACCTGAGGAAGAGGAATTTGAAACAATAGAACGGTTTATGGATTGTCGGATTGGAAGAAAAGGAGGTATTTAAAGAAAAAGAAAAGAAACCTTCATTTTTGGTTTTGTTTTTCACTAATATTTACTAGAGTGAATTTTTTCCTGAAGACTTTGCAACTTTGAAAGCTGAGGGTGGAATTTTTACGTTTGTACTTATTTGCTGTAAAATAGACCTTGCTTCTGGAGAAGGGAATGGCAACCCATTCCAGTATCCTTGCCTGGAGAATCCCATTGGCAGAGGTCCCTAGCAGGCTATAGTTCATGGGGTTGCACAGTCAGACATGACTGAGCGACTAACACACACACACACACACACACACACACACCCCTTGCTTAGGGTTTCCCTGGTGGCTCAGTGGTAAAGAATCTATTTTGACCACTTCATCATACTTGTCCTACCTCTGATAAATTTGAATCTGATCTCTCAGTCAGTGAATTCCCCCCTCCCTCCTTCCCTTTTCCATGTATGTGTGAACATACAGTTTATCTTTCTCTTGACTTATTTTACTTAACACGATGCTACTGAGGTCCATCCATGTTGTTATAGATAGCAGATTTCCTCCTTTTTATGGCCAAATAGTATTCCGTTGTATATGTATGTACAGTGTTTTTTGTAATCCAGTCATCTGTTGGTGGACGCTTATTACGTGTTATAAGTGATATAACAGTGAACATGGGAGTGCAGCTATCTCTTCTACATAGTGATTTCAAATATGTAGTTTTTAAAGGTGATTTTTAATCTTTCTGTTCTAGAATTCAGTTTCTTTTATGAATGTATAATGTAGTTTCCTATAAACTCATACCCTGTTTGTTACTTATTTAAAAGAGCATATATTTTTCTGTTTATATTCTTGAAATTTTGAGTTGAAATACTTCAATAACAGAATCACATGGAAGTATTGTACTATTTTTTTTCAGCTACTGGTGCTACTACAACCATCTATGCAGTTGAAGCAGATGGTGACCCGAATGCAGGATTTGAAAAAAACAAGGAACCAGGAGAGATCCAGTATTTAATTAAATGGAAAGGATGGTCACATATCCACAATACTTGGGAGACAGAGGAAACCCTTAAGCAGCAAAATGTTAGAGGAATGAAAAAATTAGATAATTATAAGAAAAAAGATCAGGAAACAAAAAGATGGTATGTTTTATGTTGGAGTTAAAAATTAGTGATGCTTAAATTTGTTTCAGTTTCTTCATTATTCAAATTGATTCACATTTGAGTGACAAGATGGGAGATTTTGTGCACAGATGGGATTTAGGGGAGATTTTTAACTTTGTTCTTGGGTTAATAATCTTTCAGGTTGAAAAATGCTTCTCCAGAAGATGTGGAATATTATAATTGTCAGCAAGAACTTACAGATGATCTCCATAAGCAGTATCAAATAGTGGAGCGAATAATTGGTTAGTAATAAATGATTCTAATTAAACATTTATCTTTCCATGCTTGAAGTCATCTGAAAACTTAAAGTTTTGCCTACATATCAAATAAAGTAGCTTGCTTTTATAATAATAATAGTGTAAACCAGATGGCTTATTTTTACTTGTATAGTTTTTACCAAGAATTATTCCTTAGATAAAATTCAGTGTAAAATATATCTGGTTTATCTTACAGCTCACTCCAATCAGAAGTCAGCTGCTGGCTATCCTGATTATTATTGCAAATGGCAGGGTCTTCCATACTCAGAGTGCAGCTGGGAAGATGGAGCTCTTATTTCCAAAAAGTTTCAAGCATGCATAGATGAGTATTTCAGCAGGAATCAATCAAAAACCACTCCTTTTAAAGACTGCAAAGTGAGTATTGTTTGCCATTTTAAATTATTGAAACTGTATTTATGCATCATAAATACTACAAGCCCCACACAGAGAGTTGGATCCTGATTTCATACAGGCTACAGGAAAGAACTCTTTGGATGGTAGGTCCTACAGGAAATGATATTCCTGTAATTGCTGTGCTTTAGATATGGCACTGTCTTCTAGCCTTGGTGAGTGAAACTTGTGTCAGAAAGATAATAAATTGGTGGTGGCAGTTGTGGGGACTGGGTTAGGAAGGTCAAAAATGGAAAATTTCTTGGAAACTAGATGTATATGCTTGATTTAAAAGGTGGTGAATATTATCATTGATGATAGGAAAGGAAAAGAGGGATGTCCCCATAAGAAAGTATCAAGGACTGCCTTGCCTAATACTTAAAATTTACTACTAGTGATAGTTTGGGGTCTATGTACTACTAGAATTTGTTTTCTTATTATAAGATTTAATTAAATTCATAAGGGTAATTTAGAAATGAGAAATCAGATGGAAAGTTAAACCAGTTTTATGTTTTATTTCTAGGTCAGGGCTGGAACTGTGGTAAAATGAATGAATTTAACATAGCTTTTACTTGAGAAACGTGAGATCCAAGTATTTCAGCAAAAACTCACTTACCTCTGTCATTTTTTGTTCCGAAAAGAGACCAGAATATGTCACTATACATTGTTATAGAAAACAGACTTCTTTCAGTCCTCATGTATATTTTGTCATGGAATTTCTGAGTGTGATGATTTGAGATGAAATTTTAAAATTTATGGTAAAAGCTGAGATCTTCATCTTTTAATATGATTTCTTATGTTTAATAATTCATGTTAATATTTGTTTCTACAAAAGGTATTAAAACAAAGGCCAAGATTTGTAGCCCTAAAGAAGCAGCCATCCTATATTGGAGGACATGAAGGATTAGAATTAAGAGATTATCAACTGAATGGTTTAAATTGGCTTGCTCACTCTTGGTGCAAGTATGTATATTTTGAATTGTTTATTTAAGAGGATAAATTTTTACAAATATGGGGTTTGGAAAAGATTTCCATCAGCATAAAGGATAAGACCCTCTGGTATTTATACATAGGTCTTTGAATTTCCTATTATATAAACAGTTGTTTAGTTGCTCAGTCATGTCTAATTCTTTGTGACCCCATGGACTAGATAGCCTGCCAAGCTCCTCTGTCCATGAGATATCCCAGGCAAGAATACTGGAATGGGTTACCATTTGCTTCTCCATGGGGATTTTCTCTGCCCAGGGATCAAACCTGTCTCTGCTGTCTTGGCAAGTGGGTTCTTTAGCATTGAGCCACCAGGGAAGCCCTATATAAATAGTACTTCTTATATTAAGAAGAAAAAGAACCTTTTGATTGTTGCAATATTTTAAAATGTTTTAATTGGAATAAGAATATGTATACGTTGTTTCACAGTGTCCTGGACTGTCTCTCTTCCAGTTATTTCTAATAGCCAGTTTGGCTTCTGTTTTTCTCTTCCTCTCTCATGTGTCGCCTACTCTGTTTTTGGCAGTGTAGGTGACTAGGGTGCAGTTTTTTTGTTTTTTAATCTTTAACATAGCTGTAGTTTTATCCGGACTCTACCACTTGTAGATGGATTGTGTCCTTATCTCCATAACTGACTGTAAATAATTCTGTTAATTTTTAAGCTGCTTTTGTGTTCTAAAATCATAAACTCTCTTATACTATTATAGTTAATAAAAATGCATATTGTAAATAATACCTATCAGATTAATCTGATTTAACTTCATATAAATTTTTACATGGATTATGTATAAAGGTTACTTGTAAATTTGAATCGTTATTGCATACATGATTTTTGTTTTTCATTTTGCAGAGGTAATAGTTGCATACTTGCTGATGAAATGGGCCTTGGAAAAACAATACAGACGATCTCATTTCTGAACTATTTGTTTCATGAACACCAATTATATGGACCTTTTCTGTTAGTAGTACCACTCTCCACTCTCACTTCCTGGCAAAGGGAGATTCAGACATGGGCTTCTCAAATGAATGCTGTGGTTTATTTAGGTGACATCAACAGCAGAAACATGGTAAGTTGTTTTCACCACAAATTTAGAAATTTGGACAAACTCATCTTTGAGGACAAGTCTTTGATTGGTCTTTATAAAGTCTTAGTTTCCAGCATGAAACTTGTTACAGAGTAAGATTCATCACGTTTGATTGGCTTAATAGTTAATTTTTGTTTTAGTGTTATATATATTTTTTTCCTGCCTTATTATAAGTTTCAAATATATATGAAAGCCTACAGAAGAATGTAATAAAATCTCCATGTCCTATGTCCAACTGCACAGTTTTAACTCTTGCCCGTTTTGTTTCATCTGTCCCTCTACATGATACTTTCCTCCCAATTATTATTGTGAAGCAAACCCCAGACTTATTTCATCTACAAAAAGGAAATCACTTTTGTTTGGTCAAATGAGAAGTTCCTTCAGTGAAAAGCATATATTAAAAATGTGGCTTTTTTTTTATAGAAGATTTTGATATGCTGGAGTATTTATATTTTACTTATAAGTAAGATCACTGTAGTTTGTACTGTATAAAGAATTGTTAAAGTTTTTATTACAGAAACATATAGACAGGTTTTTTGTATTTTGAATGGATTTTAGTTCAGATACTCAAGTAAAAGTATTCTTCTAAAAAAATCTTTGTTTTAAAATTGTCTTTGAAATTTCTTGATAGATAAGAACTCATGAATGGATGCATCCCCAGACCAAACGGTTAAAATTTAATATACTGTTAACAACTTATGAAATCTTGTTGAAGGATAAGGTATGTATTAATCTGTTTTTCTGTTTGTTGTATATCAGTTTTTCCTTTACATTGTGGATAGGATGAAAAGATAAACATAAATCAGTGGTCAGCAGATGCAAAGTCTCTGGGTCAAGTCCAGCTTCTCTATTTATTTTTTTATGATCCTTGAAGTAAGGTTGATTTTTACATTTTTAAGTGTTGTAAATACAAACCAAAGGATATGAAACCAGCTTGGTATAGTGTCTTGATTTGTAAGGTCTTTAAAGAGGAGGAAGTATCACACTACCACTGGGTAAATGCTTTATAGCTATTATCTTCTTTAATTCTTTATAATTACTTTATAATACACTTCTGTCCCTGTTGTGAAAAAAAGTCAAATCTCAAAGAGGTTGATGAACTTGCCTCAAGTCATGCAACTTTTAAGTAGCAGAATCAGGCCCGTCTCCATAAGTCAAACTAAGACTTTATAAAGTTTATGTATATATTGTAAATAAATAATTCATAAAAATCATAGCAGTTAATTGTAACTATACTTGGAGTTAGATACTATTCCAAATTTATTTTCTCCAAATTAACATTAATGAGGTTTCTACTGGACTTATGCTGTAAACATTGTGAAATTTTTAAATGACACTATAGTTTTTATTTTCAGTATGTAAGCTAGTAAAAACTTTCACTGGATAATTATACTGTTTTTCTAATGGTTGAGTTAGTCATGGAAGGAACTTTGTTTTTCATTCTGAGTTACTTGATTTGAAGATTCCAATAAATTTTAGAATAGTACATAATTTGTATTTGAAATATTGGACATAGATTTAAATTTGCCTCATTTTAATGATTTGAATTACATTTTTCTCTCAAAATATTAACTACATTCTTCTGTTCATTTTAAGGCATTCCTTGGAGGTCTGAATTGGGCATTTATAGGTGTGGACGAAGCACATCGATTAAAGAATGATGACTCTCTTCTGTATAAAACTTTAATAGATTTTAAGTCCAATCACCGTCTCCTTATCACTGGAACTCCTCTGCAAAACTCCCTGAAAGAGCTCTGGTCTTTGCTACATTTCATTATGCCAGAAAAGTAAGATAAATTAAGATACAATTTTAATGTTAGTTTCATTTGCTAAGTTTAGCAGGAAAATAATTAGTGTAGATAATAAGGTCAGAAGGAGGTTTTATTGTCCCAAACATTGGATCAGAGATTATTAAGAAGAAAAGAAATGGGATGGAATAGAATTCAAAATAATATTTTTATTTTTCAGTTTTGTAAATAAATAAGCTTGAGCCATGGATAATAAATTAAAACAGTTGATTTTGCCTGTTGTTCAGAATATCCATTGCTTAAAAATGGAAATAGTATCATTCTTAAACAGTAGTAATAACAATAACAAGGTATTGTTAGAAAATTCCATTTTCTAATAATTTTAGGAAAAGCAGACTAAGATAAGTTGTCCAAGGTCATATACATATTTTCTTTCAATAGATGTATAACTTTCTTTGAGAAATATTTTAGTGATAATTACTCCCATACTTGAAAATATTTCATCTTTATTTAACTCAAGGAAAGTAAACAATTTTTCATAAAATAGCTTATATTTTACATCTGTAGATATACAATAGATTTCTTGGAAGGATAGCTATTAGAAGTAATTAATTTTAACTAATCCCCCCCCCCCCAAAATCTATGTTTTGTTTATGTCTGACTATCCTGTAAAATATCAAATGCAATTTGACTTCTTTCACTGATTCTTCCATTTGCTTAAATTTTTAAGGTTTTCTTCCTGGGAAGATTTTGAAGAAGAACATGGCAAAGGCAGAGAATATGGTTATGCAAGCCTCCACAAGGAGCTTGAGCCGTTTCTGTTGCGAAGGGTTAAGAAAGATGTGGAAAAATCTCTTCCTGCCAAGGTTGAACAGATTTTAAGAATGGAAATGAGTGCTTTACAGAAACAATATTACAAGTAAGCTGTAAACAGAGAACATGTTCTGAGGTGCCCCTTAGCCCTGATTGAGTCTTAGAGAGCAGTAACAATTCTTGAATTTTAGAATAGGTTTATTGTATGGCATAGTGAGGCAGAGAGAGATTTAATGGCATGTCTAAGATCACAGGTGATAGAAGACTAATTCACCTTATAGCACATCATTAATTGTGTTTATTTTGTACTATGTTACAGTATAGAAGGTTTCTTTTTAAGTTTTAAGATTGCCATGATACCAAGGAATTATTACATAATTCTGATGTTTATGTTATTGACAGGTGAAAGTAGAAGCCAGAGAAACAAACTTTAGAACAAAAGTAGAAGCCAGAGAACAAACTTAGAACTCTGCTTTTTGAAAAATGTTAATAAATCATATTTTGTATAATTTATGTATATTTGGATCTGTATAGTAACACTTCAAAGAATCAAAAAGAAGTATCCATCCTAGTTTCTGTTCAGACATTTAGTTGCATAAAGCTCTGCTTCATGCATTTGAACTCTCAGAAACATATTTTATGATAAGTGTATAAGTGCCATTCACTTTAAAAATACATTTACTACATAAATTTTACATTTTTGTTATGGAAAACTTCAGACCATATACAAAATAGGATAATAAATTCCATCACTCGAGCTTGGTCTTCAGCTCATAGCCAACCACCCTCACTTCCCCTGTTCTGTTGTTTTGAGACAAATCAGATAAAATTGTTTCAAGTTCCTTCCAAAACTAACCTTGTAAAAAGGAAGAAAATAAAAGATGTTAGACAAGGTAAGTCATGGTGAGAGGAAATGTTACGCATAATTTGCAGTAATAAAATAGCCACTTATAATTTATCTCTTAAGTTGCATGTGTATTGTGTAACTATTTTAGACAAGGCAGTTTGGCTAAACCAGGTATCCTCATGAGGTGTGAGGTATCTGCATTAATTGCCCAGCATAGCAAAATTTGTTGGAAAGTTAAGATAGATTATAAAGTTGACCATTTTAAAAATAAATTTTGGGGTAAAGGATTAATGCACTATGCAGTATTAATTCACTATGTTAAGCCTTTACTGTGTATAGTAATGGTTCAAATAACAATGTGTTGTCATGGTCTTATGAATGAGGTTCATTTAGTTTTGTGAACAAAGTTTAGTCCTTTGTCTTTGGAGTTGAACTTCATAATGGTGCAGTTTTACTTTGGTACTTAATTTTTTTAGTGATTTTAGAATTCATCCTGGTAATTCTGCTATATCATTTTCATAATCTTTTTTTTTTAAACAGGTGGATATTAACTAGGAATTACAAAGCCCTCAGCAAAGGTTCCAAGGGCAGTACCTCAGGCTTTTTGAATATTATGATGGAGCTAAAGAAATGTTGTAACCATTGCTACCTCATTAAACCACCAGATAATAATGAATTCTATAATAAACAGGAGGCCTTACAAGTAAGAATTTTAAAATTTTATTACTTCATGGTAAAGCAAAATGTTTATTTCAGCTTTAAGTGAAAATACCACAATGTTCTAATATATTGGTTAGATGTTCCTTTTGGTTAAAGGTGTATTTAAATGATGGTGCTGTTTATTTTTTAGTGTTTATAAAAATATTTTAAAGTTATAATTTATCCATTTAGTCATTTTGATAAATGTTTTGTAAAGCTGATCTAACCATGATCTGTCACACTTTATCCAGCAAAAACCCCTTAGTGTATTTTTTGTTGTGAAAAAAATTTCACAAATAGTGATTTTGCTGAATTTGTGACATGGCAAATGGTAGTCTTAAGGGCATCTGGACCTTAGATCTTTCTCTTCCTATCACTTCTGGAAGACAAATGAAGAGTGTAAAGAAGGCACAATACTACATCCAGCTGTAGTATTGCTTTGAAGTGCTGTCAGTGACATATAAATTAGAAGACACTTCTCACTCTTTCAAAACCTTTGATTACTTAGTTGTTTCTTCTTTCAGTGTATTGTCGCTTAGTTGTTTTCAGCTAAGACTTTTGGAGAAATGCTGTGATATCTAACAAATAGAGTGAAATGGTGCTTTTTTTTAATTTGGTCTCCAGAAAATGCAGCAAAACCTAGGTGCTAAATGGCAAGGAAAATGTAGCTTAAGTCATAGAACAAATTGGTCAAGGTTCTAAAAAATTTTGAAAACATAAATAAACTATGTCAACATTATGAAAATTAAAAATCTTAATTTAAAATGAAGAAACTGAAGTGTTGTGAGACATTTGTTTCATTAAATACAGCTCTTTTAACATGTTATAACAATTATAATTTATTGTTTCCTTATAGCACTTAATCCGTAGTAGCGGAAAACTAATTCTTCTTGACAAACTGTTAATTCGCCTAAGAGAGCGAGGCAATAGAGTTCTTATTTTTTCTCAAATGGTGCGGATGTTAGATATACTTGCAGAATATTTGAAGTATCGTCAGTTTCCCTTTCAAGTAAGCATTTCATTTTGTCTTTTTTGTTGATTTGAATTTTGTCTAATCCCTGGGCATGTTTGAAATTCTTTTGTAAATGAAGAGTAGATTTTATATAACCTATACTCTTTTTAAGAAAATAGATCTGTTTAAAAATTTTGTCATTATTCCTTTTCTTTTTCTTCTTGACTTTACATTTAACAGCAAAACAGTTTTTCTTTGTGTTTCTCTTCTATGTTCAAATTAAAGGGGCAGCCTTATGTATTAGGCTTTAGTCTGAGGAAGGATAGGAGAGAGCAGCACTTCTGGTGTTACCTGAACTGTTGCAGATTCTGAACGTTGTATGCTCATAGTTATTCTAGTGCATAGTTTGCTGAATAAAAATACATGACTTTAGAGAATATACCAAAGAGCAAAAAGGGCTTATATTCCATCTATTCAATATTTATTTTGAAATTCATTCAATATAATTACAGCTAATATGAATATTTGGGCTTCCCTGGTGGCTCAGTGGTAAAGAATCCTCCTGTCAGTGCAGGAGATGCTGATTCAGTCCCTGGGTTGGGAAGATCCCCTAGAGAAGAAAGTGGCAAGTCACTTCAGTATTCTTTGCCAGGGAAATCCCATGGACAGAGGAACCTGGCAGGCTACAGTCCATGGGGTCGCAAAGAGTTGCACATGACTCTGACTTAACAAGAGCAAATGTGATGAATATTTAAGAGTCAGTCTTAGTACTTTACATCTAGTTTATTTAATCCTTAGAGCAATTTTATGAATAATACCTGAAACATAGCAACTAGCATATTGAGCTAATAAATGGTGTGTATTTAGTGCAGACAGTAAAGTAGAAGTAGAATTACAATGATGAACCTCATCATGCATAATCCCTGCTCTGTTGGAGCTTACAGTCTCATATGGGAGACAGACATTAAGCAGGTAATGACAAATAAATGTAATGTTATGACTCTGGTAAGTGCTATGAAGAACAGATGTTGGGTGATATCAACATGATTGAGATACATCTAGTCATTTAGGGGGAAAAGTAAAAAGAGTGAAAGGTTTTACTAGTTGCAATTTTTCATGAAAAACAAACTTGGTACTTTAAAAAAGCTTTTGATTTTGGACTTTTCTTGTTTAGCTGATGTTTAGTAAACACTTAACATAGAATGGGTCAGACACTGTGCAAAGTGTTTTACTCTGTTCTCTCACTGTATGAAGGAAGTAGTACTTCCTGTGTTCATTTACTGAGGAGGGAAACTGACAAGGAAAAAAGGCAAATCACTTGCTCAAGGCACTGGTGAACAGTAAAGATGCTCAAATGTGGGCTGTTCAACTAGAGCCCATGGGGCCCTGAATCAGTGATTCTCATATTTTAAAACAGAGGGCTTTTGCTGAGTTCCTCTTATAGTTTCTGACTCAGTAAGTCTGAAATGGGTCTCAATAATTTGCATTTCTAAGTTCTCACTGATGTGTGGGTCCATAACCACACTGGACTCAATCAGTGCTTTTTTTAAAAACTATGGGCTCTAACCCATTAATGGATCTGAGGATCAGTTTAATGGGTTGTTCAAATGTTGTACTAAAATTTTTTTTTTTTAATGAAATAGATAATAAAATAATGAGGGTATTTCACAGTACACTGTGTCATGAAACTTGCTTTGAGTGTATACTGTGTACCCATTCACATGTAAAACATATTCTTATAGTGGGTCTCAGGTAAAGTGACGGTCAGTGCTATTATTTACTATTAGCAAAAGTAGTTCCGGTGGTTAAGAACACAGACTTTGGAGACAGAATGCTTAGGCATTGCTTTCCTACCTGTAAGTACCTTCTGGTCTTATCAAAAGTAGTGCTGCTTTTTCATACTTGGTTTTAATTGCTTTTTAAAGTTTTGATTCTGTTACAATGTAGTATTTTAATGTTTTATTCTAGAGATTAGATGGATCAATCAAAGGGGAGCTGAGGAAACAAGCTCTAGATCATTTTAATGCTGAAGGATCAGAGGTATGAATGCTTTTAAAATTGTAAATAATTGTTTCAGTCATTATTTTAGTTATAGTTTTTTAAGAAAAGTGTTATTGGTGATGGCCAGTTTTGATTTACAAGTGAGGTTTTAAATTCCATATTATCTGTTAAATATGAGGAATTTTACCCTTTTGTATAAATACTGTTTCAATATAGGACAGTTAATTTGCTTCTAAATAAACTAGCCTGTTTTGATTTAGAATTCTTTATGAATTGTTGTTTATTATTCCCATATATATTTGTATTTGGGAGTCTTGTTTATTGGTTTTGCTAGATACATTTTATTAGCAATTTTAAAACTATGTTTCACTTTTGTTGGTAAAATACCTTTTAAAGAACTGTGTTAATTCAGGGCAGTGTTGGGCCTTCCTTGCTCCACATGGGCTTTCTTCAGTTGCAGGAAGCACATGCTGCTCTCTCGTTGCAGCTCACGGGCTTCTCCTTACAGTGGTTTCTCTTGTTGTGGAACTGGGGCTCTAGGTGTGCAGGGTTCAGTAGCTGCAGCACAAGGGCTCAGGAGTTGTGGCTCACCGGCTCAGTGCTTGCGGCGCACAGGATTAGTGGTCCCACAGCATGAGAGATCTTCCCTCTCCAGGGATCGAACCCATGTCTCCTGCATTGGCAAGTGGATTTTTTTTTACTTCTGAGTCAACAGGGGAGCCTGGTAAAATATTTTTAAATTCAGGAATTCAGTTATAAAATTCTCACATTGATTATTCACAGTCACAGTTAAGAATTTAAAATTGTGCCTTTTATATTTCCTTATAGGATTTCTGCTTTTTGCTTTCCACAAGAGCTGGAGGTTTAGGAATTAACTTAGCCTCAGCTGACACTGTTGTTATATTTGATTCTGATTGGAATCCACAAAATGATCTTCAGGCACAGGCTAGAGCTCATCGAATTGGGCAAAAGAAACAGGTATTTTTTATCCTCCTTATTTTACTATTTCAGAGTCTTTTTTATCATCAGTGTTTAGAATTTATTTCAGTTTATCCTTCTTGTTGAAACATGCATATTGTTATTGAACAGATAGAGTGCAGAGGAGCTTGAATTTATCAGAATCACCTGGAAATTGACAGAACTGAGAAAACTATGCCTGAATAGGATCATGTACTCTTTTTTTGATCATAATTCTGTACACAGCTGTAGAATATAATGTGTTTCATTCAGTATATAAATATATATATTTTAAAATATCTTCATATACTTAACTACTGAAAGGGATTTTGCTTCATACATTGTTCTTTTTTGTTAGCCGTGTACCCATAGGCTTCTCCTTGCAAAATAGCCATTCTCATAATTTTTGTATAACTCTCTGGAACAGTTGTAATAGCCCTTGAGAAAAACCATCTGTCATCTTTTTGATATCTTGGTCCTTGTATTTTAATTACATTTACCTTCATCTGGGATAGTGCCTGAAACTTCTTCAAAGCAGGAGGTGATGAACAAGTAGCACAAAAAGGCTTAGAACATTTTATTTACTTTGTAAATATTCATATTTTCAACTGAGAAATAAATCCATAATATAAAATGAAAAAAATGTTTTACCCGAATAATTCTCATAAAAGAGATGGAAATTTGAAACAGGGATAACAATAAGCCAAGACAAATTACAGACTGTTGAAAAACGAGAAAATGAGGAGATAGGATATTCCTTCAGGTGAGCTGGGCCTAATGTATTTGTGAAGAGACAACATATTTCTGTGTTATGAATGAAATGGGGGAAAGTGATTAATTGCACTGATAGGCAGCTCCTACGTTGAAATCCTCAACACATGGCTAAACAAAACATTCCACTTATGCTACTTAAAGACTTTGACCACCACATCCTCTAATACAGGGTAGAAGAAAGAGGAAATATTAGGAAAAGAACCAGAACCAGTAAGACAAAATACTATAGAAAGCTGTGTGGTAGACCTCTGGGATGAATACCTGAATATAATCACAAAATAATGCAGTCAACTTTCTTTTCATTGTGTTAAAATTCTTTTTTTAAGGTAAGTATATGTATGAAGTATATTTTCATTACTAATGAGGTAGATTCTTGATTATTTCATTATTGATTACGTGTAAGATTCCTATGGTTCATGTACTTGCTATTTTAGTAGTCAGTCAGTTCAGTCACTCAGTCGTGTCCGACTCTGCGACCCCATGAATTGCAGCATGCCAGGCCTCCCTGTCCATCACCAACTCCCACAGTTCACTCAAACTCGCGTCCATCGAGTTGGTGATGCCATCCAGCCATCTCATCCTCTGTTGTCCCCTTTTCCTCCTGCCCCCAATCCCTCCCAGCATCAGAGTCTTTTCCAATGAGTCAACTCTTCACATGAGGTGGCCAAAGTACTGGAGTTTCAGTACTTTCAGCTTTAGCATCATTCCTTCCAAAGAACACCCAGGGCCGATCTCCTTTAGAATGGACTGGTTGGATCTCCTTGCAGTCTAAGGGTCAAGAGTCTTCTCCAACACCACAGTTCAAAAGCATCAATTCTTTGGCACTCAGCTTTCTTCACGGTGCAACTCTCACATCCATACGTGACCACTGGAAAAACCATAGCCTTGACTAGACGGACCTTTGTTGGCAAAGAAATGTCTCTGCTTTTGAATATGCTATCTAGGTTGGTCATAACTTTCCTTCCAAGGAGTAAGCGTCTTTAAATTTCATGGCTGCAATCACCATCTGCAGTGATTTTGGAGCCCCCAAAAAATAAAGTCTGATACTCTTTGCACTGTTTCTCCATCTATTTCTCATGAAGTGATGGGGCCAGATGCCATGATCCTCGTTTTCTGAATGTTGAGCTTTAAGCCAACTTTTTCACTCTCCTCTTTCACTTTCATCAAGGGGCTCTTTAGTTCCTCTTCACTTTCTGCCATAAGGGTGGTGTCATCTGCATATCTGAGATTACTGATACTTCTCCCGGCAATCTTGATTCCAGCTTGTGTTTCTTCCAGCCCAGCGTTTCTCATGATGTACTCTGCATACAAGTTAAATAAGCAGGGTGACAATATACAGCCTTGACGTACTCCTTTCCGTATTTGGAACTATTTAGACTCAAGATAATTTAAAACAGTTTTAAAAAATAATTTGGAAGGCTTAAAGGACACAGGATTATTTGTCATTGTGCCAAAATGTCCAGTTTAATGAAGAATGCCTGATATTCCAGGTCCCAGTGCTCTAAATGCTGGTGAGCCCAATCATTGAGAAAACTAACAGTGGTCCCTGAATGGGAGTATTGTGTGATATAGAACCACTGACTTTGAGAAGCGGGACAAAATCACTACTCATTGAGTTTTGTCTTTTGCAAAGCTTTTTGTTGTTGTTAATGGCAGAGCTTCATCATTAACTTAAACAGTAATTTGTGGAATTTTAGACTGTATAGAACGATGAAACAATCAAAATTAAGGAAACTGGTATAAGTTTGTCATAAGTTTACCACCACCCCCTTTCCCCGCTGAAATATAATTTTAAAAATTACTGTCATTCCTTTAAAAAAAGAAAAAGCAAACTGACCAAAGTATAAGGAAGGACATAGTCTCAAATAATCTTTAAATTGAGGAAGCTTTTTTGCTTTTCACCAGTCAAAATTTCATGTTGGATGAATTCCCGACTCTAACCAGTATTTGGGCATTTATCATTAGCAGAATGAATCATTACAGTGCTTTAAATTCCATTGTGTGTATCTTTACAGGTGAATATTTATCGTCTGGTTACAAAGGGATCAGTTGAAGAGGATATTCTTGAAAGGGCCAAAAAGAAGATGGTTTTAGATCATCTTGTGATTCAAAGAATGGACACAACTGGGAAGACAGTACTACACACAGGTTCTGCCCCTTCAAGGTAGTTACTTTTCTCTAAAATAAAAAAAAGTTGTTACATTATCATACTATGCTTATTTTTCCAAAATGTTACATAGTGTAAGCAGATCACTGAAGTACTGTGTTTAGTGGTGTTCTTCTGTGTTTCAAAGCACTGAGGTAATTCCCGGTCAGTGGCATACATTCAGTGAGTGCATGGTTTCACCATTCTAATTTTGTAATCTTGGGGGAAAGCCCTAGGCTTCAGGTTCTTTAGTTTTAAAATAAGTATGCTAGTAATCTTTTCACTTTTCTAACTATGTCATATTAACTGTTATAAAGGTGACTATGCCAATAATTCATGAAAGTGCTATGTAAATGTTAAATTTGTGACTGTTAGTATTAAGTAATTTTTGTTTTTTCTAATTTTAGTTCTACTCCTTTCAATAAAGAAGAATTATCAGCCATTTTAAAGTTTGGTGCTGAGGAACTTTTTAAGGAGCCTGAAGGAGAAGAACAAGAGCCCCAGGTAAAGAAAAAAAAAGCTTGTCTCAAAATGTGTCATTTTTAAAACTATAAATGTAAAATGTATATATCTTAAAACATGATAAAGCATATTTAAAGTAAAGATTTCTTTTTCTAGGAAATGGATATAGATGAAATCTTGAAGAGGGCTGAAACTCATGAAAATGAAGCAGGACCTTTAACTGTAGGAGATGAATTACTTTCTCAGTTCAAGGTAGATTTTCTTTTTGAATTTTTCTTCATAATTATATAAATGGAGAAGGTGGGATTTTTCTTTTGTCATTTAGTGTTTTATTCATCTTTTTTTAGGCAGGATCAGCAGGGTAATCTTAAAAAATGTTAAAAACATCTTTGTCTTAAAATTTGCAATGATGTATAAAAATTTTTCTTTCTTCTTCTGACAGACTAGCAGTGAGTGACATGATTTGAAATCATTTTCATAACTGAAGACTTTTAGCTGATTTTTATTGCAGCAGTTTTTGACATTAGATTAATTTAAGCATTATCCCAACTAAGAAAACACAAGTAAATCAGACAGAGTAAGCAGTCATACTGATAGATACCCCTGGGTTAGGTGGTTTAGTTGCTAACTCGTATCTGACTGTTGCAACCTCATGGACTATACTGACAAGAAGACTAGAGTGGGTATTCATTCCATTCCCTTCTTCAGGGGATCTTCCCGACTCCAGGATTGAACGTGGGTCTCCTGCATTGCAGGCAGCTTCTTTACCAACTGAGTCACCAGTGAACCCCACCCCAGGTTAGATGCGAGCTAAAAAGATTGCAGGGAGTCCTAAAGCAACATAAGTCAACCAGCCCCAGAGTAAAGTGTGTGCCAGTTGTTTAGCGTAAAAAAGCAGATTTCTCTGCATCCTAGCCATTTTCCACAAGGAAATGGCTTTTTAAGGATCAATTAATGTCATTCCTTCATTCAACAAATACTTACTGAGTACCTGCAATGTGCCACACACACAGAGCATAGTTTTCTTTTTTTCCAATTACCTGTAAGCTTTAATGTCCCAATATTGGCAGTTAACCTTAAAGAGTGCTTTCTGTATACCAAACTCTGCACACTTCTTTAAATGTATTGTTATTTAATCCTCACAAAAGTTAATATGCTGTTACTAGCTTTCCTTTTTTAGAAATGAAGAAACTAGCACTTAGGGAACCTAAATAAATTTATCTATGGTCTCTGAGCTCCTTGTGTCTTGTCATCAACTCTTCAGGTATTTTTTTTATGATCATAAAAACAAGAATATTGGGTTGTTTTATAACACTTTGTGTTTAATGGACCGGTGTGGTAATTACTACAGAAGGTGATTTAGTGTGATATTCTATAAATTTGTTGTTACTCTGTTAACTTCCTCTAGTTCTATTATAGTAATAATTTTGTTGATCACCAGGGCAAAAGAGAATCATTTCTGGAAGATAATTCTTAGAAGTCATTTGGTTTGATGTACTTTGACCTCATAAAGAAATAAACTCAGCTTAGCAATCATATTTGGTTTAACCTATAGTCATATTCATTATCCTAGGGCTATTTGTTATCTTATTCCTTCCTGCTTCCTTCCTGCTAAGAAAGAAAAAAATGTAAGGATGAATAGTTCTTTAATTTTATTCTGCTAAAATTCTGGAATTTATCAGGTGGCCAACTTTTCAAATATGGATGAGGATGATATTGAGTTGGAGCCTGAAAGAAATTCAAAGAACTGGGAAGAAATCATTCCTGAAGATCAAAGACGGCGATTAGAAGAAGAGGAAAGACAAAAGGAACTTGAAGAAATTTATATGCTCCCCAGAATGAGAAACTGTGCAAAACAGGTGACTTTTTAATTTAAAAGCTGTTTCTGTACTATAAAGAGTATTTATTTACTCTTGGACTACCTCTTTTATGAGAAATACTGGTGCTTCTTTTCTTGTAATGACTTCCTCGGATTTAATAATGCTTGTCTCATAAAATTAGTTGGAAAGTGTTCCTTCTTAACTATAACCTAAATTTTATAAATATACAACTATCAATATATTTTTCAAATGAGTGTGGTTGGTTGTTTCAAGAACTTTGTTCATTTTATCCAAGTTGTTGAGTTTATGGGGCATAAAGTTATTCATAATAATACCCGCATACTATCCTTTTAGTGTTTATAGGATATTTAGTGATTTCCCTTTTTTTCATTCTGTTAACGAAATTAAAAGACACTTACTCCTTGGAAGAAAAATTATGACCAACCTAGACAGCATATTAAAAAGCAGAGACATTACTTTGCCAACAAAGGTCTGTCTAGTCAAGGCTATGGTTTTTCCAGTAATCATGTATGGATATGAGAGTTGGGGTGTGAATAAATCTGAGTGCTGAAGAATTGATGCTTTTGAACTATGGAGAAGACTCTTGAGAGTCCCTTGGACTGCAAGGAGATCCAACCAGTCCATCCTAAAGGAGATCACTTCCGAGTGTTCATTGGAAGGACTGATGTTGCAGCTGAAACTCCAATACTTTGGCCACCTGATGCGAAGAAACGACTCATTTGAAAAGACCCCAATGCTGGGAAAGATTGAAGGCGGGAGGAGAAGGGGATGACAGAGGATGAGATGGTTGGATGGCATCACTGATTCAATGGACATGAGACTGAGTAAACTCCGGGAGTTGGTGATGGACAGGGAGGCCTGGCATGCTGCGGTCCATGGGATCACAAAGAGTTGGTCACAACTGAGCAAATGAACTGAACTGATTGGCATTTTTTTTTCTTGATCGTTCTAGCTAGAGGTTAATTTTATTCATCTTTTCAAAGAGCCACCTTTTGGTTTTATTTTTTTATTTTTCTGTTTTAAGTTTCATTGATTTCTGTATTTTTTTTTTTCTTTCTTCCTTCTTTTGCTCTCCTTATAAGTGTCTAAAGATAAAAGCTTAGATCATTAAGACTTTCCTTTTCCAGTAGCTTTTTTTTTAAGGTCCTGCTTTTTCTGTGCCCCTTGAGTTTATGTATGTATGTATGCTGTGCTGGGTCTTTGTTGCTCTCAGGCTCTTCCCCCTTTGTCGCAGTGCACGGGCTTCTCGTGGTGGTGGCTTCTCTTGTTGTGGACCACAGGCTCTAGGGTGCTTGGGCTTCAGGAGTTGTGCCACTTGGCCCATTGCGTGTGGAATCTTCTTGAACCAGGAATCGAACCTGTGCCCCCTGCACTGGTAGACACAAACTCTGGACCACCAAAAGTCCCAACATTTGCATTTGATGCTGCAAACTTCCATTAACCACTGCCTTTTCTGAATTTCCTAAATTTTGAATTTGTTGTGATCTCGTTTTCATTTATTTCAAAATACTTTGTAATGTCTTTTGTGACTTCCTCTGTAACCCATAGGTTTTTAAAGAAGTGTGTTGTTTAGTTTTCAGACATTTGGGGGATTTTTCCAGGGGTCTTCATTGTTGATTTCTGTTTTAATTCTCTTATGGTCAGAGAACATACCCTGTATGATACGAATTTTTAGAAATTTGTTGGTGTTTGTTTTATGGCTCAAATGAACAGAGTGTTAGATTTTTAAATAATGGTAGCATATTAAATGGTAGTGCCATGCCAAGCTATATTGGGTCCTGTGGCAAGAGGAAAAACTTTGCATTAGCTTCTGATTTTTTAGAATACTGTTGTATTTCAAGATTATGTCTTGATTGTTGAATTTTTTGTTATCTCCTTAAATTTTGAGTCTGAGGCAAATGAACACACCCCAGACTCTGTCCTGCCAGGTTTGGTTTTTCTTTTCCTACAAGCATATTAGGTCTTCTGTGTTCTCAGTTCTGTAGGTGAGAAAGATCTGGCCAGGCTTCCTGACTGTCCCCTCAAAGGTGACTCTCTTTCTCCAGGCCTTCACCATGAGGGAAAGTTTTCTCTAATTTCCAGCCCCATTTCCAGTCTTTCTCATGAGCCCCTGGTGTGAGTTGGTGGAGGTTTGTGAAGTGCCTGCGAGTGGGTGGGTGCAGGTTCTCCCTGTGTCTTTTGTCCCTAGGAATCCTCTCTTCTCATGGCAGCTCAGTCTTTAGCAAATGTTAGCTGACTTTTCTCTTATCTTCTTGTGTGGTACTTGACGTCTACCATTCATCCTCTTCACAAGTAAGCCAGTGTTCAACTTCCACCTCTTACAATCTGTATTTCCTTACTTTTATCCTATTAGATTGCCTTGCGATTTGATGTGTGTAATAGAAGTTAATGTTTTGTAGATTAGATTTTTTTACTTTTATGATAAAAATGGCTTTATTGGCTAGTGTTCCTTTTTATTTCTGCTATCACGAAAAATAGGAATGATATTGCTGGGTTAGCAGAATGATCATTTTTAAGACGTTTGATGCAATATCAAATTGCCTGTTGTATAAATACCCATCAGAGGTGTTTGACTCTGTTTTTCATTACCAGTACCAGTATTGGCTAGTATTAGTTAGTATTGGTCAAGTTGATGGAGTAACTTTAATTACACTGCATTGTTACTTTAATTCATGTTTTTAAAAATATACCAGGAAGTTGTATAATTCTGTTTGTTATTTAATTAATCACTGTTAATAACCTTTCACATATTTTTACAAAAGGACTATGGATATTTTCCTGCTGGTTTACGAGAATGTTCTAAGCATTAAGACTATTAATATAACTCTTTGATGTTAATCTGCTGTATTTTTTGGAGTTTTTTTTTGCTTTTTAATTCTGTTTATAGAATATTTTTTATATGTACATGTTAATTTTGTCAATCATAATACTTTTGTTGCTCTTAAAACAGAAGCCTGTTTTACCTAAACATGGGCAAAATTTTGTTTTCAAATTCCAGATTAGTTTCAATGGAAGTGAAGGGAGGCGCAGTAGAAGTAGGAGATACTCTGGATCTGATAGTGATTCAATATCAGAAAGAAAAAGGCCAAAGAAACGTGGAAGACCACGAACTATCCCTCGGGAAAATATTAAAGGATTTAGTGATGCAGAAATTCGGCGGTAAGATGACATAAGACCATTTTTACTTCAGCTTGGTTTTAATAGGGGGTAAAATTAAAACAGAAACTCCACAAAACATAAAGTTTTAGAAGAGGCAAATATAATTGTGTGGGGATTGGGTGGTTCTGATTTTGGTTGGTATGAGTAAAAGATGAGTTTGGCATCTATGCTGTGTTATTTATTGTTACTCTATTTGGACTGCTAAATTATTTTGGTTTTATTAATGTGGTTCAGAATAGTGGTCCTTTTGAATGATGAACGTATACTTCAATACAATATTTATTAAAAATTCTCACTGTATATGACTCCCAACATTACTCTTTATGTGGGAGTAATTTAGTTCCATATTTTTCTAGTTTTTTTACAATGGGGTGATTGGTTTTTGAAAATAACCATGTTAAAAGTGTTTGATATGTCCAAATAGGAACTGAGGTAAGATTGGCCTTACAGATAAATTGTAGTTTTCTTTCAAAATATATTTATTTATATATATATACACAGCTTTATTTATGGAAGATGGGATAACAGCTTATTTTGTTTACTGTGTAATATTTTTGTGTATGAAATTTGTGAAAGGTTGTTCATTGTTGTATTTTCAGAGTTTGTTGTTTCTTTCAAACTATTGTAACTCATTTCTTTTAAATCATAGACCTGTCTGATAAAGTTCTTCCTTATTTTTTTCTACCAGAAAACTAAATATATGTTAGATTTTATTTAGGGTACTTTTATGGCCACCTGATTTGCTGGACTTTCTGTCTTTAGTTGAAGAGACAATGCAACTTCTACTTTTCCTGGATATTTTCCCTCATCCATCAACCACTTGGGTAGCTTTGTTCCTAAGTAATACTTATTTTTCCACTGTTGGTATAATGCCATATATCTGATTTAAAACTATATTCAGTAAATTTTTATCAACACTTGAAATGTGAGGTGGTGTAATATGATTGAGAATTCTGGAGACACTTCCTCTGATAGCCTTGAACCTTTTTTGTCCTGTGAAAATAATAAAGTAATTTCTAAAATAAAATTTAGCTTCTATTGTTTTATTTATATTGGTTTCTAAATATCATCCTGGGTGTTAAAATATGTCTTATCTTTATTGATATCTAACCTCTTAACATTTTGATTCTAGCATAGCTTATTCATTTTTGTTAGTAATAGTGCCTTGAATTATTGATAATATTTACACTAACAAGTATTATTTCTGTATATCTATTTTGTAACAAATAGTGAAGCCCACATTTAAACCCGTTATTTTCTGTTAGGTTTATCAAGAGTTACAAGAAATTTGGTGGCCCTCTGGAAAGGTAAATACATTTGTCATTCTCAATAGAATTATAGAATGTGTCACATGCTATCAGTTTTATTTATACTATTCTTAAATTTTCTGCAACAAGTTTTTACAAAATTAGCCTGTAAAAAGCAAATTTCAAATAGATTTTTTAAAGTATTTTAGTACTATCCTTTATTCTTTCTGGTCTCTAAAATTTTATCTACAAATGTTTTCTATAAAATACATGGATTATAAAACATTTGCAGTTTTATAATTATACTTTTCAAATGCTTTTTCTTACCTTTTCCTTACAATCTTATAAAAATAGCAGATTCATCCATAGAGAGGCTAAGTTGCTAACCTAGCCTCTGACTTCAGAGACCAGACTTATCAGTTATTCTCAATAACTGCTGTAACTACTATCTCAGGTATAGAGTGGCAGAGACTCAAATTGGATTAATTCTATTTTTCTCCCCCAAACTCCACCTTAAAATGGGATATTTTCTATTTTATTTTGAGAGGACCTGTATGAGGTTACAATGGAATACTTACATAATTATTTTAGATGAAGAAAAAAATGTTTTGAACATTTATCATTATTTATATTATCTGCTTAGTGTCTAGTAATAAAAAATTATAGAACTTTACTCTTATGTATGTTAAATGGCCTCATTTTTTCCTGCATTTACCTGAAAATTGTATTATTTTATTACAGATTAGATGCAATTGCTCGAGATGCTGAATTAGTTGATAAGTCAGAGACAGACCTCAGACGACTAGGAGAATTGGTGCATAATGGTTGCATTAAAGCTTTAAAGGACAGCTCTTCAGGAACAGAACGAACAGGTGATATTAAAATGAAAGTGATTTAAAGAAAGAGAAATGGAATTGTTGAAATCTGCTTTTATTGAATTTGGTTGATAGTATGTCTTAAGTTACCTATATATTAGTCTTAAAAGATGCTTTATAAAACAAAGTAAGGCCATTTCCGGGTAATAGAAAATGGGGAACAGAACTGTATTATTGAAGGCAATAGGAACTATCTGCCTGGTATATGTTCTTGCTGGGAGGTAACATCAGAAATTGTTAGTTCTACTGTATTTTTAGTATATATGCAAAGTCACTTCAGTTGTGTCTGACTCCTTGCAACCCTGTGGACTGTAGCCTGCCAGGCTTCTCTGTCCATGGGATTCTCCAGGCAATACTGGAGTGGGTTGCCATGCCCTCCTCAGGGGATCTTCCTGACCCAGAAGTCAAACTCATGTCTCTTATGTCTCCTGCATTGGCAGGTGGGTTCTTTACTGTATTTTTACTATAGTATAGATGAGATATTATAAGTATACACATGTGATATTGGTTTTAACATAGTTACTTCATTATAGTTTGTAATTCATCTTAGATAAGATTCAATAATGAGATGTACTGAAAAAAAATCATACTGGAACTCTTATTTAGAATGACTGACATGTTCATCCCAGGTCGTGCAGTGGTAAAGAACCCGCCTGCCAATGCAGGAGACTGAGGAGGTGTGCAGGTTAGATTCCTGGGTCAGAAAGATCCCCTGGAGGAGGAAACGGCAACCCACTCCAGTATTCTTGCCTGAAAAATCTCATGCACAAAGGAGCCTGGCGGGCTACAGTCCCTGGGGGCTACAGTCTAAGAGTTGGGCATGACTGATAACTGAGCACAGCACAGTACATGTGTTTGCTGTAGTATGTGAAATGCTTTTTGTGAATCCTCTTGCGCTGTATTATAATCACTAGTATGTAGTGAAAAGACTTGGAGTGAAATTTAAGGTTTGCCAGCAAGCCTCTCCCGTTAATGCAAATAAGTAATACTTAAAAAAAATAGGTAAATAAATACTACTACTTTTTTATGTAAGTAATAACATACATTGCTTTGTATTTTGTGGAATTATATATTTTATACTTTTTGATATTCTTTTCCAAATATAGGTGGTAGACTTGGAAAAGTAAAGGGCCCAACATTCCGAATATCAGGTGTACAGGTGAATGCCAAGCTGGTCATCTCCCATGAAGAAGAATTAATACCGCTGCACAAATCCATTCCTTCAGATCCAGAAGAAAGAAAGCAGTGAGTTATTTTTTTCTGCTGTAAAATACTTGTTACTCAATAATTTGGACATGAGTGTATGTTAGAAGTGGTTTTTATTCCATGGCCAATTTGAATGAAATGTTTTTAAAAATAAAATAAAGCGCAGTATTTTGAAGTTCTAATGATCAAACGTGGTTTTCAAAATTTTTAATGAGGCAATTATAAACCTGACAGTGGTTGTTAACTTTAATGATAGGTATATCATCCCATGCCACACGAAGGCAGCTCATTTTGATATAGACTGGGGCAAAGAAGATGATTCCAATTTGTTAATTGGTATCTACGAATATGGATATGGAAGCTGGGAGATGATTAAAATGGATCCTGACCTCAGTCTGACACACAAGGTACTGCAATACTTGATTCTGTTGACCATTCTTGTTAAATTGAATTTTTGCTTTTAAATTATATTAGAAATAAAGTCAGCTCGGGGTCAGGAAAGTTAGCTTTGTGATCTTGGCTTCTTTGGAATTCGGTTTTCATGAAGGGATTGAATTTAAATGATGTCTATCTGCTTTACCTCTGAAATTTTGTTTCTGTTATTTTCACAGTATCAGGTTAAAAAGTAAGCCTCTCATTTAATCATTAACCATCTATATTAATCAAGAGCAGAAAAGGATTTTTTTGTGAGTGTGTGTGCGTATATATTTGAATACCAGTGTTTAGGATTTTTGGTGATTTGATGCTACCACACTTGTTATGGGCTTCCCTGGTAGCTCAGCTAGTAAAGAATCCACCTGCAATTGAGGAGACTCCAGTTCAATTCCTCGGTCGGGAAGTTCCCCTAGAAGAGATAGGCTACAAACTCCAGGATTCTTGGGCTTCCTTGGTGGCTCAGATGGTAAAGAATCTGCCTGCAATACAGGAGACCCAGGTTCAATCCCTGTGTTGGGAAGATCCCCTGGAGGAGGACATGGCAACCCACTCCAGTATTCTTGCCTGGAGAATCCCCATGGACAGAGGAGCCTGGCGGGCTACAGTCCGTGGGATCACAAAGAGCTGGACACCACTGACACAACACAGCACACAGTCGTTATAATCATTTCTTTGCCTGGAATGGGAAACACTGAAAGCTTGCCCAATTCTTATAATTCATCTTTTTATATTGTACTTCATGGACAAGTGGGAACCTTCAGCTATTTGTCATTTGCTACTATGAAGCAAAATTAGTTTATATTTTCATTGCAAAAGGTTTCTCACAGTGCCATCTTCTAGATGGATGATACTTTATATTCTAGGTATTTTTGTATACTTCATAGTTAAATACACTGTTTAGAAGGAAGGAAATCTAAGAATACTATGATTTTAATGACACTGACTGCTAATACACCATTATGTATTTGAAAGAAATTTCTAACCTCATACTATGTAATCTCTTTATGAATAGAGGGATAATTTTCTTGTGTATTTAGAATTCATTTCTAGAGAAAGAAATCTTTGTGGCATAGGTATAAAAAATGTATTTTGCATTCAATGTTGTTTATTCTTTTAAGATTTGTAACTTGCCAGCACATTATATGTGTTTTTTTTTTGAGAAGGCATTTTTATTTTATTTTATTTTTTTTTGAGAAGGCATTTTTAAATGATTATTATTTCTCATGTTATTTATTAAAGACAAGATGAAAAAATTAATTGCTTTTCAGATTCTTCCAGATGATCCTGATAAAAAACCACAAGCAAAACAATTACAGACACGTGCAGACTACCTCATCAAATTACTTAGTAGAGATCTTGCAAAAAAAGAAGCTCAGAGGCTTTCTGGTGCAGTAAGTTAAAATATGATGCTTAAGAGCACTTTACTTTTGGATAAGATAAACCTAGTTTACCCCATCACCCTAGATTCCTGTGGTTAACATGGGCTCATCATTGTGTTTATCTGTAATTTAGTAGCTTTGTTTGAATACGGTAGTATTTTGCCTTAACAGCATTCATGTTGAAACTCCAGTGAGTCATGTCTTTCAGAAGAAGAATCTCTTTTTTCCTAGTATTTAGTATGGGAGCAACTTTTGGAGTGAAATGGGGTGTTTTTTGAGAGGTCAAGCCTCCATTACTGGAGACAGGGCAGTAATTGGATTTGGAGACATTGGGCAGCTTAAGGAATAGAAGTATTGAAGATCACCAAGCTTATTTATTGATTGTGTTCCACAAAAGAAGGAAAAAGGCAGTAAAAGAGAGGTGATTGGAAACTAAAGCAAAACCTTTGAAAGTTTACCTGTGACCACAGTGTCAATAACTACCTCTGTACTATTTAAAATAATTTCTAATGCTATCTCTGGTGGCATTGTTTAGCTGAAGACAATAATTTAGGATTGTGAAAAGCCTTCCTACTTCTCTCTACTCTTTTTTTTTTTTTTTTAAGGAATAATTACAGTTGGTTAGCATTTATTCAGATTAATTTGCATTTGATTAAGCTATATCACTTTTGTTGATAATTTCTAAGATTGGTGTACCAACAGACTAAGCATTGGGTAGGAATGTGTGTTCTTTTAGCATCATAGATTTAGTATTTAAGATTTTTTAATGGAATCTGTGGGGTTGGTGAGAATAAAAATAATTATTTTTAGGGAGGTTCAAAAAGGCGAAAAGCAAGAGCTAAGAAGAATAAAGCAATGAAGTCTATAAAAGTGAAAGAGGAAATAAAGAGTGATTCTTCTCCCTTGCCCTCAGACAAGTCTGATGAAGATGATGATAAGGTAAGAATGTGTTTTAGAAAAGCAACCTGTTATCTATAGAAAAGGGCACATGGCATGTTTTCAGTATGCTTTACATTTGAAATTTGAACTTAGGCTTAAAATTTTACTGCTAGATACTGAAGTCCTTTTTTATAGTTTGTTGTGTAGTTTCATTTATAGAATAGAATTCTGCCATCCAGTAGAATATCATCTGTCACTAAAGGGAGAGAGCGAAGGTCCTTCCTTTTCAAACATTTGCCATTTGAAGACATTGTCTCATTTTGTTATGAATTTTGAATGGGATTGGCTTATCTTAGTTTTTATTGCATGTATCATTACTAATGGGATTCTGGATTATTTCTCTCAGAATCCACATACATGCAATCAGTAGTCATGCAAAGAAAAGAAATTAGTCTTTGTCAAGATTTGGTTAGTAATACATTGGCCATACTTGCACTTTTCAGGATGAAATCACTTCTGTGAAACATCCAAACAAAAAAATTAAAACAGAAAGAGACAGTGAAGAAAAAACTGAGCCAGATGTTTGTATAAAGAAGGAACCAGAAGAAAAGAGGGAAGCAAAAGAAAAGGAAAATAAAAGAGAACTTAAAAGGGAGATAAAAGAAAAAGAGGATAAGAAAGATATAAAGGAAAAAGATTTTAAAGAGAAAAGAGAAAACAAAGTAAAAGAAGCTATACAGAAAGAAAAAGACATAAAAGAAGAAAAGGTATGCAAATCATAATATAAAATTTAGAAAGTGACACAATCAGCATATTTACATTTTAGGAGAATAAACTGCCTGTCAGCCCAGTTAATCTCAATAACTGAGTTCTTTAAAAATACATATGCATATCTAGTAGAGTAGAAAACAGGTTTAAATCCTTTTTTAGATGCCTTACCTAATAAGTAACATCATAGGATAGCTTTATTTTTGGTTTTCCCAAGTGGGGAAAAGATAGAATACATAAGACTGTTAAATGTGAATAAACTTTATAGACTACAGTGAGAGTAAATTGTCTTCTGGAGGTGTTAATCACTTTTGCCTTTGTTGTTGTGTATTTGTTTTCTCCTTTCACCAGCTGAGTGAATCCAAGTCTGAAAGCAAGGAAAGATCTAAGAAATCTTCAGTGTTGGATGCTCCAGTTCACATCACCGCAAGTGGTGAACCAGTGCCCATAGCGGAAGAATCTGAAGAGCTGGATCAGAAGACATTCAGCATTGTAAGTAGTAAAGTTTCTGGTTATTTGAAAAATACCTGTAACATTTGAGTTTATATTCATCTTTTAAAACTTTAAATTTAGAGATGTATTTGAATTTGATAGTACTGCATTTCATAGTACTGGAGTTCTTTCTGTTCCTTGAACATGTCAGACAAGTTATAGGATGTTTTTACTTGCTCTTCCCTTTGCTTGAAATGGCTTACTCCTTCGTTTTCTTTAGATATCTGCTCAAACATTACCCTTGTCTGAAATCTTATATAAGGTAGAAAGCTCCCTGCCGTGTCTTACTTTTTTTTTTAAATCATAGTTGTCACCATTTTAAACACTGTGTCTTGTTTATTTGTTGGCTCTATTCTCCTACTGGAGTACAAGCTCCATAAAAGCAGGGTCTTCATTTTATTTACTGCTCTATTTTCTGGGTCTAGAACAATGTGTAGAATATAGTATGTGTTCAACCTACAAGGGGCTTCCCAGGTTTGTGCAGTGGTAAAGAATCTGCCTGCCAATGCAGGAGACACAGGAGATGCAGGTTCAGTCCCTGGGTTGGGAAGATCCCCTGCAGAAGGAAATGACAACCCACTCCAGTATTCTTAACCTGGATCCCAGGGACAGAGGAGCCTGGCTGGCTACAGTGTGCAGCATTGCAGAGTTGGATGCAACTGAGCATGCACCCAGCTGAGTCTGAGCAGCGAATATAAACTACCAAAATTGAACAAGAAATAGAAAATGTAGAGAACAAATATGAATAACGTAAAAATTAGAAAACAAATGTTTTCCCTTTTTAAAAAAGTCAGGCTTGGCTGAGTTCTAATTTTAACTATAGAATACACAATTCCCAGTGTTTCCAGTGTTATTTAAATTATGTCTGACAAAAGATGGAAAGTTTCCCAACTGATATGAAGAAATAGATCAATAAAACAATAAAGTACTCAGAAACAGATTTTCACATATAAGGTAGACACCTGATTATAAGAAAGGCCTTCACAGCAGGGATGTGAGGATTTCTGTTTTTCAAATAAATGGTGGCATTAGGTCAACTAAATATACCGTCTGTAGTTGACCCATCCTTGCATACCCAGAAGTAACCCTACTTGCTACTCATGGATATAGTTACTATAAAATTTAAAGTTGTTTTTGCATTTATATACAATAAAATTTATATGTAGTTTGATTTTCTAGCAATATTTTTAGTCTGGTTTTGGTACAAGGTTGATAGTTTTTATTACATAAATTGGACTTTATTGAATGGTACAGTTGTCCAATATTGAATGGTATGTTGTCCTTTTACTAGCATTCTAGTGATATGTAGGCCAAGGAAAAGATTAGTTTCTATCAAACACCCTGACATCCCTGACTACCTGCAATAGGATAGCAGCAAAATTCATCATTAGCTACTTTGTTTTGTCCTAAGGAATTAGAAGAATAGACAGTTTATACTTGTAGCTATATTGAAGTTATAGCTTTGCCAGTGTATTATATAAAGTTTCTTTTACATTTTATTCTGTATTAGAGCCAATATAGAATATTTAAGTTATACTCTGAAATATTTTATCTTTTAACATTAAAACTGTTTAGAATGGTGTGCTACAGTGTAGAAAGTAACTGCTTTTGTAAAAAGTTTAAGTAAAATCCAAGGCTTTTACTTACACAAAGATTGATTTTTAAATGATAATGGAAAACCTTGCTTTCTGAATAAAGTCTGAGGGGAAAACTCTTGACATTTAAGAGCTGTGAGGTGAGGTTTAACACTCATTTCATGCTACATTTACTCATGTAAGTATCACTGGAAGAAGTAGCTCTGTGTTGAATTCATGCCTTTAATACGTAGTTCTGCTCTTCTGTTCCTATTTAAGTGTAAAGAGAGGATGAGGCCTGTCAAAGCAGCATTGAAGCAGCTTGATAGGCCTGAGAGAGGCCTTTCGGAAAGAGAACAACTGGAACATACTAGACAGTGCTTGATAAAAATCGGAGACCATATCACAGAATGTCTGAAAGAGTATACAAATCCTGAACAAATCAAGCAGTGGAGAAAGTAAGTGACGTATTTTTCAGGACGTGTTAAATTTGTAATTGTGTAACCGTCTATTTGTCTCTTACTTGTGTTTAGGGCTTCCCTGACAGCTCAGCTGGTAAGGAATCCGCCTGCAATGCAGGAGACCCTGGTTCGATTCCTGGGTCAGGAAGATCTGCTAGAGAAGGGATAGGCTACCCACTTCAGTATTCTTGGGCTTCCCTTGTGACTCAGCTGTTTAAGAATCCTCCTGTAATGTGGGAGGCCTGGGTTCGATCCCTGGGTCGGGAAGACACCCTGGAGAAGGGCAAGGCTACCCACTCCAGTATTTTGGACTGGAGAATTCCAAGGAGTTGGACATGACTGAGCAGCTTCACTTCACTGTTTGTCTCTTGCATTTCAGTTTCTTTTTCACCTCCTGAAGTTTAGGTCACAGAATGTTTACAGAGGGAGGCTGGATGTTTTCATTTTTTTCCTTTAAAACGTTTTATAAATAAGTGATTCCTTAATTATGCATAATGAAAAACCACAGGTGGCATCTCTGCCTTTAAATAAATAGTGAAAAGTGTTTTGTTAAAATTCAGATTGCATTTTATTCTTAAAAATTTCCCCAATTTACCAAATTATTCTCAGTAATATCCTCAAATGTTGGTATGCCAATTTGTTACATAAATTTAGCAGTTCATCTTCTCAGTATGACTGTAAAGCCTTGTAAAAATAAATGTCCTCAAGCAGTGTAAAATGCAGACTCTATTTTCCCCTTCATTTTAGAAGTAGCAGCAACACATTTGATCTTAAAATCATAAATCTGAACTATGATATGATGTGATAAGTGATACTATAATGTGATAAGTGGTATTAATCACTTAATGATTACCAAATCCAGGTCACTGTTAAGCCAGACTACTAGACAGGCTAGGAAAACAATAAAATGAGCACAAACTAGTTATTGACAACTGTTTATTAACCTACTGATTTCTTTGCTACATGCAGTGCAGCTGCATATCAAAACAAAACATTTTCATGACACATTTCTGCAGGAGGCATTATGATTTCACTAAATTAAAAAGAAAACTATCCTTATCCCCTTCTTAAACTCAACCAGGACTCATTTTAGAAAGAGGAGATAGGAAGTTGATAATGATCACAAGGCTTTTGTAAACAAGTGAAGCTGAGCTTATGTCTAAAGAAACTGAAGCCTTGCGTGGACGTAGTAGAGTCTAAAGCCATGTGCCTGTAATGACGTGGAGTGGTCACTGTGGTTGGATCACAAGACATGCATAGTTAGTTGCAACTTGCCTAATTTTTGACTTTATGACCTTGAACAGTTACCACTATGTATGAGCCCCCAGTATTATCGCCTGTAAAATGCTAAGACTGCATATTTTTCAGTTACTGAAGAATAATTAAAGATTTTTATGAAGAGTGTGTCTGTATTAGTCACTCAGTCATGTTTGACTGTTTGCGACCCCATGGACTGAGTCCTTCCAGGCTCCTCTGCCCATGGAATTCTTCAGTCAAGAATACTGCAGTGGGTAGCCTATCCCTTCCCACGGGTCTTCCCGACCCAGGTATCGAACCCAGGTCTTCTGCATTTCAGGCAGATTCTTTACCACATGAGCTACCAGGGAAGCCCTTTTATGAGGAATGAGAGGCAGTCATTCTCAAGTACTGTATTCATAGTGTCTAGTTTAATATTTTATTTATGATTGGAGTATATATACTAGAGCTTACTGCTTTCCTAAATACCATAAAAGAGATTATTCCATTTTTCTCAAACTCTTAGCTACTCATACAGTGACCTCTAAAGTACAGAACTACAGGATAGGAATACAGTAGGAGTTCGACTATATATACCAGGATTAAGTGAGAATATAGTCACATTCTCTGTCTTTTCATATTTAAGAGCCAAAGTTAAAGTTTCTGTGTCATTGACTCCTGAACATATTGATATCTTGATTGTTGTTTGAGATAAAATTAGAAAATAAAAGAAATGCAGTGAGTTATCTTTAAAACTGAATTTAATTAAAGGATTATATTAAAATTATTTCCTGCCTTTAGTGTAACAGGAGCTTAGTTTCTCTCTGAAAATAACTTGTGTACTATATACCAGTTTTTAAACCTTCATGTAATTAGAGTTTAGATTTTTAAGTTTATGAAGAAGGCAGAGTATCGATTTTACTGGCTTTTTAGATTAGAAATGAACAGCATCTTGTTGAAATTACATGTTGACTAATACAAGTAGTTACTTCCGGTTTAGTTACTAGGAAAGGGGGAGGAAAAAACCTCTAAAAGAAGAGAGACCAAATAGCCAAGAGACTTTTGTGTTCGGCCTTAACTTCCAAGGCTTTATTCCTCTTTCTACACAGCTGGGCAACTTAAGTTTTGTTTTCCCTCCCACTCTCATCTACCTTGATTTCATATTCCTTGGTACTTATTCATGCTGCCACTGCCTCTGATTATTACCAGATTCCCTTAAATGGTAAAGGAGAACAGAAAGACCCTAACTGAGAAATATTTCAAAAGCAAATTAGTTTTTACTCTGCTGTCTTGGAGAAAAATTGGGGGAAAATGTAGAAGCAAGGAAAAGAGTCCCTTGTATTAAAGGTTGAACTTCTGATCACCTGACCCTGCCCCCACTCCACCCCACAGAACACAGCTACAGTTACTGATTCTACAAAAGGAAGAACTATCAAGACCTTACCTGCAATTGTAAAGATAGAGACTTGATCCATGATTACACTTTAAGCAAATTTTCATAGTAACCATAATTTTATAACCTGCTTTATTTCTTACGGATGTTTATATACAAATATTTTGGCTTGTATATAAACATGAATAGTTGATGAGGAAATACAACACTAGTTTTTTATTTAAAAATCACTTGTAATCTAGTGATAAGCATAATAATGCATATTTGTGTTTCACTTGTACTTTCCTATGCTTCATTCTAAGATCCCTTTAAAAATGCTCTGTTCAGGAAGTCTTGACAGTTATTAGTTCCACTTTACAGAAGAAAAAAAAATGGACTCAGGTAAACCACCTTGAAGGGCTAGGACCTGGGGTATGGCAGAGGAGGCGTGTAGCGCGAGCTTTAACAAGGCACTCACTCTTGCACTAGCTCCAGATCTGGAGTTTTGCCCAAGATCACACAGTTTAGCAGGTGATTATAATTAGGACCAGAATCTAATTTCAACTAGATTTTTTTCTACAGAAAAGATATTTTTAAAGAGAAATTACTAACAAAAACACAGTTTACTAATTCCCTATCTCTTTACTGTTTTCACTCTAGAATGGCAATAGTTGATAAATTCATTTAAGGG
Source organism: Bos grunniens (assembly GCF_055505025.1). Lineage (NCBI taxonomy): Eukaryota > Metazoa > Chordata > Mammalia > Artiodactyla > Bovidae > Bos > Bos grunniens. The sequence goes on along the minus strand of NC_141171.1, from coordinate 98,098,604 downwards.
CTAGTTGAATTTTCTCAGCTGCTATGGATTTCATTTCAAGGTTGTCCCTGTGGTGGACAGGGAAGCCTGGTGTGCTGCAGTCTATGGGGTTGAAAAGACTCAGACACTACTGAGCGACCAAACTGAACTGAACTGAAGTTTGCTTATAAATTTTATTTCAAGGTTAATGTCATACCTATAGTGAACATTTCAATATCTTCTGATGACCATTTCCCTAACACAGTATTCTTAAAAACTTAAAGACATGCTGATACTCGTGGGGAGGGGGAACATAAAGACATGCTGATTCTTTTTAGCCTTTTGTTGTAATAAACAACAAAATGAAAACTAGAATGTGCTCATTATCTTTAATGAATAACTCAAGTACTTTATACATTAATAGAACCCAATAACATTAGTCACAATTTTAATTTCATTTATTTTTAAACAAGACAAAACTTGCATTTTACTTTATTAAAGTATAGTTGACTTAGTTTCAGGTATACAACATCATGATTCGATAGTTTTATAGATTAGGTACCATACAGTTTTATACTATTGACTCTATTCCTTGTGCTGTATGTTACATCCCAGTGATGTATTCATTTTGTAACTGGTAGTTTGTACTCTTAATGCCCTTCACCTGTCTCACTCATGCACTTGTGCACGTGCCCTCTGGCAGCCACAGTTTGTTCTCTGTGAGTCTGTTTCTGTTGTATGTTCTACCCAACTGGAGTCCGTCCATGTTGTCCTAAATGGCAAGGTTGTATTCCTTTTATGTCTGCGTAATACTTCTGTGTGTGTATGTGTGCGTGCGTGCGTGCGTGCGCACGTGCAAGAGAGAGAATTCTACTTCTTTATTCATCCATCTATGGATGGACACTTAGGTTGCTTCTTTGTCTTGGCTTTTGTAAAATAATGCCACAGTGAACTTTGGGGTGCATATATCTTTCTGAATTAGTGTTTTCATTTCCTTCAAAGAAGTACAGAGGAGTGGAATTGTTGGATCATATGGTAGTTCTATTTTTAATTTTTTGAGGAACCTACATGCTGTTTTCCATAGTGACCATACCAATTTATATTCCCAGCAACAGTGCATGAGGGCCCCATTTCCTCCACATCCTGGCCAACACTTGTTTTTCCTTTTTTACAATAGCTGTTAGGTATGAAGTAATACATCTCGTTTTGGCTCTGATTTGCATTTCCCTGATGATTAGTGATATTGAGCATCTTTTCATGTACTGTCAGCCATCTGTATGTCTTCTTTAGAAAAATACTCAGGTTCTCCACCCATTTTTTTATCAGTTGCTTTTTTATATATTTTAATTTCAAAATAAGCTGTTTTAGTTTAATGTCAAACAATGGATAAAAATAGGATTTGGCTAACTAGTATATAAATTACAAAGATTTTAATATATTTAGTATTGAAGTTGTTGAATGGTTTGATTTTCCCAACCGCTATCTGATATCTTTCATGACTTGATATTAGCTATTTTTTCTTTCTTTCATTTCATTGATAATTGATTACAGAGAATAGTACTGTCTAAAGAATGTTCAAATAAAAAAGCTGAGTAATATTGACTCTACTTAATGAAGTGTTTAGGGGGAGATACACTGATACCTATACTTTTTCTTTGAAATGCAAACAAAAATTAGAGCAATTGAGAGGGATGGCTATATGGAATGATATGTGATGAAGCAGGCACAGTAAAATGCTAATAAGAGAATCTAGGTGTTAAGTATATGGGTGATCATTGTAAAGTTCTTTTGTATCTTTGGATGTATGAAAATTTTCATGTTGAAAAATTAACAAAATAGTTATGCATGTGTATTATGAAAATGTTCCATTAATTTAAATTAGCCTGCTAATATTAGTCTTGATAACTTGATAAGCCTTGTTAATATGCTGCATATTTTACTTAAGTAGCCAAAATTTACAGGCTATATGAAGTATTACTAGAGAAACAAATTTTGAGAATATTACACATATATATGCACATTAAATATAAGGGTTTGAGTGACTGCTCTTTAAATTGCAATACATTTTTGTAGTTTTTGTAAAATTATAGACCCAAATATTGATGAAGAATAGGTATCATCTTATACTGCAGTTAAGCAAACAGCTGTTCCAAACTAAATTAAAAAAGAAACGAAAACACTTGAGAAAGCCACATCTGACTTAACAACACTGCTAAGAATTCTTTTAGAAATCACCAGTTATCCATCTCTGTATGCACATATGCTGGGATAATTTTGTAGTTATTGCATGACACAGATTTCTGATTTCCAGAATTTATTAACATTTAGCAATTTAGTAGTTTACAAGCAAGCAGCTCTTCACACATATCTGTGTTCAAAATCAAAAGGCTGCGAATGTTTGATCTTAGTGGAAAAAGAATTAGAAACCTTGTCCTTTGGCCTTACCGTCACTTAGTCTCATTACCCCATTTGTTTATTTTAAAAATTCTCTGCTACATCTGACTGTGCCTAACTGAAGGATGGTGCAGGTTAGGTACTTTACACAGTTAGCTCATTGAAGACTTCCTGACAGTGTATGTTTTGTAGTCCTGGGCAGTTGATGCTTGGTAGTTGAGAGAAATACGTCTTGGCTATTAAGAAATACCCAAATTAAGTGCTGTATAATTTTATTTCTCCCATAAAAAGGAATGAGAAAAGTTATTTTCTAGCTAAGGATTTTTGCTTTTTTAGACTTTCTTCTGTACTATTGCTGAGAGATGACTTTCTTTGGGGAAGTCATTATTCACACAGGGTTTTATTATTTTTTAAAAAATCACATAAATGTGGACTTGTGCCTCAGTGGTAAAGAATACACCTGCCAGTGCAGGAAACATGAGTTCAATCCCTGATCCAGGAAGATCCAACATGGCCTTGGCGCAACTAAGCCTGTGCGCCACAGCTATTGAGCCCATGCTCTAGAGCCCGAGAACCGCATCTGCGCCGAGCCCGTGTGCCACAACTGCTGAAGCCTGCACACCTAGGGCCCGTGGCTCTGTAACAAGAACCCACTGCAGTGGGAAGCGCACCTGTCACAACTAAAGACTAGCCCCCATTCACCGTAACTAGAGAATAGCCCACGTAGCAACGAAGACCCAGCACAGCCAAAAAAAAAAATCACTTAAAATCTGTTGCTTGAACTCAGTAAAGATACTGATGTTAGGTAGTCCACTAAACCTCCATCGTTGGCTCTTTAGTAATTTCTTTACTCTGTTTATGTACGCAAGATTCAAAATCTTTAACATACCTACTGGAAAGCTAGAGGGTCAAGAAAAATTGTAAATATATGAAATTATTACTTTTATAGTGATGGCAGACAGACTTCAATTCACATGTCACTGATTTGTAGTGGCTCTGAAGAAGCTCTGTTGAGACGAATCCAAAGACTGCATCTGAATTTGTGAAGGAATACCATGGTCAATTACTAATCCTAATCCCAGCATTGGGATGGGAAGAGAGGCATAAACATGGAATACTGTCCTGGGCTTACAGTGTCTGATCATGTTACTCTTATGACCATTACATCACAATTATAAAATGACAGAAGCCTTTTAATGCATTATTCAGGACTTCTCTTTCACAAGCTTAATCCATGTTTTCTGATGATATTTTACTTGAACTACTAACATAGTTTATTCCTTTTATATCTAATCTGAAACATAATATGAATCCCTTCCTAATTTGTAAGTTTACTTCTCTTTAGTTTCAAATCTTCAAATCCGAAGACTATAAAATGAAGGAATTTGGAAGAGAAGTAAAAGTTAACACTGTCTAGTTTTATTGGGAATCTTATCCACTTACGAAGGTTTTTTTGTTGGTTTCTTTTTTTTTAATGCTAGAAATAATATCCTGAGACTTTTTTCCAGAGAGGGCTAAGATGTGTGTGTTTCTGTGTATACTAAAGGGATTTCATTAAAAACTAAGTATTTTCAATCAGACTAATTTGCCTTTTATTCTTCTAGAAACCTGTGGATTTTTGTATCTAAGTTTACTGAGTTCGATGCAAGAAAATTACATAAATTATATAAGCATGCTATTAAAAAACGGCAGGAATCCCAGGTAAGTAAATGCATCATTTTTCTTTATGTAATTAAAACAGATATTCTTCCTTATACAAGAATTCAGCTAATAAATGTAGAAGGAATAAGGGAAATAGAAAATCTCTATTAAAGTATTAATACCACAGTAAAAATTGCTGCAGGTGAGAGCTTCCAAGGAAAGCTAAAAATTAGTGGGCAAGAAAACAAGACACTAGCATAGTCTGAAAGTATCTCCTCCAAGATCTTTACTGATTACAAAGAGAAAAATCATAGCTTTGTAGAGGAGAAACCTGCCTTAGCTGCCTTAAACAAGCAGTTAAGATTAATGTCACCAGTCATAAGACATAGTGACACCATGAACCCCCTGTATTGTGTACTGAAAAAGGTACATCACTTTGTGGAATTCTTGGCAAAAAGGAATCTCATGAGTCAAATCATGAGAAAATATCCCATAAACCCCAGTTGAGAAATACTCTGTAACTGTCTAGTACTCATCAAGTGTCAAGGTCTTAGAAGACAAGAAAACTGTCCCAGATTGGAGGAAACAAAGAGGACCTGAGTCCCAGATTGGGTTCTGGAGAAAAAGAACCTTAGTGGAAAAATGTGAAATCTGAATAAAGTCTGTAGTTCAGTTAAGAGTATTGTACTAAAGTATAAATTTTTTAGGTTTGATTATTATACTGTGGTTATATAAGAAACATTAAAATTAGGAGAAACTGGTAAAAAGCATATGGGAACTCTCAGTACTATTTCTGCAGCTTTTCTCTAAGTCTAAAGTTATTTTGTTTTTTTTTTTTTTTAAAAAGTCATAGGACCCATAGTTTCTGCTTTTAAAAAATATCTGTTAATGTTACATTTATAGATTCTAATAGAGGAGACCTTCTTTTAGCATCAGGATTTTCTTTTTCATGTTTTACAATGTTGTTTGACGCCACTTAAAAGATTCTTACATATGTGTATTTATTTTAGCAGAATAATGACCAGAACAGCAGCTTGAATACGCAAGTGATTAGAAATCCAGGTAAGTCAGTCTCGTTAATTGTTTTGGAAAGTCAGTTTAAAAACTGGTCTTTTTTTTTTTGCTGGGAGGGTGAGGTGTTTTTGATGATATATGCCCATGTTAAATTTAGTATCTTAATAATCCTTTTTAGCTTATTAACTTTTCATAAATCACTATTACCAGTTTCTAAAAAATATAGAATTGTTGAACATATTTCAAAAAAATTATTTGGAGTATTAACAGATTAGTTAATATTAATAGATTAATTATATTAATCTAATTAATTGAGTGATTAATTGCTCTGTGCAAGAGTCATAAAAGTATAGTCTGAGAAGGAAATGGACCTTAAATTTTTTGTTGTGATTCTTCACATTTCAGATTAAAGTAAACCTATTCATAAGCCTTAGTATGACTTTTTATAAACTATTTTCTAAATGCTTTAACTGCTTGTATTTGGGAACTGGACAGTCAAGAATCCGCCTGCATTACAGGAGACTCAGGTTCAGTCCCTGTGTTGGGACGATCCCCCTGGAGAAGGGAATGGCTACCCACTCCAGTATTCTGGCCTGGAGAATCCAATGGACAGAGGAGCCTGGTTGGCTGCAGTCCATGGGGTCTCAAAGAGTCGGACAGGAGTGAGTGACTAACACTTTGACTTTCTCACTTTCGTTGGTTGGAGCTGAAACAGGAGTTCTTATAATCTAGCAATTAAATTATTTTGTTTACCATGTATTTTTTTAAGTCATTAACAGAGGTTGGACACTTTTATCTTAACAGATGTAGAAAGATTAAAAGAGAATACAAATCATGATGACAGCAGCAGGGACAGTTATTCGTCTGATAGACACTTATCTCAATATCATGATCATCATAAAGACCGACATCAGGGAGATTCGTACAAGAAAAGTGACTCTAGGAAGAGACCTTATTCTTCTTTTAGTAATGGTAAAGATCATCGTGATTGGGATCACTACAAGCAAGACAGCAGGTAAACTTGACAATTTTAAAATTTTGCATATTGATGTCTTTATTTGTTGTGTTTGACTTTATTGACCAATTCAGTTTTCAGGTAATCAAAACACGTCCATGTAAAACAAAGGTTAAATAAGAAAAAATAAATCTCTCTATAAAAATGGGTTTTTAATTATAAATTTAAGGTCAGAGTATACAATAAGAAAATATTTAGTGTAGGGAGTTCTATAATTAGTCATGGGATTCATTGTTGGTTTGGCGAATATGGGCTAAAATACCTTTCAAAATATAGTGAGATAAAATAAAAGATTGATGGACTGTGGCTGAAGTGCGATGGTGAATTCTACATTCCATTGCATTAAAAAAACCTAATTTTTGTTTGAATAATTAATTTATGTAAAAACAACTCATTGAGGTTAAATTTAATCAAAGCAATCTGAAGATGGTCCTGAAATCACGAAGTTTTCTCCACATATTGTTTTTTTAAAGTCTAAATAGTAAACAACTGGAATATAATAACAGAATACATTTTACTCCTGTTGATAAGGGGATATTTTCATTTAATAAACCAAATAAAAATACCGAAAAGAGTAAAAGATCAGAAATTAAGAAATTAATAGGTTTGTTTGTATTTTAGTTGTGCTCACTAAAATTTCTTCTGAGACGCACAGCCACATTATAAACTTAGAAAAGCACACAGTGAGAAAGAAAAGCCATATTTGTAGTGGTATATGTTTATAATTTCACAGACTTGCATAACAGTTTATATTGCTTATAATAAGGACCTTTTGTGAACAAAAAAACATTAAATTATATTTGATGTATTTTATTTGAAAAGGCTAACATCTTAGAAATTACTTTTCATTAAACTCCCATAAATTTTTAGCAGACTGCCACATGCTTATGTGTGGAGTAAATTTCACAATGATTTGTATATCAGGTCTTCCTATATAAATAATCAGATTAAGGAAGCTTTCAATAGGCATCACCAACCAATAAAAGTTCTCTTTTATAGATATATTTCATAGACTGTTTTAGAGGTTTTTATTTATTTTTCCTGCTGCAGACTCAAAAGGCTTTGATTTCAAGGGTATTTTAGATGGATATAGTTGTCTTAATTCTAATTAATTAGTTCCAATAAAGATGCATTAAATACAAATGATGCACAGAAGAAAAAGTAGCAACCAATCTTAAATGGCCATGTGAAGTTAGATGCCATCTGAAGTGCTTTGTATGGTTTCACTTTAGTTTTTTGAATGGAATAGTTTTTCCAAAGACATGCAGAGATAATTTTTCAGTGATTTTTAATGAACTCACGAAATTTTATGATGAAACACTGAATTTGTATAGAATTAGAAATATGCATTATTTTTGTTTTATTTTTAATAAGATTTATTTGGAAACATTAATTAGCATTGCTAATTTAAAATTCCTGATTTCTCTTTTATTAGATATTACAGTGATAGAGAGAAACACAGAAAACTGGATGATCACAGGAGTAGAGACCACAGATCAAATCTGGAAGGAAGTTTAAAAGACAGAACTCATTCTGATCATCGTTCTCATTCAGATCATCGGTTACATTCAGACCATCGATCAAGTTCTGAATATACACACCATAAATCTTCCAGGGATTATAGATATCACTCAGATTGGCAGATGGACCATAGAGCTTCCAGTAGTGGTCCCAGATCTCCACTAGACCAGAGGTCTCCTTATGGCTCCAGATCTCCATTTGAACACTCAATTGAACACAAAAGTACACCTGAGCATACCTGGAGTAGTCGGAAAACATAACGAAAACTGATACTGTCTTTCTGGACTTTTCTTTTAGCCATATATCATAAACCAACACAGTAATTGCCTTACATGACTTGAAAGATATAAACAGATCTTCTGTCAGTAGCAGTATTGTTACTTCTTTCCAGGATGCAAGGTCTATTATCCCAACAGAAGAGAAAATATTTTTATATTTAAGGATTATGCTGCACTGTACTACAAATATTGTAGTACTATTTTTTTTCTTTTTTAAAGAAATGGAAAATGTTTACTATTACAGGGACCTCAACACTGCCCTTCCATGTAGGCTGGATAAAACTGTTTTTAAGTCAGTGATTTTAGACTGACGTCCATTTAAATTATGTTTGTATATGAACTTTACTCTTACCTGTGATCATGTTTCAGGAAGGAATGAAAGAGAGTTCTTTTCTTAATAAAGAAAACACGCTCAAGGACTTTATTCACTTTCCAAAGCTACTTGTTTACATTGTACACTGCGACCACCTTGCCGCTTTTCATCACAAGCTTGAATATTTAAATTCTGTACTTATATCTGTAAAATAGCCAGGAATTTCCTGTTTGTGATCTATTATTATGCCTTTTTACACACACACAAACAATGGCTGTAAATTATTGTAAATGAATTAAATGAGCTTTCCTTACTTCCTTCCCCTTCTCAGGCTTTTTTTGACTGTTCCTTTCCCTACCAACTCAGGCCTTCTTATTGTTTAAATATATATATATATATATATATCAGTGTAATAACACTTTTTAATGATTTATCTCGATGGAATCATTGTTTAGAATGTAAAAAAATGGGGAAAGGGGCCACTTAATTCCATTATAGTCCTTTTTATATTGACTATTTTATTAGATACATGTTATTTCTTTCCTTTTCCCTTTTTTAGTCAATATTGTGTAACAGAATGGTGAGATGATCTGTAAAATCTAAACTGCATGCTCTGGAAACATTTTTTTCAGATGCATTTGGTTTAAAAGGGTAGGTCTCTGAACACTTCCAGAATCCAAAAGGCCAAAAGTTATTGTAAATCCATTTGTTTTCCTTTCATGTGGGCAATAATGTCAAATGTGCTATGCAGCCAGGTAACATTTTAGATAAACTTGATTGACTTTTAATAAAAACTGTTACAATGCACACTGATTGTATATAAAAACCTTATATATGACAAATTAAATTTAAGAAAAAGGATATGTGGGCTCCTGTAATTTTCTGCTGCATTCTTATTCCCTCAAGCACCTAACTTCTTTTTTTTTAATACTAACATTTAGTTTCCAGAAAAGAGTATTTTGGTAAGCAGTTGAACATTGTTAATTTGTGGCACTACAATTAAATCTATTTTGAAGAATATATGAATATATGAAGTAAAATTTAGATAATAGAAATCTTTGCTGGACTCTTGATTTTCTGCAGATATTATTTTAGAATGCCTTATATTTATTTACAGATTTTTTTTTATTTTGTTATATTCAGTGGGAATTTTTAAATCTTGTGGCATACACTCTTGGATGTATGCTGTGCTATAACACATTTGAACCTTAACTCTGACAAATATATTGATATATTCCTATAATATTCTTAAATGTGTCTGTAGATTAGCTGTGGGAGTGATGTACAGATATTTGTCTATAGATATATTTTTAATATTTTCCTTTTATCCAGTTAGGTCTAAAATTTACACTATGTGTACTAAACAGAGCTTCTATATCCCCCCAACCCTTTTTTAACAGCAGTGATTCCTGTTTAGATAGTTATCTTGAATGTCATTTCCTGGTATGTCAGATAACTTGTGGAATAACTCAATTTTTATAAAAGTGATAAAACAATTTAATGCTGGTATACGTTTTTGTAAGTTATTTTTTCCACTATTAGTATAAATGATTACTTTATTCCACAATATAACATTTAATAAAAAATTTGTAATGCTTATTAAAGTCATATTAATACAGCTAACAGATCAGGGTTGACATTTTCCATTCATCACTCTGTAGCTGGGACATTCGCATTATATCCTATTGTGAAAATTTCATAACTCAATACTACATTTTTGAGACAAATGAAATGGACTCTTAGCTTTCTTAACAGTGCTATGTGGAGTATTTCAGGCAACTAATCAGCTGAGTTGAATGAAAAATCTACAACTGTATGTAACATTTATTAGTTGATGGCAAATATGTTCATTATTTGTAAGAATCAACAATTACGTAGAAAAGGAACAAGCCATACATTTTAAAAGACAAAATGGAGAAAAACATCAGTACATACGTATGACAGGAAACATTCTCTATAAAAATATGCCTAATTTTTGTCTTTTTACATGCTCATTCTGATTTGCCATTTTTATTCATTTGTGTTTAATTTTTTAAGAATGAGGTTATGCATAGTACTGTACTAATTAACCCTCCACCTTAAAAATATACAATAAATGATTCTTATTAAAAGCAATGGTCTGCGTATAAAGAAAATATTCTTTGTTTAGGGTATCTTAGAAAATAATTTTCAGACTGGAAAGCTGTGAAAAACGAGTGTGAATGATTCGTTTGTTAATTTCAGAGTGAGTGGGTTAATAAAATGAGAACCTTTGAAGTTGCATAAAATGTAGACTACACATGTAATTTCTCTTGAGCTCTGTCTTTGAGGTTAACTAATGGAAGGTTTGTGTAGATTATATGTTGGTTTACCCAGATTTCATTTCCTTGAGCTTTATCCAGAATATACACAAAAGGTAGATGGCATAATACTATCTGCACCACATACTGCTGCTGACTAGAAAATGATCACTGGACTATCAATAACTTTGAGTGTTTTTAAGGTGGGATTTGAAAAAACAAGTTTTTAAAATTTATTTATTTTAATTGGAGGTTAATTACTTTACAATATTGTATTGGTTTTGCCATACATAAACATGAATCCGCCACTGGTGTACACATGTTCCCCATCCTGAACCCACCTCCCTCCCCGTACCATCCCTCTGGGTCAAACAACTAATCTTATATACGATTTTTTTCCCTAGACTTTCCCAGCTTCATCTGAAACAGTATGAATTGGTAAATGTGACTGTACTGTTAAAAGTTTCTGCACTGATATATTTAAGCATGTTAACATAGATACTTCTATTAAACATTATTTATATTCAAGGCTCGATTTAAAAATGCAAACTGTTACATATTATTGTGGCACTTTATGCAAGGCTGATGGATGGAACACATTTAAAAGGAAGCAACTAGGTAATAGTGCACCAACAAAATATCTTGAGAAAATGGTAAAACTTCTGTGTTAAAATTCTTAAGGCGTTTACTTTTAGACATTTAAAATAAAGTTCAATTAAAATTCTATTTTATCCTGGAAAAGACTACGTTGATAGTGATTTTGCAGAATGCTTTATGCTAATTTTTTACTTATTTTAGCACCTACCTAATAGGTTGATTTTATTACAGATAATCTTTGGATTCCTTATAAAGAAAGACCTAGATTTAAGAAATAGTACTTATGTTAAATAATGAAAGATGAGATTACTTGGTAAAGTAGAATTTAAAAAATAGTTTCAGATTGTTTTCAAGTCCCTATACAAGGTCTCCACGGGGGCTTCATGTGCCAGATTTTCTATTGTAAAAGGCCATTAGCCACCCTGTCCTTCAGTTAAAAAAAAATTTACCCAACCTTTACTTGAAATGGAATTGGTAAGTCAAACTCCCAAATGAATGAAATGTTTAATTTTAGTTTCATGTTCTCTACATTTGAGTTTTGATCTAAATATTAAATTGAAGTATAAACAGTCTCAAGGAATTCCCTAGCTTATAATGATCCTATTAAATGATCATTGCCTGCATTGATGACATACATATTAACACTTCACATGCAGAAATGTGCATTGCCTTGTAGTTTCATACTGTAGGCTGCTGTTAGATTTCCAGTTTGTAGAATGAACTGTGGAGTCGAACTGGCACTTGTTGCTTGTGTTATCCTCTTTTTAATTTTAAAATCTTAGCTTTGCCTCTGGTGGTATAGTTTGATTGTGCTAAGTCTAGGTGTGGTGTTTGTTTTTTGTTTTTTGGGTTTTTTTGTTCAGGTCTTGCCTCTGCCCAGTTGGTTTTACTTTCTGGAATTCCTATGGTATTCTAGCCTGTGATTTTTGAACTTCAGTTCCCTGTCTCAACAACTTTACTGTTTTTCCTTCTCTTTCCATTTCTGTGCTAAGTATCTTCAACTTAACCACTCCCCATAAAGTCATCTCCACTTAGATATCTAATGTGTGTGTGTGCTCAGTCATGTCCAACTTTTTGCAACCTTATGGACTGTAACCTACCAGGCACCCCTGTCTGGAGTTTTCCAGGCAAGAATACTAGAGTGGGTTGCCATTTCCTCTTCCAGGGGATGTTCCCAATTCCAGGATAGAACCTGTTTGTCTCCTGCATTGGCAGGCGAATTCCAAAGATTTCTAATAGATACCTAATTTTAAAATAGTAAAACTTGATTCAACACTTCACCAATGACGTTTAAAAAAAAAAAGCTTCCAAATGTTCCATAATTTTTGATGAATATACTCCGCATTCACAGCTCTCTATTCTATGACACTTTCCCTGTAGCTACTTCTGTTTGTTTTGCCTCACTCATGTTACTCCCATTGTTTTTAGAATGCACCCAAGAATAGTCTTGGGTCTTTGGATTAGAGCGTTTTCATCCCTGATTTGCAAGAAACATGTTCCCTCGCCTAATTGAAGTCTCAGCTTAAGTATCATCTCAGGTCTCTATATAAGTACCCTGCCCTTATTTTTACATTCCTTATCTTGCTTTCTCTTCTAGTGCCGAACAATTATTTGACTTTTTTTTTGTTTGTTTGTTGTTGGCTGTCCCTTCACTAAAATGTAGTTTTACTTTATTTTGTTCATTGCTGTATCCACAGCACCTGAAAGAGTGCCTCACATATCAGTTCTATTTTTTCTTCATTATTTTGATGTCTCCCAGAAATGCTGTGCTCCATAAATGCCAGCTTTATCAAACTTTTCTTTCTTGCCACTGTTACCCGATAGGTTAGTATCAACAGAAACTTGTGTGTGTGTTACTAGTCTGTTTACTATCTTTCAGTTTTTAAACCTAATAAAAGCATCTGAGACATTTGAGAAATATAGAAACAACTAAGTCTCATTTTCTATGAATTAAAGTTGGTAGAGAAGGGCCCAAGTAATATTTATAGGGATTTTAATATTTATTGATGTGAATAACAGGTTAATTCCACTGTTACAAATAAGCATGCATATGCTTACAAATAAATGAAAATTTGGTTTCTGGAACTCATGGCTCCTTAGGAAATCTAATGATACTTTGTGAAGAAATGTTTAGAGATGTGGTATGTAATAGGAAAATATAAGACATTTTAATGTATATTTCTGAAAGGAAATGTTTTTACGTGGCATGCCACTATCTTTTCCTACTGACAAGTAAAGAACAACTTGTAAAGACACTATAATGCTCTTGAAATCTTCAGCCTCTCAAGTCTGTTAGTTCCTCCCTTTATACAAGAAAGGTCGACACAGCCAGTATCTATTTTGGGGATAAAGAGTAAGTTGATGGGAGAGACATTCTTATGGGGAAGTCTGCCCCGAGGTGAAGCTTGAAGACTTGGCACTCTTTCCTCCTACCAGACATTTGGCATTTCTTAACCCGGTGGGGGTATCAAAGACCCCAGGGACACTGTGGCCATCCTTGGGGGACTGGGCCTGCTGGGCTTCTTTCAGTTCCCTAGAGCCAGACATCCTGGAATGCAAACTCAAGTGGGCCTTAGGAAGCATCAGTACGAACAAAACCAGTGGAGGTGATGGAATTCCAGTTGAGCTTTTTCAAATCCTGAAAGACGATGCTGTGAAAGTGCTTTGCAGTGTGGCTGTCTTGAACTTTTCCAAGTTCAACTGGTGCTGAAGCTCTTCTGTTTTCCCCAGGGAGGGACAGAGGACTCGACTCTTGGCCAGAGCTGCTGCAGACGGTCTCTCTGCTGGATCAGGGTGGATCATGCTCTCGAGTAGTTGGTGGAATTCCTTGGAGAGCTCCTGAGGAATGTCTGGAAGGTTCCCCTCACGAATATGATGCCACTCGGTGCTGTTGGTGGGCAACAGCTCTGCTCCTGCAGCCACCGCGATGGTCAACCCCAAGGCAAATATGTCTGCTTTGGGGAGGTGCTGATAATTCTCTTGCAAAATTTCATTAGCCAAGAAGCGACTGTCCCCCTCTTCCACTTTGGGATTGCTTATTGATGTCACATGACCCCCAATCTATTTGCTTTGACTCTCTTGTAACTGTTATAATGGATTTTTATTTTTCTGAGTGTTACTAATTTCTCCTGGATTTTATGAAAAGTTGGCTTTGATTCCTGTGATTTTATCCTATTTTATCCAAATCCTTTACTCTGTATATATATTCAAAGGAAATAGAACATTTGTAAATAAAGTTTTTTTTTTTTTTAATCTTGTCCAAAGCCAAATAGGAATAAAGCACTTTTCTTTGTAAATATGTAACTAACAAAGAATGAGAAATGCATGTTGGAAACCACAGTAGGTAGGAGAGAGAATTTAGTAGGCTAGGGCTAACAGCCCTTGGCTTTAAGGTTCAGTTTCACAGCCTTCACAGCTAATAATGGCCAGGCTATGACACAAAATCATGTTGGTCACAAAAGCATTTGAGAACAACTAGTTGTGTCTTTTAATGATGTTACTCCTGTTGTGGCTTATAGGCTTTTTGGCTACCTTATTTTCTTCTTTCCCTTAATTTTTAAAAGCAAATTTTTAAAAATTGAATAAACCAGTGAACAAATCATCACATCAAAAAAAAAAAAAAAAAGACACTATAATGCAAGAGAAATAGGTTGCGTTTGCAGTATTTTTTAAGTGAAATACAAAAATCCCCTTTTTATTACTGTGTAACATTTCTTGTATTGGATGTACTACAGTTTGTATCCATTCACCAACTGGGTTTTCAATCTTTGGGTTATGAATTAAGGTGCTATAAACATTTCATACAAGTGTTTCTGGTAGACATATTCTTATCTTTCTTTGGTAAATACCTTGGAGTGGGATTGCTCGGTGGTATGGTAAAACATATGTTTAACTTTACAAAAAACTGCCAAATCATTTTTCAAAGTGGATATACCATTGTATATTCCCACCAGATGTGAGTTATTACTCTATTCATGTTAGTATTTTGTAGTATAGGTTTGGTTTTTTTTTGTTTGTTTTTAGCCATTCTGATAAGTGTGCAGTGATAATTTGCATTTCCCTAATGATAAGTGGTAACAGCTTTTAGTGTCTTTATTTGCCATCCTTATCTCTTTCGTAAAGTATCTGTTCATGTTTTTGTTCCAATTTTATGAAACTTGATACAAGTCATCTATTAGATAAGTTTCAAAGGTTTTCTCCAGGTGTATGACTTGTGTTTTCATTTTCTTAATGATCTCTTTTGAAATGCAGACTTTAAAAAAATTCTCATAAATTCCAGTTTATCCACTTTTTTTCTTTCATGGTTCACTAATTGTGTATAGAAATCTTTGCCTAACTCGAGGTCACAGAGATTTTTCTATGTTTTCTTCTAGGAGGATTATACTTTTAAGTCTATGATTCATTTCAAGTTGATTTTTATATGTATTATAGTATGAGTATGGATCAAAATTGTGTGGGGGGTAAGTTTTCTCGTTCTTTGTTTTTGGAATATGTGTATCCCATTTTTCTAGTACCACTTGTTAAAAAGACTGCCCTCTACGTGTGGGTCTGTTTCTGGGTTCCCTGTACTGGTCTATTAGTTCATATTTCTAGGCTAACACCACACTACCTTGGTGACTTTATAGTAAATCATGAAATCAAGTAGTAGGAACTTTAAGTTTTGTTCTTTTTCAAAATCGTTTTGACATTCTAAATTCCTTTGCTTTTTTTTTTTATGTATATTTTAGGATTAACTTTAATTTCTACCAGGAAGCCTGCTCGGGTCTTCATTGAGATTATATTGAATCTATAAACTATTTGGAGAATACTGACCATTTAACAATAATTGAGACTTCTAACTTATTTACACTTGATGTATCTCCTTTGTTAGGTTTTAATTTCATCAGGTACTGTGATTTTTCAGTGGATAAATATTATATAGTTAAATTTACCCCTTAGTAACTCATATTTTTCTGCAATTATGTTTTATTTTAATTTCAGTTTTTAAGTGTTCATTGTTTTGGGGATTTAACCTTTACTCTGTGACCTTGCTCTCCTTCATGGATCACAGCCTAGTCATGGGGAAGGGGCTTCCATAACTCACTGAAGCAATGTAGCCATGCCTTGCAGGGCCACCCAAGACAGACAGGTCAAAGTGAAGAGTTCTGACAAAATGTAGTCCACTGGAGAAGGGAACAGCAAAGCAGTCCAGTATTCTTGCCACAACAACCCCATGAACAGCAAGAAAAGGCAGAAAAATATGACACTGGAAGATGAGCCCCAGAGGTTGGAAGATGGTCCAGTATGCTACTGAGGGGGCTTCCCTGGTAGCTCAGATGGTACGGGTCTGCCTGCAATGCAGGAGACCTGAGTTCAATCCCTGGGTCAGGAAGATCCCCTGGAGAAGGAAATGGCAACCTACTCTAGTATTCTTGCCTGGAAAATCCCATGGACAGAGGAGCCTGGTGGGCTACAGTCCCAGGAGGGTCACAAAGAGTTGGACCCAACTAGATAGCATATTCAAAAGCAGAGACATTACTTTGCCAACAAAGGTTCATCTAGTCAAGGCTATGGTTTTTCCTGTGGTCATGTATGGATGTGAGAGTTGGACTGTGAAGAAGGCTGAGCGCTGAAGAATGATGCTTTTGGACTGTGGTGTTGGAGAAGACTCTTGAGAGTCCCTTGGACTGCAAGGAGATCCAACCAGTGCATTCTGAAGGAGATCAGCCCTGGGATTTCTTTGGAAGGAATGATGCTAAAGCTGAAACTCCAGTACTTTGGCCACCTCATGCAAAGAGTTGACTCATTGGAAAAGACTCTGATGATGGGAGGGATTGGGGGCAGGAGGAGAAGGGGACGACAGAGGATGAGATGGCTGGATGACATCACCGACTCAATGGTCGTGAGTTTGAGTGAACTCCAGGAGTTGGTGATGGACAGGGAGGCCTGGCATGATGCGATTCATGGGGTCAGCAAAGAGTCGGACACGACTGAGCGACTGAACTGAACTGAACGACTTCACTTTCACTTTCACATGCTACTGAGAAAGAGCAGGGGGCAATTACTAATAGCTCCAGAAAAAATGAAGTGGCTGAGCCAAAGCAGAAACAATGCTCAGTTGTAATGTGTCTGGTGGTGAAAGTAAAGTCCTATGCTGTAAAGAACAATATTGCATAGGAACCTGGAATGTTAGGTCCATGAATTAAGGTAAATTGGAAGTGGTCAAGCAAGAGATGGCAAGATTGAACATTGACATTTGAGAAATCAGTGAACTAAAATGGACAGGAATAGGAGAATTTAATTCAGATGACCATTGTATCTACTACTATAGGCAATAATCCCTTAAAAGAAATGGAATAGCCTTCATAGTCAACAAGAGAGTCTGAAATGCAGTACTTGGGTGCAACCTCAAAAACAACAGAATGATCTTGGTTCATTTCCAGGGCAAATTATTCAACATCATAGTAATCCAAGTCTACGCTTCAGCCACTGACACTGAAGAAGCTGAAGCTGACTAGTTCTAGGAAGACCTATAACATCTAGAACCAACACCAAAAAAGAGAAGTCCTTTTCATCATAGAGGATTGGAATGCGGAAGTAGGAAGTCAAGAGATACCTGGAATAATAGGAAAGCTTGGCCTAGGAATACAAATAGAACAGGGCAAAGGCTAAGAGTTCAGTCAAGTGAACACGCTAATCAGAGCAAACCCCTTTTCCAACAACCCATGAGACGATGCCGTACATGGACATCACCTGATGGCCAATACCAAATCAGATTGATTATGTTCTTTGCAGTCTAAGATGGATAAGTTCTATACAGTCAGCAAAATGATGACCAGGAGCTGACTGTGGCTCACATCATAAGCTCCATATTACAAAATTCAGACTTAAATTGAAGAAAGTAGGAAAAGCCATGAAGCCATTCAGGTATGACCTAATCAACCCCCTTATGATTATACAGTGGAGGTTACAAACAGATTCAAGGGATTAGATAGAGTGCCTGAAGAATTATGAGCAGAGGTGTGTAACACTGTACAGGAGGAAGGATCAAAACCATCACAAAGAAAAAGAAATGCAAGAAGGCAAAGTGGTTATCTGAGGTGGCTTTACAAATAGCTAAAGAAAGAAGAGAAGTGAAAGGCAAGGGAGAAAGGAAAAGATATATCCAACTGAGGGCTTCCCAAGTGGTGCTAGTGGTAAAGAACCTGCCTGCCAATTCAGGAGACCTAAGAGATGCTGAGTTTGATCCCTGAGTTGGGAAGATCCCCTGGAGGAGGAAATGGCAACCCACTCCAATATTCATGAGGACCCCATGCACAGAGGGGCCTGATGGACTACAGCCCATAGAGTTGCAGAATCAGATACAACTAAAAGAACTTAGCACACATGCATGCATACCCAACTGAGTGCAGAATTCCAGAGAATAGCAAGGAGAGCTAAAAAGGCCTTCTTAAATGGACAATACAAATAAATAGAGGAAAACAATAGAATGGGAAAGACTAGAGATCACTTCAAGAAAACTGGAGATATCAAGGGAATATTTCATGCAATGATGGGCATGATAAAGGACAGAAATGATAAGGCTCTAACAGAAGCAGATTAAGAAGAGGTGGCAAGAATACACAGAACTATACAAAAAAGATCTTAATGACCCAGAAAGCTAGGATGGTATAGTCACTCACCTACAGCAAGACATCCTGGAATGTGAAGTCAAGTGGACCTTAGGAAGTATTACTATGAACAAAGCTAGTGGAGCTGATGGAATTCCAGCTGAGCTATTTCAAATCCTAAAAGATGATGCTTGCACTCAATATGTCAACAAATTTGGAAAACTCAGCATTAGCCAAAGGACTGGAAAAGGTCAGTTTTCATTCCAATCCCAAAGAAGGACAATGCCAAAGAATACTCAAACTACTATACAATTGTGCTCATTTCACATGCTAGGAAGGTTATGCTGAAAATCCTTTAAGTGAGGCTTCAAAAGTATGTGAACTGAGAACTCCAGATGTGCAAGATGGGTTTAGAAAAGGCAGAGGAACCAGAGATCAAATTTCCAACATTATCTGGATCATGGAGAAAGCAAGGGAATGCCTTAAAAACATCTGCTTCTGCATCTTTGACTGTGGGGATCACAGCAAACTGTGGAAAATTCTTAAAGAGATGGGACTACCAGACCACCTTACCTGACCTCTGAGAAACCTGTATGTTGGTCAAGAAGCAATAGCCAGATCCTGACATGGAACAACTGACTGGTTCAAAATTGGGAAAGGAAAATGACAAGGCTGTATATTGCCATACTGCTTGTTTAACTAATATGCAGAGCACATCATATGAAATGCCGGGCTGGGTTAATCACAAGCTGGAATCAAGATTTCCAGGAGAAATATCAACAACCTTAGATATGTATATGATGCCACTCTAATGGCAGAAAGTGAAGAGGAACTAAAGAGCCTCTTGATGGGGGTGAAAGAGGAGACTGAAAAAGCTAGCTTGAAACTCAACATTCAAAAAACTAAGATTAAAAAAAAAAAAAAAAGCTAAGATTATGGTATCTGCTCCCATCACTTCACTGAAAATAGACTGGAAAAAGTGGGAATGGTGATAGATTTTATTTTCTTGAGCTCCAAAATCATTGTGGAGGGTGACTGCAGCCGTGAAATTAACAGTTGCTTGTTCCTTGGAAGGAAAGCTATGACAAAACTAGACAGCATATCAAAAAGCAGAGACATCACTTTGCTGACAAAGGTCTGTATAGTCAAAGCTATGGTGTTTCCAATAGTCATGTACAGATGTGAGACTTGGACCATAAAGAAGACCGAGCACCAAAGAATTGATCCTTTCAAACTGTGATGCTGGAGAAGACTCTTGAGAGTCCCTTGGACAGCAAGGAGATCCAACCAGTCAATCCTAAAGGAAATAGACGCTGGATATTCATTGGAAGGACTGATGCTGAAGCTCCAATACTTTGGCTAGCTGATGTGAAAAGCTAACTCAATGGAATAGATGCTGATGCTGCGAAAGATTGAAGGCAGAAGGAGAAGTGGGTGACAGAGGATGAGATGGCTGGAAGGCATCACTGATGGACGTGAATTTGAGCAAACTCAGAGAAGGAGTTTGGAGGAGAGAGAAGCCTATCATGCTGAAGTCCATGGGGTTACAAAGAGTTGGACACAAGTTAGAGACTAAGAAACAGCTAGAGTTTAATACTTAAAATTAATAAAATCACCCAGTGGTGATTATATTTTTATTTATTTACCCACTCTTTTTTGTCTGACTTTTGTCTCTTTTGTCTGTTCCACACAGTGTTTTTAAGATTAACTCATGTTGTATGTATCCATGCTTCTTTCTTACTGCTTTGTAAAATTCTGCTGTATGGCTGTATTGATCAGCTCACAAATGAGTTTCCAGTGTTTGGCTAATACATGGAACACAGACTGGTTCCAAATAGGAAAAGGAGTACATCAAGGCTGTATGTTGTCACCCTGCTTATTTAACTTATATGCAGAGAACATCATGAGAAACGCTGGGCTGAAGGAAGCACAACCTGGGATCTAGATTGCTGGGAGAAACATCAATAACCTCAGATATGCAGATGGCACCACCCTTATGGCAGAAAGTGAAGAACTAAAGAGCGTCTTGATGAAAGTGAAAGACGAGAGAGAAAAAGTTGGCTTGAAGCTCAACATTCAGAAAATTAAGATCATGGCATCCAGTCCCATCACTTCATGGCAAATAGATGGGGAAACAGTAGAAACAGTGGCTGACTTTATTTTTCTAGGCTCCAAAATCACTGCAGATGGTGATTGCAGCCATGAAATTAAAAGACACTTACTCCTTGGAAGGAAAGTTATGACCAACCTAGATAGCATATTATGACCAACCTGGATATTAAAAAGCAGAGGTATTACTTTGTCAACAAAGGTCCATCTGGTCAAGGCTATGGTTTTTCCAGTAGTTATGTATGGATGTGAGAGTTGAACTATAAAGAAAGCTGAGCGCTGAAGAATTGATGCTTTTGAACTGTGGTATTGGAGAAGACTCTTGAGAGTCCCTTGGACTGCAAGGAGATCCAACCAGTCCATCCTAAAGGATATCAGTTCTGAAGGACTCATGTTGAAGCTGAAACTCCAATACTTTGGCCCGTGGTGCGAAGAGATGATGCAATGGAAAAGATGCTGATGCTGCGAAAGATTGAGGGCAGGAGGAGAAGTGGGTGACAGAGAATGAGATGGCTGGATGGCATCACTGATGCAATGGACATGAATTTGAATAAACTCTGGGAGTTAGTGAAGGACAGGGAGGCCTGGAGTGCTGCAGTCCATGGGGTCGCAAAGAGTCAGACATGACTGAGAGACTGAACTGAACTGAACAGTTGTCTTCTAGCACCCTGGACTCTGTTTAATTTAGCAACCTGAGTTCCTTCCTCGCACCATTTCTCCACACCTCAGCTCCTGCGTAACTTATTTTCTGGTCGGTAGAACTCTAGTTAAGAAAAGTTTTACTCTAATTATAAATGATGTGAAAATAAGACAAACAAAAACAAAACACCACCTCACCTATATTTCTTCTGTCATTTTAGCTTCTGTATAAGTATTTTACATTTAGTATGGAATTCAAGATAGTCTTTTCCCATTCCAGAAGGAAGAGGGAAAGGAAATGCTTTACTAGTGACCAGTTGCTGTCAGAAAGTTAGGTCGGATTCCTTCCTATTCCTTTCCTTGGGCTTCTCACCTCTTTGCTCCATTACAATGATCTTTTCTTATACATGGAATATCTTTTGAAACTGTCCCCTCTTCCCTGCTCCAAGAATGTGGAGGGTTCCGAAGTATTTTCCCCATTTTATTTCTAGCTATAACATGTCATGGGTTCACAAAGAGTTGGACACTACTGAGCGACTGAACTGAACTGAAAACATGTCAACACTGATAGGCAAATTCTTTAGAGATTGAAATTAAATTATATAACTAATACTTGAATTTATTTGAGTTGATGACACAATAAATAGTAAAGAACACATGCTAATATTTAACATTGCTGCTGTTGCTGCTTAGTCGCTCAGTCATGTCCGACTCCTTGACCCCATGGACTGTAGCCCACCAGGCCCCTCTGTCCATGGAATTCTCCAGGCAAGAATACTGGAGTGGGTCGCCACACCCTCCTCCAGGGATCTTCCCAACCCAGGGATCGAACCCAGGTCTCCCACACTGCAGGTGGATTCTATACCATCTGAGCCACCATGGCAGCCCAAGAATATTGGAGTGGGTAGCTTATTCCTTCTCCAGAGGATCTTCCTGACCCAGGAATTGAACCCGGGTCTCCTGCATTGCAGGTGGATTCTTTATCAGCTGAGGTACCAAGGAAGCCCCATTGTAACATTATTGTTGGTCAGTTTCTACTTGAGCAAACATAACTGGTTATAAAATCTGAGATTATATGGTAATCCTAAATATTGTACAGCTGGGCCACTCTGCCTTTATCTTGTGTTCTAAACCTGCTCTCCAACCATAGCAGAGACTCCTATGGTCAAGTTTGTACTTTGTGATTGTTAGTCAGGGTTCTCCAGAGGAAAAAAATACATTTTCTCTGTCTCTCTCCCTCTCTCTCAGAGATTGGTTTATTTTAAGGCATTGGCTTACATGATTGTGGGGCTGGCAAGTCTAAAATTCCTATGGCAGGCCCACAGCCCGGAAATGAGTTTGGGTTTCTCTGTTGCAGTCTGGAGGTGAAATTCTTTATTTTTGAAACCTCAGTCTTTGCTCTTAAGACCTACAACAGACTGAAAGAGGCCCACCCACATTATGGGGTTGGTGGAGGGCGGGTCATCAGCTTTACTCAAAGTCTATTGATTCAAATGCTAATCACATCTAAAAGTATGGCTTCCCTGATGGCTCAGTTGGTAAAGAAGCCGTCTGTAATGCAGGAGATGTAGGTTTAATCCCTGGGTCAGGAAGATCCCCTGGAGAAGGAAATGGTAACCCCACTCCAGTGTTCTTGCCTGGAAAATCCCATGGACAGAGGAGCCTGGCAGGCTACAGCCCATGGGGTTGCAAGAGTCATACATGACTTGGCTACTAAACTGCCATCACCACCACATCTAAAAAATACCTTCACAGCAACATCTAGACTGGTGTTTGACCAAACAACTGAGTATGGCAGCCTAGCACAGCTGACACATAAAATTAACCATCACCGTGATCCTGCCACTCCTTGGCCATAGCTAACTGAGAAAAGATGCAGGACATTTTAAGCAGGACTGATCAAGTTTCTCTCATGGGAATTCATTATGAGAGATTTAGAGAGACTCTTGTGGGTCTTTGTTGATCCCTTGACCTAGAAAGGTATATACACTGGTTGCCTCAAAGAAGCAGAAGAATGAAACAGACATGCAGAGAGCAGCAAAGACGGGACACCAGAGTAGCCTAGTGTGTTATCTTATGGGGCGTCAGCTGTATTTATTGCTCTTATTTTGTAAGACAATGTTAGGTCTTTTTCCAAACAAATCTATTTTTTATTAAGTTTGACTGAGTTTACTTTTTTACCACAAAGTCATCCCTAAGATATCATTTTTACATACCATGTTTTTTTCTCATTTCTGTGGTCAACTGTCAATAGCTGTTAAATTTAGAGAAGTTTTTGATTTGGTAATAGAGAATTAAATTCCTGACGTTGACAAATCTCAGCCAAGTGGAAGGATATTAATGCAAATGGAGAAGGATATTAATGCAAATGAAGAAAGCATGTGAGATGTGGAAATAGAAACTGTGATGCACAGATATTTTCAAGAAATTCAATGGTAAAGGGGAACAGAGAAATAGGCCACTATTTACAGGGTTGGTTATATGAAATGTGAGGAAAATTTTTTTCCTAGGAACAGAGGTTGCTTGAAAGGGTGGCAGATACTTGAGGGTATTTTTCATTTATGGAAATGACCCAGTAGAAAGAAAAAATATGACGCAGAGGAGAGGGGATAACTGCAAGGATCATGCCTTTATAGAGGTGGGAGTTTATGAAGAGAGAGCTTCAGAACACAGGGGAAGGAGGTGGTCCCTAAGAGTTACTTTCCACAGTAAAAGAAGAGTGAGCCGTGTGTGGCTGGGGTTGCTCACAGGCCGGTAATTCTGGGGACTGCGTTTATTTTCTCACTGCTACAAACCAAGTTCAGTCACCTAAGAAATGGAGAAGAGAGACGTTTAATAATGATGAAAAATGGAGAAATGTTTCTCTTAAAGGGAAAGAAAACACATAAGGAAGATACATGTAATGGCACTGCTGTAACTAAAAATGACCAAGACACCCCAACAAGTGACTCTCTGTGACTATATTTTTTATCCTCGAAATGGACAGGCCTGCTTATCTTTCAAATGTATAAAACAGGAATGAGAACAGTTGATTGCTCTTATTGAGCACTTTACATGTATGCTTTCAGGTTTTCATGGCACCTATGAGGCCTGTAGTTTAACCATTTTCCTGTTGTAGAAACTGACCAAGAGAAGTTACTTCTCTCAAGATCACGGCTAGGGATGGCGGGGGATAAAATCCAGATACAGTTCTTTCAAGTTTCACCATGTCCTGCTCTTTCCACAATGCCACACTTTCTCGGTAACGTGCATATCATTTACTGACAGCCTCAGGGTATGGAGTCTCCCGGGGCACAGTCTGGCAAGCAGAGAGGAGGCTACAGGGAGACTTAAAGGTAAAACTCCCCATTTGCATTGAGTTAGTTAAACGATATATCTTTTTTTTAACCCTGAGCTTATGGGCTGATTTTACATTCAGCTGATGGAATGTCTGTATCACATCTAGGGACCCTTGAATATCCTCTGGGTATCTCTGGAAAGCAAAATATCTTGGTTGGTGGGTAAGCTGATTTTTGATTCACTGAGTTGTCACATCCTAATTTTCAGATCCTGTCACGAGAGCCACATTTCATTAAAAAAAATTGTGAGAATATGTGAGATGTAGTCATCTCTGCAACAAATGGCTATTCGTTCAGCAAAAAAGTAAATGGAATTCTAACATGCCACATGTCCAAATATGTACTTCATGTGTTCCAACCATTGGCCACCAGAGGGCAGTACGAATCCGCCCAATAAACGGAACCACAGAAAAGACTCGACAGGCGTTCTGCAAAATTTTGCTTGGAGATTCTTTAAATTTTTTTTTTTAAGAGTCACTTCAAAAAGTTTAAGTAATATTTAATAAATTTCAAAATAAGGACATAATTTTTGTATGTTATAATAAAGGATATAATTTCACATATATTTGAAATGCATATATCCAAAGGCAATAAAATACCATGGCAATTTGATACACATTATCATCCATTTAAAAACAGTGAGTGGAGGGAAGGGAGGACCCCAGGTGGTTCCCCTCTACCTCTGCCCAGCCTGGTCTTATCCTTGTATTTAATTAATTAAACAATCTCTCTTTTTTTAACCCCTAAAAATTTTACATGGAAAATGCTTTCTTAAGCAATTAGAAAATATATATTTTTCTATTTTCTAAATGAATTTAAATGTAGATATTAATGAGAAGGATGAGGATATATCCATTTTAGAATAAAATAAATTCAGCATCAGTTTTATTTTTATTATGCTGACAAACTCAATCACATCATTAAGTAGTAGATGGAAAAGGAAGGATTTTTGTTTTGGCAATGTCACAAAGTTATTTGAATCCCCCCAGGTAATGTGAGGAAAGTCACATAGTTACTGATCATTGAAATGTTTTAATGATCTAATAGTTGATGACTGATTTAGGTCTTCCTAATTCGTGGTAAGAAAGAACTGAAAACTATTTGATTTGCTTTTTGCAAATGGTGCAACTAACAAGGGATTAATCTCCAAAATGTACAAACAGCTGGTGCAGCTCTATGTCAAAAAAGCAAACAACTCAACCACCAGATGGACAGAAGCTCTAAAGAGACAGTTCTCCACGGAAGACATACAGATGGCCAAAAAGTACATGAAAAGATTCTTAGCCTAATTATTCAGTTCAGTTCAGTCGCTCAGTCGTGTCCGACTCTTTGTGACCCCATGAATCGCAGCACGCCAGGCCTCCCTGTCCATCACCAGCTCCCGGAGTTCACTCAAACTCATGTCAATCGAGTCGGTGATGCCATCCAGCCATCTCATCCTCTGTCGTCCCCTTCTCCTCCTGCCCCCAATCCCTTCCAGCATCAGAGTCTTTTCCAATGAACTCTTTTCCACCTCAACCCTTCTCATGAGGTGGCCAAAGTATTGGAGTTTCAGCTTTAGCATCAGTCCTTCCAAAGAACACCCAGGACTTATCTCCTTCAGAATGGACTGGTTGGACCTCCTTGTAGTCTAAGGGACTCTCAAGAGTCTTCTCCAACACTACAGTTCAAATGCAAATCAAAACTACAATAAGGTATTACCTCACACCAGTCAGAATGGTTACAAAAAGTCTACACATAATAAACATTAGAGAAGGTGTGGAGAAAAGAGAACATTCCTACACTGTTGGTGGAGATGTAAATTGGAACAGCCACTGCTAAGAACAATATGGCAGTTCCTTAAAAACCTTAAAATAGAACTACCAGATGGTCTAGTGATCCCACTCCTGGGGTATACCTAGAGAAAACCATAATCTAAAAGGATACCTGCACCCTGATGGTGGATGCAGCACTATTTACAATAGCCAAGACAGGGAAGCGATCCATCTACAGAGGAATAGATCAGGAAGATGAGGTACATATATATCAGATCAGATCAGTCGCTCAGTCATGTCCAACTCTTTGCGACCCCATGAATTGCAGCACGCCAGGCCTCCATGTCCATCACCAACTCCCAGAGTTCACTGAGACTCACGTCCATCGAGTCAGTGATGCCATCCAGCCATCTCATCCTCCGTCGTCCCCTTCTCCTCCTGCCCCCAATCCCTCCCATCATCAGAGTCTTTTCCAATGAGTCAACTCTTTGCATGATGTGGCCAAAGTACTGGAGTTTCAGCTTTAGCATCATTCCTTCCAAAGAAATCCCAGGGCTGATCTCCTTCAGAATGGACTCGTTGGATCTCCTTACAGTCCAAGGGACTCTCAAGGGTCTTCTCCAACACCACAGTTCAAAAGCATCAGTTCTTCGGCGCTCAGCTTTCTTCACAGTCCAACTCTCACATCCATACATGACCACTGGAAAAACCATAGCCTTCACTAGAGGAACCTTTGATGGCAAAGTAATGTCTCTGTTTTTGAATATGCTATCTAGGTTGGTCATAACTTTCCTTCCAAGGAGTAAGCGTCTTTTAATTTCATGGCTGCAGTCACCATCTGCAGTGATTTTGGAGCCCAGAAAAATAAAGTCTGACACTGTTTCCACTGTTTCCCCATCTATTTCCCATGAAGTGGTGGGACCAGATGCCATGATCTTCGTTTTCTGAATGTTGAGCTTTAAGCCAACTTTTTCACTCTCCACTTTCACTTTCATCAAGAGGCTTTTGAGTTCCTCTTCACTTTCTGCCATAAGGGTGGTGTCATCTGCATATCTGAGGTTATTGATATTTCTCCCGGCAATCTTGATTCCAGCTTGTGTTTCTTCCAGTCCAGCGTTTCTTATGATGTACTCTGCATATAAGTTAAATAAGCAGGGTGACAATATACAGCCTTGACGAACTCCTTTTCCTATTTGGAACCAGTCTGTTGTTTCATGTCCAGTTCTAACTGTTGCTTCCTGACCTGCATACAGGTTTCTCAACAGGCAGGTCAGGTGGTCTGGTATTCCCAGCTCTTTCAGAATTTTCCACAGTTGATTGTGATCCACACAGTCAAAGGCTTTGGCATAGTCAATAAAGCAGAAATAGATGTTTTTCTGGAACTCTCTTGCTTTTTCCATGATCCAGCGGATGTTGGCAATTTGATCTCTGGTTCCTCTGCGTTTTCTAAAACCAGCTTGAACCTCAGGAAGTTCACGGTTCACATATTGCTGAAGCCTGGCTTGGAGAATTTTGAGCATTACTTTAGTAGCGTGTGAGATGAGTGCAATTGTGTGGTAATTTGAGCATTCTTTGGCATTGCCTTTCTTTGGGATTGGAATGAAAACTGACCTTTTCCAGTCCTGTGGCTCACTGCTGAGTTTTCCAAATTTGCTGGCATATTGAGTGCAGCACTTTCACAGCATCATCTTTCAGGATTTGGAATAGCTCAACTGGAATTCTATCACCTGCACTAGCTTTGTTCGTAGTGATGCTTTCTAAGGCCCACTTGACTTCACATTCCAGGATATCTGGCTCTAGGTCAGTGATCACACCATCATGATTATCTGGGTCGTGAAGATCTTTTTTGTACAGTTCTTCTGTGTATTCTTGCCATCTCTTCTTAATATCTTCTGCTTCTGTTAGGTCCATACCATTTCTTCCTTTATGGAGCCCATCTTTGCATGAAATGTTCCTTTGGTATCTCTGATTTTCTTGAAGAGATCCCTAGTCTTTCCCATTCTGTCATTTTCCTCTACTTCTTTGCATTGATCGCTGAAGAAGGCTTTTTTATCTCTTCTTGCTATTCTTTGGAACTCTGCATTCAGATGTTTATATCTTTCCTTTTCTCCTTTGCTTTTCACTTCTCTTCTTTTCACAGCACAATGGACTATTACTCAGCCATAGAAAAGAATGAAATAATGCCATCTGCAGCCACATGGATGGACCCAGAGATTATTAAAGTAGGTAAAGTAAGTCAGACACATGGCATATACACTCATATGTGGACTCTAGTTTAAATGAAAAGATACAAATGAACTCATTTACAAAACAGAAGCAGACTTACAAATACGAAAAACAAAACTTATGGTTACCAAAGGGGAAAGGTGGTGAGAGGAATAAATCAGGAGCTTGGGATGAACACATATACACTACCATATGTAAGAAAGATGACCGACGAGGACCCACTGCAGAGCACACAGAAATCTATCCATGTTCTGCGATAACCTATACAAGAAAAGAGTCAAAAAAAGAATGAGGATATGTATAACTGAATCACTTTGTTGTATACCTGAAACTAATATAACATTGTAAATTCACTATACTCCAGTAAGATTAAAATATTAAACAAAGTTCCATAACAAAAATAAACTATTTGATTTGCAAAATGACTGTTACCTATTCATTAGAGTCATTCACTTGCTTAAGTAATATTTTGAACTATGCCCGGGCTTGACGCTACACAAGTTTTTCAAATCAGGGCATTGTTTCATGGTAAGACAGGATAGTAGAGGGATATGCATTTCACATGTTAATTGGGAGAAGAATGATTACGAAGAGGCAGTGGGCAAGAAGAAACAACATGATCTCCAGCTTAAGGGAGGGTTACAGCCAGAATAGTTCCAAGAAATATTACCTATGAAACAAGAGGACCTGGAAATCATGTGTATGTATATCTTAGAAAGTTTGCATTCATCAGCTGGAAGATTATTGTCCTTACTAACTTAAAGCAAAATAAATCTCACCTCTGGATATTTGCAATCAGTTGAGAGAATGTGATGAAAACTGAGAAGCACACACAAAATCTGATTTTTATCTAAGTGCCTGGTGGGCTGCCGTCTATGGGGTCATGGAGAGTTGGACGCGACTAAAGCCACTTAGTAGCAGCAGCAGCAGCAAACATACTCTTTTAAAGCCCAATGAATAAATTGTTTCTCCAAATCAAAGTGTTTTATTAGTCTATACCTTCTTCTAACTCTTGTTCCTATCATCATAGATATGACTTTGCATTCTCCATTTTATACTGCTTGAAATATACTTTTTTATTAAAATTAAAAACTCAAGCTATAAACACAGAGACACCTCCACAAAGCTTTTATGAAGAAGAACAGTTGGGTCTTACCCACTTCCCTCCAGCATCGTTTAGCTCCCTTTTTAAACTCTTGGTCCATTTTACGATTGTAACTGACATATACTGAAATATACCATGGGTATTGCTACTGCTCAATCTTACAGTTGTAGGCATTAACTATCATAATTTTCCACTATGAAAGATGAGAATTCAGTTCGATTTTGCTTCCATCTGTGCCCTGCAGAGTTCCCAATCGTTCCTGAGTAGATACAGCTTTAAAGGGAAGCATGTGAAGTTCCCACATTATGAGAATCATGTAAACAGTCTGAGTCACATAGGCAGTATCCTCTGATGACTCTGGCCTGTACAACATTTTATTTTCCTCAGAATTTTTAATAGCTTTCTACCTACTCCATTCAGTTCCAAACTCCCTGAATTATATAAATCCTCAGTTAATATGTTCGGACGTGTTAGGTTTGAAACAATTTCATCGTCTTGAAGAAATCTCTTCCGAAGCCTTCTCACCTTTCCCATTTGGGGTGGGGCTGCCTCTAGCCTGCTGCATGGCCGCGGCCTCATTTATGAATCCTGTTGGCTTCTTTTCTGCGATAGATCCCCTGGCTCCTGAAACCCCGAGTTCCTCCTGGGTCAATCCCCTTATTCGGGTGGAACATATTCTCCTGTAGCATTCTGAGAAAAAAAATAAATAAGAGTTAAGTTTTTGAGAATGTATTTCTAAAAAATTTTTTTTTTTCTTTTTCCAAATCTGCAATGTAATTGATACTGGAGAAGGCTTTAAAAATTTAGGTTTGAACTTAATTTTTCTTTTTTCAAACCAGTGGTTTAGTAGAACGTGTTGCTTTCCAATCCTTATCCATATGTGGAACATCTTCTTGTGCCAGACACTTACAATCTGACCTGGAAATTCTTTAAGGTCATATATGCTTCTACCTTTGGAATGAGAAAAAGCTCAAAAACTTCAAAAATAAATGGAATTTTCTAAGTCATCACTGAGGAAACAAAGAATTTCCCTGTGAATCACCTTTGCAGTCATTTTCCATTTCCCATATCCTAATTTCTCACTCTCAGAAACTGGTCTACTCACCACCCCCAAACTTACCTTATTTTCCATACGTTTGCATGTATATTTTCTGGGCCCTGAAATATATCTATTAGCAGTCTTACTTGTCCTTCAATTCTCACTTTATTTCCGATTTTCTTTGAGACATTTTCACCATTTACTTGTTAAAAAAAAAATACTTATTCCATTTCGAACATTTTATGCAACCTAACAGTGGCTGTGGGCCACTTTATATGCAAAGTTTAGCCACTAATTTTCAGGCAGATCAAAAGGCAAGAATTTATCACCCTTTATAAAAGGGGAACAATACTGAAGACATTAATTATCGTTGCTTCAAACCATGGGGGACAATGACAGCATGTGCAGTCTTCACAAAGCAGCACAGTGAGGCTCCATATCCGGGGTGTTTCTCCTCTTGATCTCTATTTTAATTAAATTAGAAAACCACATTCATGTATCATTAAGAATGGGAGAAACTATTTGATAATAATCAGTTTTCCATGTTTGTGTTTGCATATAAACTGAAGTTAGAGAGACTGCTCACTGAAAATGACTTTCATCACTTTGCTGGCCTGTAAATGAGTTATCACGCGGAAAACAACAACAGCAACAATGAAAACCTATAAAGCTGACGGCTTCAACATAAAAAGGTGAGCCTGTAGGTTTCACTTAGCTCTGGGACATTTCTTCAAGCTCTGTCTTGGCATTTGGGTGGAGACAGGTTTACACTATAATAGCTCATTAATTTCATTCTCTGAAGGATGAAAAAAAAGTCAAGTGCTTGCAAAGAGTCAAATTCAGCAAAGCAGTGATTTGAACAAAAATTTTGTCTTAGGAAAATTTATCTTCAACATTATTTTCATTCAAATGCCTATTTCAACCTTAAAACTTGTGCAATTTTGGTCTTGACTTATTAGATTCTGGCTATTCACTAGAGTAAAAATACAACATGAAAGTAAAATACCACCATTATTGGTATTTTCATGGTCACGATGAAGTGTCTTACTTTACCTCTTCTTTAAAAAACTCATGAGAGCAACTTTTCTTTCAAAAGCCAGTTTACTGTGATATGTAAAAGCTGAATCATCTGCTTATTATTTCGTCACATAACATGAAGAAAGCAGTTATACTCATCACCACATTTAATTACATTAACAGTTTTCACAACTTCATTTAGTGTGAATCATGACTGCATGTTGTATTTTCTACATAACTGCTCTCTATAAATAAAGCAGTTGTAAATTGGCATTAATGTATAAATTATTTGCTATTTATGTGTCTTCCCTCCTGCATATCAGTTGGAGTGTTTTGAGATACATTTATAGTCAATGTATGGCAACCTTTTCCTATAAATGTCCAGAGAGAAAATATTTTAGGTTTTGCAGGCCTAAATGTAGCATCAAAGTAACATTCACAATATAAAGACGAAAGTGCCCATGTTAAAAAAAAAAGTTCTATTTATGAACACTGAAATTTTAAGAAATTTACTCTTAAGTTTTTGTTTTAATTTCACATATCAGGAAATTTACTCTTAAGTTTTTATTTTCCCATGTAAAAATATAAAAGCTACTGTTGGCTGGAGGCTAACAGGTGAAGACGAGTCAGACTTGGCCTGATAGTATGCTAACCCCTGGCCCATATCACAGCTCAAAGAGAAACCAATTAACAAAACAAAAAGTCAGTTCTTCCGTAGCCTGGGTTTTCAGTAAAAAGCAAATAAACAGTAAATCATCAAATACTTCTACCTTATAAGTTCTGCATCGAAGTCTAAATCTATGGTCATATTTTGACCACTGGCGATTAACAATGAAGCAAATGATCAGCTAGCGCACAGAAGAAAATGACCGCTCTCCCGCATTATACGCCATTTATATTACATAACATCTAACAGCGTCGTCTGAATAAGGAATTTTACCAGTAGCCATTTGTTCACTGGCGGGCACATAACAACATTCAGTTGTTCATATTCAGGTTTCATAATACATTTATTACACACTTGTATTCTTTTGGAACAAATTGTAGCCAAAAAGATCTCAGCTCAAACATAACTGCTCTTTAAGAAAAGTGTGTATTCGTGAGAATTCAAGAGAGGGTGTGCCTTGATTTAAGTCTTGATTCACTTCTTTCGTCAGTTTTAGAAAATCTTCAGCCATTATCTCTTTGAATATATCAAACATTTCCTCTGGAACTGGGTTTTACATATGATGGCCCTCACAGTCTATCAGCCATGCCTCTCTCTTAAGCATTCTTTAATCTGTTTTTTTTTTTTTTTACTATAAACTATTTTAAGCATAAAATAGAGAAATGATAGAAAACAATATAACTTACACCAGTAAGTCAATTTTGTCAGACCACAGCATTTTGCCATACATGCTTAAGTTATATATATTGAAAGATAAACTATTATAGCTATAACTGAAAACTCCTGAATACTTTCCCAGAATCTTTCCCTTCATTCCTCTCCCAAGTTAATAATTAATCATTTTTTAATATTTTTGTACACAAAGATGTTCTAAAATTTTCTATCAAAATTAAATAGTTCAGATGTATCAATCTTTTTTCATGTAGTTTGCTTCTTGTGCTCTTAGTATATGGTTTAAGAAATTCTTAACTTAAGGTTGTGAATCAATCTATATTTTCTTCTCAAATTTAAAAAGTTTTTTCTTTTGACATTTATGTCTTTAAATCATCTGGAATTTATTTTTGTCTAGAATGATGTAGATGAAAATAAATTCCAGAATGAGGACTTTTCTGGTGGCAGTGGTAAAGAATCTGCCTGCCAACGCAGGAGACATGGGTTCAATCCCCTAGAGAAGCAAACAGCAACCTACCCCAGTATTCTTGCCTGGGAAATTCCATGGACAGAGGAGCCTGGTGGGTTACAGTCCATGGATTTGCAAAAGAGTCAGACACAATTTAGCACTAAACGACAACAAAGAATTAGGTAAGATTACAGTGTCTTCTTTTGATATGAATAAGCAGTAGTTTAAACACATTTTATCAAGTATTTCATTCCTTTCCCACTGATTTGAACGATAAAGTCCACTATATATCAACTTCCTATTTATGCTTGGGTCAATTTCTGGCCTCTATTCTGTTTTCCTAGCTTATTTTTCTCATTCTGAGGCAGTTTCACACTGTTTTGTTTAGTGTTATATAGAGATACCTAGTGATCAGGCTGTTTGAACATATTTTTCTTCAAAATTATTCTGCTTTCTTTCCAATAAAGCACACAACATTGACCTTTTTTTGGTTTTAAAGTCTTCGTAGCAATAAAGGGAAAGAGATATATAAACATGAACAAATATCAGTCTGTCACATTGGTCATTTATCTGCCCTTAGGAAAAAAAATCCAGCAGTTTATGTAATGAATAGTATTCTTTTGCATAGCTCTGTAAAACTGTGATTGATTTTACAAGCACCGTCATTGTGCCAGAAAACCTCTAGGGCTATACGTCACTATCGACAAGTGTTTTAACAGGTAATGCACTGGGACTGGCGGCAGTGAATCAATTTTCCAATAAAGTCCATTTATCTTATATTCATCATCGCACTTAATCACGCGCTCCTTAATTGGCTGCTTGTGCAAAATCATCACACGTTTAATTTCCCCTACTCTAACCCCTGCGAATTCACATCCTGTATTTACCCTGGAGTTCTGTTCCCTGTCTACATTTCCACTTTTGTTCTTACTTGCAGTGTGCACACTACATTTTCATTATTCTTTTTTAATGATCTATTTTTAAGCTATGGATATACTTTTTTTGAATTAGAGTGACAGCAATAAAAAATGCAAATTTAACAAATTTAAGTAGTGATACTTAATTGACTTGAACCGCTGTGAGCACTGAGATAATATTTTAGTTTCGCTGAATGTCAAGCAAGAGTTTTTGATCAAAGAGTCCATATAGCATACGTACAACCTCTAAAAGTTTAGAAATCATTAGAACGTAATGAGATTTTAGCAAAAATTATGATTAATATTACATTTCAAATTTATAAAATATACGCAAACAGTTGGACTGTGTTTCAGAGAAGTGGAACTTTAAGAATTTGAAGATAATGAACCCAGATACCAATAAGATCCCAGGTCTCCACTCAAAAACTGGCTCAGAGGGATAGCTTAGGATCCCCCAGGCCTTTCTCGGTACCTGGTTTCTCTATTCCTGAACCTTTCAGACGTGCTGCTGGTCTAACCAAGGAGCTTCCCACTGGTATCTGCCTTTATCTTTATCTCCACTGGGTGTCTTCACTCCGGTAGGTGACAGTCCCTCTGTTCACTGATGACTTGGGCTTCCCAGATGGCTCAGCGGTAAAGAATATGCCTGCAATGCAGAAGACACAGGAGACCTGGGTCCGCTAGGTTTAGAAAAAATAGATTTATCTTAGTATCATCAAGAACTGTGCTTCTGTTTCTTTTCTGTTCTCATTTTTGGACTGATTTTAAAGTGGATAACAGAAAGATTTTTTTTTGCCATTTTCTACCTGGGAATGAGATTAGTCTTCAGTTCAGTTCAGTCGCTCAGTCATGTCCCACTCTTTTCGACGCCATGAATCGCAGCATGCCAGGCCTCCCTGTCCATCACCAACTCCCGGAGTTCACTCAGACTCACGTCCATCGAGTCAGTGATGCCATCCAGCCATCTCATCCTCTGTCGTCCCTTCTCCTCCTGCCCTCAATCCCTCCCATCATCAGAGTCTTTTCCAGTGAATCAGCTCTTCGCATGAGGTGGCCAAAGTACTGGAGTTTCAGCTTCAGCATCATTCCCTCCAAAGAAATCCCAGGGCTGATCTCCTTCAGAATGGACTGGTTGGATCTCCTTGCAGTCCAAGGGACTCTCAAGAGTCTTCTCCAACACCACAGTTCAAAAGCATCAATTCTTCAGGCTCAGCCTTCTTCACAGTCCAACTCTCACAACCATACATGACCACAGGAAAAACCATAGCCTTGACTAGACGGACCTTTGTTGGCAAAGTAATGTCTCTGCTTTTCAATATGCTATCTAGGTTGTCATAACTTTCCTTCCAAGGAGCAAATGTCTTTTAATTTCATGGCTGCAATCACCATCTGCAGTGATTTTGGAGCCCCAAAAAATAAAGTCTGACACTGTTTCCACTGTTTCCCCATCTATTTCCCATGAAGTGATGGGACTGGATGCCATGATCTTAGTTTTCTGAATGTTGAACTTTAAGCCAACTTTTTCATCCTCCACTTTCACTTTCATCAAGAGGCTTTTGAGTTCCTCTTCACTTTCTGCCATAAGGGTGGTGTCATCTGCATATCTGAGGTTATTGGTATTTCTCCCGGCAATCTTGATTCCAGCTTGTGTTTCTTCCAGTCCAGCGTTTCTCATGACGTACTCTGCATATAAGTTAAATAACCAGGGTGACAATACACAGCCTTGAGATTAGTCTTATCTGAGATGATAAAGCCTCTTTCAGCCTCTACACTGTCCAGAGCCAAATGCAAGGGTGCGTATCAACCCAGCACTGCCCTTGGGGAGTAAAGGACTCACTCAGGTTTATTTAGCTAGTCAACCCGGATGCCCATGATTTTCAATAATTCAAGAAACAATTTACAGCACACTGCACTAAACACCTCAAAAAGAATCCCTGAAACAATCATGGAGAAGCCCTTCCTCAGTTCTCAGGACTCTTAGAGACTTGGGTTACTTATTCTCAGGCAGTGCACAGCACTATTAACCAATAAGATGTATGACTGAGGCCATTCACCAGGGCCGGCATGAACTACAGCCTGCTAAATAAAGAGGTGGGAAACATGCCCCACAGAAGGCCAGGAGGAAGGTGTGCCAGGGAGCGTCAGATCACCAGTGATTTCCCACCCAGGTTTAGCTGTCAGTGGCCTGGTTAGATCACAGTGTGTCTTAAGAACCTGAAGAATCCCATAAACACTTTCAAATCACTTTAATGTAAGTATATACATTTCTATGTCTGGTATATCTGACCCTACTGGGAAATAAAGATGAGCATTTAAGTAAATGTTCCAGTTAATTTTACGAGCTAATTGTTTATGGATTGCAATATATTTTCTTATTTTCCATAAAGACTTTCTGTAGATTAAGAGATACATATGATAGGGAATCTCTCAGTGCCAGCTTTTAATGATCTGTAAATGGATAGTGCATGCATAATTATGAGAAAGAAGTGAGTTAATATTTGTAAAGGGCTTAGAATAGCATCCAGCACACGGTGACTTCTGTACAAGCTTAAAAAAAATAAAAATAAAACAAACGATAGGCTCAGTTGGTAAGAATATGCCTGCAATGTGGGAGACCTGGTTTCAATCCCTGGGTTGGGAAGATCCCCTGGAGAAGGGAAAGGCTACCCACTCCAGTATTCTGGCCTGGAGAATTCCATGGACTGTATAGTCTATGGGGTCGCAAAGAGTCGGACATGACTGAGCAACTTTCACTTTTAGAGCAAGAAGATATACATTCAAAATGAGTGAGATGGGTGAGGCAAGTGGAAAACAAAAGGTACAGAATCAGAACACAGGGTGCAAAATAACGCCCTTCAAGTCCCTTCAGTGATGAGAAGTGGATCACAGTCTTAGCTTGTGCCTCCAGGTACCAAGGCAAAGGCAAGTTCTATGACTCACAAAGCCTAGAACTTAACAAGAGACAGCCTTATTCTTTACATTAAGAACAGAGACAATGCGTCCCCAGGTCTGAATATCTGTTGTTTCCACTGAGTGTCTCCCAGTTAATGAAGCCACAGGTTTCAGACAGATCACACGGTTCCCTGAGAGCCGTCTGGGGCTGCAGCGAACCTGCAGGAGAAAGAGCACTGAGGTGGTGACTCCCTATCTTTATGGCCTGGCTTAATCTAGGAGTAACTTTGAGAAGGTCATTAGGATTGAGCAGATTGCTTATCTTCCAGGCTGCAGTTATCTAAATTAAAAAAAAAGAAAAAGCAGGGGATGAAAGCTTTCTTGGCACATGGTAAACAGTTGATGTCTATTTCATAAAGGAATGAATGAAATCCTTTATTTTAGCTATTTTCATTGGAAAACTTTATGTGATGGGCAATACACATTCTGCCTTCTTATCTGGAATTCAAAATAATAGTTTAACCTTTTCCGGATGACTCAGTTCCACTGGGAAGTACGGCAGTGCTGCCTAAGGGGATGTTGTGAGTCTCTCACACTATGATGTACAGTGATGGCTCCTACATTCTGTTGTACATTTTTGAAGTTCTCACTTTTGCATCCAAAGCAGTTGTCAGGTTTTTTTTTTTTTCCTGGTTATTGCTAGTGTACCTGTTTTCCAGCCATCTTTCTCCGCTCTGCATATTTGCTGCTTTTCTTGTGATGCTACACAGGAAGTTGGTTGAATGACATGTCCGACTTGTATGTAAAGTGGAAGTAACTAAGCCCTGAGTTGGAGATTCTTCTCTGAGCAAAATGACCAAGATTTTGTGTACACATTCTGTTAGTTTCCCTTAGTGGCTCATTGACTTTTTATCTTCCCATTTATTCTGGCCTGTGTTCGGAATAGTTGAGTTTGCCAGATCACTGATCTTGGGACAGATGCAACATTCATCTATATAGGAAACAATATTACGCTGACTAAGGTGTCAAAGGGAGAGCTGACTTGCAAACACCTTTGTGAGAAAGAGATTGCAGAAGTGTTGCTCGGAAAGCCATCTGCTGATACGTAATAGATTAGTTAAGCAAGAGCGGCATGTGAACAGAGACCAGACAAACCAGACTGTAACAGTGAGTTAGTCAAGCACAGGAGACAGAGGCGTTGAAGGCCCAGGGCTTGAAACTTGAATGTCCCAAACACTCATCTGTGTCCATCTGCAACTTCACCTGCCTGTCCCTGGAGCGAGAGGGTGGGCTTAGTCAATGCCTCTCTTGGTCACTTTCTTACTCCCTGGGTAGAGCGAAAAGAACACTCCTTTCTTATCCGAGATTTGAGCAAGTTGCATCTAATTTTCATTTAGTGATTTTATTATCTACCCTAAACATTTGGGAGTGGTACAACAAAGTACATGGATAATGTAACACAACACAATCTTCAGTCACTCGGTCGTGTCCAACTCTTTTCGACCCCATGAACCGCAGCACGCCAGGCCTCCCTGTATATCACCAATTCCCAGAGTCCACCCAAACCCATGTCCATCGAGTCAATGATCAAGTCATTGATGCCATCCAACCATCTCATCCTCTGTCATCCCCTTCTCCTCCCACCCTCAATCTTTCCCAGCATCAGGGTCTTTTCCAATGAGCCAATGAGTCAGTTCTTCGCATTAGGTGGCCAAAGTATTGGAGTTTCAGCTTCAACATCAGTCCTTCCAGTGAATATTCAGGACTGATTTCCTTTAGGATGGACTGGTTGGATCTCCTTGCAGTCCAAGGGACTCTCAAGAGTCTTCTCCAACACCATAGTTCAAAAGCATCAATTCTTCAGCACTCAGCTTTCTTTATAGTCCAACTCTCACATATATATGTGACTACTGGAAAAACCATACAATCTTAGGAAGTCTATTTTTAGTAGCATGAACAAGGATATGGGAGGTCTATTTAGTATTTTTTTTTTTTTGACCACTCAAACTACACCCTCTCCCTCTTACTCTCCAAAAGGAAGAGAAGAACGATTATCAGTGGCTAATAGCTGCAGAAGCAACACCGAGCCGGCTTCACACTCGGGAGAGAAAGCTGCATCTCCTTCTCATGGTTTCTGGTGCTCTGCAGGTTCAGAGAAACTTCTCCAGTAACGAACTATAGAAATGATCCCTGAACATATAGTTTATTTTTACTTTTTTTTTTAGTAGATCAGTGTAATTCACAAGAGAACAAGGGGGTGTATAATCTGTGAAGAATAAGCACATCCTTGAGATTTTTTTTTTTTCTGGCAAAATGTTACCCAACATACTACTGATACCATCAGAAAAGAATGTATTGGGAGTATTTTAAATCTTATAAAATGTATTATACCTACTTGGGCATATTCTTCTTGCCATTTTAATCAGATAATCATTTACTAGCAATTGAGTTTGTTGATACCATTGCCAACTTGATTAATGAAATGGAGTGTCTGGAACATTGACCTATTTATTCCTCTAAAACACAAACCATTTATCTTTATTTCTGAAAATTTCTTCCCACACATCCACCACCACCTTGGTCCCTATCCAGATCTTCCCAAAGACTTAATGCATCTTTTTTCCTGTAAAAAAAAAATGGGCTTCATAGTTGGTGGTCACTGCATTGTCAATTGGCTTGTTCAATTCACTTTAAATTCAGGTTAAAATGACATGGTTCCAAATATAAATAAATTGCTTAAATTGAGATCAAAGGCAGCTCAGGGAAGTAAACCTTCTTCACTGAGCCGCCTGAGCCCACTCCCAGAATTCACTGACCTACCCTCACAACACGTGTCCGCAGTCGAGTCAAAGCGCTCTCTAGTGAACCAGGCTCCTGAGACTCCGTAGCCTCATCATTCAGAGAAGCTGGGGACCATCGGGACTATCCCTACTGATGAGTGGCAGCAAGGCGCACGCTAAGGTTGGGAGCTGGAAAGGACTGAATCTTTGCTCATGGAGAGTGTGATATGAAGGAAACCCGCCCCTCCACTGGACCAGAGAGTGAGACAGGAGGAAGATCTTGTCAGGAAAAACTGCGGCTTTCTAATACCTTTGTCACTGCAGATGGTGACTGCAGCCATGAAATTAAAAGACACTTACTCCTTGGAAGGAAAGTTATGACCAACCTAGACAGCATATGGAAAAGCAGAGACATTACTTTGCCAACAAAGGTCCGTCTAGTCAAGGCTATGGTTTTTCCAGTGGTCATGTGTGGATCTGAGAGTTGGACTAGGAAGAAAGCTGAGCGCCGAAGAATTGATGCTTTTGAACTGTGGTGTTGGAGAAGACTCTTGAGAGTCCTTTGGAATGCAAGGAGATCCAACCAGTCCATTCTGAAGGAGATCAGCCCTGGGATTTCTTTGGAAGGAATGATGCTGAAGCTGAAACTCCAGTACTTTGGTCACCTCATGCGAAGAACTGACTCATTGGAAAAGACCCTTATGCTGGGCAAGATTGAAGGTGGGAGGAGAAGGGGATGACAGAGGATGAGATGGTAGGATGGCATCACTGACTTGATGGACATGAGTTTGAGTGAGTTCTGGGAGTTGGTGATGGACAGGGAGGCCTGGCGTGCTGCAGTCCACGGGGGTCACGAAGAGTCGGACACGACTGAGCAACTCAGCTGAACTGAATACCTTTGTTGCTCTTCCTGGCATGCCAGAACCTGTGTATTTACCATCTGGGATTTGCTGAAACCCCACTTAGGTAAACTGTCTTTTTAAGAAGACTGAAACATGCAGAGGCACAGACATTTTTAAGCATTGGGAGAATATTTTGGAGTTTCCCAAGCCTATCTAAATGACCATATTCAAACATGAAGAGTTGCTGACAGTTTAAAAAATGAATTTATGTTCATTTTTTTGGTGGAAATTGTTCATATTTCTCTTTTACATGCAGCGCTACAGAATCATGCTGAGATTTTTACAACAGTCTCCACTGATGGGTAAGCAAGAGATGCTTGAACTCATTTCTAAAGTAATGCAGGTTAAAAGGCAGCTTATGAAAAGTGAATTCAGAATTTTGTGCAATTTATTCTGGTAGCCATTTGGGGTGGGGACGGCGGGGGGGCGGGGGGGGGGGAAGAGCCAAAAGAGAAAAACACACGATAACAAAGGACACATCAGCTGCTGCTGAGACTAATCATGAAGAAGGGACAACATTTCCCTGCCCTTTGGCGTAAGTTGTAAATTCCAGGAAGACGTGGTTTCTGGATTATAAGCTTTTACACAGCCTAAAACACTTAACAGTATCATATAGATAATTTCAATAGATTAACATCTGCTTGACTTGATGAAGAGCTGAAAGGACATGACACTCATAGATAAGCATTTCGATCTGTTATCACTGAAGACTGTCTGGATTTATCATCTTGCCCTGGATATTAAACACATGTTTCTGTGCTACATGGGGTGTGGGGGGTGTGTGGTGTGTCTGTTAGAGCCGAACTAGTACTCGACTCAGCATTAGAGCGGCATTCTTTCCCCAAATGTGGCATTTCCTTCTTTCCCTGAGGAAAGTGCAGACGGAAATAACCTTGCTTGCCAGATAGATATGATGATTTACTGCATTTGAAAGTTTTAATGCTTGGTTACAGAAATTTGAAACGAAACATTGCTCAAAACAATGGCTTTTCTCTCCGTGGCAGATGATGCTTTCCATAACTCTAATCCCACATTATCTTCTGCAATGTGGTCGTGATGTCCTTCATCCAGAGATGGTTTATTTCTCTATGTTCCTGAGTTTCGGCAGGTCCTGTGACTGCTTTGACTTGTGAAATACAGCGGAAGTTAACGCTGTGCTCGTCATTCCTGGTGCAGCCCTTAGTTGTTCTTGATTTATCGTAGCTGCTTTTGCATTATGTTCCCTCTCTCCGTGTTCCCTCTTAGAGCCGTCATCAGTTCAGTTCAGTTCAGTTCAGTCTCTCAGTCGTGTCTGACTCTTTGCGACCCCATGGACTGCAGCACGCCAGGCCTCCCTGTCCATGAGTAACTCCTGGAGTTTACCCAAACTCATTGAGTCAGTGATGCCATCCAACCATCTCATCCTCTGTTGTCCCCTTCTCCTCCTGCCCTCAATCCCTCCCAGCATCAGGGTCTTTTCCAGTGAGTCAGCTCTTCGCATGAGGTGGCCAAAGTACTGGAGTTTCAGCTTCAACATCAGTCCTTCCAGTGAACATTCAGGCTGTGCATGAAAAACCTGAGTCAAAGCCACGTGGAAGGCCCTGTGCAGGTGTTTAGTGCCTGGCCCAGCTCACCTCCCGCATCTTGGATGTCCAGCCCAGCTGAGCTTTTTGATCACTGCCCCTTTAACCTTTTTCCTAATTTGATTTATCAAAAAAACACTTTTTCTCAGGATAGTTTTTTTTTTTTTAATTGTAGCACAGTACCATGGCTTCCTTAATGACTTACTGGTAAAAAAAAAAAATCCACCTGACACAGGTTTGATCCCTGGGTTGCGAAGATTCCCCCGGAGAAGGAAATGACAACCCACTCCATTATTCTTGCCTGGGAAATCCCATGGACAGAGTGGCCTGGCAGGCTACAGCCATGGGGTCTCAAAAGAGTCAGACGAGACTCAGTGACTGACCATGCATGCGCCGCCCGAAGACCGCTCACCACCACTGCATGGGAGATCCAGGGAAGAACCACCCAGCTGAACCCAGCAAATCTGTAGAGTCATGAGAGAAAGTACTTTATTGAAACTGTTGGTTGATACTATAGAAAGAAATTGCACTTGCTGTATGAA
Organism: Bos grunniens; assembly: GCF_055505025.1. Classification (NCBI taxonomy): domain Eukaryota; kingdom Metazoa; phylum Chordata; class Mammalia; order Artiodactyla; family Bovidae; genus Bos; species Bos grunniens. Next base: position 98,055,396 of record NC_141171.1, on the reverse strand, counting down.
AAACATATTAGCCCTTAAGACTTTCATTTAAAGTTGAGCACTGAGCGACATGATTGATCACAGTCCTGCCTGAAACCTTTACTGTAGCTTTGTGAGATCCTAAGCAAAGAACTAAGCTTTAATCCTAAGCTTCCCTGGTTGCTCAGAGGGTAAAGCGTCTGCCTGCAAGGTGGGAGACCTGGGTTCAATCCCTGGGTCGGGAAGATCCCCTGGAGAAGGAAATGGCAACCCACTCCTGTACTCTTGCCTGGAGAATCCCATGGACGGAGGAGCCTGGTGCATGGGGTCTACAAAGAGTAGGATATGACTGAGTGACTTCACTTTCACTTTTTTACTTTCAAGCAGAGGACACAATTAAGCCATGCCTAGACTCCTGGTCCACAGAAAACGTGAGAAAATAAATGTTGGGTTATGTAGGTTTTTTGTTAACAATCTTATTCACATGTAATACAACTCACCCATTTAAGTGTGCGATTCAACCGCTTTTATTCTCTTCAGAGCACTGTGAAACTATCACCACAATCAATTTGTAATATTTTCACCACTCCCAAAAGAAAGCCCATATTTTTTAGCAGTGACTCACCATTCTTCTATTTCCCCAGCCGTGGGCTACCATTAACCTACTTTCTGTCTCTATACATTTGTCTGTAGTAGGCATTTCATATAAACGGAATCATACAAAAAAAGTTCAGCACTGAGGGTTTCCCATAATATTCCTTTTTGCTAAACTGTAAGTTCCTCTAGGTAAGGAAATATGAATATCTGGACTTGAATCTCTAGCATTCAACAGTATTAAAAATTTTTTTTAATTGGAGGATAATTGCTTTACAACTGTTGTGCTGGTTTCTGCCATACAACAAGGTGAAGCAGCCGTAAGTATACACGTGTCCCCTCCCTCTTGAGCCTCCCTCTCACTTCCGACCCCATCCCACCCCTCTGGGTTGTTACAGAGCACAAGGCTGAGCTCCCTGTGCTTACAGAAACTTCCCACCAGCTGTTTTACAAATGGTAACGTATATGTTTCAAAGCTACTCTCTCAATTTGTCCCTCCCTCTCCTTCCCCTGCTGTGTCCAGAAGTCTGTTCTCTATGCCTGTGTCTCTATTCCTGCCCTGCAAATAGGTTCATCAGTATCATTTTTCTAGATTCCACATATATGTGTTATTGTATGATATTTATTTTTCTTTTTATGCAGTTCAGTTCGGTGGTTGAGTAGTATCTCACTCTTTGTGACTCCATGGCCTGAAGCACGCCAGGCTTCCCTGTCCAAGGGACTTAACTTCACCCTGTATAACAGGCTCTAGGTTCATCTACCACACTAGAACTGACTCAGATTGGTTCCTTTTTATGGTGAGTAATATTCCATTATACATACATGCCACCACTTCTTTATCCATTCATCTATTGATGGACACCTGCATTGCTTCCACGGCCTAGCTATTAGGTTGGTACAAAAGTAATTGTGATTTTGGACCATGAATTTTAAATCATTTTAACTAGGCTCAAACACATCTTTATTAATCAAAATAGGAACCATTACAATCAACACATTTTTGCCAACTAGAAATAAGTTCGTTTATTCCTGAAGCATAAAAACCCGTGCTTCAGGATTCGATGAACTTGTAGAAAGCATTTTCTGCCTGCTGCTGGTTGTGGAAGTGTTTTCTCTGAAAAAAGTTGTCGAGATGCTTAAAAGAAGTGGTACTCGGTTGGCAAGAGGTCAGGTAAATATGGTGGATGAGGACTACAAAGAAAGCTGAGTGCCAAAGAATTGATGCTTTTGAACTGTGGTGTTGGAGAAGACTCTTGAGAGTCCCTTGGACAGCAAGGAGATCCAACCAGTCCATCCTTAAGGAGATCAGTCCTGAGTGTTCATTGGAAAGACTGATGTTGAAGCTGAAACTCCAATACTTTGGCCATCTGATGCAAAGAGCTGACTCATTTGAAAAGACCCTGATGCTGGGGAAGATTGAAGGCAGGAGGAGAAGGGGATGACAGAGGATGAGATGGCTGGATGGCATCAGCGAGTCAGTTGATGGACATGAGTTTGAGCAAGCTCTGAGACTTGGTGAAGGACAGGGAGGCCTGGCGTGCTGCAATCTATGGGGTCACAAAGAGTTGGACACGACTGTGTGACTGAACTGAACTGAATTGAGGTAAAACTTCATAGCCTAACTTGCTCATCTTTTGAAGCGTTGGTTGTGCGATGCGTGGTCAGGCATTGTCATGGAGAAGAACTGGGCCCATTGTGTTGACCAATACCAGCTGCAGGCATTGCAGTTTTCAGTGCTTCTCACTGATTTGCTGAATATACTTCTCAGATTTAATGGGATTCAGAAAGCTGTAGTGGATCAGACTGGCAGCAGACCACCAAACAGTAACAATGACCTTCTTTTGGTGTAAGTTTGGCTTTGGGAAGTGCATTGGAGCTTCTTCTTGGCCCAACCATTGAGCTGATGTCATATATGATGACATCGCTGGTTGTCATATAAAATCCACTTTTTGTTGCAGATCACAATCCAATCAAGAAATGGTTCACTGTTGCAATAGAATAAGAGAAGACACTTCAAAATGACCGCTTTGGTTTTTTTTTTGGGGGGGGGAGGGTCAGCTCATGAGGCACCCACTTATTGAGCTTTTTCCACCTTTCCAATTTGCTTCAAATGCTGAATGACCATAAAATGGATGACATTGAGTTCTTTGGTGACTTTCTCATGTAGTTTTAAGGGGGTCAGCTTCAGTGATGGCTCTCAGTTGGTTGTTATCAACCTCTGCTGGCTTACAGCTATGCTCCTCATCTTCAAGGCTCTTGTCTCCTTCAGAAAATTTCTTGAATTGTAGCAGAGTACCATGAATCACCACTTCTTCAATCACCACTATACTACATTTGCTAGCCGTTCCTGGGCCAAATGTGTTGATGATGTTGCGAGTTGTCTCTGCAACTTTACAACCCATTTTGAGCTTGAATAAAAAAAATCACTCGAATTTGCTTTTTGTTTAACATAATTTCTATAGTTTAAAATAAATATAAACAGCAAGTAATAATTCATTAGCAAAAAACATAAAGCAAGAAATGTACATTAAAATGATGTATAAAATAACCACATTTCTTTAAGAATGTATTCCAACATCAAACGGCAAATTTCAACAATGCAAAACCACAATTATTTTTGCACCAACCTAATACTTCAACAGCATTTTGCATTTAGTAGATACTCAGTATACATTTGTTAAATGAATAGCTCTTCCTTTTCATACTGCACTCAGTCCAGTTTTCCTTCTCATTAAGATTCCTCTTCAATGACAGTGAGTTATTTTACAAATTGAATTCATAATCCTATCCTAGAACTGCCAAGGAACGTGGTTCTGATGAGATGACAAGTTTTGGCACTTTTTCATCAGGTGATTAGTAATGTTGAAACTTATATAAGGTTTTATCAATGTTATACACATGAATATGTGTTTATATAGGTATTTACACCTAAAACATACAAAGCATTCTTTAATTTTTGATCCCACTGATTCAAATAAGGATGATAAACTTCATTTTTGTAATAATTAAGTGAAATGTTTGATAAATAAGGTTATAGAGGTACTGTTTACCTTCTTATGACAATATTCTCAAATATCTTAGGTGCTTCATCATTAGCAAACAATTAAAATAGTAATTTTTAGTAGTTTGTTGTTGGTTAGTTGCTCAATTGTGCCGGACTCTGTGACCTCCTGGACTGTAGCCTGCTAGGTTCCTCTGTCCATGGGGTTTTCCAGGCAAGAATACTGGAGTGGGTAGCCATTCCCTTCTCCAGGGGATCTTCTTGACTCAGGGATCGAACCCAGGTCTCCTGCATTGCAGGCAGATTTTTTTACTGCTGAGCCACCTGGGAAGACACATAATTTGTAGTATTATTATTCATAAATGAAAGTGTTAGTTACTCAGTCATGTCTCACTCTTTGCAACTCCATGGACTATAGCCCACCAGGTTCCTCTGTCCATGGAATTCTCCAGGCAACAAACAATACTGGAGTACATTGCCATTCCCGTCTCCAGGGGGTCTTCCAGACCCAGGATGGAACCCTAGTCTCCTGCATTGCAGGTGGATTCTTTACTGTCTGAGCCACCTTCACTATTCATAAAAGAACGTTTGTTTAATAGACTATTTAACCTGATGTTGTGAGCATTTCCCTTCAAGCAGGTACTATAACTGAGTGTAAACCATACAGATTACATACAGAGGGCTTCCCAGGTGATGCTAGTGGTAAAGAACCCGCTTGCCAATGCAGGAGATGTAAGAGATGCAGGTTCTATCCCTGGGTCGGGAAGATCCCCTGGAAAATGGCATGGCAACCCACTCCAGGATTCTTGCCTGGAGAATCCCATGGACAGAGGAGCCTGGGGGTGAACAGTCCATAGGATCACAGAGTCGGACACGACTGAAGTGACTTAGCACAAACCATACAGTAACAGTTTAAGATTATTGGGCTCATCTCACTGGCAAGCATGGGCTTTCTGGTCCCAGGGGGCCTGGCTGCTAATAAGCTCCACCTCTCATGGCTTGGTGACCACAGTCTAACAGCTCAACCTCTCTCCTCAGTTTTCTCACGTCTCATAGAGTTTGCAAGGTGCCTGCCTTGTGTGGGGTTATAACAAACGGTCAACAACTCCTAGACCTCTGTGGGACACAGGATAAGTCCAGTTCTAGAACCAGCTCCTCCCCTTTCACATGGCCTCCATCTCAATACTCCTAATAGATGGGTCAGGAAGTGGTTACCATCTGCTTGAGGTCTTGCTGATTATAACAATCTTGTCTTACAGCTTGTTCTCAACTCGCCCATTTTTTATCTCTTCTAATTCCAGTCCTAGCTCTCCTCTTGAGGGATCATAATGTTGAATTTCAGCTTGAATTTCACCTCCTTCCCTCTCTTCCTTCCTCCCTTCCTTCCACAGATATTCTATTAATACATGCTGGGCACCATGGTGTTCTCTAGGGACAAAATAGTAAATAGGAAACAAACAAACAAACAAAAAAACACCTCTGTCCTTATGGAGTTTACATCCTAGCAGGGGAAGCACAATTAACACATAAACACGAAACGCAGTATACTGTAAGACAGGGAAGAAACAAACCACGCGGAGTCTGGGAGCAGAGAAGGAGGGAGGGGGAATCACTGTAGACAGGACAGTCATGTGTCCAGAATAAAGGGGGCCACACCACTGATACCCTAGAGCTCCCAAGTGCCAAAACTGCAGAAGGCTGGGTAGCCGTGAAGGAGGTCTCTGTGGCCATCCTGTGTTATGCTTGCTTACCTGGCCTAAGTCAGGCCAAAGAGATCCCCCAGGAACATGAGCTCTATGCAGGCGGGTAACTCAGTTGTCCCACCAGGAGTTCCTGTAAAGTACAGGAACCAGCATGCAGAGTGAGAGAGAAGAAAGCTCATTTAGAGTCAGAAGCAGAGATGAGATTCCAACAGCTTTCCAGACTGTTTCCAGCCTTGTGGGCCAGGTGCCATTTCTGCCCCAGATCCATCGTGTGAAAGTTCAGTTGCTCAGTCATGTGCAACTCTTTGTGACCCCATGGACTGCAGCACGCCAGGCCTCCCTGTCCATCACCAGCTCCCAGAGTTTACTCAAACTTATGTGCATCGAGTCGGTGATGCCCTCCAACCATCTCATCCTGTCATCCCCTTCTCCTCCTGCCTTCAATCTTTCCCAGCATCAGGGTCTTTTCCAATGAGTCAGCTCTTCACATCAGGTGGCCAAAATATTGGAGTCTCAGCTTCAGCATCAGTCCTTTCAATGAACACCCAGGACTGATCTCCTTTAGGATGGACTTGTTGGATCTCCTTGCAGTCCAAGGGACTTTCAAGAGTCTTCTCCAACACCACAGTTCAAAAGCATCAATTCTTTGGTGCTCATCAAGTCTTCTTTCTTTATGGTCTATAAGATGTACTATAACTTAAAACAAGGCCCTCCTTTCTGCTTTTGTGCTTGGTAGTTTGAATTAGCTTTTGTTGATGAAATCAGACTCTTGATTCCATGTTAGTCCCTCCAATGCCTGAGAGATATATAACAAAATATATAAGCAAATATATAACAGAAGGATGTGAAGATTAATTTTATATGCCAATTTGATTGGGCTAAGGCATGCCCAGACATGATTTCTGGGTACGTCTGTGAACGTGCATCTGGAAGAGATTAGTGTTTGGTTCAGGAGACTGAGTAAAGGGACCATCTTCAGCAGTGTGGGCAGGCATCAGCCAACTGGGGGCCTGAAGGGAACAAACGGTGGAGGTAGGCAGATTCTCTCTTCTTGAGCTGGGACAGCCAGCTCCTCCTGCCCTTGAATGCTGGAGCTCTTGGTTCTCAGGCCTCCAGACTCTGGGACTTCTCTGGGACTTACACCAGAGGTCCCTGCCAAGCCTTTGCACTCAGACTGAATACAGTCAGGCTTTCCTGGTTCTCCAGCTTGTGCACAGCAGGTGGTGAGACTTCTCAGCCTCCACAACTGCAGAAGGCAGTTCCTGTAACAAATCTCTTCATGTGTCTGTTTTACTGGCTCTGTTTCTCTGGAGAACTAACTACATGGGGATATCCGATTCCTCCATGCTTTTCTTCAAAAATCCCTCAAGCACTGTGGTATCTCTAGTCTGTGTTTTATTCACTGTCTACGAGTCTTCTCAGTCACCCCTGCTTCACCCTTTGCTTCTTTTGTCGCGTGTTTCATTTCTCTTTCCTGTTTCTATTGCTTTTGCAGTTGTTTCCCACACATTTGTCATTAACTTTTTCTCCAGTGTTGTCTTTTTATTGAATGTCTGCGCGCACTTTCTGGCAATTCCTCTCCTCTTCTTAACATGTGAAAAAAGTCCTCACACCAGTAGGACTGGCTCAAAGTTCGCCAGCCACCACCGTGGCCTCCCCCTTTTGTTCTCTCCATGTTCCTCTACAAGGGATTCTGAGAAGACAGCCATTGTTGTCAACAAGCTGGCTTAGTCTGCACAACTAGAAGAGATGGATGGGTTAGAGTTAAGTTACTGAAGGTCCTGCTGCTCAGCCTTCTACATGCAATTGGACCTAGGACGACACTTCAGAATGTCCTTCTCCAAAGGTGGGTGCTATCTCCGTTGGGACTCCTACTTGCTAAGGCGTGTATATATATATATATATATATATATATATATATACACACACATATACACATACATATATATATAGGACCAGAAATCTCCAGCAGTTATTTTATTGGTGGCAGAGTTCTTCCTGTCCCCAGGTCACTCTTAAGCCCTGAACTTCTGTCCAGGGCAAATGGTTGCTTACAAGTCAGGATTACTCTAGTGACTTCACTTTCACTTTTCACTTTCATCCATTGGAGAGGGAAATGGCAACCCACTCCAGTGTTCTTGCCTTGAGAATCCCAGGGACGGGGGAGCCTGGTGGGTTGCCGTCTATGGGGTCGCACAGAGTTGGACATGACTGAAGCAACTTAGCAGGAGCAGAATCCTTCAAGAATTGGCACTGAGATCTGGGTGGGGGGCAGGGGGTGCAGTGAGGAGGCATCTGGTATGCAAGGCTTTTGCTTTTGGTCTCACCCATTCCCCTAGTGAGAGACTTTATTTTGGGGGCTCCAAAGTCAGTGCAGATGGTGACTGCAGCCGTGAAATTAAAAGATGCTTGTTCCTTGGAAGAAAAGCTATGACCAACCTAGACAGCATATTAAAAAGCAGAGACATTACTTTACCAACAAAGGTCCACCTAGTCAAAGCTGTGTTTTTTCCAGTAGTCATGTATGGATGTGATAGTTGGATTATAAAGAAAGCTGAGCGCCGAAGAATTGATGCTTTTGAACTGTGGTGTTGGAGAAGACTCTTGAGAGTCCCTTGGACTGCAAGGAGATCCAACCAGTCCATACTAAAGGAAATTAGTCCTGAATACTCATTGGAAGGACTGATGCTGAAGCTGAAGCTCCAATACTTTGGCCACCTGATGCGAAGATCAGGTGGGAAGATCCCCTGGAGAAGCCTGGTGGGCTATAGTCCATGGAGTCGCAAGACAGTCACACACAACTTAGCAGCTAAACAACAAGAATAGTAAACACACAATTCTCCACCTCAGGTACATTTCTGTGTAATGTATGTTGAGGGGTGGGTCTGTACTAGGTGCTGTGCTGAGAACTTGCGATGTGGTAACATATTTACCTCTCACAGTGAATGTCTGAGATGTGAATTTCTATTGGGATCTTCATTTTAAAAATGAGGCCGTGGCTTGGGGTGTCTGAGGCTGAACGTCTTGTACAGCGTATAGATTTGTACTCAGAACTGGGTGACTCCAGCATCCGTAATCTTGACCAGCGGGCTATGTTGTCTCCTCTAAGGAAGAGGATATAAAACCCACACCGACACACGAATGAACCCTTAGGACTGGCTCTTGGCCACACATGTAGTCAGTATGCCCTCCATAGTCATCCTTCTGGTTTGTGAGCTCCATCAGTTCTGTTACTGCCCTCCCTTCCCAGGCCCGCAGATAAAACTTTCACGTCTTACCCAGCCTCTAAATATCATCCAAATGTTCATCTTGACAGGACACTGAGGATCTTATATTTTGTGCTGCTGCTGCTAAGTCGCTTCAGTCGTGTCCGACTCTATGCGACCCCAGAGATGGCAGCCCACCAGGCTCCCCCATCCCTGGGATTCTCCAGGTCCCAGGTTATTTCACCATTCTCTTCTTCCCAAGAAGGAAGATGAACATTCACACAGTGACTCTGGCCCTGAATCTTACCCTGAGAGCGAGCCCATCGATAGTTCTCCACGGACCTCAACACACTGAGGGCCAACAAAGCATTAATGGGACTGCTACTTGGCAGCTCCAGAGAGGGTCTTGCGAGAAAATGAATTTACTGTCCCTGTCAATCCTCCCCTTCAGTGACTCCTATCTTACTGCTTCCTGTTAGAAGCTCTGGAAGCCCTTTATGCCATCCAATAGCATCCTTTCCCTTGGCAGGGCTACATTATTGATTGAGAGAATCTGGGTTTTTAAAATGTCATTTAAGGTAGGTGCAATTCATACTTGGTTAATTTGTATGTGGTTTGGTCACCACTTCCCTGGTGGCTCAGACGGTAAAGCGTCTGCCTACAATGCAGGAGACCCGGATTCCATCCCTGGGTCAGGAAGATCCCCTGGAGAAGGAAATGGCAACCCACTCCAGTATTCTTGCCTGGAAAATCCCATGGACAGAGGAGCCTGGTAGGCTGCAGTCCATGGGGTTGCAGAGTTGGACACAACTGAGCGATTTCACTTCACTTTTTTGGTCTATATCCACTCTGGTAGCAGAATGTTTCCTCTGTTTTTCATTCTTCTTCTGGAGTTTTCATTATTAAACTAAAAATGGCTCTAGAACTGTCACGCATCAAGAACCTTCAGTTAAAAAACATTGCCTGGTTGCTTTCTTCTGGTTGGAGTTTTTTTTTTTTTTTTTTAATATAATTTTATTTATTATTTTTGGCTGTGCTGGGTATTCCCTGCCATCCAGGCTTTCTCTAGTTGCAGAGAGTGGGGCTACTTCTTAGTTGGGGTGCTCAGGCTTCTCATCGCAGTGGCTTCTCTTGCCATGGAACACCGGCTCTGGGATGCGAGGGCTTCAGTAGTTGCAGCACCGGCTTCCTGGGGTCGAGCTGCAGTTCCCAGGGTCTAGAGAACAAGGCTCAACAGCTGTGGTGCGCCAGCTTAGTTGCTGTGTGGCACATGGAATCTTCCTGGACCAGGGATCGAACCCATGTCTCCTGCAGTGGATGGCAGATTCTTTACCAGTGAGCCATTAGGGAAGCCCTGGTTGGCGTTTGATGGACCTACTTTAACATTTTAGTTGACAAGGCTGGTCTGTTCAACTGGTTAGAATGTCATTTTAACGAGGCCAGTGGCATATGTAGGATCTGTTAGTGTATCCTCCCGGAGTCTGGATGCCCAGACTCTTTATAAACCCGCACAATGCTCGCAAGGAAGAGGGGACACAAAGACAGCCCCTCTCCAAGCACACAGTCCAGACATCACATTTAGGGCACAAGGGACTGTGTGTTCTATTACTGAGTTGATAGTGTTAAGCATCGTGCTTACTAGAGGTACTCGGGGCAAGAAGAACAGTAAATTCAAAAGAAAATACCATCGAAATGAAAACGTGAATGTGACTCATCCAATTCAAAGACACGCTGAAAATGGATGCAGGCAGAAACAATATGGTAGGCTAGGGGGTGAGATAGCAAAGAACTGGGGCCTGCTCCCTGCTTCTTGAATGGCTGGGTTACATTCTCTATGGGGATGTTCCTTGGTTCACGTACAAACAGATCACTGTTTGTGGGAATGGGAAAAACTGAGGAGAAAGTATCTTGGCCCAGAAAGGACGGCAGAAATCCCTGTGCTTTATTCCAGATTACAGGCATTAGGATGCTGCTAAATGCTGTGGCTACGAAAACAGAGAGAGAGAGAGAGAGAAACTGAGATAACAGGATTCTTAAAATCTGTTAGTCACCACTTGCTCTTCAAGAGCAAGCTTCTTTTTAAGGCTTTGGACAGCTGCTCAAATTTCCATCCCTGAAAAGCTGGAGGTCTGGATGTGAATACAGTGAAAAATGTTTTTCCTCTTAAGCACAGACTTCACGGTGACATAGATTATTTCTTAGTGTTCGTCAGTACAGACATAAGCACTCAGCGGCTGGAACACTGGCATCTTACTTTGTGTGGGTGGCTCAGTTGTCATCATTTTCCTTTTTTATTTGTTCTGAAAGGCCACACATAAACACCGCATGTAAGGGTTAACTTTCTCTTTTAAGAAATGACTATGTATGTCTCCCCAATCAGAATTCGCTCCATTTAGTATTCTACCCAGTGGTGTGAACAGTGCGTTTCTGTGTCTTCAGTTTGGGTTTAATTCTCTCAAGCTTTTCTACCCTTTGGCATGTTTCTTGAACAAAGACCAAATTGTGATCTTGTGATGTCTCTTTCTAGAACACCCAAGAAGTGAGAATTTAAAAAAGTTTACCAATCCAGAAAATCCTGCCCCAATATCCTCCCCACCAGGACTAACGAAGTTGCTACCATCCAAGCTGCCTTCAAAGAACCAAATGCAGGTTCCATGCTTGCAGGGGACAAAAACCAACACTAAAAAAAGACCTTTGGGATGATACCAGTGGACTAATCTCACAGATTCTGACTTATTTCCAATTGCCTAGAAATTAAAAAAGGAAAAACTATAGTAGTGATATAGTTCCGAAAATAAGTGAGTTTGTGGACAGGTTGAACGACTCACTGTCAGTAACCATGTAGGATTTTGTACACGTACCCCCTCACTCCCTTTCTCCTGCTATTTCTCCACTCTTCCAGCAGGTGGCACTACAGTCACAGAACAAACATTCCACAGCAGGGTATGTAACTTTATTTTTCTACCATAATAATTTAAAGTATTTACACACTGCACACTCACTGTTTTACACAGATACTTATTCATATACCTATGAACCACATCTAAAGGTTTCTTTGTAAAGACTCGACACACTGTGGGGGTTTCCGAGCGTAACAAAGAGAAGGGAAGGACAAAAAAAGTTTTGAGTCTTCAGACAGCCATGTGGTGCATCTGTGAAAACCAGTGTGTTCCCACAAGATTAAGCTCCCCCAGAAGACGTCCTACCTAACGTGTGAGTATGACCCAAAACGCTTCTGGTTAAGGGGGGGATTTCAAAAACCAACATGTGCAAGGAACATTTTTCTTTTTCCTCCCCAGACATTCTATCAAAGAAACAGAAGAAAATAAACCAGGCCCTTCTCTAGAGAAATACCTGTATTTCTGAAACAGTTATCCATGGGGAAGACTTCAGAGTCATAGAGAGACACTGACTGCAAAGGGAAAACAGCCAAATCCACTGGTACTAAGAGACGTGATGCAACCTTTCCAGGTAAATGATGCAGCAAAAAAAACCCAGTTTCCTCTTCCCAGGTATTTGGAGAGGCAGTTGTTTTGCTTTTGCTGAAAAGGACACAGGTATGTTACATCATGTACACACTAAACCCAGACATCGTAGAAAACCTCTACCGCTTTCCACTTTTAGACTATTTGCACAAAAATAGTGGTTAGAGGTACCCTAAATATTTTTCCTCCTGCATTCTACTCGGTTACATAACAGAAGTACTAGTTAACTACAGCTTCTGACCTGGGCACGTGATTCCATAAGGGAACAAGAGCAGTCACCGTTCAGAGCTGATGGCAGGCAGGCCCCCATTCGGCTTTGATACAAGGATAACAGGTTTGGGTTCAGCTCTCTGGCGCTGCATCTTTGCCCAGTAAGAGGCAGGATGCCTCTGGGATTTTCCCAGACTGGCCAATATCATTCTCTCGTACATTGGAAGATGGGCTAGAGAGAAGCTTTGCCACCTCTGGTGAGTCGACAGCTCCATGCTGTGACCAACAGATCAGTTCACAAAGAAACAGAACTTTCACGAAGCGACATCCTCTTTGCTACCAGTCTGGTAGTGCCACTCATCAAAAGGAAGAAATTAACCCAGCCAACTAAAACTACGCACAACCTTGACCCAAATCTCTGTGGCCTTTCAAGTTCACCGTCTGTTTGCATTTACGTAAATGACTCAAGTACAAACTCTACCACTAATTCTTAGAACCAGATATTTACATTTTAGGTATAACAATAGAAACCTACCTATCCTGGAGTTCATGTTCTCAGCTACTGCTCTTGCCTTTGGATGGTGGTGGTTTCCTTTTTTCAAGAGGTGCCAACAACGATGGAATGGAAGAAGGAAGGAGTTGCTCGTGTAGCTCAGTGAAATCACTATCAAGTTACACGAACAACTAATAGTCAACCTACGCATATTAAGAGGGAAAGTGACTACATGGAGAGGCCACGTGGGGAGCCTGGCCAATGGGAATGACCAACCAGCACCCAGTCAAGCTGCATACAGGGTCAGGCCAAGGAAAAACGTCTGTTGTCAGGACCCCAGTCCATCCCATCACACACACAGACGCAAAGTGGGAGACTGGGGAAGACCACGGTGTGGGAGACAAGGAAGAGGAAATCTTTGTGATGGGGTCTGGGTCTTCACATGAAACAATCTAATACACCCCAGAGCCTGGGCTCCCGGGCTCCAACACTGAGCCTGGGGAGGGCTTACTGGGTGTGGACATGGTGAGTACAAGTCCAGACAGCCAGAGAGGAGGCGGCTGAGAACGCGGGCTTGTACAAATCACAGAGGGAAGAGCAAGGCACGATCGCTGCACTTACAGGTTTGCACTTTCTTTGTTCAATGTAGAATGGAGTTAAAAGAGGGAAAAGTGACAGTTTGAACAGGGAATGAGGGATGACAAAAGTCTGAGAGGGCTCTTGCAAGATGCCTGGTATCTCCTTACCCATTGCCATCTGGAGCCCCTCCTGACCTAGAAAAACAGCAGTTTCATACGTTTAACCTACCTCGCTCTAAGCGCTCAGATGTATCAATCCTAGTTAATAAGAACTGTGCTAACATTCTCCCCACCCTCTGAAAACAATTGGCAGCTGTCCAAGAGGGAGAGGGCTTCCCAGAATCAGTGTTTAACAGCCAAAAACACCTGTCGTGGGGTGGGGTGGGGCGGTTAACAATCCTTCCACGTGGAGTGAGGGCAGGAGAAGCGGGCAAGGACCTAGTTCCAAGGAACGAGGCAGTGGCACCAGGAGGGCAGCAGTTGAAAGCTGGGCACGCAGCGATGGCCAAGGCTGTAGGCCGTGAGGGCACCGCCAGCAAGAGCTGCAAACAAGGTCACCGGTCCTCTTCCAAGGGCGCGCCGCATACGGTGTCTGTGCGCGTGTACTATATACGTACTGACCAGGTACACACATAAATATTTAATATATAAAAAATAAAGTGCTTTCTAACAGGTCCCCGGGCAGGGACGTTATAAAACATTTCACAAAACTGCAAAAAAAAAAAAAAAAAGGTAACGGTCCAAGAACACTACATCCAACATTATGTGGAACATAGCCAAACGCGATATGTACAAATCAGGTGGGCATCCCGGGACACACGCATCCTGTCATATACATGGTATATACATATATACTCTTTTTACTCAATATATTATGACAATATATATTTTTTAAAAATTTTGTTATAGACAGGAGAAACGGAACAGAAGAAAAAAAAAAAAAAAAAACGAAAAAGATAATCCCCTACAAAAACACAACTAGGATCAAGCATGTGAGTCCCAGACTGACAGACGACAGGGGGCGTCCACGGGGAGCCCCGCGGGCACTGCTCGGGAAAATATGCCAGCGTTCCTTCCTGGGGTGCAGCGCCTCCACGTCCTCCAGGGCGCTGTGCGCGGCGGCCGTGAAGTTGGCGTCGCCGGTGGTGAGCAGGTCAAAGACGCAGGACTGGAAGTAGATGTCCTTCACCGGCATCTGCTCGTGGCACCGTGCGCTGGCCGTCTCCAGCGTGTAGCCGGGCCAGGCCGCGGCCGCGGGGCTGCGGGGCAGGCCGGGCCCCAGGATGGCGGACACCTGGCCCTGCCCGTCGTCGATGCGCTCGCCCAGGGGGCAGCCGGTCACGCACAGCTGCAGGTCCTGGCTCTCCTCGTAGGCCATGGCCAGCGCCTCGGGCATGCGGATGGCCAGCGTCAGGTAGCGGCCCAGCTGCCGCACGAACACCGTGGTCCCCATGTAGCGTGCGTGCATCTCCACTGAGCGGCCGCTCTCTCGCTCCACGATCCGCAAGCTCTTGGGGTCGCCGTCCCCGCCGCTGGTGCTGCCGTCCACGAAGGCGGCCGGCAGGTCATCAGTCACGGCTTGGTACACTTTCTGATCTGTACACTCCCGGTGCGCTTTGAAGATGATGGTGATCTGTGGGGGAAGGAAGGTGGACAAAGTTTTAACACAGATGGGAGAGATATGGGCGACAGCATCCTTGGGCCATGAGAGCTGCCCTCCAGTTCTGGAGGCTGAACCAGCTAAAGACAGAATCTCCCAACTCAGACTGTATCTGCTTCTGCCTTGCATGTGAATGGTGTCACTGTTAGGGACAATTTTGAAGACCCTGTGCATTCATTTACTGGAAGGATGGATGCTGAAGCTGAAACTCTAATACTTTGGCCATCTGATGAGAAGAGCTGACTCATTGGAAAAGACCCTGATGCTGGGAAAGATTGAGGGCAGGAGGAGAAGGGGACGACAGGGGATGAGATGGTTGGATGGCATCACCAACTCAATGGACCTGAGTTTGAGTAAACCCTGGGAGTTGGTGATGGACAGGGAGGCCTGGCGTGCTGCAGTCCATGGGGTCGCAAGAGTCAGACAGGACTGAGCCACTGAATTGAACTGATGTATTTTTTCTTGATGTGGACTTTTTTTTTAACTTTTTATTTTATATTAGAGAGCAGCTGATTAATAATGTTGCAATAGTTTCTGGTGGACAGCAAGACTCAACCATACATATACGTGTATTCATTCTGATGTGGACCATTTTTTAAAAGTCTTTATTGAATTTGTTATGATATTGTTTCAGTCTTGTGTTTTTGTTTTTGTTTTTTTTTTTGGCCATGAGGCAGGTGGGATCTTAGCCCTCTCACCAGGGATCAAACCTGCACTCCTCTACACGGGAAGGTGAAGAAGTCTTAACCACTAGACAGCCAGGGGAGTCCCAAAGACCTACGTATTTAGAATGAAAAACTGACACAGATCCAGGGAGTGTGTATCAGCAAAAGAATTTCATTTTCCTAAGACAGAAAAATGTTGTTGTTGGGATATAGGCAAGTTTTATTGATCATGTGTATCCTGTCTCCTTCCAAAGACAGATGAGTTGTGGTAGATAGCTCTGAGAAAAAAAGAAAGAAGATTCCTTTCTGAGTTATGCAGACGCTCTAAGTGGCTTCATTAATAATAAACCTACCAGAACTGTGATTTCTAAAAAGTTTCTCCCTTGGACTCTAAATCAATATCCTATGACTCATCACTACCAACTGAGCTATACACACACACTCAGGGAAGAGACAGAAAGCTGAAGAGGGGGCCAGCCCAGCAACAGCGATCAACCACGTGCCTCAGGAAAGATTCTCTAAGTCTCTTAATCAAACGTTTCACGTGACCGGCTAATCTTTGGGACCACGAAAGCACTTGGCAAGTGCGCTCCCAAGCACTGGCAGGGAATAAATACCCTAAACCTAGTTACAGCAAATGTTTTCCCCAAAGAGCATGCTGGCCCTTCAGCTTCTCAGAAATCTGTTCCCCAGTCAACTCTCAACTCTCCAAATTAAGCAGAAAATTCATGGAGGAAAAAAAAAAATCTGATAATATAAAAACTTCCCTTTGGTGAACTTACTTTCTTTCCTTAATTAGAACAGTACTTAGAAAAAAAAAAAAAAACCACTCTGAGCACCTTCACCTCTAACATCCTCGACATCTCTGCTACAGGGGATAGAAAGATGCTAAGACAGATACGGGCTTCTGGATCACACAAGGTGGGAAAATGGTCCCCAAGCGGTGGGGCGGGGTTGGGGGGGTTGGGGGGTGGGGGGGCAGGGAACGACAACATTTTGAGATTTGAGTTATTGTCTGTAAGTGAGGTAATGGCTTATTATGCTTTCTTCTTGAAAAAAAGAAAAAAGTATCAGGTGACTTCAGTCAAGGAGGAAGGGAGACAGGCCAAACACTCTACAAATTACTCTGGATGGAGGCAAACGGCCACCTCCTGCAAGGGGACTAATCAAAACAATAGACCCTTGTTAAAAAGGCCACGAGGGCCTCCCTCCCCACCCTTCTCCCTACAAGCCCTCCCAGCCACCCTCAGGTTTATGTCTGAAGGCTTTCCCCCTGGCTCAGCCAGCATTTGCTCATGCTATTTAATTCCACATGTTCCCACTGGTGTTACTTGACTGGAATTTTCCAGCCATTTCATTTCACTTCAGCCAGTTGTAAAGCCAGATCCGAACCAGCTGTGGCTGCAGCAACTGGTTAAATTCATATCCGTTGTTTGCAGCTGCAACCAAAAGCCAGACAATGCACTGTGAGAATGCCTGGTGTTCTCCCTGCCTAATTACTCTGAGCCACAATTTAATTTCATGACCAGCCTTCTCACGTTTCAACACCTTCCTAACAACCTGAAGGAGGTGTACCAGAGATGATTTCAGGAAATTTGCTGTGCATCCAACCATACGACCTTCCAGAGCGAGTGGGATTTTTCGAGCTAGATATCTAATGGGACTATAAAATAGATTTATTTGGTGACTCTAAAGACAGTTTGACAAGTGCTTTTTAGAGGCAAGCTGGGATCTCTTGGAGGTGAAAAGATTAATTCAAGTAAATTCTGCACCTGACTGGACTGCAAGTTAATACAGATGGCTACAGTAAGAGTAACAGACTTCGCATACAGCCGCTGTCCTCATTTTCAACCAGAGCATCCACGCTCAGAGTAACTGAATTCTTCTACAACAGCTAAGCCATTTGTCCTTCCAACCTAACAAACCTCAAATTTAAACCAACTTGGCCTTATTTGTAACAATTTAGGACTTTTCAGTTCGCCTTAGGAAAAACACAGAGGAATTAGTTTTGTTGGGACAACACAGCAGAGAGATCCAATTCCAAACAAGTTTCCAACAAAGGCAAGCAAGGGTCAATATTAACATGAATGGAATAGTTCCCTGTCTCACCAAGTCTCCGCTGTTTTCATTAAAAACACCAATTCCAACTCAGGAGTCATTTCAAATGCCTCTCACCTTACTGTCCGCTGCTCTACTTGTGACACCAACAGGTAACTCCCACACCTCTGGAAGATAGGTGAAACTTAAAGCTTAACCTCTGTGTTACTGTCTACACTCACAAAATATTCCAGTTTACCTAATGCATTTTTGTCTATCTGTCAAATTTCCTAGGAGTGACTTTCTCTACAAGACAAGGAAGTTGATGTTTCTCTAGTTGTTTCTCTTTTAGGTGAGATAATTTGCTCTCAGAGTCTATGTATAGAATCAGCCCTTGAATCAAGATGTTGAGGGTAATGAATGAGAGGTTTCCTGAGTGGTCCTCTGTAGTTTAAGTAGATATTGAAGAGGTACCTAGAGATAATAAGCAATGGAAATGTAGAAAACACTAGGAAACAGTCCCTGACAAGTTGTATAAGGTATTTTCATCCCTTATACAATTGCAACCTGAGGTCTTAAAAAGCAAGCACTTAACCAGAAAGGGCCAGAAATTCATTTTCCAATTATATCCTCCTTTTCAGAAAAATTAAATAAAATTTATTCACTCTCAGTAATTCTTCCCTTAAAAAACTCAAATGTTAATGGAAATGTTTGGAAATTCCACACGTTTTCTATTCCCAGCTAGCAGCTATCAGAGGGTCACAATAGGACATTCAAAATTGTATTCTAAAGCTTTTAAACAGATAATTTAAAAACAGCTATGCTCTTTACTTTTCCCCCCTCTACGAACTGATCCATATGCTGTAATAACTCAATTTGGCACATCTGTTCTATGCCACACCATTTATTATTGATGGATGGCATTTCTGTGCATTTAAAACATCAATGCCTTTTGTTAAACCTTCCCCGCCCAGCTCCTCCCAACCCCCACCTCAGACAACACTACTCCAGTCTCCTCATTCATTTTTAATGTTTCACTCCCTGAGATCTTTACCACCTACAGGGTCTCTTAGGAGAAGCAAGACAGCAGCTACAAATCAACCTTTCCACATGAGAAAGGCAAAAAGGATTTAGGGTTTGCTGTGAAATGCCAACACTGAGAGGCACCTGCCTCTCCTTTCCATCAGGAAAAAAAATAAAAATAAAAATGAACTAAATGAAAGAAAGGTCACCCACAGAACCAGGCACTGCCTTGCCAATGCACAGAGCTTCTCCAAGCTCAACAGCCTTGCACAGTGCTGTGAGGAGGTTTTCAAACAGCAGAATTCCCCACAGGCTGTGCCCTGAGCTATTTGTGCTTATCATTCTTTGGAAGAAATGTTTATCGGGGTTTAAATCAGACCATTTGGCACTGCATGTGTGGGACCTTACTGGAATTCTCTTAATACCAGAACTGGGACTTTTATAGACAAGGGGCTCCAGCTCTCGGGTTAAGATGGGCCAGCAAATCAAACTGAAAATCACAGGAAATCAGCCTGGAACACAGGGAAACCCAATGTTGACAGGTATCCAGTTAAAATTCTGCTTGCGTTAAGAAAGCTAAGATTAATTTTATTTCATGTAATTAGGTGATGTGTCTACTTCCTCAGATCCTCTGGGTGCAATTATAGGTTGAAAAAACAGATGACTGTGGGAGAAATCAGAGAACGCTGTGCCCATGGCCTTTGCTCTCACCAGGTCAGCGGCATACAGCCTCTGCTTAGTCCTCAGAGCTGAACACAAAGATCATTCCTACTAGCGCGTGTGTTTCAAAGAAATAAACGCACATGCTCTATCGCCAGCTCTAAAACACATCATCTTAACTCGAGTGGGCCAATGTTTCTCAATGTTGAGAAGTCCGAGACTAGGAAGCTCCGAAGCACTAAGGAAGGATCTCGGTTAGGCTGCGGAGAACTCTGGCTTTCGCTCCTTTTTATGAGGTAGGAAATAAAAGCATATCCGTCTAGAATAACTTTCTGGAGAGTACATGGACCATACTTAAGGAGGTCAGTAATTGATGTCGTTGATCATTTTCCTGAAAAACTAAAAAAAAAACAAACAAAAAAAATCTGCCAGGAAGGCATGAACTCAATGAAACAAGTGTAACTTTACCATTGTAACTCAGCCTAGCATCAGCTATCTACCTACAGGAAGTCTGAATTCAACATCTACAAAAGCACAGTTTAAGTCACTTCACTGGGCCAGGACAAGATAGCTAACAGGAAGAAAGTGGTACATGAGTTTCAGAGGAGGGTGGCAGAAGAAATTTCCCTCTAGATTGCTTTTCAGGCTTGAATGAGACTACAAAAATCTACAGCCTCCTAAAGATACCCAAATAGGTTTCTCTGTCCTCTCGAGTTTCTTTCCACCGAGCTCTGCGGTAGCAGCACTCACAGGATTCCAGAGACACAGAATGGATCAGACTTATTTATTCTTAGGGTTGCCCTAGGTAATACATGCAGGAACAAGGGCTGCCTTGGCTGCTGGAGGGGATCTTGGCAGCAGCTGGAGAAAGAAGAAACCAAACCAGAGGAGAAGGACACCCACAGTTGAGGCTGCTAGGGTGGTCCAGGGGGGAGCATTAAGCTCCGTGGCTGGAAACAGCATGCAAGAGAGAGAGAAACAGAGAGAGAGGGAGAAGGGGGGAGAGAGAGAGAGAAGCAGGCCCAGGATGATACATAAAAGCGACAGACAAAAAAAAAAAAAAAGTTGACATCCAAAGAGCGATTTTTGTACATTTAAAATAAGGAAGGCTGGAAGCATAAATAGGCTCAGAGGGAAATGGGCCAGCTTCCTTGTACAGGCCAGAGGCACAAGGTGCAGAGTTTACAGGGAGGAGGGGAGGCCTGGGGTGCCTTGGCCTTCCCGGCACCCGGAGAACTCCAGGGGGACCTTCTTGCTTGTTGTGCCTGCTCTCTGCACTGTGAGGAGGCCCTCGCTAGACTTCTAGATGGGAAGTCAGGCGCGTGGGGACAGTATTTCAGGCCGAGGCTGCCGCTACGCTTTGGAAAAGTGAAAGTGAAGTTGCTCAGTCATGTCCGACTCTTTGTGACCCCATGGACTGGAGTCTACCAGGCTCCTCTGTCCATGGAATTTTCCAGGCAAGAATACCGGAGTGGGTTGACATTTCCTTCTTTAGGGGATATTCCTGACCCAGGGATCGAACCCAGGTCTCCCACATCGCAGGCAGACGCTTTACCCTCTGAGCCACCAGGGAAGCTGCTGCGCTTTGGACCAGAGGCTAAAATTACTGCAGTCACTCAGGGGTAGGAATCTGTCCTGGCAGGTCTGGCTTTCTGGGATCTCCCTCCTAATGGGGTGGAGGTGGGAGGAGGCACACAGATCCCCAGGCTCTCGCAGCACCCCGGGTGAACACTCTGGGCTGAGGTTCAGCACAGCTGTTTCCCAAACCGACGGGGATTATCAGGAAATCACAGCCCCTTTGATCGGTTTTCAGTTGGGGGAGGTAATTTAAAAAGCAAAAGGGCTTAAAGGTCTCAATGCACTCACATTCTGTCACTTCTAGGGTCAGTTTCAGGTTCCCAGGGCTATTAACAACAACAACAAAAAAAGCAAAGCCCAGTCAGGAACAAGGTGGTTAGAGGTGGTGACCATATATTCCAAGAAGCCAGTTAACTGGAAAGTTCCAAAACAATATCCTTCTGTCTTCATTTTCCTGAGGCAGGGAGCGGGGAAGGCATGGACCCCACATAAACACACACGTGTGCTTGTGTGTGTACTCACACCTTTAAAAAGGAAAGAGCAAACACTGACACCCTTTTCAGGGGCACATGCAGAGCAGATGAGAAGTTGGTCTTTAAATGCTGTCACATTAAGCCTATCCAGTGTACACAGTCAGCTCCAGCACTGAGACAACCCCACCAGCAGGAGCTAAGGTTCTCTGGGCTCCGACTCCTAAAAGAACCAGCTCACTTGGACATACTGAGCTCCCCTCTGCAGAGACCCAATTTCATCTGAAGTTCTTTCTAGACCCAACAGCAATGGGTTTTCACTGCAAGGCTCCCCCGTTAAATTCTGCATCTTAGATGTGTGCGGCTGGCTATTCTTGTTATACTTAGGACAAGCTGAGCAGCTTAAGAAGTCCTGAAGTTACCCCACCCAGGAGAACACAAAATCCAAACCAGTCGAAGAGCAAGTTCTACTTGCAGTCAAAACAAATAAAGACGAAACGGGTAAGGTAGCAGCTTCATTGTTCGACACTGTAGGTATGACTCTTTTTACATGCCACATTCCGCAGGGGCAGAAACTGTTTGGTTAGCATTAATTGAAGCCAACAACCAAAAAAAAAAAAAAATACCAACCATCCAATGTTTCCTGCTTGCCCCTTCCTCTCAAAATGTTGACTCAAAGAAAATTTAACAGGGCAGAGAGAGACATTTGGAAATGTGACAGAAAAACAAGTTCTAACGCTCAGCTGTGTATCAGACTTGGCTGGGCGCCTCTGGTTCAAACTATGGAGGACGGGAGGTTTGTTTTAAAGTAGCAAAGGCCCAGAGCACTCGGAGGGAATTCTGGCTGGCTCAGGCAGGCGCTGGGTTACTGTCACTTACACAGGGGGGATTCGGAAGGTCCTTTTCACTCTTCCAAACCACGTCTGGGACGGAGACACTGGCACATGCAGAGATTCGAAATGTAAAACTGACAAGGTATACAGAGACAAATTTTATACATTTTTAGACAGTTTTCACTGACCACCTTATGTATTTCTTCCTTCCAGGGAACAGAGAGAAGACAGAGGCCTACCTACCCAGAGTACATGCAATCTGTACGGACAAAATGAAGGCAGATCTTGTTCAAGTATGGCCTAAAGAATAAGCCAGGTAGGCCTGTTTTCATCCCACAAAATGATCATTCACATTAAGGGTACATTATGGAGCTAAGAATGTCGCCCCCTTTTCTTCTGCTTCCTTTGCCCAAATATAATCACCCCCAGGCAGTCTGCTGAAAACTATATGAAACGAAGGTGAAAGTTTCTGGGCCTAAGACCTTAAAATCCAGTACAAACCAGAGCTATGCAGGAAGCAGAAAAGGGCCAACAGGAATACCACCACCTGGAACAACTGTAGCTGGTGTCTGTTCTTCTAGAAACTCTTCTTTTAATATTGTCTCTACAGTAAAGAAATTCAGGGAGGACAAGGATTATCCAAGACATGCTTTTATGAGTCTTAAAGATGAGACAGAACCCTGAAAAATCAACTTAACTAAGAACTGGTGATTCTGATGCTCAACTACCCTAGCAAGCTTTTGGGTATTAAAAAGCAGCTACCTTTCAACAACAGCAACCAGGGTTCCAGACCCTGCTAGGGTATTTCAGAGGAGTGAGGAAATGTGGGTGTAGGTGAGGGACCACCTTGACGGTGGGATGTGAAAAGGGAGACGGTACCAAGTCCTGGGAGCGAGAACACTGACCAGCGACAGTGGCCGGTGGGCAGGGTTATGTCCAAGGTACAGCTGCCCATCTCTCAGGCCCAGCCTCCTGGTCCTGACCCCCGGAGGCAACTTGCAGCACTTGGAACCAGCCTATAGCATGGGCCCCCAGTGTTCTGAAAAGAAACCCTAAAAACGGCTTTCCCCTACCCCCCCGACACAAACCCCACAATTCTCCATGACATGAAGGCAGCAAAGTTTAGTTATGAGCTTAGACTAAGGCAGAGACTACATTCACCTCGGCATCTCCCAGACACGATAGGCCCGTCAATGCTTGGGGTTTCCAATGCAACACTAAATAGTACATTTTATCAGACAAATGAACACAGTATACTGCGCAGGGGAGCTATACAACTGCAAACTTCTTTCCCATCTGTTCTACAATATATCTCAACAATATAGCTCAATATATCTTGCAACTTTTTGTAATTTTTAAGACATTTCTGCACAACAAGGAGGACCAGGACGAGATGCAAAAGTTAAAGATGGCAAGAGTTATCTGTATAATCATAACAGATAATCATAACAAAGAACAATCTCAGATTTTAAGGGTTAGTTACAATGAATCTGCAAGGCAACTTGTGTGCTCCCAGAAGGAATCTATATTCTCAAATAGTGTATTGCCTCTGTAACAGTGTTGCATGCAAGGACAGTGTCCCTGTATTCAAAACCTAATTCTGTACACAAGAGGATGAGGCATCTTCCTTAGTGGACAAAAATAAGAATGATCACCACTGTGCAGCTCACAGAGTCTCCATAAAGATACTAAAAACATAACTGGTTACAAAAACTTAGCTACAAAA
This sequence comes from Bos grunniens, assembly GCF_055505025.1. Lineage (NCBI taxonomy): Eukaryota > Metazoa > Chordata > Mammalia > Artiodactyla > Bovidae > Bos > Bos grunniens. Next base: position 98,031,516 of record NC_141171.1, on the reverse strand, counting down.
AAAATCCACTAGGCTTAGGGTCAAAAGAGGACAGATTCCCAAAGCCTGATCCAGAGATATGCCTAAAAAAAAAAAAAATCGATCCTTGGAAGGCTTTGCAACAGAGGCACATCTGGCTCTGACTTTATAACCAACAGAGAATGACCCAGAACATTGGTTTACATGCCCACATTCTCCTGCTGAACAACAGGGCATGCTAAGGGGCATCAAAAGCAGGAGAGGACCCAACTCGTGCTCCAGGACCCTACAAGAGAAGGACATTTTATCACCAGGGAACACTGTGGGCAGCCAGCGAGAATGGAGCCCAGGAACTCAAGACTTCCTGTATCTCCAGTATCATCAGCCAGTGGTGATTTCCAGGAAAATCTCTCAGGAAGTAGCCACAGCTCCAGAAGTACAGATATTTATGGACTTTGAAAGACAGGCTCTCTTCTCGTGCTTTGGATAGGCACAGAGTCCTGCTGCCCATGGGTTACCACAGCGGGTGGCCTGGGGCAGCGGCAAGGACGTACGAAGCACCTGAGTGTCCACTCGCCTGGCTTGGTTAAGCACAAGGAACACACCTCCTCCCCAAAACCAAACTGCCTGAAGGTAAACCACCTTCTCTCATTAACGGATGCAGTATAGAAGGGTCTGAAGATCTATAAAGGACTGGCTGTCATCTCAATATCCCCTCCTACTTGCAATGTTGTTTCCCTGACTTTGAAGAATAGGATAAGCAAGCTAGAATGTTGAAGAAAGGATATGATTACATTGAAAGGAAAGGTTTGAAAGACAAAGCAAAAGTACACAAGTTATTTGTATAAAATAATTGTTAAAAGTACTGCCACTGTTTGGTGGTTTAGTTGCTTAGTCATGTCCGACTCTTGCGACCCCATGGACTGTAGCTCGTCAGGCTCCTCTGTCCATGGGCTTCTCTAGGCAAGAACACTGGAATAGGTTGCCATTTCCTTCTCCAGGGGATCTTCCCGACCCAGGGATCAAAGCCTGGTCTCTTGCATTGCAGGCAGATTCTCTACCAACTGAGCCACAAGGAAAGACCGTTGTTTAGATGTGTAATAAATGCGTCCTTGAAATTTTAGGGAAAAGGAAATCATTTTAAATGCACCTGAGAGATTGGAGATTTTCATACATGCTACTAGGACTCCATTTGTGAAGGGCAAAATCTTTTTATGAAATAATTCACACCAAAATTGCCTTCTGCAATCATGGCATATGCAATTCCTTCTTAGATCCACATAAACAGGGATACATAGTTACACAACATGAAGCTGAGACTGAGGGGTGGGCAAAGAGAACGTGGAAGAGAAGGTACGCTGCCCAGCACCCTCCACGGATGATCTGCTTGTTTATCTGTGTGAGGATCAGGAGAGAAGACAGCACTGTATCCCCCTGGAGCCCCAAACACATAAACAGTGCTCCTTCCCACAGAACCAACCCTGCCCGTTCTCAGCCCATCCCCTCTCTCATATCTTTTCTGCAGAGCATTTGCAGGTCTGAAGCTGCCCGCCTCTTGTAGACAAAGATGGGGAAGGTGGCCCAGAGTGGACACGCATCTTAGCAGAGGTGTGTGCAGGTGTGCCAAGGAGCCCTGGCAGCCCCCGGGGTGGGGAGGGGGGAAAAACAGCCCTGGTGTCCCCTTTAGGAACGCATCGAGCTAGCCAGGTGGCCAAGCACACAGACTTTGGGGAAGGGAGGGAACCAGACAGGCTGGCGCAGGGCACAGCCCGGAGCCTTGGCCCTGAGAAGGTGTACCTGTGCACAGCTGGGAAGGGGGAGAGGACGTGGACCAGGGGAGATGAGACCACACCATCAAGCACTGCAGGCCTGGTGAAGAAAGGCTTAGCTAGCAGGAGGAGAAGCGGACAACAGAGGATGAGATGGCTGGGTGGCATCCCCGACTCAATGGACATGAGTTTGAGTAGACTCCAGGAGTGGGTGATGGACAGGGAGGCCTGGTGTGCTGTGGTCCGTGGGGTTGCAAAGAGTCAGACATGACTGAGTGACTGAACTGAACTGAACTGACCAGAGATGACTTCGTTTTCTTTCCCTCTGTTGTTTAGATTTCTTTCCCCCCTAAGCTTTGTCTTTCTGTGATGAGGGAAACCTGGGTGTTCAGGGGGCAGGCAGAGCTCACAAAGGCAGCCTTGAAGATGATGGCCTGCTCAGGAAGCCCACGGCCCCAGGACTGAGTTGCCTGAGCCAAATACCTGAGTCCAGTGCTTTACTTTTGTGCTGAGGATGGTGGAATGAATGGCTGCTTAGACACAATAGTTTCAGCATCGCATTTTTTTCATGGTGTGTGTGTGTGTGTGTGTGTGTGTGTGTGTTAGCCACTCAATCATGTCCGAGTCTATGGGACCCCATAGACAGTAACCCACCAGGTTTCTCTGTCCATGGGATTCTCCAGGCGTGAATACTGGAGTGGATTGTTTTCACTGCTTAGAAATTTTTAAAAAGTTTTATTTTGGTCCTGGGTACAGCAGAAGGAATTGCAGTGCAAGATTTTAGGTCTTTGTTTGGCTTCACCAGCAGAGGCCATACCAACACGGAGACAGGCCCTCAAACAGTAATCTTCACACGCTTTTGGGCGGCTTTGGAGAGAGTTACAAAAAGAGAAAAGAAAAAAAAAAAAAAAACAAGCACTGGAGGTCATGAAGCCATAGAGTAATTTGTTGCTGAACAGCATGGTCACCAGATGTGGGGGGAATACTTTCCCATAGGGCAATTAAAGACCAAACATTCTCATTGTCTGCTTGAATTTATGTTAAAAGATAGATAACTTTTCCCTCCTTTCTAGAAAGGGTAAAACCTTTGATCCTCACCAAAGTGAGGGAGAAAACAAATTGTACTTACGTTATTTGCTAAAAACTATGATAGGTTCAACCACAACTGAAATAGAATGATCTAAAGTACTTCAATGTCAACTGTCGCATTCATATACTATGTGTACTCATAAGGCAACCAGCTGTCCCCAGATATTTTCAACACGATCAGTAAAAAGTACATTTTTGAAAGGCTGAACACCAAACAGAAGTGACATGTGACTGGATAGAAGGCTTGGAAAATAAAACTCTGGGCTTGTGAAAGAAACAATATAGCTGACCCCTGAACAACAGGGGAGTTAGTTGCAATGACCCCTGGGCAGTTGAAAATCCACATATAACGTTATAGCTAACACTCTGTATACAGGGTTCTGTACCCGATTCACCCAAGCAGGGATCACGTAGTACTGTAGCATTTACTACTGAAAAAAATCCACATATGTGGACTGGCTGGGTTCAAACCCACGTTGTCCAAGGGTCAACTGTAAATTTTCCCATGCACACAGCACTTATGAATCTCAAAAGTATCGTGTGAAAGCTACCTTTCCAAGCCCTCAATTATCTGCAAAATTGATGATTTTCTGCATTTTCAATGGAATTGCCTTCTTGAATTTTCAGTGCCATGTCTTTTCAAAAACTATTACCAGGTTTTATGCCCTTTGAGTCTGCAATGATGAATTGTTGCTCATTGCTTACCTTACGACTTTGCAGCTATCAACGTTATAACATATAGCAAATACATATTGTAATATACAGACAGGAAAAATTATCTACTTGCAAAATCCAGAGGAAGAAAAGTTTTTTTGAGACATAAGGTTTGGAAAGGCAACCTTGGGTTTTATTGGGAATTGAAGTGTAAATAGTTTTAAGTTCCCCTAAGATGTCTAGACCAATGTATAGTCTCCCTTGTTCAGGGTGATGACTTCTAATCTTAGATTTGTGACACCCCAGGGTGTCTCCATACAGTCTCTGGAAGTGTGCTAAAATTCCCTCCACAAAATACCAAGTTAAATAATTTAAATTCACTTAAAAAACTATGCTACATATGTTTGGAGGCAAGGCCTGGAATCAAGAGAACAGTCCTTAAGTATTATAAAAGCGTGCTAGCTGTCAATTACATTTTAATCTAACCCAACTGATGAAAAGCTACAATAAACAAAATGAAATGATACAAAATAAGAAAACCTGTATGTGCGATTTTATAGTTGGAGAAGATAGCCAAGGAGCTGGTTCTTGTTGTTACACTTTTTTTAACACTAGAAACATTTGAGAAAATTTGTTTATGGGTCTTCCTTGCTATCTGCAGGCCTTCTCCAGATGCCCAGAGTGGGGGGTGGTCATCTCCAGTTGTGAGGCCTCTCATTGTGGTGGCTTCTCTCGTTGGGGGACACGGGCTCTAGAGCTCTGACTCAGTAGATATGGTGCATGAGCTTAGTAGTCTGGAAGCATGTGGGATCTTCCTGGACCAGGGACTGAGCCCGGGTCCCGTGCACTGGCAGGTGGGTTCTTCTTCACCACTGAGCCCCCAGGGAAGCCCCTGGGACACCACTTTTGTGGAAAACCCTTTTGGACCTCTGTTTACTAACGCCTGAATCAGTTTGGCCTGACAACTGGAAACCCAGTCACAGCTCCTTGCCACCTGTTTGCACTAAGACTCTGGTGCCTTAATGCTGGCTTTGAGGCTCCCTCATCAGTATCAGTTTCTTTAAAATGAACAAACACCAACCACAGACAATGGCAGCTAGACCCGGTAAGCTTAATTTTGTCAGTTTTCCCCTCTGGTTGACTTAAATTTTATCCTGAGGTTACACAGAATTAGGTATTACTGCTCTGCAAAATCCACTTCTTAACTTCCCTGGTCACCACATTTTACTATAGCTTCCAAGTTTCCAATAAGGTTTCCTGATGAGTCGCTCTCTTAGGTTTCACGGCGTTCTTTGTTCAGAACACCCACTGCAGTCATCTGATAAATCTGAACGTGGATTTCTTCAAGAGCCACACACATCTGCACTCAAAAATGACATCACTGGAAAAAAAGAACTTTTTTTTTTTCATTAAACAGGCCTGCCTTTTCCCTAGAGAACCCAACTTCACTGTTTCCTTTTTATTTTTCATATCATTGCCTATTTAAACTTAGACCTACAAGAATTCCAGTGAGAAAATTTTTTTTTTACCAAGTAACTTTCATTTAATCCTTTATTCACCTTCTGTGCCGAGCTGGCCAACAGAAGTTGCAGTCATCTGAAGAATCAAACATCTGAAAGTTACAGAAGGAAAGAAGAAGGAAAAAAAAAGTACACTTGCCTTATTTGTCGCAGTAGCACTAGATCCAGGGACCACGGGCACGTTTGTCACTTGAACTGAAAGATAATTATTGTCTATGAGTGGCCAAGCACCTTCCACTTTGCATGTCTGGAAGTGATCCTTGAAAGTTCTAAGGTGAGGGTCTCCGAACAAGCCACAGAAAAGGTAATTGGGAGGGTTCTGGTCCCCGCCCCTGTGTTCTCTGGCTCCCGCGTGGCTGTGATAGTTACAAGGGTCATGGGTCACTTCTGGGTTGGTAGATGATGTGGGTCCATCCTTGGAACAGTTTCTCTGGCTCATGAGGTCGCTGATACCCAGCACAGCAGAATGGTACACTAGGTTACCACGGCAGGCTTTGGAAGTCCGCTGGGTGCAGCCAGCATAGGCGCGCAGAGCCTTGCAGAACTCAGAGTCAAAGCCATCGACGGCGGAGTTCAGGTGTGAGGTCAGGGACACAAAGTCCGTGGTGCATTTCTGGATTCGACACTGGGCTGGCTGCTGGCAGTCACCTAGGAGAAAGACGATTAAGACCGAATGTTTTTAAAAGGCTTCACAACTTTCTGAGCTGCATGAGAAAAGGACATTCTCCCCTGGGAACTGTTTGTTCTATTTCCTATACTCCTATTTTAAGAAGGCCTTCAGAAATAGGGTTGCATTGTGGCTTCTTGGTCTCTCACAAAGTAAGCCACTGGAAGAACCACTGCATGCAGCTGGTTAACTTAACAACTAAAGCGCGGGCCAGTGCGAGTGAACAGGAGTTTAGTCAGGTGTTCTTAGGCTAAACTACAAGGGAACGATAAAGGAAATATTTTATCAACTTTGCTCTGGTTTCTAGATTTTGAGAAAGATCCCTTGGCTCTAAGGCCAAGTCAAAGATGTGAACTTTGTTTTGATTTTGAAAACTGCGTAAGTAATTTGCTTTGAAAAGCACAGTCTGTACACAAAACCATGAGTAAAGCCTGCACACTTCAGGGAGGGGAAACTCCTAAATTATAGCGTGATTAGTTAAAACACCTTTACCTGATTCTACTCTAGTACAGGGCAAGAATATCAGGAAAAAATCCAGGTACTAAGTTATTCTGTCTTTCTTGAGAAATATTTACCAACAAATTGCATATAAATTAACACACATAATCCCTTGGTTTCTACAAAGTGTAAATGATCGTTTAAAAAAATAGAGTGACTGATTTGACCAAGCTAGGTATTCACTATCCCATAACATCAATCCCCCAGGATTCTAGCTCCTCAACAGTTCACAGTAAAAGTATGCTAACTCAAAATGTACACAACACTGACAGGTGATCCCACCAACCATGTTTTTTTCTAGAAACAGAACCAGAGACAGAATTCTTTGAGTATATATAAAACTACTTTTCCCCCTTAAATCAATGATTCACATAAACTTAATGATTTAAGCAAAGCTAACATAAAGTAATGAAAAATCACACGATTACTGCTCTACTATTTAAACAGTAAGTTTTCAAATTATGGTTTGCTCCTAGCTTTTTATACAAAAGTTTGTAAAATCTCTCAAAGCACAAAACCCACAATGAACTGCCAATACTAGGTCAGTGTGTATACTAATCAGTTTAATATTGTATTCCTTAAAAGGAGAACACCAGAAACACGGAAAAGAAAAACAATTTTCTTTATTGTCCACCTCAAATTTTATAGAAATGAACTGTAACACGTTATTTGTGTTACCTGCACATTCTTTATAGGTACCTCAACTATGGAGGAGCCTCAATCTCAAGTCAGGTTCCTCATCTGAGAAATGAATAGGTTGTTCGAAAGTAAATTCTGTGATCTTTTCTAGGCATGAAATATCCGAGGGGGTGCATCAGTCAGTAGAGTATTATTAAATGTGTAATTATTCAAGATTTAGGCATAACAAAACTTCAGGATGATATCAAGATTTAGGACATTATCTGATAAAGACTTAAAACTAACTCTAATAATCATCGTAGAAAGATATTTTAGTCTTTTCAGTAGTAAACTGCTTTTAAATGAGTGAAACAGCCTGTAATCTTTGTTCCTGGCATCAGCTGGGGAAACGAGGAGTCGATGACAACCTCGTAAGGCACTCCCCCAACCATCCCTAAGTTTCCAAAACCAAAAAGGGAAAATGTAGTCAAGACTGGATATCTGACTTAACACAAGGAAAAGAGAAGATTAAAATATTTTAATATTTTGGAGCTGTGAATTTACAGCTGTTAAAGGCACTAAATAAAAATCACAGATGCATCTTTATGCATTTGGCCTCTTTCATGTTTTCTCATTCCAAAGTTGACAAAAGCAGCTCTAGTATTTATAGAATTCCTCTCTACAAAGTAGATCAAATCATCTTTCAACTGTTTTTACTCAAAAAGGCAAAAGTGGAAACAAAAAAATAAAACCAGCCAACAACCCCCAAAGTGGTATTAAAGCCATTTTACAGATGGGAAAATCAAGACAAAGGGACACTAAAGGGCTTGACCTGGCTGGACTGTAAACTGCCAGCATGAAGCCCAGGACATGTGCCTTTCCTCAAATCTCATTTTCATTCCCCCAACAAAATTTCTGATTCTCAAGACAGTACTTGATAGCTTAAAACACACACACACACACACACACACTTCAGGAACAGCAACATCTTTTCTCTTTTTCTTTTAAAATCAGATTCATAGCAAGCAGTAAACAAGAAAATAAATATATGAGCCAAGGCTCATTCAGTAACGAACAGCTTTTGGACAACACATAAATGACAACACAAGAACTTTCCGCTAAACTTGCAGGGCCTATTCTGTTCTTTTTATGGTCTATAAAATCTAGCCGAGCGTACACTTACTTATAATTATTTCAAATAGTCATAAAAATATCAAAAGTAAGACCAGCATGGAAATGCAGATGCAACTGTTTAGAAAGAAAAAGCAGAATCTAGACTCCCAGATTCTTTTTTGTTCCCTTCCTCCCTTCCCCACACCCTTTTTCATAGCAGGTAGGTGCTGATTCCTTTGAGAAATCTCACACAAAACACAGTTCCTTGGATTCCTTTGTTTTGGATGAGGTTTCTAACAGACTTTTTGAATAGAGACGGTGGGATGTTGGAGGGCTAACCAGAGAGAAAGTGCATGTGGGTCAGCAGTTTCAGCCCCATCACAGGCTCCTGTATATAATGACTAATTTGCAGCATACACCCAGAAATATCCAGGCTTCATGAATTTATAATGACAATGCACACTTTGCCTGTAAGAGGCGGTAAAGTAAGCCTCCTGTCAAAATGCCAAGACAATGCAGAGCAGAAACAATTTCAAGGATGCAGCCAAGAAAACCATGAAGTATATGAGTAAGCAAGGAACTCCCATATTGGATCTCCATTCAGGAAGTGTAGAGGTTTGCTTAAGAAAAAAAAAAAGAATAAAAGTATCCTTTTCATTTCCCAAGGGCAGAATTCAAAATCTGCAGCTACAGATCTATTTTTTCAAATCATACCATCTATGATGTGACCATATTTTCATCCCAGTAAATGAAATTTACTAAAGGATTTGTCAGTCTAGAGCTCTCATGAATGATGCAGACATAAAGACCTCACCATTCAAGGCGGTTTCCGCAATGTCAGGCCTGCACGAGTGAATCTGCAGCCCAATCATCAGATTATAATAAAAGAAATGAGATATGCTGAAATGAATTAAGTGCAACGCAGAGCCATCTGGGGTGTGGAGGCAAATTATAAGGATCCGGGCATAAAACATATGGTGGCCCATCTGTAAAGAGCATGAGGTGAGGCTGGCTGCTCTGAGGAGACACAACCCCTGCATTTCAATAGCACCATTCTTCAAAGAACTCTCTCCAAAGGAGCCCTCTTTCCTAAAACCAGATTAATTGCTTCATTCCAACAATCTAGCCACAGATATCACTCACTACAGCAACTCTGGGTCGAATCTAATGGGGACTTCAGTGTGACCACATTAGGATACTAAGAGGAGTTTCACATTCCAAGTTCTTGAACTCAGGCACCTTAATTTTCTAAACCTTTAAACCAACTTCTTAGGCCTTTCAGAGGCCATCGAAGAAAGCTTCAAGGACCACATTCCAATCCTGTTACAGGACCCTATGGCAACTAAAGGAAACAACATCTAAGCAGTCAAGAGGGTCACAGTCCTGCCCACCAGCTCAATTTCCATTTCAAGAAATCTACACTTTGACATTATGGACACTTTTTTTTTTCCCACACAAAACACTCCTGAATATATTTTTTGACACGTCATAAAAAGTTTTCCACGCAACCGTGAGCAGACTGACTTTGTTTTCTAAGGTTCTAAAATCACTAATTAAAAACCTTCATCATTGTAAAACTTGCTATTTACACTCTCTATTAAGACTTCAGTCTGTTTCCACAAGAGACAGTGTTAAAATGCAGCTGTTACATCACAATGCAAAGTTACGCAAAACTAAATTTAGTCGTCTGCTCAAATGTCACATTTTTTCCCCATTACTTAAAAGACCTCCCGGATTTTTAACACCGCTGGTATGACTTAATAAATAAATAAAAATTAACTCTGGCACAGTTGAGTGGCATTACAGTTCAGTATTCTCCAGATCAGAGTGTTGTGATTGCTGTCCCACAAATACAGGACAAAAAGATCTCAAAGGATAACGTATCTAATGCTCTAGGTGCTCTCAAACTAAAAGATAGATTGTCTTTTTCAATTTGGCACTGAAAAAACTTTTTGTCTAGATACGCTGCTAGGAATGGTACTTATTTATAAAGGGCGTTCTAGATTCCCCCCCCCCCCCCCGGCTTTCTTGAGATATAACTGACATACATCATTGTGTTCATGAAAAGATATTAAAAAGAAAAACAGGCAAAACACGCAAGAAGGCTCATCGTCGCTAAGACAAAAAGATTTTTCTTCGCTAAGAACAGATTCCTCACTGCTGCTTCCACCGGGGAAGTTCCCGAAGGCAAGAGATCGGTCACACTCTCCTGGAACCCCCCAAAACACGCGGCTAGCCACAAAGCACCAAGTTTTTCCAAAGAGGGGGTGAAAGCTGAAATTAAAAGGGGCTTTCGCAAATATGAAAGTGATCCCAGTTTAAGGAAGTCTTAAGTGACTTCGAGATGAACCCCCAGGTTTTCAAACGGGTAGAATTATCTTCCCATCGGGTGCCATTTCTTCGCCTCGACGCCACCCCCAACTCCAGGGCGGCAGCAGCAACCAGGCTCCTGGTCTCCCCAGCCTAGGAGGCGGCGGCGGCGGCGGCGGAAACCTGATCCCAGCCCGACTTTCAGTAAAAACACCCATGCAGAGAGCAATAGAGCATCCGGAACGTTTGTCTCGGGAGCGCAGCCCCCCCCCCCCCCCCCCCCCGACCGCGCGCTACATCTTTGATAAGTGGCTGCGAGAGGAGAGATCCATCCACGGTCCGAGCAGAAGGCGGGGACGGCGGGCGGGCTGGCGGGAGGCAGGGCGAAAGGCCGCTCCCGTGTGCCCTGGGCGCGCCGCTCGGTTGGCGGGTGTGTTCCTGCCGCCGCGCCGCCAGCCCGGCCACGGTGCGGGTCAGGAGCTGGGGAGGCCTTTCCCGCCCCGGCCAGCGCCTTCTGCCCCCCAGGGGTGGGGGGATAGGGGAACCCAGCTCCCCTGACCCTAGAGGCGGCTCCCCCACCCCCAACCCGCGCGCTTGCCCCCCATACCTGCATGAAGCAGCCCGAGGCTGAGCAGCAACAGCAGCAGCAGCGCCAGGGGCGGCGGGCCGAGCCCGGGGCGGCGGCGGGGGCGGCGGCGCGGCTCAGCCCCGGCGGCAGCGGCGGCGGAGGCTGGGGCGGCGGCGGCGCAGGAGGGCGATGCTGCTCTCAAGCCCATGCCCGTCCATGCAGCTCTCGTGGGCTCCGGCGAGGGCGGCGGCGCGGGCGCCGTGGCGGGTCCCGGGCCGGGACGGCGGCATGGGCCGGAGGGAGCGCCCCGCTTCCTCTTCTTCTTCCTTCAGCCCCGCGTCGGACGCGGGCCGCCGCCGCCGCCGCCGCAGGAGCAGCAGAAGCGAGCCGAGCGCCGCGGGCGGAGCGCGTCGGCGGCGTCGGCCGCGGGGAGCGGAGGCATCGTGGCGGCCGGAGTCGGCGGGCGGGCGGGCGGAGGGCGGGAGGAGAGAGCGGAGGGCGGGGAAGGAAAAGACACAAAGACGGTGAGCGAGTGCGAAGCCCGGCCGGCAGCGCGCGCGCGGGGCGTCCCTGGGCCAGCGTGGGCTCGGCGGGCGCGGAAACGCACCGAACGGAGCCCCGAGCGGCGGCCCGCAGCCGCCGGCTGCCGAGATCACTCTGTGCCGCGGGGCCCCCCGCGCTCGATCAATCTCAGCCCCGCACTGCCGCCCCGCCCCTCCCGATGCCCCGCCAATCCGCGCCGGCCCCGCCCCGCCACTCCCCGCCCCCTCTAACTCCATTGGCAGGGAGGCGGGAGCTGTGGACGCAGTAGGCCACTCATAGGGCCCCAAGCGCCCGCCCCGCCCTCCGGACCCGCCCCTCCAGGCCCCCGCCCCCTGCTCCCAGCCTCCCCGGGGTTATTCGGGTTCCGCGTCCCGCCCTCCACCGGTCCGGTCGGCGGCGCTGCGGCCCAGCCTCCCTATTGCTGGTTGCGGCCTCCGCGCTCCCCTCCACCCTCTCCTGCAATGTACTATCGTCCCACGCCCAGTGGAGACGGGCGACGGCAGCTCCGTCGTTACAAAGAAGCCGGCCTTTGGCCTTTCCAAGAAGGAAAGTGATCGGGTTCAACGTCCCTCTCCGTAACGCATTTATTTAGATCACCAGTCCCCGACCCTGTCCCTGCCCTACAGCCCTGGATCCTCGGAGGAAACGGGCGCGTTTATGCCTAGCGCCCGGCGGTAGATCCCTTCGAGGCCAATCGCATTTGCTGAGCCGCGTTCTGAGCCCGCTGTGGACTTTTTTTTTTTAAAGTAAGTTCCGTTCAGTTCAGTCGCTCAGTCGTGTCCGACTCTTTGCGACCCGGTGGACCGCAGCACGCCAGGCCTCCCTGTCAATCACCAGCTCCCGGAGTTTACTCAAACCCACGTCCATCGAGTCGGTGATGCCATCCAACCATCTCATCTTGTGTCGGCCCCTTCTTCTCCCGCCTTCAATCTTTCCCAGCATCAGGGTGTTTTCAAATGAGTCTTTATTTTTTTGGTAAAGCCACCGCCTTCTGAGCCGATTCGGGACTTTTGGTAAAGCCAGTCGCGTTGGAAATGCGAATGTGACCCGTGGTCCGGAACGAATCGGATGGCCTGGGAAGGTAGCCACCAGCTCCCTGGTGGAGTTCGCGGGCAGCTGGTGTTCCTGTCACTCTGACATTTTTCCCTTCCTGAAAGCAGTTGGGGAGGGGGTTCTGAGAGTAGGGGGAACGTCTACGTGTTCTGTTACACTGTAGTTAGATTCATGAGGATAGTGAGTTTTAATGCAGTGTAATTTTATACCATGATCTGTTGTTGTTCCGTGGCTTTTCCACAAATGTTCATCGTCTATTAGCAAATTAATTCAATAGCAGGTCCATTTCTACTTTTGCGATGGGATGGTTCCAAAAATGAGAGGGAAACCAATTGCTGGCGGGAAAGGAGACTTCCAGAGATACAGGAAAGCATGTTTTATGAGGTCGATGATAGGTTCCAATTTGTTATCAGCAGGTGTGAAGTGGTATCTAATCTCAAGAACGGCCTCAAAGGCCAGGAGCCACTTCATACTGTCCTGTCTTTGCCTTTCTCCAACACTCAGGTGTTCTTGCCTGGAGAATCCCCTGGACAGAAGAGCCTGGCGGGGCTACAGTCCGTAGGGTCGCAAAGAGTCCGACACGACTGAGCGATTTGGCACAGCACCGCAGCACCGCAAACGGCAGTGGGCTGTCATTTTAAATGAACTTATATCCAAGTCGCAGTCTGCAACTCTACCTGCTACATTACTCAGAATCCCTAATTTAGGAATTTTCGTATCAACCACGGACATGTTAGTATTCCACATGTTAAAAAGTGCCAGTCAATGGACCAGGATAATTGAGGGCAAACCTTCCATCACTCCAGCTTCCTCATTACACACGTTCTGAATTATACAAACCACTAGCTCCCTAATGAAGGATGCCTATCTATTTTTACTGCAACTTTTCATTACTTACTTATTACATACTATGATGACTCAAGTGGTAAACATACCTTTCACTGCCCACGATATAACCCAAGTCTTGTGTGTATCCATGATATGCTTAATAGTAGCTTCAGAGTTGCCTGGAGAAATGACTTTTGGGGGGGAGTTATGTGATATGATTTTTAGGTGATACTGTGAAGTAAATACTGTTAAGCCCCAAATTGATTTTCTTGCAATTACTACATATTACTAATGAAATAAAGTCAATGAAACCCTGGTAAACCTCTTTTTCAAAGTAATCAAATGTAAACAGCATCTTTCAAAGCATTTTGCTAACAGACTAATGTTTCCTCTTCCTTAACCCAAGATTTAATTCGACTCCTATGAAAGAAGAATCCCACTTTATTGACCATACTTTAAAACATATAACCAAGAGTTAAGGATCAAATTCAGGAGTTTTTTCACTCCTGATTTTCTATAATTTTCCTCCCTTTCCTCTTCTCCCTCCTATATCTTGTTCCTTAAGTACATGGTTGCTCTAGATTTTACCAACAGAGGGCACCCCCGAGTCATTGCACGTCCTAGCGTCCTGAAATGGAACTATTGTTCTTAAGAGGAAAAACTTCATTTCTTTTGAGGTGCTTTATTGCTCCTCTGTTGTAAACATTTGACAAGCCCAAGATTTATACGCCTAAGAATTCATTTTTTAATTGCTGCATAAGTGTTCAGTATGCTAGAGGAAAATGTTAATTTTCACAATTAAACCGCAAGGTGGTTCTTATTTTCAGGACATTAGGTTAGTTGACACATTCGCCGGGTACATGCGGACTGTTAACAAGATCCGAAGTCAGCTTGGGAAGCAAGAGCGTGGTGAATGGTCAATTATAGCGTACCTACTTCCCCAGCTAGTATGACGCAAGTTAAGGAGTCTTTTAAGACTCTACGAAGAAAAATCTGGAGAGGGAGCTAGAACACAAACATAAAATCGATGACTTACAAAAGTTTTATATTTTAATAAAAAATAAAACCGTGACGTGACAGCTTGCACAATTCAAACAAATCCACCCCGTTTCTTGCCCCTTGTATTCTTCCTTCCTTCCTTTTTATTTTCAGGAAGAAAAGAGGAAACCAGAACAGTACAATTAGGGGACACAGGAAAGCATCTCATAGTATGAACGTGCCAAATGAGTAGAAATAAAACACACGCCAGCAACATTAATGGATTCTAAACAGACGTGGTTTCTTTTCGGGAACCTTTACATGATGTCTAAACTGTCCCCTGTTAATATACAGAATCTCCATTTCCAGAAATCTACCAGGACCCTCTTCTAACAGACCACCCCAGGACAGAGGAGCCAGGAATCGGACCCAGGGCTGCGACGTGTGCCACCCATTTTAGAGGAAAGGTTCCCCGCTGTTCCCCAGCAAAGCCGGGGAGAAGAAGCCCGGAGTCCTACAGCCCGGCGGCGAGCGGCTTGTGTATCGTACTTACATCATTCTTAACCCTTCCGCTCCTGGAGGGGGCTTGGCGGGATCGGGGGACCCCTGAGCTCCGGAACACGCAGCACCTGGGTGTGACAGAGGATTTCCAGGGCCGGGGGTAAGAGCTGCGCCCCCGGAAGGAGAGGGCCCAGGGCGTGCGTGGGGCTCATCACCCGCTCGAACCCGACTGGCCCCCGCGATCCCTGCGGGCTCAGCCGCGGCTCGCGCTGCTCAGAGCGGCAGGTGCAAAAAGCATTTGGGAGTCGCTTGCCAGCGCGCGGAGGTAATGCGCTTCCTGTCCATTTATCTCAGGAAACCAGCGCAGCCTTCCCTTCCAAACAGAATTAACCTCTCATTAGCCAGCCACTCATTCCCGAGAAGGCCTTAAAAGCTTTACCAGCCCGCTAATGTATTTAAGGCTTTTCTTCCAGGCAAACGCAGCCGTTGCCGCGTCTGCCATCAGCCCCTGGTGGCGGGGAGGTGAGGGGAGGGGGGTTCCTCTGAGCTCCCCCGGGAGCCAACCGCTTACCTTCTCCCTTCCTCCCCCCCGGCTTCAAGTCAGGGAAACTCTGGCCAACCCAGATCCCCAGACTGTAATCACGGGCAGACCCGACACCGCTGAACCGACTTGCTGCGGGAAACAGCCCCAACAAGTCCCCACTGATATCGCGAGCGCCCGTCGCATCAAAGCCTCCAGCTCTGTGAGCCTCACGGAACCAGCGGGGGTACACGGGAAGGAACTTCGACCGCCAGCTGGGCCCGGGTCGCGGGTGCTGACTCCCCTTTTGGGGCGCCAGCCCCGTTCTCAGCACTGAGCAAGGTCGGGGGTGGGGTGGGGGGGCAGTGTTCGCCGGGATCTGGCGGATCCAGCCGACGCCGGGAGTGGGGAATCCAGTGCGGTTCTAGGTCTGCACGTGGCAAGAAGGGGCCTTTGCAGAGCTGGGCTTTTCTCACCCTGGCTCCCCGCCGCCCCGAGGCGGGCAGATTTATACCACACAGGTGGACGGAGACCTAAACAAAACAGTCCCGGTCGCTGCCTGCCGCTCGCCATCCCCCCAACCCCGGCCCTCTGGCCCACCACAAACTTCAACAAAATAAACAACTCACCACAGGCATTCCCTTGTCTGCAGCACGACGCTTGCCAGCTGGGAAAATAAGCCGCAAGCCACGCGGCCGGGGCGCTGAGCGAGGCAGCGCGGCGCCCGATTCTCTTTCCCCGGTGGGGGCGGCGGGAACCAGGGGGCTCCAGGGGGGCTCCGCCCCGGGATAGGGTTGGGGGCTCGCCCTCCCGGTTCCCCGCCTGTGAGGGAGCGCCCGGTGAGGCGCTGCGCCCTTGCTGCCGCCGCGATCTCTCCGGCTCCCTAGGGGAGACGGGCGGGAGGCAAAAAGCCCTTAGCTGCGTTCTCGCTTTCTCCAAGCTGCTGTCTCTTTCCTTTCGTTATCAAAGACCAAATCTAGGGGGTCTCCACCCCACCCCTCCACGTCTCCCCCTGCTGGCGCGCACCGGATCTGTGCAGTGCGGCAGCGGAGGGGCGCGCAGCGGCGGGCCAGGACCCCCAGCCTCCAGGTTTGCTCGCCCGCGTTCCCCTCACCCCTCGGGCCGGCACAAAGAGCCTTTCACTCGGCCAAAGCCACCCTCCTCGCCGGCTGCATTGCATTTTGCACCAACCCGCACCAACCTATTCCCGGTCGGTGGCTGTGCCAGCTGTCGCCAGGGCAGGGCGGCTGGGAACGTGGGCACGTGGTTCCTACTCTGCGCTTTGCCGCACAGACGCGGATGCCCAGCTTTCCACCCCTTTCTCTCGCTGCCCACCAGCGGTGTCTAAATGCCTTCCTCCCTTTCCATACACGACCTCTGAGTGTCTTCCTAATACGTCTAAACTAGGGAGGGGGGCAGTATTGTCCTCTGGAGTTTCGCTGAAATAAGGAATCCAGCCATTTGTCCCGTCCCTCTAAAAGGGGTTTGAGTTTATAGCTTAAGACAAACCTAGGACAACAATTTGGGAATCACGAGGGGAGAGAGGGGATTCGCTGGTAGCACAGTTGGTAAAGAATCTGTCTGCAATGCAGGAGGCCTGGATTCGATCCCTGGGTTGGGAAGATTCCGTTGGAGAAGGAAATGGCAACCCACTCCAGTATTCTTGGCCTGGAGAATCCCATGGACAGAGGAGCCTGGAGGGCTACAGTCCATGGGGGCTCAAAGAGTCGGACACGACTTAGCGACTAAACCACCACCACCACCACCAGGGGAGAGAGACACCTAAGACACAGGCGAGGAAGTGTGTTATAAAGAACAAGCCCAAGCGCACGCAACGCTCAAGGGAAGACAGTCCCTTGGGTAAGAGCAGAAGGCGGGATGGGGGGCTGGGGGCTAGAGGGAAGGGACTAGCTGACTTTCCAAAGTTGAAAATAAGCATCACTGTTATTCAGCAGTAGCTATGATTACTCTGTGTGATCAAGGCCTGAGACAAGCAGGCTGCGTCTCCTCGTTTGGGCATGTAGTCCAGCGTCTTGACCTAGGCACTTCACTTTTTGTCTCCTTAGAAGTTTCTTCGACCCTCTCTAGCTTTTCTTCGCCTTCTGCTGTTCCCTCTCTGGTGCTGCTCGGTCTGTCGCTAGAGGCAGCGTAAAGCAGGGCAAAGAGGGCGGGGTGGGAATCCAGGTAGCCGGGTCCTTTAGGGACTTTCTGAAGAGGAGTCAGGCAACTGATGTCTTTGGCTCCTGGGTCACTATGGAGAAAGGGTGGGTTAGGGGCAGTGGCCGGGTTCCTTCTGGTTCTGAAATCCTATGATGAGACACGCCCGCTGGCACCCTCTCTGTAGGTTCCTTTTCCCCCTTTAAAGCATTTATCCACTTGGTTTTATCTTCTCCAAGTGCCAATCAAATTGGAAAAAAAAGAAAACCAAAAACTGGGGATGTTTCATGATAAACGTAAGATATATTGGAAAATGCTCTTTTTGCTACTGAGAATTAAAAAAAAATAATAACCCTCAGCTCCTGGTCCATAGAAACAAGGAATTTTAATGTCCTCACTTTGAAAAGCCACTCCAACAATCAGTAGAGCAGAGCTTTGATTTAAAACCTAAAGGCAAGCCTCCTGTGTTTTTCTTTTCCCTTCCACCAACACAAAGACAAGCTGCAACATAAAATAATGATGAACAAGAGTTCAAAGCAAGCCCAGGGAGCCAGCCCAGAGGACGTTTGCAATGCAGCCGGAGTCCTTCACCACAGCCCCTGCTAAAGCTGGCTTTGGACAGCACATAAATAGTAGGCAGGAGCTGCCAGAACCCCTTTCCCTTCACCCCTTCCCATAAATATTGGTCAGTGGAACCTGTATGCTAACTTGTCAGCTATCATGTAAATGCATTAATCAAGTCAATACACTAAACTTTCCCTTAGCCTCATGGGAAAGCCCAATAGCTTCCCTGGTGGCTCAGAGGGTTGAGTGTCTGCCTGCAATGTGGGAGACCAGGGTTCGATCCCTGGGTCGGGAAGATCCCCTGGAGGAGGAAATGGCAACCCACTCCAGTATTCTTGGCCTGGAGAATCCCATGGATGGAGGAGCCTGGTACAGGCTACAGTCCCTGGGTTGCAAAGAGTTGGACACAACTGAGAGATTTCACTTTCACTTTCTTTCATAATTCTTTCCAGAATTTTTGATTCACTACTCACTTTGGAATCTTTAGCCTTATTTCTCCCTCTGGAAAAACCTGACTGTTTTCTGTTAATCTTTTCTGAAACCAAGACAATAAAAGGTGAAATTTTATAATGAAGTATTAATTTTTAAACCATAAATCTCTTGCTTCTTCGGCTTCAACAAAAGAATTTTAGAACTGCTTAGCTTTCATACCAATGCACACTTAAAAATTATATATTGAAGAGAATTCTTAAGTATACTTTCATTGGGAAATATAAGTTATTGTTTAAATAATAGTGATGGAGGAACATTTTGAGCTTGTCTAATTCTGTTCATTTCTATCTGTCACACTACCATCATGACTGTCCCATTCATATATGCTAAAAATGGTTATATTTCTAATTAAATACCACACGGTAGGTTTCATTAGTAAAAGAACATGACTTATTTCCCATCCACCCCCGCCCCCCAGTTTTTTTTTTTTTTTTTGGACTGGCGATTCATTTCATATATGATATTATACATGTTTCAATGCCATTCTCCCAAATCTTACTCAATGCTCCATAACTTTTTTCTCTTATTTCATTTTAATCTCTTTTTCCTCATACCAGCCAGAATAAACCAAAGATGGGAATAGAAAAGAGACAGAAAAATAGCTTTCAGTGTTTGACTTAGTGTTTCTATATTGACTGCAAAGAAACCTTCTAATGACTCAATGCGCATTTGTACCAGCCTCTGAATTTCCACTTACACGTGCTAGAACTTCAGCATTTAAAATGTTCAGCTAATGTACACATTCAGCTCTCCAGCTGTCAAATTCATAGTTCGTTTACGTTTGATATTCCTAAGTTTTTCCTTTTGCAAATTGAAAGAGTAACCTCAATGATCAAGCACCAAATGAATCCAGTTTTCAGATTCTCTTGTTTTCCTTTCCTTTCTTTAAAAGGCTGCGCTGGTCTTTGTTGCTGCACACCGGCTTGCTCTAGTCGCAGTGAGTGGGGGCTACTCTTTGTCTTGCCCTTTGCAGACTTCTCACTGAAGTGGCTGCTTCTGTCCTGGGGCATGGGCTCTAGGCCCAGCAGGCTCAGGAGCTGTGGCCCAAGGGCTTTGTTGCTCTGAGTCATGTGGGATCTCCCTGGACCAGGGGTTGAACACGTGTCCTTTGCACTGGCAAGTGGATTCTTAGCCGCGGGACCACCAGAGAAGTCCTGTTTCCCTTTGCTTGCATGTGCTGTTGTAATTCTTCTCTAGTTTCAGGTTAATGCTCAGATCTATTTACTCGTAAAGTTTGAGAATTATTGTTATTGCTAATAAATCACGCTATTTTAAATATTAATAACACCGGTAATAAGATTGGTAAGGAACAGAATATTTACATAGTAATGCTGGGAGAAAATGCTACTTTTTATGAGTGATTAATAAAAATATTTTACTTAGTTAAGTGTTACTGAAGTTTCTCAAGATCTTTTTTACTTTACAGGATCAATGTTTAAATTGAGTGACATCATAAAGGATCTAAGACCTACTTCTACTTGTAAAAGGGTGAGCATTTGCTTTGCTTTTATCCCCTCCATACAAAGATGTAAGAAAACTGTTCTGAGCCATCGGTTCACATGATGGTTGAGGTAAAGAATTCTGGTAAATTAGAAATTTTAAAATAAAACCCCTGAACACGCAGCTAATGAGCAAAGAAAATTTAAAAAGAAAAAAATCCTTCAGAAGGTGAAAACTATGACAGTTTATCAGCAAGCCTGATTTTCTGGAGAAATCCTGCAATTCTAAAGTATTCCTACAGGATTTCCCTGGTGGTTCAGTGACTAAGGCCCTGAACTTTCAGAGCAGGGAGTGTGGGTTCAATCCCTGGTTGAGGAACTAACACCCTACATACTGCAAGGACTGAGCAAAAAAACCCCAAATAAACAGTTTGAAGAGTAATCTAATTAAAAAAATAGGAGTATTCTCACATATGTACACAATCAAGTAGATATATAAATGCATATTGAGTTAATAAAGTTAATATTCTTGACAACATATGTGATAAGAAAGTAGACAATGATCTCCTTTAAGTGCTAGGAAAAGATGCTACAATTTTTTGCGGACTTGCTATTAGAAAAGCTCTTATCATGCATCTTTCAGCCGTTCAGCCCAGTGTAAGACAGTAGAACAAGGAACACGGACTGACCTTCTCTTTATTGTATTTATAAATGTTTTTCAATTGTACTCATTATAAACGCATGCACATTAAATTTTCTAGATTTCCTAATCTATCTTTTAAATTGTTTTTAAAATTTTATGCAATTTTAAAGGTTATTTTCTACTTAGAATTATTATAAAGTCTTGGCTCTAGTCCTCATATTGTACAGCCTTTCTTACACCCAGCAGTTTGTACCTCCTACTCCCTTACCTCTGTGTTGCTCCTTCTCCCTCAACCCCACTGGTAACCACAAGTTTGATCTCTATATCTGTGAGTCTGCTTCTTTTTTGTTCTATGCTTGATTTCATCTTTCTTTGTCTGACTTGATTTCACGTAGCATAATACCCTCCAAGTTCATCTCAGTTCAATTCAGTCTCTCAGTCGTGTCCGACTCTTTGCGACCCCATGGACCGCAGTATGCCAGGCCTTCCTGTCTATCAACAACTCCCGGAGTTTACCCAAACTCAAGTCCATTGAGTCGATGATGCCAGCCAATCATCTCATCCTCTGTCGTCCCCTTTTCCTCCTGCCTTCAATCTTTCCCAGCATCAGGGTCTTTTCAAATGAGTTAGAACTTCGCATCAGGTGGCCAAAGTGTTGGAATTTCAGCTTCAACATCAGTCCTTCCAGTGAACACCCGGGACTGATCTCCTTTAGGATGGACTGGCTGGATCTCCTTGCAGTCCAAGGGACTCTCAAGAGTCTTCTATGCTGCTGCAAATAGCAACACTGTGTTCTTGTTTATGGCTTTGAGTGGTACTTTGCTGTATGTATATTTGTATCTTCTCTATCCATTCATCTATTGAGGGACACATGTTGTTTCTTTATCTTAGCTATTGCAAATAATGCTGCTATGAACTTGGGGTATATGTTTTTGTTTTTTTTTTTAATTTGTGTGTGTGTGTATGTGTTTTTCTGGACATATATTCAGCAGTGGAATTACTGGGTCAGATGGTAGTTCTGTTTTTAGTTTTTTGAGAAACCTCCATCAGTGCCTGCACCAGTTTACATTCCTACCAACAGTGTACGAAGATTTTCTTTTCTCTATACCCTTGTCAATATTCATTATTTGTGTTCTTTTTGATGACAGCCTTTCTGGCTGGTGTGAAGTGATATCTCATTGTGGTTTTGATTTGGGTTTCTCTGATGATTGGTGATGTTGAACACCTTTTCATGTGTTTATTGGCCATCTGTGTTTCCTCTGTCAAAAATATGTTTGGTTCTTCTGCCTATTTTAATTTTTTTTTAAATGTTGAGTTGTATGAGCTGTTTATATATTTTGGATATTACCCCCATCAGTCATATCACTGGTAAACATTTCCCCCCAAGCAGTAGGTTTTCTTTTTGTTTTGTTGACAAATTTCCTTTGCTGTGCAAAAGTTTTTAGGCTTAATTAGATCCCACTTATTTTATTATTGCTGTTTAGTCTTTAAGTCATGTCTGACTCTTTGTGACCCCATGAACTCTAGCTTGTCACTCCTCTGTCCATGGGATTTCCCAGGCAAGAATACTGGAGTGGGTTGCCATTTCCTGGACCCACTTGTTTGTTGTAATTAAATCTTAAGAGGCAACATATACATCCCCCAAATATTCACTTTCTTTTACATTACATTTGCTCTGTAAAAGGTAAAGCTCAAGAAATTGTAAAATAATCTTTTTAGAGAAGTAAAAAATTGTGAAGTTACTCTTCTGTAAACCAATTTAGACCTACCATGGTAACTCATAACTTCTTACAGAGGTGTAATCTCTTCCCACACTCACCTGTATACACAATGGTAGGAACGCTATAAAAATACGACACCGTGGAAGATATGAAAATCCTTAAAATGCCATGAAACCTAAGACATTTGAGAAATTGGATAACCTCAATTCTAATAGCCAACATTACCAGTTAAGAGTTTAAATAATAATAAAAAAGTGTTCTCTAATATACAAATGATATGTTTATACCTACAGATAGGAGAGAAAATTCCAAGGAGATATATTTTAATCCAACTTAATACATTGAAAAAAACCATGGGGCCAAAGGAATCAATGTCAAATAATCACAAATGCAAAAAAACAGTATTTTCTTTTTTTTTCCTCATATTTCATCATGCCATCATTTCAAGTTGTCTAACCACACAGAGAGACTCAGGCCGTGTTACTCCATGCCAGAAGGTTCAAGCCTGAGGATGAACCTAGAGATGGATGAAAACAGCGCATGTTCATCAGAAGTTTGAATGAAGTAAATCTGCCTGAATTCAAGAATGGGGCTCATTTCAAATGAAGACTAGGAGAGGATTCTCAGAGGTCAGGCTCTTGCTGCTGAGTTGTTAATGTGCTCTTCAGCTGTCCCAGCTGGGGCTGTCCATCAACTAAGAATGTGAGGAATGCATGACTGGTGCGGGGATCTGTGTGAAATAGATGACGTTTCCCTTGCCCCTGCCCCCTGGAGGGGGTGCCACAAGGGAGATGGGCGATACACACCCCTAGGCCCCCTGAAGCAGACAGCATCCAGGACACTCGGCCTTTGTTAAAGAAAGGATCATGCACAAATGTAATTCCTTTCTCTTAATCCTTCCATTAAGCAAATACTTTTTAAGCACCCACCAGTGAGCCTGGCAAGCTTCAAAATTTGTGGATATTGCTGAAAATAATTCAGACAGGGCTCTGAATGTACATTCTGATGGTGGGAACACAAACAAGTAAACAAGCCAATAAACAAAATAATTTTAATAATGCTATCGAGTTTAAGGAATAGGCTTTTGTTAGTAACGAGGGTGAGAAGGAGTCACCATTAACAGAAAGGGCTTTCTGAGATATCATGGAAAGGCCTGGAATAATGTGGAGGGGAAAGGGTTCCAGGCAGAGGTCAGTGTCTCGAGGTATGAACAATCCTGTAGTGTTCAAGGAAGAAAAAAAATCTATGTCTAAAAAGTACCTTATGTGGGAGAATTTTAAGCAATCTAAGGTAGAGTTCTTTAATTCCCAGTTGGAATTTGAATGAGAGAGATGTCCTGGTTGTTCCCAAGCCTTAGGAAGGTAAGAAACAGAAGGAACATTTATTTAATTATTATTAGGAGTGACCACCCTGTGTCTGACTCAGAGGTGGGGGTAGGTGAGCTCTAACTGCCTCGTAACCTCTCTCTAAGCACAGATTATTGTTCATCTTTTGTAAATGAGAAAATTTAGATCGACAGATTGAAAAACCTGTCCAAAGGTACGTGACACGTGGTTGGTACAGGATTTGAACCAAGTCTTTCTGATTCTAAAGTCCAGTTTTGTTTCTGCTAGACTTCACTGCTCTGTGTTATTTAGGGATAGTCCTGGGGTTAGAGTGCACAGAGAGCATTATAAGATTTTTGTGTCATCAACATATTAAATGAGTGTAATTAATAGAATTAAAAAGTGAGCTTATTGAGAAAAAACATTAAGAATTATTTCTAGAAATTTAAAATTAAACCTGTAGTCCTCATCTAGCCCACTCAAGAATCTCTCAACTGTGCAAAGACCTGAAGATTTTCTCCACTCATCTGTCACTCTGTACAGCTCTCGTCAAGACATGAGTGAACAGTCTTCACTTGATAAAATGTCCAATAAGTAGCCTATGGCTTGATCATGGGACTGCGTGGCCGGATGCTCACTCCTACAGTGGGATGCCTGTATGTTTCTAGTGAATTCACAAACAGAATTATCTTATGGACATAATTGTGCCCATTTCACAACATAGCTTGTGCCATTTTCTTAGTAAGGTCTGTGTGATTATGGCAATGCTTGTGTGGTGTCCATGGTGCCAGATACACAGTAATATTAGTGGCTTCCTACCACACTCAGAACCTGGAAGGAGCACTAGAGGTAATTTTGTGGAAAAAGTCTGGTCGAATCACAATGGAAAAGAATCTGAGTTATTGGTGCACAGCTTCATTACTGTACTCATTATTGTTTTATCCCTATTTCATTCGTTTCAGTCAGTTAGCTATTCGGCCCATCTGTCTTTCTACAAACATTTACTGAACTACCTACTATGTGCCATTATTCTTCTAGGCGTGCATGCTCAGTCACTCAGTCGTGTCCAACTCTTTGCGACCCCATGGACTTTGGCCCACCAGGCTCCTGTTTCTATCGAATTTTCCAGGCAAGAATACTGGAGTGGGTTACCGTTTACTACTCCAAGGGATCTGCCTGACCCAAGGATTGAACCTGCTTCTCCTGCTTGGCAGGTGGATTCTTTACCACTGAGCTACCTGGGAAGTCCTTTTCTAGGCACTAGGGATATACCAATGAAAGAAAAAAAAAAAGACTTAGGAACTGAGACATACATTAATGCATGAATCATAAAAGTCCTCGCTGCTAGAGGGAGAGAGAGAAAATACACATAAACTTGCAGACAGTGTAGAGTATATTAAAAGGAGTAACATGCTCTGGGAAAAATAGAACCTGATAGTGAGGTGGAATGCTGATTTCTAGGTAAAGTTCTTAAAAGGGTGGTGAAGGTGGGCTTAGCTGAGAAAGTGACATCTGAGCAAAGACTTGGAGGATTTGACTGAGTGACCCAGGCAGCTATCTGAAGCAAGGGAGTTCAAGGCAATAGCCCGTGCAATGATTCTGAGGTGGGAGCATGCCTGGCATTTTTGAGAAAGAGAAAAGAGGCCAGTTTGCTCAGAACAGAGTGAGCAAGGGAGACTTATGAGTTCAGATGTATTATGGGGCCCCAGATCTTTAAGGCCATTGTAAGGAGTCTGGAGTCTAACTGAATTTTTAGGAGAAATTTGAGCAGAGGAATAAAGAGTGGTTTGATTTAAATTTTAGGAATTCATTCATGTTGTTTGGTTGAGAATTCACGATGACCAGGCCAGGGTGGAAGCTGAGAGTCCAGTGGGATGATTATTTCAATAAACTGTGTAAGAGATGATAGTGGCTTGGACCAGTAGGGCTGGCAAAGGAATTGTTTAGAAGTGTTTTGATTCTGGATATATTTTGATGTTTGAATCAAGAGAATTTCTTGATAGATCAAATGGAAGTGTTAGAAAGACTGGAGTCAAGGAATGCTCTCAGGATTTTGGCCTGAGGCACCGTCAGGATGTACTGCTATCAGCTGAGCTGAGTTGGAACAAGTTTTGGGTATGAAAAACAAAATGCACCAGTTAAGGAAATGATTTTATTCAGTCCGTTGCAATAAGGAGAAAGTTCATTAATGGGGGCCATCTCAAAGAAAAGGAAAGGACCTTGCGAGAGAGGCAGACACAAAATGGAGTCATCAGGTCGTCTCATGGGAGTCATGAGGAAGGACGGGGCGGGCTTTTTCCCATCTGAGTCCTTTGAGGAAGAATGGAAGTGAGTTATCTTCAAATATTCGAGGGAAGGGTGGTGATTTTTGGTTAGCCAGTTCTTCAGACACAAAAGAGTGGGAGCAGAGGGCACAGGTAAAGTTAAATATTTTCTGTGAGGAAAAGCAGAACTTTAGTTTTGGACTTATCAGCTTTAAGATTTCTGTTAGATTTCATAGTGAAAAATCCCTTCAACATTTCCTTGCCTGACATCGAGATGAGTGTTGTATCCAGCCCTGAATTCTCATGCTGCATGTAAAAATGTGCAATTTGAATAATCAATTTTATTTCATTTCAGTAAGCAGATGAAGTCTCGGAATTATTTTTCTCTTGTATAAATATTTTTGTTTTTAACAGCCTTCATATTAGTAAAATTACTTTAATGAAATTGGAACCAAATTTTCCTTCATCTGACACTTCAGATGTTTCACTTTTCAGTGATAGGATTCATGGATCATGAAAGATTGCAGGGTGCTGGTTATGACTTATTTCATATTCATACCTATCTATGTGTATCTTATGTTCTGTCTCTTGTAGATCCCCAGATGACCAGTAAATTTAAAAAAACATACCTATCTTTAGTAAATTTGCCTAAAGACACACAAAACCCTTTTTGATAATGATATATGATAAAATACATAGAATGATGCATTTGGTTATAGTGTTAGAGGTTAATAATCTAGGTTTTTCTCACATGTCCTGCCAACACCTAGAGTACCTCATATTTCATATGAAATTCAGGACAGCCACTTTGATCAAAGCAGCCAGAGAAGTGATAGGAAATGTAGGCCTTTTTGGAAAAAGACTGAAAAAAGTAGATTGGAAATCATGAATGTGGAATGAGCAAAGATGAGTACAGAGCGGTTTTAGGCAGGAAAGAACATGTTAAGTTTAGAAATCTTATCTTAGAAGTTAAAATTTAAGGAACAAAAGGTAATAAGGGTGAGAACAAAGTATAGTTTTGTCTAAAGACAAAAGTCACTCTTGAAATATAACAGTATTATGAACAAGCTTTGTTTGCACATTTGGGAATATGATTTAGACTATTGCCTTTATTTTGGGGAAAAAAAACTTGATTTTAAAATAATCCATAGTTGAGACCTGTTTTGTATTACTCGTTTTTGGCTTTAGAAAGGCATAATTGTAACTAAATTATCTTAATTAATGTAGGAAATTAGCTCAGAAACCAATGTAAACTACTGTGTTATCTCATTAAGTTCTCATAACAACCCTCCAATCTGTTACCATTATTTTCTGCATTGTACAGATAAGGAAATTAAAAGGTGAAGTCATGCTTGGTAGTTGAGGAGGTAGGATTCTAACATGTGTCTATAAGAGACTTCAGAGTCTGAAGAGCTAGTTGAACAGTATAGCTAATATCTGTGGAGAAGGAGATAATTAAAAATCACTGACTGACATGTCTCTTATAGAGTTGCCTCGTGATCCAGCAACCCCACTCCTGGGAATATACCCAGACAAAACTATAATTCAAAAAGATACATGTGTCCCAATGTTCACAGCAACACTATTTACAATAGCCAAGATACAGAAACAATTTAAATCTCCATCTACAGGATGAAGGGATACAGAAGATGTGGTACATATATACAATGGAGTACTACTCAGGAATTAAAAAAATGAAATAATATGCAATTGGCAGCAACATGGATTGACTTAGAGATGATTGTACTAAGTGAAGTCAGAAAGAGAAGGATTAGGAACACATCACTTATACGTGGAATCCAAAATATGAAACAAATGAATCTATCTACAAAATAGAAACCGACTCACAGACACAGAGAACACACTTGCGGTTGCCACTGGGAATTGGGTGGAATTGGGCTGGATTGGGAGTTTGGGGTTAGCAGATGCAAGCTCTCATATATAGAATGGGTAAACAACAAGGTACTGTATCGTACAGGGAACGATATTCACCATCCTGTGCTGAACTATAGTGGAAAAGAATGTAAGAAAGAATGCATACGTAGGCGTAACTGAATCACTTTGCTGTACAGCAGAAACCAACAACCCTGTAGATCAACTCTAGCTCAATTAAAAAAAAAAATAAAATCCCTTAAACGTTATCCCTAGTAGTATTTTCCATTTATATATTATACAAGAGTTCTATCTTTTTTGCTTTGTCTTCTTTTTCTTTCTGGAATAAAACATTTCTATCACTTTTGCATTGAAGTAATTTCTTTATTGACCTTTTAGTAATTCTTCTGTTTTCTTCTGAATGAAAGAATTTGTATCTCTTTTATTATGTAATACTCCCCAAGTGAATTTCACTTGTACTAAAACAAAGCATTCCAAGTGAAACTCACTCAATTGTGTTAAATACTATATTTAATGAAGGATAAAGTGCATTCCACTACTCTTGCCTGGAAAATCCCATGGACGGGGGAGCCTGGTAGGCTGCAGTCCATGGGGTCGCTGAGAGTCGGAGACGACTGATCGACTTCACTTTCACTTTTCACTTTCATGCATTGGAGAAGGAAATGGCAACCCACTCCAGTGTTCTTGCCTGGAGAATCCCAGGGACGGCGGGGCCTGGTGGGCTGCCGTCTATGGGGTCGCACAGAGTCGGACACGACTGAAGTGACTTAGCAGCAGCAAAGTGCATTAAAGAATTTTTGTCTTAGTGACACATTGTTGATATTTTTCATTTTTCTTTTGTTCTTTGTGTTCTGTTCTCATTAGTGTTTTATACTACTCACTGCTTTCTATGTGAATAACTTCACATTTTTCTTTACCAAATGAACTATTTTTATTTTTAACCCATTTTACCAGCTTTCAGGTTCATATTCTATTCTAATTTTCTAAAAATATTGTTATATATATATTCTCCTAGTCATTTATAAATTTGATTAGTATTAAAATCTCCACTCCAAGCTTTTAATGAAAATATTGAAGATACTGGCTTCTAAAGGACTCCTATAGAACTGTAAGTAGCCGTTTCTCCCAATCAGTTCAGTTGGAGTATCTTATATTTGCATATAATTACTTTCTGGGCTTGTTTATTTTGGTCAAATGGCATTTGTTTTTGGGCTTTTGTTGTTGTTTGTTTGTTTAGCAATGTTTTCTAACCAACAATTTGATTTTAGTTTCTCCCATCTCTGGTTACGGAAGAAATTACACACATTTAGTATTGGCTTGAATAATAATTCCTAGAAAAGGAGTATGACAAGGCTGTATATTGTCACCTTGTTTATCTAACTTGTATGCATAGTACATCATGAGAAATGCCAGACTGGATGAATCACAAGCTGGAATCAACATTGCTGAGAGAAATAGCAACAACCTCAGATATGCAGATAATACCACTCTAATGGCAGAAAGTGAAGAGGAACTAAAGAGCCCCTTGATGAGGGTGAAAGAGGAGAGTGAAAAAGCTAGCTTGAAGCTTAACATTAAAAAAAACTGAGATCATGGTATCTGATCCCATCATTTCATGTCAAATAGAAAGGGAAAAAGTCAAAGCAGTAACAAATTTTATTTTCTTGGTCTCCAAAATCACTGCAGACAATAACTGCATCTATGAAATTAAAAGACACTTGTTCCTTGGAAGAAAAGCTAAGACTAACCTAAACAGTGTATTGAAAAGCAAAGACATCAGTTTACCAACAAAAGTCCGTCTAGTCAAAGCTATGGTTTTTCCAGTATGGATGTGACAGTTGGACCGTAAAGAAGGCTGAATGCTGAAGAATTGATGCTTTTAAATTGTGGTGTTGTAGAAGACTCTCAAGGGTCCCTTGGACTGCAAGGAGATCCAACCAGTCCATTCTAAAGGAAATTAACTCTGAATATTCACTGGACTGATGCTAAGCTTAAGCTCCAATGCTTTGGCCACCTGATGCAAAAAATTGACTCATTGGAAAAGACCCTGATTCTGGGAAAGATTGAAGGTAAAGGGAGAAAGGGGCGCCAGAGGATGAGATTGTTGGTTAGCATCAGCAACTCAATGGACATGAGTCTGAGCAAATTCTAGGAGATAGTGAAGGACAGGGGAGCCTGGCATGCTGCCATCCATGGGTTGCAGAGTCTGAAATGACTTAGCAACTGAACAACAATGACGACAGGTACAGCTCTTTTGGCTGTCCATGCTTTTGGTCATCTTTCCCTCCAGCTGCCAAAATGCTCATGTTTCAAGGGTTGCTTACAAGGGCTGCTGCTGCTGCTGAGTCACTTCAGTCGTATTCGACTCTGTGCGACCCCATAGCCGGCAGCCCACCAGGCTGCCCTGTCCCTGGGATTCTCCAGGCAGGAACACTGGAGTGGGCTCTTACAAGGGCTAACTCACTTAAAAAGCACACATCAGTCTATGTGCATTGGCAATACTCATAACCTAGTGACTTCAGGAATGCAGTTTCACCCATGGATCCTGGAGCTAATCAACACTGGGTAATCCAGTAAGGGAGTGGTTAAAGAAATTACAGAGCTGGTTGAGAGGTGTAACTAAACTCTATGAGAAAGAGGTAAGTAAAAATTTAACTTATCATTGAATTCACTGTCTGACATCTACCTAATACTTACCACAAGGAATCTGAGTTCCAGTGTATCCCTTAGCTTTTCTATACTTCTTTGCAAGGCCCTCCACATTAACTCACTGATTTCTTAAACTGTCAAGGCTGATGTTAAACAAGATGCCCATCAAATCCCTTTTTTTTTTTCAATGTGAAACTTCTAGTTTCTGTTTGGGTTTCTGCTGGAATAGCTTTATTATTATATAAGTCCTCAAGTGAATCTTTCTCTTTTATTTTCTTGAAGATAACTCAATAAAATATACCTTGATGGGAATTTTTTTTTTCTTTTCCTTTCTGTTATCCTTTATAGATGTTTCTAATCAGGAGGGTTAAAAGAAGTAAAATAATTTGACATTTTAAATTGAATAGGAGACCATACTCACCCTCTGGGACAGCCCACACTCTGTCTGTGAAGTGTGTTTCTCTGAATAAATTCACTTCTTACCACTTTATCTCTCACCAAATTCTTTCTGCGATGAGACATCAAGAACCTGAGCTTCACTAGGTCCTGAAACGAGGTCTATGATCTCTGTTGGAAGACTGTGGGGTTCCGGGCCCAGCCATGTGGGTTTGAGTCCCAAACTGGGTGTTGGCTGGGATCAGTCCTGAACACATGGGTTCAAGTCCCAATCTGAGGTGAACGATTTCAGCTGGACATGGCAAGCCTGTGGTCTTTGGCAAAGTGAAAGATGTGAATATGGTGGAAGTGCTGCAGTCCAAGAAAGGCAAGACCAGCAGAAGATCACAATTGCTGACTGTGGACAAATCTAATAAATCTGACTTGTGGTTTATCTTAACCAAGAGACCATTCCCTCTGTAGCTCAGGAGAGCACCCCGTCACCCCCATAAATCAATAAACAAATTGAATAGGAGACAGAATTCCATTATGTACTTTTTATTACTGTCCTTTGTTCTGAGAATAAGCATCAAAACTGATGCAACACTTGAAGCTTTCCAATCATCTACCCTCCCGTGTCTGGTTTGACAAGTATGCAGTTTGCATGTTCATACTATAACGTACAGCTGTAAGAATTCATGGTATATTGAGGAGAACTGTGCTATAATTGTTTTTGGGCTTTTACAAAAAACTGTATCACAACTGTATGAATTCTCAACTGATTCACAGAAGAGTGCTAAGCTTGGTAGATTTTTTGTATCTACGTTATATACCAGGGGTCTCCAACCTCCAGGCCACCGACTGGTCCATGGCCTGTTAGGAACCAGGCTGCACAGCAGGAGCTGAGTGGCCAGTGTGCTAGCGATGCTTCAGCTATATTTACAGCTGCTCACCATTGCTTGCATTACCACCGGGGCTCCACCTTCTATCAGATCAGTGGTGGCCTTAGATTCTCATAGGAGTATGAATACTAACTTTAAAGTCAAGGTGGAATATCCTGAGATTGCCACAAACAGAAATAAAGTGTACAATGAATGTAGTGAGCTTAAATCATCCCGAAACCACCCTTTCCACCCTGGTCCCTGGAAAAATTGTCGTCCATGAAATCAGCCCTTGGTGCCAAAAAGATTGGGGACAGCTGTTATAGCCAGTGGATCATGGTATTATTTTGTAGTTTTTGGACATCAACAAAAAATATGTTGATTAAATATTTTGATAGGGAAAGTAGGCTTTCTGGTTTATTATGTTAAATACATTTTATTAATAAAACAAAATAATCACAGAATGATAGAAAAAGGAAATGAATGATGTCACAGCAGAAATATATATAACAGATGGAATGTAATATCTCTGTCAAATGTTTGGTATGCAGAGGAGCCGGAAGGAAAGATGTTCTTCTGAAAAATACGTGCTGAAAACGCTTGGTGCTGGAACAGCTATTCACTTTTATTTTCTATTTATGTTTCTCAACTCTTTACACTTCAGTAGTATGTATTTTTATGAGTTTGCATTATGCAGCATGTTCACAAGACAGAAAGATGCATTGAAACAAAGTGAGCAAGGAAGTGAATAGGTAGATACACAACAGAGATAAAAGGACTCAGAATATTTGAGGTTTTACTAATTAGGGAAACTGGTTGCATACTGTAGCTAAAATCTATGAGAGATAATTCAAAATTTAGTGTAAGCCTCACTTAGTGATAAAACATATCAAGATTAGCTTCAGTGTCCCAAAGTAACTACCCTCTCACAAAAGCATATTTGCTAGCCTGCCATGGCCACACTTCTGCTCAAAATAAAATTCCTTTTAGTTGGCATTTTTCTGTGGCAATATACATTAACAGTGTGCCTAGATGGAATTCAGGGGAGAACAAAAAGACCTGAAACATTTTGCAGGTCATGAAAGTCAAACATAAAGTGTGTGCTCCAGACTTCAGAGCCTATAATTCGTGTGTTTCTTCCTCATTGGGTAGCTCAGTGAACCTCAAAGATTGGTCCCTGTACAAGCTATCTTCTGGGAAGTACCCCAGTACCACCTGGGGAGGTGTTAGAGATGGGTCTTGGGTCTCACGGCACCCTGAATCTGCTGAATCAGAATATCTGGGAGTGGGGCCCAATAACCTGTGTTTTAACAAACTCTCCAAGTGATTCTGGTAGGTGTTGTGAGAACTTCTGGGCTGGCCCCTTGCTGATTCAATAGTGTGGCTTTTAAGCCAGTAGCAACGGTATCACTTGGAAATTATTGAGAGATTCAGATTCTCAGACTCTGCCCCAGACCCAGGGAATCAGAATATGTATTTTAACTAGATTCTCAGATGATAGCTCTGCACGTTAAGCTTCCCTCTCACAAAAGCATGTTTGCTAGCCTGCCTTTGTCACATTTCTTCTTCTCAAAATAAAATTTGGAACCCATGAGCTAGCCATTCTCTCATGGTTTTCAGCTTTTGGTGCATAATGAAACCACTTGGGAGGTTGAAAAGACTGCCTCCAGAGATTCTGATTTACCTGGCCTGGGGTGATGTCTAGACACCATCTTTTTTCAAAGCTTCCCAGTTTGTGCAGGCACGGTTGAGAACCACTGTTTGAGCCCTCAGTGTTCATTTCCTTTTGTTTTTTTTTCAAAGCTTCCCAGTTGATTCTATTGTGCAGGCACGGTTGAGAACCACTGTTTTGAGCCCTCAAACAGCGTTCATCTACTTTTATTCTTGACAAATGTCTTTATATGAATATTTTCAACCTTGCTGGATGTCTTAATCTTCAGCTACATAGTAGAAGAACATCCCGGGTAAGAGAGGTGACTTTACTCCAGATGATCAGATCGCACCCAAAGCACCACCTTTAGCTCTGGGCTCCCTCCTGGAGAAGAATGTAGAAAAACTAGAGCATGTTTAGAAGGGTTGGACCAAGAGAAGTAATGCAAATCATTCCTGTGAGAAATGGTTACAGGAATTTGTGATGTTTGGGCAGCCGGAATGATCTTTTCAAACGTAAATCAGATTTTATCTCGTTCACGCCTGTCACTTGCCTTTGGATTTGGAAGGAAATCTAAGCCTTTTACCAAGTCCCTACATGACATGGTGTTGTGTGCCTCTTCCACCTCATCTCACGCTCCTTGCTCCTCCCATTCCTCACCCTCTCCAGTGGCTGTTGTTTGTCTCCTTTACGTTCCTTGGACGCTTTGAGAGTTTCGTTATCTAAGAGTGAATTCATGTTCTGTTCCTTCTGCCTGAACTGCTTCCCCCTTGGCTTTTCCCTTGGTTGGGCATCAACTTTCAGGTCTCTACTTAGAAACGGTGCTTCGTTACGTACTCAGTCTCTTCTAGTGCCTTTCTGGAACAAAAGCCCATTTAGGTTCTGCCTGATAACTCCTCTGACCTATAATTATCTTATTTTACTTATTCATTTTCTTGATATTATCTCCCTTGCTAGAATGTGAGTTGGATGAGGACAGGGACCTTATTGGACTTATTCATTGCTACATTCCCAGTGTCTAGAGCAGTGCCCCTCATCAAAGAAAGAAAGAAAGTGAAATTGCTCAGTCGTGTCCGACTCGTTGCAACCCTGTGGACTATAGCTCACCAGGCTCCTCTGTCCATGGGATTTCCCAGGCAAGAATACTGGAGTGGGTTGCTATTTCTTTTTCCAGGGGGTCTACCTGATCCAGAGATGGAACCCAGGTCTCCCGCATTGTAGTCAGACGCTTTACCCTCTCAGCCACCAGGGAGGCCCTGCTGCTGCTGCTGCTAAGTTGCTTCAGTCGTGTCCGACTCTGTGCGACCCCATAGACAGCAGCCCACCAGGCTCCCCCATCTCTGGAATTCTCCAGGCAAGAATATTGGAGTAGGTTGCCATTTCCTTCTCCAAGGGAAGCCCTAGTAGGGTGTAAATAATGATTCACTGAATGAAAAATGAAGGAAGAGAGAAAACTTTGATAGTTATTTTCAAATATTCAAAAAACTGTAACTAGAAAGTTCAGATTTGAATGGCTATCATTAAAAGCAAAATATGAATATTGTAAGGGGATCAATAGATAAAAAAAAATTCACAAGGCTGAAAGGAGCTATATGCAGCCAGAAGATGAAGTCAGCTGTCCAGGTAGATGGGTCCAGGTTTCAGCTGGATGGCACTTGACAGAGTTGTCAATGAGCTGACACAAACATCTGGAAGGAGATTGGTTTCAGGGATCACTGGTGTCCTATTCAACCTCATGATGCTAAGAGAATGAAAATGAAGGTGGGCTGCCAAGGACAGGTGCACTGTCAGTGTTGAGAAGATGGAGCAGACAGCCTTACCGCCATGAAGAAAGGCAGAAACATTTCAAAAGTCAGGTCAAGACCTGAAAAGGACTATATTAGAGCCTGATTGTTGTATGTGTGTTAGAGCAAATAGCACTATACTCATGAATAGCTCCGAAGGTCACTACATCACCGCACGATATCTTTCACAGTACCGTTTATATTTTCCTTTTTAAAAAGTGTGACATATTCACTGTCATTTTTCACTTTGTAAACATATTGTAACTGTTGAATATTCTATTCATATTCTTTACTATTTCCATGGCTTTTGAGTATACATCAAATAATCATTTCTGAAACCGATCTTATATGAGTATCTTTGAAGTAAAATACTTGTATGTCTTTATGATTATGCTCTAAAGGTAAATTCCTAGTAATGACAATAATAGTTGGAAGGGTGTTCAAGTATTGAGGCTTTAATAATTGTAATTTATAACAATCAGTTTGAGTCATTAATATTCTTTGTTTAAAGAGACAGGCAAAATTAGTGGTTTATTTTAGAAAAAATTCTACTCAACACAATTAAAAGAGTTTGGGTGCATAAATTATGAAATCAGCTTTCCAAAAAAGTTAGCTATCCAGATATATCTTTTCACCAAGGGTTCAGTAGCCTAGATGCTACCCTCCTTGTCGAATTTTTTTCTTTTTTGGCCACACTGCATGGCCTGTGGGATCTTAGTTCCCAGACCAGGGATTAAACCTGGGCCATTGCAGTTAAACCACAGAGTCCCAACCATTGGACCTCCAGGGAATTCCCCTGTCTAAATTTGTTACAGAGATTTATATTGCTTGAATAGAAGTGTGCTTAATACTACAGATAATATACATATAATCTCTTTGACCTTTTTGGTACTGTCCACTCCATCAATGGAAATGCACTGTCAAAATTAAGTTGAACTCTTTTCTAAGTAAGGAAAAAGAGGTTATTGGGCTAAATTATTTCATTTACTGATCTGTACTGTATCCATATACTGAATAGATGTTTCAGCCTTCGCTTCATTTTATTATTTAGACATTCCTCATGTTTCCAGTTGGCAAATCTCATCAAAAGGGTTCAGTGGACATTCCAAGAAGGCCTGGTACCAACGAAATATTGAGATTATCTTTAAAGGGTAGCTTTACCTCACTTTGGATATTCAGCTGTTTCTTTTTTGCTGTTGCCATATGCTATGTGTTATCATTAAATTGTTTATCAATGAGCTCAATGCTTACAACTTAATTTGGGCAATTAGTTACTGGAATGGCTGATGGAGGCCCTAACAGAGAATTAGAGTCTGACTAATAAACATGTTCACAGCAGTTAAATTATAGTTTACCACTGCAACTGCCAATTACATTGTTGGAACTTTGGAGGAGGATTTGTTAATCAGCAATAACATGGTCTGTGCTTTTTTTCTCCCTCCCTGCATCATGATGAAATCATCAGTGGTCTCTCAGTACTCACAGCTTCTAGGTTACATTCAATTACATGTTTGTTTGTTTTTTTTTTCAGTCCTTCACCAAAATTTGTTGTTTTACTTTATATTATCTCCTAAACTTGGTCTTCTTTTTTTCCTATAACTGTAGTTCTCTATCACATTCTCATTACCACTTGCTTGAATTATCAATTAATATAATGTTTACTGGGAATGGAGTTGGAAAAAACCAATAATTACTGAGGACTTTCTGTAAGCTAGGGATCATAGAGACATGTTTCAAACAGTATCTAACTTTTACCACAAACTGTGAAAGTTATTCTTCCCATTTTACATATGGGGAAACTGAGGTACCAAGATGCTCTGTGTCTGGGCATGTGTGTTGGTCACTCAGTGGTATCTGACTCTTTGTGACCCCATGGACTGTGGCCTGCTAGGCTCCTCTTCATGGATTCTCCAGGCAAGAATACTGGAGTGGGTTGCTATGTCCTCTTCTAGGGATCTTCCCGACCCAGGGATCCAGCTCAAGTCTCCTGCACTGCAGGCAGATTCTTTACTGTCTGAGCCCCAGGGAAGCCCTAAGATGCTCTATACTGTAGACAATATCTAGTTTAAATCTAGTTGTGCTTGCTTTACAAGTCTCTCCACAATGCCACACACACTATCTCTACAATTAGTTTGAGTGCCTACTATGTTCCAGAAGTTAAATTGTGTAAGATCTGTGAAAAGAATAAGATTATAATCCTTTTCCTGGGTGAGCTCATATTCTGGAAGGTAAACAGTCCTACACACACATAAGACCATTCTGAAACACAGGTACATTTGGGGAGGGGCAGAATGAGCGGGCTCACAGAAAACAAAAAGGATGGTTGTGAGGATCAGAAATCATTTATTGAAGACTGAAGAAAAGAGAAAGAGGTCCTTTTTCTTTGATGAAGCCTGGGTTTCAAAGTAGCAACTGACTGGCAGACATATGGTCCAGCTGGATATAGGGACTCAATCAATGCCAGCTGGGACTGGGATTTCTCTCTCTCTCATCTCTACATTGTCCTAGTCAACTTTGACCTCAGGAGGGTCCTCCCTCATGATCAGCAGCAGTTTTTAACCTTTTGTGGTCTAGTCTTCAAATGCCATGCAAAAAAGCTTGCAAATCTTTGTCCTTGAATTGCAAGAAGCGTCTCTTTGTTTCTCGTTGGATCAGGGGCTCATCACTGGTCAGTCAGCCTGGTCCAGGGTAATGTGCCATGCTGGTCGGTTTAGGCCTGTGTCTCACACCATCCCCAAGCTATCTGGGGTAGCTCACCTGGAACCTACATGTTGAGAGGAGGGAGAACTAGCATCAGGGCTCTGTGCCAAGAGAAACATGAGTGGGTCCTGGGTGGTAAAAACAGCCATTCACGGTCACTGTTCTCCACACCTGTTGGCTTTTCTGGTGGTCCTTTTTCCCCTCAGATCCAGTTAAATGCATGCAAAAGACACAGATCCTATTTTCAGGAAGATCACATATAAGAAAACATCTAATCTCTCTTATCTCTCAACAGCTAACATGTATTTCCTTGTATTTTATTGACATAGTTAACTATGGCTCAGATCATGAACTCCTTATTGCCAAATTCAGACTTAAATTGAAGAAAGTAGGGAAAACCACAAGACCATTTCGGTCTGACCTAAATCAAATCTCTTATGATTATACAGTGGAAGTGACAAATAGATTCAAGGGATTGGATTTGGTAGACAGAGTGCCTGAAGAACTATGGTAAGAGGTTTGTAACATTGTACAGGAGACAGTGATCAAAACCATCCCCAAGAAAAAGAAATGCAAAATGGCTGTCTGAGGAGACCTTCTAAATAGCTGAGAAAAGAAGAGAAGCAAGTAGACACCTATAGAAGCAAAGGCAAAGGAGAAAAGGAAAGATATATCCATCTGAATGCAGGGTTCCAAAGAATAGCAAGGAGAGATAAAAAAGCCTTCCTCAGTGATCAATGCAAAGAAATAGAAGAAAACAATAGAATGGGAAAGACTAGAGATCTCTTCAAGAAAATTAGAGATACCAAAGGCACATTTCATGCAAAGATGGGCACAATAAAAGACAGAAATTGTATGGACCTAACAGAAGCAGAAGGTATTAATAAAAGGTGGCAAGAATACATGGAAGTACTGTACAAAAAAGATCTTCACGACCCAGATAACCACAATGGTGTGATCACTTACCTAGAGCCAGACAGCCTGGAATGTGAAGTCAAGAGGGTCTTAGGAAGCATCACTATGAACAAAGCTAGTGGAGATGATGGAATTCCAGTTGAACTATTTCAAATCCTAAAAGATGATGCTGTGAAAGTGCTGCACACAATATGCCAGCAAAGTTGGCAAATTCAGCAGTGGCCACAGGACTGGAAAAGGTCAGTTTTAATTCCATTCTCTAAGAAAGGCAATGCCAAAGAATGCTCAAACGACCGCACAGTTGCACTCATCTCACATGCCAGTAAAGTAATGCTCAAAATTCTCCAAGCCAGGCTTCAACAGTATGTGAACCACGAACTTCCAGATGTTCAAGCTGGATTTAGAAAAGGCAGAGGAACCAGAGATCAAATGCCAACATCCGTTGGATCATCCAGAACGCAAGAGAGTTCCAGGAAAACATCCATTTCTGTTTTATTGACTACATCAAAGCCTTTGACTGTGTGGATCACAACAAACTGTGGGAAATTCTTAAGGAGCTGGGAATACCAGACCACCTGACCTGCCTCCTGAGAAATCTGTATGCAGATCAAGAAGCAACAGTTAGAACTGGACATGGAACAGCAGACTGGTTCCAAATTGGAAAAAGAGTATATCAAGGCTATATATTGTCACCCTGCTTATTTAACTTCTGTGCAGAGTACATCATGTGAAATGCCAGATGAAACACAAGCTGGAATCAAGATTGCCCAGAGAAACATCAATAACCTCAGATATGGAGATGATACCACCCTTATGGAAGAAAGCAAAGAGGAACTAAAGAGCCTCTTGATGAAAGAGAAAGAGGAGAGTGAAAAAGCTGGCTTAAAACTCAACATTCAAAAAATGAAGATTATGGCATCTGGTCCCATCACTTTATGGCAAATAGATGGGGAAACAATGGAAACAGACAGACTTTATTTTCTTGGGCTCCAAAGTCACTGCAGATGGTGATTGCAGGCTTCAAATTAAAAGATGCTTGCCCCTTGGGAAAAAAAGCTATGACAAACCTAGACAGTATATTAAAAAGCAGAGACATTACTTTGCCAACAAAAGTCCATCTAGTCAAGGCTATCAATAACCTCAGATATGCAGATGACACCACCCTTATGGCAGAAAGTGAAGAGGAACTAAAAAGCCTCTTGATGAAAGTGAAAGTGGAGAGTGAAAAAGTTGGCTTAAAGCTCAACATTCAGAAAATGAAAAAAAAAAAAAAGAAAGAAAATGAAGATCATGGCATCCGGTCCCATCACTTCATGGGAAATAGATGGGGAAACAGTGGAAACAGTGTCAGACTTTATTTTTCTGGACTCCAAAATCACTGCAGATGGTGACTGCAGCCATGAAATTAAAAGACGCTTACTCCTTGGAAGGAAAGTTATGATCAACCTAGATAGCATATTCAAAAGCAGAGACATTACTTTGCCAACAAAGGTTTGTCTAGTCAAGGCTATGGTTTTTCCTGTGGTCATGTATGGATATGAGAGTTGGACTGTGAAGAAGGCTGAGCGCCGAAGTATTGATGCTTTTGAACTGTGGTGTTGGAGAAGACTCTTGAGAATCTCTTGGACTGTGAGAAGATCCAACCAGTCCATTCTGAAGGAGATCAGCCCTGGGATTTCTTTGAAAGGAATGATGCTAAAGCTGAAACTCCAGTACTTTGGCCACTTGATGCGAAGAGTTGACTCATTGGAAAAGACTCTGATGCTGGGAGGCATTGAGGGCAAGAGGAGAAGGGGACGACAGAGGATGAGATGGCTGGATGGCATCCCTAACTCGATGGACGTGAGTCTGAGTGAACTCTGGTAGTTGGTGATGGACAGGGAGGCCTGGAATGCTGCAATTCATGGGGTCGCAAAGAGTCGGACACGACTGAGCGACTGATGTGATCTGATCTGATGATTTTTCCAGTGGCCATTATGGATGTGAGAGTTGGACCATAAAGGAAGGTGAGTGCTATAGAATTGATGCTTTTGATCTGTGGTGTTGGAGAAGACTCTTGAGAGTCCCTTGGACTGCAAGGAGATCAAACCAGTCTATCCTAAAGAAAATCAGCCCTGAATATTCATTGAAAGGACTGATGCTGAAGATGAAGCTCCATTAGTTTGGCCACCTGATGCGAAGAACTGAATTTGCTTATTTTAAGTGCATGCTACTAGATGCATACAAATTCATGAGTATGAATAATGCTATGATTCTACTTACACATAAGCATATATGTGCCTTTTCGTATTGTCCAACAGGTCCCTAAAATTCTAATCTCTTAAAAAATTTTTTAGAAGATTTTTCTGTTCTTCAGATTGCATTATTTCTATTGAATAAACTTCAAGTTCATTGGCTAGCTACTATCACTTTCATTCTATTAAACTATCCAAATATATATATTTTAAAACATAAGTTTTTCAGTTCTAGAATTTCCATCTTTTAAATTTGTTTATTGTGTACGTATTTTCCTTTATGTATTTGAGCATAGTTATAATAGCTGCTTTAAAAAACCTTGTCTGCTCTTTTCAATTTATGACCATCAAGGATTTGTCTCTGTTTATTAAATTTTTCTCTTGAAAATGGATCATATTTTCCATTGAGTAATTTTGGATGTTATCCTAGATATTGTGAAATGTTATGTTGTGCAAAGTCTGTTATATTCCTCCAAAGAGTGTTGATTTCTGTATTTTAGCAGACATCAACTTGGTTGCACTCAAATTGCAAACTCAGACTCCTGGGAAATAGTTCAAATCTTAGACCGGGTTCTTTTTTCTTTAGTGGAGTCTGTCCAACACATGCATGGTTCAGGGATTAACCAGAGATTTGTGCAGAGTCTAAACACAGAATTTGGGACTTTCCTTCTCTGTTTTCTTTTTTTGTTCTAGAATTCCCCTCTTTCCCACTTTCCGGTGTTTGTGGTTACTCTGAACTCTGTCCTCTGATTCTTGAGGCAAGACTGTGGTTTTTCTACTGAAGTTTTAGCCACCTTGTGCAATGTTAGCTTCCAGTTGCCCTTAGGCCAAAAGCTGTAAAAAAATGAGAACCTCAACCCTTGCTTGGTTTACTCTCTGATGCTTTCAGGTTGTTGCTTTTGGTATTTTGTTGAGAGTTTACGGTTGTTATATGCAGGGGAGTCAGATGTGGTAACAGTATACACCCACATCATAAGGGAAACTCTGATTAACTCCTCTTAATATGAGCTTAATCTTATATCCTTTGTGCATCATTTGGTGTCATGGTGTCTTGTTATTTCTGTGTGAATATTGCACCCTTATTTCTCTTTGAAATTCTCCAAATGCTATTTCAAACTCATTTTTATGTTGTATGAAATAAATTCCCTTCAAGTATAATTTATGTCCTCCACTGCTTCTTTTCCTCTTCTCATTTTTTTAAAATTTGTTTTAGAATTTGGAGATTTACTTTGAGTGCATTTGGTTTTGTTTTCTCTATCCCCTGTACTGTTGGTATGTTATGTTTTGTTTGTGTTTTGGCCACACAAGAAGGCTTGTGGTATCTTAGTTCCCCGACCAGGTATTGAACCTATGCCATGGCAGTGAAAGCTCTGAGGCCTAACAGCTGGACTGCTCAGGAACTCCCTGTTTTATGGTGGACTCCACTTAGCTTTCTGGCCCTCAGTCAAAAACTAGGATTTATTATCATACTTCAATAATATATGAGAATGTGGAAAACCTAGTAAGCAGTTTAGCTGAGCTTCTAGTAGTAAGGTTATGCTTTTCCTTGGGCTCAGAGCTACTGATAAGCTATAGCCCCTGCCAACAGATCTGCCATGTTTGTTTCACACATGAGAGAACTCACGTCAGGCCCTGATTTCAAGTAGTGACACAACTATCCCCCTCTTACACAAAGTACTTTCCTCTTCCTCCACAAGAATCAAATTCCCAATGGCTGTTCCTCTCTTTTGACCTAGATGGGAACCCACATCTAGCCTTTGGGTAGCCTGGATGTTATCTTTTCTACAAATCTGAGTATGTCTTTTTGGGTCTATCTTAATAGTTCACCTATTATTGCTATGGTTTGGAGTAGACCGTTTATAAAACATGACCTCATTGCAACGTTTGACTCTGAAGTCAAGACAAGTGTTTCTATCTTGTCTACTATATACAACAATGCTTCTATACCTTCTTTTGCTTCTCCATTTTGTGTTTACCAGAAAATACATTTAGTTTTCTTTTCCATTTTGTCCTGAAGCAGGTAGATGTAATCATATTTGAGTAAAGCAGGACTCCTGATTTTTAGAATTAAGGTCAGGAAGGTGGAATTATTGAGTATTTACATGTGAGGTGGGATATCAAAAGCAGGAAGGAATGGTATTTTTGAAAAGGAAACATCATAACTTGGGGGTTAAAATAATAGGATATGGCCAAGATGCAGTAGGAAGATCCTGTGCTCATTTCTTTATTTACATGCATTACCAAAATAATTATTTATAGAGTAACTGTTGATGAGACTGACCTGAAGATGAACAGAAAGGATTTTCTACAACAAAAGGTATAAAGAAGGAACCATAATGAGATGGGTAGGAGGGGCACAATATGGCCCAGGTAAAATATTAGTCGCTCAGTTGTGTCTGACTCTTTTGTGACCCTATGGACTGTAGCCTGCCAGGCTCCTCTGTTCATAGAATTCTCCAGGCAAGAATACTGGAGTGGGCAGCCATTCCCTTCTCCAGGGGATCTTCTAGATCCAGGGATTGAATGCAGGTCTCTTGTATTGAAGGCAGATTCTTTACCATCTGAGCCATGAGGGAAGATACAGGTAGGCAATCCACAAATAGGAGGTTAATCACCATGGCAGAGATCCTCCCCAAGGAGTGAGGGGTCCATTGGGCCCCCTAGGCCTGGTGCTTCTGCCTCAGGAAGATGAGACCCAAGAATGTCCAGTGGTGCTTGCATACAGGAGAGCTGAACAGTTCCAGAAAACAGAGAGCATGTGCCCTTTAAGAGCAGGGCATCTCACATATTCCAAGACCAAGGGCAGAAGCAGTCATTTCAAATTAGATCAAATCCACCTGCTGATCTTGGTTGTGTTGTTGTTTAATGGCTAAGTCACATCCAACTCTTTGTGACCCCCATGGGCTGTAGCCCACTAGCTTCCTCTGTCCATGGGATTTTCTAGGCAAGAATACTGGCATGGGTTGCCATTTCCTCCTTCAGGAGATCTTCCAGACCCAGGGATTGAACCAGCATCTCCTGCATTGGCAGGTGGATTCTTTACTGCTGAGCCACCAGGGAAGCCCCCCAGAAGGCAGGAGGTAACAGGGACTCCTCTAGGGACATAGACCCAGGTGGAATCACTTTGGGGCGCTCATTCTATCATGAAGATACTGGTGCTGGTAAGCCCCATTTTGGCACCCTCCTTCTAGTCCACTAGCACTGGAGGCTTGTCTATGTACCAGCCACTCAGCAGCAGTCCTGAGGCTCCTTCCCCCAGCCCTGGCCCTGCAGTAGTAGCTGCCCTGGGACTTGCTCCCCACCAGCAGGGGGCACTCTGGGCCCCAGTGCCAGCTGTGCCAGGATTTAGACTCACCCACCAGAGGGCTGGCAGCCTCCATACAATGCAGGACTGGCCACCAGCTGGACTGGGGCTAGAAATGCGTACCAGTGCACACACAGTAGCTGGCCTGCCATAACAGAGGGGTGAGCTCAGTTCATGAAGCCCTTATTGCAAAATTCAGGCTTGAATTGAAGAAAGTAGGGAAAACCACTAGACCATTCAGGTATGACTTAAATCAAATCCCTTATGATTACACAGTGGAAGTGACAAATAGATTCAAGGGATTAGATCTGATAGACAGAGTGCCTGAAGAACTATGGATGGAGGTTCATGACACTATACAGGAGGCAAGGATCAGGACCACTCTCAAGAAAAAGAAATGCAAAAAGGCAAAATGGTTGTCTGAGGAGGCCTTACAAATAGCTGAAAAAAGAAGAGAAGCTAAAGGCAAAGGAGAAAAGGAAAGATATACCCATCTGAATGCAGAGTTCCAAAGAATAGCAAGGAGAGATGAGAAAGCCTTCCTTAGTGATCAATGCAAAGAAATAGAGAAAAATAATAGAATGGGAAAGACTAGAGATCTCTTCGAGAAAATTGGAGATACCAAGGGAACATTTCATGCAAAGATGGGCACAATAAAGGACAGAAATGGTATGGACCTAATAGAAGCAGAAGATATTAAGAAGAGGTG
The DNA here is from genome assembly GCF_055505025.1 of Bos grunniens. NCBI lineage: Eukaryota > Metazoa > Chordata > Mammalia > Artiodactyla > Bovidae > Bos > Bos grunniens. The sequence goes on along the minus strand of NC_141171.1, from coordinate 97,986,629 downwards.
GCAAGAAAACAGAACTATACAAAAAAGATCTTCATGACCCAGATAACCACAGTGGTGTGATCACTCACCTAGAGCCAGACATTTTGGAATGTGAAGTCAAGTGGCCTTAGGAAGCATTACTATGAACAATGCTAGTGGAGATGATGGAACTCCAGTTGAACTATTTCAAATCCTAAAAGATTTTTGCTTTTATTTCCAATATTCTGGGAGGTGGGTCATAGAAGATCCTGCTGTGATGTATGTCGGAGAGTGTTTTGCCTATGTTCTCCTTTACGAGTTTTATAGTTTCTGGTCTTATGTTTAGATCTTTAATCCACTTTGAGTTTTTTTTGTGTGTGTGTATGGTGTTAGAAAGTGCTCTAGTTTCATTCTTTTACAAGTGGTTGACCAGTTTTCTCAGCACCACTTGTTAAAGAGATTATCTTTTCTCCATTGTGTATTCTTGCCTCTTTTGTCAAAGATAAGGTATCCATAGGTGCATGGGTTTATCTTTGGGCTTTCTATTTTGTTCCATTGATCTATACTTCTGTCTTTGTGCCAGTACCATACTGTCTTGATGACTATGGCTTTGTAGTAGAGCCTGAAGTCAGGCAGGTTAATTCCTCCAGTTCCATTCTTCTTTCTCAAGATTGCTTTGGCTATTCGAGGTTTTTTGTATTTCCATAAAAGTTGTGAAATTATTTGTTCTAGCTCTGTGAAAAATGCCCTTGATAGCTTGATAGGGATTGCATTGAATCTATGGATTGCTTTGGATAGTATACTCATTTTCACTATGTTGATTCTTCCAATCCATGAACATGGTATATTTCTCCATCTATTAGTGTCCTCTTTGATTTCTTTCACCAGTGTTTTATAGTTTTCTATATATAGGTCTTTAGTTTCTTTAGATAGATATATTCCTAAGTATTTTATTCTTTTCATTGCAATGGTGAATGGAATTGTTTCCTTAATTTCTCTTTCTATTTTCTCATTATTAGTGTATAGGAATGCAAGGGATTTTTGGGTGTTGATTTTATATCCTGCAACTTTACTATATTCATTGATTAGCTCTAGTAATTTTCTGGTGGAGTCTTTAGGGTTTTGTATGTAGAGGATCATGTCATCTGCAAATAGTGAGAGTTTTACTTCTTCTTTTCCAATTTGGATTCCTTTTATTTCTTTTTCTGCTCTGATTGCTGTGGCCAAAACTTCCAAAACTATGTTGAATAGTAGTGGTGAGAGTGGGCACCCTTGTCTTGTTCCTGTCTTTAGGGGAAATGCTTTCAATATTTCACCATTGAGGATAATGTTTGCTGTGGGTTTGTCATATATAGCTTTTATTATGTTGAGGTATGTTCCTTCTATTTTTGCTTTCTGGAGAGCTTTTATCATAAATGGATGTTGAATTTTATCAAAGGCTTTCTCTGCATCTATTGAGATAATCATATGGCTTTTATTTTTCAATTTGTTAATGTGGTGTATTACATTGATTGATTTGCAGATATTGAAGAATCCTTGCATCCCTGTGATAAAGCCCACTTGGTCATGGTGTATGTATCTTTTTAATGTGTTGTTGGATTCTGATTGCTAGAATTTTATTAAGGATTTTTGTGTCTGTGTTCATCAGTGATATTGGCCTGTAGTTTTCTTTTTTTGTGGCATCTTTGTCAGGTTTTGGTATTAGGGTGATGGTGGCCTCATAGAATGAGTTTGGAAGTTTACCTTCCTCTGCAATTTTCTGGAAGAGTTTGAGTAGGATAGGTGTCAGCTCTTCTCTAAATTTTTGGTAGAATTCAGCTGTGAAGCCGTCTGGACCTGGGCTTTTGTTTGCTGGAAGATTTTTGATTACAGTTTCAATTTCCGTGCTTGTGATGGGTCTGTTAAGATTTTCTATTTCTTCCTGGTTTAGTTTTGGAAAGTTGTACTTTTCTAAGAATTTGTTCCTTTCTTCCACGTTGTCCGTTTTATTGGCATATAATTGCTGATAGTAGTCTCTTATAATCCTTTGTATTTCTGTGTTGTCTATTGTGATCTCTCCATTTTCATTTCTAATTTTATTGATTTGATTTTTCTCCCTTTGTTTCTTGATGAGTCTGGCTAATGGTTTGTCAATTTTATTTATCCTTTCAAAGAACCAGCTTTTGGCTTTGTTGATTTTTGCTATGGTCTCTTTTGTTTCTTTTGAATTTATTTCTGCCCTAATTTTTAAGATTTCTTTCCTTCTACTAACCCTGGGGTTCTTCATTTCTTCCTTTTCTAGTTGCTTTAGGTGTAGAGTTAGGTTATTTATTTGACTTTTTTCTCGTTTCTTGAGGTCTGCCTGTATTGCTATGAACTTTCCCCTTAGCACTGCTTTTACAGTGTCCCACAGGTTTTGGGTTGTGTTTTCATTTTCCTTCATTTCTACGCATATTTTGATTTCTTTTTTGATTTCTTCTGTGATTTGTTGGTTATTCAGAAGAGTGTTGTTCAGCCTCCATATGTTGGAATTTTTAACAGATTTTCTCCTGTAATTGAGATCTAATCTTACTGCATTATGGTCAGAAAAGATGCTTGGAATGATTTCAATTTTTTGAATTTACCAAGGCTAGATTTATGGCCCAGGATGTGATCTATCCTGGAGAAGCTTCCGTGTGTGCTTGAGAAACAGGTGAAATTCATTGTTTTGGGGTGAAATGTCCTATAGATATCAATTAGGTCAAACTGGTCTATTGTATCATTTAAAGTTTGTGTCTCTTTGTTAATTTTCTGTTTAGTGGATCTATCCATAGGTGTGAGTGGGGTATTAAAGTCTCCCACTATTATTGGGTTATTGTTAATTTCCCCTTTCATACTTGTTAGCATTTTTCTTACATATTGCGGTGCTCCTATGTTGGTGCATATATATTTATAATTGTTATATCTTCTTCTTGGATTGATCCTCTGATCGTTATGTAGTGTCCTTCTTTGTTTCTTTTTACAGCCTTTGTTTTAAAGTCTATTTTATCTGATATAAGTATTGCTACTCCTGCATTCTTTTGATCTCTATTTGCATGGAATATCTTTTTCCAGCCCTTCACTTTCAGTCTGTATGTGTCCCCTGTTTTGAGCTGGGTCTCTTGTAGACAATATATATAAGGGTCTTGTTTTTGTATCCATTCAGCCAGTCTTTGTCTTTTGGTTGGGGCATTCAACCCATTTACGTTTAAGGTAATTATTGATAAGTATGATCCCATTGCCATTTACTTTATTGTTTTGGGTTTGAGTTTATACACCATTTTTGTGTCTCCTGTCTAGAGAAGATCCTTTAGCATTTGACGGAGAGCTGGTTTGGTGGTGCTAAATTCTCTCAGCTTTTGCTTGTCTGTAAAGCTTTTGATTTCTCCTTCATATTTGAATGAGATCCTTGCTGGGTACAGTAATCTGGGCTGTAGGTTATTTTCTTTCATCACTTTAAGTATGTCTTGCCATTCCCCCCTGGCCTGAAGAGTTTCTATTGAAAGATCAGCTGTTATCCTTATGGGAATCCACATGTGCGTTATTTGTTGTTAGAAACTATACGCAAGGTGAAAAGACAGCCTTCAGAATGGGAGAAAATAATAGTAAATGAAGCAACTGACAAACAACTAATCTCAAAAATATACAAGCAACTCCTGCAGCTCAATTCCAGAAAAATAAACGACCCAATCAAAAAACGGGCCAAAGAACTAAATAGACATTTCTCCAAAGAAGACATACAGATGGCTAACAAACACATGAAAAGATGCTCAACATCACTCATTATCAGAGAAATGCAAATCAAAATCACAATGAGGTACCATTTCATGTCAGTCAGAATGGCTGCGATCAAAAAGTCTACAAGCAATAAGTGCTGGAGAGGATGTGGAGAAAAGCGAACCCTCTTACACTGTTGGTGGGAATGCAGACTAGTACAGCCACTATGGAGAACAGTGTGGAGATTCCTTAAAAAACTGGAAATAGAACTGCTATACGACCCAGCAATCCCACTGCTGGGCATACACACTGAGGAAACCAGAATTGAGAGACACGTGTACCCCAATGTTCATCACAGCACTGTTTATAATAGCCAGGACATGGAAGCAACCTAGATGTCCATCAGCAGATGAATGGATAAGAAAGCAGTGGTACATATACACAATGGAGTATTACTCAGCCATTTAAAAGAATACATTTCAGTCAGTTATAATGAGGTGAATGAAACTGGAGCCGATTATACAGAGTGAAGTAAGCCAGAAAGAAAAACACCAATACAGTATACTAACGCATATATATGGAATTTATAAAGATGGTAATGACAACCCTGTATGTGAGACAGCAAAAGAGACACAGATGTATAGAACAGTCTTTTGGACTCTGTGGGAGAGGGAAGGGGGGGATGATTTGGGAGAATGGCATTAAAACGTGTATAATATCATATAAGAAATGAATCACCAGTCCAGGTTCGATGCAGGATACAGGAAGCTTGGGGCTGGTGTACTGGGATGACCCAGAGGGATGGTATGGGGAGGGAGGGGGGAGAGGGGATCAGGATGGGGAACATGTGTACACCCGTGGTGGATGCATGTTGATGTATGGCAAAACCAATACAATATTGTAAAGTAAAAAATAATAATAATTAAAAAATTAAAAAAAAATCCTAAAAGATGATGCTGTTAAAGTCCTGCACTAAATAAGCTAGCAAATTTGGAAAACTCAGAAGTGGCCACAGGACTGGAAGAGGTCAGTTTTCATTCCAATCCCAAAGAAAGGCAATGCCAAAGAATTTCAAACTACCACACACTTGCATTCATCTCACATGCTAGTAAAGTAATGCTCAAAATTCTCCAAGCCAGACTTCAACAGTACGTGAACTGTGAACTTCCAGATGTTCAAGCTGGTTTTAGAAAAGGCAGAGGAGCCAGAGGTCAAATTGCCAACATCCACTGGATCATCAAAAAAACAAGAGAGTTCCAAAAAAATGTCTACTTTTGCTTTATTGACTATGCCAAAGTCTTTGACTGTGTTGACCACAACAAACTGTGGGAAATTCTTCAAGAGATGGGAATACCAGACCACCTGACCTGCCTCCTGAGAAATCTATATGCAGGTCAAAAAGCAACAGTTAGAACTGGACATGAAACAACAGACTGGTTCCAAATAGGAAAAGGTGTACGTCAAGGATGCACATTGTCACCCTGCTTATTTAACTTCTGTGTAGAGTACATCATATGAAATGCCAGGCTGAATGAAACAGAAGCCTGAATCAAGATTGTCGGGAGAAATATCAATAACCTCAGATATGCAGATGATACCACTCTTTTGGCAGAAGGCAAATAAAAACTAAAGAGCCTCTTGATGAAATTGAAAGAGGAGAGGGAAAAAGTTGTCTTAAAGCTCAACATTCAGAAAACTAAGATTATGGCATTTGGTCCCATCAGTTCATGGCAAATACATGGGGAAACAATGGAAACAGTGACAGACTGTGTTTTCTCAGGCTCCAAAATCACTGCTGATGGTGACTGCAGGCATGAAATTAAAAGACACTTGCTCCTTGGAAGAAAAGCTAAGATCAACCTAGAAAACATATTAAAAAGCAGAGAGATTACTTTGCCAACAAAGGTCCATCTAGTCAAGGCTATGGTTTTTCAATAGTCATGTACGGATGTGAAAGTTGGACTATAAAGAAAGCTAAGTGCTGAAAAATTGATGCTTTTGAACTGTGGTGTTGGAGAAGACTCTTGAGAGTCCCTTGAACTGCAAGGAGATCCAACCAGTCCATCCTAAAGGAGATCAGTCCTGAATATTCACTGGAAGGACTGATGCTCAAGTTGAAGCTCTAATATTTTGGTAAACTGATGTGAAAAGCTAACTCATTTGAAAAGATCCTGATGCTGGGAAAGATTAAAGGCAGGAGAAGGGGACGACAGATGATGAGATGGTTGGATGGCATCACTGACTCAGTGGACATGAGTTTGAGTAAGCTCTGAGAGTTGGTAATGGAAGGGAAGCCTGGCGTGCTGCAGTCCATGGGGTCACAAAGAGTTGGACACGACTGAGCAACTGAACTGAACTGAATAGCCGAAAACTTCTCTCACTGGGGAAAGGAAACAATCATCCTGGTCCAGGAAGAACAGAGAGTCCTATACAAGAGGAACCTAAAGAGATCCAGACTAAGACACATTGTAATTAAAATGAAAAAAATTAAAGAAGGAATCTAAAAAGCATCAAGGGAAATACAACTCCATGGAAATCACAAACCAAAAATCTATAATAGATACACAAACAAAAGAAAAAAGAATCTAAACATAACACTAAATATAGTCATCAAATCACAAGGAAAGAGAGAAAAAAGAAGGGAAAGAAAAAAAAGAGAATACAAAACCAGCCAGAAAACAATCAGCAAAATGATGATAAGTATGTACCAATCGGGACTTCCCATGTGGCATAGTGGTGAAGAATCCATCTACCAATGCAGGAGACAAAGAGATGAGAGTTCAATCCCTATGTCAGTAAGATGCCCTGGAGTAGGAAATGGCAACTCATTCCAGTGTTCTTGCCTGGAAAATTAGACCCCCTGGAGTAGGAAATGGCAATTCATTCCAATATTCTTTCCTGGAAAATTCCAGGGACAGAAGAGCCTGGAGGGCTACAGTTCATGGGGTCACAAAGAATTGGACACAACTGAGCACACAGCACATATATCAATCAGTAATTACTTTAAATGTAAATCGAATAAATATTGCAATCAAAAGACAGAGTGGCTGAATGGATAAAAACAAGGCCCATCTATGTGCTGTTTCTGAGGCTCACTTCAGATCTTATTAAAGGTAGATAAATAAGTGCATAGTGCATAGATTAAAAGTGAGGGGATGGAAAAAATGCAAATAGAAACTCAAAGAAAGCTGGGATAAAGTACCTCTATCAGATAAAATAGACTTTAAAATAAAGACTGTATCAAGAGACAGAGAAGAGCATTACATAATGGTAAAGGAATCAGTAGAACAAGAAGATATAACAACTGTAAATATATGTACACCCAACATAGAAGCACCTAAATACATAAAGCATATATGAACAAACATAAATGGAGAAATTGATAGTAACACAATAATAGTAGGAGACTTATACCCCTTACATCAATGGACAGTCATCCAGAAAGAAAAATCACTAAGGAAACACTGGCTTTGAAACACATTAGACCAGATGGATAGCTATATATCTTTACCTATCTATATCTATAATGTATATCACTATGTATTCCAGCAAGTCCACTTCTGGGTATGTTTCTGAAGAAAACAAGAATACCAATTTAAAAAAATATATATGTACCTCTATAAAAGTAAAGAGTCTGCCTGCAATGCAGTAGACCCGGGTTTGATCCCTAGGCTGGGAAGATCCCCTGGAGAAAGGAATAGCAATCTACTCCAGTATTCTTGCCTGAAGAATTCCATGGACAGAGGAGCCTGGTGAGTTATAGTCCCTGGGGTTGCAAAGAGTCAGACACGAATGAGCAGCTAATACACACACATGTTTATCACAGCATATTTTACAGCCAAGATATGGAAGCAACCTAAGTCCATCAAAAGAGGAATGGATAAAGATGTGGTATATATATCTACAATAGAATATCACTCAGCCACAAAGAAGAATGAAACTTTGCCATTTGTAACAACACAGGTGGACCTAAAGAGTATTATACTAAATGAAATGTCAGACAAAGACAAACACTACATAATTGCATTTATATACGGAATCTAAAAAACAAAAGCAAAGGACCAAACCTAACACAACAGAAGCATAGTCATAGATGCAGAGAACTGACTGTTGTCAGAAGGGAGTGGAAGTTTTTCAGTGATAGTGTGGCTGTAAGATATTGTAAGAATAAGAATGCACAGCATTCATTGTAATGTGGGTTGTTTACCTGAATTATGATTTTTGTCCTGTTTCCACAGGCCCCACACTTCAGGTGATAACACTCAACTTGTCCCTGGCTTATATGAAATTTATATGTATTTTTTTTAATTTTTAATTTTATTTTATTTTATTTATTTTTTTAAATTTTATTTTATTTTTAAACTTTACAAATTATATTAGTTTTGCCAAATATCAAAATGAATCAGCCACAGGTATACATGTGTTCCCCGTCCTGAACCCTCCTCCCTCTTCCCTCCCCATACCATCCCTCTGGGTCGTCCCAGTGCACTAGCCCCAAGCATCCAGTATCGTGCATCGAACCTGGACTGGCAACTCGTTTCATACATGATATTATACATGTTTCAATGCCATTCTCCCAAATCTTCCCACCCTCTCCCTCTGCAACAGAGTCCATAAGACTATATGTATTTAAAATTTAGAGTGAGGCAGTCCATAGACTGAATAACATCATCAGAACCAGTAGAATGAATCAGAGGTGAGAAGAAACCATATAATCCTTGAGTATTTGTATCAATCCCAAGAGGGATTTCAGATGTCTATAGGGATTGAAGCTTGTTATATTAACTAGGAGATCTCAAGTTAAAACATTATAGAAATGAGGTAGGGGTGGAAGGTAAGGTGATCAAAGCTCTGGATTGAGTGAGAGGTAGTAAAAGATCCACTGAAGGCAGCTATGCGATCACATGAAGTGCGACTTGATGGTGTTCCCATCACCTGATCATCTGTAGACAAATTCTGACCACAAGTATTTACAGAAGATTCTGGGTTTTTGCTGTGGCTTCCCCATTGGCTCAGCGGTAAAGAATCTGCCTGCAATGCAGGAGATATGGGTTTAATCCCTGGGTCAGCAAGATCCCCTGGAAAAGGAAATAGCCACCCACTCCAGTATTCTTGCTTGGGAAATCCCATGGACAGAGGAGCCTGGCGAGCTACAGTCTGTGGGGTCGCAAAGAGTCTGACTTGACTTAGTGACTAAACAACAATAACAGCCACAACTGTTCTCTAAAGTTGCTACAAACCCTGAATTAATATGGATACTGATCTAGGGGAAAACAAGGTTATGTCCCTATGAGACTCTGGTTACAACATTGACCTGTGTCGTGACTGACTGATACATAATCTTTTATGGGAGTTTCTGTTTAAAGACACCTTATTTAATATACATTACTGATTCATTAACATTGAACTCATGGCCACCAGTACTATAACTTGGCCTGAAAGATGCTTGTCTAGTATATGCATTTTCTCTTTAAGAGATATTAAGCCTTTTTGTGCTCAGTAACACTAGACAGAGCTTTATTATTTCGCTCAAGGATATTTCACATAGTGAAATGACCAAGAAAAAGCACAAAAATGTGAAAAATGTGGCCCTGCATAGACCACAAAAAGGACACTTGTTTATAGTACTGAAATGGGAAGGCAGAATGTTGCCTTGTCCAACCTCAGCTGGGATGTGGCCATTGGATGACTCAGTTTTTTTGCTTCTCCGCAGGTGTCTGTGAACAGTCCTCAAGAGCTCAGCGGGTATTGATTTTGGGGTTATGAATAACTTTTAGCAAGTAGGTAAATTCACAAACACAGACTCTATAAATGATGATTGACTGCATATTTATTTTGATAGGTGTCAGCACATGCTTAGGACTTGGCAGCCACAAGTAGAATCTTCAATTCTACTTTTAATATTCCAAGTAAAAAGAAAAAAATAGAACATGAGCTTTAATTATATATTTTCATTCCTCTACATAGTCAGAGAAAATATGACTTGTCTGGCAACTCTTGTAGAGGCTGTGCTTTTGTCCAAAATGTGCATCTACCCCAGAGAATTGATGGAATAAGTTCCTAAAAAGTTAAAGCTCGTAAGTTTATTGCCTTATGTGTTTTTTTCTAACTGCACAAAAAATTGTAGAAAAATTTAGAGTAATTTGACACATTAAAATCAATTTTACTCTGCATTCCCAGAAGTCCCAATTGCTTTTGAAATTTGAGTACATAAAAGCATTTATGAAACTACAGTAATTACTAACAGAATATATAAAAATTTGCAGTTACTTAAGATTCTCCCTTCACATTCTCAGCTTCAAACTCAACAATTCAGATTACATCGATGACATCAAAATTATAACATTTTCATAAAAAGCAATTTAAACATATTAGTGATAAAAAATATAGTATTAGGTACCTTACTTCTGAGAAAGAATCGTATTTTTTAAACTTTGGCAACCATCATCTGTCAACTGTTCTGGTGTCTGTGTCTTTCCTTCCCTTTTATTATTCTTGAGCAGCCAAGGTTCACTCAATATACAAGTTATTTACAGCAATGGGAAACCTTTGATTTTTTTAAAGAAACAGTATTTATATGAGGTATTCATTAGGGTAAGCTGGAAGGAAGGGAGTCAGCTTCTATTCATAGAAGGTGTCAGCATAAGAATAAGCAAGACTGCTGAGCACAAGGTAATTGAATAGTGATTGTTTTTTAAGGGTTAGAAGTGAAACTCCTAAATCCTGCCATGTGGACTGCTTTTAATTTGACTAAAGTTTTAAAAAACTCAGAATTGTAGACACCTAACGTAGGGTCAGAATTTCTCTATCAGGTGGAAAAGAGAGTGGGTAGATGGCTTGTGTCTTTCCTTTAGAGGCCAGTAGCTCACCCTGAGGGTTTTGTCTAATGGACCTATAATCTCTTGCTTGTTCTTCTTTTTCTCCAAGGAGTGTATGTGTTTAATTGTGTAGTTCTAGGATTAAGAAAGCACTGTGTGACTAGATAATAGATCTGTATTAACTGAATGATACGGGAGCTGGATTTTACAAATGTGGCCTCTCTGGCCCCATACTTGACCTAAATAAACTAAATGTAGCATCTAATATTCTTGTCTGCTCATGGTAAGAAATGGAAGTATTAAGTGTTTAATGATATTAATTAAAGTGGACACAATACCTGGATTGAAAAAGCATAACCTATATACATATATATCTTTGCCTGTTTACCACTATTTGGATTATTAGATACTAGAGTGTGCGACAAATGAAGGGCATTAATTACATAAACAGGTTAGATACTAATTGATTTAGGACTTTTGGCCTGGTGAGAGACAGGATCATATAGTACAGAACATTTGGAGGCTCCTTTGATGATCCCATTTTATAGACGGAGATAGAAATAAATGTACAAACTATGTGACATGTCTATGAGAATTGAGCTTAATCAGAGACAGAAATTTGTATGAAATGTACAAATCATAAACTCCTTTACCTTGTTATTTACCTGGCTCCTTTGTTTCTAGTCCAGGAAGTAGCTTTTTGTGTGATTTTAAGGATTCTGGTTGGAGCTTGTTAAAACCAACTGGACCAAAAGCCCTAGGGGCTGTTAACAAATAGTAAAATCCACGCTTTGACTTGGTTAGTAATTGCTTGGAACATTAATCATGCTCATCATTTGACTAAATTGTCTACCCCCTGCTTTATCTCAATTTCCACTCAGTTGTCAATAGAGAGAAAACATTTTGCAGTACGGTTTATTTTCTACTTGTCTGACTTCTCTTAATGCAGTCTGCTTTGTCTTTGAGAGATAAGTACAGAAATATACAATGATTTAAAGGAAGAGAGGAACTTCCTGATCAGATTCTATCCTTTCCTTTGTGACCGAGAAAGAGGGTAAACTCACAAAGGCAGGATTTAATATCCTAACAAATACCAGAGTTACCAATGCAGTTGATATTGTAAGCAGTCCATTTACTCACATAGTAGGCACTTCTCCTACCTTAGGACTCTCACATACACATGGCAAGAGCAGTTTAACTTTCTTACTGTGATCAGATATGACCTAGCTTTCCTGACCATGCTCAGCATTGATTTATAGTTTCTTTTCTTTTTTTTTTTTTGCCCCATAGTTCCAGTTATCTAAAGAAAGGTGAAATGAAGAGCAAGGAAAGGGAGGGACATAACATATTACTGAGTACTTATGTGATAGATCATATGCTGGAATATTTTAAGTATATTACCTTTTTTGATCCTCCTAAAACCCATGGAAGTAAATACTCCTCATATTTTTATGGTGAAATGTTAAAATTAAAAAAATTAATTATTTGCCAAAAATGGTATGGTTAGTAAGGGGAGATAGTTGCTAAATCTTGGCTCAAAACCAAAGAAAAGATGGCATAAAGAGGGCCTAGAAAAGAAGCAGAAGGTGTAACATAAAGATTCAAACCTGCCTGGGGTCCTTGCAGAAAGCTTAGTCTTTCTTATCAGAATGTTCTGTCTTGATTCTTTTCCAGAATCAGGCGCATAACACAGTAATCTATATCCCTGTTCTTTTGACTAAATTCATTCCCTTCTCACAACATTGGAATTTTTTGTTCATTTAAAGGTCATGTTTTTAGAGCTATTGACCCAGAGTTGTCATCACATTCTTCCTACTTCAAATAGTCTGAGTAAGATAAACATATTCTCTATCATTTTACCGCTAACCAGATTGACTCTTCAAACAAAGAGGAAGAGATAACCATACATAATATGTCATAATACACTTGCCTCTATGATGGAAACTCTCTCCCTGAAATGTACATGGATTGGAGTATCCTCACTCTGGAGTAAAAGTAGTCCATAGGAGAAGGTAGGAAATCTAAAACCAGGGAAAAAAAGAGTTAAGAATGTTGAATACCATGGGTAAGGAGAAAAGGCATAAGGCAGCTGGGTCCAGGAGAGGGAACGGGGTGAAGAGAAGTAGAAAATTCCCCCAGGGACATTTTCTCAAGACGTGCTAGAAGCACAGGGGCCCAGCAGAGAGGGCTTCTCTAAGTGAGGAGCCATTTAACCCACAAGATTGGTCTTTCTGTTTCATGTTTCTCACGGTCAAGTTTCACGCTACAGGGCTCACACTTCTAGACTGTATGGTCAGCTGGGCAGGACCACTCAGGGAGCCAGTCACTGAAGACATAGCATGGCATATTATGCAAAAGTGTAGAGGATCATAATATGTAGCATGTGTAGGCCATGAGGGTCATGTGGGAAGCCTGGGGATTCTCCTGGGTCTCCATCCAGCTTGGAGAACCCATCAACTGTGTCAGTAAAGGCAGTTGCAGGATGGCCCATGCAGTGATAGGTCTTTGGAAAGAACGAGACAGTAACACATTCTGAGAAGGTGCACAGGTTTGTGTTCATTAAGCAGGGCTGTCATCGTCTCCCCAAGGGTCATCTCCTTTCTAGCCAGACAGGAGAAGAAAGAACATAGATGAATGGATCTGGGGAGTTTTCATGAGATAGTCCTCCAAGGCATACGTCACTTCTGCACACATTTCAGTGACAACAATTCATCCACGTGGCCACCTTGAATTGCAAGGGAGGCTGGGAAATGTAGTCTAGTTGTGTACATAGAAAGAAGAGGAAAATGGGCATATGAAGGGCCCCTGGCATATCTGCCACATAAATAACAAAGTAAGGTCTAGAGGTGACATGAATGCCTGGCTAAAAGTTCACTTCAGTTCAGTTCAGTTGCTCAGTCGTGTCTGACTTTTTGCGACCCCATGGACTGCAGCATACCAGGCCTCCCTGTCCATCACCAACTCCCGGAGTTTATTCAAACTCATGTTCATTGAGTCAGTGATGCCATCCAACCATCTCATCCTCTGTTGTCCTCTTCTCTTCCTGCCTTAAATCTTTCCCAGCATCAGGGTCTTTTCCAATGAGTCAGTTCTTCACATCAGTTGGCCAAAGTATTGAAGTTTCAGGTTCAACATCAGTCCTTCCAATGAATATTCAGGACTGATTTCCTTTAGGATGGACTGGTTTGATCTCCTTGCAGTCCAAGGGACTCTCAAGAGTCTTCTCCAACACCACAGTTCAAAAGCATCAATTCTTCGGCGCTCAGCTTTCTTTGTAGTCCAACTCTTATATCCATACATGACTACTGGAAAAACCATAGTCTTGACTAGATGGACCTTTGTTGACAAAGTGATGTATCTGCTTTTGAATATGCTATCTAGGTTGGTCATAACTTTGCTTCCAAGGAGTAAGCATCTTTTAATTTCATGGTTGCAATCACCATCTGCCCCCCAAAATAAAGTCAGCCACTGTTTCCATTGTTTCCCCATCTATTTGCCATGAAGTGATGGGACCAGATGCTGTGATCTTAGTTTTCTGAATGTTGAGCTTTAAGCCAACTTTTTCACTTTCCTCTTTCACTTTTATCAAGAGGCTCTTTAGTTCTTCACTTTCTGCCATAAGGGTGGTGTCATCTCATAGACTTCACCATATTTTACCTCCTTTGGTATTTTAAAATATGTGATTATGGCAGAAGATATAATTTATATCACATTATAATTGAAGTTAGCAAGAATTGGTTATTTTAATTAATAAATAAAGAGAACTTCTTGTTTGACATTTCATTGAACCATTAAACCAAAAGGCTCAAATCATGGTCCCTCTGTGAGAATAAAGTTTAGGTAGGTACTTTACTTCTCTCAATCTTTGAAGAAAAACCAGGCATTCTAGTTTAGTCAGTATGAGTTAGACCAACACAAAATATGTAGCCACAAACAAATGTTTTAAGCAAAAATTTTCAAATATTATATAAGATAAATAGGAGTGATCTTTATAGTTCAGAATATGGACTAAACCTCAAAGTTGAAGCTAATGGACGATAAGTGGTTTATCATCTAAACGGATGTGCTGGGTACATCTTTGAGGCATACACCAAGCAGCTGACATATAGATCTGCAACCACCAGACAACTTTAATCCATATAAGAGGAGGGTAGAGATTAACCAAGTAAGTTACTGGAAATTTTTTAGGAGTAGAGAATACTATAGCATTTTTCTTCTCACGTGAAAGAAGAGGAAGGGGAGAGTACGGGAGAGTAGTTCATTTCTTGTGTCTTAAGTCAAGTGCGTGCTCAGTCACTCAGTCATGTCCGACTCTTTGTGACCCCATGGACTGTAGCCCGCCAGGCTCCTCTGTCCATGGAATTCTCCAGGCAAGAATGTTGGAATGGGTTGCTATCACCTTCTCCATAAGCCAAGTGAGGGGGACTCAAAAGAATTATCTAGAACATGACACCTGTATGGAAAAGGAGGAGACTTGTGCTTATGCTTCCCTGGAAAACACTGAAGGCACAAATCAGACTGGTCTGTTTCCTCTGCTAGTGAGGCAAGGATTGGGGAGCCAGTGGTTGGTCAAGTTGTACTCTGCAATTTTGTGGGAGTCAAACATTTAAGAATCTTCTGTGGGTCAAGTGAGCACATGAAAGAAATGGATAGGCTTGAGTTTTCTCAGGACCCAGCCCAAACAGACTGAGTGTGTGTCAAGAGAAGCTGGAAGAAGGGCCTCAATTAGGAGGGTGTACTAGGCCTTGGATATATCTGAAGGACCCACCAACATACCCCGTGGAGATGGGTGGCGTCAGATAACACCCCCCACTTCTTGGAGGACGTCCTGGGGTTCTAGATTCTCTTCTGCTGAGCCTTCGTTCCTGGCAGCTCCCACACACCTCTCTCTTTCCTCTTGTCTCTCTGCCTTTCTTCCTTTGTCTGTGGGGGTAAACGTAGAGGTCAAAATTTAGGAATTCTTCCAAGAAACTCTGGTGCTCTCTAATTGCCATACCACAGATGACCTTCACAGAAGGCTTTCTAATTTGTTTTCATTTTAGATTATTAAAATCTTAGTGTCTTTGTTTTTCCCTTTTTTTTAAATTCAACTTTGCTAAGAATTTGCAGTGGGATACAAATTTGGGAGGGAAGTCACTACATGGGTCTCGCTTGCTTTTTTTAATGAGAGAAAAACGGATAATTTAGGGAGTTCTTTTGACTTCTGGTGTGTTATAATCTCTTTACTGTGAGGGAAGGGGTTTCAAGTCTACAAAGACATTCTTCGTCCTTCGCCTTGTCATGGTTTCCTCCTCAGTAGAAAATATCCGTCAGATTGGAGGTTATCAGTGAGAGACGTATATGACTTCCTTCTTCTCAGTACTGCCTGAGGGAACAGGAAAAGGAGATGTATCACTCCCAGGATCCTTCACTTCCTTGAATACATTAGGGAATGTTCATTAAGATAGTCATTTTTAGATTTATAATAGCACCTGTTAATAGCTGACCCACATTTAGTTTGATTGCAAACTAAATCAATAAAAATTCAATCATTTTCTTGACCTTTAAGATTAGTAGGTGTGAATAGAACCATTTAACTCTGAGATGATTTAACTTGAATTAAAATGGACACTTTACATAATAACATGTGAAGACTATTCACAGAATTAAAATGTTCTTTCCAGAAAATGCAATTAGTACGTTAGCATGCTAAAAGTAAAGAAGATTCTTGTTGAGCTCTGGTAAATATACTAGCTGAAAAACAAAACAAACTAAACATCTTTTCTTCTTTTTGAAATGTTATCCTTGGTAAGAAAAAGTAGATACTTAAGATTTTCTCCCTCTTTAGTTCTTTTAATAATATCAATTCAGTTCAGTTCAGTCCCTCAGTCGTGTCTGACTCTGCGACCCTGTGGACTATAGCACGCCAGGCTTCCCTGTCCATCACCAACTCATGGAACTTGCTCAAACTCATGTACATCAAGTTGGTGATACGAACCAACCATCTCATCCTCTGTTGTCCCCTTCTCCCCCTGCCTTCAATCTTTCCCAGAATCAGAGTCTTTTCCAATGAATCAGCTCTTTGCATCAGGTGGCCAAAGATTTAGAGCTTCAGCTTCAGCATCAGTTCTTCCAATGAATATTCAGGACTGATCTCCTTTAGGACGGACTGGTTTGATCTCCTTGCAGTCCAAGGGACTCTCAAGAATCTTCTGCAACACCACAGTTCAAAAGCATCAATTCTTCAGTGCTCAGCTTTCTTTATAGTCCAACTCTCACATCCATACATGTCTAGTGAAAAAACCATAGCTTTGACAAGATGGGCCTTTGTTGGCAAAGGAATGTCTCTGCTTTTTAATATGCTGTCTAGGTTTGTAATAGCTTTTCTTCTAAGGAGCAAGCATATTTTACTTTCATGGCTGCAGTCACCATCTGCAGTGATTTTGGAGCCCAAGAAAATAAAATCTGTCACTGTTTCTGTTGTTTCTCCATCTATTTGCCATGAAGTGATGGGACTGGATGCCATGATCTTAGTTTTTTGAATGAGTTTTAAGCCAACTTTTTCACTCTCCTCTTTCACCTTCATCAAGAGGCTCTTTAGTTCCTCTTTGCTTTCTGCCATAAGGGTGGTGTCATCTGCATATCTGAGGTTATTGATATCATGAAAGAATATGGAAATTGTATTCTGTTCAACTTGAAAATAAAAGAGTGATTGAAGGACTTCCCTGGTGGTCCAGTGGTTAAGACTCTGCCTTTCAATGCAGGGGGTGCAGGTTCAATCAATCCCTGATCAGGGAACTTAGATCCTACATGTCATGGGGTAAGGCCGAAAAGTAAAAATAAAGTAAAATAAAATACAAGAGTGATTTATGCACCTCATTGAGAAGAATAGTAGGAGGATGTTTGAGAAGGGAGATTCAGTGTTGTCAGATTTTTAAACTCTCTACACTTGTACGGACATACAGAATGGAACAACTGCGTTTCACATCTGGAGGCACCGTTCACATCTCAGTTTGTGTGAACGTTGTCCCATGAGGTTAATGTGGTGTGCAGTCTAAGCCTCATGGCTGCGCATGGAGGTCATGCCTTAGAGTCTCTTTTATATTACCTTAACAATAATGATAATGATGAAAGGATAATTCTTCTCTGGTCCAGTAGATTTTAGCTTATTCTCAGTGAGGTATAAACAAATTAGGTAGGAAATCTCTAAAGGACTGCGCCCCAGACACGGCAAGGAAAGCTGTTGGAAGGGCTGGTGGCTTGTAAAAATAACTGAGGGAGGCAAAGGAGATGTGTGGGCCTGGAAGGAGAAGAAACAATACTGCCTGTGCCAAAATAGCGACAGCTGTGGCATTCCAGGGGTTTTTGCGATGGATGAGAGTACTCAAAACCAGGCTAGTTCAGTATCTTCAATTATGGGTGGGGGGAGGCCTTAATGATTAGCTGCCGGTCCTTCTTGACCAGATCAACAGATACACATTGTTCACTAATTATTTTTAGATCTATTCTCCCCCAACCCTTCTCCACAATTCTGACATTTCATATTGAAACACGGGCGAGAATAAATTCATTTACCTATAGTCGGCTAGATTGGTTTTTCCTACTCAGCTTTCAGCTTTGGTATGAAGATGAGGGAAGAAAAAAAGCTTAAACAGATTTGCTTTGATGTTTATGCAATGATGGCAGTGTAAATTCAAGATGTAAAATATCAACCTTAAATAAGCAACTTAAAATGTAACATAATGTAGAATTTTCCGTTTGCAAAATGTCCAAGACTAGCAGACTCTGGTTTATGAAAATTTTGTTTGTCTTATTTTTCTTCTGTGGTTCAGACTAAGTCCCTGCTTATGGTTTAGTTTTTTTAAAAGATCTTGCTACTGGAATCTGTTCAGTAATGTCAATTCCAATGGCTTCTCTTCCCCCATACAATGTTCCCACAAAGACTACTGAGGGAAACACGTTCAGAATGCAGGTGTAGGGTCACATTTCGTGTGTAGTGGGGTCAGATTATTGCACGTCTTAGCTGTATTTCTTCATATAAAAGTTATATCATACAAAATCCTATTTATTTTGCTTGATGATACATGTAAGATGGACCTTTTGGTTACTGTAGATTTAAACTACCCAATATATGTATTTCAGTTGCTTTCCCAGGGAAGATGATGCTTTTTTATAGGACAGACCACATTTACTCTTTAGTTCTATTTGCTGTTCTGTTACCAGGATGATATGTGTGTGAGACAGCAGGGTTCATGTGAGTCTAGAATTCCTGGCATTACTCTCAGTATCATTCCGTCTGACAGATGACCTCAATTCCCTTTGGCTCTACGACTTTTAGAACTTTGGGTTTCACCTAACTGCTGTTCTAGCTCAGTGGTTCCTTCACTTTGAACTTAAGACATCTGTAATACTTGGCTACATGTATTCTTGGATACACTATCCATCACTGTCTGTCTCATGGTTTTATGTTATTCTCTGTCACTTCTTTTTTCTATTCATAGGCCCCACCCTAGCCTGTGCTTAGATTTCTTTGTTAGAGTTTAAGATTTCACATATTGAGAAATTTATCAGGATATAATTTTAATGGCAGTTAGGGTCAGGGAACTAGCCCAATTCTTTCCCGTCTAATCTGTGTTTCTGAAAAGAAAAGTAACTGCTCTCCTTAGCTGGAGCTTTCTTACTACTTGAAATAAGTGTAATAACAATGCAGACTATGCTCTGCACACCTCCGGCAACACACACGCATCCAACTCACTCTTATTAGTTCTCTAGATGGGGAATAATACTAAACATCCTATAAGAGATGACCAGAAAATCATTAGAAATGACCATTTAGAAAATAAATCAGACAGGAACAGTGGCAACAGGGACTCAGGGAGCCAGGAAAAGTGGAGAAGGAGGACCATATTTTGGCCCCAAAGAAAGCAAAATGATGTCATAGACAAATAGGAATGTTTTCTCTTTGTCTGATGTTTTCTTCTAAGAGAAGTTCAAAACAGTTTATGGGCATATATTAATAATTAGTTCTCTGCACATCCCTGTTGTTTGAACACTTAAATTGAGGCAGATGGATAATGACTGACTTATTCCAAGCACTCAGCATGTCAGTGGTTGGATTTTGTTGAGATTCCTCATTCACCATAGACCACACTGCTTCTATGTATAATTCATCTCAGCTTCATCCAAATTAGGAGCTGACATTTTTTGGTAACACAAATCATAGCTTCTTGTCAATAAAAGAACTCCACTGTGGGAAACTCAGACTGCTAGGAGGCTCAGTGTGTTGCTAACTGTTGTTTTTGTACAGGTTTAGAGAATCTAATAGTTTGCCACCTTTATGTTGGCACATGGAAACATATGTTTATTGATGAGGTTGAATTTTCTTCAACCCAGGTATTTCCTGGGCAGGCAGGAAAGGAGATCATTTTGAGGCTTTTCTCCTAGGTGACTCAACATGAATTAGCAATAAAAAGGCATTAAAAATGCTTTTGGTTCAATACTTTTTCAGTAATGATCATAGAATGGTAACGATGAACCTAGTCAACAGAACCAGGCTGTTTTATTGCAAATTTTTAAACATATTTTTGGAATTTTAAAAATCTTTTCTCTCTGAGAGTTGTCTGACCCCTCTTTCTCTTTTAATCTCCTCCTGTTTTAAGAGTGAATACCAATGATCAAAGGTTCAGTTCTGCTTCCTTAGTATGCAGAAGTCATTGATTTCAAGACAATTTCAGATCCAGCTGAGACAGGCAGAGGTGAAGGGAAAACAAGATCCAGAGAGGACCAAGTGATTGAAAATGTATATGAACTTTGATTCCAAACATTAACCAAGGATTTCCCTTTATACAACATAAAAAGCAAATGTATCACATTTTGACATGGGTAGAAACTGCACAAGTCCTGAATACTGAAAATTCTAGCTAGACATGGTCCAGATGCCATATAACTTTGCTGCATTATATTTTCTACTACATATAATCTCTAAAGAAATTTGGCTGGTTCATTATTAACAATATTAATGATTTTTTTCCCCCACAGAATAGCTTTTTATGTTATAGCCTGAGAAATATATATGGATGAGTTTTATTTAAATTTAGGAGTCTTTATAGACCTTGCTAATACTTATACTTGTTTTAATTTATTAAAAAATCATTTCAGTAAAATGGAACTAAAATAGTGATGGTTTAATAATGTTTGGAGTTTTAATAAGACACAGACTTTAGTCAGAATTCTTAATGAATGGGAGTTTTAAAATATCTTCCTGGAAAGAATCAAATCAACAAAACTGCTATTAAGAAGTAATATTTTAAAAACCAACTTACAAGGCAAAAATCAAGATGCTTGTCTTGATCAGCACACATCCAGTACTTGTCTTCTGAATCTTCTACATCTGTCATTCTCTCTAAAATCATTGATGTTGACAAACATAACTCTGAAGGCCTGGAACATACAAAATCAAAAGAAAGATTAGATGATACATATATTCTACTGACTAAAGCAATATGAATATTAATATACTTTTTAAAGACTTCAAATAAAATTGTTGAAAAAAAGAGAGGGGTTTAGGTTAAGACTAAGATAATCAGAGAATTCAGCAGCTATCATCATCCATGACATCAGCTCAGTTCAGTTCAGTTGCTCAGTCGTGTCCTACTCTTTTCAACCCCATGGACTACCAGGCCATGGGCCTGGCCTCCCTGTCCATCACCAACTCCTGGAGTTCACTCAAACTCATGTCCATCAAGTCAGTGATGCCATCCAACCATCTCATCCTCTGTCGTCCCCTTCTCCTTCTGCCTTCAATCTTTCCCAGCCTCAGGGTCTTTTCAAATGAGTCAGCTCTTCGCATCAGGGGGCCAAAGTATTGGAGTTTCAGCTTCAGCATCAGTCCTTCCAATGAACACCCAGGACTGATATCCTTTAGGATGGACTGGTTGGATTTTCTTGCAGTCCAAGGGACTCTCAAGAGTCTTCTCCAACACCACAGTTCAAAAGCATCAATTCTTTGGTGCTCAGCTTTCTTCATAGTCCAACTCTCACATCCATACATGACCACTGGAAAAACCATAGCCTTGACTAGACAGACCTTTGTTGGCAAAGTAATGTCTCTGCTTTTGAATATGCTATCTAGGTTGGTCATAACTTTCCTTCCAAGGAGTAAGCGTCTTTTAATCTCATGGCTGCAGTCACCATCTGCAGTGATTTTGGAACCCCCCAAAATAAAGTCAGTCACTGTTTCCCCATCTATTTCCCATAAAGTGATGGGACCAGATGCCATCATAATTTTCTGAATGTTGACCTAAACAGAAGGACAAACTGAGGTATAGCATTTTCCAAAATTATTTTTTGACTCTCTAATTTATTATACTTATAGTTATGACAAATCAATAAAATGGACTTGTCTATTTCTTGTAGTATTATACAAGTGTTCCAAAATGGTACCAGCTAACAGCAATAAAAAAAAATTCACTTGGGGTCATCTGTTATATTACTAATAGAGTGAAATTAACATTCAAAATCTATCTTTGTTAGAACCTTTTCCCAGAGCCATTGGGAACGCCCTCATTCTAACATCTAAATATATATTAAAGACCATATGTCAAAGAGTCAAGGTCTAATGCTATATATTATTTATTACACTGGAATTTTACTATTGCTGAATTGAGAAGTTTGGGACTTGAATATATTTGTTGGTGGTGCAGAAGTTATTGTTGAATTCACATCAAAATTATAGTGAAAACATCTAATTACTCACAGATAAAGGTTAAATGGCTCACATATTTTCAGAGATGACTGATAAATATAATCCATCTAACCATCCACAATTTTATCCATCTATTCAGTACTGAGAGTTTACTTTCTATATACTTCAATATTGATATGTACATTCTAATATCAAGAGGATTATAAGTGCTATGATAAACATTCAATGTTATTTTACCAAATTTGCTTTATGCTCACTTTGATGTGAAGAGCTGACTCATTTGAAAAGACTCTGATGCTGGGAAAGATTGAAGGAAGGAGGAGAAGGGGATGACAGAGGATGAGATGGTTGGATGGCATCACCAACTCGATGGACATGAGTTTGGGTAAACTCCGGGAATTGGCGATGGACAGGGAGGCCTGGTGCTGCAGTCCATGGGGTAGCAAAGAGTCGGACACGACTGAGTGACTGAACTGAACTGAACTGTGCTAGGCACTGGACTTAGAATTAGGCGTGTAATAAGAAGCAAACAAAAACAGACAGATAAAAGGCAAAAAACTTCAAATTCACCTTTGAGGAAGTACTAACAGAGATCTGAAGCAAGAGATTATCTGCAGTGGGCCATGACATGAGTTATTCATCCAAATACATGTATGATTTTTTCTATTAATTAGATAAAACATAAATTATTCTACTTTGTACAGTTGAGGAGAAGTCCTCAAAACAACGTCATGATTTAAGAATTGTTTCTGTGGCCTTCAATCAGTTCAGTTCAGTTCTGTAGCTTAGTCATGTCTGATTATTTGCAGCCCCACTGACTGCACCACCCCAGGCTTCCTTGTCCATCACCAACTCCTGGAGCTTGCTCAAACTCATGTCTATCGAGTTGGTGATGCCATCCAACCATCTCATCCTCTGTTGTCCCCTTCTCCCCCTGCCTTCAATCTTTCCCAGCATCAGAGTCTTTTCAAATGAGTCCACTCTTCGCATTGGGTGGCCAAAGTATTAGAGCTTCAGCTTCAGCATCAGTCCTTCCAATGAATATTCAGGACTGATTTCCTTTAGGATTGACTGCTTTGATCTCCTTGCAGCCCAATGGACTCTCTAAAGTCTTCTCCAACACCACAGGTCAAAAGCATCAATTCTTCAGTGCTCAGCTTTCTTTATGGTCCAACTCTCACATCCATATGTGACTACTGGAAAAACCATAGCTTGACTAGAGGAAACTTTGTTGGCAGAGTAATGTCTCTGCTTTTTAATATGTTGTCTAGGTTTGTCATAGCTTTTCTTCCAAGGAGCAAGTGTTTTTTAATTTCATGGCTGCAGTCACAATCTGCAGTGATTTTGGAGCCCAAGAAAATAAAGTCTCTCACTGTTTCCACTGTTTCCCCACCTATTTGCCATGAAATGATGGGACTGGATGTCGCGATCTTAGTTTTTTGAATGTTGAGTTTTAAGCCAACTTTTTCACTCTCTTCTTTCACTTTCACTTTTCTGTGGCCTTAATTAAGCAAAATAATTTTGGTAGTTTGGTAGATACAGAGGAAATCCTCCATAAATTGACTGTTTCCACAATTTTATTAAGCACTCCATGGGGAAAGAGATGAGAAGGTGTGTAGGCAGAGAGATGAGTATCAGTTACATCTCAAAATGCCTAACGAAGCAGCATTTTAGCCAGATAATAGCTGATGACTCTCTTTTCCAAGATGTTTTACATTGCTAAAATATGACTTCATTGTTAACATTGATTTTAAATTACACAGGACAATATGATACATTAATATCAAAGGGAAAGTACTGGTAATTATTTTTGTGGGTCTTCTTTACACTCATAATTAAAGATTTATGAGTTGTAATTAAAGTAAAATATAAAATTGTTTACTGGTAGGTCAAGTTGTCATTGCCTTTTGTATTTTACCACAAAGTATATTGATCATTTCATAAAATATTTAAAAGCTGAAAGCTTCAAATAATTTTTATTTTGCCAGCATGAGCAAATATGATATCAACCTTGAAGTTATAATCATAGTTTTACAAGTTAAACAGGCAAATCAAATTAATAAATATGTGTATAAAAGCATTTTGTATATAAACAATCTAATCTGTATACTAAGCACAAGTCAGTATAAATTTTTTTTATATTGACAAAGGATTTTCAAGTGGCCATGGATCCAAGATCAATAAAATTTTGTTTTGTTATGGTGCTCTTCTCTTTGCTATTTGTCTATGAGGTGTAGCTACCATCAAAATGGGAAGTTCAGTTCAGTTCAGTTGCTCAGTTGTGTCCGACTCTTTGTGACCCCATGAATTGCAGCACGCCAGGCCTCCCTGTCCATCACCAACTCCCAGAGTTCACTCAGACTCACGTCCATCGAGTCAGTGATGCCATCCAGCCATCTCATCCTCTGTCGTCCCCTTCTTCTCCTGCCCCCAATCCCTCCAAGCATCAGAGTCTTTGCCAATGAGTCAGTTCTTCGCATGAGGTGGCCAAAGTACTGGAGTTTCAGCTTTAGCATCATTCCTTCCAAAGAAATCCCAGGGCTGATCTCCTTCAGAATGGACTGCTTGGATCCCCTTGCATTCCAAGGGACTCTCAAGAGTCTTCTCCAACACCACAGTTCAAAAGCATCAATTCTTTGTCACTCAGCTTTCTTCACAGTCCAACTCTCACATCCATACATGACCACTGGAAAAACCATAGCCTTGACTAGACGGACCTTTGTTGGCAAAGTAATGTCTCTGCTTTTGAATATGCTATCTAGGTTGGTCATAACTTTCCTTCCAAGGAGTAAGTGTCTTTTAATTTCATGGCTGCAGTCACCATCTGCAGTGATTTTGGAGCCCCCCCAAAATAAAGTGTGACACTGTTTCCACTGTTTCCCCATCTATTTCCCATGAAGTGATGGGACCAGATGCCATGATCTTCGTTTTCTGAATGTTGAGCTTTAAGCCAACTTTTTCACTCTCCTCTTTCACCTTGATCAAGAGGCTTTTTAGTTCCTCTTCACTTTCTGCCATAAGGGTGGTGTCATCTGCGTATCTGAGGTTATTGATATTTCTCCTGGCAATCTTGATTCCAGCTTGTGTTTCTTCCAGCCCAGCGTTTCTCATGATGTACTCTGCATATAAGTTAAATAAGCAGGGTGACAATATACAGCCTTGACGTACTCCTTTTCCTATTTGGAACCAGTCTGTTGTTCCATGTCCAGTTCTAACTGTTGCTTCCTCACCTGCAAACAGATTTCTCAAGAGGCAGGTCAAGTGGTCTGGTATTCCCATCTCTTTCAGAATTTTCCACAGTCAAAGGCTTTGGCATAGTCAGTAAAGCAGAAATAGATGTTTTTCTGGAACTCTCTTGCTTTTTCCATGATCCAGCGGATGTTGGCTATTTGATCTCTGGTTCCTCTGCCTTTTCTAAAACCAGCTTGAACAACTGGAAGTTCACGGTTCATGTATTGCTGAAGCCTGGCTTGGAGAATTTTGAGCATTACTTTACTAGTGTGTGAGATGAGTGCAATTGTGCAGTAGTTTGAGCATTCTTTGGCATTGCCTTTCTTTGGGATTGGAATGAAAACTGACCTTTTCCAGTCCTGTGGCCACTGCTGAGTTTTCCAAATTTGCTGGCAAATTGAACGCAGCACTTTCACAGCATCATCTTTCAGAATTTGAAATAGCTCAACTGGAATTCCATCACCTCCACTAGCTTTGTTTGTAGTGATGCTTTCTAAGGCCCACTTGACTTCACATTCCAGGATGTCTGGCTCTAGGTCAGTGATCACACCATCGTGATTATCTGGGTCGTGAAGATCTTTTTTGTATAGTTCTTCTGTGTATTCTTGCCACCTCTTCTTAATATCTTCTGCTTCTGTTAGGTCCATACCATTTCTGTTCTTTATCGAGCCCATCTTTGCATGAAATGGGAAGACTAACATGTAAATCTTGAAAATAATGCATACAAAATTAATATGAAACCAAGTATATCATGCAGTGGAAAAAATAGTGGGTTCATTTACACTTGGTACTAAATGATTATTGTGATGGTAAAACTTGCCCTCAGTTTCTCCATTTGTAAAATAAGGAGTTTATAATATCCTATGTCTGTTTGATAAATGTTATCTTGCAAATATGGCATAAAATCAGGAATATAACTGTAGGATTATAAGGTCTACCTAAATTTCTTTTATTTGGTCTTAACCCATAAATGATGACTATTAAACTTTTGTCCAAAATTTTCTACATATGCTTTTATAGCAGCCTAAGCAACATAGATCATCTTATTAGACTTTACTTGGAAATACAAACATTTCTTGAAAGGACTAGATGTGCGTATAGCAAGTATTCTGTAAGAAAAATTACCCCTGACATTCCGTAATTTTGTCTGAATGCTTGGTGGACACTGTATTCAATAAAATCATAATTAAGCAGCTGCAGCATAAAAGCAGAGGGAAGAATTTTGTCATTTATGATTATTCCTGGTGCTACTCATCTCAATTGCTTTTTCATATAAAGAGGCATCTGTGGAATGGATGTATCTAAGACCCAATCTATCAGAAGTTCTTGAACATTTTGTGAAGTGCTAATTTTTATTTCCATGAAGATTTGAAATCTTTTTTCAGAGGAATAAGAAGGGAGGCAGGTAAGAAAGTCTTGAGTAGAAAGGTGTACAAGGTGTCCTCGTGGGTTATCTCTCTGTCTACTGGTAAATGACACCAAGAATGGCATCTGACTGGAGATCAGCCCAATAAGTCTTCAAGATCTTCCAGCAGAATGCGATTACTTGTTGGAAACTCTTGTCCCATGCAATGGCTGTACCATATTTTTGGCAATAATACTTTATTTCTAATGTGATATATATAAGGTCTTTGTTGAACACATTTTGTTAAATACATATTAAACAATACAAATCTGGAAAATTCACCTTTTCTTCCTCCCTCCCGTCCTTCCTTCATTCCTTCCTTTCTTCTACTATCATTTATTGAGACCCTATCATGTCCAAGAAATACCGAGTTATAAAGCATTCAGAA
Organism: Bos grunniens; assembly: GCF_055505025.1. NCBI lineage: Eukaryota > Metazoa > Chordata > Mammalia > Artiodactyla > Bovidae > Bos > Bos grunniens. The sequence goes on along the minus strand of NC_141171.1, from coordinate 97,959,432 downwards.
AGATCTAGCAGACACAGTTCTTGTCTTGAAGGGGGTATGGGTATGCAAATACCCGTGGCATGAAGCAGGCCATTCATTTCCACTAAATTAGTGCAAAGCACCATGAGGATTCAAAAGTTAGCCTCTAACCATTAGAGGGATCCTTTCTAATTGTAGTCAGCATGAATTAGTTCTCCAAGGAGTCCTTATTCCCTTTAGTGGACCAAGGCATTTAGAAAACAAGATTTGATATGGGATGCTGCTGCTTATTCCTGGTACCCTTCAGTGGCAAGAGTTAGGGAATATATGTATGAATATAAATAGATATTTTATATGTATATATATATGCTCATTAACATAGTTTCATCTCTATTTTTAAATCTATGTATGTAGGTATATATCAGTTTATACCAATACCTCTAATTCAAATTCAAACTATAGGCTTCATTCTAGATTTCTCACTTTTCTTGTAACTTCTTCCCCTAACACTGAGGAACCTGGCTCCTATTATCTATTAATATTATTACATTGGTTCCCCTTACTTGTAACTGTTCTCCCTTTGAGAGTCCTGGCCCCTTCCACTCACAGAGGTTTTCTTCATCTTTCTTCACCACGCCCTGACATTCTATACCAGCTATCCTATCCCATGATGTATCCCTACTCACCCTGGTCGGACCACAATACCCTGCATCATCTAGTCAGCTGCCTATGTAGGTTGCTCAGTAAATATCTGATTGACTACTGTATCTCCATAGCACAATGTTTGGGGTTTTCACAGAACAGTGTATTGTCAAGGAACAAAAATGCTAACAACATTAGGCTTTACCTCTGTGTTAAAATTGCATTATGTTAGTGTGAAACTCAAGTCCAGTTATTTCATTCCAGATAGTAGAAATGAAGTCTGCAAATATATTTTGGATGATGAGGTTTGAAAGGGCTCAAAATCAATGAAGAAGGAAAAGGATTTTTCTGCTGACATTTTAAACTAATTCATTTAATGATTTAATTCTCCCTGGCTTGTAAAAGAAAAATAGATGCAGTGTTTGAAGATACAATGTAGAAGCATGCAAAGGACACAGAGAGAAGAGATTGAAAAAATTCTATGGTACTTCCTGGCCATAACTCCACATACAAGTAGAAAGGGGCAATAAATGAGAAACATTTTCATCTTAATTAATCTTGTAGAGTTTAAGCATGGGCAAAAGTGCTCTGCTACAAAAAAGATAGGAAATTAAGGTGTATGAAAAATATTTGTATATGACATATTTATTTAACTAAATTATAACTTGGAAGATAAGACCTAACTTAGGTTGCAATCACATACTAATAGCAATTAACCAGCAACTGTAAACCAGAGTAAGATCGGGCAGTTTATGTTATTGGTGGAATACCAATGACTTGGTAATGGCCAATAGATTCATGACAACTCATGTGGGTAAGGGATTCTAGAATTGCAGTTCTTTCATGGGTGTGTCCATTTTGCCTTCTTCCTTTCTCTGACAGTTTACATGGAGCATGATTATTAGTAACATCCTTTTTGATTTTGGAGTGTTCCAGCTTGAATGATTAATTGTATGGTCATCCTAACTTCAGACTGATTTGGAGAGTTCATCAAAGTCGAAGAATCTCAACTCTTATTTGTTATTCTGACCTGAAGGAAAGAAGGCAATTTTAAATAAATTCAAAGCCATATAGGGCTAGCTCCTCTCTGGACTATATATGAATGCAAATTGGACCAATCAGTGGCATTTTACACCAGCTGTAACTTCTGGGTGGTCTTCAAAGAAAACCCCATTTAGAGTGTATTTCAATGATGCAAGGGAAATTTCACAAACTGCTAAAATGAGGCTGGGAGGTCTGCATTTGAAAGAAGGGGTTTCAATTACTATATTATGGACAGCAGGAGAAAAGCTTTGCTATAGCTGTCACCGGAAACTTCAGCCACTAGTTACTTCATCAATATGCTTTGTTCATAGCATTCTACTACTTCCCCATAATATCTAGATGAATTCTGAATACCATGTTATTCAAGGTGGTGTCATGGATTAAAAATGTAATTTAGAACTCCTTCTCCCCAGTGTTCTATGTTAACAAAATATGCTGTCAATGCTGTCTTTTGTGAAATGAAGGGAAAATAAGCATTAACAGGATTTCATACTTCAGTTGTGTGATTCAATACTAATACGGTATGTTCAGGTGTAAAATTATTAGTAATATAATACTTTCACATTGAGTATTAAGATAGGAATGGGATTTATGTCTGTCAAGATTAATTGAAAAATTCAAGACTTGATTGTGAAATTAAAAGTTTTAAAGACCACCTTGTTTGCACAAATTCTCCAAGAGAAAAAAATCCAATGTTTATGAACACAGATGCCACACACGTACAACACTTGATCATAAAGACACTGAGAAATCTTTAATCCATCTTGGATGAGGTGATGGAAAACATGATGCTGTGTCAAGATATGGAGAATAAAAATTAGTACAAAAGACTAGAGAAAGAAAAATAAAACCAGGAAGAAAGAAAATATTGTGGTTGCAAGTCTCCAAAGATGAAATAAAAAAGAAGGAAGCCACCAAGAAATCCAAAGGCCACTCCTCCAATAAAATGGTAATACAAAATTTACATTTTCTGATTTACAGAGAACTAACTTCTCAAGAGAGAGCTTTGGAAATAGGCTTTAGGCTCCCACCTCCATTTTGATCATTCCTTTGGGATATAGAGAAATAGGCGATGGGTTGATAGTCATCAAGGGTTACATGATACAAGCTTTGCCTACTACCTAAAACTTGTCAGTTCTTTCAGCAAGTTGGAGTTTTAGAGACAAATAGAATGACTGGTTTGGGTATTGCTTGACTCTATTTCTTTCTTTTTTTTTTTTTTTTACCAAAAATAAGTCATTTTGCTAAATACTAAACAGAACTTTTAAACTAGACACTTGTTTATGTCTTGGCAAACCACAAATAAGAGCTGGTAATACCCTCATTAAACACATCATGTCTTTCTGTCCCATGCGTTTGGACTCTAGCAGTGAATTACTCTCAGAAGTTATCCTGTAAGATGGGAGTGTCTTTGTTTACATCCCCTGTTCACAGAGTTTAGAATCACAGGATTTTAGAGGAGAGGATTGCTAAAATACCCCTAGTCCAGAAGTATTTGCCCACATAGTATTCATTCCATGGCTTCATGGATCCACAATCTCCCACGGTTTGAGAAAACATGGAAGCCTTATTAACTTGGCTTGTGAGACAGACTGAAGGGTAGTGGAATATGCTACTTCCAAATCTGCCTCTTTAATAAATTTAATAAATCTGCCCCATATAAATTCTTTTGAGGCAAAGGCAGATGTAGGAAACCGTCCAAAAACCCAAATTTCCCTTTTATAAAGGACATTTCCATCTGTAAAGGTATCTATCTCCCTCTTCTATACCAGGAAGAGGACTCTTAGCAACTCTTATCAATGGAGAAGGCACTAATTTAAATTTGTAGAAGAAAACTTTATTAAACAATCCTTGCTACTATACTTTTTCTAGATTCCTTCCCTTAGCTTGCTTTCCCTGTCCAAAAGCTTAAACCTTTTTCCTTTGTTCAGCTGGAGATAGAATACAAACCCAAGTTCTAACCAGCCCTTTGGTTTACTCATCACTGGGTGTCTTTGTAATTTGTGAATCATACTTGGATGCACCGATTGATAAACTTGTTTGTTTTTCTCTATCTTTTGACAGCCTAATTTATAGGATCTTGACCGGAGAACCTTAGAGGGTAGAGGAAAAAGTGGGTAGAGGAAAAATATATTTTTCCTTTTCTACAAGGTTACTATTATTTACTTCTCCATACATACCTAACAAAGTATCAGCAAAAGCTAATGATATCTTCTCACCCAAAGAACAAACTATTTTGTTTGGCAGCAAAATCAAGCTCTTTGCTACATAATAGTTATTCTGGCAGCTCTGTGAAGAGTATAGGCCTGGTAGTAGTATAGGTAAGAGGTGTTTTATAGATATGGTAATATTATTTTTTAATTGAAGTATAGTTGAGTTATAATATTACATTAATTTCAAGTATAACACAGTGGAAATAATATTTAAAAATTCCATTTCCCTTCAAATACTGATAGGCCCTAAAACACCTTATTTTGAATGATTAAAGTACATAATTATAAGCCCAAACTGGTATTTCAAAGAAAGGACAGAAAAACTAAGCAATTTCAGCATATTTTTTTTCTTTGATTAAATCTACAAACCAAAGTAACAATATTTATATACAAATATATATCCTGTTTGTTTACTCTCTTAATGCTGAATAATCACTGGGGACTATCAGAGACCAAGAAGTGTATGAAGATAAAATGAAACAAGCAGTTTGATCATTGATGGCTTCCTTCTTTCTCTCCTCATCCTTTAACCACTAGTTCTTAAAATGTTAACAAATTAGAGATACCAAGGAAATATTTCATGCAAAGATGGGGACAATAAAGGACAGAAATGGTATGGACCTAACAGACGCAGAAGATATTAAGAAGAGGTGGCAAGAATACACAGAAGAACTGTACAAAAAAGATCTTCACAACCCAGATAATCACAATGGTGTGATGACTGACATAGAGCCAGACATCCTGGAATGCAAAGTCAATGGGCCTTCAGTTCAGTTCAGTTCAGTCAGTCAGTCATGTCTGACGTTTTGTGACCCCATGGTCTACAGCACGCTAGGCCTCCCTGTCTATCACCAACTCCTGGAGTTTACCCTGACTCATGTCCATAAGTAGGTGATGCCATCCAACCATCTCATCCTCTGTCATCCCCTTCTTCTCCTGCCCTCAATCTTTCCCAGCATCAGGGCCTTTTCAAATGAGTCAGCTCCTTGCATCAGGTGGCCAAAGTACTGGAGTTTCAGCTTCAACATCAGTCCTTCCAATGAACACCCAGGACTGATCTTTAGGATGGACTGGTTGGATCTCCTTGCAGTCCAAGGGACTCGCAAGAGTCTTCTCCAACACCACAGTTAAAAGCATCAATTCTTCTGTGCTCAGCTTTCTTCACAGTTCAACTCTCACATCCATACATTACTACTGGAAAAACCATAGCCTTGTCTAGATGGACCTTTGTTGGCAAAGTAATGTCTCTGCTTTTGAATATGCTGTCTAGGTTGGTCATAACTTTTCTTCCAAGGAATAAGCGTCTTTTAATTTCATGGCTGCAGTCACCATCTGCAGTGATTTTGGAGCCCAGAAAAATAAAGTCAGCCGCTGTTTCCACTGTTCCCCATCTATTTGCCATGAAGTGATGGGACCGGATGCCATGATCTTAGTTTTCTATATGCTGAGTTTTAAGCCAAGTTTTTCACTCTCCTCTTTCACTTTCATCAAGAGGCTCTTTAGTATTTCTTCACTTTCTGCCATAAGGGTGGGGTTATCTGCATATCTGAGGTTATTGATATTTCTCCCGGCAATCTTGATTTCAGCTTGTGCTTCCTCCAGCCCAGCGTTTCCCATGATGTACTCTGCATATAAGTTAAATAAGCAGGGTGACAATATACAGCCTTGACATACTCCTTTTCCTATTTGGAACCAGTCTGTTGGGCCTTAAGAAGCATCATTATGAAAAAAGCTCGAGGAGGGGATGGAATTCCAGCTGAGCTATATCAAATCTTAAAAGATGATGGTGTGAGAGTGCTGCAGTCAAACTGCCAGCAAATCTGGAAAACTCAGCAGTGACCACAGGGCTGGAAAAGGTCAGTTTTCATTCCAATCCCAAAGAAAGGCAATGCCAAAAATATTCAAACTACTGCACAACAGCACTCATCTCACACAATAGCAAAGAAATGCTCAAAATTCTCCAAACTAGGCTTCAGTCGTTCATGAACTGAGAACTTTCAGGAATTCAAGCTAGATTTAGTAAAGGCAGAGATCAAATTGCCAACATCCATTGGATCATAGAAAATGCAAGAGAAGTCCAGAAACATATTGACTTATCCTTTATTGACTACACTAAAGCCTTTGAAAAGATTGAGGGCAGGAGGAGAAGGGGATGACAGAGGATGAGGTGGTTGGATGGCATCACCGACTCAATGGACATGAGTTTGGGTAAACTCTGGGAGCTGGTGATGGACAGGGAGGCCTGGCATGCTGCGTGCGGTTCATGGGGTCGCAAAGAGTTGGACATGACTGAGCAACTGAACTGAACTGAAAGCCTTTGAGTGTGTGGATCACAACAGACTGTGGAAAATTCTTAAAGAGATGGAAATACCAGACCACCTTACCTGCCTCTTGAGAAATCTGTATGCAGGTCAAAAAGCAACAGTTAGAACTGGACATGGAACAACGGACTGGTTCCGAATTGGGAAAGTTCACTTGAGTTGCTCAGTTGCGTCTGACTGTTTGCAACCCCGTGGACTGCAGCCTGCCAGGCCTCCCTGTCCATCACCAACTCCTGGAGCTTGCTCAAACTAGTGTCCGGCAAGTCCGTGATGCCATCCAACCATCTCATCCTCTGTCGTCCCCTTCTCCTCCTGCCTTCAATCTTTTCCAGCATCAGGGTCTGTTCCAATGAGTCAGTTATTCACATCAGGTGGCCAAATATTGGAGTTTCAGCTTCAGCATCATTCCTTCCAATGAATATTCAGGACTGAGTTCCTTTAGGATGGACTGGCTGGATCTCCTTGCTGTCCAAGGGACTTTCAAAAGTCTTCAACACCACAGTTCAAAAGCATCAGTTCTTCAGCGATCAGCCTTCTTATGGTCCAACTCTCACATCCATACAAGACTACTGGAAAAACCATAGCTTTGACTAGACAGGCATTTGTTGGTTATGTCTCTGCTTTTTAATACGCTGTCTAGGAGTGTCAGAGCTTTTCTTCCAAAGAGCAAACAACTTTTAATTTCAAGCCTGCAGTCACCATCTGCAGTGATTTTGGAGCCCCCGAAAATAAAGTCTCTCACTGTTTCCATTGTTTCCCCATCTATTTGCCGTGAAGTAATGGGACCGGACGTCATGATCTTAGTTTTTTTAATGTTGAGTTTTAAGCCAACTTTTTCACTCTCCTCTTTCACTTTCATCAAGAGGTTCTTTTGTTACTCTTCTCTTTCTGCCATAAAAGTGGTGTCATCTGCATATCTGAGGTTATTGAAGTTTCACCCTGCAATCTTGATTTCAGCTTGTGCTTCATCCAGCCTGGCATTTTGCATGATATATTCTGAATATAAGTTAAGTAAGCAAAGTTACAATATACAGCCTTGACGTACTTCTTTCCCAAGAAGAAGTTGATGTTGGGATGTTGATTGATTTCATTTTTTCTTGAACTTTAATTTATATTTAAAACATGGCAATAAAGATCATCTCTTATCATATAAGAAGGACAAATATGCATAGAATTTGTTTTCACAAGAGGTTTTAGTACTTTGTCCTAATTTATGTGTGTTCAAATATATCATGAGTCCATAATGTCCCCCAAGCATAACTTATAATCAAAGCCTCTTATCGTATCTTCAGCCTGTTCTAGGCATATTAATTCTATTTACCCCACACACATTCAGCATTAATAAAATCATTAAGCTAAGTTAATTAATTGCCCAGATTTGACCTCCCACCCTGCCCCTTTCCATGAGGTAAAGGGGGGAACTCAGGCTCCTGGTGCCACATACTAGACCCCTCTACCTGATTTTAGGATAAAATACAAATCATAAGATAAAATAGAAGTTAGGTAATATACAGGCTAAAGTGTATCATGTATGTAATATATTATTAATAAATTAAATAAAAACTTAAAAGTCAGGAAAACAATAGTCCCTTTTAGGAAATAGTGCCAAATCTATTGATTTTATTCCAAATACAACGTGATAGGATCCACTGTTCTCTTCACCTCATTCAATTTTAATTGGGGTCTATATTGTACAAAATATCATATCAAGTGCTTAGAAAAAGTACCAGGGGGGAATTACAAATGTTTGGTAAAGCCAATATTAAATAATTCTCTGACACATAATAGGTGGTTAAGAAACAGTAGTTGAATGAATGACTGAGTTTCAAGATTTTTTCAATCTTAACTTACTTTTAAAACTTCATTTTACCCGCTTGCCTCACCTATACGCCTTCTGAGATAAGCAGGAAAGGAGCAAGTGGAAACAAAACACTCTGATTTTCTGACATAAAGAGTTATATTTTACCTCATTAGAATAATTATAAAAGATATTGCTTTTTTTTTCTAAATATAGAGGAATTTTCTACTTTTCAAGACCAGTTTTGCTTTAAAACTAATTGGACTTGCCAACCAACAAAACTAGACTACATAAATAAATTGGCCATGATATTCAGCGCTCTTTTATATTCCTGTCAAACTTGTTCATGCTATTTATGCAGCAATGTTGACTCCTCTGAGACCTCTCTGGTCACCCCATTTAAGTAAGTCCCTTACCCTGCTTCCACTGATATCCTCAAACACCTCATTATGATTTATTTTTCTTCACAAATATTTATAAAGAATTGACTTTACAAGTGTATTATAAGCATACTTGTTTGTTGTACATAGTTGCATATTTCAATAAAATATTGACTCCAGAAAGGCGGGGAGAATTTGTCTGCCTATATCTCCAATACCTAACAGTTGTGGCGCATGGTAGGTGCTCAATAAATTGTCGTTAATATACGACTCTACGTTATAGAATTTTAAAATGTTCTATAAAAATGTTATTAAATATAAGATGCTTTAAAATACACTTTAGGTTTAGAGGTCTAATCAACCATACCTTATGTTCCACCACAAAGGGGGGGAATTAACTGAGTAAAGTTTTTAGATATGTTTGATAGAGCTTTGTTTTATAAATTCAATTAGGTGTGCATATTAAACTGCTTCAACTCAAGGAGGTATCAATACAACAAATTGTAATTCTTCTCCTTTTCCCCAATCCTTTTGTGGCATGCTCTGTTGAGTTTCTCCCTCTCTTGGGCAGATCTCACAGCTTTCTGGTAACTTTCAATAGTTAAGACGCCCCAGTCTAGTCAGTTTAAACCTGTGATCCCCTCTCTCACCTTTACTGTTACTCAAGTAGGACCTATCTTTCATATTTCCACATTCTCTTTCCTTCACACCTCAGAGTAATGGGTAAAACCATTTCTTTTACTTCCTCTTTTTGCTCTCTTCCAATTCTTCTTTTGTCTGTAATTGGATTTGATAAAGGGATGGTGGGGTTAGCTCACGTAGAAATGGATTTTCCTTCCTTAGTGTGGCTATGCCCGCTTCAGTCGGGTCCAACTCTGTGTGACCCTATGGACTGTAGCCCGCCTCCTCTGTCCATGGGATTCTCCAGGCAAGAATACTGGAGTGGGTTGCCATGCCTTCCTCCAGGGGATCTTCCTGACCCAGGGATGGAAAGCACGGCATCTCCCTGTGACTTCTGAGTTGCAGACAGATTCTTTAACACTGAACCACCTGGGAAACCCTAGCTGTGGCTACTCTTGGGAGGCACTGATTGGCAATGAAAATGTTGGCCATCTCTTGAAGCATGCGTGTGAGTTCTTTAGGGAAGTCTGTGGTCTTGCTTCGATTTTCCCTAATAGTTGTAAAAGAGTTATTTAAAATCTTCAGCCACAGGAAAAATAATTTCAACATGCATGACAAAAGGTTGCTTTCCCTTATGTTTAAACAATTCTTATTAATTGATTGAAAAAATGTATCTAAATAAAAACTTTAAAAATGGGCAAAGAACTTAAAAAATTCAAAAAGATGAAATACAAATGCGTACAAACATTTGGAAATATGTAAACATATAATAGTGTTGAAAAAAAAAGTTTTTGTTTGGCCTATCAGGTTGACAGAAGTTTAAAAAAACTTGTGTATAAAATGTTTTTGAAACAACTATTCTCACACTGCTCGATGGTTCAGTGTTTCTGAGGATAAACTGGCAACTGCATTCAAAGGCCCAATGAATATGTACAGCATCTGACTGAGAAATTCAAATCCTGTAAATTTATCCCCTTCTGAAATAGTCAGAAATATGTGAAAAAATTTATATACATGAATATTAATTACGACATTTTCAATAGCAAAAATTTGCAAAAGACGAATGATAGAAGATTTATCAAATAAACTATAGAGTATGCAATGGAATATTATGAAACTGTAAAAGTGGTAATTGATGTTTACTGAACACTTGTTGTTGCCAGGCATTCTTGAAAATTTTTAATGTATGTCGACTCATTTAATTCTTGTAACCGTCCTGTAATGTAGGTACTATTATGAAAACCATTCTATAAAAGAGGAGAATGAGTGTTAAGGAGTTTAATTATCTGGCACAAGATTGCACAGCTCAGTCAATAAGACAGGTGTTCATATCTAAATAGTCCAATTTCAGAGCTTAAATATTATGAAGTACAACTTCTTCAATGTAAATAATAAAGTAATTGCCTATCTACCTGTTGACACAGATACACATATATTTAAGATATAAAGCTGAATAAAGGCAGAGGAACCAGAGATCAAATTGCCAACATCCGCTGGATCATGGAAAAAGCAAGAGAGTTCCAGAAAAACATCTATTTCTGCTTTATTGACTATGCCAAAGCCTTTGACTGTGTGGATCACAATCAACTGTGGAAAATTCTGAAAGAGTGGAAATACCAGACCACCTGATCTGCCTCTTGAGAAATCTGTATGCAGGTCAGGAAGCAACAGTTAGAACTGGACATGGAACAACAGACTGGTTCCAAATAGGAAAAGGAGTATGTCAAGGCTGTATATTGTCACCCTGCTTATTTAACTTCTATGCAGAGTAAATCATGAGAAACGCTGGACTGGAAGAAGCACAAGCTGGCATCAAGATTGCCGGGAGAAATATCAATAACCTCAGATATGCAGATGACACCACCCTTATGGCAGAAAGTGAAGAGGAACTCAAAAGCCTCTTGATGAAAGTGAAAGTGGAGAGTGAAAAAGTTGGCTTAAAGCTCAATATTCAGAAAACTAAGATCATGGCATCCGGTCCCATCACTTCATGGGAAATAGATGGGGAAACAGTGGAAAAAGTGTCAGGCTTTATTTTTTTGGGATCCAAAATCACTGCAGATGGTGACTGCAGCCATGAAATTAAGAGACGCTTACTCCTTGGAAGGAAAGTTATGACCAACCTAGATAGCATATTCAAAAGCAGAGACATAACTTTGCCAACAAAGGTCTGTCTAGTCAAGGCTATGGTTTTTCCTGTGGTCACGTATGGATGTGAGAGTTGGACTGTGAAGAAGGCTGAGTGCCGAAGAATTGATGCTTTTGAACTGTGGTGTTGGAGAAGACTCTTGAGAGTCCCTTGGACTGCAAGGAGATCCAACGAGTCCATTCTGAAGGAGATCAGCCCTGGGATTTCTTTGGAGAGAATGATGCTGAAGCTGAAACTCCAGTACTTTGGCCACTTGATGCAAAGAGTTGACTCACTGGAAAAGACTCTGATGCTGGGAAGGATTGGGGGCAGGAGGAGAAGGGGACAACAGAGAATGAGATAGCTGGATGGCATCACTGACTTGATGGATGTGAGTCTGAGTGAACTCTGGGAGTTGGTGATGGACACGGAGGCCTGGCGTGCTGCTATTCACGGGGTCGTGAAAAGTCGGACATGACTGAGCGACTGAACTGAACTGAACTGATAATATGTGTTAAATAAAACAAGTTGTGAAAAATATACACACAAAATGTATATGTGACATACACATAAACATATGATGATGATGATCTAGTTGCTAAATCGTATCCGACTCTTGTGACCCCATGGACTGTAGCCTGCCAGGCTCCTCTGTCCATGGGACTCTCCAGGCAAGAATCCTGGAGTAGGTTGCCATTTCCTTCTCCAACATAAACATATATGCATGTGTATATACACATATATTGACAAAAAAATATTCTTGAATGTATTGGAGTTCTATAGCTCAGAATGTTAATCAGGGGTTATCTCCGGGTAATAGAGAACTGATTTGGGGTGATTATTTTTTCTTTTATTTCTCTACACACATGCAATTCTTGGGCTCATTTTCATGAACATGAAATACTTGAGCAATAAAATAACATAACACAAACCAGTGGAGTCTCTGGTCATCTCTGTGTGACATGTGGAAGGTGCTTTTCTTTCTTGCTGTCTGTTATGGCCCTGGCAGCAGTGGCCCTCCTGCTGTAATGGGAGCTGAGGTCTTGCAGGAATTGAGTAGAAGCTGGAGGAAGAGACCTGGGCCAATGGTGAGCCATGCATGCACCCAGGGTCCTACTATGAATACACAGTTGCCCTAAGTAATTTCATCAGGCTTCTGCTTTCCTGAAAATACACAAATAATAAACTGTAGAACCAGTACTTCCCCCCCTTTTTTTAACTGGGCAAAAATGAACCTTTCCTATGCCTGTTGGTAAGTTGTTTTAGGTGCGGAGATAAATGATGATAAATATACAACAATCTGTAGTATCAGTTAAAAATTACAGATTTACCAATTTTATATGCCATATAAACTAATTCAAGTTAGACTTCCTTATACTCTTGAGACATTTTTTGGGGAAAGAAAACATCAGGAAGTCATAATCTTGTAACAGTGTTCCAACTATTTTCTAGATAGATTTTAATGTTATGATGCAAAGGTTCAAGATTAAGAGTTTTCTTGATTATACAGTGATTAAAAAAATCTATGAATCTGCTTGCAATGTGGGAGACCTGGGTTTGATCCTTGGGATGGGAAGATCCCCTGGAGAAGGGAAAGGCTACCCACTCCAGTATTTTGGCCTGAAGAATTCCATGGACAGTATAATCAATCCATGGGGTCGCAAAGAGTTGGACATGACTGAGCAACTTTCACTCAAAAAGATCTATTGTTCCAAGTCATCTTAAAAGGGGCAAACTTTCCATTAAGCATATTGAGAATCCTCTTAATGTTGCGATGGTGACTAATTTGCTGTTATTGTTGTTTAGTCTCTAAGTTGTGTCCAACTCTTTTGTAACTCCATAGGCTGTAACCGGCCAGTCTCCTCTGTCTATGGAATTTCCAGGCAAGAATATGGACTGGGTTGCCATTTCCTGCTCCAGGAGATCTTTCCAATCCAGGGATCGAACCCACATCTCCTGCATTACAGGCAGATTCTTTACCACTGAGCTACCTGGGAAGCCTGGTGACTAATTTACTTTCAAAATAATGACTAATTTACTTTCAAAATAATGACTGATTTAAGAAGAGACTGTAAGAGCTGGCATTGCTATCGGTAAAGGATCTTAGTCAGTGCTGTGTCATCACAAATGGCATTCAGATCGGTCCATTATTGATGCTGGAGTGCTGGCCTCCCTGCAGTGGTCTTTTCAATTGCCCACTTCTCATATAATCAAAAGGCATTACACAAATTTCTCTAACCACAACTGTGCTTAGAAACAGTAAAGGTGCTCTAATTTAAAGGTATGGTACTCATTTGAGTTGAAGAAAGTGCAATTGTAAGTTATTTTGAACTTATTTGGCACCTTGGTAGGTCTTAACTGCAGTTTGCTCTTTTATTTTTCCATTTTCAAAATAATAGGAATGAAGACAATGCCACTCAAGCCATGGAAATAAAAGGAAAAATCTCTATCATGTCCTGCAAAGACCTCTTGTTCAGGAAAGTAGGAAATCTTCCAGCCTGGGGAGCAAATAATCGATGCCCACAGTGGGCTACAAAACAAGAGAAGGGAAAGTGTATTCAATAAGAATGGACTCAAGGGTCTTGAATTTTCACTCCCTGGTGTGCGATCCACAGTTCTTTCCTTCAGGGGCTCCTTTTAACATTCTTCCTCTTCCTTGCTGAGTTTACAGCATTCCCACTCCTATACAAACCCTCCAGTGAGCAATTGTTCAGTTTTATCAGCCTGTGAGGCCCCAGGATGTGAGCAAACAACACTGAGGAAAGATGTTCCACGCCTTCCAGTTCCTAAGCCTCTGTTTTTATATAAAGCCAACGTATTGTGTATGCCTCACGCTTTTTCATGAACAGTGCAAGTACCCTGGCACCACCTTATCAGAATTTCCCAAAATCCTCGTCTAGGGAAACAGTTATCCGTTATCACTGGAACAAGAGTAAATTTATTTTAGTTGCAGAAAAAGGGAAAAAAAAACCATTCAACGTAAAGGATTAACAGATATTAAAATAATATTTGTGTAAGGTTAAGCCTTACATAAGACTGGCAAACAGTGAGCTCTCTTGAACATTAGTAATCTAGAGATAATACCTGTTATACTTCAAAGGATTAAAAGGCGGCCTCTCAGTAGCATGTGAATTAATATGGATGATCAAGAATTCATCTTAGAGTCCCAATTTTTAGCTGAATAATCAGAGACCAATGTCCAGTCACTGTCCATTTTTTTAGCAATTTGAAAATCGGTAACCCCAAAACTTCCTTTAAAGGCAAACTTCCACTTAAGTCGCTCAGCTGGAATAAGGAGCACATCATATTTAATTTCATAAAGTTGGTCATCCAAAATAAAGAACTCTTTGATGAAATTATTGGAAGGCATAAGGATGAAGTTCATTATATAACCATTACAAATCACGCACTGCATTATGCCTTATTTCAAAGCATCTGTCAAACAATATTCAAGATAGTAATGCACAGGACTGGCAAAAATAATCTGTAAGAAATGGGTAGGAGGAGCCTTAGAGGAAAGGTAGGATCTTAGCTTGAGTCATTAGTCATGAGAAAACCCTTGAGCTAGAGACCAGTGCTTGTTTATTTAGGGAGGTGATCCAGGGAAGTAAGAGTGTAGGACAGGGGAGGATGGAACAGGGAAAAACAGAAAGCCAGCTCAGAGTGGTGTGTTCTTTATGAATAATAGCATAAATATTACTTTATATTAATCTTAATATAATAATTTATATATTATTTAAATAGAATAGATATATATTATATTATAATAACATAGGGAGAGGGCAATGGCAGCCCACTCCAGTACTCTTGCCTGGGAAGCCCCTGGATGGAGGGGCCTGGTGGGCTGCAGCCCACGGGGTCGTGAAGAGTCGGCCACGACTGAGTGACTTCACTTTCACTTTTCACTTTCATGCACTGGAGAAGGAAATGGCAACCCACTCCAGTGTTCTTGCCTGGAGAATCCCAGGGATGGGGGAGCCTGGTGGGCTGCCATCGATGGGGTCACACAGAGTTGGACGCAACTGATGTGACTTAGCAGCAGCAGCATAATAGCATAAATAATTATTCTTGATAAATGCTGTTTGGCTTGACCTTCTGGGAATCTTCCAAGGAGCTATATGGACTGTGTCACAGACTTTCTCCCTTGCTTCTCTGCACCTCTCTCCACTGGGTACAGAAAATAGCAGATATTGTCGACAAGCTAACTTTCTTCCTTTATCGAAAAAGCATTGTCCTATGGGGTATTAATTCCTTTGTATATGTATATGATGGTCAGTGGTCCCACATGACAGGTTCCATATCACAGAGCTAGAGAAGATTCCACAAGACTCTGTCAGTGATCCGTAAGTGCTTGCATGCTGGTGCTGGTGGGGAGGCCCTGCACACAGGGAACTTACACCCATATGTGGAGTAGATGTCATTTCTATTAAAGATAAGGCTCTGCCTTCTTCAGGATAGAAGGGTCCAACGGAATAAACCTGTCAATCAGTAGAGCCAACTGCAGCATCCATTCGTCATAACAGCCTTTTTATTTCCTCCAAAACACTTTTCACATTCTGAATTTATTTCTTTTGTTTGTTAATCCCAATAAGAATGCAAACTCCTTCAAGTTAGAAATGTTTCTCTCCTATTGTCTTATGTATTCAGGAGGTCGGCCATGTAGTACACCCAGACTGTGTATACATTCCTCTTTGGATTCTGAATTGGCACTTCGTCTTTGGTAATTTACTTCCTCTGGACGCCAGTCAGAAGGGAACTTGTGCTTATTGAATTCGTTCAATGCCAGAAATTCTTATACATTATCTATGATGTAGGTGATGTAATTCTTGCCATTGTGTATTTGAGGAAGAGCTGACCGTAAGCTTGCCTAGAGTTATACAACTATTCAGCCAGGTTTCTGGATCTAAATTCAGGGTTGAAATTACCGTGGCTCATGAGATGACTATTTGTCACCAATTCCTTGTTATCCCCTTTTGTGATGATGTGTCAGACTTCTGATAGATGTTCCTGACATGGCCCCAAATGAATGGACCATCATTTCCAACAATCATTTCCAGCCAGGTAAATGGCACTATTCTCAATTCAGTAGGTGTAGTCAGGTAACCAGGAGTGACCTCTAACTTCTTCCTCTTGTTCACCTACTCTCTAGTCTTTCTTTTAATGGCTGCATTTGTTTAAACGGGGCTTCCCTGATAACTCAGTTGGGAAAGAATCCTCCTAAAATGTAGAAGACCCTGGTTCGATTCCTTGGTCAGGAAGATCTGCTAGAGAAGGGATAGGCTACCCACTCCAGTATTCTTGGGCTTCCCTTGTGGCTCAGCTGGTAAACAATCTGCCTGCAATGTGGGAAACCTGGGTTTGATCCTTGGGGTTGGGAAGATTCCCCTGGAGAAGGGAAAGGCTACCCAGTCCAGTATTCTGGCCTGGAGAAGTCCATGGACTGTAAAGTCCATGGGGTCGCAAAGAGTCGGACATGACTGAGAACTTTCACTCACTTTGTTTAAACAAAATGCCAACTGCATCTACATTTTTGTGATGAATGCATTTTATTTGGTGGTTTAGTCAATAAGTCGTGTCTGACTCTTGCAACCCCATGGACTGTAGCCTGCCAGGCTCCTCTGTCCATGGGATTCTCCAGGCAAGAATTTTGGAATGGGTTGCCATTTAGGTTTCTGCCATTTACACATTTTCTATTCCTGACAGAAAATCCAAGCACCATGCCCTCTAGTTCAGAACTGGGTACCTACAGTTCTATTGGCCACTTGCCAAGTCCTATCAATTTTGTTCACCAAGTGTCTCCCAGTTCTGTTCTTTTCGTTAACCAACAATTCCGCAAGTTAATTCATGCTCTTGTTGCTTTCCACTTAGCTACTAAACCATGGTGGACATTTGCTATTTTTGTCCATTCAAAATCTCTTCTCACTTTCTCCTTATAGTATGCCCACCTTCCTTTGGGTAATAAAGCCTCACACACTATTTTTCCAGGTGTTTTGGGACTTGGCTATCACAGGCTTCTGCCCCAGTGGCCGTGGAGCTGAGTGCCCAGTCTTCATCAGCTAGTGTTCCATCTTCCTGGCTAGAATGCTTGGTGAAAGGTGCATAGATTCCATCCGGGCTATCATTCATTGCCTGTGGAGTTCTCTTAATCTCTCTTCATTCATTACTTTCCAAGCTCAAAAGATACGATCCTGTGAGTGTCAAGTTCCTCACTACACAAAGGAACCTAACAAGGTGAGTCCAACAACAGATAGATGTCAAAGGAGATGGAATGAGTCCCGATGACATGTTTTGAGGCCATTTATTCAATCAAGTGTAAATCCCATTTTATCCATGTCCCTCCCAGTTACAACTATCAGTAAATTAGGTATTTTTTTTTTTGTTGTTTAAAATGGGCTATTTTGAGTTCATTGAATTGTAATTTAAAGTATCTAGTAATGAAATTATTTTCTTGTCCTACCCTTGGAAGGCCCATATACCCTCCCCTGGCATAACTTTTCTTATGGTTTTACCCATTAATTCATTCTCCATGCATGTATGCACACATGCATGAGTGCATATGTGCTGAGAGAGGGGGGAATTTTTCCTCTAAAGATGACACATGTGTCTCATATCTTCATGTTATATCCCTTTAAATGGACTGACTCCCTCTGTATGTATCTATTTTGTCCCTAGATCTCTCCACTCCAGTGGAGAGATTTCATTTCTTCATACCCTACAATACTAAGAATTTTTTTTGTTGTTATTTATGCAAAGCATCCAGCTTTATTTGCAATTCCTTTTCCGAGTGTCGTCTGAATCCTGATGACACGTGTCAAAGTTTCCAAGAAGTATTTTCTCACAAACATCTTCTGTATTTGGAGAATGCAGCATCTTACTCCAGTATCCTAGGCTGATTGCTTTCTTACTTTCATTCATGTTTTGCTTTTTCCATTCAAACAGCTCTCAAATTGGATTTAGCTTTCTCATAAAGCACAGAGATTTTTCATTTTTGCCCTGAACTTCATTCTTCAGCACGTGTTGAACAGAATCCTTATCATCATCCGAAAACATTTCTGCAAACTTCCTCTCCCCATAGCTTGTGAATCCTTCACTCCTAATACACTCATTCCCTTCATGTACCAGTCCATTGCCATCATTTAAGACAGTAATTTATAATTAGCATCTCTACAATTTATGGTTCAATTTCTCTGTTCCAATGCAGATTGGAGAAGGCATTTTTATTTTTGTCTGTATCTACCTCAAAAGAATAAAATCTACTAGCCTTTTTTAACATTGAAAATATAAAGATGCTTTGAATTTGTGTTTGTTTTATATTTAGGAAGATTGTAGTTCTTTATCATGCTCTCCAAAATTATACTGCATCTTGTATAGAGGGAAAAGGATGAGAAATATTTCCTTTTATCTCCATAAATGTGTTTCCAGTGCTTACAAAGAAGCCTGGACTAACATAGAGAATGGAGTTTTCACTCTATTTGAGGTTTTGTTGGCTTCCAGACTAGAAACTCATCTAGCAGACAGCATCTATATTTCATCACATGCAACCCTCTATTTAATAAGGCAAGCTCTTTAAGCAAATTTCTTCCCAAATAGCATTCTCTTTTTGCATTTTCACATCATAGAATGATCACATTCTTAGTTCTTCTTGCTGTTCAAAGGGGGCACTAACAAGTTGTCCCTGGGGACTAGTTGGGATGGACAAAGCATCAACTCCCATCTATCAAAGCCCAAACAAGATTCTAAAAATTGTTTTGGAAATTAACTTTTTCATTTGATCATAAAAATAAATTCAAGAAACATAAAATTGAAGTTAATAAAGAATAGTTACTTAGAAGTTTTATGTGTTATTATTTGTTGGTGGGGGTTGTTATGAAAGTATAACATTCAAGGATTTCTCCTTGTTTGGAGAAGGAAGGATGGTTAGATTAAGGCCAAATGTAGCCAGGAGCACTTTCATAAAAGCGTTGTTTTCCCCTGTTTTTATATTCTTAGAATAGGAAGGTAGCCATTGATATTGGAACATTGTCTCCAATAATTAGGGTTTCTTAAGCACTCACTATGTGTGTGTCTAAGTTGCTTCAGTTGTGTCAGACTCTTTGCGTCCTCATGAACTGCAGCCCACCAGGCTCCTCACTTCAAAGTTCTCCACTCAAGAATACTGGAGTGAGTTGTCATTCCATTCTCCAGGGGATCTTCCTGACCCAGGGATTAAACCCACATCTTTTTGTATCTTCTGCATTGGCAGGCAGGTTCTTTATCTCTAGTGTAACCTATGAGGCTTATTATCTTTCTTGTCTTTAGTTAACAGATACTTTCAAGAAAGGCTTCCCAGGTGGGGCAGTGCTAAAGAATCTTCCAGCAACGCAGGAGACTTGAGTTCAATCCCTGGGTCCAGAAGATTCCCTGGAAGAGGAAATGGCAACCCACTCCAGTATTCTTGCCTGGAGAATTAATCCCATGGATGGAGGAGCCTGACGGGCTACAGACTACAGACTCGCAAAAAGTCAGACACATGTACTTTCAAGGAAACCACTGATTAAGACTATTAGACCTAAGGTACAGCTGTTGGCAGTGATGCAACTAAGATTATCCTTATTATTTTAGCCAATAGGTAGATTTCCTGTCTATAGTAATTTAGTTTGAAATTTAAAGGTCATATCACTAATGGAGGAAAGCAAATAAAAGTAAACTATATTCTCTTCAGTATAAATTTTCTCTTTATAATTTCCAGTGCTCATTGGCCTACAGATGTCAAATGAATTTGCTCTGCCCAGATTTTCTTGATAAATTTAGGCAACCATTCAAGATAATGTAGGCTTTGGCTCTGCTTATCACAGGAGACAGCTGGATGTTTTATCTGTCTATATTATTGGTATTATGTAGGTAATTTGTAACTTAAGTCACTTGGGTTGCCTGGAGCCAGGTAAAGTATATTGGACAGTTGGAGCAAACATTTTTACAGTAAAGTTTACAATGCAAGGAAAATAAAGGGCCTAAATGGGCCTAAGTGTTCTGGGTTGATGAAACCCTGGTTTAGAGGTGATGAAGAGACAGCATATTAAAAAGCAGAGACATTCCTTTGCCAACAAAGGTCCATCTAGTCAAAGCTACGGTTTTTCCAGTAGTCATGTATGGATGTGAGCGTTGGACTATAAAGAAAGCTGAGCACTGAAGAATTGATGCTTTTGAACCATGGTGTTGGAGAAGACTCTTGAGAGTCCCTTGGACAGCAAGGAGATCAAACCAGTCAATCCTAAAGGAAATCAGTCCTGAGTATTCACTGGAAGGACTGATGCTGAAACTCCAATACTTTGGCCACCTGATGCAAAGAACCGACTCATTGGAAAAGACCCTGATGCTGGGAAGGATTGACGGTGGGAGGAGAAGGGGATGACAGAGGATGAGATGGTTGGATGGCATCACCGACTCAATGGACACGGGTTTGAGTAAGCTTCAGGAGCTGGTGAAGGACAGGGAAGCTTGGTGTGCTGCAGTCCATGGGGTCACAGAGTCGGACACGACTGAACGACTGAACTGAACTGAACTGAAGAGAGATGGGTTCACCTCAGCTTCATTCTGCCAAGCAAAACTGGGGATTACAGGCTACAACTGCTTAAGGAAGAATTTCTTTCATGCCTTTCTCTCTACAACCAATTTATTTATTTGAATGGATCTTCATATTCAGGTGCATTGCTTGAAGATGTTCACTATATAATCGAAAAGAAAACAATTCAATTTATTGGATGGAAGAGAGAGCTCCTTTCTGGAGGCCACATTTTGATGGTGTCAGGATTTGAATCTTACAGTCACTTCTCCACACAAGGGCAGACTCTAGCAAACACGTGGTTTATCTTTAATTTTACTTAACTTCATTTTATTTAATTAAACTTAATTTAATTGACTTTAATTTTATTTAAGTTTAGTTTTGGCTGTGCTGGGTCTTTGTTGCTGCACACGGGTTTCCTCTAGTTGCGGTGAGTGGGGACTACTCTTTCTTGGGGTGTGTGGGCTTCTCATCGTGTGGCTTCTTGTTGCGGAGCTCAGTAGTCATGTTTCGTGGGCTTAGTTGTTTTGCGGGCTGTGGAATCTTTCCAGACCAGGGATCAAACCCATGTCCCCTGCCTTAGCAGGCAGATTCTTTACCACTGAGCCAGCAGGGAAGTCCTGGACCTCCCTTTGCAATAACTGCTGCTATGTACTTGCCCCAGTCTCACTATTTGACTGTGACTTATGAGGACAGTGAACACGTATATGAAAGTGAAGCCTCATTGTAAGTCGTCACATGTTGCAGTATTACAAGTGCTAACGTGTGGGTTGCAGGGGGAGCGTTAAAGTTGTGTGCACAAATGTAGATATTTTTCAAGGAGCGTGTACCCTCTAGGACTTCTTCCAGTGTAGCACGTTGCCTCCTGCCTGCACACGTGTTCAAAGGCAGGTTCTTGGCTTTTGACTTCTGAGTAGTGAGATTTCTGTGTTCAGATACACGGATCATCCCCACATTGCCTCGTGCCACTCTGTCAGGCGTTGCTCTTCTTGGGTCACTGTCTCCCCTCTTTCCCTGAGATGTCTCCCCACTGACCAAGACACATATTTGCATGTTAATTCTGCCCTTTGTTTTCTGAATCTGGTAAAGTTTCCCTCACAAGCCCGGTAACATATTCTTCACTAAATGTGACACTTGCATTCCTAACGAGTTTCCCGGATGGTGATGCTGATCCAGAACCACCCTTTGGGAATTACGGATCTAGAAGAATAGCAGTCTTTTTTTGTTATTTTTAAAACTACTTCTATTTTTTAAGAAGTGTTTATTTTGAAGCAGTTTCAAATTTGCTATAAGTTGTAGCAAAATATACAGAGTTCCAGTGTGCCTTTTACTCAGATTTCCAGTGGCTTACATTTCAAAGGAACCATTTGAGAACAACACTCCTGTATCTAACCAACTCCTAGTTGCATCTGCCTAGCATCAAAATTGCTAAACGGTTACCAGCATGGCTGTTCATCTCTCCATTTGTTTGTTTGGTTGCTCTGTGAAGCTGGCAGGATCTTAGTTCCTGGACCAGGGATTGAACCCACAGCCCCTACACTGGGGGCAAGGAGTCTTAAACCTCTAGACTGCCAGGGAAGTCTCTGCTTTTCTTTCCTTCTTTTTTTAAAGCTACTTAGTTTTAAAATTTGGAAAGTTATTAAAAAATTTCAACTTCAAAAATTGAAAAGAACTCTTTCTTTTGAGGGAGGTGTCCTACTTTTCTCCAGTTTTGAAAGAGGGTCAAAGGTCGAGTCCCTGGAAACCAGGACTGGTGAACTTGGAACCAGTGTTCCAAGTGTGAATTTATATGGTACTTTCTACAAGTAAACTGCGTTATCTTCAGCTTTCTTAACAATTTATTTCAACAGCTGTAAAATAGTAGGGAACTTGGATCTTTTAATAAAAGATGATACTGAATTTCTTTCACAGAAAATTTCTGGAAAAACAATCTCTCCCACATTGAGATGGATTTGACTTTCCTATCCTGAGTCCAACAAGTATCTGTGAACATTGTTTTATAGATACATAGATACACATATTTTAAAAATGAATTGACATGCTTTATTAAGCTACAAAGTGGTCCATGGGCTTTCTCTCACTTGATAGTGTTAGGAGCTGATTCTAGTGAATATCACAGGCTTTAAGAAGTCCAGTATGATTGCCAGAGGCAACAGTTTTAATTTTTATCAAACAGCTTATCTCCCTGGGACATGATTTATTTTAGGCATGGCCTAATTTCTTTCAAGCCTTAGGCTCAAGTGTCTATGACAGTTTGCAAAACTTGGTGAGATAACCTGGAATTTTTCACATGTCGATGTAGGATTACTGCTTCTGATCATGCACCCAGAAAGGTGAGAGGTATAGCAAACTGAAAGCTTGCCCCGCAAGTCGGCAGAAGAGCTAGATTAAATCACTCAACTTGCTATTAAGTTAGAAAATCTCTCCCTTGTTAATTTCTTTTTCAGTCTGATTTCCACCCCAAGACATGGGAGTTTGTTTATTCCAAGCACGAAGCTTCATTTGCTTCAAAGGCGTTCCTACACAGAGGAGAAACAACGTGAGCCTGTCTTGGTGGATGTCCTGCCTTGAGATTCGTAAGGGTGTTTGCTGAAGATTAATACTGTGAGCTCGATTAACAATGAAAAAACTCAATCCTTGGCCTAACACTATTTAAAAGTATATGGCTACGTGATACAAACTTGAGGGGTGAACCTACTGCTTTGAGAGTCTACCTAGTGGCTTTGAGAGCCAAAGTCGTCTACCCACCCATTTCTAGTCGTCTGGACACCCATTTGCATGGTTGTCTCTCCAGGCCTGACTTGAGACTCTAAACTGCAGGGTTTAGAGATCCACCATCTGACTTAATAACTCTTCTTTTCTCTTGCACTCTCCTAACCCACCTGAGATGCCAATCAATTGGTGATCATCAGAGGCAAGCACCAATTTTATTGTTGATCCTGCTGGAAGTTCATCCAAAAGATAAAGCTGCCCCTCCTCCCCACTTTCTCCTCAGGCTATGTCAAATATTTTGAAGTGAAATACAGATGACATCTGTTCTTACTTCCACAAACGTATTTTCATCCCTGTTGCCTTCTAGCATTGACAATCACCCCAAACTGGAGGTCAGCTTTGGGTCTCCCTGTGTTCCTGTTGCTTTCCCCACAGTGA
Organism: Bos grunniens; assembly: GCF_055505025.1. Classification (NCBI taxonomy): domain Eukaryota; kingdom Metazoa; phylum Chordata; class Mammalia; order Artiodactyla; family Bovidae; genus Bos; species Bos grunniens. Next base: position 97,935,636 of record NC_141171.1, on the reverse strand, counting down.
ACTGGAACAAGTCAGCACAACACAGCTCCCCTCCCACCACGAGTGATTCATTGAGTGAGTATGAACTGATAAAGAAATGGGCGGGTAGAAAATTCTGCACAGCTGTTGATGAGAACAAAGATCAAAGATGCTGACTTGGAAACTGATTGAAAAAAAAAGGATAATATCTCTGTTCCTTATGCCCAGGACCTCTCACAATCTCCTGATGGGGAAGAGGTAAGCCACCACTTAAGAAACAGAAGGGCTAGAAGGCAAGAAAAATCTCCGTTGAAAAGAGACACATTCAACTTCTATACAATGAGGAGGTCTCTATTTGGAATTACCTGTTTGTTAGCGTCCCTTACATCACTTAGCATTCCAAGTAAATGTGAACTAGGAATAAGGCTGTGGGCCGTAGGACAACTCACAAAAGCACTGGGTGGCTCGGGCTCACCCAATAAAATCCAATTTAGTGCTCAGCTGAAGGGAGACTTGTAGAGTAAAACTGGCGTTTTAGGACCGTCATGCTGACTCTTGTCTTTTCTTCTACTGATTTGACTGCCACTGCCCTGCTGTGTTTTTGCTCTAGGCTGTACAAATAAAGACCTTTAAGAGGAAATCATAAATACTTGATTTAATTAAGGCCATTACCAACACCACTTCTCGCCTCATTTCTCCAAGTGTTAAGGTATAGATTACATTTGAACAATGGTGATGCAATAAATGCATAAAATGCAATTCCTCTTTTATGGTTTGTAGAAATTAGAGTGACACAATAAGATGCTCTGTAGCAACTATACATTTCCTAGTCAGCAGTTTCCTTTGGAATTGAGGTTTTCAGGGCTAGAGGAGAGGGGGATGTATCGAAACCTTTTTGCTTCTGTTAAAAAAGAAAACAAACATACAAACACAGCTGAGGTATCCAGTGCTATCATTTCAAAACCACAAGCCGTAAGAACTGTGCTATTTTCTGTACCAGCTGGACAATTTTGACTTTTGTGCCAGGAAGAACCATGTTAATCCTCTTTATCCGCTGACCCTTGTGTTTAGTTTCAAAATTCATAATGTTTAGTCAGATGCTGTTACTAATATTGGATATCATTGCGTAGAGTGAGCTAATCTTATCCACTCCTAGATTATTTCTCGGGATTAGGTGTATTTTGTTTTTATGGGTAACTTCTCCCAGTTTGTCTGGGGTTTTCCTAATTTAAAAACTGAAATTTCTGTACACTGAGAGCCTGTTCAGTCAAGGGTAAACCAGGTTGGCTGGTAACACTGGTTTTCAATGATTTTCCAATCCTACTCTCTGATTCTTACCTTTGAGAGATTTCATTTTGAGAAATAGTTTAAGTATAGCTAGCATTTGTATAGCAAGTACTATCTAAGTCCTTGAAATGAATTTGCTTTTTTAATACCCTTAGATGCCAGAGAAGAGGGTTAACTTCGATAGTTGTATTGGATGTGTGCTGTACAACTCTGGGGAGCAACAACCGCATAAACAGGGTAACCCTACTGACAAAGGTAGACATCATTATCATCCCCATTTTACAGATGAGAAAACAGAAGCACTGATAGATCAAATAGCTTTCCTATGATCAAACAGCTAAGAAGTGGTATACAGGGAACCCACCCTAGTAGTCTTCTTTTGGGGCTCCTTTTGGGGCTATCATTAATAACATTTGCAATAGTAATCCTTATTCATGTTTGAAATGCATTTTATCCCCACATTTGTAGTCTTCACTTGCTCAAAGCTGTCTGAAATTGTTATTCCTTTGGTGACTAACCTACTAAGTTTTCTCCAACTAAATTTCTTAACTATGTCTTTTGTCTTTTTTTTTTTTTTCTCCACAATGGCTGTTGGACAGAGTGATACCCAAGGATATGCTTAGGTATCCTTCCTGGTTCAATATGACAGTGTAATACTGTATAGAACAATACTTCTCAATAGAACATTCTGTGGTGGTGGGACTGTCCTATATCTGTACACAGTCACTAACCCTGTCTGGCTACTGAGTACTCGAAAAGTACCTAGTGTGACTGAAGAACTGAATTTTAAATTTTATTTAATTCTAATTAGCTTTACATTGAATGCAAATATGGTGGCTAGCAGCTACCATATTGAACAGCACAGGTTCAACTCATTTGTTTATAAGGACATCTTAATATTTATTACACAAATGACATGACTTGCTTCATTAGCTAGAAGTAGACCTTTAAGCTAGCTCCTGTGTGACTAGATAGAAAGGAGAGACAGGAGGGAGATGGTACTGAGAAAGAAACCATCCCAGGGAAAAGGATGCTCCCATTCCCCTATGCTTTTTTAATCTAATAATGTTTCTAAGCATATGAAGAGGATCACAAAGTAGATTACTTTGGAACCATAAAACCTGTATTTAGACATTTTCGTGAGGATTGGACACCGTCGAGCTTAGAGTCATTAAGGTGAAGATAAACACCAGAATCATGGTTTCCAAGAAAATGTCACAAAAATTATCTCCAAAATATCACTTTTCCTTAGTTATTTCCCACCTCCTCTACCATCTCTCTACATTCATTCACAATTTTACATATCACATGTGGAATTAAATATAATTTGTTTTCTACTCTTTTGATACATTTTGACAAAATTATACCTGACACGTGTGCCAAAAGACTTCTTGGGAAATTCCTCCAAATCAAAATCTGCTTCATGGATTAAATGACTGTCCTTTGACCTTTGATTCTTCTGAATGACTGGGTAGAACATTCAGAGAGAACTAGAAGAGAGGCGATGACTAAAACAAGCTAGATGTCTAAGGTCTTTTCCTGGTTTTGCTTGACTATTTTTCTCACACATCATTAGTCTTGAAAAGAATCCTCACAGGGAAATGACCTTAAGGTGACAACCCCTTGGGAGCAGGTGTGTGTCCTTTATTGAGAGCCCATGGACACCACTGGGGCCTTTGCTGTGGGCCACTGCCCTCCCTGGGGCTGAGCCTCTCTCCAGAGTCCAGCCCCGTTTCCCCCACCAGCAAAATCTCCCTTTGTAGGCAGGAAAGGCATTTTTAAAGGCGTCTGTGCTGGCTACCACCCGACTGTTGACTGTCGGTTAGTACTTAAATCACCTGCAGCCACTGATCCCTTTCTCTCTAGTTTCACTGGTCCGCTTAACAGTGATGTCATCAGGTAGGAATGTCAGCTAAGATGAAGGCTGCCCAGTTAAATTTGAATTTCAGATCAACAACGAATTCTTTTTAGTGTAAGTGTGTCCTAAATTGCACAGGACACACTTATACTAACATATACATATTAGTATAAGTATATACTTACCTATGTTTGGATCACAACAAATTGTGGAAAATTCTTAAAGAGATGGGAATATCAGACTACCTTACCCGTCTCTTGAGAAACCTGTAAGAAGCACCAGTTAGAACTGAACATGGAACAAAGGACTGGTTCAAAAGTGGGAAAGAAGTTTGTCAAGGCTGTATATTGTCATCCTACTTATTTAACTTATATGCAGAGTACCTCATGCAAAATCCTGGGCTGGATGAAACACAGCTGGAATCAAGATTGCCAGGAGAAATATCAATAACCTCAGATATGCAGATGACACCACTCTTATGGCAGAAAGCAAAGAGGAACTAAAGAGCCTCTTGATGAAGTTGAAAGAGGAGAGTGAAAAAGCTGACTTAAAACTCAACATTCCGAAAACTAAGATCATGGCATCCACTCCCATCACTTCATGACAAATAGATGGGGAAACAGTGGAAACAGTGAGACACTTTATTTTCTTGGGCTCCAAAATCTCTGCAGATGGTGACTGCAGCCATGAAATTAAAAGACATTTGCTCCTTGGAATAAAAGCTATGACAAACCTAGACAGTGTATTAAAAAGCAGAGACATCACTTTGCCAACAAAGGTCCGTCTAGTCAAAGCTATGGTTTTCCCAGTAGTCATGTATGGATGTGAGAGTTGGACTACAAAGAAAGCTGAGCACTGAAGAATTGATGGTTTTGAACTGTGGTGCTGGAGAAGACTCTTGAGTTGAGAGTCCCTTGGACTGCAAGGAGATCCAACCAATCCATCCTAAAGGAAATCAACCCTGAGTATTCATTGGAAGGACTGATGCTGAAGCTGAAGCTCCAAATCTTTGGCCACCTGATGTGAAGAACTGACTGATTTGAAAAGACCCTGATGCTGGGAAAGATTGAAGGTGAGAGGAGAAGGAGACGACAGAGGATAAGATGGTTGGATGGCATCAAGGACTCAATGAACGTGAGTTTGGGCAAGTTCTGGGAGACAGTGAAGGAGAGGGAAGCCTGGCATGCTGCAGTCTGTGGGGTTGCACAGAGTTGGATATAATTGAGCTACTGAACAATAGCATATACTTACATATATGAATATACATATATGGATATATATACACCCAAAGCTTATCTGAAATTCAAATTTATCCTGTATTTTTATTTGCTAAATCTGGCAATCCTAAATCTGAGCATTATCTCCAAATCTTAACAGGGAAGAAAATACTGATGTAACTGAAAACTTGTGGGAAAACGTCACAAATCATTTGGACAGTGTGGTCCATCTTTCAGAAATACCAAATGTGTTTTTCCTGGAGTGACTAAAACTTTGGTAACAATAATCACTGAATTTGACTCTTAGGTATGACAAACATTTGGTGAAACTAATGACTTATTGACTGGCTGAGTGCTCCATGATGCTGTATTTAATCACCACAGAACAGCAATTTAAATTGCAAAAAACTAATTCGGAGTCTGGAGCTTTCTTTTTTCCCCTTCTATGGAGGTATGAAGAGTAGAACTAAAACAAAGTAACTTCAGCTCTGGAAGTTGCTTGTTTTCAAGGGGAAGGCATGCTCCCATGAATTTTTCAGATTTGTTTTTGCAGCTAGCTGAGGCTACAGGGCTTGTGGCATAGTACTTTAAAGTGTAAGAAAAAAACATTCTGATAGTGTTTTACAATGCACAGAGCAGAATTGAAAAAAGAGAAGAGAATGTGTCAAACTAAAATTCTTATTACATAGAGGTGGTGATAGAGACACCAACGCCATTGTTCATTGTAAGTCTAATAACAAAGGAGACAGGATCAGGAAAGCAACTTGACTTTGCAGCCTACCTAGAAAATTCTGAGTCTATCATAAGTAACCCTAAACCTGAGGCAAAGCCACAACACTCAGTCCCAAACATAGCTCTTTTATAGCTGCCTGAGTTTGTTTCATCTCCCCTTTATTCTTGGATTAGTGGCTTTAAAATGGAAATGCTGGATTCATTTCAATTATTAGGCTGATGTAAGCATTGTAATTCTCTCTCTTGAATACGTAAATGTGTTGATTGTACTCTGGGAATTTTACAGTTCTTTCAAAAATACCGAAAGTGCTTTGCTCCATTTTTCTGATATAATTGCTTGTACTATTTAATTCCCAGCTCTATTATGTTTGAACTTTTGCAGTGGAATCAAGAGACACAAAAGGTGTTGTAAATGATAAATTTCCATTTCTTCTTTCAAAACATAAATAAAACTAGTTTGGAAGAATTTAGAGGTAGAGAGAATTCCTTTAATGCAGAGCTTATTCTGAGTCTGGAAGTCTTGACTTCTTAAAAGAAATACTCTGGTGAGACACACAAATGCTGATGAGTTGGTGACACAATAATAATTGGCAGTCTCTGGTGTTCAAAGCCATTTGCTTGAATTATTTATGTCTCAAAACTGACAGGAATTTCATAAGAGCAAATAAGGCGAGTCCAGCGGGTGTCGTTTACATGATGCAATCACACGTCTGATTGACTGCGGGTCTCATCTGCCAGAGCCGATGACTTAAAAACCCAGGGGAGGAGTTTATTTCAAGAGCGTCCCACTCCCATCAAGGTTTGATTAGTCCTTCACGAGCTTGATTCCATTCACTGTCAAAGGCAGCTTGACAAAGACCAATTTGCATAATACTCCTTATATGAATTTAGAATGATTCAGTATAAGGTATTGCTCCTGGATTGCTTCCTTAGATGCTGAAATTTCCTTTTAGTTCCCTAAAATATACTTTATAATATTATCATGAACCCAGTGAATTATGATTTATTCTTTATAGTACCTGAAGTGTGTATAACATTTTGGCAACCTCCTAGGATGATCAGTGATTGTGGTTTCAGTGTGTCTGCCCTCTGATGCCCTCTTGCAACACCTACCATCTTATTTGCATTTCTATTACCTTGGACGTGGGGTATATGTCCACTGAAACCATAATCACAGAAAACTAGCCAATCTGATCACACGGACCACAGCCTTGTTTAACTCAATGAAACTAAGCCATGCCATGTGGGGCCACCCAAGATGGATGGGTCATGGTGGAGGGGTCTGACTGAATGTGGTCCACTGGAGAAGGGAATGGCAAACCACTTCAGTATTTTTGCCTTGAGAACCCTATGAACAGTATGAAAAGGCAAAATGATAGGATACTGAAAGAGGAACTCCCCAGGTCAGTAGGTGCCCAATACGCTACTGGAGATCAGTGGAGAAATAACTCCAGAAAGAATGAAGGGATGGAGCAAAGCAAAAGCAATACCCAGCTGTGGATGTGACTGATGATAGAAGCAAGGTTCGATGTTGTAAAGAGCAATATTGCATAGGAATCTGGAATGTTAGGTCCATGAATCAAGGCAAATTGGAGGTGGTCAAACAGGAGATGGCAAGAGTGAACATCAACATTCTAGGAATCAGCGAACTGAAATGGACTGGAATGGGTGATTTAACTCAGATGACCATTATATCTACTATTGAGTGCAGAAATCCCTTAGAAGAAATGGAGTAGCCATCATGGTCAACAAAAGAGTCCGAAATGCAGTACTTGGATGCAATCTCAAAAACGACAGAATGATCTCTGTTTGTTTTCAAGGCAAACTATGCAATATCACTGCAATCCAAGTCTATGCTCCAACCAGTAATGCTGAAGAAGCTGAAGTTGAACGGTCTATGAAGACCTACAAGACCTTTTAGAACCAACACCCGAAAAAGATGTCCTTTTCATTATAGGGGACTGGAATGCAAAAGTAGGAAGTCAAGAAACACCTGGAGTAACAGGCAAATTTGGCCTTGAAGTATGGAATGAGGCAGGGCAAAGGCTAATAGAGTTCTGCCAAGAGAACGCACTGGTCATAGCAAACACCCTCTTCCAACAACACAAGAGAGGACTCTACACATGGACTTCACTAGATGGTCAACACCGAAATCAGATTAATCATATTCTTTGTAGCCAAAGATGGAGAAGCTCTATACAGTCAGCAAAACAAGACCGGGAGCTGACTGTGGCTCAGATCATGAACTCCTTATTGCCAAATTCAGACTTAAATTGAAGAAAATAGGGAAAACCACTAGACATTCAGGTATGACCTAAATCAAATCCCTTATGGTTATACGGAGGAAGTGAGAAATAGATTTAAAGGACTAGATCTGATAGACAGAGTGCCTGATGAATGATGAACGGAGGTTCGTGACATTGTACAGGAGACAGGGATCAAGACCATCCCCAAGAAAAAGAAATGCAAAAAAACAAATGTCTGAAGAGGCCTTACAAATAGCTGTGAAAAGAAGAGAAGTGAAAAGCAAAGGAGAAAAGGAAAGATATAAGCACCTGAATGCAGAGTTCCAAAGAATAGCAAGGAGAGATAAGAAAGCCTTCCTTAGCAATCAATGCAAAGAAAGAGAGGAAAACAACAGAATGGGAAAGACTAGAGATCTCTTTAAGAAAATGAGAGATACCAAGGGAACGTTTCATGCAAAGATGGGCTCGATAAAGAACAGAAATGGTACAGACCTAACAGAAGCAGAAGATATTAAGAAGAGGTGGCAAGAATACACAGAAGAACTGTACAAAAAAGATCGTCATGACCCAGATAATCACAATGGTGTGCTCACTCACCTGGAGCCAGACATCCTAGAATGTGAAGTTAAGTGGGCCTTAGAAAGCATCACTACAAACAAAGCTAGTGGAGGTGATAGAATTCCAGTTGAGCTATTTCAAATCCTGAAAGATGATGCTGTGAAAGTGCTGCACTCAATATGCCAGCAAATTTGGCAAACTCAGCAGTGGCCACAGGACTGGAAAAGGTCAGTTTTCATTCCAATCCCAAAGAAAGGCAATGCCAAAGAATGCTCACACGACCCCACAATTGCAGTCATCTCACATGCTAGTAAAGTAATGCTCAAAATTCTCCAAGCCAGGCTTCAGCAATACGTGAACCATGAACTTCCAGATATTCAAGCTGGTTTTAGAAAAAGCAGCGGAACCAGAGATCAAATTGCCAACATCCACTGGATTATCAAAAAAGCAAGAGAATTCCAGAGAAACATCTATTTTTGCTTTATTGACTATGCCAAAGCCTTTGACTATGTGGGTCACAATAAACTGTAGAAAATTCTGAGAGAGATGGGAATACCAGACCACCTGACCTGCCTCTAGAGAAACCTGTATGCAGGTCAGGAAGCCACAGTCAGAACTGGACATGGAACAGACTGGTTCCAAATAGGAAAAGGAGTATGTCAAGGCTGTATATTGTCACCCTGCTTATTTAACTTATATGCAGAGTACATCATGAGAAATGCTGGGCTGGAAGAAGCACAAGCTGGAATCAAGATTGCTGGGAGAAATGTGAGTAACCTCAGATATACAGATGACACCACCCTTATGGCAGAAAATGAAGAGGAACTAAAAAGCCTCTTGATGAAAGTGAAAGAGGAGAGTGAAAAAGTTGGCTTAAAGCTCAACATTCAGAAAAGTAAGATCATGGCATCTGGTCCCATCATTTCATGGCAAATAGATAGGGAAACAGTGTCAGACTTTATTTTGGGGGGCTCCAAAATCACTGCACATGGTGATTGCAGCCATGAAACTAAAAGACGCTTACACCTTGGAAGGAAAGTTATGACCAACCTAGAGAGCACACTGAAAAGCAGAGACATTACTTTCCCAACAAAGGTCCATCTAGTCAAGGCTGTGGTTTTTCTAGTGGTCATGTATGGTTGTGAGAGTTGGACTGTGAAAAAAGCTGAGTGCAGGAGAATTGATGCTTTTGAACTGTAGTGTTGGAGAAGACTCTTGAGAGTCCCTTGGACTGCAAGGAGATCCAACCAGTCCATCCTAAAGGAGATCAGTCCTGGGATTTCTTTGGAAGGAATGATGCTAAAGCTGAAACTCCAGTACTTTGGCCACCTCATGGGAAGAGTTGACTCATTGGAAAAGACTCTGATGCTGGGAGAGATTGGGGGCAGGAGGAGAAGGGGACAATAGAGGGTGAGATGGCTGGATAGCATCACCGACTTGATGGATATGAGTCTGAGTGAACTCCGGGAGTTGGTGATGGACAGGGAGGCCTGGCGTGCTGCGATTCATGGGTCACCAAGAGTTGGACACGACTGAGCGACTCTACTGAACTGAGCATGATCTGTAAGCGAGGTGTCTAGGACTCAGCTGGTCCTTGATGTACCCTCCCACCCCTTGTTTACTCAGATTTCTCCCTCTGCAGTGCCCTCCAGTCAAGGCAGGTAGAGATAAGAAGCTGGCTCCCCATGTACTGGCTTTCAGAGTTGGAAGAGTAAGTGAGTAAAATTAAACTGCCCCAAGACAATTTATAGAGTCTTCATTACGTACAGGTGAGTGGCTCTTCCTGCCCATTTTCATGTGGACTTTGGAGAAATTATCATGGAGTTTATGATCCTTTAAATTTATTTTATAAATTTTAAGAAAAAGGCATGTAATGCTTGAAGAGAGTAACATATATGAAATGTCCATTGGATTTTTTATTTATTTATTTTTGCTTTGGTATGAAAACAAACTTTGGGAATTAAATGACTTATAGTACTATTCTTAGGTAAAATTGTCCTTCATATCTGTGGATTTCCCATCCGCAGATGTGGAAGGTTGTCTGAACTATGTCATTTTATAAAAGAAGCTTGAGCTTCTGCAGATTTTGGTATCTGCAGGGGAGATCCTGAAACCAATCCCCTGCAGATACTGAGAGATTACTCTATTTTAAATATTTTGTTCATCAAAACTTCATTAGATCAGGTTGTTCAGAGTATCATGGCCATTGTGTACAACTAAATTGCTTAAGTTATTTCAATATCAATTTATACCATTTGTGATAACGGATGAGATTTGAGGAAATTGTGAAATACATAAGAGAAAGATAAATCCTACATGATAATCACTTATATGTGGAGTCTGAAAAAGCCAAACTTGGAAACAGAATAGAGTGTTGGTTGCCAGGAGCTGGGGATAGGGAGAATGGGGAGATCTTGGGCAAAGAGCATAAACTTTCCATTATAAGATGACTATTTCTGAAGCTCTAATATACAGCATAGAGATTGTAGCTAATGACACTGTATTATATACTTGAAAGTGTTTAAAAGGGTAGAACTTAAATGTTCTCGCCACAAAAACATATGGCAATTATGTGACATGATAGAAATGTTAGCTAGCACTTCGGTGGTAATCATTCCGTAATATATGTGTGCTCAGTCTTGTATATTTTGTAATATATAAGTATGCCAAATCAGTCTGTGTACACCTTAAATTTATACAATGCTAAATGTCAATTATATCTCAATAAAACTGGGGGAGAAAAAGAAAAAAATTCCTGGAGATGGATGGTAGTGTTGGTTGTATAAAATGTGTATGTACTTAATGCATCAGAACTGTACATATAAAATGGTAAATTTTATGTTATGCATATTTTTTCACAAAAAGATTATTTTGAAAGCTATTTCCTTTGGACATCAAGTAAGTAGGTAAAAGGAATTGATATTCATCAGTGTCATTTATGATAAAAAGAGAATCTGCCCCCCCCAAAAGTTTCTGAAAAACAAATACTATCCTATTCACAAGTAAAAGTTAAGATGAAACACCAAAAATTTTACTCTATTGGGGAACTTGGGCGAGTGCACAATTGTTACAGATTAAAAGTAGTGTTAGCTCACCTAAGAGCCAATCTAAAGAGCAGAGAACGGTCAAATGCTTTCTAGAAGAGAAATCTTTAGTTTAAAAAATAGCTAACTAAAGACAAAAAAGGCCCATTTCTTTATCATCTGAGCCACCAGGGAAACCCAACAAGAGTCAGGCCTAAAAAAGGTTCGTTTCTTGTCCTGACATATTTTTCTATTCCTTCTAATTATCTTTTCCCAAGCCTGTGGTACGTTATTTCTTCTCTCTTACACTGAACACAATTATAACATTTCTCATTGTTATAGCCCCAAGTGTTAAAAACAATTGCATTAGCAGGAAGAAACTTATCTTTTTCTTTCCAAAGGGAGCTTTTTAGTCTTTATTGAGTGGGTTGTCTTTTCAGTGGTATCTAGAGGTACCACTTTCCTAGATCGTCCTAGAATGTCCTACACTCATCTCTCCAGCTTGGTACAGGAAATTGCTCCTTCCACTGCCTCAAACTGAATTCACCTTAAATGTCTGTGGTCTTGATGTGAGAGGAGAGACCTCTCCAAAAACCATGTTGGTCTTTGGTCAGACTTTTTCTAAGCTCTTCTGGTCCAGGCACATGTAAAAATGCTTAAGTCCTGCCAACATCATGAATAAATGAGTTGTATTCATTGCCAACTCCTTTGTTTACAAAGATGTCCTGGGCACCTGGAAAAGCAGTCAAACCTCACTTGACACTAAGTTTAACCTCTGAGCTGAGCTGAGGGAAATAAGCTCTTTAAATCTGCTGAATCATCGATTCTCACACATCTTTTTATGGGAACCATAGATCAGGAGGTTTCCCTGGGTGCACTTACAGCTGGAAAATATCTATCATTTTTTCACTGCTTAGCCTGGACTTTTGGAACATAACTCCTTCTTGTAAACATATTAAGTTCAGTTCAGTTCAGTCGGTCAGTGCTGACTGACTCTTTGTGACCCCATGGACTGCAACACGCAAGGCCTCCCTGTCCATCACCAACTCCCAGAGTTTACTCAAACTCATGTCCATTGAGTTGGTGATGCCATCCAACCATCTCATCCTCTGTCAATACTTGAAATTTTAAGGCTTTTCTTCTCTTGGTCATCCTCCCCTTCTACTCTACCTCCCAAGGTCCTCTGAACAGCTCCTCTCTCTGTCTTGTCCAGAGAACAGCAAGAGATGACACAGTGATCACATTCAGATCAGAGAAGGCAAGCAGATGACTATTCTAAAATAGAAGAGAATAAAATACCTTAGGCAGGTAATATTGCTCCTTAATGTTGAAAGAAAGTTTACCTTATTGGAACACTTGCTGCTGCTGCTGCTAAGTCGCTTCAGTCGTGTCTGACTCTGTGCGACCCCATAGACGGCAGCCCACCAGGCTCTGCCATCTCTGGGATTCTCCACTTACTGCATGGTAAATCACTTCAGTTGTGTCTGACTCTTTGCAACCTCATGAACTGTAGTCTGCCAGGCTCCTCTCTGTCCAAGGCATTCTCCAGGCAAGAATATTGGAGTGGGTTGCTATTTCCTTCTCCAGGGGATCTTCTCACCCAGAGATCGAACCCATGTCTCTTATGTCTCCTGACTTGGCAAAAGAGTTCTTTACTATTAGCACCACCCAGGAAGCCCCAGAATACTTATTAAGGTATATCTTTAATTGCACTGTGTTTAGTAGTCATCAGTGAGCATTGTCTTAGCATCTGCAGGTAACATATTAGCAAAGGAGGACCTGGAAGATTGGACATGGTTTTGCCATAATGAACACACAGTGGGAGTTTATCATAATAAACATCCAATGGAAAATGTGCATGTGAAATAACAATTAGAAAGTAGGCAGAACATTTAGTATTGAAACAGGAGGGTTGACGTTAGTAAGGAGAAACGTCCAAATAGCATTATCGCTAGAGAGTAAATAAATATTGGTTCATTTAAATATGACAGGAAAGGAAATCAACCCTGAATATTCATTGGAAGGACTGATGCTGAAGCTGAAACTTCAATACTTTGGCCACCTGATGAGAAGAACTGACTCATTTGAAAAGACCCTGATGCTGGAAAGATTGTGGACAGGTGGAGAAGGGGATGACAGAGGATAAGATAGTTGGATGGCATCACCGACTTGATGCACATAAGTTTGAGTAAACTCTGGGAGTTGGTGATGGACAGAGAGGCCTGGCGTGCTGCAGTCCTTGGGGTTGCAAAGAGTTGGATATGACGGAGCGACTGAACTGATCTGATGACTGGAAAAGGGTTATAAATATTCAGTATGTAATAAATATTCAGTATGTATTCCTCTCCGAATTACATCCACCACAGTACTGACAACTGCACAACTGCTTCAAATTTTGTTTGTGCCGTTCACTGGAGAAGTCTAGTTTTTACTGTAGAGAAAATACCCATTTCCTCCTCCACAGGGGTTGTGGTATACCCTCCAATTTGTCCCGTTTGCTTTGGCAAGCCTGTGGGAGAATGGGGGAGAAAGGAGAGATATTCCCGTATCTTTCCTTATATTACTAGATTGTAGCTCATTCAGGAAACGTGACATGGTATAGCCGAATTATGGACAGAGATACTAATACACAGACTTTAGCATAAATATCTGTTAGGAGAGAGTGAAAGAAGTTGGTTGAACTTTCTAAGTACCTTGGTAGAGGAACAACTAATTTGAATACAATAAGAATAATGTGTTTATACATATTGAACACATTTTTAAATATTCTTTTAAATGTTTGATAAATTAGTAAGTTTGATGAATTTGTCATTTGGCACATTGATTCTTTATTAAATTGGCCTGCTTTCATTTCAAACTGACAGATTCATTCATTCAATACTAAAACATCTGATGAACACATGCTATAATATGCCAGGGATTTAACATTTAATACTGTATGAGACAGTATTAGAGAAATTACACTTTAGTGGAAGAGGGCATCAAGAACATTATCACAACAGAAAGTGATACGTAATGCTATGAGAATTCAGAAGAAGATTACAGGGAAGAAAGAGATTGTTCCATCTGGCTCCTGCTCAGGGGAGCCTTCACAGAGGAGATGATGCTTTTGCTGAGAGTTGGAGGCAGGAATTAATTCACCCAGGGCAGTGAGCAAGTGCTCAGAATGTAGATTAAGGAATCAGAAGGTGCCCAGGCAGTGAAACTGGTGATGGTTCATGGTTCACAAAATAAATATCAAATAAAAATGGTCAGGGCTGACATTTAAAAGTAAAATAGAATGAAACAGAAAACAGCAGAAGGCAGTGAATGTGGTAAGCACTGTGTTTTACAATTCTGTTATGTGTATGTATATAGGTGTACATATGTCAAGTTATCATATATATTTCTTACTGTTCATCACAGAGAAGAGGTAGATAAGCCACAGAAGAAAGAGAAGACATGTTTAGAAGAGGTTCTGCATGTAGATGGTTAAGTGAGAAGGAAAAATTTGATGTGAGAGATGGCAGGGAAGAAAGCTTGTAGAAAGAGAGGTCAGATCGTGAAGGGTTTAATAGACGTTCCAAGAAGCTCAAAATTTAGCCTGAAGCTAAAAGGAGTCACTGAAAGGATTCAGACTTCAGCAATACGTGAACCGCGAACTTCCAGATGTCCAAGTTGGTTTTAGAAAAGGCAGAGGAACCAGAGATCAAATTGCCAACATCTGCTGGATCATGGAAAAAGCAAGAGAGTTCCAGAAGAACATCTATTTCTGATTTATTGACTATGCCAAAGCCTTTGACTGTGTGGATCACAATAAACTGTGGGAAATTCTGAGAGAGATGGGAATACCAGACCACCTGACCTGCCTCTTGAGAAACCTGTATGCAGATCAGGAAGCGACAGTTAGAACTGGACATGGAACAACAGGCTGGTTCCAAATAGGAAAAGGAGTATGTCAAGGCTCTTTATTGTTACCCTGCTTATTTAACTTATATGCAGAGTACATGATGAGAAAAGCTGGGCTGGAAGAAGCATAAGCTGGAATCAAGATTGCCAGGAGAAATATCAATAACCTCAGATATGCAGATGACATCACTTTAATGGCAGAAAGTGAAGAGGAACTAAAAAGCCTCTTTATGAGAGTGAAAGAGGAGAGTGAAAAAGTTGGCCTAAAGCTCAACATTCAGAAAACTAAAATCATGGCACCTGGTCCCATCACTTCATGGAAAATAGATGGTGAAACAGTGGAAACATTGTCAGACTTTGTTTTGGGGGGCTCCAAAATCACTGCAGATGGTGACTGCAGCCATGAAATTAAAAGACGCTTACTCCTTGGAAGGAAAGTTATGACCAACCTAGATAGCATATTAAAAAGCACAGACATTACTTTGCCAACAAAAGTGTGTCTAGTCAAGGCTATGGTTTTTCCATATCCACATCCATGTGGATGTGAGAGTTGGATTATGAAGAAGGTTGAGCACTGAAGAATTGATGCTTTTGAACTATGGGGTTGGAGAAGACTCTTGAGAGTCCCTTGGACTGCAAGGAGATTCAACTAGTCCATCCTAAAGGGGATCAATCCTGGGTGTTCATTGGAAGGACTGATGCTGAAACCCCAATACTTTGGCCACCTCATGCAAAGAGTTGACTCATTGGAAAAGACTCTGATGCTGGGAGGGATTGGGGGCAGGAGGAGAAGGGGATGACAGAGGATGAGATGTTGGATGGCATCACCGACTCGATGGACATGAGTCTGAGTGAACTCCGGGAGTTGGTGCTGGACAGGGAGGCCTGGTGTGCTGTGCTCCATGGGGTCGCAAAGAGTCAGACATGACTGAGCAACTGAACTGAACTGAAAAGGATTCATGGTTTAAATTAATGAATTTTCTTTTATTTAAGAAATAATATAGAAGTATCAATTAGAAGTATCAATGTAAGAAGGAAAATTTTACTTTCCAATGCTACTATTTACCCCTCAACTCATGCTTTTATTCCTAAAGCTGCTATCCATTTCTGCTTTGATTTCTTTTGATAGTTAACATTAAAATAGTACATGATATACTCTAGTTCTTGATTTTTAACTTTGGACAAGATCATTTGATCTCTTGTTACAAAAGGTAATAAACCCAGCATAACTACAGGGTTTAATACCTCCTCTTCCCTTCTGCTTCATGAATTGTGTTAGATTTTTTCATTTTTTCGTAGTTGTATTTGTGATTTTAAGTCATATACTGAAATACTGGCATATCAGTTTTTTTTTAATATAAATTTATTTATTTTAATTGGAAGTTAAAACTAGAACACTTTCTAACACCATACACAAAAATAAACTCAAAATGGATTGAAGATCTAAACGTAAGACCCAAAATTATAAAACTCCTAGAGGAGACCATAGGCAAAACACTCTCCGACATAAATCACAGCAGGATCCTCTATGACCCATCTCCCAGAATATTGGAAATAAAAGCAAAAATAAACAAATGGGACCTAATTAAAATTAAAAGCTTCTGCACAACAAAGGAAACTATCAGATCAGATCAGATCAGTCAGACCCCATGAATCGCAGCACACCAGGCCTCCCTGTCCATCACCAACTCCCGGAGTTCACTGAGACTCACGTCCATCGAGTCAGTGATGCCATCCAGCCATCTCATCCTCTGTCGTCCCCTTCTCCTCCTGCCCCCAATCCCTCCCAGCCTCAGAGTCTTTTCCAATGAGTCAACTCTTCGCATGAGGTGGCCAAAGTACTTGAGTTTCAGCTTTAGCTTTAGCCAAAGAAATCCCAGGGCTGATCTCCTTCAGAATGGACTGGTTGGATAAGCAAGGTGAAAAGACAGCCTTCAGATTGGGAGGTGGATGAAACTGGCATATCAGTTTTATAGCATACCTATTGACTCTTTGGTCTTCCCTGGTGACTCAGATGGAATCCACCTGCAATGCAGGAGAATCCACCTGCAATGCAGGAGACCTGGGTTCAATCACTAGGTTGGGAAGATCCCCTAGAGAAGGAAACAGCTACCCTCTCTACCCTGATGCTGGGAAAGATTGAAGGCAGAAGGGGAAGGGGACAACAGAGGATGAGATGGTTGGATGGCATCACTGACTCAATGGACGTGAGTTCGAGCAAGCTCCAGAAGACGGTGATGGACAGGGAAGCCTGGCATGCTGCAGTCCATGGGGTCACAGAGTCGGACATGACTGAGCAACTGAACAATAACAAATTGACTCTTTATTACAGAAATAGGGAATTAATATAGTAAATTTTTGATAGACAATTATAGGTTGAGTCATGTATTTACTACCCTTAGGAAATTCCAAATTAAATAATGGAAAGATATTTCTCTTTCTGAATCTCTCTCTCTCTTTCATATCTATCTACCATGTACCTATTTATCTATGTATCTTTAAATAATTAGCCTACAATAGCCTTAGAAATCAAGAAGTGGCATCCATGGCCAGGTATTTGAAGACACTGTGGGAAGAGAGACAACAGATGTCATCATATGAGTAAAGCTATCAAAACACAGTAACTCAATAACTGCTGGATATTCTGAGTTGAGACCTAATTCCTTGCTTCCCTGTGAGCAGCTCAAAGCCTTCTTTAAATCTGTGAGTTCATTATACATATTGGTTTCCTTGCATTAAGAGATCAGTATTTTTTATTTTCCTTCTCTTCTATACCTCTATTTTAAGTACTATTTTATTTATATAGCGTTTGATCTGAAAACTTTAATAACTGCTTCTAAAGTCATTAAAATAAGTTGGCAACTACATGTTCTTGAATTTACAGAGCACTTTCACATGTGCTTCTAATTCAATCATGACAGTAAGCCTGAAAAATAGGGTCAGACATTCTTACTATTCAAATTTTATTGATAAGGCCCAGAAATATTATGTCACTTGCCCAGAGAAATGTGGACAGTAATATTGTGGCCCAATAATACTAATAATTCTTACAGTAACTAATATTATTTGGAAGCTTACTAAATTGCCAGGTACCATTTTATTATCACAGCTTTTGCAATGTCTTTTTTTTTTTTTAGAAATTTAATCTCTTCAAATTTTAAGTTCCTTAAGCCAATTTATTTAGAGCCTTGTCCAGCTAAGTTTGTGTTTAGGATTCCTGTGTGGCAGCTAATGACAGTTACCTCAAATGTTATTGGGTGTTGCTATTTACTAGACTCTCTATTTAACAATTTTTGATAACTTATAAATCTGTACATATCATGTGATTTAGATTGACTAATTTGAATGGAGACTAGATGGTGCATTCTTGTACAGATTCTTGATCTTCCCCAAATAGTTTTATGTAAGTAATCAAGCCAATGATCAATTATTAATTCTTCCCTCTATGGGGCATCTCTGAGTTCAGAACTTTGTTTGAACTTTAGGGTAGTGATCTTTGGTTAGGTGATAGAAAAGTGTGAAGTGTTTTTAAACTTAGAAGCCAAAACAAATAATCAAAAATAAAGTATATAGTATATGTTGTTTCGACATGAGGCACCTCTTTCCTATGGTATCATTAGGAGATAATATCACATATATGACTTTTTTTTTCAGATACGCCCACCTTACTCCTTTAAGCAATAGTAACAAAAATCTCTTAATTCAATTACTTTTTGAAAATGGATATGTCTTAAAAATGAATTAGGAACCACATAATTTCAGTTTTTAATCTATACCATATTGTTTTGCTTTCACAGTTTGGACAAGATGCTAATTAAGGTATGAGTTGGCTTTCTTTAAGTTGCAAAATGAGAGACAGGGTGTGATAATGATGTCTGTCCTGCCTACTTCTCAGGGATCTTCTGAAGCACTCTGTAAAGCTATGGTGTAATTATTATTTTGATCCAGACTCTTGTGTTTCCATGTACATACATAATTATCATAGCTAACCTTTACATAGTGCTTACGATGTGTTAGGCACTGTTCTAAGCGTGCTGCATATAACTGTCATGACAATCTTAGAGTGTAGATATCACTATTATCCCTTTTTTATAGTTTAGAAGACTGAGACCTGGGGCATTGGTAGGTGCCAGGCGTGTACCTGAATTTACACCCAACTTATGTGTCCAGAGCATGTGTCCTTAATCATAATGCTCTTCTGTATTCTAGGAGACTCTTCAGGATTCTTGTATCTTGCAGATTTTTTTTTTTTTTTTGCCCCTAACTGTATAGACATCATAATATGATGAGAAGACCACAATTTTTTTACAGTTCTCGATATTTCTGTTGATCTGTGATAGCCACTTCTCTTTGCTGTACATGTGCCTGCTTCTGTGAATTTTCCTGTCCCCATTTGTGTTTTTTTTTTTTTTATTATAATTACAAATTATTTATTTATTTATTTATTTATTTTTTTTGTGTTATTTCTAATAATTACTGAGGACCTTGAGACTAAGTTAAGGAGATACTATGATCTATTTCTTAAGCAAAATGAGAGGGTTTCTATTCTCACATTAACCCATTTTCTAACCCTTTAGACACCAACTAGATAGCTTCAATTCAGCACTGACACTAACTATCTGGAGTCAGCACAGACCCATGGGTTAAGGGCTCAGTTCCACAGGGCTGCCCTCATTTGGGGGCATCAATTACAAGTCTGGGACACCTTACTTCTCACTCGTGGGCTCTAAATCCCGGGTTCCCTCGACCCCCTCCTCAGATTCAATGCATTGCTTAAATGGCTCACAGAACTAAGAGAAACACTTTATGTACTTTTGCTGGTTTATTATAAAGGACTCCACTCAAGACCATCCAAAGGGAAGAAATGCTTAGGCAAGGAACAGGAGGGACTTCTGTGCCCACTCCAGGCACATCATCTATCCAGCATCGCAGTGTGTTTGCCACCGCAGAAGATTTCAGAAACACTACGGTTTACAGTTTTTATGGAGGTTCCACTGTATAGGCATGATTGACTAAATTATTGGCTACTGATGATTAAAGGACTTCCCTGGTGGCTAAGACAGTAAAGCGTCTATCTACAAAGTGAGAGACCCGGGTTCAATCCCTGGGTGGGGCAGATAACCTTAGAGAAGGAAATGGCAACCCACTACAGCATTCTTGCCTGGAAAATTCCATGAATGGGTATGCTACAGTTCGGTTCAGTTCAATCACTCAGTCATGTCCAACTTTTTGTGACCCCATGAACCGCAGCACACAAGGCCTCCCTGTGCATCACCAACTCCTGGACTCCATCCAAACCATGTACATCTAGTCGGTAATGCCATCCAACCATCTCATCCTCTGTTGTCCCCTCCTTCTCCTGTCCTCAATCTTTCCCAGCATCAGGGTCTTTTCCAATGAGTCAGCTCTTCGCATGAGGTGGCTAAAGTATTGGAGCTTCAGCTTCAACATCAGTCCTTCCAGTGAACACCCAGGACTGATCTCCTTTAGGATGGACTGGTTGGATCTCCTTGCAGTCCAAGAGACTCTCAAGAATCTTCTCCAACACCACAGTTCAAAAGAATCGATCCTTCGGCGCTCAGCTTTCTTTATAGTCCAACTCTCACATCCATACATGACCCCTGGAAAAACCATAGCCTTGACTAGATGGACCTTTGTTGGCAAAGTAATGTTTCTGCTTTTCAATATGCTATCTAGGTTGGTCATAACTTACCTTTCAAGGAGTTAAGTGTCTTTTAAATTCATGGCTGCAATCACCATCCGCAGTGATTTTGGAGCCCAAGAAAAATAAAGTCAGCCATTGTATCCACTGTTTCCCCATCTATTTCCCATGAAGTGATGGGACCGGATGCCATGATCTTAGTTTTCTGAATGTTGAGTTTTAAGCCAACTTTTTCACTCTCCTCTTTTGCTTTCATCAAGAAACTCTTTAGTTCTTCTTCACTTTCTGCCATAAGTTCTTCTTCACTTTCTGCATATCTGTGGTTATTGATATTTCTCCCGGCAATCTTGATCCCAGCTTGTGCTTCTTCCAGCCCAGCATTTCTCATGATGTACTCTTCATATAATTTAAACATGCAGGGTGACAATATACAGCCTTGACATACTTCTTTTCCTATTTGGAACCAGTCTGTTGTTCCATGTCCAGTTCTAACTGTTGCTTCCTGACCTGCATACAGGCTTCTCAAGAAGCAGGTCAGGTGGTCTGGTATTCTCATCTCTTGCAGAATTTTCCACAGTTTATTGTGATCCACACAGTCAAAGGCTTTGGCATAGTCAATAAAGGAGAAGTAAATGTTTCTCTGGAACTCTCTTGCTTTTTAGATGATCCAACAGATGTTGGCAATTTGGTCTCTGGTTCCTCTGCCTTTTCTAAAACCAGCTTGAACATCTGGAAGTTCATGGTACACGTATTGCTGAAGCCTGGCTTGAAGAATTTTGAGCATTACTTTACTAGCGTGTGAGATGAGTGCAATTGTGTGGTAGTTTAAGCATTCTTTGTCATTGCCTTTCTTTGGGATTGGAATGAAAACTGACCTTTTCCAGTTCTGTGGCCACTGCTGAGTTTTCCAAATTTGCTGGCATATTGAGTGCAGCACTTTCACAGCATCATCTTCCAGGATTTGAAATAGCTCAACTGAAATTCCATCACCTCTACTAGCTTTGTTCATAGTGATGCTTCCTAAGTCCCACTTGACTTCACATTTTAGGCTGTCTGGCTCTAGGTGAGTGATTACACCATCGTGATTGGGTTGTGAAGATCTTTTTTGTACAGTTCTTCTATGTATTCTTGCCACCCCTTCTTAATATCATCTGCTTCTGTTAGGTCCCTACCATTTCTGTCCTTTATTGAGCCCATCTTTGCATGAAATGTTCCCTTGGTATCTCTAATTTTCTTGAAGAGATCTCTAGTCTTTCCCATTCTGTTGTTTTCCTCTATTTCTTTGCATTGATCACTGAGGAAGGCTTTCTTATCTCTCCTTGCTATTCTTTGGAACTCTGCCTTCAAATGGGTATATCTTTCCTTTTCTTTTGCTTTTCTTTGCTTTTTGCTTCCCTTCTTTTCACAGCTATTTGTAAGACCTCCTCAGACAGCCATTTTGCTTTTTTTCATTTCTTTTTCTTGGGGATGGTCTTGATTCCTGTCTCCTATACAATGTTATGAACCTCTGTCCATAGTTTATCAGGCACTCTGTCTGTCAGATCTAGTCCCTTAAATCTATTTCTCACTTCCACTGTATAGTCATAAGGGATTTGATTTAGGTCATACTTGAATGGTCTAGTGGTTTTCTCCACTTTCTTCAATTTCAGTCTGAATTTGACATAAGGAATTCATGATCCAAGCCACAGTCAGCTCCCAGTCTTGTTTTCGCTGACTGTATAGAGCTTATCCATCTTTGGCTGCAAAGAATATAATCAATCTGATTTTGGTGTTGACCATCCTGTGATGTCCATGTGTAGAATCTTCTCTTGCTTTGTTGGAAGAGGGTGTTTGCTATGACCAGTTCGTTCTCTTGGCAGAACTCTATTAGCCTTTGCCCTGCTTTGTTCTGTACTCCAAGGCCTAATTTGCCTGTTACTCTAGGTGTTTCTTGACTTCCTACTTTTGCATTCCAGTCCCCTATAATGAAAAAGACATCTTTTTTTGCGTGTTAGTTCTAGAAGGTCTTATAGGTCTGCATAGAACTCTTCAACTTCAGCTTCTTCAGTGTTACTGGTCAGGGCATAGACTTGGATTACCGTGATATTGAATGGTTTGCCTTGGAAACGCACAGAGATCATTCTACAGTTCACAGGGTCTCAAAGAGTCAGACACGACTGAAGGACTTCACTTTCATTTTTCTTTCATTCATGATTAACTCAGTCTCTAGTCCCTGGAGGTTTGGAGTTGTGGACCTGAAGGTTCCAACTGTCTAATCACATGGTTGGTTTCCTTGGTAACCAGCTTCCATCCTGAAGCTATCTAAGGGTCCACCAAGAGTCACCTCATTAGCATAAACCCAGTATGTTTTAAGGGACTTATTATGAAGAAGACAAGATGATTTCTCACTCGTCTCACTCAGGGAATTCCATGGGTTTAGCAGCTCTTGTGTCAGGAACTGGAACAAAGATAAAACATTTAAACAAAGTTCTCCTATCACCCAGGAAATTACAAGCGATGTAGAGCCTTGTATGGAATGGGGGATGAAGACCAAATATATGTTTCTTATTATAACACAATATCATAGTAGACCCTTTTAGAGTTAGGTCTAAGATGATTGAAATGATCAGGGAAGGAGCCCGAGGAATCCACCATGCTGCTGCTGCTCAGTTGCTTCAGTCGTGTCTGACTCTGTGTGACCCCATAGATGGCAGCCCACCAGGTCCCCTGTCCCTGGGATTCTCCAGGTAAGAACACTGGAATGGGTTGCCATTTCCATCTCCAATGCATGAAAGTGAAAAGTGAAAATGAAGTCGCTCAGTCGTGTCCGACTCTTAGCGACCCCATGGACTGCAGCCTACTAGGCTCCTCTGTCCATGGGATTTTCCAGGCAAGAGTACTGGAGTGGGGTGCCATTGCCTTCTCCAAATCCACCATGAGTGAAGTACTCTAGTGCTCTTATGTGGACTTGATGACATCCGCATCTACTTTACTGCTTGACTCTGCATAGCTCTAGTTAACAGCTGTCTATGGTGACCATATTGCCTGAATTTAAACAGCTGGTCCCACAGTTAGAGATAATTTCAGTCCATATGTTCCAATTTTGGTTAAAAGCTTTGTTGCTGTACAAATAAAAGACTTCCAGAGAAGCTTTACCAAATTCTAGTATATCAACATGAAAATCTGTCAGACTCTTTGTGACCCCCTGGACCATATAGGCCATGAAATTCTCCAGGCCAGAATATTGGTGTGGGTAGCCTTTCCCTTCTCCAAGGCATCTTCCCACCCCAGGGATCAAACCCAGGGATCAAATCCAGGTCTCCCACAATTGTAGGTGATTCTTTACCAGCTGAGCCACAAGGGAAGCCCAAGAAAACTGGAATGGGTAGCCTATCCCTTCTCCAGGGAATCTTCCTGATGCAGGAATCAAACTGGGATCTCCTGCGTTGCAGGTGGATTTGTTACCAACTGAGCTATCAGAGAAGCCGTTAGTTACATAACTGAGCTATCAGAGAAGCCGTTAGTTACTTAACAGTCTTTGGTTTATTAATAAGAATAAATTTCCAAAAGGAATATAAGAATTAGAGAAGAAAAGGCTCATTTGGTTGGGGTTTGCAGCCTCTTTTCTGATGTGTCTAGTGTCTCCCAGGGCCAGTTCCATTCTGGTTTTACATGACTCAGTTGGCAAAGTTTCTTAGCCCCCACCTCCCACCCCATCCCTTTCAGGAGTATTACTGCCTAGAGCTATCACATCCAGGAATGCTTTCCTGATTTTCAGCTTGGACATCACTCTGGAAGACATGGCTCTGGTAACGCCAACTGAGGACTGCAATATTTCTTTGTCTTTATGAGTCCTCATACATCAGACAAAGTGCCGGATAATTATGTAAAACACCTTGGATGAATCCCAGGCTGAACGTCTTCAAAAGACAAACAGATTAATCATATACTAAAAGAAGGCACAGGATCCACTTGTACTCTTACTGGATACACAAGATGTCCCTGAGTAATGTCTTATTCTGAAAGAAATGCCTGAGCAAGAGAAAAAGCAATGAAGATGACAGGACAGTCCAGAAGTTTCTGTTTTCTCCCAATTCTAGAAGGCCTTCCCTTTCCCTCCCCAATCTTCCTTGCTCTAACTCAGTCAGCCACAGATATTCTTGTAATAAACGCTGACCTATACAGAAATAGACTCGAAGTATATGTTTACTCGTGTACATTGTACTTTGGCATTAAGTTTTTAAATGTCGTCCCCACAAGTTGTGTCTAAGGCCTTTGTCTACATTCAAAGCATCTCTGATCCTATAGTTTATTTCTGATGCTTTTCAAACCAGGCTAGGAAAACTGACCAGAAACTGTATTAAGCATTCTTGTGGATTTTCATATCCAGTAGGAAAGACACTGACTATGGCTTATTTTGGGTCTTTATGTAAGATTTTCTTTTTTTCAGGAACACTCAAGGAACCATAGCTCCTAAAGCCTGTAAAATTTGAATTATTTCAAGCATATAAGCAATGAACAGACTTCAAACCCACATAACACCAAAAAGAAGAAGGAAAAAAAAAAAAAACAGTAAACAGCCCTTTCATCTTAAAGAAATATCTTTAATATGTGTTGTTCTTAATTAGATTAATTAACTACCTCCTAACCTTTTTAATCTTTGACTTTTCATGGTCTGGATATAAGTGTTTTTAATTTCAGGTATGTTTATATAGTTCTGGGGTCCTCTTTAGCTTAGTTCCTGATTCACTTTGGAGTGGAAGAAATATGTTGATATCATTCTGATGTGCAGTGTTTGTGTTCTTGGTCTATTAAGGGGTTATAAGAAGGCTCAGAGAGGATAATGTAAACGTGTAACAGTTTTTACTTTTGTTCATGATTAGGATCTGATGGGAGAAAACCTGGCACTATTTTACCTTTTTTTGGCAAGCAACAAGAATCTAAAAGTACCAGAAAAAGATCTACATGTACTTTTCTTTGAAGGCAAAGAAATGTACCTATAATTTACCTACTCAGCTTCTCATTGCATACAAAAGACTTATTGATTACTCTTAGTCATATCAATAATGATGATGATAAAAAATAGCAAACTTTTTTGTAAGTCAGGGTAAGTGCATTCAGTGCATTATCTCTTATATTACCCATAAAAATTCCATGAAGAAGGTACTATCCATCCCAATTTAATTTCTATTTGTCTTCAAAAAAATCAACTTTACTGAAGTATAATTTACATGCATGCTTAGTCCCTCAGTCGTGTCCAGCTCTTTGAGACCCCATGGACTGTAGCCCTCCAGGCTCCTCTGTTCATGGGGATCTCCAGGCAAGAATGCTGCAGTGGGTTGCCATGCCCTCCTCCAGGAGATCTTTCTGATCCAAGGATTGAAACCCGATTTCCTGCATTGAAGGTAGATTCTTTATTGACTAAGCCACCAGGGAAGCCCTGAGGTGTAATTTAAGTGCAATAAATTGCACATATTTGACTTGCTTTGAGAGAGACACATTTTTGTGAAGCTACAACAATAATCAAGATACAGAACAATTCTATGCCTCGTAAAAGTACTCTTTTACCCCCTGGCAATTTATTCTTTAATCTGTCCCTTGCACAAGGCAAGCCCACTGTTTTGTTTGCAGTTAATATAGATTGCAGGGTGGATATTGGAAGCATGCATGCCTCTTCTTAGGCTTCCCAGGTGGCTCAGTGGTAAAGAATCTGCCTACCAAGCAGGACACGTGGGTTCTGTTCCTGGGTAGGGAAGATCTCCTGGAGAAGGAAATGGCAACCCACTATAGTATTCTTGTCTAGGAAATCCCACAGACAGAGGATACTGGTGGACTGGAATCCATGGGGTTTGAAAGAGATGGACATGACTTAGCAACTAACAACAACATGACCTTTCTTCTTATTTAAGAAAAATGAATGTGTTAAAAACTGTGGCAATCCATTTAGTTTTTAGCTTTAATGAGTTTGATAATACTTAATTATACTTGATAGAAATTAGTTTATCAGTTTTTCCAAAAAGCTAGTTTTAAAATTTTGCCACTAATTTTGGGGTATTTTTGTGTTGTGTCTGCCCACAGTAGTAGATACAATGGTCATCTAAGTTAAATTCACCCATTCCAGTCCATCTTAGTTTGCTGATTCCTAGAATGTTGATGATGTTCACTCTTGCCATCTCCTGTTTGACCACTTCTAATTTGTCTTGATTCATGGACCTAACATTCCAGGTTCCTATGCAATATTGCTCTTTATAGCTTCTAATCTTGCTTCTATTACCAGTCCCATCCACAACTGGGTGTTATTTTTGCTTTGGCTGCATCCCTCATTCTTTCTGGAGTTATTTCTCCACTGATCACCAGTAGCATATTGGGCACCTACACGCCACCCTTATGGCAGAAAGTGAAGAGGAACTAAAAAGCCTCTTGATAAGAGTGAAGGAGGAGAGTGAAAAAGTTGGCTTAAAGCTCAACATTCAGAAAACTAAGATCATGGCATCCGGTTCCATCACTTCATGGGAAATAGATGGAAAAACAGTGTCAGACTTTATTTTCTGAGGCTCCAAAATCACTTCAGATGGTGACTGCAGCCATGAAATTAAAAGACGCTTACTCCTTGGAAGGAAAGTTATAATCAACCTAGATATCATATTAGAAAGCAGAGATATTACTTTGTCCACAAAGGTCTGTCTAGTAAAGGCTATGGTTTTTCCAGTGGCCATGTATGGATATGAGAGTTGGACTCTAATGAAAGCTGAGTGCCAAAGAATCGATGCTTTTGAACTGTGGTATTGGACAAGACTCTTGAGAGTCCCTTGGACTGCAAGGAGATCCAACCAGTCCATCCTAAAGGAGATCAGTCCTGAGTGTTCATTGGAAGGACTGATGTTGATGCTGAAACTCCAATACTTTGGCCACCTGATGCGAACAGATGACTCATTGGAAAAGACCCTGATGCTGGGAAAGATTGAGGGCAGGAGGAGAAGGGGATGACAGAAGGTGAGATGGTTGGATGGCATCACCGACTTGATGGACATGGGTTTGGGTGGAGTCCGGGAGTTGGTGATGGACAGGGAGGCCTGGCGTGCTGTGGTTAATGGGGTCACAAAGAGTCGGACATGACTGAGTGACTATACTGAACTGATACTCATTTTTGTTGTGTCTACTGCTGCTGCTGCTGCAGCTAAGTCGCTTCGGTCGTGTCCGACTCTGTGCGTCCCCATAGATGGCAGCCCACCAGGCTCCCCCATCCCCGGGATTCTCTAGGCAAGAACACTGGAGTGGGGTGCCATTGCCTTCTCTGTTTGTTGTGTCTACTTTTAAGTTTTCTTTTTTTATTAATTTCTGATTTTATCTTTATTAATCTCTTTTTCTGTGAATTTCTTTGAGTTTGATTAGTTGCTCCTTTTCTAGCTTTTTATTTTAGCTCTTTGAAATTGAAACTTACTTCACTTATTTTCATTCTCCCTTGTTATCTGTCATATGTATTTAAGGCTATAGATTTTCTTCTGAGTTTTTCTTTGGCTATATCCCACCACCTTTGATACACAGACTTCTTATTTATGTTTATTTCTAAATAGATGCTGATTGCCATTTTGTTTTACATTTTAGTCTGAGTTTCCTTGAAAGCAGTTTCGGAGACAAAAGCCTGGGTGTGGGTAATTTATTTGGGAATTGACTTTAGGCATCATGTATTTTTCTGGGCTCCAAAATCACTGCAGATGATGAGTGCAGCCATGAAATTAAAATACTCTTACTCCTTGAAAGGAAAGTTATGACCAACCTAGACAATATGTTAAAAAGCAAAGACATTACTTTGCCAACAAAGGTCCGTCTAGTCGAGGCTATGGATGTGAGAGTTGAACTATAAAGAAAACTGGGCACCAAAGGATCGATTCTTTTGAACTGTGGTGTTGGACAAGACTCTTGAGAGTCCCTTGGACTGCAAGGAGATCCAACCAGTCCATCCTAAAGGAGATCAGTCCTGAGTGTTCATTGGAAGGACTGATGTTGATGCTGAAACTCCAATACTTTGGCCACCTGATGCGAACAGATGACTCATTTGAAAAGACCCTGATGCTGGGAAAGATTGAGGGCAGGAGGAGAAGGGGATGACAGAGGATGAGATAGTTGGATGGCATCACTGACTCAATGGACATGGGTTTGCGTGGAGTCCGGGAGTTGGTGATATAGAGGGAGGCCTGGCGTGCTGTGGTTCGTGGGGTCGCAAAGAGTCGGATACGACTGAGTGACTGAACTGAACTGAACTAATAAGGACTATGAAGAAGGCTGAGTATCAAAGAATTGATGCTTTTGAACTGTGGTGCTGGAGAAGACTCTTGAGAGTCCTTGGACTGCCAGGAGATCAAAGCAGTCAGTCCTAAAGGAAATCAATCCTGAATATTTACTGGAAGGACTGATGCAAAAGATGAAGCCCCAGTACTTTGGCCACCTGATGTGACAAGTTGATTCATTAGAAAAGACCCTGATACTGGGAAAGACTGAAGGCAAATGGTGAAGGGGGTGGCAGAAAATGAGATAGTTAGATAACATCACCGACTCCATGGACATGAATTTGAGCAAACTCTGGGAGACAGCAGAGGACAGAGGGGCCCAGTGTGCTGCAGTCCATGGGTTTCAAGGAATCGGACATGACTTAGTGACTGAACAACAACAATGAGGAACAGTAGGAGTGGACAAGGAAGAAAAAAGTACCGAGGTCAGGATACATTTTCAAAATGGCCAAAGGTGATTAATCTCATGGGGCCCTTTGAGGAACCTTTTAAATTATGTCTTAGAATTGTCCACCTGCAGATAAAATGTGGATACACGATTTACCGTCATCTCCCAATCTTAAATCGCTCAAAACTAGTCTTATGGGTCGTAAGTCCCTTGAGCTTCAAGGCTGAACATAACTCAGTATAGAAAAATATACCACACCCATACCACAGCATCAGAGAAGTCTTAGGACAGGAAGAGAGGTGAATGAAGGTGATCCAAGCCTTTGTCCTCTCAGGTGTGTATACTTGAATATACCCGGAGCTTGTGTGGAGCTGGTTACCAAAGGGTGGTTGCATTAAGAGGGTGCCCAGAGGTTACAAAAGTACACAAATGTCTGATACAGTTTCCTTTTTAACTGAAGAGCTGTTTAGGGGTGTAATTTTTTTAAATGTCCATAGAGTTATTTTTTTGCTCTACTTTTGCTGTTAGTTTCTCAATTTGTCCATCAGTTTTTTTAGGGTTAGATTCCATACTTTCTGTGGATTATATGTCTCCCAGAATTCTTACACTCTGAACAAGGAGGAGATGCCCTTTTGAGGAGAAAGTCCTATTTACTAGAAGGAAATATAGAACCAAAATTTAAAACTTATCCTAAGCTCTAATAACTGCTAAAATCGGGAGTATTTCTCAAAACCCTCGCAATCGAATCTAATAAACCCATATTTACAGGCATCATGACCAACAGTACAAAGAAACGCACAAGGGGCAATGGGAGGAGAGGCAGTGAAAAATGAACTAGAGACGGTGGATCAGGGGGCAGTCAGAGACAGCGTGACTTTGGAGTGGGGCCTTTACGACTGGGTTGATTTGGTCAAGCATAAGCTACAGCATGAGCGGAGGCCCAGAGATTTGAATGAGCTCTGTGTTTACAAAGAATTGATGTTGCCTACATCAGGGGAAAGAAGCCTACCTGTCTGTTCACTCTGGGCCCCAGAATTTTTACTATAATTTCCAGCAGGGTCTACCTACCCTTATCATCTATCCAAAACAATATGTAAAGTGATTTTACTATGTATACCTTATGAACACAACAGGATTAATCAAAAATAACTGACGACCCTATGGAATGAGAACTATATGCAGTTCATAAAATGGCCCACCTATATATTTTTGTTGCTGTTGTTCAGTCATCAGTCATGTCTGACTCTTTGTGATCCCATGGACTGCAGCACACCAGGCTGCCCTGTCTTTCACTATCTCCCTGAGTTTGCTCAAACTCATGTCCATTGAGTTGGTGATGCCATCCAACGATCTTATCCTCTGTCACCCCCTTCTCTTCCCACCTTCAATCTTTCCCAGCATCAGGGTCTTTTCCAATGAGTTGGCTCTTTGCATGAGGTGGCAGAATTATTGGAGCTTCAGCTTCAGCATCAGTCCTTCCAATGAATATTCAGGGTTGATTTCCTTTAGGACTGACTAGTTTGATCTCCATATAATACATATATATGTACATGATACATATGATGTACATATATATACATGTACATACATATGAAGCTGGTATATTTTTACTAGAGAACTGACAAAAGCTTTCGTTAGGTACAATCAAGGAAATGTTTCTTTTCTGCTCTAATTTTTATAGAATTGATTTTAAACACTTTGTTTTTCTGTCCATTCTGATAGTTCCACATTGGTGTGTTCTGAAATTGTGGTTTCTTTGTATTGGTATCTTTTATAGAAGTTCTAAAGCTTGAGGTTTCATAGATTTGACTCTAAGAACAGTTTTTATCAATTATATTTCCCAGGGAAGTTTTGCAAGCCCACAACACAATTTATGAAATGTGTACCTCAAGTTACTTATGAGCCAGAAAAAAGCCTCCATTTTTACTTTATATTTCTGTAGCTCTACATATCTGTCCACTCAATTAAAAAACACTACGATTTCTCCTCTAACTGTTTTGAGTCAGAGGAAAAGGGAATTTTAAGTCCTTCTATTTTTTTGCAAAGTGAAACAATTTCCAAACATAAGTCAAATTGAAAAAAGCTTTTTCATTTTGGAAACGTGAACTGGGTGGTTCTCACTATGTATCATAAGGACACAGACCTTCTGACTGTAACAGACCATGATGCAGTCTTTATTATTTTTTAAATTTTATACCCATAGATGGGCTATCCAGGTAGTGCTAGTGGTAAAAAACATGCCTGTCAATGCAGGAGACGCAAGAGATGCAGGTTTGATCCCCGAGACAGAAAGATCCGCTTAGTAAAATGGAATAGGAAATGGCAACTCATTCCAATATTCTTGTCTGGAAAATCCCATGGACAAAGGAGCAGGGGTGACTACAGTCCATGGGGTCGCAAAGAGTTGGACATGACTGAGCTCACACACCCATAGACATGTGCGTGATATCTTGCTATGGAGACACTATGGTTTTTAGAGAATTGTCATAACTAGAGTTGTGACTTTGAGACTGTTCTGGTGGTCATATAAATGTGGTCATATAAAGAACGGAATGGAGAGAGCCAAGTGAAAAGTGATGAGAGCCCATACTAAGATATTCTAAGAGAAGACAGGGAATTTAGAACAGATTCAACAAATATTCAAAACACAGATTGGCCTGGACCCAGGAACTGATTAGATTTGGAAGAAGTTAATAAAAGAAGAAACATGGATGACTCGGGAAAATAACTCTGAGATTAACATCATGAGTTTATTTCCTGTTATTTGAGAAAATTTAATTCACCTGCAAAGGCTGTTTAATCATTCAAGTTAAAAAGTAAATAACTTCAGTTTCACACTTTAAAACGGGATTAAAAAAATCTCAATGGCAGGTACAAGTTCCAGAAACATCATTCAGCAAATCAAAGGGCTCCTTGTGAGCCTTAGGTGGGTTGAGGGAGGCTTATCATGAAGAAATAAACTCAGACTTAGCTTAAAGATTGAAAAACTTACAAGGAGATGACATAGATGGCAGGCCTGTGGTATGTACCAAAAGAGCCTCTGTTTAGTGAAAAGCAAGATGAAACAAACCAATTCTTGCTCATACTTTCATTTAAATATTTAAAAGTCATTGATGAAAACTAGGTTCTCCAAATCAGAAAACATTTTCTGCTTGTCGAAGAAAAAGTTGCGAAAAGGGTCGTTCCTTGGATCTTTCAGTGAGTGAACACTGAGAAGCTCTTTCACTATTACAGCACAATTTCACATTATAGACAACACTAATGTTACACTACTGTTTTATTTTTTTTTCTCCTGTCCTTTTTCACTCTTTCCCTGCCCGTTTTCTCTTGACAACTAAAGTCTATGGAGACAAATTGGACTAAATATATTAACAAATATTTTATAGACTGAAAACATAGGGTGAATTTTCCATGAAAGATCTGCTCATCATCATGAAGATTCTCTTAGAGATTGACTTATCCTAATAGGGTGATGACATTTTCCTGGATAAAAGACTTTATATAATGTAAAATATTTGTATTTTTTTTAAGGGATGTATTTATTCTGGCTGAACATTAGATGCCAATAAGCCATATTATAGTTAACCACGAGGACAATTCTACATGACTGGACAACCAACTTCCATAATTCTTGTACTTTTGATTCCCAGTCAAAGAAACCGTCAAAATTATTTGTATTCTCAATCCTTGGAATTAAATCCATGGCCTACCTTTAGAAGCAATGATTCCGCAATACTCTTTCTCTAATAACAGGTTTTTAGAATCCTTAAGTACCTCTAACTTTGGACTGGCAGAAAATATTTGTACTACAAATTGTCAGAGCTGGTATTAAAGGATAATTGCTTTTAACAGAGCAGGGAAGACATTCTAGTGGTAAAGAACATTTTATACTGTGAGAATTAAAGTAATTATCTGGCTATCCCAGACAAGATAATCCTTTTTTTTTTTATCAATATCTAGTTAATTTGAATTTTTTTTTTTTGTCTTGAAAGTGAAGACATGTCTGACTCAGTCATGTCTGACTCTTTGGGACCCCATGGACTATAGCCTGCTCTTCTGTTCACAGAATTCTCCAGGCAAGCATACTGGAGTATGTTGCCATGCTCTCCTCAGGCGATCTTCCCCACCCAAGGACTGAACCTGGGCCTCCTGCATTGTAGGCAGATTCTTACTGTCTGAGCCATCAGGGAAGCCCCTACTGTTTGAAGAGAGACTTACAAATACAAAAGGGGAAAAAAAAACCTAGGATGAACCTTATAATGTTAGATGAGAAACTGCGTAAGAAACAAAGTGTTGGTATAAACACATGATTTTCAGTATGTTCAGTTCAGTTCAGTCACTCAGTCATGTCCAACTCTGCGACCCCATGGACTGCAGCACACCAGGCTTCCCTCTCCATCACCAACTCCTGGAGTTTACTCAAACTCATGTCCGTTGAATCAGTGATGCTATCCAATCATCTCATCCTCTGTCGTTCCTTTCTCCTCCCGCCCTCAATCTTTCCCAGCATCAGGTTCTTTTCAAATGAAGTCAGTTCATCACATCAGGTGGCCAAAGTATTGGAGTTTCAGCTTCAGCATCAGTCCTTCTAATGAATATCCAGGACTGATTTCCTTTAGGATGGACTGGTTGGATCTCCTTGCAGTCCAAGGGACTCTCAAAAGTCTTCTCCAACACCACAGTTCAAAAGCATCAAGTCTTTAGCACTGAGTTTTCTTAATGGTCCAACTCTCACATCCATACATGAGTACTGGAAAAACCATAGCTTTGACTAGACGGACCTTTGTCAGCAAAGTAATGTCTCTGCTTTTTAATAAGCTGCCTAGGTTGGTCATAACTTTTCTTCCAAGGAGCAAGTGTCTTTTAATTTCATGGCTGCATTATAAGCATAAATATGAAGGAAGTACACAAACATACACGTATGTGTTCCCCAGCTTTGTCCACTAATAGGGCTTGGGAGGAGTAACTACCCAATAGACAGTGGCACATACAAAGTCCAGATCTTGATTTCTAAACACTATTTTCTATTATAAGGATGGAATGGCTGATTCTAGGGTTTGGAGGAGGGGTTTACAAGATGATGTTGAAATATCCTGTACCATAAAGTAAGGATGTGCTCAAGAATGATAAGGACATATCAGAAGGATTCAGGATCCAGCTGAAAGGGGCTGTCACTAACTAAATTTGGGGTGAACTAAACATCAATGTAAATAATGATAGTAATGGGTTGCAAGCCACTGACAAGATTGTGATGAACAAATCTATTATGATATAAAATGAATGCACTAAAATATGATGAGAACTAGTTTAAAAGCAGCTTCTCATAAAGTTAAATCATTAATTGCAATGGGTAAAAAGTTGCAGTATCATTCTGTGATATTGCTGACAAAGATGCATAATCTGAATCTAATCATAAGAAGAAAATTTCAAAATATCCCAAGTGAAGGACCTTTTATAAAATAACTAATCTGTAATCTTCAAAGGCTTCCCTGGTGACTCAGATTGTAAAGAATCTGCCTGCCAATAAAGGAGATGTGGGTTCAATCCCTGGGTCAGGAAGATCGCCTGGAGAAGGAAATGGCCCTCCACTCCAGTCTTCTTGCCTGGGAAATCCCATGGACAGAGAAGCCTGGCAGGCTACAGTTCATGGGGTTGCAAAGAGTCAGACTTGACTTAGAGACTAAACAGTCTTTAAAAATGCCAGGATCGTGAAAGCCAAAGCAAGACTGGGGAAAATTCCAGAGTGAATGACATTAAAAAGACACAAAAGATAAATGTCACATGTGATTCTTTTAATATAAAAGGTAATACTGAGACAATTGGAAAAATAGGAATAGGATATGAGCATAAGATGAGAGTAATATGTCAGTGTTAATTTCCTGGGTTTGATGGTTGTGTTGTGATTATCTAGTGAAGGAATGTCCTTGTTTGTAGGAACTACCAAATTGAGGTCTTTGAGGATGAATTGGCATCAGGTAAACAACTTACTCTTCGATGGTTCTGGAAAAAAAAGATTTTTTGTTTTGTAATTATATGCAACTTAGAAAAGTTTCAGAGTATTTCAAGATAAATCTCCTAAAACAAACAAACATTGTTCAGGGTTCATTATTGACTATGCTCAATTATTATAGGAGAAGAAACCAACAGTCTAAGGCCCACTTTCCTCTTTTCCCCTTGAGCTTTGATTCAGCTTTTCAAAGATTATTTTATCATGTAAAACAACATCCTTAGGACATTTTTCTCCCCATAACTTATTAGCAGTTAATGTCCAAATCAAATTATCACCTACTAGCTAAAATACTTCAAAAAGGCTTCTGATGGACATATGCGCATTTTTACTTTCAGGTTTTTGCCTACTAAATTACAAAGGAAAGATTTCTGTCAGACCCTATGCTTCATGTAATTTTAAGGACGTCCTTCCACGACAAGTTGCAACTAATCTTTTAAGGCATTTTTAATATCTCAGAATTCTTAAACTGCACCTAATTACCGCCAGTCATCTGTTTGGTGTTCACTTCAGTTCAGTCGCTCAATCGTGTCCGACTCTTTGCGAACCCGTGAATCGCAGCACGCCAGGCCTCCCTGTCCATCACCAACTCCTGGAGTTCACTCAAACTCATGTCCATTGAGTTGGTGATGCCATCCCACCATCTCATCCTCTGTCGTCCCCTTCTCCTCCTGCCCCCAATCCCTCCCAGCATCAGAGTCTTTGCCAATGAGTCAACTCTTCACATGAGGTGGCCAAAGTACTGGAGTTTCAGCTTTAACATCATTCCTTCCAAAGAAATCCCAGGGCTGATCTCCTTCAGAATGGACTACTGTTAAAGCTGCAAGTATAGTTTCTGTGTCCCTGTAGCAGCTTGGTAGTACAAAGCAAATGAAAAATCTATCCTAATATCAAGGTTGAGCAGTAACAATTGTCAAAGTTTTCAACGTAACACAGATTGCTGTTAACAATAGCCAAAGGGAAGATTCATAAATTCTTTCATTTACTCAGCACTGCCAGCCACTTTGCCCAAGGATATAATGCTGCCCAAGTCAGATATGATTCTTGTCCTTATGGGGCTTATAGTCTGGTGGTGGAACAGAGAGTAAAAGAGACTAGCAGACAGTATGCACTGTGATAAGGCTCTTTGAAAAATGACAGAAATAAAGAAGAAAGATAGAAGTGGCTATGACCCAGAAGAAATAAGCAGAGAGAAAAACTTTTCAGGAATGGGTTGTGAGGGAACGGTATTGAGTGTAGGGAGTGTTTCCTTGGGCAGGATCTGTGGACAGGGATATAAGACTAGCTTCATTGTAAGGGAACAGAGGTTACACAGAAGAGGGGACATACGGTAGTTAAGATAAGCTTTGTTCTCTTTGTATTTTGATGGAGGAGACCAAGAACTTTGGAGGAAGTAGTTCTTACTCTACCTGAACATTAAAAATTGTACAATTGGCCACTGCTACTTAAAACTCACCTGTAGGTCCCCATGCACTAGAATATGTTCCAAGGTCCTTACACCATGGTTTTCCAGGCTCTGAATCAGGCCTCTGACTGTCTCTTTAGTCTCATTTTGTGTCTCTGTCCTACTTGCTATACTGCAGAAACATTAGGCATCGTACATTTCCCTATGAGGCCAAGTTTTTCCTATTGTGAGCTCTTTGTACTTACTGAGTCTCCACCTTGAAAACTCTTCCTCCCTTTCATCAAATGGCTGTCTTCTTATCATCCTCTAGGTTTTGGTTAAATATCACTTACTCCGGGAGGTCTTGCCTAATCATGTTGTGAGAAGTAGGACCTCCTCTGCCCTTTGCAGTTCTATTTTCTTTCATAGTGTCCTGTTCTACAGTATCTTTTACAACTTTTAATTATTTTTGTTCTTTTTCTGTTTAATATTTGGTTTTTGTTTCCTAATCTACTTTAATAGAATGTAAGATTGTGAAGACAGGCTCCTCCTGTTCACCAGGCACTGTCTGTCACATAGATTTACACTCACAGATAAGAGGCCAATGAATCAAAGCACCCAAATGACTTGCTGGTTAGCACTGCTGTTCCTGAAACTGAAGCTCCCTGGCACCACTATGGCAGTGAGCTTTTTCACACAAAGTAAATCTCATTTGTATAAAGCACTTAGATTATCAAAATCAAGAGCATCATATATTTTATAGTAGAAAGAACATTTTAAGTCACAGTTTGACAAGTTTCATAGAGTTCACCAGTATTTTCATGCGAGTCAGAGTTCATCTGTATGGCATGCTTGTTAGACTGTGGTTTTAAAAAACTTCTCAAAGGTTTGTTTATTCACCTGGGAGCTTTGTATTTAGTGGTAAAAAGTAAATTTTATAACACAAAAATACAGCAGCAACTATCAGTAAGCATGACTTATTCAGAGGGGCAGAAGTATGGATGTTACATGCAGCAGATACTTAGATATTTGAAATTCACAGGATGGGAGGATCAACACAGCCAAATTTCATTTATCCTCAAGATCTCAATGTTTCTAAGATAAAATATAATCAATACAGTTTGTTTATGTCATGTTAGTTTTTGCTTTTTTTGTGCAGCATCTTTGAAAATGTTTCAGGGTGCATTTTTTCCCTTACAAATACATGGCATCCTTTATTAGATTCTCTCATATAAGGTTAGCTTCCATAAAGGATTCTGCTGTTAGCTTTGCCCTCCTTTTGAACTGAATCTAAAATAAAGCTCTTTGAAATATATTGATATTTCTGGCTGGTTGGTTTCTGAAGCAAACAGAAATGTCTGTGTGTGGGAGGGAATGAATTTTTAAAATTTTATGATCAGTATAAAGAAAGCCAGATATTCAAAAATTATGTTTTTACTTCAAGATTAATACTCTGTAGCTCATTATTACAAATAATCATTACCACAATTTAGTCACTCTGTAGGAGATTTCTATTTCATTTTAATATCATCATCACTTCATCTTCTATGTTCTTGTGTTTATAATATAGTTAAAAACAGGTAAGTTTGGCCTCAGAGTACAAAATGAAGCAGGGCAAAGATTAACAGAGTTTTGCCAAGTGAATGCATTGGTCATGGCTAACATCCTCTTCCAACAATACAAGAGAAGACTCTACATATGGACATCACCAGATGGTCAACACCGAAATCAGATTGATTATACTTTTTGCAGCCGAAGATGGAGAAGCTCTCTACAGTGCACGAAAACAAGACCGGGAGCTGACTGTGGCTCAGATCATGAACTCCTTATCGCAAAATTCAGACTTAAATTGAAGAAAATAGGGAAGACCACTAGGTCAGGTATGACCTAAATAAAATCCCTTACAGCTATATAGTGGAAGTGACAAAAAATTCAAGAAACTAGATTTGATAGAGTGCCTTAGGAACTATGTATGGAGGTTCATGACATTGTATAGGAGGCTGTGATTAAGACCATCACCAACAGAAAGAAATGCAAAAAGCAAAAGGTTGTCTGAGGTGGTCTTACAAATAGCTGAGAAACTAAATTAAAGGCAAAGGCAAAAAGGAAAGATTTACCCATTTGAATGCAGAGTTCCAAAGAATAGGAGAATAAGAAAGACTTCCTCAGTGATCAGTGCAAATAGAGGAAAACAATAGAATGAGAAAAACTAGAGATCTCTTTAAGAAAATTAGAGATACCAAGGGAACGTTTCATGCAAAGATTGGCAAAATAAAAGACAGAAATGGTATGGACCTAACAGAAGCAGAAGATATTAAGAAGAGGTGGGAAGAATACATAGAAAAACAATACAAAAAGATCTATAACCACGATGGTGTGCTCACTCACCTGGAGCCAGACATCCTGGAATGTGAAGGCAAGTGGGCCTTAGGAAGGATCACTACAAACAAAGCTACTGGAGGTGATGGAATTCTAGCTAAGCTCCTTCAAATCCTAAAAGATGATGCTGTGAAAGTGCTGCATTCAATAAGTCAGCAAATTCGGAAAACTCAGCAGTGGCCACAGGACCAGAAAAGGTCAGCTTTCATTCCAATCCCAAAGAAAGTCAATGCCAAAGAATGCTCAAACTACCACAAAATTGCACTTATCTCACATGCTAGCAAAGTAATTCTTAAAATTCTTCAAGTTAGGCTTCAACAGTACGTGAACAGTAGGTGAGCCAAGAACTTCCAGATATTCAAGCTGGATTTAGAAAAGGCAGAGGAACCAAAGATCAAATTGCCAACATCTGCTGGATTACTGAAAAAGCAAGAGAGTTCCAGAAAAATATCTGCTTCTGCTTTATTGACTAAG
Source organism: Bos grunniens (assembly GCF_055505025.1). Taxonomy (NCBI): domain Eukaryota; kingdom Metazoa; phylum Chordata; class Mammalia; order Artiodactyla; family Bovidae; genus Bos; species Bos grunniens. The sequence goes on along the minus strand of NC_141171.1, from coordinate 97,896,308 downwards.
CCAAAGCCTTTGACTATATGGATCACAGTTAATTGTGGAAAACTCTGAGAGAGATAGGAAAACCAGACCACTTTACCTGTCTCCTGAGAAATCTGTATGCAGGCCAAGAAGCAACAGTTAGAACTGGACATGGAAAAACAGACTGGTTCCAAATTGGGGAAGGAGTATGTCAAGGCTGTATATTGTCACCCTACTTATTTAACTTGTATGTAGAGTACATCATGTGAAATGTCAGGCTGGATGAAGCACAAGCCGGAATCAAGATTGCTGGGAGAAATATCAATAACCTCAGATATGCAGATGACACCACCCTTATGGCAGAAAGTGAAGAAAAACTAAAGAGCTTCTTGATGAAAGTAAAGAGGAGAGTGAAAAACCTGGCTAAAACTGAACATTCAGAAAACAAAGATCATGGCATCTGGTCCCATCACGTCATGGCAAATAGATGGGGAAACAATGTAAACCGTGACAGACTTTATTTTTTTGGGCTCTAAAATCACTGTGGATGGTGACTGAAGCCATGAAATTAAAAGACACTTGCTCCTTGGAATAAAAGTTATAACCAACCTAGACTGCATATTAAAAAGCAGAGACATTACTTTGCCGACAAAGTTCTGTCTAGTCAAAGCTATGATTTTTCCAATAGTCATGTATGAATGTGAGAGTTGGACCATAAAGAAAGCTAAGTGCTGAAGAATTGATGCTTTTGAACTGTGGTGTTGGAGAAGACTCTTGAGAGTCCCTTGGACTGCAAGGAGATCAAACCAGTCCATCCTTAAGGAAATCAGTCCTCAATATTCTTTGGAAGGACTGATGCTGAAGCTGAAGCTCCAATACTTTGGCCACCTGATATGAAGAGCTGACTCATGGAAAAGGTCCTGAGCTGGAAAAGATTGAAGGCAGGAGGAGAAGGGGATGACAGAGGATAAAATGGTTGGATGACATCACTGACTCAATGGACATGAGTTTGAGAAAGCTCTGGAAGTTGGTGATGGACAGGGAAGCCTGGCGTACTGCAGTCCATGGGGTCGCAAAGAGTCAGACACGACTGAGAGACTGAACTGAACTGATAGTTAAATAAGATGTGGCTTTCTTAAAACACCAATGCCAATGTTAATATTATGATCAAATTTATGGACCTGACCCTCCAGATACTGAATTTGATTCTGAAGTTTGGGCTTGGAAATCTGTATTTTACAAAATATTAATGCTACCTATATCACACTGAATTTTGAAAACCATCATGTAGGGCTTCCCTTGTGGCTCAGCTGGTAAAGAGTCCGCCTGCAATGTGGGAAACCTGGGTTGGATCCCTGGGTTGGGAAGATCCCCTGGAGAAGGGAAAGGCTACGCACTCCAGTATTCTGGCCTGGAGAATTCCATGGATTGTGTAGTCCTTGGGGTTGCAAAGAGTCAGACATGACTGACCACTTTCACAGATACCCGAGCCCAAACCCCAGAATCAAATTGATTAGTTGCAGCAAAAGGGATCCCAAACTTTGTGATAATATATAAGATGTCCCAGGAAACTGAAATCAGGAAGTGCAAAAAGCTGCTTCCGGAGAACTCTGTGGTCCCAATTATGACTTTGTTTTAGTCCCAGGAGATAGTTCAATTCAGTTCAGTTCAGTCGCTCAGTCGTGTCCAACTCTTTGCGACCCCCATGAACCGCAGCACCTTGCCTCCCTGTCCATCACCAACTCCTGGAGTCCACCCAAACCCATGTCCATTGAGTCAGTGATGCCATCCAACCATCTCATCCTCTGTCGTCCCCTTCTTCTCCTGCCCCCAATCTTTCCCGGCATCAGGGTCTTTTCAAATGAGTCAGGATTAAAGGCTGAAGCTTCCTGTATACTGTTTAGACAGTAGGTATAAGTTGGCTTTGGGGAGCTAATTGAACATCCTAATTTAGAGGACTTTAGGCTCTAAAAACATTGTGGTGTCCTCTCATATATAATATAAAATAGTTCATTTGTCCACATAAAAAATCATATGCATGTTGAAATTAAAATAGCTTCTTAAAGATGTTCTGTTGGCAAAAATTAGAACTGTCAGTAAATTCATCAAGGCAGAAATGTATGTTTTCTCTGTCTCTGTCTCTCTCTTTCTGTCTGGTGCCCCAGTTTTGCTGGAGCCCTTAAAGCCTGATGATTTTGCCTACAAATCATCAAGCCCTGGCTGAATTGGCCATCTATTATTTCTGATGCTCTACTTATTCATTCAATAAGTACAGAAGTTCTGGTGTATGCATTAGTGTCACAGGAGGCAACAGAGCAAGGAAAATCGAAGGACATGCTCTAGGGAAAAGGCAATCAACCCCACTGGGTGAGACGGGAGCTAGATGAAGCCAGTCTGGAGACTCAAGCTCCCTGTGGTGGTTTGCACGCTAAGTCATGTCCCACTCTTGCTACCCAAGGACTGTAGCCAGCCAGGCTCCTCTGTCCATGGGTTTTCCAGGCAAGCCTACTGGAGTGGTTTGCCATTCACTACTTAGCATTTAAATCTGAGAGTAAAATGATAAAAGTGAAGCATAGGAGCCCATATTATCATTATTTTCTTTTTCTTCTCATCTGAGAAATTTTAGTTCAATTTTTCAATATCAGGAAGCAGTCAGGAAGAGAAAAGTAAAGACTGAGAATAAAATGCTCCCCAAAAGAAATGTTTCATAATACTGTGTCAATAGTATATGACAACCTTCTGGAAAAAAAAGAGAAACTATAGCTCAGTTTTCATCTTGTATCCAGTTCATCATCTGTCTTATGCCTAACTCTCAACAGGAACATTTTTTTGTATGAATAGTACAAAGGTGTATGTTCTATACTCCTACAGGATTTTTAAGTCTAAACAAAGTGTTAAACGAGGTGTTGAAACTATAAAAGAGCACAGGCTTTTCAATTCTCATTTAAAATTCACCTAACTGAAGTACAGACTCTTTTACATTCACTTCAACATAAAGGACAGAAATGAACTACTTCGTTTGTCTGGCAATATTGGCTAGGAAGTTAAAGTTTGAAAGAAAAGGAAGTAATAGACTTTTGGCTGAATTTTTACTACTAGGGGATGGTCCAAAGGAGTGTTTCCTCTTTCCTTTTAAGCATAATGTGCTGGGATTTAATTGTATTATAAACCATTTCCTTTATATATCCATGAAATAACAAGCATCCATATACTTTGTTCTCTTTTTACTATAACATGGCAGATAGTCAGTTGAAATTAAAGAGAAAAAGACAGTTTTGCAGTGAAGAAGGAACCAGCAAGTTAATATTCCTAAAGAGATAGAAAGAGACAGTCATAAATAGGATCAGAGCTTTCTTTTTATTTATTTATTTTTTTTGGCCCCTTTCTCACCGGAGGAACCTGTTACAAAAATGTGGTTGGTTCTTTTGTGGACTCTTAACCAGCTCTAAAAGGATAAATGGAGAATGGGCACTAATGCCTAACTACCTCAATCTAAATCCAATGTATTAGGGGGAAAATGGAAGAAAATCTTCTAAATGGACAGGAATCTGAAGTTGGACTCTGGCATAAGCCCTTGGCTTAGAAGGGAGAAATTGAGGCCTGCATCTCTTTTTGAGTCACCTCCAGATTGAACTAGGACAAACGTACCATGTCCATCTCCTTCCTTCTTGTGCCCCCAAAGGAAGTATCTTTGGAGGATTGCGTTTATTCCTGCTGTTATCATGGAAGAAACAGCTCTGGTTTCTCCCATATGCCTTTCCCCCAAACAAGGTGTTAGTAGTTGTGAATAGCAAACTTTTAAAGAATCATGAAGGATGCTCCAAGAGCAGTGCCCTCCTCCTTTTAATACACAAAGTCTCATCTCTGTTCTTTACAGATCTTCATTGTTTAGCTGGGAAAGGACAGAGGTAAACGCCTCAGGTTCTCTGGCAAGAAAGTTCAGTTATTAGAGATATTTACTGACAGTGCTCCCCAGGATCTGTGCGCCCTAATTCCATTAAAAGCATCCTGGATTATTGCACCCTTGTCTTCAGGCTTGGCCGTTTAGTGCATAACGTTGCTCAGACTGCAGTGATTCCTTCAGGAACAGACTTGTGACCCAAAGCCAACGATGTGACCCAGAATGCAGAGAGGCTTTTCCTGGGACTGCTGGGCAAGAGACACTTGTGTCTTCCTGCTGGTCTTGCTTGAGCCAGACCATGAAGCTGGATCTGTTGGAGACATTCTGACATCACAATAGGAGAGGTTGTTTGAGAACAGAGCAAACACAGAGACTTGTGAGTAACGATGTAGAGAGGGACACTATATGCTGATCACATTGTGTGAGTTCCTTGTTAGGCTCCTTCTGGAGTTAGCCTTGGTTCCACTCTTGGACAGTTCAGTTATGAGATCACATACATTCCCATTTTCCTTAGACTAATTTTGTCTGGAGTTTCTGTCATTTGCCAAAGAAGTGAAGCCTAACTAACATAATTTAATTCTAATCTCAGCTCAGTCATTTCCTACCTAGTGAAAGTAGACAAGTAATTTATCTTCTCTCATTGTAGCTTTTATTACTCAAAAAAGGGCTATATTATAATTATCTACCCGATTGATTTTTGTAAAGATTAAGTGAGGTTGCTGTTCAGTCTCTCAGTCGTGTCCAGCTCTTTGTGACCCCATGGACTGCAGCACACCAGGCTTCCGTGTTCTTCACCATCTTCCAGAGCTTGCTCAAATGCATGTCTGTTGAGTCAGTGATGCCATCCAACTGTCTCATCCTCTGTCATTCCCTTCTCCTCCTGCCTTCAACCTTTCCAGCCATCACAGTCTTTTCTAACGAGTTGGTGCTTTGCATCAAGTGGCCAAAGTATTGGAGCTTCAGTTCAGCATCAGTCCTTCCAATGTATATTCAGGATTGATTTCCTTTAGGATGGACTGGTTTGAGCTCCCTGCAGTCCCAAGGGACTTGTCAAATACTTGACTGTAGTAAATGCTCCATAAATACTAGCTATTTTTTACCATTAAAAAACACAAAAATTGTACCACAACCCCGCTATCCAAAACAAAAAAAATCTCCAAAGAACTTCAGAATCTGAGTGTCATTTTTTTTTTTTTGGTCAAAACTATACAATTTCTTGTTTACTGAAGGGTCATTCTAGTTCAAATTTCATTCTTTCTCTCTTCCTATCTTTGATGAAAAGACTTAAATTCCTTAGGCTCAATAACTGGCCTCAATAACTGCTCAATAACTCTATTTTGTAACTTTTCAGATCACCCCAGTTTGATATGATGTTGAACTTAAATGAACTTCCTGGTAACAGAGAAATGTACTAGTCAAGAGAATCTTGAGAAACTATGAGATTTTTCAAAATAATAGTTCTAGAAGCTGACTGATAAGGAAATGATGACAATAAATATCAAAGTTCGTTGATCAGGATACATCTAGGAAAGATAAATGTCAACTTTGAACCCCCTCAGTAGAGGAGCTAACTTAATGAAGGAGAATCAAGTAGTAGAGGTACTGTCCACTCAGAGTTCTCAATTCCACCCTCTCATCTTCGACAATTGTCTCAGCTCTGACCTTCATCCAGAGGACTCCCAAGTGTACCTCTTTACATTCTGCCAATTTTACACTCCCAGATTTCTCCCAAATCTCCACCCTTCTTTCTCATTTTTTGGGGTACAGATAGCCCATTGTCTCAGACTATAATCTCAGCTTATATATTCACTCAACTACCAATCCTGTAGATTCTAACTTATATCCACTGATTTATTTCAATTTAGTCAGTGTGGGGGGGTTTGATGAATTGGGAGATTGGGATTGAGTTATATACACTACTGTGAATAAAACATAACTAATGAAAACCTACTGTATAGCACAGAGAACTTTAATGCACTGTGGTGACCTAAATGGGAAAGAAGTCCAAAAAAGAGGGGATATGTATGTATGTATAGCTGATTCACTTTGCTATACAACAGAAACTAACACAGCATTCATTGTAAAGCAACTACATGCCAATAAAAGCTTTAAAAAAATTCCTTAATGTCCTGGATTAGGTTCTGATTGCTTCTTGCCATAGATTTCTAACAACCTTCCTATGTACTGTCATTATTTGTCTCATTTAGTAACTTCCTACCTTTTCCCTCCTTTTTAAAAAATGCTATTATTTCCAGAGTTATGTTACCTAAAGAACAATTTCCATCACACTGTCCCCCTTCCAAGACTTCATATTACCTTTGGAAGTGACCCCCAAAGTCTGGATCTCATGGATCAGTGAAACAAAAATATATTAGGGAGCTCAAAACAGTGTTTTCAACGTTTATCTTGCCAAGTAAGAATGTTAGAACTCCTACAAAACTACCTTATATATTTTTACCATCACTTCATAACAGCAATTACATTTAGTTCCAAATGTAAGTGGAAAGAATTTCAGAATAAAGACCTTTGAATTGAATGCATTTTGCTTCATTAAAAAAGAAAAAGCCTTACAAATTGTCTTGATTTTTCTCATTTCTCCTCAGTCCAGTGAAAACTTAGGACTTAAACCATCACTGACCCATGGCCAGCTTTTGGGAACCACTGATCTCCAGAATAAAGTGAAAGTTCTGGGCATAACATGTGAGACCCAGAAATGGCCTAAAGGAAACTTTTGTGAGGCAAAATGCAATTATTTATGGTTCACAATATGCATTTTGAAAATTCCCTCTTCCATGCCTCTTTGAGTTGTAACAAGCTTTTCAGTTATCCTCCTCAATTCTCATCCCTTGCTGACAGCCAGCTCATATGCTTTATTCATCATCATAATGGTAGTTCTTCAATTTATAATTAATTTCTCCTTTGTTCTGAGCTTCATTACAGCTGAAACTTGCATACCTTTTATATTCTTGCCATGTGTTATAGTGTCAATACTTATGCTGTTTACTTTATGGACAGAGACTATTTCTTGTATCTATTAATATGCTGCAAGGTAAATATGTGTGGAATTTGGATCGAATTTAGTAATCATAATTTTATAGGAAATGTAGTTTTTAGAAGATATAAAAATAATATTATTCATAGTGTCTCATTCAGTATCAATGGTTTAGTTACCAAAAGCATTCCTATGTCAACAGAACAAGATAATACAGGGTTGAAGAAGTCAGACATTTGATCCGAAAGGACTAACAGACAGGAGTAGAAAGAAGGATAGTGATCCTCCCAAAGGAAGGGCATGTTTGGGATCCTGTGGTTATTTCTGTCTGATTGGCAGTATATGACACGAGCTGATGGTTACTGAAGAAGTCCTAACCAGGAGGCAGTGGCCAGGTTTACCTCAACTGACTTGCAGGCTGATGTTCCTGTGAAGTCCTGCCTGCTGTTTAGGAGAAATGCCAAAGTAAGTGTAGAACGTTGACAGGAAGATGAACAGAAGTCAGGACACAGGGAATGGCTTTAAAATAGAACAAAGCACAAAAACCTTTTTTTGGGCAATTCATTTGATTCCAACACATGTATTCCAAAAGGAAAAGTACTATGTCAGTTTACTTGGGAAAGGGTCAGCAGGTTGGAGGTGTATGAATGATATTCCTCCCCAAAACATGATATTCCTTGACACTTTGCTCTGCTTCACAAATCACAGTATAGGGAGATAAAGAAATAGGCAGAAAGAAAAAACCAAAATGTGTGAATCCATTTACCAACAGGAAAAACTATTCTGCCTCTGACACAAACAAGTGCTAGTTTTTCAAATGCCACTGAATCATAAGTCTAGTAGACTAGTAGAGAGGTCTGCCTATCCATCCATCGATCGATCTGTGTATCATCTCTATCTCTCATCTATCTATTTAATGACTTGGAAGTTCAGTCAATTTGCCATTTCTCGTAGTGAAATTCTACAAGAGCAGGAGACTGCTATGGTATTTCTCATTGTGAAATACTTGGTACCTGCTGATAGAGACTGTGACTCCCCTAAGGTCCTAAATTAACTGCATCGATGCTAGAGGTATCTCTGTTTGACTGGCCTGCTACTGTATACAGCTTCTGTATATAGGGCTTCCCTGGTGGCTCAGAGAGTAAAGCGTCTGCCTGCAATGCGGGAGACCCGGGTTGGATCCCTGAGTTGGGAAGATCCCCTGGAGGAGGAAATGGCAACCCACTCCAGTACTCTTGCCTGGAGAATCCCATGGATGGAGGAGCCTGGTGCAGGCTACAGTCCATGGGATTGCAAAGAGTTGGACATGACTGAGCATTTCACTTTCACTGTATATAGTGGAAAAAATATTTGAGAAAATTCATAACATTTATCTTGATTCACCATTGTGAGAGCAGTATTATTGATAGGCTATGGTTTCAAATACTGTGGTATGCTTCAACGTGCTATTGAAAAATATGGACAGTGAATATCGTAATGAGTTGAGTAGGAGCTGAACCATGTCAGACAATTGAAATTCTAACAGAGCACAGGTTTTTATGGAAGCCTCAGAGTTTTATTTCTAGTTACCTTCCTTTGTATTGATTCAGTAACTGTATATAATATACATGCTTACTCCTATTCTTTTGTTTTTCCATGTAAACCATTCAATTTTGTTAGGCTTAATTTAAAAAAGAAGTTTAAACAACATTGCTGGAAAATATCTCTGTTATTTGTAATTTGTGTGCTAATCTCTTCTCTAAGCATATAAATACACAGGTTCCTAGGTTAGACATGTGATTAGATTAATGCTTTTTTTTTTTAAATCATAGTAAGTGAAAGAGCATATCCCAGGCAGGGTGAAGGTAAGGACTTAACACTTTAGGTTGATGAACACTACTGGTTTATCTGGAGTCTCATCAGAACTGACCTCCCAACAACTCAGATGTTTTGCCTGAACTTTGTCTTTAGGTCTCTGATATAGCTCCCTTCAAAGGTCAACCATTGTTCATCTAATTGGCTAAACTGATAGGAGCAATGAAGAGTATCATTTCTTCAATCTCTGTCCATGAGGACTGCAGTACCATGTGATACTTCAGTTTTATTTATTTGTTTATGCAATTGAGAAGTACCTATTGGTTTACATGTTGATGAACTTGGAATGATTTTCTTCTGGAAATGCAGTAAGTAGTTCTCTGTTGTTATGGACTGAAAGTTTGCATCCCCCCTACCACCCCCAATTTATATGTTGATCGACTGAGTGAAGTTGTTCAGTCATGTCTGACTCTTTGCGACCCCATGGACTGTAGCCTCCCAGGCTCCTCCATCCATGGGATTCTCCAGGCAAACTGGAGTGGGTTGCCATTTCCTTCTCCAGGGGATCTTCCTGACTCAGGGATTGAACCTGGATCTCCCACATTGTAGGCAGATGCTTTACCGTCTGAGCCACCAGGAAAGCCCTTATATGTTGAAACCCAACTGTATTCGGAGATGAGACCTCTGAGGAAGTAATTATGGTTAAATGAGGTCAGAGGAGGTGGGTCCTTAAGTTGATGGGACAGGATCGTAGTCTTTATAAGAAGAGGTCCCAGAGAGCTCTCCCTCACTCTCTCCTTTTCTGTGGACTCACAGAGAGGTTTCTGTAGGCTCACAGTGAGAGGGAAGCTGCTTACAGGCCAAGAACCCAGGCCTCAGTATAAAAGCTGACACCTGCTGGTGCTTTGATCTTGGACTTCACAGCCTTCAGAACTGTGAGACACACATTTCTGTTGTGTAGGCACTCAGTCTATGACATTTGGTTATGGCACCCCAGGTAGGCTGATACAGCTGGAAATGTGGGTGAACTGTGAGAAAATGTGAAATTTAGCCAGAAGAGTGGCTGTGGCACACAATCAGTGTGGTAATTAAGATCTCAGGAATCACTTTCCCTCAGAATAACTTTCCCATTACCCTTGTTTTGTCAGCTCACCAGACTTCAGTTTCTTCACTTGCACAATTGTGACAGTAATAGATTCAACTCAACGAGGTTGATACAAAGACCCAGAGTTAATAGAGGCTTAGCGGCCTTCAGTGCTCAGTTAATATCAGCTATTATTATGACCTAAAAATAGACAAAACACAGTGTCAATTTCATGTAATGAAAATGAGCAAATGCCCTTATGATCTTTCATAAGCTAAAATCACAAATGCTATACTCATGAAAGATTTATTATTCTGATTTAATAGTGCAAGTAAAAACTCACTTTTCTTTTTCTTTCAGAATTATATTGGTGGTAAAAATATTTCTTTTTCATGAAATTCTTTTTTTTATAGCACGCTAGAAATTTTTGTCGGAGATGGCAATGGCAACCCATTCCAGTACTCTTGCCTGGAAAATCCCATGGACAGAGGAGCCTGGTGGGCTGCAGTCCATGGGGTTGCAAAGAGTCGGACACGACTGAGTGACTTCACTTTCACTTTTCACTTTCATGCGTTGGAGAAGGAAATGACAACCAACTCCGGTGTTCTTGCCTGGAGAATCCCGGGGACGGCAGAGCCTGGTGGGCTGCCTTCTTGGGGTCGCACAGAGTCGGACATGACTGAAGCGATTTAGTAGTAGTAGTAGTAGTAGAAATTTTTGTAATGTAGTTCATATAGCATGTTAGATTACTTAATAACATATTGTCTATTCTGAAGAATAATTACCTGTCCTTATTCTGAAGGAGATCAGCCCTGGGATTTCTTTGGAAGGAATGATGCTAAAGCTGAAACTCCAGTACTTTGGCCACCTCATGCGAAGAGTTGACTCATTGGAAAAGACTCTGATGCTGGGAGGGATTGGGGGCAGGAGGAGAAGGGGATGACAGAGGATGAGATGGCTGGATGGCATCACTGACTCGATGGACGTGAGTCTCAGTGAACTCTGGGAGTTGGTGATGGACAGGGAGGCCTGGCGTGCTATGATTCATGGGGTCGCAAAGAGTCGGACACAACTGAGCAACTGAACTGAACTGATACCAGTATATACACAAACTCATTGAAGATAACCCCTTAAGCATGAAGCTGAAGTCATACAGTCAGTTTGTAAATGATGAAACATGCAGAGAAGGTTTTCCACTCAGAGTGGTTGGGACGGTGTTGCTGCATTAAAGAGCGATGGGATTAGAAGCAGGGAGGAAAGATTCCCTCCAGTGAGGATAACAGTTTATTAGCCCTACTGCAGAGACAAACCTGAAAAGCTTCAGAATGTGTACCTAAAAGGCTGCATAGTGACCAGTCTAACCTTTTGTCAGAATGAGTCTAACCGAACTTCTGAAGTTCTGTCTACTGGGAAATTCAATTTTATTCACAACTTGGCAAAAATCTACTGTTAGTAGAATTAAAAAGTGCAAAGCCAGTGAAAGAGAAAGAATTGAAAGCCTGTCTTCTTTCTCCCAAACATAAAATTTGTGGTTGACCTGTGTACGAGACAGCAAAAGAGACACTGATGTATGGAACAGTCTTATGGACTCTGTGGGAGAGGGAGAGGGTGGGAAGATTTGGGAGAATGGCATTGAAACATGTAAAATATCATGTATGAAACGAGATGCCAGTCCAGGTTCAATGCACGATGCTGGATGCTTGGGGCTGGTGCACTGGGACGACCCAGAGGGATGGTGTGGGGAGGGAGGAGGGAGGAGGGTTCAGGATGGGGAACACATGTATACCTGTGATGGATTCATTTTGATATTTGGCAAAACTAATACAATTATGTAAAGTTTAAAAAAAAAAAGAAAACGAAAAAAAAAATTTGTGGTTGATGGTTAACTGAACACTACAACAAAAAATTTTTGATATGGGTCATTGGCAGGATTTGTGGTTTATGCCTGCCTTGGACTTGTGGGAAATTTCCACAAAATTTTATTAGAAAATGCCCTTCTTAAAAAACAAATTAACTAAGGAAGGACCAAATTGTCATCCAAGAGATTGGGAAATACTGCAATGAAGGGCATTCTTTAAGTGCCATCTGAGTATAGCCTGAAAACTAATGAACTACTTAATCTCTTCTACTCTGAAGACACATACTTTGATTAGTGTCTGGGATTGTTGTAAGGGACTCAGTTTGTGGCTGCCCCCTCTTCTCTGAGCTTTATAAAAGGCAAGAAATACTGGCCAGTATTTCTCACAAACTGAGTAAATAAATCTCCAATTATCACAACTACAGTTGACACCAAGCAATTTAGAGGAGAAACTAATTTAATCTTCAAACATTTCAAGATGCTTTATAAACTACTTAACGTCGATCTAGATATCACAGGGACTGACAAAGTATTATCAGCATCACCTTAAGAACCAGAAGTGTTTTCCATAGTCCTAAAAGGATCTAACACATTTCCAAAAGACAAGCCCCACTGATACCACCTGCTGTTTAGAGGTTTCAGCTCTTTGGTATCCGTTATGTCTAGCAGTGCTTGATCTTCATATTTTAAGATTTGTTTCACTGGTGAGAGGAAGAAAGGGCTTGTTCTGTTGTTCAGTACTTCCACTGTCATCTCAGCCTTGAAATGCCAGCTGAGGTGAATGCCCATTTTGTTTGGTTTCTGGTATGGCTCTAGTTCACGACCCTTTTTTTTTTTTTATTTTTAAACTTTACATAATTGTATTAGTTTTGCCAAATATCAAAATGAATCTGCCACAGGTATACATGTGTTTCCCATCCTGAACCCTCCTCCCTCCTCCCTCCCCATACCATCCCTCTGGGTCGTCCCAGTGCACTAGCCCCAAGCATCCAGTATAGTGCATTGAACCTGGACTGGCAACTCGTTTCATACATGATATTATACATGTTTCAGTGCCATTCTCCCAAATCTTCCCACCCTCTCCCTCTGCAACAGAGTCCTTAAGACTGTTCTATACATCAGTGTCTCTTTTGCTGTCTCATACACAGGGTTATTGTTAGCATCTTTCTAAATTCCATATATATGCATTAGTATACTGTATTGGTGTTTTTCTTTCTGGCTTACTTCACTCTGTATAATAGGCTCCAGTTTCATCCACCTCATTAGAACTGATTTCGTTTGGTTTCTGGTATGGCTCTAGTTCAAGACCCTTTTGAGTACTAACGTCCCAGTTAAAACACTGCCTGTGAACCAGAGACATTTAGAGATATACCTGGCATCATGGGGGAGGCTAGAATTGGAAACCAGAGTTCTACTTAAACATAAATGCATTTATTATAAAGATAAATGCTGAATTCTGGGCAGTTGAGACTTGAACAGTATTTGAAATCTCTTTCTCCTACCTTGAGGGGAGAAAGCCAAGGGCCTGTATTTCCTATAAGCTGTGGTTTTAGGCTTCTGAAATATATATTTGCTTCACCCTTGTACTTATCACAATCAAATTTGCAGGATCAGCTAAGCTCTTTTGTGAATTCAAAGAATATTGTTACAAAAGTCTTTTTTTTTTTTTTTTAGAATGAGTAAATAGACATAACAAATGTGAGCAAATATCAGTTCATAATTTCTTTGGTGCTAAATTCCATGTGCTCTAAAACTCTTTCTTGTGTTTGGGTACAGAGCTTAACAGTTTTGTTTAGGCTTTTTTTTTTTAAAGTGAATTAAGGCAATAAAATTCACTGGACTGAGGTTTGATGAGGATAAATAATTGGTTCTACAGGCATTCTACAGTCTGCTTAGGCTTTCTTGACTCTAATGCTGCTCATCAGTCTCATTTGGTGAATAGTGTGGGCAAATATCCCCCTGATCTCAGAAGTGACTCTGAGGCCAGAATTATTCAGATTGTTTTGTTTGGTGACACCAGTTTCTTTGTTTTGTTTTCCCCAATTTTTTGTTTTGAAAAATTCCAAGCCTGTGGAAATGTTGAAAAAGATACAATAAACACGTACATACTCTTCATCTAAGTTTACAAATTGTTAATACTTTGTAACGTGTGCTATTGATCATCTATCTAGGTAAGGACGGATATATATGTGTTTATATATATATATGTGTGTGCATATACATGTGTGTGTGTTTATGTATGTCTTTAATAAAAAATTCATTCTTCTACTTACATGAGGGGATAAATAAATAAAGAGTTAAGAGGAAAGAATACATTCTCTTACCTGCTTGCACTCATGATTTCTGCAGAATCACCTTTATCCATTTCTTATATATATATATATATACACATATATTATCCGTTTCTTAATAGGCACCAAATCTGCAAAAATTACATAGATTCACCAGATAAATAGGCAATTTTATTAGTTTAAATTTATTTCATAATTTCAAATTTATAGCATTTGCTTATTATTAATTCAATATATGAGATACATAAGCCTGTTTTAATGAAGACAATAACTTAATATTGGGTGTCTAGTTAATATCTGCAGACTCAACACCCAACTTATAGGTGAAATATGTTTCACTGTTCAGTGAGGAAAAAAAGAATGACTGTGAAAGGTAGCAGCTTATTGTGAAATCTTAACATATTTTAAGAAATTTTCTCTGGAAGCTTTAAAGAGATATAAATAATACTGTTAATTTTCAGTTGTATGGGATAACAATGTTTCAAAAATAGTTTGCATTCCTTATCAGTAAATGTAAATCAGGTTGAAAGTAATCTAAACTAAAAATGATGGTTAAGGTTATTATAACATAGTGTTACCGATGTGTTGTAAAGAACCCGCCTGCCAATACAGGAGATGTAAGAGACGTGCTTGTTGGATCCCTGGGTTGAGAAGATCCCCTGGACGAGGGCATGGCAACGTATTCCAGTATCCTTGCCTGGAGAATCCCATGGACAGAGGAGCCTGGTGGGTTACAGTCCATAGGGTCACAAAGAGTCTGACACAACTGAAGTGACTTAGCATGAACTCAGGAACCAGTATGTTCTGGATTTACTCATTATTGGAAAAGTGACATAACCAGACATACCTAAGCCTTGTTTGACACCTAATTTAACTCAGCCCACATTGATTGTCATAAAAATGTACAGTGCTTGCTTGAACAGACAGGTGTAGATCTGATTTTGAACAAGTACAGAACTAAAATCTTAATTGGTGTTAGTGCCATAATCAAATGTTTACAAAGAGAATACAGGAAGTGAAGTGAAAGTCTCTCAGTCGTGCCCGACTCTTTGCAACCCATGGCCTATACAGTCCATGGAATTCTCCAGGCTGGAGTAGGTAGTCTTTCCCTTCTCCAGGGGATCTTCCCGACCCAGGGATCGAACACAGGTCTCCTGCATTGCAGGGTGGATTCTTTACCAGCTGAGCCACAAGGCAAGCTGGGACACAGGAAAACTCCCCATAAAAGAACTGTGTGAGCATCAGTGGAAGGCACCGTGGTCAGAGGTCTGATGACCCATAGGCTGCTATTCCTTCTCCGGTCTCCTCTTTCTTCCAGAGTGCTGGTAGCCTGGTTGCCCTTCCCACTCTCCAGCATGCTCCTGCCTTAGGATCTTTGCTTCAAATTCCCCCCAGCTCCCTGCCCACTTCCTTCATATCTTTACTGAACTGCAGCCTTCTCAGACAGATCTACTCAAACCTCTTGACTTATTTTGCAGCCATGGCTTAATTTTCCTGCATTGCCCTTATAAAATTTTAATATAATATACAGTTGGCTTATTTTAATTTTCTTTTTTGCTACCACCACTAGAATGTAAATTTAATAAAGGGCAAAAATTTTTGTCTGTTTCCTTTCTTTCCTGAATCCTAAGACCTTAAACTCTTTTCAATGGATGATACATACTCTATGAATGTTTGTTGAATAAACATGTTTTTTCAAATAAATATATACACATTTTATATAATTTACAATAAACGTTATAAAATGTGAAATTCAGATCAAATAATTGCAACACCCCCAAAGGGCTTTATAGAATGTTAGGGTTTTATATGACCAGTTTGAAATAAATCACTAAAGAGTTTGTTCTTCCCTTATTTTTGGCAATGGAAGATTATACGTGATGTTCAGGAGCGAAGGGGAAAAAACAAGCTTTTGGAATTCTTTCAAACAGTTGTTTGAACAAAAGATACACATAATTTATCACTGCCACATACCAATGTTCTCATCTACATGTTTTATGATTCCAAATTAAGTTTTTAAAAACCACTTTATATTTCCTTCCAATACAATTTGAAGCTGTATAATTAAGAAATTGATAGAAGAGCTCCCTTTCTAAGCTTCATTTAAGTTATTAGAATTTGAAAGAACTTTCAGTTCATTTCACTTCAGTTCAGTCACTCAGTCGTGTCCGACTCTCTGCGACCCCATGAATCGCAGCACGCCAGGCCTCCCTGTCCATCACCAACTCCCGGAGTTCACTCAGACTCACGTTCATCGAGTCAGTGATGCCATCCAGCCATCTCATCCTCTGTCGCCCCCTTCTCCTCCTGCCCCCAATCCCTCCCAGCATCAGAGTCTTTTCCAGTGAGTCAACTCTTCGCATGAGGTGGCCAAAGTACTGGAGTTTCAGCTTTAGCATCATTCCTTCCAAAGAAATCCCAGGGCTGATCTCCTTCAGAATGGACTGGTTGGATCTCCTTGCAGTCCAAGAGACTCTCAAGAGTCTTCTCCAACACCACAGTTCAAAAGCATCAATTCTTCGGTGCTCAGCCTTCTTCACAGTCCAACTCTCACATCCATACATGACCACTGGGAAAGACATAGCCTTGACTAGATGGACCTTTGTTGGCAAAGTAATGTCTCTGCTTTTTAATATGCTGTCTAGGTTGGTCAGAACTTTCCTTCCAGGGAGTAAGAATCTTTTAATTTCATGGCTGCAGTCACCATCTGCAGCGATTTTGGAGCCCCTCAAAATAAAGTTTGACACTGTTTCCACTGTTTCCCCATCTATTTCCCATGAAGTGATGGGACTGGATGCCATGATCTTAGTTTTCTGAATGTGGTCATCTAATACAAATGCCTCATTTCTAAGCAAAAAAAAAAAAAAAACACCGTGGGACCTCAACAAGTTGTATCTTGACCTAAGTTGTATAGCTGATTAGGAGAAACCAATCATTCCAGATTGAACCTTGATCTTCTGTAGCCCAGTTGAGTTCTCTTTTCCATGTTGTTGTTGTTTCAGCACTAACTTGTGTCTGACTCTTCTGTGACTCCATGCTGTAACCTGCCAGGCTCCTCTGTTCATGGAATTTTCCAGGCAAGAATATTGAAGTGATTTACCATTTCCTTCTCCAGGGGGTCTTCCCAACCCAGGGATCTAACCTGTGTCTCCTGCACTGCAGGTGGATTTTTTTTTTTTAACCACTGAGCCACCTGGAAAATCCATATATGCATGAAATGACATGCTCTATTTTTATACAGCATGGAGTCATTTTAAAATAGAGCAATAGCTCTCCAGCACAGGACGGGATTACTTAGAGATAGGATTTCCCTGAAAGGATATGCTCAGGTGTCCTCCTGTATTCAAAGGCCAGCCTTACGTCCCTGTTTGTCCAGATGAGGAGTCCCAGAGTCAAGATAGACACTGTTTTTATCACCACTGTATTTAGGTTCACAGAAGTTTGCATTCCTTAAAAGAGAATTTTTGTCAAGGAAGAGAGAACACAAAACCTGTAACAAGGATTGGACTTAAAAAGGGAAATATCATGGAATTTTCTTTCTGTTGCACCAAAGAAGCAATGCTGATAAAACGGGATTAACAGCATGTCAGCAGATAAGCTCTTCAACATCCTCTCGTAAAATCTTTGTGCTGTGAAAGAGAGCTTCAAAGCAGGTGAAAATGTGGAGGAGACTTGAATATGATTTTGTTTGAGTGTGGTTTTCAAGATCAAATACTTTCTGGTTTCCAGATTCTCACTAGTTCCACTTTTCAAAATATGTAGGAAAAGAAACAAAAATGTAAATAATTTTATCAGTGGAAAATCACTATGAAATTTTAGCTGGGAAGACAGTAAATTTTTTTTTTAAACATTCAGATCCAGATAATTATTTATTGTTAACAAAAACCCATTTTGGATATCCAAATAGTTTGGGGGAAAAAAAAAGCTTAGATAAAAACTTCAAATGAAGTATAAGTAGTCTGTGGTGATCCAGTCCTCTTCATTCATTATTCTGACACAAACCTCCCCGGAGTGTGAAAAAACGCCTTGGACTGTGAGGATGGTTGAAGGATGCAACCATACCCAGATTTGTGGAGTACATCCCTGCTCTTGGTCTTTCTTTTTGTGTCATTAGCCAAGTTCTTGTTAAATAAAAATAAAAATAAAAATGCATTTTTGCTCATGTACACTTAAGTAAGTCTAATATTTTCATGTTCGGTTCAGTTCAGTCACTCAGTTGTGCCTGACTCTGCGACCCCATGGACTGCAGCACGCCAGGCCTCCCTGTCCATCACCAACTCCTGGAGTTTACCCAAACTCATGTCCACTGAGTCAGTGATGCCATCCAACCATCTCATTCTCTGTCATCCCCTTCTGCTCCCACCTTCAATCTTTCCCAGCATCAGGGTCTTTTCCAATGAGTCAGCTCTTCTCATCAGGTGGCCAAAGTATTGGAGTTTCAGCTTCAACATCAGTCCTTCCAATGAACATCCAGGACTGATCTCCTTTAGGATGGACTGGTTGGATCTCCTTGCAATCCAAGGGACTCTCAAGAGTCTTCTCCAACACCATAGTTCAAAAGAATACTGGAGTGGGTAGCCTTTCCCTTCTCCAGGGGATCTTTCCAACCGAGGGATTGAACCCAGGTCTCCCGCATTGGCAGGTGGATTCTTTACCAGCTGAGCCACAAGGGAAGCCCTTCAAGTGTGCAATCAATGATTTTTATTAAATTCACAGTTATGCAATGGAGTTCCTCACAATGGAGTTCTGGAACATTTTAAAAAATATGAGTTCTTAGAAATGTTTTTACATAGGGAGAAGATTCTAAATTCCCTTTAAAGGAAGTTGGAAAAGAAGAGCCTTAGAGAAAATGATAGTCTTCAAAAGAGGAGGGTGTTTAAGAATCTCTCTTGAGCATTCAGGGACCTTCTCCCTCCTTTTCTCTCCAGTAGGTAGTTTGTGAGATTTTTGTGTGAATCCAAGTCTAATGACCAGAAAATGAATAGGATTTGTTTAGAGTTTGGCACTTCTAATTAAACAAAGCCTATTTGTCTTTGTTTTCTTTTACATTGTCAACAACGACAACAAAATTACTTGAAAACAATATAGCCATACCGTTTAAACTTATATGTTGGTTCTATGCTAACTCCATAAAACAATAATTAGATCTATGTTTTTCTAAGTGAATTTCTTATAATCATTCTTCTTCCTAAATGGTTATGTAAGGTAGAATTATAGAATTAGAGGAAAATAAAATTTCCAATTATTCTAATACTGTATCACACTTCTTCCTAATATTTTTCCTAATTTCTTCCTAATTTTCTTCTTATTTTTTCCTAATATTTTTCTTTGAATATATGTGCTTTCTTTGTGGTTCAGGTGAACATGGAATCATATAACTTATATACAATTTTCTGCTTGGTGTATCATTTATATATCATATATGTGATCATTTATACATATTCATGAGTATTCTTCAGAAACATTATTTGTATGAGTGGCAGCTATACCATATATGTGATCATTTATACATATTCATGAATATTCTTCAGAAACATTATTTGTGTGAGTGGCAGCTATACCATATATGTGATCATTTATACATATTCATGAATATTCTTCAGAAACATTATTTGTGTGAGTGGCAGCTGATTTTGAAGAAGAGGAGTGCCTGGGAGCAAGATTTAAATACAAGACTGAGTATGAGACTGAATAACACATATACACTATTCAGATCTTTCTTGATTCCTCTGTAGCAAGAAGACTCAAGATGATAGAAATTCCCTGGGTTATCTCATCATAGAACTCCAGTAATGAAGCAGGCTAGAGAAAGCACAATACATTTTAAAGAATTTACTTAGATTAAAACAGCACCAAGTCCTTAAATGTGATTACTTTCTACATATTTCCTTTTTTTTTTTTTTTTTGGCATGATTTCATTTATTTGAAATGTCCAGAATGGACAAGTTCTTAAGAGGCAGAAAATAGACAAGCAGTTTTCAGGGTCTGGGGCAGAAGGGGCTTTGCAGTGACCACTAACAGATATAGGGTTTCTTTAGGGAGTCATGAAAATGTTCTAGAATAAAATGATTGCACACTGTGCATGTACTCAAAAGTCATCAAGTTGTGCATCCTTAAAAGGTGAACTTTATGGTATGCAAGTCATATGTATTTCTTAATATATTTACATTGCAGTATTTGTATGTTTCTGCTCTCAAGATCCATACCTAGTGCAATCCTTAACACATAGTAGATGTTCAATAAAGTCAGTTGGAGAGAGAATGAAGGAGAAATGAGAAAAAGTATTTTTTTCTTTTATCCTTAGTCACTATTTGGGCCACTGAGTAAACACATTCATCTCCCCAAATGCAGAAAGCCCACAGATATCTAATTTATGAGATAAATACTATAAGCTTGTATAAAATCACCTGGCAAGGTGCCTGGCGTATAACAAGCACTCTGTAAACACCAGCTATCATTATTAATAAAAATAATCTGACTCCACAGAGTTGGAAGCGGGAGCATCCTACACGGGAGGCCAGGAACCAGTCATAGTTGCAAAAGGGTAGCAACATGATGCCTGCACCCAGGGATGGGGTTGGGAAGCTGCTTGCAGTGTCCCTCAGGCCACCTTTCTTTTCAGCCTCAGATATATTATTGAAAGTTGCAGCTCAGCCCTGTCAGTCTAAATCACATTAGAGGAATTAGGAGACGCTCTGCAAGGAGCAAACAGGGTTTGGCAATTTGATTTCAGGAAAACTTGAAAGGTCAGAGATGGAAGGCCAAGGTGAAAAAAATTGAGCTTTGAGCTGCAGTGAGGACCAACAGTCACAGCAAGAATGACAGTAATGAGCATTTAGGAGTAATGTCTTCAGTAAGAATCATCAACCATGATAGAATTCCATCTATCTAGGGAGGTGGGAGATACACCGGATTGTCTAAAAGGAATGGTGTTTGTAATTTTGCTGTTATATGATTTCTAGTTAAAATAGTATTTCTGATTCAATCATTTTCCTTATTTAGTAAAGCTAAAACATTATTTTAATTGCCCCTTAATGTTTCTCATTATTTTTGTCAAATTTTATCCAAAACTGCTCTTAAAACAAGTGCGAAATTTTTCATGTTTTAAATTAAATCTGTTGCTTTCTTGTAAGCAGTTGGAAATGATGTAAGAAGTTAATGAAATGAACACATATCTGTCAGATTTTCCAGAATACATTTTTCACACACAGTCACTTGTTTGTTGACTATCAGTTAACATGTTATGTTTTGCTGGTTGTTTGCAGATAAAAGATTTTTTTAAAAACAAATAATATAGTTATATAAGTAGGCATAAGAACCACAAATATAGTCATGTGTTCTTGATCATTAAGTGGTTACTCTTATGCGCTTGGTGTCTGACCCTGGATGAGTACTCAATATTTCTAAGCTTCAATTTCTTACAAAATCTATAAAATACAAATAATGGTATCCTGTTTATAAGATTTTTGTGAGGATTTAATTAGAAAATGAAATTAAGTGTTAAGGATAAGACTTGGTGCATAGTAAATGCTCAACAAATAGTTTTTTTTTTTTTTTAATTCAAGTGTCCAAATGTGAGAGGCAGTCCAAGATGTATTGTTTTCCTGACAGATTATGTTTATATGACTGGGCAGGAAGATTGTAAACATCTGTGCCTTGGTTACCACTTGCCTGATTTATTTAACCATGTGGATTTTGTCAACTCTTTTCAACTAATCACATACAGGCAATACCATCTACACTGCACAGATGGTTTCGTCAATCCATTAGCAATGCCTGGGTGGGGCATCTCCAAGGGATTGGGCATGTTAAAAGATGCAAGGAAATTTGAGTTTTTGCATCTTGAGTCTCAAGGAGTGCTTCTAAACTCCTATGTCCTTCAGCTCTATTATGAAAAAGTGGATCTTTCTAAATATATATATGTATTTAGAGAGCACCATCAGAGATGTCTGACTCGTCAGGAAATGTTCTGTCTGTGACAGCAAGCAAAGCAAGTAAGAATGGTAGAGAGAGTTAAAAAGAATTTAATGCTTACTTCGATGTTCATTTTTCTTACTAAGATACTAAATAAAGGTAAACATAAGAGAGCAGAATTTTTCATCTTTTTTTTTTTTTTGCCAGTTTCCTCTTTCAATGATCTATTTTTGTAAAATGTCATGTGGGCTTGTCACTGGAATTTGAGGAAGCAACACAACTACCTGCTTTGCTGTTTGTGTGTGAACCACCCGAGTGACAGCTGTGCAGCGACCAATTCACTGACAGGCTTTAAACCAGTGACATTGTTGGTCATTGGTCAGGATATGTGTCTATGAGTGATTTGTGGATTGAAGAGCTAGCAGTGATATTAGTACTTTATGCAGTTACTCACAGTTACTATTCTGCGATAATGGAAATGCAAACCAGGTTGTCTGGGACCAGTGTTTTCAATGAAACCATGATAACTAAAATGTGCAGATTGGAACTGTGTAAAGCAAGGATTGCCTGTATATATTTACACATAATGAATGAAAGGGATGACTTCCCGATTCAGTCTTGATAAGCTGTGAATGGCTGTACCTTTCCCTATCCTAAATAACCTGGGGATGCAATGTTGGTCTCCTGGTACCTGAAGAAGATGGTGGACTTAGTTCTCTGACTATGCCATCCCCCATAAAAGGGGAATCATGCTGCTAATGTGATTCACTGGCATGAGATAAAATCTAGAAACTGTTTTTACTTCTTCTCTTATTCTATAGTACAACTGAGATCGTTAAGGATCTCAGTCTAACTTGGGGATGTGATTGTTTCTTCCATACTCCCCTGGGAACTTCCTCTCCCGCTCATGGACCATGACAAAAAGAAGCTCAAGTCCTGCAGGGCCAAGTCTCCATGACAGTTCAAAAGGGATAAATATTTGTCAAGGTCAGATCAATGGTATTAAACAGAGAGGGACAAAGAACCAAGAAAGTTGAGGAATTTACAGCCCAGTCTATAAATGAAGAGGATTGATGGTAGCTGGAAACAAAGAGCAGATTCATTGGAAAGAGAATAAAATAGTCTTGGAAAGTAGGAGTTTGAGAGCTTGGAGAGATTCCTCATAGGGTTGTGATAAATGGTCTCAATTATATTTGCATCACAGTGTCTGTCTGTCACATAATAAGACCTTACAAATATTTCTTAAATGAAGCAAAAAGTATTGTTGGGATTCCACCACAAAGACAAGCACTTTTTATTAATGTTAAGTTCGGAGAAATAACACTTTTTATAAAACCTAGATTGAATATGTCTATATACAGCATGCAAATAAAATGGACCACATATGAAAAGCCAAACCCAAGGAAATTCAGTAGAAAATTCATTTTTCTCTCTTTCTATTTGATAATTTGTGTTCCTCTCCAATGTCCCTGAGGGACACAGGGCGTTCTTTTGGAAGTGTAAATCATGTCATGTAATTTTTTTGCTGAAAACTTTATAATGGCTGCCACCAAAAAAATAATCTGAAGAGTTTACCATAATTTACAAGGTTTATGTAATCTGATCCCTGACAAATTCTTTAATCCCATCTCTTACCCTCATCCTTCACCACTTTGCCCCACACTCCAATATTCTTTAGCTACGCAGGCCTTTTTTTGGTGTGTGTTTCACAAATATGCCAAACTCACTGTGGTCTCAGGATCTTTGCTTTTGCTTTGACATCTGGCAAGTTCAACCTATAGATCTTCACGTGGAAAACTCTTAGCACAGTGTCTAACATATGGAGTTAGTAAATGTTATTATTTATGATATTACCCTTTGGAGTTTCCTCTGTCCTTAGAATGTCCAATTGATTCTGTATTTTCTCTTTAACTCTTTGAATCTGCCTGCAGTGCAGGAGACCTGAGCTTGATCCCTGGGTCAGGAAGATCCACTGGAGGAGAAACTGGCAACCCACTCCAGTATTCTTGCCTTGAGAATTCCATGGACAGAGAAGCCTGGTGGGTTACAGTCCATGGGGTTGCAAAAAGTTGGATAAGACTGAGCAACTAACACTTTAACTTTGCCTGTTTTTGAGGTAAAGGACACATGATAATGATCCTCTCTATTGGGGAAAAAAATGAAAGGTGTATCTACATCAGTCAGGAAAATCTAGTTATGCTGAAAGGTGTATGTACATTAGTCTGGAAAATCTAATTACGCTGAAGTCACATATAAGCCCTCCAAATCTCAGTGGCTTAAAGCAGCAAAAGTGTCTTTTTGCTCATGTTACATATCCAGTGTGGACTGCAAGAAGGTTCTACTCATTGCAGAGATGCTAACATTTTAAATGATACCACCAACTCAACAGGAGGTTTCAGGGTTTGCATGCCAGAAGAAGAGGAGAATAGAAGTTAAGAGCATTGCCAGCTGCATTGTTTACCCCACATACGCACAAATCATTAAATTGTTTACCTTAGACATGACACAAATCATTGCTCCTCAGATTTTATTGACCATAAGTCAGCATGTGCTGTCTCATATGTGCATTCCCATCTTTTTATTAGGCCTTGATGGCAGGTATCACATTTTTAAATTGGGGTTCCCAAAATAATTTTGGACTACTTTTAACAATTTGGATTCCTAGGTTCCACCCTCCAAAATTCTGATTTATTTAGACTAGGATGGGAGGTGACCATCAATTTCTCTGTGATATTTCTAGTATATCACTTGCCTGTGCTTTGGAGACCACACTTTGAGAAACATGGCTCTAATGACCAGAACAATGACTTATTGATCATAGTTCAGTTCAGTCTCTGCGTCGTTTCTGACTGTTTGCAACCCCATGGACTGCAGCACACCAGGCTTCCCTGTCCATCACCAACTCCTGGAGCTTGCTCAAACTGGTTCCCTTTGAGTCAGTTATTGATTGTAAGTGCTTAATACATGTTTTTTGATTGGCTGTATAATTAGAATTATCTTATGAATAAAGATTTAATGGCCAAATCAGTAATCTAAATGAAAAGCATTTGTATATGCTAACTTGCATTAGGAGGAAGATGAAGGTCCTGAGTTTTTTCCATTTACCCTAAAATAACTTCTAACTCTAGTATGGGTGGTGCTGGGACTGTCTTCCCTTCACTTCATTCAGGTCACTAGCTTGAGCCACACAGCATCCCACCAAGTCCTATTCCTCATTCAGGAAGAAAGCCCAAGTCAAAGGTTATTAAAAAAAGAACAGATGAACTCTTTGATTCATTCCATTTGAAATGGATTCTTCAGAAAGCAAATACAATCTCTTGTAATTAAAAGTTACTTTGTGTGAATCTAGCTCACATTTCTTTGACGATGATAAATATTAGCCTTCTTTTTGTGTTGTTTTAAAAATCTAATGGCAAATAACTGTAGATCCTAACTAACTGGCAACTAAACTCTTGTCATTTATCTCTGCAGTATTTTCGCATTCTAATCACAGAATAACAATACTAGGAGTAAAGATTATAATGGTGTCATAAAGTAAGAACCACAGATGCATGCTTTTTAAGTGAAGTTAATGTTCCATTATGATAGACTACCCATCCCCATGAAAAACTCAACCATTTAAAAACCAGATCTACACTGCACTTTCAGTACTCAGGCTTCTTTTTTTTTTTCCCCTAAAAGGCAGCTTCAGCATGGAGGTCTCCACAGGTATATATTCACAAGCATTTTATTTTGGTTCATTAAGTGTGAAGGCTACTAAAGTAGTAAAATGTTCATGCAAAGCATGCAGAAAAGAAACACAGCAAAAACTAATTCTTAAAATATTCTTTAGTTGTTTTAAAAATTAATTTGTAGGAGATTACATTTTCATAATTGCTATGAAGTCTTGCTTTAATAGTATCACTATTTCCTTCTCCTCTGGGCAAGTTACTCATGTTAGGCTACTGTCTTGGGAAATAGATGGGGAAACAGTGGAAACAGTGCCAGGCTTTATTTTTCTGGGCTCCAAAATCACTGCAGATGGTGACTGCGGCCATGAAATTAAAAGACGCTTACTCCTTGGAAGGAAAGTTATGACCAACCTAGATAGCATATTCAAAAGCAGAGACATCACTTTGCCAACAAAGGTCCGTCTAGTCAAGGCTATGGTTTTTCCTGTGGTGATGTATGGATGTGAGAGTTGGACTGTGAAGAAGGCTGAACGCTGAAGAATTGATGCCTTTGAACTGTGGTGTTGGAGAAGACTCTTGAGAGTCCCTTGGACTGCAAGGAGATCCAACCAGTCCATTCTGAAGGAGATCAGCCCTGGGATTTCTTTGGAAGGAATGATGCTAAAGCTGAAACTCCAGTACTTTGGCCACCTCATGCGAAGAGTTGACTCACTGGAAAAGACTCTGATGCTGGGAGGGATTGGGGGCAGGAGGAGAAGGGGACGACAGAGGATGAGATGGCTGAATGGCATCACTGACTCGCTGGACTTGAGTCTGAGTGAACTCCGGGAGTTGGTGATGGACAGGGAGGCCTGGCGTGCTGCGATTCATGGGGTCGCAAAGAGTCAGACATGACTGAGCGACTGAACTGAACTGAACTGATACACTATATATGAATATGAGCACTCACACTGGAGTATGGGCTAGAGAGAAGATAACCAGAGAAAAAGAAAGTGAAAGTGAAAGTGGAAGTGGAAGTGGCTAACTCATGTCCAACTCTTTGTGACCCCATGGACTATACAGTCTGTGGAATTCTCCAGGCCAGAATACTGGAGTGGGTAGTCTTTCCCTTCTCCAGGGGCTCTTCCCAACCCAGGTCTCCAACCCAGGTCTCCTGCATTGTGGGAAGATTCTTTACCAGCTGAGCCACAAGGGAAGCCCAAGAATAATGGAGTGGGTAGCCTATCCCTTCTCCACCATATCTTCCCAACCCAGGAATCCAACTGGGGTCTCTTGCATTGTAGGTGGATTCTTTACCAACTGAGCTATCATGGAAGCCCTTCTTGTTATATTCTGACCAGCATATTCTAACTATCTTGGCTGGGAAGTGAATAGGTAATTTTGCCTTTGCTTGAATGTGGATCGAGTCTAGCTAATACTTCTCTAATAGATGAGAATAAACTAAATGGGCTGAAAGAAATGCAAAAAAATCACATGTACTCAAAGACTTTATTTCCTTACTGCATGAACATCTATGTTTTTCTTAGATCACATCCAAGAAGGCAGGGTGAAACAGTGGAGTCCTGGTCTTCTTTCCTGTACATTGCTCTGGAGTATCCTTGTAATAAAATGAGTTTATGTGTTTAGAATATGTCATGAACAATAATGGTCATAACATTAATACTCATGACTATTATTGTTCACAGTTTATTCTAAATATGTAAAGACTCATTGTGATGTGCTTGTTAATAAAATATTATCCTAAAGCACAGAGTGGGATTAATATTGAGAGTCAGAAGTTTTAAGTGATTATGTTGCTTGGGACAATTAGTGTGACAATTTTTTTTTTTTTTTTAATTCAAGGTATTGAGGTATTGAGATAATAGTATCCCTCCACTTCCAGCTCATTATAATTACTGGTCCTGGGGAAGCCTGTCTGTTTCTTACTTCTCTTTTGTCTTTATTTTCTAGGCCTAGTTCCTTCTTTCCTCTAAAAATAACACAATGTTTTCATTATGTATCTTTGTATGTGTCTTTGTGAAATGTATATGGTTGTTTTGTGCACTTGCATTTTTAATTTTCATAAATGAAGTTAGGTAAATCTCAGTTCAGTTCAGTTCAGTCGCTCAGTCATGTCCGACTCTTTGTGACCCCATGAATCGCAGCACACCAGGCCTCCCTGTCCATCACCAACTCCCGGTGTTCACTCAGACTCAAGTCCATCAAGTCAGTGATGCCATCCAGCCATCTCATCCTCTGGCATCCCCTTCTCCTCCTGCCCCCAATCCCTCCCAGCATCAGAGTCTTTTCCAATGAATCAACTCTTCGCATGAGGTGGCCAAAGTACTGGAGTTTCAGCTTTAGCATCATTCCTTCCAAAGAAATCCCAGGGCTGATCTCCTTCAGAATGGACTGGTTGGATCTCCTTACAGTCTAAGGGACTCACAAGAGTCTTCTCCAACACCACAGTTCAAAAGCATCAGTTCTTCGGTGCTCAGCCTTCTTCACAGTCCAACTCTCACATCCATACATGACCACAGGAAAAACCATAGCCTTGACTAGACGGACCTTTGTTGGCAAAGTGATGTCTCTGCTTTTGAATATGCTATCTAGGTTGGTCATAACTTTCCTTCCAAGGAGTAAGTGTCTTTTAATTTCATGGCCGCAGTCACCATCTGCAGTGATTTTGGAGCCCAGAAAAATAAAGTTAGCCACTGTTTCCACTGTTTCCCCATCTGTTTGCCGTGAAGTGATGGGACCGGATGCCATGATATTCGTTTTCTGAATGTTGAGCTTTAAGCCAAGCTTTTCACTCTCCACTTTCACTCTCAGTTAGTTTTACCTTATTCAACTCATTCTCTGTGTTGCTGTGTATTTCTACTATTCTGGGCTGCTCAGTGCTGTATCATTTATTAAGCTTTAATAATATTAGCTCTACTAATATTAAGTAGTTTTCATACTCACTTTAAAAAAATACAATTTTGGTTGTCTTCCCTCATGTTCACCATTTAATTTGTTAACTCTCTATCTTTCTAATAGTCAAATATATTTTGAAGTGAAGATGATAAAATATCAGGAGAAGGTCAAATGGTAGCCTTTAATAACATTTTCCAGTGAATTTCTGAAATGGCACAAGCATATCACAGCTCTCTGTCCAGGGAGAAGACTTCCCTTATTAGACAAAGACACAATATGCATGAAATATCCCATACTACTCCTTCAGTCTCCCTCCATACTTTAATTCTAAGTAGTAGCTTAAGTGATATTATGAAGCTACCCTTCAGAATGCTCATTTTCATTGAAACATAGAAGCTTCTTGTGCAGATGTGGGATCAGCGATGCGTGAACAAATATATAAAATTGAAGTAACATAAAGACAGAGGGACCTGGAGTCAGATCTGCTTTTGACTAACTTGCTCAGTCACTGTGCATCGTCATTAAATGACTCTTAACATTTTCTCTTCATAGCTCTTGGACAATAACTCAGGATATGGTGAGTTTCTTAAGGAAGAATGACTATTACTACGAGAACCAGCTCCTACTCTCTCTTGAAGATATTTGGGCCCTAGTGAGGAATGTGAACTAGTCTGATGAAGACTCAGTTCTGATAGCAGCCAGGCTGAACGTCTGTAACTGGGCCAGGAGGTTGTGTGCCTAATCTGCCCAGAAATCATTCCTTTCTGTCCATCACTGTAGCCTGAACACATTCTAGGAATTAGGTACTAATTAATGTCAACACATTACAAATGAAAGAAGGGAAATTGCTTGGACTCATTTCTGAGGAAATCTTCAGTAATTCTCTTTAAAGTTAATGTGTACCTCCGGGCAGCACTGAACCAAACCATAAAATGCTGCTCATGTGGATGAGTGACCTGGAGGCGACCCATGTGAGCCACTTGAGCTGGTATTTGTTTCCATATTGTGTCTGTTTTGTTAGGATGCCGCTTATAACATAGGGTAATCTAGTTGGTGGCATCAGACAGGCTGAGAATTCCAACTGTGGCTTCATTAGCAGTAAATTCTAGAGTGTGTTCACAAAAATCTAGGAAATAACTTTATTTTTTTAATTTTTGAAAAAATTTTATTTTATTTTTAAACTTTACAATGTTGTATTAGTTTTGCCCAATATTGAAATGAATCCGCCACAGGTATACTTGTGTTCCCCATCCTGAACCCACCTCCCTCCTCCTTCCCCATACCATCCCTCTGGGTCGTCCCAGTGCACTAGCCCCAAGCATCCAGTATCGTGCATTGAACCTGGACTGGCGACTCGTTTCATACATGATATTATACATGTTTCAATGCCATTCTCCCAAATCTCCCCACCCTCTCCCTCTCCCACAGAGTCCATAAAACTGATCTATACATCAGTGTCTCTTTTGCTGTCTCGTACACAGGGTTATTGTTACCATCTTTCTAAATTCCATATATATGCGTTAGTATACTGTATTGGTGTTTTTCCTTCTGGCTTACTTCACTCTGTATAATAGGCTCCAGTTTCATCCATCTCATTAGAACTGATTCAAATGAATTCTTTTTAATGGCTGAGTAATACTCCATTGTGTGCGTGTACCCCAATGTTCATCGCAGCACTGTTTATAATAGCCAGGACATGGAAGCAACCTAGATGCCCATCAGCAGATGAATGGATAAGAAAGCTGTGGTACATATACACAATGGAGGAAATAACTTTAAAAATGGCACTTCCTGACCTTAATTTGTTGCTGCACTATGGACTCTGATTAATATATTTTTTCCAAGAGTGGAACAAATAGATCATTACATGGATCTGAGGAAGTCTTCCTTTTCATCAGAAGCAGATTCGAATACGTTTTTAGGTCTATAAAATTTGGAATTAGATGCTAAAATCCAAGTGATCACTTTGGATAATTATGATAGTTGTTATTGTTTAGTTGCTAAGTCATGTCTAACTCTTTTGTGACCTCATGGACTGTAGCCCACCAGGCCCTGTCCATGGGGATTCTCTAGGCAAGAAAACTAGAGTGGGTTGCCATGCCTTCCTCCAGGGCATCTTCCCAATCCAGGGATCGAATCTGAGTCTACTGCATTGCAGTCAGATTCTTCACCCCTGAGCCACCAGGCTAGCCCAATCATGATAATAGATGTGTACTAGTAAATCATATTTGATCTAAAGTTTGGAAAGTAAGTCCAAGACAGGAGATACCAATCATTGGTGAGTCTACAGTAGGAATGGGAGAGTCATTGTGCAGAAAAAGCAGTGGGACCTGCGGTAAACCAAAAAAGGGGGTGCAATTTTCTGTTTATTATTCTTTAGTCTTTCTTATTATATTTTCCCTCGTTAAGGATGCTGTTGATGTGCGCTTTACTAGACTTCATCTGAATAAGAATGTCTGGGCTTTGACAATAAGTAAGGCATGCTTTGCTCAGACTTTTGGCTCTTTTGAGAAGACTTGGGCACCTAATCCTTCCGACTCCAGTGTTCACACAACGCAGCACCTGGCACACAGAATGGGCCAAGATTATTGCATAAATGAGGACCCGAGTAAGGCGGACATACCTATAAGGTCAGGCCAAATTTTGAGCCTATTGATAAACTGTTGGAGAACCCATTTTAGTGCATGAACTTTGGAGCTAAAAAATCTAGATTCATGTCCTGAAAACTATATGGCCATGAGTAAGTACTACTTTTAAGTCTCTATTTCCTCATCTGTAAATTAGGATTAATAATGGATTAGCAGAGAAGAGGGGAGAGGGGACAGTGAAGATTAATTTGACCACATCAATCCCAATTATTTTGCTAAAATTAAAAAAAAATTAAGTTCTAAGAAATTTGGCTCTTAATTAAACACTGCCTTGGTTGTTCTCTAACAGTTTTTTTTCTCCCCCTAAATTTTAATATGTTAACCAGGATGAAGGGATTCAAGAGCATGCAATTTTCTTTTTGTTTTCCCAAGCATCTAGTACAGATTGCATGGAAGTGATAGTCTATGTGCTTTCTACAAACCACACTATGTAGGGGGTGGATATGGAAGAACAAGCCGGTAAAAAAGTAATGACAAATATGGCTGACTTGTAGGCACAGTGGGGGAAGGAGAGGGCGGGACTAATCGAGAGAGTAAAATTGACATACATATACTACCATATGTAAAATAGATATCTACAATAGCTAGTGGGAAGCTGCTATATAGCATAAGGAGCTCAGCTCAGTGCTCTGTGATGACCTAGAAATGTGGGATGCGGGCTGGGTGGGAGGGAGGTTCACATATACATGCATCTGATTCATGCTGTTGTACAGCAGAAACTAATACAACATTGTAAAGCAATTATACTCCAATTAAAAATAAATCAAATTTAAAGAAGAAAAAAAAAGTATGTGAAAATATTGATTGTAACAATATACTTAGTGGTTTTATTGGGAGAAGGGAAAAACAAATTTTTCAAAATAAACGTATACATAGTAAAAAAAGAAAAGTCTGTTTGAAGCTTCCTAGCTCTATCCACGCCTTAGTATTCCTGAAAATAATCTGTGCAATTTTAATTGTATTTTTATAAAGTCTTAAAAGATGAGAGAGTTGGAAGGAAATGAGAACAAAAAACTTTGGGCCGCATCCTGGGTGAGGAGAGGCAGACTAGGATTAGATAGAGAAGACACCCAGAGGGATTAATTTGTTTCTAACAATGACAGTGTTGGAGCGAGAGGCTTTTTTAAAAAATAACGGTGGGCACACAGGATGCATTTTGAAACATTTCAGAGCTGAAAGAAATAGATGCTATAAAAATTTAACAAAATGGTACCACAAATTTATCAAATGTCTTATATATCATCCTTATACTAGAAAGATATGTATTGAACTCATTAGAATAGCTTCCTGCAATATGGAAGAAAAAATGGGGCCAACAGGGAATAAATACTCCAGTGCAAGGGGCCTTGCGCAGATCACTGGTGATCAAGTGCTTTGAACTGAATATGATTAACTTGACTCTGCACCTGAGGTTCAAAAGAAACCAATCAACCCCACCACCTAAACAATGAAAGGGAACTACACGGCATGTGTGCAGGAAGAGCTCGAGAGCTCTTTTCTGGGGAAAGATGCTTCGGGCCATGGAGTGCCTGGGATTCCCAGGTGCAGGTGTGAGTGTGAGCGCTTTCCTGTGACTTAATTGGCAGGAAGGGAGATGGAGCTTGAGAAAATTGCTGACTTTTGATTGATTTGGTTGTCTTTAGTTAGAATATTCACTGACCAAACACACTTTTTTTTTCAAATAGGAGCTCTTCTTAACTTCCCAAGTTTTTTTTTGTGTGTGTGTGTGTGTGTGTCTGTGTGTACGCACACGTGCGCATGTGCAGAGGTCTTTGGAGTTCACAAATAGCAACAGCCACCAATTCAAGACCCACACATTGTAAGGGTTAAAATGCTGCTTCAGCAGAAAAAACAAAAAACAAAAAACTCCAACAATAATGTTTATTTCATTAAACTAACTGTAATTAGACTAACTGTTGCTATTAGACTAACAGCTTGAAAATCTGCCTCCTTTACCAGGGTGAATTGGTTGGAATATCTCCACAGTTAATAAAAAGGGAAGAATGTGGGAACGTGGCTGAAATGTAACACAAAAGGAAATAAAATACTAATTTTTCAGAAAGAAATGTATAGGGATTTCTCAATACATTGAGAAATGATCAACCAAAAATATGGCTTGTTGGCTTAAAGATCAGAAGATTTAGGTTTTATAAACTACCTGTTCAGCATTATTCTATGCCGAAGAGATACAGTGAATGCTATATGTACTTCCAATAAGATAATGAGATTATGGTCATAAATATATCTCAATATTGTACTGTATTTTCTGTTTTATATTCTCAGCCATTTAGCTATCTATCATTTTACTTCATGTTTGATAGATTTAAGGTAACCCCACATATATGTCTAAAGGCACAAATGTGTTGGTGAATGCACTCAGTCAGCCCCCTGGTACCTCTGTATGACCAAGTTTCTCTCCCTATCTGTTTAAAAGTTTAAACAAAGAAACATTATCTCTAAGTTTATGCCCAGGGCTGTGATCCATCCTAGTTCATGAGCAAAACAAAACAGGTCTGATCTGTGCATTTCTGGGTCCTGGGCAGCTGCTGCTTGTCATCTACCTCCACTGGAGTGTTTTCTCATTGATTGCATTCCTTCTTGTGACTCTTTCCTCATAAAAGAGATGGAGAGAAGAAGAAAGGGGTTGAAAGAGGGAGGTAGAAGGGAGGGGAAGAAGGGGAGAGGAGAGAGAAAGGGGCCAGCATGCAGACCACAGTCACCTCACAGTACCTACAGACGGATTGGTGGACATGCAGAGCAGAGAAGGCACACCCACAGTCAAAGCCAAAACTCACTTGCCTGCTTCACTTCTGTGTGTGTAACAACCACGTGTCAGCTGAGCATTGGATTGTTTTGCCAAATTGCCTACTTTTGGCTCACCTCTATTGGCTTGGGTACCTTGAAGAAGAAAGAAGAATCATTCACGTGTTGCCCTCAGTGTAGAAAATGAGAAATGATACAGCAACAATAAAACCTTTACAAACTGAAGGAAATTTTTCCTGCGTACCTAAGAGTCAGGATATTAAGGCAGAGATTAAATCATATCAACATGGAGGAAGTAGGTACATTCTTCCACTGCAACTTCAATAGGTTGCTCTCGTTCGGTGAAAGAAGAAAAGGCTAAGTTCAGATGTTGTTTCCACCATTTTTGCTGTTTATATTTATAATATAGGACTAGACACAACTGTTGAATGTATTGAAAAAGTTTAAGTAAAATATGAGCATGAAAGTTGCCATAAATGGCTCCACTTAATATTGTGCTGGGAATAAATTGGTACAAATTAGACTTTCTGAAAGATAATATGATAATGACTATCAAAAATCTTAAAAAAGTGCTTGTCCCCCCTTCTACAAATGTCTATTTCTAAAAAAAAATTCTAAAAAAATTAAAGTTGGTACAGGGTAGCCTTATTTATAATGGTATATTTTTTGGAAGCCCCAAAATAGGAGAGTAGTTAAGCAAATGATTTTCTATCCAGACAATGGACTATGTAGCCTTAAATGATCATGTTACTAAAAAAATATTTATTGTGGAGAAAAAATGGTCAAAAATATTAACAACTGAAAGAAGTACCCCACAAACCGATTCAACAGCATGCCTATTTTGGAAGATAGAGATGTAGAAGCATCTGTAAGGGTAGGAAGGATATTCAGCAAAATGTAAAACATTATCTTTCTTTTCATGCTTTTTTTGTATTCTCCAAATTTTTTCTTTGAGCACTTTCTTATGTGCTCGGCTATAATCACATAAATGCTACTAAAAATACTCATTAATGTTCAAAGGCCTTTCTCTCTCTGAGGCTAATGATTTGGTTAAACTTGGAGGCCATGTTCCACATGAAATACTCTGGGTACTGGGATTGATGCGTTCGATGAAAGGAGCCTCACAGTTGTCTCAAGCTTACACTACTTGGAGGTTGTGAGTGCAAGAAGACGAATCAGAATGTACTACAATCTTAAGGGGGAATGGTTCTCCTCAGGTTTACCATCTTGTCTATCACCAATAACCAGACGCTCATACTATAACACAAATGGTACTAAACTATGGGTTTATAAAGTGAAAGGCACTATTATCTTACTCATAATGGGGCAGTGGGTGTCTGACTGGGGCAGTGGGTGTCTGACTTGAAATTGCTTTGGCAATCCTAACCCTGTATTTCCTGATTCTGATGCAACTGAAACCTCGACTTTCTCATATTACAGTGGTTTATATAGTATATTTAAAGATACCACAGAAGTAGACGATAAAGCAGCGTTTTATGGTTGGAGTAAGTAAGCAGCTGGATATGACTTCGTTTGAATTGTACAGAAGAGTGGAAGTTCAAACATGAACTGAAATGACTACTCCTTTGTTTAGCTATCATAGACTGTTTCTTTATCACAGTCACATGAAGTCCATTGGAAAATGTACAGGTAATAACAAATACAGTACCAAACTCCATTGTAATAAGCATTGCTCCATTGTATAATCTCTGCATTGGTATCTCTTTAGATTCAAGATAAGGGGAACAGCTTCCTGTAGTCCATTTTCTGTTAAATCACACAGAGATTGTTTAATGCACATTCATAATCAGTATTCAAGGAGTGCTCACACACAAAAGCTCTCCATGTACTCCCATCCTGACTATGAAGATGAATGATGTCTGATAAATCTCTATCCAACATTTCCTCACTGTACCAAGCATCCCTTACTTGAAACCAGAGTTTACAAATGTTGTACATCCTTTGAATGTTGCCCTATATTTGGCAAGAGTAAGTAAATTAAATCAGCTAATTTAATAATAAAAATCACTAAATAATTTTAATTTAAGAGTCTTGGGTTGGACCTCACATTTTCTTAAGTAAAATGAAGTGAAAACGTGTTTTTAAAAAACAATTTCTATTCTGTTGGTACGTGAAAGGAATCCCATCTGCTGTTGATAAAACCTTTTTACCTTTGTGAACATGGCCATTCATGACAGAATGGTCTCAGTAAAGAGATTAAAAGACTCAAACAAGTACCCCAATGAAACAGTGGGAAATATTAAAGATTTCAGACTTTTTTCATCACATCTCTTATTTCACATAATAAAAAGCATGACTCTGTTCAAGTTAGATATCCTAGCATCAATTGCTGGATATCAGAGAATGGCTGTTAATTTAAGGTGCTCTCAACTTACCAAACACTTGCAATGCTTGCTTGATTGACAATTTTACAGCTGGTGTACTGAAATATATTCTGCTTAGCAACTAATGTTAAGCAGAGAAAATGTTCTGACTATGGCATTGTGAAAACAGGTGCAGAGTATCTGGAAAAAATTTTACTCTAAAAAGGAAGACAAAAGTGGTCTTCAAATGAAGAGCTTGAACCCGAAGTATGTTGTGCCATCTAATAATAAAAACAAATGAAACTTCTATCTCTCAAAGGTATATGTATTCCAACAAAAATAAACGTAGTTTCAGATACCAGGGCAAACTCAATCAACGAACTGAGTTAGAATTATTTCTCTTCAAAGAGTGTTAAATTCTAAGGACACTTTTATTATCATTATGGAACCTATGTTATACTTTGATTAATCTGTACTAGGGGTGTGTAAACTGGTTCCTACAACCTTTTGAAATGTTTGTGTGTGTGCATGTTCATTAGCTAAGTCATGTCTAACTCTTTGTGACTCCATGGACTGTAGCCCGCCAGGCTCCCCTATCTATGGGGTTTTTGAGGCAAGAATACTGGAGTGGGTTGCCATTTCCTACTCCAGGGGATCTTCCTGACCCAGGGATCAAACCTAGGTCTCCTGCATTGGCAGGCAGATTCTTTACCACAGAGCCACCTGGGAAGCCCTTAGGAAAGAGTTAAGAAAAACTGGAGGGCTTTTATCTTTTTTGATTGTCACAGAAATTGTATTTTAGACTCTTTAATGAAGAAAATGAATAATGGCCATGTCCTCTAAGTAACTAGAACAAGGAATCTCTGGGGTTTTTCCATGAGGAGTTCTAAGATGTATTGAAAGCTTGAGTTAGGATAAGTAGCAGTGTAATTCTCAGGCTTTAGATGGTATGAAACATATCAGCAGTGGTTCCTACAACTAAAATTCAGTTTATTCTTTTATTTTTAACCCAAATGAAAATTCTCACGCCTCACTTCTCATCTGTCCTTATGTTATTTCTGATTGATTCTGGCAGCGACGGACTTTAATAAAAAAAAAAAAAGTGTCTTTACTTTAAGTCAATATTATTTAAATTAAGCCACAATTTAGTGCAGAAATACAAATATCTGGCTTTTGTTGATCTTAAAATACTGGAAAAAATGTCTTTTCACCATTTAAACAGACTTGGGAGTCATCAAATGACTATGGTTCGAGTTAATCACCAGCAAATAAAAATGAACTGCTATTTAAGGTTTTTTTCCCCTGATGTCTTCTACCTAACATTTTTCAGATTATTTTCTCCCTAAAATTATCCAGTTTTGATTCAAATATGGTTATCAACCTGGTACAGAAGCTCCCAAAGAAGGATTCATTCATTTAATGGCCTCTGTCTTCTTTCCAGGCAGCGTAAGAGGACAATTATTTGGTCTCCTTTCTGAGCTATTCTTTTGCTCAGTGGGAACAAACTGGCCTCTGCACCTCCCAGCCCAGCCTGCCTCTTTTCAGCCCTTTAGGTTTGATGTGAGGACACAAAGAGGAGTGATGAGCCTGGGGTCCACCTTCTCCCATTCAGAGGGGCGCAGCTGGGAAGGAAGGCAGGAAAGTCCTGCTCGTGGTTCACACAAAGTACTCCCCAGCAGGCTGCAGCTGTGACAAGCCAGCAATCCTTCCCTCGACACTTAAGGCGCATATTTCATAGTCTAAGAATAGAAATGCTTACACTGATCAAGAGTGGGGGTAGGGGGCTGACAGAATTACCCTCAGATGGCTGGGGCTCAGATGCATAAAGATGTCAAGAGATCTGGGTTTAATTGAAATGCAAGCATTTGCCATGTGCGGTTCTACACACAGGGCTGTTTTGCCTTAAATGGTCAGTAACATATGTTTTGGCAAATGAAAGCAAAACAAAACAAAAAAGAGTGAATATAAATTGCAACAAGAACATAGAAGGCACCTTAGGAAAAATAATATCCATTGAATGCTATGAAGAAACATGATATTGTATGTTTGATGGTTGTGCAGATTTAACATGGGATTTAAAAAAATATTCCACAATTCATTGCTGTTTTATTCACTTTATAGAGAAGTAATTCTAGGGATAGGTGCTTCATGTGATCGATACATGAACAACTGGTAAAACACTTTGGCATTTTTGATGACCCATTTGACATTAGGATTACTTCTTTGAGAAAGTTTGAACAGTAAAGCAAAGTGGCTACAATATTTTTATTATCGTGATACTACAAAGTAAACACTGAGAATTGATTCACCATCCAACTGATGTAGAAAGATCAAAGGAGATTCATATCAAAATCTAACCTTAAGTGAAGGTTGGCGTGGAGATAACAGGATATTGGGTCAATCCTAAGATATAACTTTAGTCTACTTCTGCCTTTCAAGTGTTAAAAAATAAAGACTTCATTGGCAAATGAGTCCAGACATGGGTTTAGAAAAGCCAAGTTCCATCAGGAAATGGTACTTGGTTTTTTTATTTCTAAGAGGTCTGTACCTTCTTTTGACAAAACGTGAAGATTCCGCATTTGCAAACTCACTGCTGGCATATGCACCTGCCCTGAAGTCTGGCCACGCTGGTTTGTTGATTTTGACTCTTAGCAAAAATGTTTCCAGGAAGGTCTATTGCAAGATTAAATGTAAATGCATTCTTTGTAGGGTGAGAAACTCCTGGCTTTATTATTGGTAATGGAATAGTTACACCCTTGTGTATGGTACATTGTTTGTGTCCTGGTCGTGGGCGGAGTTTATAGTTGAAGCAGTGTCCTTTCTTGCCCTGTATTGCTTAAATCTCATCTGGCCTGTGGCCACCCACTTTGCCTAGACATAAGACAGACTACATAAAGAGAGAAGGCTATAGGCATGCCAAACAATTATCTTACCTATCTGCATATTGTTGACTAATTTGTTGATTAATTAAGAGCTATGTACAGTGATCATTGTGATCCAAGTCTGGATAAACCTGACATTCAGCTTCTGGGAGGTTGTGAGAACGTGGTCTAGACTGCTCTCACACAGCTGTCAGGTGCTTTCCTGTGAGGCTCCATTGTTTGCCCAGGAGAATTCAGGTCACCTTCAGGAAACCTTATCTTACCCGGGTGACATTTATCAGGCTGCAAGCGGGGGGAGGGGGGGGTGCGGGTAAGAGGGACTTATGGTTCCTGACCCAGGGATCGAACCTGGGTCTCCAGCATTGCAGGCAGACCGTCGGAGCCACCAGGGGAACCCTGGCAGTAGTTAGTGCCACAAAGGAATTAATTATAACACCTCAGTGTTCTTTAAATTTTGCCACTTTTGGGTGACTAAAGTCTAGTCAATTTTCTTCCTTTGTGCAAGGAAGAGGTGAAGACCCTGCATGTCACAAGCTGCCACAGAAGACAGCACAGAGCGCCACATGGTTCAAAGGCCAGTCAAGTCCAGCAACACCTGAGCCATCTTCCTCATGGTTAGCATCAAGCTGTGGGATAGTACCCTCACTCCTATTATCCTGTGATACCAGAGAGACCTCAGGACCTTCCACTTCCTTGTGCCCGCCTCACTGTTACGTACATGGGTTTGGTTTCTGGAATCTGGAACTGTTCAGTTATTGGACGCTTGTCTTTAAAATTCACTTTTTATGTCATTGGTTTCCAGGCACCAGCTGCCTTCTGACCACTTGATCTTAGAATCCTGCCGTTGGATTTTCTTTTCTGATCACTTTCTCCTGAAAGTTTTGTTTCTGTTTGCCACTTAACCAAACACCAGGAAAACCAGAGTCAGAGCCTCCCCAGGAAAATCCCACACAGGCCAAGTCCCGGTCCAAACCTTTGGCTGGGTGTTGACACCAGATTTCAAATCCTGTGTGGATCGCTTTGATCCAGCAAAAGGAATCTGGGTAAATAAGCTGGGCCTTCAGCGGCAGGCCACACTGGGATGTGAGTGTTCTGGTATTCCTGAAGCTACACAAGTGTGAGAGTGTGCGAGTGATGACTATGGGTATGTGAAAGTGTGCAAATGCATGTGTGAGTATGTGTTCAAGCAGAAGCTAGAAGTGAAGTTGCTCAGTCGTGTCCAACTCTTTGTGATCCCCTGGACTGTAGCCTACCAGGCTCCTCCATCCATGGAATTTTCCATACAAGAGTACTTACTGGAGTGGGTTGCCGTTTCCTCCTCCAGGGAATCTTCCCGACCCAGGGATCGAACCCAGGTCACCCACATTGCAGGCAGATGCTGTACTGTCTGAGCTACCAGGGAAGCCCCAAGCAGGAACTAGTACAACAGAAAAACCTTTGCTAGTAGCAACGTCCCCAACAGAAGGGGTCCACTAGAGACTCTCCTGGCTTAAAGACAGTGATCCAGGTTCTAGTGCTTCTACTGCTATCTCTCTGGATGACCTGGAGCAAGCCACTTTCTGTCTCTTGGATCATAGTTTTTATATTCAAAAAATAAAAAGTACTACAAACTCCCTACCCTACAAAAAGTATGTGCTACAGAGTCACCATCATGATTTTCTTCCATCTGACTAACCATATAGAAGAGGTTAAACACAGAGCTGGAAATAGGAAGTTCTGGCTGAGAAACTCGAGGGCAGGCTCAAGCTCTACTGTAACACTCTGTTGGGGTTTGTTAAAAATAGTACAGGACTGAACTAGAGACTGAAAGGTTACCGGCCTCATCCTGGAGAGAAGAGAACGCCTACAGGAGGGATGTCAAGAGGAGTGTGAGTACCCCAACATTCCTCTGCACATCCTGCGGCTGAAACATCCCTCTCCCGAATTCTTTGGAGACCCCATACAGGGAAATAAACTCACCTCTCTCTCCTATAGACTTAAAAAAGCACCGTGACTCTAATACAAAGAACTGGGTGAGCAGGAGACAAGGCATGCCATCTTAATTTGAGAGTAAATGAAACATGCCCCCAAGTTGATGCCTCTGTCAATTAACAGCCAAGAAAACAAGCTTGATGCATCTCACTTCTCCCACTGACCATATTGGTGGCTCTCCCAGACTTCCACATAGAAGGCAGCCCTGAGAGGTAGCACACATAACAGTTTCTGGCTGCTAAAAATAAACCACGATTTAACTGCAGTGCTACCTGAAGACTCAAACCAAAACTAGAGGCAAATATAAACATCACCCATTTGAATAAGAAATCATTGATAAAGTTCATAGACCTCCATTCTACCTCAGACTGGGTAATGGGATGATCAGTTTATAAGCATCATATATATAAGAGAGAAACATTTTAAAGTAAGTATACTGGGAAGTCATAGCCCACCATCCCTCTCAGTTTTAAACTTAGACCATTAAAATAAGAAAGGGCTTTAGGGATGAACCAGAATAAATAAAATGTAGATTGAGGAGACTGAGGCTCAAAGAGGGCAAGTTCTGCCACAGGATCCAGCAGGCTGGAGGGGGCGGGAGCCGGGGCGGGGATCATTCCTGCCTCTCACATTGATGTCTTTGCCACTTCTGTCTGCTGTTCACTGTATCATTGTGCTTTGAAAGGGAAAGTGAAAGTCGCTCAGTCGTGTCTGACTCTTCTGGACCCCATGGCCTGCAGTCCATGGGATTCTCCAGGCCAGATACTGGAGTAGGTAGCCTTCCCTTCTCCAGGGGATCTTCCCAACCCAGGGATCGAAACCAGGTCTTCCGCATTGCGGGCGGATTCTTTACCAGCTGAACCACCAGGGAAGCCTAAGAAAACTGCAGTGGTAAGCCTGTCCCTTCTCTAGCGGATCTTCCTGACCCAGGGATCAAACCGGGGTCTCCTGCATTGCAGGCGGATTCTTTACCAACTGAGCTATGAGGGCATTGTGCTTTAGGGAAGTCAAATATTTTCCCAGGGTTGAGTTTTTAAGCAGAAATTACTGTGGCACTTTCAACGTTCCTCTTTAAAATTTCCTCCTTGGTTTGGCATCTGTCTCCTCGTAGGATTTCCCACCTGCTCTCTCTTCCTGACCACAGACTCACATGTTGGCACAGATCCCTAGCTCAGGCGTTCCTCTTCCAAGACTCCCTCCACCTGAACATTTTGCTTTGCTCTCTTGGGGTCCAACCACCCACCCCACCTTTCTGTCTTCAGTCACAGGGTAGCATCTCTAGCTCCTGAAATCTCTGTATGTATTTCACTTTCCTGCCTTCCAGAATCACTCATATCTGTCACTCTAAAAGTATAGGCCTCAGACGAGCAGCATATAACATCACCTGGGAAGTTGTTAGAAATGCAGATTCTCAGGTCTCAGGCCAGAGTTACTGTCTCAGAAATTCGAGTGGGGAGGCCTGGCAATCTGTGTTTCAGTGAGTCTTCCAGTTGACTCTGACCCTTGCCCAACTCTGAGAACCACTCACCTACTGACCTATCTTATCTTCAGCATGAGTTCAGGGGAAGAGCTCTGCAAAAAACTGTTTGTGTTAAGATCCTGCTTTTTTGGCTGTGTAACTAGGAAAAACTACTTCACATCTCTGTGCCTCACAGTCCTCATCTGTGAAATGGGGATAATAATAGACTGGGTCTCAGAGATTTGTTGTGATGCAAGATATATATGGAATATAATTTGCACAGAGCAAAACCTAGGAAATGCTAAAAAATTAGTACTTAGTCTTTTATAAGATTTTTCTACTCACGACACATGAAATGTGAGTCACTTTCCATATCATACCCTTATGAAACTTGAAAACAAAAGTTAATCAATAGTGAAACCATGTTACTTAGAAATGTAAATTACATTCTAAATTAGACCTTGTAAAGGAGATCAGTCCTGGGTGTTCATTGGAACGACTGATGCTAAAGCTGAAACTCCAATACTTTGGCCACCTCATGCGAAGGGTTGACTCATTGGGAAAGACTCTGATGCTGGGAGGGATTGGAGGCAGGAGGAGAAGGGGACGATAGAGGATGAGATGGCTGGATGGCATCACTGACTCGATGGACATGAGTTTGAGTAAACTCTGGGAGTTGGTGATGGACAGGGAGGCCTGGCGTGCTGTGATTCATGGGGTAGCAAAGAGTCGGACACGACTGAGCAACTGAACTGAACTGAATATCAATATATATGAAATTACTTTCATGTTTGCACTTTATGAATTTTTAATTTGTATATTTCAAGTTAATAAAAATGATGGCATAATATAAACTCGTAAGAATCAGTTTAGAGAAAGCTATTTTATTGCCACATAGGACTAAACTCAGAAATCAGTTTGCAAGTTTGTTCTTGTAGCAGCTGATACCCTTAAAGGAACACACACATGTTTGTTGCTAATAATAAAGCAGCCAGTCTTTTTTCGGTCTAGAGCAACTGTAAACTTGCCTGTGTAGAATGTCCTTGAGGCAAAAAAGCAAACTCATCAGAACAGGACCCCACAAGCAACTCTTGAAATCTGAATCATGCATTTTTCTTGCATGTAAATATCATTTCATATTAATTGATACTATCTAAATATGTATTCATAATTGTTGCTATGCTTGTAATTATAAAGAAATGAATTCATTGAATTGCACATATAAAATGATTCCTATGTATATATTTAAAAATATATAGCTAAAGTTGTGGAATCCCTTACTAAATGCCAAAATTTAGTTTGTTTCTCTTCCATGCAGACTTCAAAGCCTTTAAAATACCATTTATTATATTTCTAATAAAAAAATAAAAATACCAGATACATCATTGGTTTCACTCTAATAAAGAGTTCCATTGATTAGCAAAGAGCTTTATACGTGACATCCACATTTTAATTGTCTATTGTTTTCCAACATGACCATTTAGTTGATGGCTATTACAATTTTAAAGCTTGTGTTACTTAGAACATATGTACAGTGGATAGTCCTGGTGAAATGGCTCAGATCAATACTGAAAATAAAAAAGCCCGCCCAGAAGGGACCTTTCTTAAAGCAGGCCAAAAACTGTATGTGCATAGCATTTTTTTGGCAAGTCAATGGTAAAGTCCTCATCTGTTAATATCTTGGACATAAGGTTATGCAATTGTGGTTAAGGAAATATGGTGGTTGTTAATTTAATTCCTAGCTGACCCAATTTCCATTCATATAAAATATGCTTTAGGGCAGTCATCAGGAGACCACTTTGACTTTGGTTTAAACGGAATTTCCTTGCCTTTCATGACATTTTAAATTTTCATTAAAAGATAGAAGAATTCTGTCAAACAAATGACTTAAACAGGTTGAAAAATATGCAGGTAAAGTTTTACAGTATATCAACAAAGATTCATATGCAGTAGTTAAGTAAAATGAATTCTAGGGTAAAAAAAAAAATAAACATAACTTAGCAGAAACCATAGGAAAACAAGTCTAAAAATCAGACATGAATTATAGTTGCTCCATTTGGAGGACACAGTTACAAGCTCAGTTCTCTGTGAAACCATGCTGTTTAGTGCTAGGGAGGAGATGGGAAATCAGAAATCCTAATTCTGGTCCCAAGACACTTACTAAGATGCCTACAATTCTCTTTGGCCCAGTGTTCTTTTATGGGGTTAATTATTGTTAATTTCACTAATAATCATCTTGGAATAAGGCATCTGTACTCG
Organism: Bos grunniens; assembly: GCF_055505025.1. Classification (NCBI taxonomy): domain Eukaryota; kingdom Metazoa; phylum Chordata; class Mammalia; order Artiodactyla; family Bovidae; genus Bos; species Bos grunniens. Next base: position 97,851,644 of record NC_141171.1, on the reverse strand, counting down.
AATTCCCATTGTGAAATCAATCCTTTTTTTACAAAAAATAACAGAACCACTGTTAAGATTGAAACGCTGAGAGGATAATGGAATCAAAAGAGCTCTCTGTAAAAGAACAGATTTATAAAAACATAGTGCCAGACAGTCCTGATAGCATTTTCAATAGAATTAAAAACTTAGTGAGCACAATGAATGTGCCTTAACACACATATATTTATATTTTTGTAATGCATTTGATACAGTATCTCAATAAATCTTGTTTGCCAACCTAATTAGCATTGGGTTTGCAATGGGCTCTGTCACATGGACCGAGAACTGGCTGGAGGACAAGTCCTAATGACTCAGGGCAATGTGTTGACTATAGGGTCAGTGTGAGGTCTGGTTTTGTTTAATGTCTTTATTAACGATCTGGAAGAAAGAGTAAATAATTCTTGAATGAAATAACGTTTTAATGACAGGCACATGGGCTAACCAGAGAACAGAAGTAAGCACCAGTTCCAGGCTTGCTACTGATTTGAAAGAGGCCGGTCACTTGATCTGAGTATGTTTCCCCATGTGGAAAATGGAGATAATGGTCCTCTTGTGAGAAAGCGAAGATAAGATTTTATGATTTCAAATACAAAGTATGATAATGCTCCCTCTGATAGTATTTGCGGCTTATCTACTGCTTACAATACTTGTTAGGAGTCACTTGAACGTGGCAGAACATAGCGTAGGGTCAGTGTCAGGGAGGAACAGAGCAATATTGTCAAGGGACAACACGTTTGGAGGGCAAATGGCTAAAACTCCTAGAAAAGGAGCTTTGTAAATAGGCAGAAGCTTAGAGAGAATGGGAAGCTGAAGAACAAACAGCAAAACAATCTTTCATGGGAAAGTAGATGGCAGAGTGCAGGACAAGGCAGAAGAGGCTGGAGCTGTCTTGCTGGGTTTGGGGAAGTGACTTCAGGGAGGCCTCCCACACTGCCTACCTTTTTATCCTTCCAGTTTAGGGAGACAGTGCACATGGAAAATGTTTACATTCAACTGCTTCTAAATTGTTGGGCTTCCCTTGTGGCTCAGCGGTAAAGGATCGGCCTGTCAATGCAGGAGATCAGGAGACGCGGGTTCGATCCCTGGGTCAGGAAGATCCCTGGAGAATGAAATGGTAACGCTCTCCAGTATTCTTGCCTGGGAAACCCCATGGACAGAGGAACCCGGTGGGCTATAGTCCATGGGGTCCCAAGTCAGACATGACTTAGCAACTAAACAACAAACAGCAACTCCTAAATTGCCATTCAGCTTTTATATTAAAAAACTGAGCTATTTAAATACAAAGTAGAGGTCAGTAAATTATTTCAGGTCAAACCTTAAAAGTGATTTTCTTGGTAGAGTCACCTCTAGTCCGATGTGACTGTAGTGTTAGGAACAGTTTTTTGGGGTTACGTGAGGCAATTAGCTAGAGGGAGGTGGCACAGGTGGGTGGTGGTGCTCATTTATGCAAATGAAGCTAAACAAGATTTACTAAGATTTTTTTTCCCCACTGAAATATGACGGTCAAGCAGACTAGAGTTCTTGTGACCACTGAAGAGTATTTTTTCAAAGTGACAAAGAAGCTCAGGAACCAAATTAACACTAGAAGATCACTGGTTCTTTGCACTGTAAAACAGGTTTGCTCAAACCAACCTGATCATTAATATTTTCTAAGAGAGTCTCTTAAAAATATAGATCTCTGTGTCTCAGCCAAGACCCACCAAAGCAGATTTCCCAAAGAAGCCAAAGTAATTTCTATGACCAGGTAAACTCCAAGGTTGAGTAAAAGGAACTAGATTGTTCCAAAGTTATCTCATCAATAGTCTGACATAATCTACTAAACTATAGTCCTTCCAAGCTAACCTAAATATTTACGTTGACTCATTAGAGATTTTTTTTTTCTTGCATATATCCAAAAATGGCATATAAAATAGGATAGTCCATGGTTTTTTCAGTTTTCTTATCAATCACCAAAGTCTAAGTTATTACTCTAGAATCTGCTTTTATAATTCTTTCTCAGTACAGCTTATTTTTTCTTATCAGTTATTTATTTTGAACTCATTTATAATTTATATCCTGCCTGTTTTCCAAAAAACAGTTTGAGGATTGTATCTCAAACGGTCTTTCTAGTGAAGAGTGAGAGGAAGAACTTTAGAATCCCCATGTGATTGGAGCGGTCTCTTCAACAACATCCTTGAGGCTCTGAGACTAAAATTCGTGCCTTCCTCCCTTAAAACAGTATTCTTTATGCTAAGCCACACATTTGAATTTATTTGGGAGACAAAGAAATATAAAATAAGGTACAGATATGATGAAATACTTCCTGTGTGCCCTGAGAGTACTATAAAAATAATATTAATAGAAAGTTGGAGGGAGCCTCAGTAGACACTCCCAACTACCACATTAGGGTCCTCTTTACATGGAATCCGTTTATGGTGGTATCTGAGCTGGGGAAAGCCAGCTCCATCGCTGACAAGTACTTGGGTCTCTATTCTCATCATTTCCAGGAAAATTTTTTTTCCCAGAAATAAAGATTACAAGATCAATTTGATATTTAGAAAACAGAAAACACAACCTGAATTAGCATATGTGGAGGGTGGTGTTCTGGAGAAGATCCCAGAAAAACATATAGGAAAAAAAAATCCAACTTAGTGAGAGAGAGAAAAAAAATATCTGCTATAGAATAACATGGAAAAGAACCAAGATTTTTAAGATCCTTAAAAATCAAATCTACTATAAAATAGGTTATAAATTCCACTATTGAATAGGTTATAAAATGATAAAACATTCTCTTCAAAAGTAAATCTACCATAATGATCATTTGTGGCCATATTTTACTTTGACTAAATATTATCATGGTTGTTTTAAAAGATGTTTTGGTGTTTTTTGTGTCTGAGGGAAGTTTCATCTATTTAATGTATTTTCTCCAAGGATAGCTGACATTTTGCTCTCTTCCTCTCATTACAGTCTGTGACTAATGTATCTTGATATATATATATACATATATATATGTGTGTGTGTATATATATCCTTCAAAGGGAATTCAGCTTGCATTGCATATTGGGACTGGGTAAATTCTGTCCGAATGATGTTGGCAGGAACATGGTATTGTGACTCAATTAGATTCAGGTTGCACATGTTTTTTAAGCTGATGTCTTTCTGCAGCTCCCTCTCCACCTCTGCTTTCCCCAGTAAATAATCTCACTGGATTCTTCATTCATACATCTTTATGTTTCAGGGGAGCCTCAGAGAAGAGAAAGAATCCCCTTCTGATCAGAGCTTACCTCTTGGCCAGGGATCTGTTAGCTCAGCACGGTTCTGTGTGGAAGGGGCTAATGAGGCTGGAGTTTATTTTTTCATCAGTTTTTTTCCCCACTTCTTTTTAAAGAGTCTGGCCACCTTTTTAACATATTTAAAATAGAAATACTGAATTTTCTTCCCTTTTAATTTTAGCTCTTCTACCTACTGCATGCTTGCTAAGCTGCTTCAGTTGTATTCGACTCTCTGAGACCCAATGGACTGTAGCCGGCCAAGCTCCTCTGTCCATGGAATTCTTCAGGCAAGAATAGTGGAGTGGGTTGCCATGCCCTTCTCCAGAGGATCTTCCCAACCCGGGGACTGAACTCATATCTCTTGCGTCTCCTGCATTGGTAGGCGGGTTCTTTACCTTTAGAGTCATCTAGGAAGACCTCTTCTACCTCCTAGCAGTGTGAATTGCCAGTAGCTTCTGAGTCCTAATTACCTCATCTCTGAAATGAGGACATTACCCAGGGTTTGCTGTGCAAGGAGGAGTTGAGGACTCCAAAACATTCAGAAGAGTACCAGGTATGTGGCTGGTGCTTGCAAATGGTAAAGCTACAACTCCAACTGTGTTTAACAGAGCTCTTAGTATATGTAAAGAAGGAAGCAAAATCTTGAGAGGCTTAGGATAGCCCTGACTTAACTCTCCCCCTGATTAAAATTCGCTTGATGACGCAGAACAGCAGCATTTTTAGCACAGCAGCATAGTCTCATGACATTCATTAAATACATCAGTATTTTTACTTTTTAGTGCTGTTTTTGCTCTCATTAATGCCTTTTCCTAGCAACACATGTATGGAGAAAATTAAGCACGGAGAAAATGCAAATCATTCATTTTCTCATTTATTAAAAATTAAACAATATCCTATTCATTAATTTAGCTACCAGCTAAAGACTGAATGCCTTGTTGAAGGGACTGTTCCAGGACCAGTGCATCCACCATTTAGCTGTGAATTTCTGTGCTGACCTAAATGTAGCCATTAACCATATATAGTCAGCTGAGGACTTGAACTGTAGCTCGTGTAATTAAATCTAAATTTTATTTAATTTTAACTACTTAAAATTTTAATTTTAATACTGCAACAGTATAAAATAATTTCTCATTAAGCATGTACATACTATCTCATTAAAATTTTTTATATTGATTAAATGTTTAAATGATAATATTTTAGGTACATTAGGTTAAACTAAAGTATATTATTAAGATTAATTTCACCTATTTCTTCTGACCTCTTTGTAGTGTGGCTACTAAAAAATTACATATACGGCTTACAGTGGTTCAAATGGTAAAGTGTCTGCTGGCAATGTGGGAGACCCGGGTTCCATCCCTGGGTTGGTAAGATCCCCTGGAGAAGGAGATAGCAACCCACTCCAGTACCCTTGCCTGGAAAATCCTATGGATGGAGGAGCCCGGTAGGCTACAGTCCATGGGGTTGCAAAGAATCGGACACGACTGAGTGACTTCACTATTATATTTCCATTAGCCAGAGCTAGCGTAGACCATCCTGCATTCACCAAACAGGAAGCAAGAGCAAGTAGTATCAAAGTAAGACTAAAAAAGTATCGCTGATTGGTAGACATTTTAGGAATTTATAAAAAGAAAAGTTAATCATAATTTAGGAAGACTTTAGAAAGAATGACCTAGAGACACGTCTTCATTTGAACCTGAAAGTTGATGAGTGTCCACAGAGCAGGAGAAAGCAATGACCAAAATACCAGACTTAATAAAAGGCTGACCTAGTAGAGAGGAATTAGCATTGAGAACTGATATCATAATATAAGAGTTAGAAGGAGCTAAAGATCCTTGTCTAAACTCCCCCTTGTGCAAATAATTCTTTATTCAACCTTCAGCAAGTATTTATTGTATACTTTCAGTGTGTTAGGCATTGTTCTAATCTAGATGCTGAAGACACGACAGCAAGAAAGACAGACAAATCCTTACTCTTGTTACATTCTAGTTTAGAAAGATAATAGACCATTTATAAGTAAAGGGACAAGAGAAAGGACAGTTTCAGATTTTGATAATTCTGGGGAGAAAATACAATGGTCCTTACTATAGAGAGATGGAAGATAAAGGAAGGCACCCTCAGCTAACTTAGATTGAGCATTATTAGCTCAAGGATGGCTCCTTGAAGGAAATGATATGGGTACTGAAGACTGGAGAATAAGAAGTGGTCAACACAATCAAGGTGTGGTCAGCAGATGAGCTGACAAGTAGAAAGGCTGGAGGATGAATAAGATTGGTGTGTTTCAGAAGGAGAGAGACTACTGTGCTGGCACACGGGGAGCACGAGACTGGGGACAAGCAGAACTTAGAAACCAGTATAAGGACTCTGGATGTGCAACAAAAAACTGTTAGAAGAGTTTTGATCAGAAGTGTAATGCAAACTGATTTTCTGCTGCTTTGTGGGGAATGGATTGTAGAGAAGAGAATACTCCTCCCACATCCATGAACTGGAAGTCATGCTTCCCTCCTTCACAGTTCTATATGTTATTAATATATCTTCTACGGCACTTCTCCTTTCTTACCTTGTTTTCTGATTATTCAGTTTAAATCTTAGCTCCACTATCTCAGAAAAACTCAGTCTGATTCATCTTTATCTCTCCCACAGTCTCAGCACAGCATCTTGAACATAATAAGCCTTGCATGAATATTTATTAAATGAATGAATCATGGAATGGATAATTCAAACTCTGCTTGAATACTTTCAATGACAAAAAGGGCACAGCTTCATAACACAACCCATTCTGCCATTACAAGTTTCTTCTAAAATGTTAGAAAAACGTTTTTAAATGGATATAAAATGAATGTTTCTTTTATTTTTACTTATTCATCTTTATTCTTTCATTTGTCTGTGGAAGAGCAAAGAAATCAATTTTGTCTTCCAAAAGATCATCCTTTAACTTAATGCTGACAGTAACTGTTTTCACAAATGTTTTTATCTTTGTCATTCCTAATCTTTTCAGTATCTTTAGACACAGTTTTTTCATTATTTGCTCTCCTCATCACTTTTCTCAGCTTATACTTTTTATCATAACCCCTTTAATAAACAAGATACCCAAAACTGAATACAATATACCACATGCATCTGCAGAGTCTTACTAAGTTTGATGGACATTCATGCTAAGCATTTTTAATTGTTTCATAAAAATATTGGTTTATACTGAAGTGATTAATCAGATTATTAAGAAGTCTCAACTGGTTGGATGTGATGAGTGGGTACTTAATGACCCATATCCCTGGGTTTGTTGGTGGTTCATGGAAGCAACCGAAATTGGTAGGGTAGAGTCAGGAAACATCTTAGAGAGCCTTCTCTGAGTTAAGATGAATAAACAAGAGTGCTCAATTGGTAATGAGCATTATCTTTCTAAATCATAGATATGCATTTAGCAGGGATCTTAATTCTCTTAATCCCTTATTTCTCAATTTAGGCTTTGTGAACCACTAGATATTAGATAACCTGAACATCTAATTTAGTCCAAGTCTCAGGAGAAGGAAATTTTGGGGTATAAGAAGGCTATTTGGAACAGAAAGTCCCTCTTCATAGCACATCTCATAGGGAAGTCTTAATTACACTTGCCTTCAGAATTGGCCTGCATTTACAGAATCACAAATTTGTAGGCAATCTTAAAGACCACTGTCCAATCTATTTAGGAATTTCTTTTTTCAAACTGTAGAAAATGAACCATGAACATTAGATCTAATTCCAGTTATTGATTTAACACTAAGTCAATGGAGAGAAAAGGATGAATCTGAGTGTTATTTGCCTGAATGAAGCACGATGGTTAATAAATCTGTAGTTTCCTTGCTTTGACCCTTACAGCATGCATTACCTTTCCCTAGCTTCATCTAATTATACTCTTTTTGTTTTTTTCTTTGCCCTGATACCTTATTTTATTTTGAAATATACTTTTACTTTCTGTTTCTGTTAGTCATTTTGAATCTTTTTTGGAACAAGGTATGATATAATTCTTCATGAGCTCAGGGGTTACAAGCTCTTGCCCTTTCCTGAAGAGAAAAAAAAAAAAAATCATGTAGCAGTGATTCATTAACCTAGAAACTTCTAGGTGATCTAGAATCATGCTATTTCTTTTGGTTATTCTGAGAGAAATAGTTCATACTGCTGACTTAGAAACAAGAATTACTAGAAATTTGCTTATTTTCTCTCAATCCCGTCTTGAGTGACAATCAGTTCAGCTCAGTTCAGTTGCTCAGTCGTGTCCAACTCTTTGTGACCCCATGGACTGCAGCACGCCAGGCCTCCCTGTCCATCACCAACTCCCGGAGTTCACTCAGACTTACGTCCAGTGAGTCGGTGATGCCATCCAGCCATCTCATCCTCTGTCGTCCCCTTTTCCTCCTGCCCCCAATCCCTCCCAGCATCAGAGTCTTTTCCAATGAGTCAACTCTTCGCATGAGGTGGCCAAAGTACTGGAGTTTCAGCTTTAGCATTATTCCTTCCAAAGAACACCCAGGGCTGATCTCCTTTAGAATGGACTGGTTGGATCTCCTTGCAGTCCAAGGGACTCTCAAGAGTCTTCTCCAACACCACAGTTTAAAAGCATCAACTTTTCAGCCCTCAGCTTTCTTCACAGCCCAACTCTCACATCCATACACGACTGCTGGAAAAAATCATAGCCTTGACTAGACGGACTTTTGTTGGCAAAGTAATATCTCTGCTTTTGAATATGCTATCTAGGTTGGTCATAACTTTCCTTCCAAGGAGTAAGTGTCTTTTAATTTCATGGCTGCAGTCACCATCTGCAGTGATAAAAAAAATAAAGTCTGACACTGTTTCCACTGTTTCCCCATCCATTTCCCATGAAGTGATGGGACCAGGGTCTTTTCAAATGAGTCAGTTCTTCGCATCAGGTGGCCAAATTGGAATTTCAGCTTCAGCATCAGTCCTTCCAATGAATATTCAGGACTGATTTCCTTTAGGATGGACTGGTTGAATCTCCTTGCAGACCAAGGGGTTCTCAAGAGTCTTCTCCAACACCACAGTTCAAAAGCATCAATTCTTTGGCACTCAGCTTTCTTTATAGTCCAACTCTCACATCTGCACATGACTACTGGAAAACCATAGCTTCAACTAAATGGACCTTTGTTGGCAAAGTAATGTCTCTGCTTTTTAATATGCTATCTAGGTTGGTCAAAACTTTTCTTCCAAGGAGCAAGCGTCTTTTAATTTCATGGCTGCAGTCACCATCTGTGGTGATTTTTGAGCCCAAGAAAATAAAGTCAGCCACTGTTTCCACTGGTTAGCCATCTATTTGCCATGAAGTGATGGGACCAGATGCCATGATATTAGTTTTTTGAACTTTGAGTTTTTAAGCCAACTTTTTCACTCTCTTCTCTATTGTCACTCAATTTTATTCACAAATTTATTGAGTGACAATAAATTTGCCATTGTTTATGCTGAACTTTTTGGATTGGCACGTTTTCATTATAAATTAGTTACATCTCATTATGGTCTCACTGACTAGATTCTTGACTATAATAGTCTCAAAAATGCATTTCCTAAGTCAATCTTTAGCCACATTACACAAAGTAAGTTCCTGTGTAAAAAAAGTAACATTTTGACAGTAAAGTAAAAATTCTGTTTTTTGTAATTTGTTCCATCTGTTCACAATTAAAAGAAGAATCTGCTATTGAGAAAATAGATCAATGAAAAATAAAACATTCTAAACAGAAACATGGTTTTGATCCCCTTGTGCTTAGAAATAAACTGGAGGTATACTTTTTTCCCCAAGAATTTTGAACAAAAAATTATTCTCTCTGTGAAAGTTGGGGCCAAAAACTGTTGCTAAATAACTAAGTAAATAAAAATTTAAACTTCTAGCTAGAATGAAGTGACTATGGCCAACCAAGACTAGAATAAACAAATAAAATGTAAAAATAATTTGTTGAAAGTGTCCGAGAACTATCAAAAGAATAACAAGACCTGGAAGAGTTAATAATCCAGAGAAGGGACATTTTGCATCTGGGTATAGGAATTAATTCTTGGCGTAGGCAAGAAGATGAACACACTGGTTATGTAATTGATGGCAGAAAAACCAGCAGAGCTTCTGCAAGACTTGAAAACAGTTTGATGGAACTGGAGATCAATAGAAAGCCCAGAGATAAATCCACACACATATGGACACCTCATCTTTGACAAAGGAGGCAAGAATATACAATGGATTAAAGACAATCTCTTTAACAAGTGGTGCTGGGAAAACTGGTCAAACACTTGTAAAAGAATGAAACTAGAACACTTTCTAACACCATACACAAAAATAAACTCAAAATGGATTAAAGATCTAAACATAAGACCAGAAACTATAAAACTCCTAGAGGAGAACATAGGCAAAACACTCTCTGACATACATCACAGCAGGATCCTCTATGACCCACCTCCCAGAATATCGGAAATAAAAGCAAAAATAAACAAATGGGACCTAATTAACCTTAAAAGCTTCTGCACATCTAAGGAAACTATAAGCAAGGTGAAAAGACAGCCTTCAGAATGGGAGAAAATAATAGCAAATGAAGCAACTGACAAACAACTAATCTCAAAAATATACAAGCAACTCCTACAGCTCAACTCCAGAAAAATAAATGACCCAATCAAAAAATGGGCCAAAGAACTAAATAGACATTTCTCCAAAGAAGACATACATATGGCTAACAAACACATGAAAAGATGCTCAACATCACTCATTATCAGAGAAATGCAAATCAAGACCACTATGAGGTACCACTTCACACCAGTCAGAATGGCTGCAATCCAAAAGTCTATAAATAATAAATGTTGGAGAGGGTGTAGAGAAAAGGGAACCCTCTTACACTGTTGGTGGGAATGCAAACTAGTACAGCCACTATGGAGAACAGTGTGGAGATTCCTTAAAAAACTGGAAATAGAACTGCCTTATGATCCAGCAATCCCACTGCTGGGCATACACACTGAGGAAACCAGAAGAGAAAGAGACATGTGTACCCCAATGTTCATCGCAGCACTGTTTATAATAGCCAGGACATGGAAGCAACCTAGATGTCCATCAGCAGATGAATGGATAAGAAAGCTTTGGTACATATACACAATGGAGTATTACTCAGCCATTAAAAAGAATACATTTGAATCAGTTCTAATGAGGTGGATGAAACTGGAGCCTATTATACAGAGTGAAGTAAGCCAGAAGGAAAAACACCAATACAGTATACTAACGCATATATATGGAATTTAGAAAGATGATAACAATAACCCTGTGTATGAGACAGCAAAAGAGACACTGATGTATGGAACAGTCTTATGGACTCTGTGGGAAAAGGAGAGGGTGGGAAGATTTGGGAGAATGGCATTGAAACATGTAAAATATCATGTATGAAACGAGATGCCAGTCCAGGTTCGATGCACGATACTGGATGCTTGGGGCTAGTGCACTGGGACGACCCAGAGGGATGGTATGGGGAGGGAGGAGGGAGGAGGGTTCAGGATGGGGAGCACATGTATACCTGTGATGGATTCATTTTGATATTTGGCAAAACTAATACAATTATGTAAAGTTTAAAAATAAAATAAAATTAAAAAAAATAAAAAACAAAGAAGCTTCAAACACAGGGCTGTTTCACTCTCAAGTTATTTACCAAATTTTGATACTAAATAAGGATAAAAGTGAAGTAAAAACACAAGCAAAGAACACTAAAAAGCAGAGCAGAATTTGTATTAATCTCTACTGCCAAAGCGACAATGATCAGAATTTAAGATGTTCTGAGGAGAGAACGAACTCAAATGATGGATTTGGTGGCAGATGTAAAGATTAGAAGACAAGATTAAGAATCAAAAAAATTCATTATTAGGAACTAAGAGGATAGGTTATAATAAAATTCATAAACTTAAACAAATAGAAGGAACCCTAAAATACATTAAAAATGAACAATAACCCGGTGTACGAGACAGCAAAAGAGACACTGATGTATAGAACAGTCTTATGGACTCTGTGGGAGAGGGAGAGGGTGGGAAGATTTGGGAGAATGACATTGAAACATGTAAAATATCATGTAAGAAACGAGTTGCCAGCCCAGGTTCGATGCACGATACTGGATGCTTGGGGCTAGTGCACTGGGACGACCCAGAGGGATGGTATGGGGAGGGAGGAGGGAGGAGGGTTCGGGATGGGGAACACATGTATACCTGTGGTGGATTCATTTCGATATTTGGCAAAACTAATACAATTATGTAAAGTTTAAAAATAAAATAAAATTAAAAAAAATAATGAGTCTTAGATCCATGTGGGCTACAGTGGCAAGTTCTAAAATACGTGTATCTTTGAGTACCAATAGAAGAGAGACGGAAGCAATATTAAATGAAATAACGACAGACTTTTTCTTTTCCAAAATTGAAGAAGAACATTAACTCAAAGAGTCAAAATTTGTGAACCCTACACAGGATAAAAAAACTAACTAGACACACAGCAATGAAACTCCTAAAGCCAAAGAGAAGAAAAGCAGCCTGAGAAAAAGACACTGGACCTTCAAAGAAGCAAGAGTAACAACAGAAACAGGAAATAATGGAATGACAACTTTAAAGTGCTGAAAGGAAAACCAAACAAAACCTTCCATCTGGAATTCTATCCCAGGGAAAATATCCTTAAAAAATATCTTTTAGAATACATGACCTGAGAAAATTAGTCATCAGCAGGCATGTTTTAAGAGAAATGTTAACGGAATTTCTTTATGTAGAAAGAAAATGATCTCAGATGGAAACATGGAAATGGAAGGTATGAAGAACACAAGAGATGATGAACAGATGGAAGAATATAATTGAATATTGATTGTTCAAAATGCATTTAAAAGTTGTGTGCTGTGTGTGCATAGCCACTCGTCATGTCCAGCTCTTTGTGACCCCATGAACTGCAGCTTGCCAGGCTCCTCTGTCTATGGAATTTTCCAGGCAAGAATATTGGAGTGAGTTGTCATTTCCTTCTTCAGAAGATCTTCCTGACCCAGGGGTTGAACCCATCTTTCCTGCATTTACAGGTGAATTCTTTACCATTGCACCCCCTGGGAAGCCCCATTTAAAAATTATGTACAATTAGAATGTGTGAGAGGAACTATATACAAGACAGAAAGAGTAACTATAATGAAAGTGTTTAAGATAATAGCATAATGAAGAAAGAGGAAGAAAAAGGTCTGCAAACAGCTTTTGTGGAATTGAATTTGATTTTTTTCCATGTTAATTACTTGGATACACTTGAATGAATGAGTGTTTTTCTAGTGCAGCATCATAGACATTTGGGTACCAATATTGCAATAATATTATACAGAATGGTTACCATGATTTGTGCTTGGTTATGCAGCCAGACATGTTCCACTAAGATCCTCGAAAAAGAAAAAAAGCCTGGAAACAGTTTCAGAATAAACTATATATTACGAATGTCACTAATAATGGTGAGAATGCAAAACTAATTGAGTTGAGAAGACACGGTTCTTTCCTTTTACAGTCAATGTGTAAAACTCTGTGGTGCTTCACCAGATGAACAGTAAGCCCATTATCACATACGTTAAAGATCAGAAATTTCTTCCTTCCAGCACATAAGCAAGCACCTGCAAGAGCGTGGCAGAGGGCTTGTGTCATTTATCGGCAGGAGACCCTCTCTTCACAGAACAGCTGCCTGACACAGAGCCCAAACTGTGGCTCCCTTGTGTTTTGAAAAAGATGATGTCTCCCCTGGAAGGACAGGCGTACAATAATGGGAGTTTTGGCTGGGAGTTGCTCTGGCTGAATGACAGATCTTCATGGGTGAAAAATGGACCTACATAACGTGCTTACTATCATAAACTCAGAAAACAACATTTGAAATGCATAGGTTGACAACCTGCCTAGTTCTCATTTCAGTTTCAGTGGAAAACATGGCACTCAAGGAAGTTCTGTTTTTACTGATCAAATTGAGATTTTCCATCCTGCTATCCTCTCTTTCCTCCCTTTTTCCTTCTGAGGATACATTTTTTCCCTCTCTTGTTGATTTATATTGCTACATGGTATACAGTACTGCTTTACAGAGCTATTTCTTTGTATGTAAAGTTTTGTTTTGAGTATCTCAAGATGACAAATTGGCTCTCATGGCATTGAGAGGATTTAACTTAATGTCCAGAAAGAACTAGTCAAGTTGAGGATGAAGTTCATGGATAAGAATTTCAAAATCTAACTTTTAATCTAGTACACTGAGCTCTTCTTTGAAGAAGCATTAAAGAAGTGTAAAGCTTTATTTATCCTACTAATTTTTGTTCATGATTTCTGATGCCTATTTTAAAAATATAAAGAGGGTGAACTCTATCAAAAGACATAAGATGTAAGCTTATGTTTTTAGGACAAATTTCTCAAATTTTAAAAAATTGGTAGAATTCATAAATGCCATATATACTAATCTCTAAAGCTTAAATTACATTTATTTTGACTCTAGGGTTGTTAGATGAAATATAGAACACTCAGTTAAATTTTGATTTCAGATAAATAATATTTTTTAGTAAAAATATGTCCCAAATATTATATTTTTATCTATGGAATAAACTCTCTTCTCTGACACTATTTTTAAAAAATATAATCTGGGTGTCAATGGCTCAAGGACTATTAACTAAAACTTAAAAATGAGACGGTTTTGTGTGGTAAAACCTACTTAGTTTGCTTTTGAGACACAAAAAGACTGCAGTTATTTATCTGTCTCAAAAGAAGCTTTAAAGCTTCAGGTCTTTCATTTTGTCTTGATTTTTACTGCTTCAAATCTATATTTTCTTCAGCACCCTACTAGTAGTTTATGGGGCCATCATAAAGAAAAATAGGCCTGACTGTTTATAGGCAATTTAGTGCAAGATCCAGTTCTTCAATATATGTGTGTATATATAGCTGCAAAGTCTAGGGAACCCAGTTTTCATGTTGGCACATACCTTTTATTTCACACATTAATGACAGTGTAATTGTTTATTAAGAAGATAATCTAGTACACAGATTTTACAAACCAGTGAATCTGAGTTTTAACCCTAACTCTTAACATATTGTAACCGTATAGCTTTGGAGGAGTTACTTAAGCTCTCTATGCTTCGGTTCCTTCGTGTTAAACAGAGGTAATAATGGTACCTGATTTGTAAATTTGTTGTGAGTATTTAATATGTTAATATATACAAGTTCTTAGACCAGAGTTCAACACACAGTCAATGCTATACAAGTATTTGTGATTGATTATTTTTTGTTTCTTTTCTATGTGCAGTTAACATGTCAAGGTTTTTTTTACAAATCCTACATTTAATCTTCAAAACAATTATCTAAAATTAATTTTATTAATGTATTTAATAATGTTGTATAATTTGACTACTTAAGAGAGCCGGGATTCAAGTTCAATGCTTTTAATCAAAATGATTTCCTGTAATATGTTGATTATACATCCCCACCTCCACACACAAATACACATTCTTCTAGGATGAGTGATTTCTTGAGACACATGTACTAGTGAGCTAAAGAAATCTATATAACAAAGTCCATTTAGTAGGAAATAGTGTTCATTGATTCTACTGCCTTTTCTTCCTTCCATCAAGGCTAGGTTCATGAAATCCTAGGACCACACAACCTACACTTAACTTGTCTCCTTGCTTTTATTTGTTATATTAATAAAGTATTCACATTTGCAAAGGTGTAACTTTGAAAAGTATGAGACTTCTCTTGATTATGATCCTTAATAGTTCTGCGTGTTTGACTAGAGCTTCTTGTGGCTATGTGACAATTTACTTTCCCATCCAAGGACCCGTCTCACAAGCATGAATGTCCAAACATGTACACACATGTGTATATTCCGCTTGCTCAATTTAATGAGAACCTGATTGCAAATTATCTGATGATTTCCTAGATTTTAAGACAACAGCAAAGGAGAGTTGTTCATTCATACATAGGATGGTGAACTGATGATAGATACAGAGAAAACGCTTGAGAAAATTCAGTGAACAGAAATATCTATTGGGGGGGAGTTGCATGTCAGTCAAATGAAAACACAGGAAGTTATTAAAACTGTGCAACCACACTGAAACCTAGCTTTAAAAGAGTGTTTTGATCAAGGAAACACATTGCAACAACAAGGAGATTTGAAGATAAAACAATTAAAAAAACTTGAGTTTCTCAAAATACTGTGAGGAAGACATGTACTCTTTCCTGATATGTGTATATATATACATATACATATTAATTTTTGGCTGCACCGCACAGCATGTGGGATCTTAGTTCCCAGACCAGGGATCGAATACTTGCCCCCTACACTCAAAGTGTGGAGTCTTTAACTCCTGAACCACCAGGGAAGTCTTTTTCCTGATATTTCTTGAAGAATTAGTTGTTCTTATCTCCACTCTCTTAACCTGTTATAGATGTTTCTATTCTTCTCTCTCCCTGAAATCAGCACGACTCTCCTCCTTGCTCTGGATAAAAGTCCCCTCCCAACCTTCTCCTTGGTCCCTTAAGTCTCCTCCTCCTCTCCACTTCCTGCAGCCTCTAGACTTCTGTCTCTCCACACCTCTCCTCAAGAGTATGCATCACCATCCATAATCTCCATCATCTCCAGTCCTCTGGGGAAGGACGAGGGTGAGAAACTGTGCAGACAAAAAGAGAATCCCCTTGGAGAAGGGGAGGAAAGAAAGGCCAGGAACACTGAAGAGCTCATTCTTCCTTCCCTTCCCTTCCTTCTCCTCTCCTTCACTTCCCTCTGTCCTGTCCTTTGCCGCTACTCTTGAAACACTTGTAATTCACATATAAGGCAAAACTATCCCAAGCATTATTGCAGGATGAAGTAAATATAATTTATATTTACCTATTCTACAATTTATATCTACTTATTTTATATGACTTTTATTTCCCCATTCTTGCCCATGTCTATTAATTGATATTTTTGAAACTTTCTGAGTATAAAGTATTTATGACGTTGATTCTTTTTCTTAATCTATCTCTGTCTGCCCTTCCTTCCCCTCTTATTTCTTTCTTTGTCTCTCTGTTTCTCTAAGTTTCTCTGTCTCTCTCACAAACACACACACACCTGCACACAAACACACACACACCTGCACACAGACATACATGCACACACACACAGAGTTCTTTGGTTTACACTGAAGCCAACCCAGGCACACAATTCATTTTGCACTGTGGATCCCAGATAACTGATCTGCCAACCAGTTCTAACCTTTCATTCATAGGAATGCTGTCTGAAGAATTGTGGCAAATTACTAAAAGTAACTGAGAGATGTGGCAAGAGGGGCAAATACGTGATTCATAATGGTGTATTTTTTTACAGTTTAATATTAGCGATGCTTTTCAATAAACATACAAAATAATCAAGCTCGATACTAAAAAGTTCAGGTTTTAATGTTTGTAATGTGAGAACAAGGAAAGCAAGTGGAGAAATTTCAATGGACAGAGAGGATTATAAAACATTAACATTAACAATAATAACTACCGTTTACTGAGTAGTGACTTTCCACTAGAAATTGTGAAAGTCTTTAAGCATATATTATCTAATTTAATCCTTGGATCAATACTGGTAGAGGTATTATTATCCTCATATGCCTTTCAAAATTTTTACTGGGGTACAGTCGCTATACAATGTTGTGTTAGCTTCTGCTGTACAGCGAAGTGAATCAGACATATACATACCTCTCCCCTTTTGTGGATTTCCCTCTCAGGTCTGCACAGAGCACTGACTAGAATTCTCTGTGCTCTAGAGTAGGTTCTCTTTCGTTACCTATTTTATAATAGTAGTGCATATATGTCAACCCCAAACTCCCAGTTCATTTATAGAGGGAAGATCTAAGGTTTACACGGATTAAGTAACTGCCTGTCATCTATCATTGGACTTGTAAATTGCAAAGATGGAATTCAAATCCATATCTCGCTGATCTAATGTTGTGCTTTAAACTTTGCTATACATGTGTATAGACTTATGTGTAATACATGTATACATATATTTACATATATGTAAATGTACAGAGTAATTGCTTCTGTAGGCAGTTTGCGATTTCAGATAGAAGATGTTTAGAAGGTGGGGACACCTTTCTTAAGGCTCTATAGTATGAGGCAGATGGTCATATTATAATTAGTTCCATAAGTGCATTTGAAGAATAGAGAACCAAAGAGTAAAAATAGGGCAACTGTACTGTGGAGCCTGTCAGGTGTGGCAGCTCATTACTACCTTTGCTGTCCTTTCCCTGGTGCCTTCTCTCTCAAGTTTCATTTACTTATTTCATTTTCATCGATTTATACTTAAGTTGAATTTTTTTGCATCAGGATTATTTAATATCCTTTTTTTTTTCCCTTCTTGACATCTGCCCTCAATGTTGCATGTTCTCATTAACTACTATGAATTGTAATTAAACAGAAGGATATGTGAAGGTAAGTGAATGCTGTTTCACAGGTGGTCTTATGGAGGGTTTGTGCAGAGCATCACAAAATTCCCAGACAGTGAGGACTGGTGCCTGTGGCTTACGGGCAGCCTTAGAGACTCTCATTCCTGAAAGAACAGAATAAGGAACCAGGATGGTCATGCTTTAACACAAACCTTGTACAATGCCATTTGGTGCCATGGATAGTATCTGATTTTAGTTAGTCCCGGACGCCTTTTATATGAACATCAAGAAGTTAAATGTGTCCCTAAATGTCTGACGTGAGGACTGAACTATAATTCTATATTACACATTCTCTGCAGTTGGTGGGAAGTCCAGGGGTCAAAACCCTGCTTGGGGCATTGTCAGACACAACAGTTTAAGTCTCTAGCTTGGCACATTAGTCGGTGATGGTATTATGGGGTTGCTTAGGGCTCTGACTTCCCATGGATAACTGGAAAGCATCAGCATCACAGTGCCTCACATTTGCTGAGTACCCAGAAGTCACATATGTGACTCAGTGGGTTTTTACAGAATTTAGACGTGTCACTAGTCTTTCAAATGCACTGTTTAGTGGGGAGACAGGGCAGACCAGCAGAGAATGGGAGCCCTGGAAATAGGTGTGCTGCAAGTTCCCTTTAGTTGGAATCTTGTGAAATGTTTGAGGGCAGGGATAATTTATAGTGTTGCCGCAAAATGCACCCTCTCTTATCTTGCAGCAGAGGACTCTCCTGGAGTCTGGAAAGTATACTAATGATTACACGGAACATATCTACTGTTTTCAATAATGCTCCAAAATATTGTGTTGTAAGCATAATGGAACAGCCAGAGTAACAAGTATTGTTTTCTTAATTTCTCAAATCATAGCTAAAAACATTGACAGAGAAGTATTAAAATTACATATCAGTTCTATAATTCTGCTGCTGCACAGTCGTGTCCGACTCTGTGCAACCCCATGACGGCAGCCAACCAGGCTCCCCCGTCCCTGGGATTCTCCAGGCAAGAACACTGGAGTGGGCCTATAATTCTGAGTCTTCCTTTATTTTCTCTCTAATGTACAGGCCCGCTTAGCAGTGATTAAGTGAATGATGTGGGGAGAAATGGGAATTCTAGAACAAGGGCTGTCAGATCTCTGTGTGATCAACCTCAGGTGGAAGGCTTCACACACACAGCTCTTGGGATCCACCCCCAGAGTTCCCGATCCTTTAGGCCTAGGGTCAGGGGCCATAATTTATGTTCCTAACTTTTGAACTGTGGTGTTGGAGAAGACTCTTAAGAGTCCCTTGGACTGCAAGGAGATTCAGCCAGTCCATCCTAAAGGAGATCAGTCCTGAATATTCATTGGAAGGACTGATGCTGACACTCCAATACTTTGGCCACTTGATGCAAAGATCCGACTCATTGGAAAAGACCCTGATGCTGGGAGGGATTGGGGGCAGGAGGAGAAGGGGATGACAGAGGATGAGATGGTTGCATGGCATCACCGACTCAATGGACATGAGTTTGACTAGGCTCTGGGAGCAGGTGATGGACAGGAAGGCCTGGAGTGCTGCAGTCCATGGGATCGCAAAGGGTCGGACACGACTGAACAACTGAAATGAACTGAACTGAACAAGTTCCCAAGTGATGCTTATGCTGTTTCTCTGAGGACTAGTCTTTGTGAACTACAGTTTTAAAATACAAGAAGGAATTGAATGGAAACAATGCTTTCCTGCTGAGTGTTCTACTTTCTTTTTGAAAAACAGTGAATAAAGAAGAAGGACTAAATGTTCAATTTATGAAAAGAACTTATCATTCTTTTAAAACAATATTAATGCTGCAGAGGAGACTTAGAAGTTCTGGTGGGAAATCCTAGGCCAGAACTATTTCATCTGAAGACAAAATACCACCTGCTGCTTTTGTTTACTTATTCTGAAGAAACTGCTTCAGTGTTTTCTTCCTTTCAACTGATTTTATTATACAGATATATTTTAAGGAAGATTATAGACATTGTGATATCCTGCCTCACAAATACTTCAGCTTATATCTGTAAAAAAGAAGAGCATCGCCAACATAATCCAAATGGCATTATTACACCTAACGAAGTTAATAATCATTATTTAATATTTATTCAAATTTCTTAAAATTGTTTCTAAAATGTCCTTTTTTGTTGGTTTGTTCATAGCAGGATCTAATCCAGGAAAACAGATTGCATCTGGGGGTGTGTGTCATTTTAAACCTTTTCAATTGAGGAGAGTTCTTTGTTTCGTGACACTGACTTGACGAAAAGAAAGGGCCACTTGTTCTGTAGAATATTTCTTTCTTTTTTTTTTTTTTTGATTTGTCTTGCGTCCTTGTGGAAAGACCTATATAAATCACAGTAAATGTTTTGGTAGGGGTGTATACTAACTATACTCTTTACTGTATTACATTAGGGGACACATACCATCCAGCTTCCCATCATTTGCATTGCTTTGACTATGCATGGTAATGCCTTCCCGATCATCCACTATGATATTACATTTTCTGCCTGCTGTCAGAAAATCATCTGTGTGCTGTCACTCTGGTACCTCACAAATGTCAGATCCCTCTATACATTTACATTACAGTTTTAATATCACTTGATAATGCTTATCTACAGAAGTAATTTCATTTAAGTTTACAAAGTGATTGTTTATTTGTTCTGCTACGCCTTCCAAGAATATTATCTGGCATTCTTTTTAAAAGTAGAGCTTTTTCTTACAACTGAGGCTGTTTAAGATGCATTTTCTACTGGAAAGCTTTATCTTTCTCATAATTCACAAATTTTCAAAGTGAGTAATTGGTTTTAACTAAACGCCTCAAATGTTGACAAGTGAGGTAGCCTAGCTTTCTCTGTGTAAGTGTCATGAAGGACATGCTGATGTTCACGATTAAATGTGGTTCAGTTGCCTACAATTATTCTGAAAATGTACTCGCATGACAGGAGTGAGCTGTCAAGAAGCAATGAGCTGAAGACCCAAAGGACAACTCATTATGACAGGAAACAGGTGACTGCGCTGCCAAGACAACTCAAGGCTTCAAATTCCCTTATTAGCCTTTTTTGGGTAAAGCATCCAAGGAAGAGGCCCCTACCCAGTGAAACACTGACAAGAGAAGACACATTCCATTTGCTTTGAGAGGTATTCATTCCAATGTGGCTTAATAAAGTCAATCCAGGAAATTGTGGCCACCAATTTTTATTATTAATAATAGATACAGTTTTTTAAAAAGTCAGGGTGCTAAGAAACCTTTCAGGGTATATAATCTTTGCAACGTGTTTGCTTTGAGCCATTTTGGGAATAGTGATGGTGGAAGAAATGCTGTTCTTTATGGTATTTATAACAATGCTGAGCTTGCAAAGGGAAAACAGACTGACATCATTGGACGAATGCAGCAAGGCAGTTACATGTAAACACAAGGGGAGTGATTTATATAGAAGTCTTCAGCATTTTTCTCTATCTCCTGGAGTTTTTTTTTTTTTTTTCAAAAGATCAACAAACAAAAAACCTAGTAGTGAAGAATTGGAAAGCGTTTCCTGTTACCTTGCTTTGAAGTGCCAAATGACGTTGGTAAGACTGTTGGCGATAGCCACAGTCATAGGTTTTAACTGTGTATGTTCAAGGAGTTGAACTTCTAGCAGATGTTTTCAATCATCTCTCTTGGATGCTGTCACCCCTTCCTTTTGTTCAAGTCTCAGCTAAAGGGACATGAAATCTGTGCTCTGTATGGAGAAAATCACTATGATAGATTTGTTGATGCGAAAGATAGTCCTACTCGTTCCCTCCCTCGTTTGCTGGAGAGCCAGGTGTTATTCCTTGGAAAGCCACATAGAACTCTGAACTGGGAATTTTCAACAGCAAGTACCATTAGCTGGGATCATATCTACCCTTCCTAGGACCCCTGTGCCAGGAATTCTCCTGGGTTGACCTTAAACCCAAGCCAGTCTGACATCTTTCATCTCTGTCACTATTCTCACACCCATTCTCTAGCACTGGAATGAGTTACTGGTTTTCCAGAAATTTCCATACATACATACAGAAATATATGCAAAAGTAACATCCTGAGAATTTTCCAGGTTGAACTTCCTGGTCACACAAGGTTGTCCTTGCGTGGAAAGTTGTCAGTGTGTCAGAGTTGACAAAAAAATAAATGGTATCTTGTAGAAGAATAGTAAAGATAATATTATTCTTCATTTCAGAAATGTTTGATGAGTATTTACTATGTATCATGAAGGAATAGCTCTCTTAAACCATTAAACTTGGTATCTGCTGCTGCTGCTGCTAAGTTGCTTCAGTCGTGTCTGACTCTGTGCGACCCCATAGACGGAAGCCCAACAGGCTCCCCTGTCCCTGGGATTCTCCAGGCAAGAACACTGGAATGGGTTGCCATTTCCTTCTCCAATGCATGAAAGTGAAAAGTGAACGTGAAGTCGCTCAGTCATGTCTGACCCTCATGAACCCATGGACTGCAGCCTTCCAGGCTCCTCCCTCCATGGGATTTTCCAGGCAAGAGTACTGGAGTGGGATACCATTGCCTTCTCCAAACTTGGTATCTACTCTCTACTAATTGTGTGATTCGGAGCAATTAAGTCTATGACTAAAGATGGAAGAATGTTTATTTCTTTGTAGGTAGGGTCTTCAATTTGACCTTTATCACAATCAAACAACAAGATAGCCAGGGTCCAAAACACTTCAAAGTCTCACCCTGCTGCCAGTTTTAAAGGCTTTCGGAATGTTTGTTTCTTTCATACTTTAATGTTTGTGTATTTATAACAAAGAGCTTATTATAGTGCATAATTTCATAATTATCCATTGATTCATACAGCTCCTTGCTAAATTCAGTTCCAGGTGTATTCCTTATGTTTTTCATCCAAGGTTCAGATTTGCCTTTGAGATAATTTATCGTTGGTTTAAAGACAAGAGAAAAAGAAAATGAGAGACATTGCACCTTTCTGAATCCTTTGGGTACAATAAACAGTGCAATTAAATCAGCAATTCTAAGAACTCTGAAGTTGTTTTAAGAACAATTTTCCTCAGGTCTATAAAAATGCCATCCCTTGTAAAGCTTCTGAAATCAACTAGTTGTATCTTATAGCCAATGAGGTCTTTCATTGGAGGTTTTGATGTGTGAGTTATGTTGACTTCAAAAGTTTCCTTTTGAAGTGTGGAATGAAATATAATTTTAAGAATTTTAATTCTGTTTCAGTTCAGATCCAGAGGCAACTGTACTTAGTATTCTCTGCATTGGCAAAAGTCTTTGAATTTAGATAGCCATGACTGTTAAAAATGAGAAAGTTTGAGAGTTGGAGTTGTAAAGAGTTTCTTGGGCACAGGTTGTATTTTCTTGTTGCTTCATTAACAAAGGGAAAAGTTTTAATATTTTGTAAACCTTGGATAAAAATGAATGTATTGTAAACAAAAACATCATTTTATTATATTTGTACAGAAAATTTGAGATCACTTGCAAGGTCCTAGATATGGGGTGGAGGGGGTGGGATTAGTCATCAAATCTTTCAGACACTTCCATAGACCTTTAAGTATCTCCTCTAAAGGTCTGCTCACCCACTGCAGAGACAGGAAAATGCAGTGATGCGTGCCACAAAGGCAGGCTTGCTGTCCCACATGCCTTGCTTTTGACTCTCCCAAAAGACTCACTCTGGCTACTGACTTTCCCTATTTCTTAGGACCTGGACCATAACAAGATATTTACTCTTTCATTCTTCAACCTTTAGTCTGATACTAGAAGATGTTCCATGTCCCTTATATAGAAACAGATGGTGCCATGCCCTAGATTTGCTGGAATATAGCTCAGAGCATCCTGCTGGAGAAGATTTTATGGGCTCAATCAGGACATGGGTCCAGCTCAGGGTGGAACATGCCTGCGAATCACAGAATTCCAGGCTTGGGAGATTCTTCTGAGTTTAGGAATTTACCACCTCCTCCTCTCCTGTGTTACTTTCCCTGGTTTGTGCAGTCTGTCTGAGTTCACATAGCTCTGTTATATTTTTGAAACCACTGTGAGAAAGTCTCTGTAGTGTTCCCCCCTCCCCACTGCTTCTGATTGGAGAATAAGATAATTTTGAATAAAGATTTTGGCTCTGATAGTTTGTGTTCCCGTACTGCTGAAGGCTTAGTCTCCTTTATGCTAGGGTGAATCAGTAAGACCCCATGGTGTTAATGAAACTAAACAGGATCATATGGGGCTCCTAGTCAAGGAGACTTCTGTGTCCCCTGGTTCTTATAGGGGACAAACTCTAGATTCTATGAACTTCCCTGAATTCCAAAGTGCAAATTCAATCAGTGGAACAGTCGCTAATCCGGGAAGGAGGAGATGCAAACTCAAGGGAGGAACAGCCAAAAAACAGTAGTTCAGCCTTGGGGCAGGGTTCTCAAGGGATACACTTAACAATGTCTTGAAACCCTTGATAAAACTAAAACCCAGCAAATGAACAGCAGTCATCATGCCAGAGAGCACCACATGAGGCTAGGCTAAAGGATCCAGAGAAACTCATCAACACGATTACATGAGACAAGTTTAAAGTCCCTGCACATATCCTAACCTTATCAGCAAAGCGAAAGTCACTCAGTCCTGTCCTACTCTTTGCGATCTCATGGACTATACAGTCCTTGTAATTCTCCAGGCCAGAATGTTGGAGTGGGTAGCCTTTCCCTTCTCCAGGGTATGTTCCCAACCCAGTAAACCCACCCTTGAATCACTGTCATAAAACTCCTCACCAAACTCTCCAGGGTTGGGACACATAGTTTTCAAGAGCAGGAGCCTCTTATGTCTGCCTTTGCCTGGCAAAGCAATGAAGCTATTCTTTTCTACTTCACCCGAAACTTGGTCTCCAAGATTCAATTTCAACATCATTGAGATATAGTCATGTATTCAACAGACATTTATGGAATGCCTAGTAAGTATGCTCGGGCTTCCCTAGTGGCTCAGTTGGTAAAGAATCTGCCTGCAATGCAGGAGACCTGGGTTCGATCCCTGGGTTGGGAAGATCCCCTGGAGAAGGGAAAGACTACCCACTCTAGTATTCTGGCCAGGAGAATTCCATGGACTGTGTAGTCCATGGGGTCACAAAAAGCTGGACACAACTGAGCGACTTTCACTTTCACTTTAGTAAGTACCAGACATTTTAGGTGCCAATAAGAAAGAAGTAAACAGAAATAAACTAAATCCCTGCTCTCAAAGAACTTATATTGTTCTTGGAAAGGAGAAGATATCAGAAAAGCAAAAAAAAAAAAAAAAAAAGGTATGTATGTCTCTTAGATGGTAATAAGTGCTTTGGGAAAAAAGTAAAGTTCAGTAGTTCAATTCAGTTCAGTTGCTCAGTCATGTCCAACTCTGCGACCCCATGGACTGCAGCACACCAGGCTTCCCTGTCCATCACCAACTCCCAGAGTTTACTCACACTCATGTCCTTTGAGTCAGTGATGCCATCCAACCATTCATCCTCTGTCATCCCCTTCTCCTCCTGCCCCCAATCCCTCCCAACATCAGGGTCTTTTCCAATGAGTCAGCTCTTCTCATCAGGTGGCCAAAGTATTGGAGTTTCAGCTTTAGCATCAGTCCTTCCAATGAACACCTAGGACTGATCTCCTTTAGGATGGACTGGTTGGATCTCCTTGCAGTCCAAGGGACTCTCAAGAGTCTTCTCCAACACCACAGTTCAAAAGCATCAATTCTTCTGCACTCAGCTTTCTTCCTAGTCCAGCTCTCACATCCATACATGACTCCTAGAAAAACCATAGCTTTGACGAGATGGACCTTTGTTGGTAAAGTAATGTCTCTGTTTTTTAATATGCTGTCTTGGTTGGTCATAGCTTTTCTTCCAAGAAGCAAGCGTCTTTTAATTTCATGGCTGCAGTCACCATCTGCAGTGATTTTGGAGCCCCAAAGATAAAATCTCTCACTGTTTCCATTGTTTCCCCATCTATTTGCCATGAAGTGATGGGACCAGATGCCACGATCTTAGTTTTCTGAATGTTGAGCTTTAAGCCGACCTTTTCACTCTCCTCTTTCACTTTTACCAAGAGGCTCTTTAGTTCTTTTCGTTTCTGCCATAAGGGTGGTGTCATCTGCGTATCTGAGGCTATTGATAAAAGTTCAGCGGACAAGTTGCGATTTAAAATCCAGAGGTCAGGAAAGCCTTGATGAGATGGTGACTTTGAGTAATGACCTGAAGGAGGTAAAAGTGAGCTGACGTTTCAGGAAAGAGAATGCCAAGTAGACAGTGCAGCAGATGCAGAAGCCATGGATTTGAGGAATGGCAAGGTGGGAAATAGCAACCAGACTGGTGGGGTTTTGTACAGACAACTAGAACTATAACCTTGACTTTCATCCATATTGAACTGGGATACTTATGAACAAAGAAGTGATACACTCGAACTTAGCGTTTCAAGAACTTCAGTCGCAAAGTCACACGGAGGCCAGCAGGAGCCATGGGCAGAGACTGGAAGAGCAGTTTGGAGGAAGCTACCAGTAATCATTCAGGTGGGATGTGTGTGCTGAGGGATAAGAGGTTAGAGCAAGCCGGAGACACCAGAGGTGGTGAGAACTATTTCAATTCTTAATACATTTTAAAAATAGAACAGATATGTCTGCTAAAGGATTAGATGTAGGGTGTGAGAGAAAAAGGACTCAAAGGTGACTTCAAGGGTTTTGTCCTGAGCAGTTGGAAGGGCGGAACTATGGCTCACTGAAGTAAGAAAGACCTGGATCAAAATCCCTGTCTGTTACTCAGAGTGTGACTTTGGATATGCAACTTAAAACCTCTGCACCCCTAGCCCCGACCCCAGCCTTGGTTCCACTTATAAAATGGAATAATCTTATCTACTTAGAGGTTGATGTAAGAGTTAGAGATAATGTATTAAAGCTTTTGCAAGGTGCCTGATACTGGTGGGTACTCCATAATAACCGGAACACTTACTTATCATTGTTGTTCCTTGGGAACAAAACTACAAGTCTGGGTTTCCCCTCATGATAGGGCTTCAGATATTTGCAAATTACTCACATGTTTCTCCAGTCTTCTCAGAATGAATTCTGTTGTTTCTTTTGGTGGGAGCTGCCTGGATTCTTTGACTTTCCTCGGCACACGCAGGTTTGAATCACTCTCCTAATTTATAAAAGGAATGAGAAAGGTTTAGAAAGGACTCTATACATCTTTCAATAATGAGCTAAATTATCAGAAATCCACTTGTGAGAAATCTGTATTCCCCCTTCCCTCTCCCCTATAACAACTGTGAAAGGAAAAGCTTTATTTTGTATGCAGTTTATACAAGCATGAGTCAGAATAACGGGAGTCATTATTTACATATATTTTCTTTTTTTCAGTAAACCTTCATTTTATCCCAGGGCTGTAATGCAACTTTAGGGCAACCAAACATAACACCTCCAAGTTATAAAATCCGTTCCATCCAGCCACAGTTACAATTTCTCCCAGTTCTGAGCCTGTCCAGCAGGCTGGTTACATAGGCAAAAGGTTCTAGAAAGAATGAAAATGTCAGATGAACTCTATTTGACTAGGAACCATGCATCAAAATCATATGCCTTGGGACTTCTCTGGCAGTCCTGTGATTAAGACTTGAAGTTTCCATTAGAGGGGCACAGTTTGGATATCTGGTCAGTGAACTAAGTTTCCGCATGCCATGAGGAGCGGCTAAAAAAAAAGTTATATGGTTGGAGCAATAGCCTGAATACAAAAGGAGATATGGGAGAACATATAAAATCAGATTATGTCCTTGGTCCCCATGGTTTTGTTTTGTTTTTTTTTTTAAGTAAAATTTATAGTCCTGGACTAGTTTATTTAATTCTGTCTCACATTAATACTTTGTGTTCTATTTTTTTCCTTCTGGTGCCATCTCAAAACATAGTAAAAATAAATGTTAACATTCCACCTGCCGTGGTGGAGTTGATAGCCTTCTGGAACTTTTCATGGATAATCAAGCCTCATGGATTATACTGTAGTCAGCATACAGGCAGGGCCCAGATCTTAACCTCTGTTGGCGAGGCAAAGCAAGGAATTTAAACCAACATATGAAGAAGACAACTAGAGACTCTTTGACAAAAATTGGATTCTCACAGTCAGCTATAACTTCAATGTTCCTTATCTAGAAAAAAATTACTTTTACTAATTTATCTAAAGAAATAAACCTGATGATGCTTCTAAATTACTTAGCACCATGCCTGGAATATAGTACACATCCAAAAGGTGCTGTTTCTAATAGTAATAATGGTAGTATTTCAATTTTTTATGTGTCTTTCTGGTGCAGTGCTATTCTATATTCATTGAGACTGGTCAGGCTGTTAGGCATCTCAAAATGCACAGCAACATTGACTTAACTTGTTAATAAACTGGAGCTTCACACCTGCTCCCAGCAGTCCCTCAGAGGCCCTGTGAAGTAGAAACACAGCTGAAATGGTCCAGAAATTGCTGGCTGATTTTAAAGTCCTCAGCATTCACATTGGTCACACATATACTCACACTCCCAAATGAAACATATCTTTGTGCAAAAGCAAAGAAGGTGAGTGAGGCTGGCAGCTTGACTCACAGATGCTTTTACGCTTTTCACCTCCTCCCCACACCAATTTTTATTTAAATCCAGAGAAGCATACATTCATGACTCTCCTATACATTAGTAGTGGAATGGTGGAGTGTAGAACCAGCAATCTCAAGTGTGTCTAGGATTGGCTGGGTGGTAAGGGTTTAATTTGAAGCCTGGGAGCAGCCATGTGCATACATCAAGCCTGTGTCTACTCTGGGCATGCGCCCTGGTGACTGCTGGCTCACAGGCTTTCTCTTGGTGCTGCTGTGTGATGGAGTGAATTAAGATTTATGTTTGTCACTATGAATTTTTCTCTCAGTGCAAACAGATATATATTTTATAGGCTAGACACAAGCCCTTAAAGTTATATTCTAAAAGACTTTAGAAGAATCTGCAGTAATATTCCAAAGTAACTTCTGGAAATTGAAAGAACATTAATCATTCTAAGTATTGTTAAATTTTTCTTGTATGTTTTATTATTGTATATGAATATAGAAATACATATAAATATATATGTATTAATACACTTATGTGTGTATGTGTATATATATATGTATGTGTGTGTATGTGTGTAACCTTTACTCCCCAGGAGGTGGCTAAAACTCTTCTTTGATTTTCATTTTATTTTCTTGTTGTGATGACTACAGATCTCTGTCCCTTTAGAATGTAAGATTCACAAAGAAGGAATTTTCCCATTCATTCTTTGCTATGTCTCCCAGTGCCTATAAGAAAAGAAAGAAAAAGCTCTAAGTCGTGTCTGACTCTTGTGATCCCATGAACTGTAGCCTGCCAGGCTTCTTTGTCCATGGGATTCTCCAGGCAAGAACACTGGAGTGGATCGCCATTTCCTTTTCCAGGGGAACTTTCTGACCCAGGAATTGAACCCAGGTCTCCCTCATTGCAGGCATATGCTTTACCAACTGAGCATAAGAGCATCTATTAAATACTATACTAAATATAGAAAAAAACTTAAATATTAAACACTCATCCAGTAGACAATAAAGAAGAACTGCTTTCAAAGGACAATATAGACAAGTGTACAGTGTTCTTAAATTTGAAAGTGCATTACAAAAAGAATTGGGAATTTATCAAAAACTCATATTCTTATAGATGCTCAGAGGTTTCAGTTCAATCTGGGGTAGAGTCCAGGACTTGATCAAGCAGTCTTTTCTCCTCCCCCTCACCACCTTGCTACAAATGATTCTAAGAAAGGTGGCCCTTGAACCACATTTTGAAAAATACTGCCTTAGAGTCTGCTTTTTATTTACACAGACTGAATAACTAATACTCTAAACTTAGTGGCTCATTTCTCTCCCCATTCTACATTGCGTTCACTTTCCTTACCCAAAGTACATTAATGCCTCCTAAATTCCTTTTAGCCTTTGCTCACCTCTTTATCCCTTAGATTAGAACCACAAAGGTTTGGCCACCAATCAAAATGTGTCTTCCCATCTATTGACAGAGGATTAAGAGGCATTGAAGCTGACTGACATCAGGAAATGAGACCAAGACACAGTGTAGTTGCCCAGGTTTGCGAGAGAAAGAGAACAAGTGAATCTGCCTGGAAACAGCCAAGACAGAGGAAATGAGCTTTGAACTAAGAACAGAAGGGGGCAGGACTTGGTGGAAACAGGCCTGGACTGGGTGCTTAAGACAGGCACTCTAGTGTCTAGTGACAGAGACAACCAAAGGGGAGGCTACCAGCGTCGGTGCTTCTAGTCAATGCCAAAGCCAAAGCTGTGCCTGAATATAGGGCGTTGTGTCTGCGATTCAGCCAGAAAGGCTTTGGTTTCCCCATGGAATTGGGAATAAGGCAAATAGCTGGGTTAGCTTGAGTATGAAACAGGTTGGAACTAAAAAAACAGGCTTGTGAATTGCAGTTTGCCAAGTTGGGCCCTATGACTAAGTTGGGCAGTTGTAGGTGATCTGCCTGTGGGCTCTTTAGGCTCTGAAATCTTACTCTCTAGAAGAAAAACCTGTCTTTATTTTTATTTATTTACTCATTTTAAAATCAAAATGTGTTGGGCTGACATAGAAGGTAAGGATCAGGAGCATGGAGGCAGCCCTGCTGGAGGCAAGCTCATGGTTGAAAGGTTGCTTATAAAAAGAAAAAGTTAATCTTCTTTGACCTTGGGAGTGAAACTGCTAAGTGGCAAGTGGAAATTTTGTATGTGCACCGTTGGTGCTTTAGCACATAGCTCTCCAGCAGGGCCAATTGAGAAGCTTGATGGAGGACTGGAGACTTCAGGACACCCTTGCCTAGAGCAGCAGGTGGTTATACAAGATCATTTTCCAAAATGCACTTCTATTTTCTGCTCAGTCCGTTCACAACTTAAATAGTACAGATGATTACACTAACTAGTTGTATGAAAACTTGCTTAAGAAATTTAATGTCTCTGCATACACTCTTGCCTTTCTTTTTTTCATTTTAGAGAAAAGCACATTGCCTTTACAATGGGTAGAAAGTAATACTTATTCCAAAATTACAAAGATATATTCTGGCTCGAGAATTCAATGTCCAGATTCTAAAAATAGAGTAAAGACACTTATTACAAAAACATTTATTGCATAGTATATAAGATATGGTAAGACATGGTGGCTAAGTGTTCTTACCCTAAAGGGCTTATAGTCAAGTAAAAATAAGAAAAATCCCAAATTTTGTTATGGCACTAATCTAGAACCAAGAATTAAATTTGTTTTGTGTAACATTTTAAGGAAAAAAAAAATAAAAGAAAATCTACTGGACTAGATTACTAAATAAGGAACTGGCAAAACACACGGAATGAATGGGCATGTTTCCACTGGACACGTGTATGGGAAAGCAAGTGTTGGGAGTAAGAGGTCAAACAAATACAAAACAAGGCCCCAAACAAGCGCACATCTGTGCAGCTTGAGCGTTGAAAACAACCATCCGTATCCTAGAGGGAGTTACATACTTTCAGCTCCTTGCTTTACAGTTAATTTCAAGTAGAATCTCTCTTCATTTATTGTACAAATGATTAGTGCTTTCTGCTTGGCACTCTGCTAATGGGAAAAGGAAGATAAATTAGACAGGATTCCGCTTTCAAGGAGTTCAAAGATAGAAAGCAGTGTGTGCGTGCTCAGTCTCTTCACTCAGGTCTGAGTGTTTGCGACCCTCTGGACTGCAGCCCACCAGGCTCCTCTGTCGATGGGATTCTCCAGGCAAGAATACTGGAGTGGGGTTGTCATGCCCTCTTCCAGGGGAATCTTCCCAACCCAGAGATCGAACCAGAGTCTCCCACGTCTCCTGCATTGCAGGCGGATTCTTAATCCACTGAGCCACCTAGAAAGCAGTATTGTAAGGTAAGGTAAAAGCTTGAGGGGCCTTACAGAGGTTCAGGTGGGGGGGCGGTGGCTAGAGAAGTCTGGATGGCTTCAGGGGAAAAGGTAGGGGAGTTGAACTGGACCTGAGGGCGGGTGCAAGTGGACAGCCAGAGTTTGGAGAGCTGGCACGTGTTCTAGATGGAGAGATTCTAGAGATGTAAGAAATGTAACCGAAAATAGGTCATATTCAGGGCCAACCAATGAGCAATCTGGTTTGTGTGGACTAAACGGATTTAAGATAAAGGCACACTTGAAAAGTTGAAGAAATAGTTAAAGAAATAAAATGAGTGTTGAACAACATCTGATTATGTACTTAGTCTAGAGACTTGATGAGCAGGAGAACCAGGGTAAGGAACACTCTGAAGAGGATTTTGTAAAACGATCGCCAAGTTTTTCTCTGTAGAGTGGCAGTTGCAAACTCGACTGTCCAGGAGAGTCTGGTAAGGAATGCTGATGAGGGAACTGAGCCAGGGTAAGAAAAATAGCAACTCAAGGGAGATGATCAATGCCAGCAGACTCTTGATCTGCATGTCAGGAGGTGATAGGGACTGGGCTTAAAGTTGGCCAAGTGGACAGAACATTTTACTTTTGAAAAGGATAGCTGCTACTCAGCTCCAGACACTTGTAGCCTTGTGGAAACTGAGGCTCAGTAGGGCCAAATATTCAAGAGAAATTGGAAGCTCATATTTTATGTTGGAAATGAATTAAAATTAAACAACAACAACAACAACAAACCCAGTGGACCTCAGCATTGAATGGGCCAAAAAAAATAGGTCTGCAGGCAGTTTGAGACCTCTGATGATTGCTAGGAGTCCCTAAAATAGAAGGAATATGGAAAAGCCTTCCATTTGAAAAGAAATCAAAGCATCATACCGCTAGGAATAGCAGGAATAGCAAAGAGAATGTGGAAAACCCACAGCTTGTTTGATTATTTATTCAATGTCTGCCTCAGTAGACTGTAAACACCCTGAGAGTGGACAGCGTCCTTGCTTTTCTTCTCAACACCCAGCACAGTGCCTAACATAATATAGGCATGAAATAAATATTTATTGAATGGACATTACTCTTAGAAATGTATTCTTAAGGCTAATGAGAAGTGCTACATTCTAGTTTTTTTCTTTACTTTAGATTGATGTTTGAATAATTAATGACTTGTAATTTTACCATATCAATATGCTATTTAAGACATAACCTTTTTATTTTCAGCAGAATCTGTTCATATACTTTATCACAAAACCCTTAAAGTTTACAGTCTATGTGAAATCCATGAAATAACTGTGATCATGGTGTTCCTCTAAGCTTCAATGATTTCCCATCACCTACTGAAGACAGTCTAAACTCAACCTGATTCAAAGATATTTATATGATCTGGCTTTTGAACATTTCTTAGGTTCATCTTTTCTATTTCCCAATCTTGGGATAAGTGAGTAGGTAGGTGAGTGGTTCTTGGTTGTTGAGAGCTGTTTCAGAGAAGAATTTTTAGGGGACATTCATTTATATTTGATAGTGATTTAAAAAAAGACAATAAACAGCAATACACAGGATATATTCAGTTCAGTTCAGTTGCTCAGTCGTGTCCGACTCTTTGTGACCCCATGAACCGCAGCACGCCAGGCCTCCCTGTCCATCACCAACTCCCAGAGTTCACTCAGACTCACATCCATCGAGTCAGTGATGCCATCCAGCCATCTCATCCTCTGTCATCCCCTTCTCCTCCCACCCCTAATCCCTCCCAGCATCAGAGTCTTTTCCAATGAGTCAACTCTTCGCATGACATGGAGTTTCAGCTTGAGCATCATTCCTTCCAAAGAAATCCCAGGGCTGATCTCCTTCAGAATGGACTGGCTGGATCTCCTTGCAGTCCAAGGGACTCTCAAGAGTCTTCTCCAACACCACAGTTCAAAAGCATCAATTCTTCGGCGCTCAGCTTTCTTCACAGTCCAACTCTCACATCCAGTTGCCAAAAGAATCAAGTGAAATTGGGCAAAGGTTTATGATAGGTTTAAGGAATCACTAGCATTCAAACTTGACTTGTGCTTAGTTTCCCTTTGTAGGTATTGGACCTAGTAAATAAGGACACACATTACTTTTAAAAGGTTTTATGATATTCAGAGTTTGTGTGTTTTCTGGTTAAATATTCTAATATGTTTGTGAATGCTACAGGCATTATGTAGTCAATATTCACATAATGAGAATGGCTGTAAACTGTAAAAGTATTTATTTTCTAGATGTTCTTTATCCATTGTATTCTATGTCTTAAAGCCGTACTTCTGAAAATACAGACTAAGGAACAGTTGTATTAGAATAACCTAGATTGTTTGTCGAAAGCGGATTTCCAGAACATGCCATAGGTATACAATTAAAGTAAATCTATTGGGAAGGGTTCAGGCCTCTGAATTTTTACAAAGTTTCTTAAGAGATCTTTTTGCAGATGAAATTTGAGCACAACTCTTTGAAGGTAGGTGGAAACTGAGAGTGGCATCACTTACTATAATGCGTGGTTTCCCTCTCTTTCTTTCTCTGTCCTAGTGTGGAGTCAGCTCCACAAAAATGCCACCCTCTGTAAGTTTGGCTGGGGAGATTCTGTGCAAACACCTGCATACCAGATGGGCATGATTGTAGACCTCCTTCTGCTGATCCAGCTTCCATTCATGTCATGCACCACTTGCTTAATTCAGAGTGAATGGAGAGGATGATGGGCATTTCACACAGAAGTCTTCAGCACATCAGAGTCATTTTTCTTTTTTTTTTTTTGGTTCTTTTTTTTTTTTTTCTTCTCTATTTGTCATGATTTACAGTCTTTTTCTTTTTCCTTATCAAGAATTGCAGGGATTGTATACCCCAAAATAAATGACTGAAGGCAGAAGGCATTGCTTTGTGAAAGCAAGTGACTTAATGCAGAAAGCCTCAAGAAGGTGGTGTTGCTATTTTTAAGGGATAGACTTGTTTTTTTTAAATAGATCCAGTTTTCTATTAAAGCCACCTAACAGCTTAAAGTTTATCAAGTACTAAGTGTAAAAGTATGTATGCTGCTGCTGCTGCTGCTAAGTCACTTCAGTCGTGTCTGACTCTGTGCGACCCCATAGATGGAAGCCCACCAGGCTTCCCCGTCCCTGGGATTCTCCAGGCAAGAACACTGGAGTGGGTTGCCATTTCCTTCTCCAATGCATGAAAGTGAAAAGTGAAAGTGAAGTAGCTCAATCATGTCCGACTCCTAGCGACCCCATGGACTGCAGCCTACCAGGCTCCTTCATCCATGGGATTTTCCAAGCAAGAGTACTGGAGTGGGGTGCCATTGCCTTCTCCTAGCTGTACTAAAATAGGATTTGAAGGTAAAAGAATTATAATTTCTTTCTTTTTCTAATGCAAGTGACCTAAATATCAAATAGATGGTTAATCTCAATCACCACAATGAGATACCAGGAAAAGATTGTATCCTAATCTTTTAACAAGGCAAGTATAGCACATATCTTTCTTGCCTGGAGAATCCCAGGGACAGTGGAGCCTGGTGGGCTGCCATTTATGGGGTCGCACAGAGTCGGACGCGACTGAAGTGACTTAGCAGCAGCATAACATATATCTAGCTTTCTTTACTTTCTCTCTCTCTCTCTCTTTTTTTTTTCACCTGTACTTTTCCCTCTCACATTGTTTTTCCTACTGCTAAATCTAGAGGGAAGGATACTGCATTGCAAGATGGAAGGAAATAGAAACAGTCTGTTGTTGGACTCCTGGGGAACTAGGAAACACTATCAGAAATGGTTTAGGTAGGAGTCATAGATCATGGGAAGGGAAATTTAAAGGGAAAATAAGAAGTTTACACAAGACTTTTAAAAAAGGGGACCATAAAGCACTGTGACAATCAGAACAAATGATTACAGCAGCACCGCCCCCCACCGCCCACCCCCCCAACAAGTACTGGGGATCAGAGGGCGGTGGCGGGGAGGAAGTTTTTCTTTTTCTATTCAAGGCTCTCAGCTAAATGCTTTGATTGCATTAGCTCACTGAACTTCATTAAGCCCTACAAGTCAGAATCCCCCCGTTTCATAGATGAGTAAAAGTGGGGTTTATAGAGACTAATTAATTACCCAAGGTTACAAAGTGGCAGAGCCAGAATGTGAATTCAGATGGTTTGTCTCTAGACCTCAAGCTCTTCACCACTCCCTGTAACGGCTGGAAGGGTGGTGCGGAGAAACAACAGTTGTTAGGGATCAGCGAATTCTGGGAATGTCCTAAAAAGAAAACAGTTTAACTGCTAATCTGGATTGGCCAAATCTGGATTGAAGAAAGAAAAGAAAAATCTCCAGTATACATCATTGACTCTGCCTTTTTCTGAAACGTGTGCAGCTGGGAAGCAAAAACAGATAAATTATTTGAATGATATCTGAGCTGGTTTTGTTGAAGGCTGTTGCTTGCAAATTAAACTGCTAGAAGAATATATAGAATAAAGCTGAGTAAATCTGAAAGATACCCACCAAGTCTGTCTATAGTTAAAACTCAGTGGAATACAGTTGCAATTCATTTCCTTTCCTTGCGAAGCAGGAATTGAAATGCTGAGCATTTGCCAGTCAGTTGGAAAATGCCTCTTAAAGAGGCAGAGGCTGCCCCTGACCTCTTGTTCCCCCCACAGTGGACTGCTGTTAAGTCTTCATTGTTATGTGCAGAGTTCAGTCCCAGCAACATCTCCCTCTGTGGTGAGTTCACATGGGTTTGCAAGGGAACAGACATACTGTGAGCAGTTAGCCATTCCACAATGCTAGGCTGCCTAAGCTGACTTTGCAGTATTCACAATAGAGCAGCTACAGAACCCCAGCAGGAATTTCCTGTTTGAGATCCTTTTATTCTTGCCACAGCAAAACCTCTCAGAAATGTGTCCTACTTGCGTCAGGTACGGTGGAATTAAGTAATATCGTTTAAAGTTCCCATCAAAGGACTTTTGTCCTCCCAGCACATATTGTGGAATATACATCTGCTCATAGCTGACACATGTGGTTTTGTCTGGTTCCTCAGCTAGAGATGGGATTATCTTTTGGGAATATGCTTTAACAATAAGCTTGAGCGTGAGAAATATATAATTTTAAATTTTTTCCCAAGGTTTCTGTCCACTGCCTCTTTCCCCAACACTTTCGTTACCTTTCCCCCTTTCTTTTTCTATTCCCTGCATTTCCTTCTCTTCTGATATCAGAATTTTGGAATAACAGCAACAAAAGTATCTATGGCACTCCACAGCAATACGGGATTCAGACTCTGCAAAAAACCTTAAGTGAGGTTTCATTAGTTTAGTCAGCAATGTCGTGACCAATTGTCTGCTGGGTTCATCCATGTCAGGAAACTTTCAATAAAATAAGTAGAATCATTTCTGTGTCACAGGATGCCATGAGGAATAAATGAAGTTGCGTATGGGAAAGCATAAAGCTCAAGGCATAGAGGGGGTTCAAGAGACATTAATTCCCCACTTGACCCCACCCTTTTCTCTTTTTTGTGTCTTAAAACTCCTGGAGGAAATATTTTGATTTGATGCTTTATAAAGGTAACAAACAAGAGGTTTTATTGTTTGAACGCTATTCAAAGAATTATTAGATTTATCAGAGTTGGCAAACATAAATGTATGTAGCAGTTCATGTTGGTTGCTCAGTTGTGCCTGACTCTTTGCGACCCCATGGACTGTAGCCTCTGTCCATGGAATTCTCCAGGCAAGAAACCTGGAGTGGGTAGTCATTCCCTTCTCCAGGGGATCTTCCTGACCCAGGAATTGAACCCAGGTCTTCCATATTGCAGGCAGATTCTTTACTGTCTGAGCCACCAGGGAAGCCCCATATAACAGCTTGTATATATGCTGTGCTCAGTCTTTCAGTCGTGTCCGACTCTTTCTGACCCCATGGACTGTAGCTCACTAGGGTCCTCTGTCCATGGAATTTTCCGGCAAGAATACTGGACTGGGTTGCTATTTCCTCCCCACCCAGGGATCAAAACTGAATCTTTTGTGTCTCCTGATTTGGCAAGCCAATTCTTTACCACTAGCATCACCTGGGAAGCCATGTATAGCAGCTTACATATAAAAATTTATAATTGCAGTGTAATGCTGTGTTAACAGGCATACCTCTTTATCAGAGCTTTAGTGACCCTCAGGGCTGGCCACAGCAGGAAAGGCAGATAGGTTTTGCATGGTGTTTGACCAGAGAACTCACTGGGGAGTAATTTTCTCTGCTTAGAAAAAGCCTCCAGAACATGTACAAGCCAAGCCTGAATCTCCATGCTGGGGAAAGAGCTGATGGGAAGCAGAGGTGGGGGAAGGGACTAGAACCTTGGCTTTGATATCACACTGCATGTCTGTTTTCAGTGCTAGGAGCATGGTTTCATGGCTCTTTACATACAAATGCCACTGGGATCTATAAGCCAATAGTCTCTTATTTTGTTCTTTCTTGTAACATAGGAATTTTTAACGTCCTTGGTTGGAGGAGATAATGATATCCAAGGTGGCAAATCAGAATCCAAAGTTCTGGAATACCTATCATTGTTGTATAAAAGTGAAAAGACCCAACTGGACCTAGCTTGTGGAATTTCTGGTTTATGTAATTCAAAGCAGGGAAAGCAGTCATGCATAACATGTGAACAAATGGGTATGGCCATTTTTTCTAGTAGACTTTCATACAGAAACAGTACAGCCAGATTTGGCCCACAGGCCGGAGTGTACCACCTCGGCCCCTGTCTGATGGAAGAGAAAAGAGTTACATTGGGCCCTTGTGCTCAATCCAGGATCAGACAAGTGGTTCTGCTGCATTTGCGATGGCCCAGTGATTCTATCAGTGATCTAGCAGAGATAGAGAATGAGCTTTATCTCATCTGTCACTTTCAAACAATTGGTTTGAATGCATGTGTAACTATGTTCAGAAGCATTCTGACATTGTGCCTGGGCTAAGCAGAAAATATAAACAATTAGCAATGTTTGAAATAGGCATCAAGGGGGATACAGTGATACATCACATTTTTGTCATTTTCGCTTTGGTATATAGGACCGACATGGCCTGATTTTGTTTCACACATTGAAAAATTTCCATTCAAGGGCCAAGAAAGATTTTTTTAGCTTTATGATCATATATATTTTTTAATGATCCTAATGAAGATCCAAGATCGGCTAAGACGTCACCCAATACAATTGCTCAAAAAGAATGTTTTCAATTTTTTTAAAGTTTAGTACAGAAATGATAAGATCATTTAAAGTATTTTATCAAGAGGAATTAATCAGAATTTTGGAGCTAATCCATCTTATGGAATTTTGGGGCTAATCCATCTCATGAAATACTCAAATGAGATGCCTAGGGTTGTTGTTGAGTCATTAAGTTGTGTCCAACTGTTTTCCTCTAATTGCTAAGTCACATCTGACTCTTTCGCTACCTATTGGACTGTAGCCCGCCAGGTTCCTCTGCCCATGGGATTTCTCTGGCAAGAATACTGGAGTGGGTTGCCGTGTCTCCTGCATTGACAGGAGTCCTTGGAGCACAGGTGATCACTGTGTCACCTCAGAAGCCTGTGATAACAATTACTTTTGGGGATACTAGAACGGGATGGCAACATAGTATTGTATTTTTTTTATGTTTTCCTTTAGCTCTCAATTATTTTGTACATGTATTACCTATGGTGTGCTCTTACTAACCTTAAAAAAATTTTTTTTTCCATTTCTGGAAAAGGCCCCAGACATTTTGAAAGTCATAGGAGGAGAGGCGATTCCTAGTTGGCTGTTGCAGAATCCTGCCTACAGATAAGCAAGCACCACCTGCAGCTGTGCTATAAAACAAATGCTGCTTCTTGAAAACATAATCATTGGGAGGCACTTGGCAGCTGTTAAAATTGAATCACCATTGCTCAGTCCAAAGGGGAGCAAATTTTAACCATTAGTCTCTCTAAATTGATATTTAATTACTCTCAAAAAGAAGAAAAATGTGAAATTTCTCTTCAGAATTCCTTATGTGCTGTACCCAAGGTTTCATTAGACCAGTTTATTGCAGTTGTTTCGACAGCAGCTATGTGGCCAGAGGATACACAAGAAATAAATCCATGGTTCCTTTTAGTTGAAGTTTGGCTTTAACCAGCTCTATTTTCAGTTATTTCACTTACACTTTCCTAAAAAAGCAAATTAGGTTTCAAAAATATAGTGAAAATCTTTTTGAACACTTTCTCATGATTTTGATTGGAATGTTTTTCTTATCAGAGAATGAGATGTGAGAAATGGGAAAAAGGATGGAGAGAGGAAGAAAGAGAAAACAGGAAAGAAGGTTGAGGCAGCAGTTCTTATCCTAGGCTGGCTTCAAGGATAGTCTTATAAACTGCCTGACATTGTATGCGAGACTTTACACCCATTCCACTCGTGTAAAGTATACTTCGGGGATAAATATTAACCCTTTAGTTGAAAATTACTGTTCTAGTAGATTGAATCTTTATCTAGAGATGGTAGCCGGAATAAGTTTTGGAATGGCCAAGTCCAGCCTGAGACATGGTAGAAAGTAGGGCCAAAGGAAAAGAGATGTTAACTAAGGAAAATATCACGTACTTCACCAGTTTGCCCAGAGGCCGCCCTGATCCTGGATACACGATTATCAGTCCCGGAACCAAGGAGGAATCGTGGTAGTCAAGGCAGGCTCTTTTGGGGAATCAGTGACATATGACTGCTTCCCTCCTTCTCTCCGTTAAGAGAGCAGCTGGTGCACCCTGGAGAGTCCTGACAGTGAATGATAGCCCAAGGACAAGGCACCAGCTGAAAGCCAGCTTGGCTGCAAATTAGAGTATAATGGCAGAGTGGTTTCTGCTGCGAAGCGATTTGCATCAGAGCCCACTGACAATGCACGGTCTGTAGGGCGGGCATTTGAAAGAGAAGGAAATAAAAAATGCTACATTTCTAAATAATTTAGAAGATTCATCAAAGGAAGAGATGCAGAGGAGATAGGAATTTCTAGTATCTGTTTTTAGATTATATTATATGAACACTCATTTTACATCCAAAGAAATTTATCTATATAAATTTACCTCCACGTTTTTCATGCTAGTTGGCCCTTCGTTCCCTACTCTCATAGTACTTAAATCATAACTCTGTTATAGAACTATATAAATGCAGTGCTTAGACATATATCTCATTAAATTGTATATTTGTAATGCTTAGGTGTGGTTCCCTAAAGATCAGATTACTGTGGTTATCACATCAACGCTCCAGCATTCTAAGAATCTGGGGTATGTGTGTGTTTAATAAAATCTTTAGGAAATGATGGAATCTTGTGGAAGAACTCTGATAATGTGAAACATCAGAGAAAGTAAGTGAAAGTGTTAGTGGCTCAGTTGTGTCCGACTCTTTGCGACCCTATGGACTGTAGCCCGCCAGGCTTCTCTGTCCATGGGGATTCTCCAGGCAAGAATACTGGATGGGTTGCCATGCTCTCTTCCAGAGAATCTTCCCAACCCAGGGATCAAACCCAGGTCTTCATTATTGTAGGTGGATTCTTTACTGTCTGAGCCACAAGGGAAGCCCCTAAACATCAGAGAAGAGATCCAGTAAATGCTGAATCAAATTCTGTGATAATGGAGACAGAAAATGCTGATGAAAACAAGCAGTTGGAAGGGGAAACAAAAGAGAAACATGATAAGATTCATAAAATAGAACTAATAGCCAACATGGAGGAGCATAACATATTTATGTGCTATAACTATCGGAAAGATAATCCATTATCTCGGTATATGAGAAACATATCGAATAAACAGCATTATTTTATTAATTTAGCTATGAAAATCTGCTGGAATGGCATATAAATACACAGTAATTTATGACATTTGAAAGGCTGAGCTTGTATTTTCCACCTGATGGTGATTTTCATGGGGACAAAAACTATATCTTGCTCCTTTTATCATTTCCAGTACTTAGCTTAACACATCACACTGAAAGCACTGAATAAATATTTGGTTTTTAAAAAAGAATGTCTGACATTTAAGAATCTTTGTAATTGAAAGGCTGATATTATCAGTGCTTCTTAATTTTCCACTTCTTCCTATTCAAACCTCCTGCTCTACTCATCACTGCCTCGTGAAGCCTCATTTGAGAATGTTTTCTCTTTGCCTTTCCCAGTCTTCTCTATATCTATTTATGCTTCAGCACAGCTTACATCTCACTTAGTCTGAGGTCTCATTTGTCTGCTTTATGTGTATTGAACTCCTTCTAAGTTAGAGTTCATCATGTTTACTTTTTTAAAATTTATTTTATTGAAGTATTAATTTGCAATGTTGTTTTAATTTCTACTGTACAGCAAACTGCTTCATATATAAGTTCTTTTTCATATTCTTTTCCATTATGGCTTCCCACAGGGTATTGAATATAGTTCCCTGTGCTATACAGTAGGTGAAAGGGTAAGTGTTAGTCGTTCAGTTGTGTCTGACTCTTTGTGACCCCATGGACTGAAGCGCACCAGGCTCCTCCGTCTATGGAATTCTAACCAAGCAAGAATACTGGAGTGGGTTGCCATACCCTTCTCCAGTGGATCTTCCTGACCCAGGGATCAAACCCAGGTCTCCTGCATTGCAGGCAGATTCTCTACCATCCGAGCCACCTGGGAAGCATCATGTTGTTTATCCATTCTATTTATAATAGTTTGCATCTGCTAATCCCCTGTCCCATCACTTCACGGGAAATAGATGGGGAAACAGTGGAAACAGTGGCTGACTTTATTTTTCTGGGCTCCAAAATCACTGTAAATGGTGACTGCAACCATGAAATTAAAAGACGCTTACTCCTTGGAAGGAAAGTTATGACCAACCTAGATAGCATATTGAAAAGCAGAGACATTACTTTGCCAACAAAGGTCCATCTAGTCAAGGCTATGGTTTTTCCTGTGGTCATGTATGGATGTGAGAGTTGGACTGTGAAGAAGGCTGAGCGCTGAAGAATTGATGCTTTTGAACTGTGGTGTTGGAGAAGACTCTTGAGAGTGCCTTGGACTGCAAGGAGATCCAACCAGTCCATTCTGAAGGAGATCAGCCCTGGGATTTCTTTGGAGGGAATGATGCTGAAGCTGAAACTCCAGTACTTTGGCCACCTCATGAGAAGACCTGACTCATTGGAAAAGACTCTGATGCTGGGAAGGATTGGGAGCAGGAGGAGAAGGGGACGACAGAGGATGAGATGGCTGCATGGCATCACTGACTCGATGGACTTGAGTCTGAGTGAACTCCGGGAGTTGGTGATAGACAGGGAGGCCTGGCATGCTGCGATTCATGGGGTCGCAAAGAGTCGGACACGACTGAGTGACTGAACTGAACTAATCCCAAACTCCCAATCCGTCCCTCCCCACTTCCAAGCCCTGGAAACCACAAGTCTGTGAGTCTGTTTTTTTTGTCTATTAAATCTTTATGTCTATTAAGTCCATTTGTATCATATTTTAGATTCCACATATAAGTGACTTATAATACAAAGATAGTATTTGGCTTTGTCTGACTTCAGCTCAGTTTAGTCGCTCAGTTGTGTCC
Source organism: Bos grunniens (assembly GCF_055505025.1). Classification (NCBI taxonomy): domain Eukaryota; kingdom Metazoa; phylum Chordata; class Mammalia; order Artiodactyla; family Bovidae; genus Bos; species Bos grunniens. Next base: position 97,808,564 of record NC_141171.1, on the reverse strand, counting down.
GACTCTTTGCAGCCCCTTGATCCGCAGCACACCAGGCCTCCCTGTCCATCACCAACTCCCGCAGTCCACCCAAACCCATGTCCATTGAGTCAATGATGCCATCCAACCATCTCATCCTCTGCTGTCCCCTTCTTCTCCTGCTCTCAATCTTTCCCAGCATCAGGGTCTTATCAAATGAGTCAGCTCTTTGCATCAGGTGGCCAAAGTATTGGAGTTTCAGCTTCAGCATCAGTCCTTCCAATGAACACCTAGGACTGATCTCCTTTAGGATGGACTGGTTGAATCTCCTTGCAGTCCAAGGCACTCTCAAGAGTCTTCTCCATCGCCACAGTTCAAAAGCATCAATTCTTCAGCACTCAGCTTTCTTTATAGTCCAACTCTCACATCCATACATGACCACAGGAAAAACCATAGCCTTGACTAGATGGACCTTTGTTGGCAAAGTAATGTCTCTGCTTTTTAATATGCTGTCTAGGTTGGTCATAACTTTCTTTCCAAGAAGTAAGCATCTTTTGGTTTCATTGCTGCAGTCACCATCTGTAGTGGTTTTGGAGCCCAGAAAAATAAAGTCAGCCACGGTTTCTACTGTTTCCCCATCTATTCCCCATGAAGTGATGGGACTGGATGGGACTGGATGCCAGTTTTCTGAATGTTGAGCTTTAAGCCAACTTTTTGACTCTCCTCTTTCACTTTCATCAAGAGGCTCTTTAGTTCTTCTTCACTTTCTGCCATAAGGGTGGTGTCATCTGCATATCTGAGGTTATTGATATTTCTCCCTGCAATCTTGATTCCAGCTTGTGCTTCCTCCAGCCCAGCATTTCTCATGATGTACTCTGCATATAAGTTAAATAAGCAGGGTGACAATATACAGCCTTGATGGACTCCTTTTCCTATTTGAAACCAGTCTGTTGTTTCATGTCTGACTTACTTCACTTAATATGATAATCTCTATGTCCATCCATGTTGCTGCAAATGGCATTATTTCACTCTTTTCATGACTAATATTCCATCATATATATGTACTACATCTTCTTTATCCATTCATCTGTTGATGGACATTTAGGTTATTTCTATGTGTTGGTTATGGTAAACAGTGCTGCAATGCACAATGGGGTGCATGTGTCTTTTCAAATTATGATTTCCTCTGGATACATGCTCAGGAGTTGGATTGTAGGATCATATGGCACATGTTCAGTTGTTATTTTATTGACAATTTCACTTGTTTAAGACTTATTTCCTTGCATAGACTACAAGCTGTTTCGGCAGAAGGAATCATATTTCAAAGAAGGTAAGTTTCTATATTTCCCATGTTGCTGAGGACATTTTGTAGACAGATACAGGCCTGCAAAGTAGACAGCATTTCTGGGAAGGAGGAGGAATATAATGCCAAGCAGCAGTGATTCTTACAGGACCTGAGAGCATGGGAGGTGGGTGGGGATCCAAGCTTACAGGTTTCCCGACAGTGCGGGTTAGTTTCACCATTTGTAGGGAGCTCCCGTCTATGGAGATCTGATAAACAGGAGGCGAGGCCCCTGAATTTAGTGTCTTTTGTGGGGATCACACACTTTGCTAAGCTTTCCACTCATTTCCTATCTCAGCCGCTGTAGTCTCAAAAGTGACATATTGAAATTAAATGGGTTTCTTTTACACGGTTACAACTTTTAGCTTTTCTTCTTCTCTAGGGCATAAATTAGTAGAAGGTAAGTAAATAGTGGCATAGACATTTAGTCAGTTTTCTATTATTGGAAAGCTCCCCCGCCTTTTTATTTATTTATTTTTTTTATCTCTCTCAACTTCTAGGTGGAGAACATAAAATAGTAATAAAATCGTTCCTATATTCTCATTTGGCATTTACTGACTTGACAACATTTTTCAGTACATGGAATACAAACAATACAAAAATCTGATCTATATATTGTGCTAAACTTGAAATTTTTTTCCTATGGTTTTTCAAGAGAATTTAGCTATATCAGTTGATAGATAGTATTCAGTAAAGAGAAAGAAAAAAATGTAGTCTTTGTTAATTAAAAAGAACTGAAAACATGTTATATAAGCTCTAATCCTTCTGCCCTGTGAACTCTACTTTGGGAATAAGGCAGACTTTACCCTCCTGAAATTGTAGAATATTTTTGTATAGTTAAGCAATGATGTAGCATTCTTTAGCCATGTTTTCCATAAAAACATCTAATAGCCTATTAGAAGAATAAAGAAAGGCAAGAATCAAGATCTATCCCAGTCTGATAGGATTGTTCTATGTGGTGGTGGCTTACTAATAGCTTTATTATTAAACCATGTAAGCAAAAGAAAGCACTACAGCTTAGAGAGAACTCAGACAGATCTGCTTTCAGCATGTAACTCAACCAGTGTGTAGAAACAAGTAATTAAAAGGACACAAAGCCCGTAATCAATTGCACACCGGTTATCTTTGATTGCTCTTGCAAAGGACAAATTACACACAAGCCTCTTGAAAGCCTGCAGAGAAAGAGGTTCTATTATCTTCGTTTTGAAATCATCTCTCCACAAAGACAAGGGCGTCCCTATTCCTGATCTCTTGGTTTAATTAAAAAGACACAAACATCGGATGATGTTGCCGCATATCGAATGTTTCCGTCAGTGCAATGGAGTGAAAGAGGAGTAGGGGGAGGAGGGTGAATGGGGAAATGGAGCCGGGGGAGGGGTTGGGGGTGAGGGTGTGGGCTGGAAGAATTTCTTTGCCATAAAGACTGGCCTTTTTCACTCTGACCATCTGTTTTCTCATGGTGAAAAGCCCCATTGCTGGTATCCTGGCATAGCTTTGCATGTCTTTGTGCTTGAGGGACATTCAATCTTGCATCTGATACACGCTGATCTGTGACACTTCCTAACAAATGAGGCTTTGTTCAAACAAAGAGGCTCCCTGATAGGAACTGTAAACTTGGAGCTTGATATCCTGCAGGAAAGGCAGGCTACGGCTGAACAGGCACAGGAAATTCTCCCTGAAATGCAACAGAGCCGAAGGAGGTCACACGCCCATGCACACACATGGTCTTTCAGATCCTCCCAGACCTCTCATCTCTATCTTCCCTTCAGATCCGACAGCTCTAGAGCACAGCTGTGTTCAGACCTGGCAAGAGTGGGACCCATTTCTATTAGAGGCCGAAGCTCACTCTCCATAATAATGGCACTTATTCGTGTAGTTTCTTCATTTTACAAAGCACTTCCACAACCATTAATCCATTTGATACAATAAGCTCTTAAGGCCCAGTCCAAATGTGATCACATCCAAGAGCACTCTTTTGTAAATATCAGGGCCAGTCGCTGCTTGTCTCTCTTTCCTCTCCTTTTATGTCCTCTCTCTCTCTTTTCTTCTCTCTCTCCTTTTTCCTCCAGCTGGTGACCTTGAATTGGAGGTTCCCAACATTAGTAGTGTCCACCTTTTAACCATATACTATGTTTCTGCGGTCCCTGACTACTTAGACTTGAGCTGTGGAAAATGGATAATGAGCTATTGAATACGGATTGCAATTTGGAAAAACAAACAAACAAAAAATAGCAGAGAAGAACCCAGATCAGGAAAATACTGCTTGCTCTTTCTAGTTATGGTTTGGTATCCTGTTAGAATGTAACCAAGCACCCTAGGAAGAATGCCACTTTCTCTTTTCCTCCCTTAATGCGCTGTGTTCTCTCCTAGGCAACTCCCATGCGCTCACGGAACACCTGGCTGTCACAGCTTCTGTTGCGGGCATCTCCTTCTTCCTCTAGTTGGTTAATTGGTACTTCCTTCATGTTCTCACCCCACCTTGCTTCCCACTCAGCACGAGTATGTCTATCTCCCCTACTAAACTGTGAACCACAGGGCTGGAATGTGTATTTATTATACATCCTTGTATATTTCCAGTATTTCATGGAGTGCCTGACCCACAGCAGGCTGCCAGTAACAGTATGTCAGATAGATACATTTTGTTGGTTAAACAGTGATACAATTGAGAGGGAAGAAACAGGAAAATACTGGCAAAACATAAAACATTGACTTCCCTGCAAACATCTATAAATTTTTTCTTGGCCTGGACCTGTCACTTGGCTTTCTGCTTCTTACCACTTCCACAATGTGAAGCAGTGTGTGATTCAGGAATTATCTTAGACCCAATGTCTCAGTTTTCTGGATCAGTACTTTTTTTTTTTTTTTTTTAACAAAGATGCTTGAATTGCAGAGAACTTAAGTAACCTTTTATAAATTCTATCATTGATTACTTAATGGATCTATTACCAAATGTAAAGATTTTTGGCCCAATAAGGCTCTGGAGTTACAGGAAAGAAAACTCATCCAGTGAGCACTTTAACATGAAAATTTCTTAGGGAGGACAGTAAGCTGCAAAAAAAAAAAAAAAAAGAGAGGTCACATAGACTTTAAAATCTCACCTTTCAACTGGCTTGTTCAATTACAAGTTGTTTTTAATGTTTCTGAACCTTGATTTCTCTAGCTATAAAATGAGAATATTAACACTAGCATGCCTCAATGGGATTTTATGAGGATTAACTAAATGTGATTGTAAAGCATGTTGGGAACATAGAGTACTGGATAAAATAATTAATATTCATAATTTTGAGACTGGATATGATTTCAAAGGGTAATGGTGTGAGGTAGGTTGCAACCGCATTGCAGTTTTAAAGGGAGTGGTTCCAACTCATTTTGTCCCTTTTCTAATCTCTTTCCCTCATGTGCTGGTAAGAACACAACAGAAAATTGATTAATTAAAGTTTGGTAGCTCAGTCAAATTTATTTGAAAACCGTTTTTAAGAGTAATAATGGTCAGCAGTCAAAGGGTAGAGTAACTATAACTGCCCCGTTGTTCCAGCCAGTTTGAACATGACCACGTAAAACATGGGAAATAATAAAGATAGCAGGGCAAACTTCTTGGCTGTTAATGTCCAGTCACTTATTCAATTAAAAGTAACCAGTACGGACTCTCTAAATGCCTGTCAACCTATGCTTCTGTTGGTTCTGCTGTAGCGAAAGGGTTAACTCTTGGCCGAGCAGTGAGCACAACCTATGGATCTAAAATTTGAGGTTCAACTAAGAAACACCTTCAAAAGGTGATTTACACCATGGAATCACGAGGTTAGTTTATCACCCCAGGGGAGTAGTTATGAGTTTAATGTGAACCTACTCAGTGTGATTCTATTTAAACTAATAGCTGACATGAATGTAGTGCTGCCTTTTCCTCTGAGTCTCTGTTCTGTATCATTGCATATGATGCGCCTAAAATCCCTCTAAGGAGACAGGAGAGACGGTAGTCACTCTAAGGTGTAGACAGGAGAGTGAGTCGCTGTCGCATGAGTCACGCACCCTGGACAACCTTTCGCCTCATCGTCAATGAAGCTTCACGTTCTGGTTAAGCTTGTCAAATTTTCCAAACTTGTGTATCATGTGTGAAAAGGGACTTTAAAAAAAAAAAAAAAAAAAGGAATAGAGCTCTGGGAACAATTTTCCCAGCGTTTTCAAAAAGCAGTATTGATTTTTCTTTCAAACTATCTTTCAGATTCCTTCCCTCTTTTCCATTCTCATGTCAGCCCTGAAGGTCAAAGTCTCATTACTTAAATTACTAGAGCAGTAGTTTTCAACCCTGACAGCACAGTAACATCTCTCTGGGAGTTTTAAAAGCACTGACATTTGGATTGGAATCTCAGAGATTCTGATGCAACTGGTCTGGGATGTGTCCTGAGCACTGAGATATTGAAAGTGCTCCTGGTGATTCTCAAGGGTAACCCAAGGAGAGGAATCAGGGATCATTGACCATGAGCTCTTCTCTCTCCAGATCCATCCTGCAAGTTCAGCTCAGTCATTGTCGTGTCTGACTCTCTGCGACCTCAAGCGTGCCAGGCCTCCCTGTCCATCACCAACTTCCAGAGTTCACCCAAACTCATGTCCATTGAGTCGATGATGCCATCCAACCATCTCATCCTCTGTCGTCCCCTTCTCCTCCTGCTCCCAATCCCTCCCAGTATCAGGGTCTTTTCAAACGAGTCAGCTCTTCACATCAAGTGGCCAAAGTATTGGAGTTTCGGCTTCAATATCAGTTCTTCCAATGAACACCCAGGACTGATCTCCTTTAGAATGGACTGGTTGGATCTCCTTGCAGTCCAAGGGACTCTCAAGAGTCTTCTCCAACACCACAGTTCAAAAGCACCATTTCTTCTGTGCTCAGCTTTCTTTATAGTCCAACTCTCACATCCATACATGATTGGAAAAACCATAGCTCTGACTAGATGGACCTTTGTTGATAAAGTAATGTCTCTGTTTTTTAATATGCTGTCTAGGTTGATCACAACTTTCCTTTCAAGGAGTAAGCGTCTTTTAATTTCATGGCTGCAATCACTATCTGCAGTGATTTTGGAGCCCCCAGAAATAAAATCAGCCACTGTTTCCCCATCTATTTCCCATGAAGGGATGGGACCGGATGCCGTGATCTTAGTTTTCTGAATATTGAGCTTTAAGCCAACTTTTTCACTGTCCTCTTTCACTTTCAACAAGAGGCTCTTTAGTTTTTCTTCACTTTCTGCCCTGCACTCACTTAAACTTCATAAGCATTATAGTAACTAGATCCATCTTGGTTTTACTAAAAATACCTCTCATCTCCATTTTTTCCTATTTTCTATTCCTAACATAGATATTTCATATCATATGGTTTGAAACGAAAAGTGGAATAGATGATAAATATATTAAAATTCCAGTGCTAGATAAATATTTCCCCAGCAGTGCTTTAATCATTTTACTCATCCAGAAATTCTAAAACCTCAGCATTGCCAAGTTGCAAAGCTCTTTGAGCTAGTATTTAATATTCTTCAATTGCTTAAAATCTCATTTTACCTTTCCAGGTTGACTTATCATTAAGCTTTTTCTGTATTCCGAATGTACCACATTGAACCATTTGTTCTCCCACCATGCCTCCTATCCCTTCATCTCTGTGTCTAGTTCTGGCCTTTCCCTCCACTGAGAAAGCCTTGAGCCAGCTCTAAATCTTTCAGTATTAACCACCCCTAATGTGCCAATCAATATGCCACTTTCTTTAATAAGACGTTTAAAAAGACTGGAGCCTATTATACAGAGTGAAGTAAGCCAGAAGGACAAACACCAATACAGTATACTAACGCATATATATGGAATTTAGAAAGATGGTAACGATAACCCTGTATACGAGACAGCAAAAGAGACACTGATGTATAGAACAGGCTTATGGACTCTGTGGGAGAGGGAGAGGGTGGGAAGATTTGGGAGAATGGCATTGAAACATGTGAAATGTCATGTATGAAACGAGATGCCAGTCCAGGTTCAATGCACGATGCTGGATGCTTGAGACTGGTGCACTGGGATGACCCAGAGGGATGGTATGGGGAGGGAGGAGGGAGGAGGGTTCAGGATGGATTTTAAGTAATTTAGAATTAAAAAGATTTAAAAAAAAAAAAAAAAGACGTTTCAGTTCTGATAAAAATGGGTTCAAACCCTTTTTCTACCCCATAACATTTTTACTGCTACATCTTATGGTGTGATCTATGATTATTTATAAATTTATCCTACATCCTTTCTTCCTCCCATTATACTTATAACTTCTCAATGGCCAAAATAAAATATGATTAGAGCTGCTTTAGATTCAGATAGCCTGAGTTCAAATCCTGGTTCTACCTCCTAAGAGACATGTGACTTCTAGCAAATTGCTTTCCTCTCTGGGCTTTGTTTTCTTATTTTTCAAATGGGAGAAATAAATGCCACCTTCTTATAGGGCTGTGGGGCAAATTACCGACTCGTGTATGCTTTGAGCAGTGCCCGGCACAGAGTGAGTACCAGGAAATGTCAGCTCTTGTCGGTTGCCTGTTTTATCTTGACAGAGAGTAGGGCAGTATCTTGTACATTTTAGGCACCAAAAGTATTTGTCAAAGGTACTAAATTCTTTGGAGCTTGAAAAGATCCCAAATACCCATACTATAAATATTTTATAGCTGATGATTTTTAGGTCATTTTTACAGCCACTTGACAGCATGTGGGCCAAGGTGACTCGATATTTTGCTTCAAAAAATGGAAAACATAATGTCTGACAGGCTTGATATCCTGTGTTGAAATTCTTGGGTCCCACAGTTAGTGCTAGAGATTCACCTCTGTGAAATGCCAAAACTGCCAATCACAGTGATTTATTGCATACTCAGTTCCACAGACATTTAAAAGAAATAGCTGAAAATCCAGAAGCCATTGAAATTCTTTAGCTTAGAGCAAGTATGTGCAAATAAACTAAATAGGAAAATTATGTATTCTGATAACAAAACTTCCCAATATAGGTATTTCATTTAGTAATATATGCTTCACAGGTCTTTGGAGATAAGACTATAAACATGACTGTCAGATTTAACCAATAAATATTTTAACACCAGCACATTCTTAAACTCATAGGCATTTGTATATCAGATGTCATAAAGTTGAACTGCCCTTTAGGTTTTCAGGACAGAAAAAAAGAATAAATAAAATGATCAAGTCAATGTCAAGTGCGACTATTCAGCCAGTTACTGGGGTTTTCCCCCTCCTACATTGACTTGTGAAGTGTTTGAAGTCACTTTTTAAAAAATTAATAATTAATCTTTTTAAGCTGTTCTTTTTGCAGGTGGTGAGGGCAGTCAATGTTAAAGGAAAAAAGATAAGAACAGAGGATAAGTCCTGCCTGTCGGTGTTTATGAGGTAATCTGACGCCACAGGGATCACACTGTGTGTGTTTGTGCTGTAGATGTTAATGTGATCTTTGTCTTCAGTGAATTCCCAGGAAACCTTGTCAATAAATTAATTCTGGAGGTGTTGTTTGTGCATAGGAAGTAGAATAGTAAAAGTCTGAAGTAACAGTTTACAGCTGCAGAGAGAAGCAGAAAGAGAAAGAAAGTAAAAGAGAGAGAGAGAGAGAAAACTTTAGAGGCAAATAATGCTTTTTGGGAGCTGACTGTGGCTGAGATCATGAACTCCTTATGCCAAATTCAGACTTAAATTGAAGAAAGTAGGGAAAACCACTAGACCATTCAGGTATGAACTAAATCGAATCTCTTAGGATTATACAGAGGAAGTGACATAGATTTAAGGGACTAGATCTGACAGAGTGCTTGATGAACTATAGATAGAGGTTCGTGACATTATACAGGAGACAGGGATCAAGACCATCGCCATGGAAAGGAAATGCAAAAAAGAAATATGGCTGTCTGAGGAGGCCTTACAAATAGCTGTGAAAAGAAGATAAGCGAAAAGCAAAGGAGAAAAGGGAAGATATACCCATTTGAATGCAGAATTCCTATGAATAGCAAGGAGAGATAAGAAAGCCTTCCTCAGTAATCAGTGCAAAGAAATAGAGGAAAACAATAGAATGGGAAAGACTAGAGATCTCTTCAAGAAAATTAGATACCAAGGGAACATTTCATGCAAAGATGGGCTCAATAAAGGACAGAAATGGTATGGATCTAACAGAAGCAGGAGATATTAAGAAGAGGTGGCAAGAATACACAGAAGAACTGTACAAAAAAGATCTTCATGACCCAGATAATCACAATGATGTGATCACTCACCTAGAGCCAGACATCCTGGAATATGAAGTCAAGTGAGCCTTAGGAAGCATCACTACGAACAAAGCTAGTGGAGGTGATGGAATTCCAGTTGAGCTACTTCAAATCCTGAAAGATGATGCTGTGAAAGTGCTGCACTCAATATGCCAGCAAATTTGGAAAACTCAGCAACGGCCACAGGACTGGAAAAGGTCAGTTTTCATTCCAATCCCAAAGAAAGGCAATGACAAAGAATGCTCAAACTACCACAGAATTGCACTCATCTCACACGCTAGGAAAGTAATGCTCAAAATTCTCCAAGCCAGGCTTCAGCAATACGTGAACCATGAACTTCCAGATGTTCAAGCTGGTTTTAGAAAAGGCAGAGGAACCAGAGATCAAATTGCCAACATCTGCTGGATCATCAAAAAAGGAAGAGAGTTCCAGAAAAACATCTATTTCTGCTTTATTGACTATACCAAAGCCTTTGACTATGTGGATCACAATAAACTGTGGAAAATTATGAAAGAGATGGGAATACCAGACCACCTGACCTGCCTCTTGAGAAACCTGTATGCAGGTCAGAAAGCAACAGTTAGAACTGGACATGGAACAACAGACTGGTTCCAGATAAGAAAAGGAATACGTCAAGGCTGTATATTGTCACCCTGCTTATTTAACTTATATGCAGAGTACATCATGAGAAATGCTGGTCTAGATGAAGCACAAGCTGGAATCAAGATTGCCGGGAGAAATATCAATAACCTCAGATATGCAGATGACACAACCCTTATGGCAGAAAGTGAAGAGGAACTCAAAAACCTCTTGATGAAAGTGAAAGTGGAGAGTGAAAAAGTTGGCTTAAAGCTCAACATTCAGAAAACTAAGATCATGGCATCTAGTCCCATCACTTCATGGCAAATAGATGGGGAAACAGTGGCTGACTTTATTTTTCTGGACTCCAAAATCACGGCAGATGGTGATTGCAGCCATGAAATTAAAAGATGCTTACTCCTTGGAAGGAAAATTATGACCAACCTATATAGCATATTAAAAAGCAGAGACATTGCTTTGCCAACCAAGGTCCATCTTGTCAAGGCTATGGTTTTTCCAGTGGTCATGTATGGATGTGAGAGTTGGACTATAAAGAAAGCTGAGCACTGAAGAACTGATGCTTTTGAACTGTGGTGTTGGAGAAGACTCTTGAGAGTCCCTTGGACTGCAAGAAAATCCAACCAGTCCATCCTAAAGGAGATCAGTCCTGGGTGTTCATTGGAAGGACTGATGTTGAAGCTAAACCTCCAATACTTTGGCCACCTGTTGTGAAGAGCTGACTCATTTGATAAGACCCTGATGCTGGGAAAGATTGAGGGCAGGAGGAGAAGGGGTGACAGAGTTTGAGATGGTTGGATGGGATCACTTATTCGATGGACATGAGTTTTGGTAAACTCTGGGAGTTGGTGATGGATAGGGAGGCCTGGCGTGCTACGGTCCATGGGGTCGCAAAGATTCGGATACGAATGAGCAACTGAGCTGAACTGAAGATAGTTTATCTTTAAGGAATCACATACTGATAATGGCACATGAGAATTTATGTTGTTTTGGATGCGTTATAGCTACCATTTTTTTTTTTTTTGCTTTTGCTGACTGTTTGAGTCCTCTTTGTTCAAATAATTTATTCATGAGGTTACGCTCAGATTAACAATGGAATATCCAGCACGTATACTTCTGGATGGGAGTATATTTCTTTATCTGATTCTTTTATAGGGGTCATTACATGCCAGCACTATGCTCTAAGTTTTACTAAAATATACTTACCGATTTAATGGTCCGAATAGTCCTGTAAGATAGATACCCTTATTATGCCCATTATACAGATGAGGTAATGAAGGCCCAGAAACGTAAAATATCTTGCCTAAGGTCACAGAACAGGGCTAGAAATAGGACACAGGCTGTCTGATGGGCTATCTGGCTCATGCTTGTAAACACTGAGTTATGTTGTTTTAGAAGAAAAGGTACAATAACAATCAAAGCAGGTCCCCCCATCTCCCCGAAATTTTAGTGATTTGCTCTTATTCTGTAACTATAAGCAGTACTCCCTTTTGAGGATAACAGGAGATAAAGGGGCTAATCTGATGAAGGAAAGGAATTAAAAAAAAGTGTGGCAAAGGAACACCAGAAATTTAAATTGACAATAAAGTGGGTGTAAAAGTCTCAAAGTGTTTTGGCCCACGGCCTACACTGATCTATGGGAGGAGCTGGTGGCTCAGGGAAAGCTGTGCAGTGAGTGTGGAGGTACAGTTTTATGAGAGAGTGACAGAGGTGTATGAGCAGGCACACTGAAGGCCAGAAGTGTATGAATTCAGCAAGGACATTATCTCACATCAGAGAATGGTTTCACAGATCCTAGATACCGTCCCCTTCCTTCTAGGCTTCTCCATAGTAGGATAACTATTACAAGAATATTCTGCAAAAGATCGCTGTCTGGATGCCTGGATTTAAATCCTCAGTCCTCAACTAACTGGCCTTATGGCTTCGGTCCAGATATTATATTTCCCTTGATCACAGCTTTCCTATTGGTGAGACAGGGTTAATAATAGTACCTGCTTCAAGGTTATTGTGAGAATTACATGGGCTAATCTACATGAAACACTCCTCGCACAGAGATTACTCAACAGTACTTTCTGACTTCTCTCCTTTATGACATTTGATGTCATGAATGCAATTTTATATTTCACAAATATTTGTCTTCTACAGGCTAAGTGCCGGGATATACAAAGATAAACGAAATAGTCCCTGACTTGGGGAGTTTAAAAGATATTCATGATCTACACAACAAAGGCAAATATTTGTTACATGGTTGTACAAATAAGTGAACTACAAATACTGCAAAAATTCCTAATCGATTCCCCAGAGCAAAAAAAAAAAATAAAGTTTTAAAAGTACACAATAATCTGATAAAACGCACTAAGTGTTCTCTGCCACGTGTGTCTCTGTGACTTTTCCGGAAGCGTGATGGATGTTGCTAGGTGGAAGAGGGTTCTCCACTCACAGTCTGTATACTAGGTATCTCACAGCACAGGTATAGGCGGAGATATCCTTGAGATGGGCAAAGTCTTTCTCCTTAATTATGCTCAAAAGGTATCAAATATACATTTTAAAGGGGAGGCATGATGGAAAGAATGGATTTATACACAGGTTTCTTAACTATAGTAACAAGACGTTATCTAATGTTTCTAAGGCCTAAATCATAATTTCTGGGTAGCAGGTCGCAAAAGTTCTTTGTACATTTTTCAAAATGGTTTCAGTTTGTGTAGGCCAATATGCTTCATAAGATATGACAGGTAAATTTTAAATATTTAATATGAATACCAAATGTATTCTGTTGCTTCAGGTCCCACCCTGCAGCCTACCTCTGATTTTAGCCACAGCTGCAGGGCACACTTTTATACACTCTTAGCTGCAGGCTGACAACATCCTGTACCAAAGCCTCCTCATGTAGACACATTTTCTACCCAAGACCCTCTCCAAAACCACAGCTCCTGCCCAGCCTATCAACAAAACCAGTCCAGGAACGGCTGGGTGTTGATGTCCAAGGCGAGTTAGTGGATATACTTGCCCTCCCCTTTTTCTACTGTAATAATTGTGAGACACACTCTACATGCTCTGGCTAAATTGTACCAAATACATGTATTTACATGTATATTGCATTATATATAAATTTTTTCTTCTTTCCTATTTTACTTTCTTTGCTTTTTCACTCCTGTTTTCAAGATTGTCCCTCAGTAAACGGTCTGCATACGATGCATTCAAATCTTTATCTTAAGCTCTGCATGGAAAGGGTCCATGCTGCTGCTGCTGCTGCTAAGTCACTTCAGTCGTGTCCGACTCTGTGCCACCCCATAGATGGCAGCCCACCAGGCTCCCCTGTCCCTGGGATTCTCCAGGCAAGAACACTGGAGTAGGTTGCCATTTCCTTCTCCAATGGAAAGAGTCCATATTAAGGCATAAAATCCCAACACGCAGGTTATTAATAGTCTTAAGTTAGTTAAATAAACTGAGTCAAGGAAAATGGGTAGATTAGGATATATGGGTATTTCACCCAGAGAGATTTAAATGGAGAACGTCAGTGGAATCTCCTTTCAGACCAATTAACACCATAGAGGCAGGCAGGGTAGCACCAACTACAGTTTCTAGGAAAAAAAATCTTTAAGTAAACTCATCCTTCTAAGAGATATTCAGTGGCTACATATTTCTATAATAGGAGCGGAAATATTATGTTTTAAATATAGTAAAAAAAAATTACAACACATCTTTCTTCTCAACAAACAGTTTCAAGTCCTAACTGAAAAGTGCTAAAAAGACTTAGAGACATATGGACCACTTTCACTGAGTTTGAATCAATGAGACCGACATAATGGCCTCATTCTTCTTTAGTTGGTTTATGACAGCTGCTTGTGTTAGAATGTCAATGAAAGCCTGCGACAGCAATATAAAAGCTATCATATTGATTATGACATAAGCTTTGAGCTGATTAGAAGAAAAGTACATAGTGCAAAGTATAATTTTTATCACTTTATAGTCATTATAAAAGGACCACAGTGCTTATCACTAGCAAAGCTGTTTACATCATGGAGCATGAAACTGACATGTATATAACCCCAACCGAGGCAAACAATAGGAGTTAAGGATAGAGCAAATACACCTGCTCTGAAGCAAAAGCATAATAAAATGACAGGGTCCTTTCTGAAAAGGGGTCTATATAGTTTGTATCCCTAAATTTGAAGCTCTTAACGAACATAATTATACTTGAGTTTTAAGTTACCAGTGGTGAGCTAAAGAATTTCATTTTAAATCCATTTACTGGCTTTCCCTCTTTTAGCCATAGTAATGTCACTTTTGATATATCTTGTGCATTTCAGATTACCTATGACTCTGATTAAGCCTCATGCCAACTTTTAGAAAAACAATCATCCTAAAAATGATAAACAGTTCTTTTAATATTCCAGGTTTATGGGAACATTATCAGAGAAAAATTAAGGAGAGCTTAAATAATTTGAGTCATGTAATCTCTCCTAGCACAAACCAGAAACTGAATTTGTCCAAAAGCTGTTGAAGCCTCTTGAAGTAAATTAGCAGAAGAAGAGATGCTCTGACTATGATGGGGAAATCTGGTCAGTGTCACGAGGTTGTCATTCCTCTTAAAACTTGCTGGGGAGCTATGTTCAACCTCTGTATTCGGGGGCTGTTTGAGAATTTATCAGAGTGTTTTTTAAGAAATGGGGATGTTTGAGGTAGTGAGGTTGACAGAAAATTCCTAGGTGACAAATGACCTGAGAATTGTTAAATGTTGCAGCTCAGTTCACTTTAGATGTCTCTGCTATAAACAAATGGCATTTCTGTGGAGCGTCTCTTAAATGGGCAGAGCTATTTGTATCAAAGGATATGATAGACATTACTCACAAACACTGCTGGTATGTCAATCCTTCTGGGAACGTGGGAGAATTGCATGTATTTGCCCCATTAAAGTTAGACAAACATCTAACATCCTCTGACCAAGAAAATGAGAGTAAAGTAAGTGGTGTCACCTGTGACCTAAGGCATAGAAGAAAGGGCCTATGCACAATTCTTTCTTCTCTTCTTTGCTCTGCTAAAACTGGAAGGCTCTTTTGCAAGTGCAGCATGTAGGAAGCTAGAGCCTTTATCTATCTTAGTCTCTGAGTGACTGCCATAAACCAAGTTCTCCCCTCGATGCACACAGGTCATGTGCTGTGTGTGGCAAACAGACCTTTGCTGCATTGTCACAGAAAGGTTAGTGTTTTTTGTTAAACTAGCACATCCTGACCAATACATAGGATCTGTTTTAAAAGGCACTTTTTATGTGAACCAGCTGCCTGGGATTGAAATTAGCTTTGATATATAGAATATAAGGGTATAATATTTAATCAACTATAACTCTACCTTTAGAATCTTGTGTTTAACCTCCAGGCTTATGGCAAGATAATACCTCAGGAGAATAAAGTCTAAGTTAGTGGATTTTCAGTGATAGAAATATAACTCGTGTTATTTGAATTGAGTTGTGTTAGAAAGCAAGAGTGCAAGGAAAAAGGATTTTGGCCAAACAGCCTCTTATACCACAGAGAAAAAAATGTGAGGGAGAAAGACAAAATCATGATGAGGTAAAGAAAGGCATTGTAAGCAGTAGGGGGTGATACATACATAGCCATAATGTAAACAGGTTCAGGCCAGAAAACTGGGAATATGCTGATTGAGCCAGCCTGAAGTTTGAGGAAAGATAAGGCTGTAGTACAAGCTTCAAAAAGTAGCTCAGATGGTAAAGAATCTGCCTGCAATGCAGGGAATGACCTGGGTTCAATTCCTGGTTCCGGAAGATCCCCTGGAGAAGGAAATAGCGTCCCACTTTAGTATTCTTGCCTGGAGAATCCCATGGATATCTATTCCATGGATAGAGGAGTCTGGCTGTCTACAGTGCATGTGGTCACAGAGAGTTGGACGTGACTAAGTGACTAACACACACACACACACACACACACACACACACAGGTTTCAAAAGGGTTTTAACTGAAGCTGTGTATGCTGCTGCTGCTGCTGCTGCTAAGATGCTTCAGTAGTGTCCGATTCTGTGCAACTCCATAGAGGGCTGCCCACCAGGCTCCCCTGTCCCTGGGATTCTCCAGGCAAGAACACTGGAGTGGGTTGCCATTTCCTTCTCCAGTGCATGAAAGTGAAAAGTGAAAGTGAAGTCGCTCAGTCGTGTCCGACTCTTAGCGACCTCACGGACTGCAGCCCACCAGGCTCCTCTGTCCATGAGATTTTCCAGGCGTGAGTACTGGAGTGGGGTGCCATTGCCTTCTCCAGAAGCTGTATATACGTGATGTCAGAAGTTTTATGAAGTTCCATATTGGTTTTACAGATCTAATTGATTTTTTTCCTATCCAATTGATTGACTAATGCTATGTATACAAGAGTGATTTTTTTTTTCTCTCTGAGAGTTGTATGTCATATCTAATCACGTGCCTTATTTCTCACAGTTAGGTGTTAATTATTTTTATGGTCAAAAAATTTTTTTTCCTAATATCAACTTTTTAAGATCAAGAACAATATAAAGGTTTTCAAAACTTTGGTACTTCCCCTTTTTGATGTTTATATTCCCTAAAGGACTGACATTCCTCGAGGGCAGAAATGACATTAGTCTCTTCACCACACAATCCCCAGGACCTGGCATAATGTCTTGGACACAGTAGATGCTTATTATCTTCTCAATGAATATATGAACATGTATATCAAACTTCTAAGCTCTTTTCGTATGGTCCTACTTTAACTTAATCTTCCCTGGAGGTTCAGACGGTAAAGCGTCTGCCTACAATGTGGTAGATCGGGGTTTGATCCCTGGGTCGGGAAGATCCCCTGGAGAAGGAAATCGCAACCCACTCCAGTACTCTTGCTTGGAAAATCCCATGGACACAGGAGCCTGGTAAGCAACAATCCATGGGGTCACAAAGAGTTGGACATGACTGAACGACTTCATTTTCTTTACTTCATCTTTCTGGTTTTATTTCTGTTAGGCTCCCTCACACATACTGTGGCCAAATAGATCTGCGTATAAACTTCATCCCAATCTTTGTTCTTTGATTTACTCTCTTTCCTCACTATGTCCCCATCTCTCTGTCTCCTGCTAAGAGATGCCTTTCATAGCTGAGAACTTTTCATATATGCTGCCATTCTCTAAAATGAAAGAAACAAAACTATGAAGTAGGCTGTATTCATAGTAATAATACCATTATACAGATGAGGAAAATAAGGCTTAGAAAGGTAACGTATCTCAGTTCTCTGAGCCCCGTAGGTCCCTAAAGCGCAGGGCAGCCAAGCTCTGTCTCCTCACAGAACCACTGCCTCTAACTGCTTTGCTTACTGCTAACTCCTGCTGTTGGAGAAGGCAATGGCAACCGACTCCAGTACTCTTGCCTGGAAAATCCCGTGGATGGAGGAGCCTGGTAGGCTGCAGTCCATGAGGTCATGAAGAATCGGACACAACTAAGTGACTTCACTTTCACTTTTCACTTTCATGCACTGGAGAAGGAAATGGCAACCCACTCCAGTGTTCTTGCCTGGAGAATCCCAGGGATGGGGGAGCCTGGTGGCTGCCGTCTATGGGGTCGCACAGAGTCAGACACGACTGAAGTGACTTAGCAGCAGCAGCAGCAGCAACTCCTGCTGTTCTTCCTTCAAGCCCCATTCAAATACCACTCCCTCCATAAATCTTTTTTATTATGTTGATCTTCACCTATCTCAACCTCTCTTCTGTTCCAAACACCTGTTACCCTTAAACTCAGCAGCAGGCTGTTCACCCTTACTGGTTCTGTATATATTTCATGTGTACTAACTTAATGTTTCCAATGAGACCTTGAAGTCTCCAACTGGAATTGAGCACTATGGTATATCCCATGATCTGGCGCAGTAGAGATGATCAAGGAAAACTTCCCAAGAAGCAAGTTGAGAAAGAATAAAATAATTCTAGAGTTGCCCTATTTAATCTGGAATTCTCATTGGTCAATTTTTCTCAAAGCTCACATGTAGCCTTTCCTTTTGACATTCTTTATTAATTTATTTTTTAATTTCTGCCACTCTGAAACTTAAAACCATATCTTTAGCTTTGGAATTGTTAGAAATAGTTTGGATAAAACAGGCTGCCTTTTCAAGATGAGGCAAAGACTGCTATTTCCAGTCATTAAAAATGTTTAGGAACAAAGGAATCAGCTGACAACTTGTGCCTGGTGCCATCAGAGAAGCCGGAGATTGGGATGTTTATTTTTACACATTGGGAAGGAAGAAGCAAGGATTAGCCCCCGAGGTTGACACCTCAGATGAGCTCAGTGGTTTTGCATTATATCACATGAACATAATGTCTTTCTTCATGCCCTCTCAGAACTAGGCAGAGGCACAAAAGAAAGCCCCAAGCCAGAGCTCTGAACATAAACTGGATCTAAGCCTTAGTAACTGAATCTGATCATATAAACAACTCAGAACAAGTGAAGAAGTGCCAAACTTGCCCTTGTGAGTTTCCTTGTAAGTTAAAAATAAAACTCAAGCAATTATGGATTCAGATTATAGAAAAGTAATGATATTGAAGCTAATTTAAGTAAATGATTCATGATTCCAAAATACATAAAACTACTACAAAATTAAGTTTATTTTGTGCAAAAGGAAAAACAAAATAAATGGAGCCCTTGGTTAGGTTTGATATTCTTTAAGCAAACTGCAAAATATTTTCTCATGTCAGCTTAAATCATAGATTCAGATTTAGACCAATTTGGGGATAAGGAATAGTTATTACTGGATGGCTTTTTTGTGGACGATGTAAAACAAACACAATTTAAGTTAATTCTCAATGTAAAGGTGTCCATTATAACTATGGATACTTAGGCTGAGGCCTCAAATAATCCCCAAATTATGTGATAGTATCAGAGTGGTAAAGAATCCATCTACCAGTGCAGGAGACGACAGAGACTAGGGTTTGATCCCTGGGTCAGGAAGATCCCCTGGAGGTTAAAACGGCAACCTGCTGTAGTATTCTTGCCTGGAGAAGTCCATGGACAGAGGAGCCTGGCAGGCTACAGTCCATGGGTTCGCAGAGAGTCGGATTGACTGAGCATACACATACAACACACACATAATTCTCTTATATATATGCATATTTTTAATGGGAAGCAAATTTTTTTTTATTATGAATTGATTTCAAGATAGAAAGTGAAAGAAAGTGAAGTTCCTCAGTCCTGTCCAACTCTTCAAGATAGAGACTCACTTAAAGGTCACAGAGTTCGTATCGAGGACATAAATAGGAATTGTGAGACCAGGCCAGATGCACGCCCATTTGGACAGTATAATCTTGCTAACAACACTCCAAAGATCATGCCGTGGGAGAGGGCAGAGGCTCTCATACTGGTACTTTATGGTCACTTGTTAACTTACCAGTGCTTTTTGGGGGTCTTTAGACTTTTGTTGGTGAAGGCAATGGCACCCCACTCCAGTACTCTTGCCTGGAAAATCCCATGGATGTAGGAGCCTGGAAGGCTGCAGTCCATGGGGTCGCTGAGGGTCGGACATGACTGAGCGACTTCACTTTCACTTTTCACTTTCATGCATTGGAGAAGAAGTGGCAACCCACTCCAGTGTTCTTGCCTGGAGAATCCCAGGGACAGAGGAGCCTGGTGGGCTGCCGTCTATGGGGTCGCACAGAGTTGGACACGACTGAAGCAACTTAGCAGCAGCAGCAGACTTTTGTCATTATTTTCTGCAAAGTACAATACCTGTTATTCCTACCACCTCTTTTGATTCACAAGATATCAGGATGGGGATGGTTGCTTACCCTGAGGGACTTCCCTGTGAGATCTTTTGCACTCTTACCTCGCCACCACCCTTCTGTCCTCTTCTTTGTCAGTCTCTTTGACCCATTGTTGAGATTCAGATAACCTTGCAGCAAGCTGCTTGTGTTGGAGAATTTACTCACATGTCACCTAAATGTGCAGCTCTCAATCATTATGACTCTCAGGCTCTTTGGTCTTTACAGCTTTATGTTTTACTAATTTAGCAGTTTCATGACTCTTGCTCGTTCTGGTTGTCCTTCTAAATCTAGACCTCCTCAAGCTTTCTTTGTGTAAAATTACTGAAATGGAAAGTTTATGGTGTAGTTCAGAACCCCTGGTAATAAGTCTAGATGAAGTTATATGTGCAAGAGATCAAATGAAGGAAACACCTGTGAAGAATAGAAGGGGAGATGGAGCAGACCTTCAGACCAGGATGCAGGTCTGAAACCAGAAAGCAGAGAGGGGAGGAAGGAGGATTTGGAGGCATAGCCACACATTGCAGTGCAAGTGGAAGGAAGTCACACTCAGGTTGGATCAAAAGCGGCCCATTAAAGGAGTTTCCCATAGGTAGGCATGGTCCAAGACCAGCATCCCTACTGTGCTCTACCACGGTGCAGCAGGTGCCCAGGAAGAGCATGGTCTCCATGTGAGTGCTGTGATGGAGCCCACTGGGTAGCCACTGGGGTCATCACCACCTACAGTCAGAGCAGATTTTCTCTGGAAGGGAGATCAGAGTAACTCACCTTCACAGCTTCCATAATTCCTGCTTTGTGCCACACAGACTCATTTCTCCACCTGCGTTTGGGGCCCAGCCTCTCCCCAGTTCCTGGGGCTCCTCTTTCTGTAGGATAAATTAGAAGATGGTAGTTAGGGGGATGGAAAACAGTTGTATAATTTCATTTGGTCTCAAGTCTGCAACAGTGGCTTGTTGTCTCCCTCCTCTACAGTTTGATTAAAATGCACCTCGTTCACAGTCTTCTCGGTAAGTCTTTGTAGTTAACCTGAGGGATCTGAGCCCTGCTAGTCATTCCTTTATCAGGTCAGGTCGGGGTTGCTGAATGCACGCACTCACAGCTGGGGGAGTCTCCAGAGAGACCCAAATAGGTCACCTGGGTTCCCCATGTCCCCCCTGCTCTGTCCCCATCAGCTCAGAATGGCACCTCCTCCTACTGACCAGGGTCAGACTTTTGCTTTGTTGTGTGGATTTCCACGTCTGTGGGTCATGTACTCTCTCCAAGACTAGACAGTGGTCCTAACTGAGCATCCTTGGGCAGGTAAAGCAAACTCATACACGAAATCAATATTTTTATCTGTGAGGACAAACTGCCAATCCTTTCAAAATAAAAGAGACCCAAGGTAGTCAGACTACCTGAGGGAGTTGCTGGTCTCCTGGAGGAATAGAGCTACATTGGAGACTCAGCACCGATAGCAAGTTGGACATTCAGAAATGACAGTAGAAATGTGGGCCCGGAGAGGTGTGAGTCCATGTCAGGTCCTTATGTAGCTTCCGATGCTGACACCTTGGCATCCCTGGATTATACAGAACTTCTCTCTCACCCTCTTGATTACAGGTGTTTGACCAAGGCCTCCGAGGCTCTAGCCATCTCCTGATCACCCTGCCTGAAGCCACTGATGCAATAGATCAATGTGATTTTCTGTGGAATGTTTAGACAGCCCATATCTCCTTGAATAGTACTATGACAGAAGGCAGGAGTGAAAGTGAAGGTGAAAGTCGCTCAGGCATGTCCGACTCTTTGCCACCCCATGGGCTGTATAGTCCCTGGAATTCTCCAGGCCAGAATACTGGAGTGGGTAGCCTTTCCCTTCTCCAGGGGATCTTCTCAACCCAGGGATCGAGCCCAAGTCTCCTGCATTGCAGGTGGATTCTTGACCAACTGATTTATGAGGAAGGCAGGAGAGCTATCACAATAGAGTTATCAGATCCCAGGAATAAAACTATACAGATATTCTTGTCTGTTTCTTGTAAATGCAATTGTGTTTGAACTTTTTTTCCTAATTGAGTCCTTATTAATATCTTCTAGCAATGAAACCATGTTGGTTTTCCAGAGGTGATCATGGCTAACACTTGGTTGTGCTCTGGTAGAATGCAACCATTCTCCCTGATCTGTCCAGTTTTTGCAGTGGCCAGACTAGTGAATTACACAAAGGTATGACAGAAGCTGTAGTCTTAAAATATTTAGCTCTTTAATGACAACAATAATCTCCACCATCCTTTCATGAAGTGATATTGTTTAGATATACTTTCTTGACTGAGAAATAATAGCGTCTTTAAAGGGTTTCACTTAGCTTCATCCGCTGTGACAGTGCTTATTCCACATTCCAAGGATCCAGTGTGAGGGGTAGTCTAACTTTGAATCCCAACTGTACTCAAAATTAATGACTACTTAACGTGTCTGTGGACTCAGTGGCTGGGACTACTGTAGCAGATAAATCCACTGTACTAAGTTAGATTTTATCAAAGATCCCATTTATTCCCTGGATCCCACTCTAATCAGGTGTGATAATGATGGTTTGGGTTCCACCTATCAATGTCAATTCAGAATGTAGTATCCAGTAGTCTTTAAAATGTTGGATACTACTTTTTCCAGGAGTCAGTCATCTGAGTAAAAGGCTACAGATCCCTCTATGAATATTAAGTGTATTTTTACCATATAGACTTGTGATTGAATTGGGAGATAGGCAGTGGATTCTGTTTCTGAAAACTGACCCAGAATTAGGAAATGAAAAGGAATTGTGACTTCTTACTGGCATGACTGTGCTCAGCTCCCTACCCTTGCATTGTTGTTAGAGATTAAGGAGCTTAACTGCTGTCAGGCTATTTATCTCCTAGGCTGTGACAGTCTTTAACCATTTTTACAAGTCTTTGTGGGTTAACACTCCATGGCTGCTTGCCAGTTATCTTGGTAACAGTGGCTCCGTAGCTTCTGGCCATTAAGTGCCACCTCTTGGCCTCTATTGTCCACTTGGATATTAATGAGCCAGGCTCAATGCCCACCTCCCCCAACGTCAGCCCTGGACAGCGGAGGTGGTCATCACTGAGGCTGGTGCTCCCCTCCATAGTGCATTCCTGCTGGCCTTGGTGATCGCTGGATCTTGTGAGCCCTCTCCTGGAGCATAGTTCTGGGTTGGATGTTCATTTCCATATGCCTCTTTCTTCAGTTCAGTTTAGTTGCTCAGTCATGTCCAACTCTTTGCAACCCCATGGACTGCAGCAGGGCAGGCCTCTGTGTCCATCACCAACTCTGAGCTTGCTCAAACTCATGTCCATTGAGTTGGTGATGCCACACAACCATCTCATCCTCTATCATCCCCTTCTCCTCCTACCCTCAATCTTTCCCAGCATCAGGGTCTTTTCCAATGAATCAGCTCTTTGCATCAGGTGGCCAAAGTATTGGAGTTTCAGGGTCAGCATCAGTCCTTCCAATGAATATTCAGGACTGATTTCCTTTAATTCCATCTTCTACTATCTTTCATGTCAACTCAGGCATTTTACCTTTGTTCAGCATGGGCCACAGCTTTCTCCAAGCTTCTAAAGTCCTCCCAATAGAGTGTTCCCTGTTTCCTGTGGGTACTTGCTGATTTATTGAACCTGTGTCACAAGAAAATGTCTGCAACTCAGTAAATTACTGTTCATTCAGTCTTATATTCAGGATCCCTTGACTAAGCACCTTCAAAACCCAGTTCCAGGAGACTCCTCTGGATCCTGCTGGCCCATGCCTGCTAATTTTTGCCATTTCCTTGGTGTGTGAGGTTCTTCCTGCCTTACTGGACCTGCACGTCACCAGCTGGATTATGCTGGGATCGAACTGTAGTGCTCGGGCTGGTGGCCAGGAAGGGGAGTAAGAACAGCTTGCCAGGCGCACTTGCCACTTTGCAGGTGAGGGTCCTCTGTCACAACACATGCACAAGAAAAGTGCCATCTCTCAGGAGGTGGTGTCACCTCTGTAAACTCTGTAGGCTCAGGAGAGTCTGCAGAGCTCCCCACCCCCAGCCCCTTAGGGACATCAACCCAGTTCTTCCCATCCCTTAACTCCAGGCCCTAAATATTCTCAACTTAGCATAACATACCTTCCAGGGCTGGGCATTTAAATGATTCTGGAACACCATGACCCTAACTCTTGGATTCTGTGCTTACTCCTCAACTGTGTCTGTCTTTGCACCGCACCAGATAAAGGACTTCTTCAAAGGGGTAGTCCTGACATATATACACTATGATGTGTGAAACAGATAGAAAATGGGGAGCTGCTATATATTAATAACATAGGGGGCCCAACTCGGCGCTCTGTGGCAACCTAGAGGGGTAGGTGGGTGGGACGGGATATTTATATGTGGCTGATTTTTATTGTTGTACAGCAGAAACCAACATGACATTGTAAGGTGATTATCCTTCAACTTAAAAAAAAAATAAGCTACCAAAAATGCCCTCTTGTTCACACACTTTGCAATTAACTCTTTTTTAAACTTATTTAAATTTCTCATTGCCCTTCAGAGTGTCAGTGCAATCCAGAAGTAACTGGCCAATTCCACTGTCCTTAACGGGCATTTTTCCACCATTCATTTCAAACATCTGAATTACTGCACCATCAAGAGTATTCTCTTCTCCTGGGTCATTTTCCCAGATCAGTTCAGTTCAGTTCAGTTGCTCAGTCGTGTCTGACTGTTTGTGACCCCATGAACTGCAGCATGCCAGGCCTCCCTGTACATTACCAACTCCTGGAGTTTACTCAAACTTGTGTCCATCGAGTTGGTGATGCCATCCAACCATCTTATCCTCTGTCGTCCCCTTCTCCTCCTGCCCCCAATCCCTCCCAGCATCAGGGTCTTTTCCAATGAGTCAGTTCTTCGCCATTGGTGAAATTTTTAGCAGTTGGGCTCCTTTCTTGTGTCAGAGACTCTCTGTGCCTCCTTCTAGATGAGTGTTAAGGGATCCACCAGCTCACAGACCTCATCTTAATATATTTCACTGGGGTCATTTCTGGTGCCAACTGTGTCAGCTTGGGAAGCAGGTGCCAAAGTGGAATTAGATGTATGAGAGTTTTATTTGGACAATGGTTCACAGAAGATGAAGGGGAGAAGCATCAGGATTATGCAGGAGTGTGATGCATTTCTGACCCCTGTAAAGGGAGTTATGGAAGGAGGAGGATGGAATAGAAAGAGCTTCACATCATGATTCAGCTTGGAGAAGGCACTGGGCAGGCTGATAGACAGCCCTAAAGGGAAGACTGCCCATTAAAGAAGTCCCACTTTGGGCAGGAACGGAACAGCTCTAGAGAAACCTCCACGCTCCGTGGCTGGTCATAGCGTGGCCTTGGCACGCATGCTGCAGTGGATTCTGTGATGCAGCCCCAGAGTACCCTCCTCACAGCAGGTTCTTTCTAGAAGGGAGATCTGAGCCACTTCAGTGGCTGCCACAGTTATATTTCAGGTATGGACACATCATACTTTTATTTGAGGGAAGTAATAATTTGTTGATTTTTCCCCTTACATACTAAAATTTCCCAATGCCTAATATTTGGTTCACTTTCAAAACCCTAGTAACCTGACGCAAACAGTTTCCACTCATCCTATGTCTCTTTTCTTGATCATAATTGTTAGCTCAGAACTCTTTGTATTATTTATAGTTTGAATTATTTATTGCCAAATGCATTACCTTGAGTTTTCCCATATTAAAATTTGTCTGACCACTTTCCTACTCACTGTTTGGATTTAAATCATCTTATCATAGTGTCTCTACCACTCGATTATGTGTAATGGGGGTCACAGCTATAATTTCCCCTTTATAATGAATATTTGCAAGTTTTGAAAAGTATTCTTCCCATTTCATGCCTAAGTATCTCCTTGGATTTACCTAAAGTCTATTAGCTTTAGACTATTTTGAGATCCATGAGCAGAGTCTTCTGAGAATACTCCCTTTATACAGCAACAGGGGGCTCATCCTCTGTGTCAGCCTTGTGTTTCTATACTGGAGAGATTAACTAAGGGCCCATTAACCTGATGCGAAGAGCTGACTCTTTTGAAAAGACCCTGATGTTGGGAAAGATTGAAGGCAGGAGGAGAAGGGGATGATAGAGGATGAGATGGCTGGATGGCATCACTGACTCAATGGACGTGAGTTTGGGTGAACTCCAGGAGATGGTGATGGACAGGGAGGCCTGGCGTGCTGCAGTTCATGGGGTAGCAAAGAGGCGGACACAACTGAGCGACTGAACTGAACTGAACCTGAAGAATCTGTGAAGTACATGCTGCTTTTTAAGGGTGGAATTTCCTGTATAGAGGGTCATGGCTTAAGAAGCAAATTTTTCAGGGGAAAGCTGTCTTGCTATCTGCTTACCTGACTGTACCAGGGATACACAAGAAGGCAACAAATGCATGGTTACCCATGGGGTAGGCCAGCTGACTTTGGTGAGGCTCTGCTGATATTCTAGAGGAACATGGAAAAAGGCGGTCACTTAAGTCCTGACCATCAGTCAAGGTTAAACAACTGCCCTATACATAATCTTTTATGTGTAACATGACTTCTCTCACGAGGCAGCCCGTTAATGTACCCCAGGTGTATGTGCTAGCAATACAATTAATATCTGGAGGTAATCTGTGCTCTTTCTCTTTAATGCTAAGGAATTTGATCAGCTTGATTAGCTTTACTTGGCTGTATAATTCCCATTTATGACTGTCCTGTTGTGTCTCCTGACTGTACTTATGTATTTTTGAAAAGTCTTCATTTCTAACCCTTCTCCACTTACAGAAGAAATGTTTTTCTGGTGCTTGTTTTTTTTAGGTTTTAGACCACATTAGTTTCTGGTTTTCTAAGTCATTCAATAATTTAGATGCCCACCAACACTGTGTCCCCTCCAGGGTAGAATTATCACTGAAAGCAGATACTTAGTCAGAGACCTAGGTTCCTAGGTACCTCAGCATCTAGATAAGGCTGTGTGTCTGGTTCTTGTTACTGGAATGGAGTGGAAATGTTGTGTCACACTTTTTCTCTGCGCATTGGATACAAAACATAATAAAGTCCTTGGATATGGCACATTCCCAATATGGAGGGACCAAAGGTCTCTGACTTACACATAGAGAAACACTGCTTACTCATTGGGAATAGCTGGACTAGGGAAAACAAGGAAAACAATTAACTTTTATTGCACTGAAATTTTAGGATTTACTTACTGGCATTACCTTAATGAATACTTGGCTTTCAATTAGGAAATATCTTAAGAATGGTTTTAAGAAACATTATTACATTTACCTTACAAACATCTCTGAGTGTGAGGAGGCAGAATTCATAATGTTCTGTGACACTGAGAGAACAGAAGAAACTTTTATGTAAAAAATGAAATACTGTTGGTATATCTCTGGATAGAAGTACCACTTATTTTTATATAGTCTGATAAAAATATATTACAGACACCAAAACCAAAATAGTGTGACTAAGTTTCAAAAAATGGAAGGATTTGGGTAAGCTACAAAATTAAGTCGACGTGTAAATTCAGAAACTTCATTTAACAAGAGATGGACTAGTGGAATGTTACAAGAGCTGGAAGACAGGGAAGGATTTTGAATAAGACAGGGGAACTGTGTCACGAAAGGATACTGAAGAGTTCATAATTTAGCAGAAACAAACCCAAAAAGGAGTAGTGAGTGAACCAGTAAAAACTGGCAATCATAAATCAGTAAATCAGTATTTTAAATATAGAAAATAAGTACCACAGATATGTCTTTTTTTTTTTTTTTTTAATCTCCTGTACTTGAGTAGATTCTAGCTAGAAGTAAAGATCCAAAAAAGCCCTGGATGAAGTAAACAATATTTTTCTCTTGGCACTTTAAATGTTACAAAACATTTTATGCACTTTACCTCATTTATTCTTTAACAATGTCCTTGACAATTAGAAATGTTGGATAGCATTATAAGAATGATGAAGATAAAGAACTGAGGCTCAGAAAATACAGTAATTGTTTACACCAAAGGGCTTCCTGCCAACACTGGCAAAATGGAGCATATTTGAACTTGACATTTGTGACTCTTAAAAACTTTGAAAAATGAAACAAAATAAACAAACAAAAACTTTTGTAGCTGCTTGTTGTAGGGACAGGTGTGATGGACTTGACGTTTTAATCCAAATGTGAAGAACCACCTGGGAAAATCCATGGAATGATTTGGGGCAGTCCTATCCTTTCCCACGATGAGGCTGAGATATTTATGAACTAAATTTTTATGTTTATGCAACTAAGGAGTAAAGTAGTGAACTGGCATCAAAGAGAAGTGTTGTGAGCTCTTCCTAATTGGATGGGCCACCTGTGTCAGCGGTCTTTGCGGGATATGTGTTTGGTAACTGGCTTTCCTCCTTAGGAATTAATTTGGAATAATGTCATTTGAGGAATAGTATAATTGCTATTGTTGTTTTGGCTGACTGTATAGAACTTCTGTATCTTCAGGTGCAAAGAATATAATCAATCTGACTTCAGTATTGACCATTTGGTGATGACCATGTGCAGACATGTCTCTTGTGTTGTTGGAAAAGGGTGTTTGACATGACCAGCGTGTTCTTTTGACAAAACCCTGTTAGTATTTACCCTTACTTTAATACTTTACACTTTTAAAAACATTTACCTCATTTTTTCCATTTATTCTATAAACTCAGAATCTATTTTGAGGTATGAGATGGTATTTAGGATATGAATTTGGAAGTCAGACTCGTTTCCTAAGGAACTTTGAATCCACTGGGTAAACCAGAGTAGTGAACAAATAACATTACTAGGCAATCAAGTGTACTAATGTATTTACTGAAGGAAGTATATGTGTCAACTTAAAAACCATAGTAAATATAGTCAAAATTCATGGGATGTCAACTATATTTTCATAGTAAGTCATTATTAGAACAATTTGTTTTGATGAGTGAAAGTAAAATTTGCTCAGTTGTGTCCGACTCTTTGCGACCCCATGGACTATACAGAATTCTATATACATGGAATTCTCCAGGCCAGAATACTGGAGTGGGTAGCCTTTCCCTTCTCCAGGCTATCTTCCCAACCCAGGGATTGAATCTAGGTCTCCCGTATTGCAAGTGGATTCTTTACCAGCTGAGCCACACAGGAAGCCCAAGAATACTGGAGTGGGTAGCTTATCTCTTCTCCAGTGGATCTTCCCAACCCAGGAATTGAACCAGGGTATCCTGCACTGCAGGGGGATTCTTTACCAACTGAGCTATGAGGGAAGCCCTTGTTTTGGTGAGAGGGCACTGGAAAAAAGCAGTGGGAATTCTTATTCTTTTCTCTAATTTTCTAACAGCCTTTTGTTTTGCTTTTATTATCTTCCCCTCCTCTCTTCTCCATATGTAATCCACACTCTCTTATTTGCTCTCCTACTATTTTTAAGCTAATCTCACAGATTTACTTAAACTTAAACTTATTTCCGTGTAGCACAACTGTGGTTTAAATATTGCGGTCTGTGGAGTCAGACTTTAGGTTCAAACCTGGCCTTGTCTTTTATTACTTGTGTCACAATTTACTTACAACTTCTGTGTATAATCTCCTTGTAGAAAACAGCATTCGCTTTATACGTTTTTTGTTTTTTTTGTGTGTGTGAAGACTTAATGAGTTTACATACATAAAGTGCTTACTGTCTGGCATGTGGTAAGTGCTCTATGGTTGAGTATTAGTTTTCTTGCGACTGTCACAAATTGCCACATACCTTAGGAATATAAATCGGCATCCATTTATCATCTTACAGTTCTGTAGATCAGAATCTGGGTAAGTTTTCCTGGGTACTCTGCTGAGGGTCTAACAAGGCTAAAATAAAGGTATTGACCAGCATAGGATTTTATTTGAGGCTCTGAAGGAGAATCTGCTTCAAGGTTTAATTAGGTGATTGACAAATTCAGTTCTTTGTAGTTGTAGGACAGAGGTCCCTGTTTCCTTGACGTGTGGGCCCCTCCATTTCAAAGTCAGCAATGGCATACTGAATTTGTCTTGTACTTTGATTCTCTCAGACATCTTCTGCCACATATTTCTAATTATTTTGCCTTCTGCTTTTAAGGGCTCCTGTGATTACATGACCCGCTCAGATAATTCAGGATAATCTCTCTATTTTAAATCAGATAATTAGCATTTTAGTTACCTCTGCAAAGCCTCTTTTGTCATGAAGTGTAACATACTCACAGACATGACATGGGGTGGTGAAGTTTATAGGAACCAAAATTCTGCCTACCACAGATCATTATCTATTACTACTGTTGTAATTTAAATGAGTGAAGGACTAACAGATGTATGGAATAGAATGTTCAGGACAATAATGTTTTCTAGGGAACTGAATTGAAAATTGATTTGAAAGTTATTTAAAGAGTTAAACTCTGGGGGTAAAGGAACTCTTGCTCTGATGAACAAACTCAAACCTTGAACTATTATCTTTTTGCACATATACATATACTGATTTCTCTATTTTTAAGGGTAACATTTTGTTACTCTGAATCTTAACACCAATCTGTCGATACATTTCAAAAATATTTATAAAATTACAATGCTAAAGTCATCTCTCATTTCAAAAATAGAATAAAATTTTTAAGAAAGAAAAGTAAAATAAGAAAGAGAAGTGTTTTCTTATAAAATTTAGCTTGGAGAAAGCTTCAGAAATCTGAGAAACTGCACACCTTTCAAATATAGGTTTGTGAGGATATGTAGAAAAAGAACACTTGTACACTGTTGGTGGGAATATAAATTGTGCAATCACCCTAGAAAACAGTATGGAGTTTCCTCAAAAACCATGTGATTCAGCAATTCCACTCCTGAGTATATATCCAAAGAAAAAGAAAACATTAATTAGAAAAGATC
Organism: Bos grunniens; assembly: GCF_055505025.1. Taxonomy (NCBI): domain Eukaryota; kingdom Metazoa; phylum Chordata; class Mammalia; order Artiodactyla; family Bovidae; genus Bos; species Bos grunniens. Next base: position 97,777,794 of record NC_141171.1, on the reverse strand, counting down.
CAACACCCTAATGTTCATGGCTGCCTTATTTACAATTGCCAAAATATGGAAGTAACCCATCCATCAATAGGTGAACGAATAAAGAAACGGTATATGTGTGTGTGTGTGTGTTCACACAATGGAAAACTATTCAGCCAAAAAAAGAATGAAATTTCATTTGCAACAGTATGCATGGACTTGGAGAATATTATGGTCAATGAAATAAGACAGATAGAGAAAGACAAATACTGTATGTTATCACTTCTATGTGAAATCGAAAAAGTGAAACAAGCTAGTGAAAATAACAAGGCAGAGAAAAAAATGCTTTCTTCTGAAATATGATACACTTGACTCCTGTTAATATAATAAGGGGCTTCCCAATATAATAAGAAATAAAATGTATTTATTAAATGTTCAAGAAATTATTATTTAATATAAAAAGAAAGTATTAAATTGTAATTACTTCTATTTATTTCACAGGTATTTCACAGTCAGAACAAACCTAAACTAGGTTTTGTTAGAAGCTGAAAACAAAGCTTCAAAAGATCATGAGGAAGGAAAAGTAAAAATAAAGTAAAATACAATGTTTAACTTATGTGAAACTAGATAACTAATTAACATGGTTAAGCTATTTCTAAAGATGTTTTTCTTTTGTTTTGCTTGTGAGCATAGTATTCAAAGTGATTTGCCACTCTACACACAGACACCACAAGATGGTCAGTATCAAAATCAGACTGATTACGTTCTTTGCAGTCGAAGATGGAGAAGCTCTATACAGTCAGCAAAAACAAGACCTGGAGCTGACTATGGATCAGATCATCAGCTCCTGATGGCAAAATTCAGGCTCAAATTGAAGAAAGTAGGGAAAGTCACTAGGCCATTCATGTATGACCTAAATCAAACCCCTTGTGATTATACAGTGGCGATGATGAATAGGTTCAGGGGACTAGAATTCAGATCCAACATGCTCTGGATCATAGAAAAAGCAAGTGAATTCCAAAAAAATCTACATCTGCTTCACTGACTATGATAAAGCCTTTAACTAGGTGGGTCACAATAAATTGTGGAATATTCTTAATGAGATGGGAATACCAGACCACTTTACCTGCTTCTTGAGAAACCTACATGAAGGAGAAGAAGCTACAGTTAGAAATGGACATGAAACAATGGACTGGTTCCAAATCAGGAAAGGAGGCTATATATTGCCAAGGCTATATATTGTCACTCTGCTTATTTAATTAATATGCAGAGTCTAATATTCAGAGTACATCATGTGAAATCCTGGGCTGATTAAATCACAAGTTAGAATCAAGATTGTCTAGAGAAATATCAACAACCTCAGATACAAAGATAATCCCACTTTAATGGCAGAAAGCGAATAGGAACTAAAGAGCCTCTTTGTGAAGGTGAAAGAGGAGAGTGAAAACACTGGCTAAAAACTCAACATTCAGAACATGAAGATCATGACCTCCAGTCCTATCACTTCATGGCAAATAGATGGTAAAAATGTGCAGACAATGTCAGATTTCATTTTTGGGGGGCTTGACTGAGCGACTGAACTGAAAATCAATGCAGATGGTGACTGCAGCCATGAAATTAAAAGATGCTTGCTCCTTGGAATAATAACTATGATGAATAAAACTAGACAGTGTATTAAAAAGCAGAGACATCACTTTGCTGACCTTTGCTGACAAAGGTCCGTAAAGTCAAAGCTATGGTTTTTCCAATAGTCATGTATGGATGTGACAGTTTGACTATAAAGAATGTTGAGTGCTGAAGAATTGATGCTTTCAGACTGTGGTGCTGGAGAAGACAGACTCTTGAGAGTCCCTTGGACAGCAAGGAGATCAAACCAGTCCATCCTAAAGGAAATCAGTCCTGAATATTCATTGGAAGGACTGATGCTGAAGCTGAAGCTCCAATACACTGGCCATCTGATGTGAAGAGCTGACTCATTGGAAAAGACCCTGATGCTGGGAAAGATTGAGGGCAAGATGAGAAGGGGTCGACAGAGGATGAGATGGTTGGATGGCACCACTGACTCAATGGACATGAGTTTGAGCAAACTCCAGGAGATGATGAAGGACAGAGAAGCGTGGCTGTGCTGCAGTTCATGGAGTCTCAAAGAGTCAGACATGACTTTGCAATGGAACAACAACAACAGTGTTAGACTCTTCTGAGCATGGTTACTTTTCCCTAGCTTCTGCTCAGGGCTCAGAATCTCACTGTAGGGCTAATTAGTCATATTTGGGTATTGTGTCTTAGTATAAGAGTCACTTGGTATTTTTTTCATGGATGATGAATCCCTATATATGTTTATATGCATATATACATCTGCACATGTACTTACACATACCCACATTATTAATTTACCTGATCAGTTAGTAATAATTTGAAATTTGCTTTTCAAATGTACTTTTGTCTTTAAACTTTAATGTGTACTCTGCATATTAAAGGCAGCATAATATCAGCTATCTTTAAACAGGGATGTTTCATTGGGAAAGAAATGGACAGAGATGGACAATGAGTATGTCTAGACCTTCTAAGTTATACCGTAACTTGCAATGGTCTTTCTATTTTTCTCTCATTTCCTGTCTCTATTTTTTCCCCATCCATTTTTAGAGCTAACTTGCCAAAGTTTTTTCTATGCATATTTACTCATGCCATAAGTGCTTTTCTCTCACTTCCCTCACATAAATCAGATTTTGGCCTAGTACAGCCTTTGCTATACATCTTGGAGTATGGTGATTTAGATAAAAATTCAATCTTCTTTTGCATAAGGACAAGATATTTAAATTTCCAAGGTTTTATTTATGCAAATATCAAAAATCACGAGTGACTATGAGTCACTATGAAATTTCAAAATCTCCTTTTAGCTGTAGTTAATAATTTACAGATTGAAGAATACTTGCTGGATTATGATCAAGCCTTCAGACAAGAGGATGCTAAGATGATAGCTTTTCACTACTTAGTATCCATTTATATGATATCACTGAGACTTTTGGCATAGAGTTCATGCTCAAAATGTTTTTAACATCTGTGTGACTATTTTTTTTATGACTAAAGATTCAATATTTATTAATCTCTCAAACCCCAGTTGGGTTTCTGAATACTTTCTTTGAGGAGTGCACAAAATATAATCTCAAAACAAATTACAAGAAGTGTAAGGTAGAGGTTTTTAGTTCTAAGAAATGCAAGAGTTCCTGCTATGCTTAGGGAGTTAGATTTAATGTAGTGAAATATTTTGTATGTCTTTGCATTATCTTTCACTTAAATCTGTCATGCAGAATGCAAAGAAAGTTGAAAATCTCAGCAACAATAGGCAGATTAGATTTAGAAAGGAATGAATTGGTGCCTGTTTTATGATATATATCACAGTAAAGTGGGTTTCCAGATTCTCTGTTTTTCAGAAATGCATAACCCATGATGGTAGACATATTAAAATTGCCTCTGGGAAATAAGGATGACATTCATTTGACATAGAGGAGGATATTTAATCTCTGTAGGTACATCACATTGGGGGAAAGCAGTTTTTTCATTTGGGTTACATTTATTATCATTTCTGAACTTTTGATAAGATGGTTAAAATGAACAGATCAACTGGGCTGCAAGCACACAGAAGGCTATGGTTATAGGCATGAAATAAACAGTTACTAACAGGGTTTTCAAGATAAATGAATATACTGAGCTGGCACCAACCAGAAGGCTAATTTGGAAACAGCACAGAGAAGGTTTAGTAAGAGGAATGTTATTTTGGATGAAACATTAATACAAAATGCATAATTCCAAAAAAGGTTGTTTTGTTCCTGCTATTTTTGTTTCTGTTTGATTTTGCTTGAAGCTGTCATGAATGGCCCCCTCCATGGATCACAGCCTTGTGGTGAAAGGGCTTGTGTAACTCAATGAAGCTATGAGCCAAACCATGCAGGGCCACCCAAGATGGACGGGTCATAGTGAAGAGTACTCATAAAATGTGGTTCCCTGGAGGAGGAAATGGCAACCTACTTCAATATTCTTCCGTAGAGAACCCCATGGACAGTATGAAAAGGCAAAAAGATATGACACCGGTGAAGATGAGCCCCCCAGGTTGGAAGGTGTGCAATGTGCTACTGGGGAAGAGCAGAGGGCAATTACTATAATAGCTCCAGAAAGGGTGGAGTGGCTGGGCCAAAGTGGAAATGACAATCAGTTGTGGGTATGTCTGGTGGTGAAAATGAAGTCCTATGCTATAAAGAACAATAAACCTGGAATGTTAGGTCCATGAATCAAAGTAAATTGAATGTGGAAAAGCAGGAGATGACAGGAATGGACACAGACATCTTAGGGATCAATGAATTAAAACGGACAAGAAGGGGAAAATTTAATTCAGATGACCACTATATCTATTACTGTGGGCAAGAATCCCTAGAAGAAATAGAGTAGCCCTCACAGTCAATGAAAGAGTCCAAAATGCAGTACTTGGGTGCAGTCTCAAAAATGACAGAACTGTCTTGGTTTGTTTCCACGGCAAACCGTTCAACATTACAGTGAATCTAGTCTATGCCCCAACCGCTAATGCCGAAGAAGCTGAATTTGACCAGTTCTATGAAGACCTACAAGATCTTCTAGAATATTTACCAATGAAAGATGTTATTTTCATCATGTGTGAGTCACTAAGTCATGTCCAACTCTTTGCAACCCCATGGACTGTGGCCTGCTAGGCTCCTCTCTCCATGGGATTCTCCAGGAAAGAATACTGGAGTGGGTAGCCATTCCCTTCTCCAGGGGATCTTCTTGAAGCAGGGGTAGAACTTGGGGTCCTTTTCATCAGGGGATTGGAAGTCAAGAGATAAATGGGGTAACAGGCAAATTTGACCTTGTAGCACAAAATGAAGCAGGGCAAAGGCCAACAGAGTCTCATAGAGAGAATACATTGGTCACAGCGAACATTCTTTTCCAACAACCCAAGAGACCACTCTACACGTGGACATCACCAGATGGTCAAAACTGAAACGAGATTATGTTCTTTGTGGCCAATGATGAGAAGCTCTATATAGTTAGCAAAAACTAGACTTGGAGCTGACTGTGGCTCAGATAATGAGTTCCTTATTGCAAAATTAAGACTTAAATTGAAGAAAGTAGAGAAAACTACCAGACCATTCAGATATGACTTAAATTGAATCCCTTATGAATACACCATGGATGTCACAAATATATTCAAGGGGTTAAATCTGGTAGACAGAGTACACGAAGAACTATGGATGGAAGTTTGTAACACTGTACAGGAGGCAAAGAACAGGATCATCCCAAAGAAACAGAAATGCAAGAAGGAAAAGCAGTTGTCTGAGGAGGCTTTACAAATAGCTGAGGAAAGAAGAGAAGCAAGGCAAGAGAGAAAGGGAAATATATACCCAACTGAATGCAGAGTTCCAGAGAATAGCAAGGAGAGATAAGAAGATCTTCTTAAATGAACAATGCAAAGAAATGGAGGAAAACAATAGAATGGGAAAGGCTAGAGATCTTTTCAATAAAATTGGAGATATCAAGGGGACATTTCATGTAACAACAGGCACAATAAAGGAAGAAAGGGTAAGGAACTAACAGAAGCAGAAGAGATGGTGAGAAAACACAGAACTATACAATAAAGGTCTTAATGACCCAGATAACCATGATGGTGTGGTTACTCACCTAGTGCCAGACATCCTGGAGTGTGAAGTCAAGTGGGCCTTGGGAAGTATTACTACAAGCAAAGCTAGTGGAGGTGATAGAATTCTAGCTGAGCTATTTAAAATCCTAAAAGATGATGCTGTTAAAGTCTTGCACTCAGTATGTAAACAAACTAGGAAAACTCAGCAGTGGCCACAGGACTGGAAAAGGTCAGTTTTCAATCCAATCTCAAAGAAGGGCAATGCCAAAAAGAGTTCAAACTACCATACAATTGGGCTCATGTAACATATTAGCAAGATAATGCTTAAAATCCTTGAAGGTAGGCTTTAGCAGTATGTGAACTGAGAATTTCCAGATGTACAAGCTGGGTCTCAAAGGGGCAGAGGAAACAGACATTAAATTGCTGACATTCATTGGATCATGGGGAAATCAAGGGAATTCCAGAAAAACATATACTTCTGCTTCACTGACTATGCTAAAGCCTTTATGTGGAAACTGTGGAAAATTCTTAAAGAGATGGGAGTACCAGACCACCTTACCTGCCTCCTGAGAAACCTGTATGTGGGTCAAGAAGCAACAGATAGAACCAGACATGGAACAACTGACTGGTTCCTAATTTTGAAAGGAGTATGTCAAGGCTGTATATTGTCTCCCTGCTTATTTAACTTCTATGCAGATACATCATGTGAAATGCCAGGCTGGATGACTCAGAAGCTGGAATCAAGATTGCCAGGAGAAATATCAACAACCTCAGGTATGTAGATGACACCACCCGTATGGCAGAAAGCGAAAAGGAACTAAAGAGCCTCTTAATGAGGTTGAAAGAGGAGAGTGAAAAAGTTAGCTTAAAACTCAGCATTCAAAAAACTAAGCTTATCGCATCTGGTCCCATCACTTCATGGCAAATAGAAGGGAAAAGAGTGGAAGTAGTGAGATTTTATTTTCTTGGGTTTCAAAATCACTGTGGACAGTGACTGAAGCCATGAATTTAAAAGATGCTTGCTTCTTGGAAGGAAAGCTATGACAAAAAGCTATGATAGTGTATTAAAAAGCAGAGATATTACTTTGCTTACAAAGGTCCATATAGCCAAAGCTATGGTTTTCCAGTAGTCATGTAGTATGTGAGAGGTGGATATAAAGAAAGCTGAGGGCTGAAAAATTGATGCTTTCAAATTGTGGTGCTGGAGAAGTACTCCTGAGAGTCCCTTGGACAGCAAGGAGATCAAACTAGTCAATCCTACAGGAAATCAACCCTGAATATCCATTGAGAGGACTATTGCTGAAGCTCTAATACTTTGGCCACCTGATGAGAAAAGAGATGTCATTGGAAAAGACCTTGATTTAGGAAAGATTGAAGGTAAAAGGAGAAAAGCAGGGGATGAGATGGTTAGGTAGCATCACCAACTCAACGGACATGAATTTGAACATACTCCTGGAGATAGTGGAGGACAGAGGAGTCTGACTTACTATAGTCCACAAGGTTGCAAAGAGTCAGACATGATTTAGTGACTGAACAACAGAAATGATATCAAGAATAACAAGTGATGTTACCATAGTTTTTTCTCTTATAGATATTTTTTACTCAGGGTATCTTTCATGCATGTATATTTGGTGTCCATTATTCAATTAAAGGGATATGTAAACAAATTCCCATTGTCTGCTTTTATAGCCTAATCAGCTGTTAAGTGTAGGAGTTTTAACCAATTATTTCTTAAACTTTTTAATTAAAATTGTATAATTTAAAGTGTGCAACATGATGATTTGACATACAGTAAGACTCGTACATTTGAACTTTTAGGTTCTGAACTTTCAAACACATGTTCATGTGTCCAAACAGGTAAGTTAGTTCACATATCTGATGTACATTGAAACGTGTGTGCAGCCTTTTTACGATGGTTGTGCCTTTGTGAACTTTACTGTACAGGACTTAGAAAGTACAGTGGTATAGTGTCTTTATTTCAAGTCCAGGATGTCCTGGAAGCAAGTGGAAAAGCAGTGGTGATGTAGCTGGTACAGATAAGAAGCATCAAGAAATAGTTATGGAATTTAGAAAGATGGTAACAATAACTCTGTATACGAGACAGCAAAAGAGACACTGATGTATAGAACAGTCTTATGGACTCTGTGGGAGAGGGAGAGGGTGGGAAGATTTGGGAGAATGGCATTGAAACATGTAAAATATCATGTAGGAAACGAGTTGCCAGTCCAGGTTCGATGCACGATGCTGGATGCTTGGGGCTGGTGCACTGGACGGCCCAGAGGGTTGGTATGGGGAGGGAGGAGGGAGGAGGGTTCGGGATGGGGAACACATGTATACCTGTGGCGGATTCATTTTGATATTTGGCAAAACTAATACAATTATGTAAAGATTAAAAATAAAATAAAATTAGAAAAAAAAAATTGAGTCTTATAGAATGTTAAGAAACAGTCTGTTATATATTTAGTTATTTAAAAGCAATTCAAATCAATAAAAGAAAAAAAAATTCTTCCAAAAATTAAAAAAAAAAAAAAAAAGAAATAGTTATGGAAACAAAAGTCAAAATAACTGAGTGTGAAGTAAGGAGAAATGATGGTAGACATCGCCTATTCTTATAACATGAATCATTCAACCACTGGAACAATTCTAAAGAACAAGGACAAGATCATGCGACATATGAAGTCTGCTGTGCTGATGATGTAGACAATAATATCAAATAAATGTGGAAAAGTGATGGGCGAGATGGAGAAACTTCTCTGTGTGTGGATGCAACAGCATCAAGCCCTGCTCAACTTAACGCTGATTTGAAAGCTAACAGCTTTTCTGAAGACTTAAAGAGGAAACACGGTGAAGAATAAGAGAGTATGACTTTTAATGCCGGCCATGGCTGATTTTATCGATTCGAGGCTAGAGCCAACCTTCAAAACATAAAAGCAAAGGGCGAGGCCGCGAGTGTGCCCATGGTAGCTGCCCGGGAATTTCCTGAAATGCTTTGAGATATTATTGATGAAGGCACATACAGTGATGACCAAGACCTGATGGAATCGGGGGCCCAGAGAAAGGATCAAGAGAGGCGAGAGAAAGCGGAAGTCACTGAAGAACTGAAGGGATTCATGATGCAGGGAATGACAAGGGGATTTTCAATATTTGAGGAGGTGGTTAGTTTTTTGAGGCACAGGACCTGAATGTAGAACAGCACATGAAGGTTGCAGCAGCCATTCAGAATGCAATCCAGCGCTACTGAGCTATCAATGGCTAGAAAGAAAGAGACACAACACAGAAATCACTGTATTGTTTTTTTTTTTTTTAAAGAGGGCAGATTGAATGGCAGGGAACCGAACGTGTACCATCAACGTCAGGTATGAGTGAAACTGCAGCTTGCCCTTCTTCTCTTGTTGCTGACAATCCTTCAGCTCTGCCGTCTCCCACCTCTTTTCCCTCCTCCAGTCAGTGACTCTTCTTGCCTGTTCACTTGATGCCAGCCCCTGTGTGCCAGCTCTTGTACTGTACTACTGGAATTTTCAAGGTACTGTACTGTAAGGAAAAAAAGTTTCACTTTTGCATTTGTTCATTTTTATGCATTATTTGTGTGAAAAATATTACAAACCTATGACCGTACAGTACTGATTGTGTCAGTTGGGTACCTAGGCTAACTTTGTTGGACTTATGAACAAACTGGAACTCGTTGGTGGGTAGAACTGTCCATATGCATGGAGAAAGGATTACCACAGAGAAGCTAATTAACATATCGTCTCATATTTCCATTTTTTGTACATAATGAGAGCCCCTAAAATATACTATTTTAGCAAATGCTTCCTCCACATTGTGGCAACTATAAACAATGCTGCTATGAACGTTGGCATGCATGTTATCTTTCCAAATTAGTGTTTTTCTTTTCTTTTTTTTGGATATATATACACCCAAGAATGGAATCGTTGGCTCAAATCGTAGTTCTCTTTTTAGTTTTTTGAGACACTTCCATACTGTTTTCCACAGTGATTGCACCAATTTACATTCCCACCAACCATGTACAAGCATTCTCTTTTCTCCACATCCTCACCAACATGTATTATTTGTGGACTTTTTGATGGTAGCCATTCTGATAGGTGGGAGGTAATATCTCATTGTGGCTTTAATTTACGTTTCCCTAATGATTAGTTCTAATGATTAGTTAGAACTGAACATGGAACAATTGACTGGTTCCAAATAAGGAAAGGAGTACATCAAGGCTGTATATTGTCACCCTGCTTATTTAACTTACATGCAGAATACATCATGAGAAATGCTGGGCTGGATGAAGCACAAGCTGGAATCAAGATTGCCGGGAGAAGTATCAATAACCTCAGATATGTAGATTTCACCACCCTTATGGCAGAAAGTAAAGAAGAACTAAAGAGCCTCTTGATGAAAGTGAAAGAGGAGAGTGAAAAAGTTGGCTTAAAACTCAACATTCAGAAAACTAAGATCATGGCATCCGGTCCCATCACTTCATGGTAAACAGATGGGGAAACAGTGGAAACAGTGGCTAACTTTATTTTTCTGGGCTCCAAAATCACTGCAGATGCTGATTGCAGCCATGAAATTAAAAGATGCTTACTCCTTGGAAGAAAAGTTATGACAAACCTAGACAGCATATTAAAAAGCAGAGACATTACTTTGCCAACAAAGGTCCATCTAATCAAGGCTGTCCTTTTCCAGTGGTCATGTATGGTGGTGAGAGTTGGACTCTAAAGAAAGCTGAGCACTGAAGAATTGATGCTTTTGAATCACGGTGTTGGAGAAGACTCTTGAGAGTCCCTTGAACTCTCAAGGAGGGAGGGAGATCCAATCAGTTCATCCTAAAGGAAATCAGTCCTGCATATTCATTGGAAGGACTGATGTTGAAGCTGAAACTCCAACACTTTGGTCACCTGATGCGAAGAACTGACTCATTGGAAAAGACCCTGATGCTGGGAAGGATTAAGGGCAGAAGAAGAAGGGGACAACAAAGGATGAGATGGTTGGATGGCATCACCAACTCAATGGAGATGAGTTTGAGTAAACTCTGGGAGTTGGTGATGGACAGGGAAGCCTGGTGTGCTGCAGTCCATGGGGTCGCAAAGAGTGAGACTCAACTGAGTGACTGAATTGAACTTAACTGAATAATTAGTGATGTTGAATATCTTTTCATGTTCCTGTTAGCACTTTTTATGTATGTTGATGTATGTTGTCGATGTATGTTGGATATTAACCCTTTATTGGTCATATCATTTGCAAATATTTTCTCCCATTCAGTAGGTTGTCTTTTTGTTTTGTCAACGATTTCCTTTGCTGTGTAAAAGCTTTTAAGTTTAATTAAGTCTGATTTATTTTTGATTTAGGAAATGCATTAGGAAATGGATTGAAAAACATATTGCCATGATTTGTGTCAAAGAGTGTTCTGCCTATTTTTTCCTATAGGAGGTTTATGGTTATTTGGTCTTACACTTAGGTCTTTAGGGCTTCCCTGATAGCTCAGCTGGTAAAGAATCCACCTGCAATGCAGGAGACTCTGGTACGATTCCTGGGTCAGGAAGATCTGCTGGAGAAGGGATAGGCTACCCACTCCAATATTATTGGGCTTCCCTTGTGGCTCAGCTGGTAAAGAATTTGCCTGCAATATGGGAGACCTGGGTTCAATCCCTGGGTTGGGAAGATCCCCTGGAGAAGGGAAAGGCTACCAACTCCAGCATTCCGTTCTGGAGAATGCCATGGACTGTATAGTCCATGGGGTTGCAAAGAATCAAACACGACTGAGCGACTTTCACTTCACTTTCATTTTAGGCTTTTAACCCACTCTGAGTTTACTTTTTGTATATTCTGTAAGAGAATGTTCTAATTTCCATCTTTTATATGTAGCTGTCCAATTTTCCTGGCACCACTATTGAAGAGACTGACGTTTCTCCACTAGCACATTCTTGCCTCTGTTACAGATTAATTGATCGAAAGCGTGTGGGTTGGCACAAATTTAATTTTTTTATGAAGTGAAAAATTGTCTAATTTTGCTTGATTTTCTATGCTCATATCTTTTTCAACCACAAACTCTTGTGCATCAAGTGTTCTATTAATTTATTTTTCCAGAAGAAGTATTTCCTTGAGCCCTCTGACCTGCTTCAATCAGGACTGTGTACCCTCTGATTGCAGGCATGCTAAGTTGCTTCAGTTATGTCCAACTCTTTGTGACCCTGTGGACCGTAACCCTCCTGGCTCCTCTGTCCATGGGATTCTCCAGGTAAGAATACCAGAGCGAGTTGCCATGCCCTCCTCCAGGGGAACTTCCTGACCCAGGGATCGAACCCTCTGTTCTTATGTCTCCTGCATTGGTAGGTGGGTTCTTTACCACTGGTACCACCTGGGAAGCCCTAAGTCTGATTACTCAGCAGTCATTGTGGCATCTTCTGTCACCACCATCCTGGGACTCACCTCTTCTTCCCATGCTCCTCTTGTTTCCTGTGAATTTTCATCTTTGTTTCAATTTTATTTTGGTAGATCATCTCTGTCCAGAAGATCCTTGAGAAAGGACACGTTGGGGTAAGAACTTTGAAACTTTTTCTCATGTGAAAATGTCTTTACTTCTCTTCCTTTTTACTGATACTTCATCTTGACATTGGATTCTTTCCTTGTTTTTCATTGGAAATCTGAAAGCTCTTCTCTTTTGACTTTGAGTGCTCCCAGTTTCCAAAGTTACTGCTGACAAAAACCTGAAGCCACGTTAATTTCTGTTCCATTTTAGGTGATCACTCTTTGTCTCTCTGGGACCTTGTTGAACCTTCCCCTTGTGTTCTGAAGTATCACAATGATGTACAGTGATAAGATCTGTCTGCATTCACTGGGCATGTTGTTGGTCTTTCAGCCTGAAAACTTAAGTTCTTTGAGTTTTGGAAAAAATTTTTTAAAATCATTTTGCTTATCATTTTCTTCCCACTTTTTTTTCCTTCAGTTTTACACTTCTGGAATCCTTTTTTTTTTTTTTTTAATAGTAAACTTTTTGAATTGATCCTCTTATTTTCTTGTTATTTTTGTTCTCCTGACCTAAAATTACTTTTTGCTACCCTTCTCATTTCTGTTATGCTGTATGAAATCAATGCTTTCTTTGTATTTTTGTCTTTGATAGAAGGCTGAGCGCCGAAAAATTGATGCTTTTGGACTGTGGTGTTGGAGAAGACTCCTGAGAGTCCCTTGGACTGCAAGGAGATCCAACCAGTCCATTCTGAAGAAGATCAGCCCTGGGATTTCTTTGGAGGGAATGATGCTGAAGCTGAAACTCCAGTACTTTGGCCACCTCATGAGAAGACCTGACTCATTGGAAAAGACTCTAATGCTGGGAGGTATTGGGGGCAGGAGGAAAAGGGGACGCCAGAGGATGAGATGGCTGGATGGCATCACTGACTCGATGGACTTGAGTCTGAGTGAACTCCGGGAGTTTGTGATGGACAGGGAGGCCTGGCCTGCTGCGGTTCATGGGGTCACAAAGAGTTGGACATGACTGAGTGACTGAACTGAACTGAACTGGTGTCTAAACAGGCTTTTATTTCTATAAGTTGTTATGTTATAATTTGAAACAATTTTGTTAAATCTGTTTTTCAGTTTACTAGCTCAAATGTGTTATCTCCTTCCAAGTCAAGTGAGCTGAAGGTCCTTACAACCCTTGTTCTGTTGTTTTATTTTAACTTCAGAAAAAAATTTAAACTTTATCTTCTATTCTTTACCATCTGAGCCAATATTTTAACTGTGGAAACACTCTTTTGGTTCTCAGAATGTTCTTTTTTATTATAGCATTCTATTCCTTTTGTACAAAGTTATACTATCTTCTCTTGCATTTCAGTGGATATTAATAATACATATATCTTCAAAGCTCTCTTCCCTGTGCACAGTCTGCTTCCCCCAAGTTGCTTTTTATATTTTTCATACTTTTCACATCGCAGGCATTCCTCAGATGTCTAACAGTTCTCAGGGATCAAAAACTTTGACTGGAAGCTCTATCACCTGTGAATCTCAGGGCAGAAGGATATAGGTACACTTTTCAGTTTTGTGACCTCTGGATACATTCTCTTGAAGTGGTCTGAACTGCCAGAGAAAGCGTCTCTAGTCCTGTGCCTGGAGGATGATGGCCTAGTTGCCAGGAAGCCAAGGAGGGGGGGAGAGCTGGAGGACTCAGTCGTAGTGCTCATACTTGTCCTTCTGCTTTATCGTGCTACCTTTGCCATCCACCCTGTAAGGGCTCCAAAGCCCCCTTGTTTCATTGTTTTAAGAGAACACGCTTCCCTATTGAGCAAAGATTCAAGAGGCGTGGTCATTTGATTGCCTTAAGCTGGGAAGCAGATCTAGGGACTTGACTGCTACTTAAAGTCCTCCTTATTTCAGCTCTCTCCTTCTATTCACACTTACAGTGGTACCTGATGCTACCGTATCCTTAGGTTTTTGAGGATTCTGTGTTAGAAATCTGATGAGTTTTCAGCTTTCTGAGTTGCTAGGATAAGATTCTGGTCTCTGGGGTCTGTTAAACCTTTTTCCAGTTGAACATCTGCTTTCCAGCTTCTAAAATTTTGTTGCTGCTGCTTCTTTCGTTCTTCCTGTGTTTGGGGGTTGACATGCCTTGGGTGGGAAATCAATTTGCTATTATCTTAGTGAATTTCAGGAGGGAACAAAATTAGACGAATGTGTGCAATCTGGGGCAGACTGTATTTTCCAAAGGTGATCACCATAATACCTCCTGTCCTTTTGTGCTCTTTTGATGTGACTATGGCATTCCTTCTACCAGGTGATTGGTCCTGTTTTTCCCTTCTCTCGAATCCTGATGAACTTTTGACTATGGTGGAAGTGCTGCTTTATGACTTCTGAAGCTAGGTCACAAAATGCTATGAAACTTCTGCTGGGACACTTGCCCTTGGAATTTGGCCATCACAATGTGACTAGAACACAGGGAGCCAGTTGGAGAGCAGTAAAAGCTGTGATGGAAGAGAGAGGTTTTGTTTTTACTGGACATGAGTCACAAAATCTGTTCTTCAATTCTAGTTTTTCCAGGTAACTATGATTTCAGCAGCCTCAGCTTCTTCATCAACAAAATGGATGCATTAAATAAGATGAATTTTAAGCTTCTAGTTCTAATGTGCTATTATTTTTATGACATTTAAATAGTTCAGAGCCCTACTGATGTTTAAGTTCAGGGAGTTTTATTCAAATAGACTGCAGTGAGAATGATATCCTAAAGTTGCAGAAGGTGGCAGCTATGATAATCAGCGAGGTTGATATGTGTATCTTTGAACTTAAGTTCCATTATCCGACAAGTCTATTATGTGTCTGACATTGAGATTGAACAGGAACTTGTCACTCTGTTGCAGCATTTTAGCTATGAAGTAAGATTGACTATTGTCTTTCTCTGAATTTCTTGGGATAGAAAGTAGACAGTTTCTATGACTGTTTTCTTTGCCTATTAGTTTGGTGGGAAAACAAAGCACAAGACACATTTAAATATTGAGCAACAATATATTCAAGAACAATAAAGAGTATGGAGATGTCTTAAGTAATATCAAATCACTTGTTTGGTTTCTTCCCACTATTCTGTAAGTCCTTCTTTCTACCTCATAGACACTTATAAATCCCCTACTTCTTTCTCATATCTTTGTTTTAGAATTTCTGAGTTCTTCAGAACTTCTAAGAATTTCTTGAAATTTAAAAGTTTTTTGTATTTTCTAAGACTCCCTGAAGCCAACCTTTCTTGGCAAGAATTTTTATCCATATTCTTCTGCTAATGTAAAATATTATATCCTTTCCTCATGGAATTCCTTATTTTCTATATAAATTATCCTGCAAAGCTAGAGCTCCTGAGGGAAAGAAAGATTTCTTTTACACATGGAAAACCTCTGAACATCCATATTTGCCTTGGATAATTTTTAATGTTTTTGAGAGGAGGATCTATCTTCTTTTCCAAAGTACCCCAGAGCTCTCACAGATCACCACTATAAACATTAACAATTTAAAAAATCTGCACTCACAGGAAAGACAGCAATGAAATCTTTTCCCCTCCCCCAAGAAGAGCTCTGAACCTTGGGGGAAATAATGAAACCACATACTTTACTGTTAAATTAGTTTCGAATGTCTATTACTCCCTTCTGTGCAGAATTCTCAGTGGTTCCTGAGAAGCTCCTGTTTTGCACTTTTGTATTAATATTTTGTTAGCAAACCAGGTAAAGGAGAGAAAAGACTGTCATTTTGGGGATGAAAGCCATTCTGAATGAACTTTCTTAATTAAGAAGCTTAAAAAGGATAAAAACATTTATGAACCACAGAGATGCCTTGATTAAAACAATCTTGTAACCAGTAAAGTTTTGTTCTTTATGTGAGAATTTCTCAATTATTCTAGAGCAGTAGGTCTCAAACTTTTTGAGTGTCAAATTAACTGGAGGGTTGATAAAACAGATTACTGGGCTCTACCCTCAAGGGTTTTAAATTCAGTATGTCTAGGGTGAGGCCTAACAATTTGTATTTCTGACAACTTCCCAGGTGACACTTGATGCTCCTGGTCCAGGGAACCACACTCTGAGAACCACTGCATTAGAGAGCCTTGGATGCTGAGGGTCCTTCAGTTCAGTTCAGTTCAGTGGCTCAGTCGTGTCTGACTCTTTGCGAGTCCATGAACTGCAGCACGCCAGGCCTCCCTGTCCATCACCAACTCCTGGAGTCCACCCAAACTCATATCCACTGAGTCAATGATGCCATCCAACAATCTCATCCTCTGTTGTCCCCTTCTCCTCCTGCCCTCAATTTTCCCAGCATCAAGGTCTTTTCAAATGAGTCAACTCTTTGCATCAGGTGGCCAAAGCGTTGGAGTTTCAGCTTCAAGATCAGTCCTTCCAATGAACACCCAGGACTGATCTCCTTTAGGATGGACTGGTTGGATCTCCTTGCAGTCCAAGGGACTCTCAAGAGTCCTTTCCAACACCACAGTTCAAAAGCATCAATTCTTCAGTGCTCAGCTTTCTTTATAGTCCAACTCTTACATCCATACATGACTACTGGAAAAACCATAACCTTGACTAGATGGACCTTTGTTGGCAAAGTAATGTCTCTGCTTTTTAATATGCTGTCTAGGTTGGTCATAACTTTCCTCCCAAGGAGTAAGCGTCTTTTAATTTCATGGCTGCATATATTTGCTACTGCTGCTAAGTCACTTCAGTCGTGTCGGACACTGTGCGACCCCATAGACGGCAGCCCACCAGGCTTCCCCGTCCCTGGGATACTCCAGACAAGAACACTGGAGTGGGTTGCCATTTCTTTCTCCAATGCATGAAAGTGAAAAGTGAAAGTGAAGTCGCTCAGTCATGTCCGACTCTTAGTGACCCCATGGACTGCAGCCTACCAGGCTCCTCCGTCCATGGGATTTTCCAGGCAAGAGTACTGGAGTGGGGTGCCATTGCCTTCTCCATGCATATATTTAAACATATATAATTAAAAATTTTATGCATATTAAATATATAGTATTTGATACACACAATAGAAAAGCAAAACATATGTGTATTATGAAACATAAAAATAAAATGAACAACCATAAATAATTTCTGAGTTAAGAACTAGGACTTATCAATACTGTTGTATCTATTGGTGTGTCCCTTTATTCAATTCTCTTACCTGCCCTCTCCACTCTAAATTTAGTTTGGCATCCTACTGCTTTTAAAAATGGTTTTATCATGTAATTTTTTATCTTAACTAGGATATTTAATTTTGCTGGTATATGGCAGAAAGTGAAGAGGAACTAAAAAGCCTCTTGATGAAAGTGAAAGTGGAGAGTGAAAAAGTTGGCTTAAAGCTCAACATTCAGAAAACGAAGATCATGGCATCCAGTCCCATCACTTCATGGGAAATAGATGGGGAAACAGTGGAAACAGTGGCTGACTTTATTTTTCTGGGCTCC
This sequence comes from Bos grunniens, assembly GCF_055505025.1. Taxonomy (NCBI): domain Eukaryota; kingdom Metazoa; phylum Chordata; class Mammalia; order Artiodactyla; family Bovidae; genus Bos; species Bos grunniens. The sequence goes on along the minus strand of NC_141171.1, from coordinate 97,760,263 downwards.
AAAATCACTGCAGATGGTGACTGCAGCCATGAAATTAAAAGACACTTACTCCTTGAAAGGAAAGTTATGACCAACCTAGATAGCATATTCAAAAGCAGAGACATTACTTTGCCAACAAAGGTCCATCTAGTCAAGGCTATGGTTTTTCCTGTGGTCATGTATGGATGTGAGAGTTGGACTGTAAAGAAAGCTGAGCGCTGAAGAATTGATGCTTTTGAACTGTGGTGTTGGAGAAGACTCTTGAGAGTCCCTTGGACTGCAAGGAGATCCAACCAGTCCATTCTGAAGGAGATCAGCCCTGGGTGTTCTTTGGAAGGAATGATGCTAAAGCTGAAACTCCAGTACTTTGGCCACCTCATGCGAAGAGTTGATTCATTGGAAAAGACTCTGATGCTGGGAGGGATTAGGGGCAGGAGGAGAATGGGGCGACAGAGGACGAGATGGCTGGATGGCATCACTGACTCGATGGATGTGAATCTGAGTGAACTCTGGGATTTGGTGAGGGACAGGGAGGCCTGGCGTGCTGCAATTCATGAGGTCGCAAAGAGTCGGACACGACTGAGCTACTGAACTGAACTGAACTGAAGTCTTATATAAAAGTGGTTTCATACTGTATGCAGTCTTCTGAAACATGACTTTTTTGACTAAATATTGTGTTTCTAAGATTCACCTCTGTTGCTGTGTGAAATGTTATTTATTTCTTAGTTTCATAGTTGTATAATTTTCCTTTTGTGTGAATACAGCAAAATATTTATGTCTCTTTTCCTGTTAATAGACTTCTAGGTAGAGCTTTTATGGACAAGACTATTTTAGGCATCTTGTATGTATGTCCCTGGATGGCTGTGCAAAATTTTCTCTAGGATTTTTTTATCTTGAATGAGTAATATATTGATTCTATAGATAAGAAAGTGATATCACATCTTTTTTAAAACATTATATAAAAAAATTAAATGTAAAAGAATTTATGAGGTGTTTTCTATGGAAAACTAACTCCACGAACTGCTTTTTCAAAATGTGTTTCATGGCCAAATAATATTGATAAATATCCTATTCTATGTAACTGCTTTGGAAAATCACAGTAAAATTAGCATGTCAATGGCTCTGAGAAGACCTACTATAAAGTAAATGTTTAATTATATTGAACCTAGTGGTTCCTATGTTTTTGATCATAGAATCCCAGTTGTTCATTATGTCTATTATTATCTCATGGCACCAAAAGTCTATTGAACACATCTTGCTACACTGACATACTGCATCAATACTATGACACTATATAGGGTTTTTATTGCATCTCTTTGATACATAAATGAAAATTGACACATTATATACATTATGGAATAGGAAGGAAATCTCTATGGAATACTGGAAAATCCTAGGAATACTAGAAATCCTTACCTAAAATCAGTAATTCTGTGCTAATATGTGATCTTTGTGATCAATTACCATTGACTGGTTCTGGTCCTGTTCCCACTTTTTATAGTGGGATAAAGAGCTCAAATCCTAGAAACATGGAGGAACCATGAAAACAGTATTGAGATGGCTCCTGTCCAATTATCAGCTGGGTTTAAAAATGAATTCTTCCCTATATCTAAAAGTGGAAATATTAGTACTTCTTGAGTAGGAAGGCTAGCGTGTCTGTTGGTCCACCATGCCAGAGAGGCCAGGATGCCTCCCAGACCCAATTATTCACTGTTTGGGTCCTTTCTGGTTACATCAAGACTTTTCAGAAAAATCCACAGTTGCTCTACTCTGGCACAGAAAGTAACTATTTTATAGTTTACCATTCTTTGCTCAAAATCTTTTTCTTTGTGTTGCTCTTTGGTTCGGATTTTGAATTCTCCTTCTCTTTTTTTCAGCTGTTCAGATTGTTGGCTTATTTTGATAGTGTGCCCATATTTTGTTTCAATATTTCCATAGAATTTGTCTCCAGGATTTTCTTTTCAATTCCTTGCAAGCTAGCTTTTGGGGAAGTATAACCTCATCTCTGAGTTTCTTGGAACAGAAACTTCTATGATACTACACTCCATCTGAGCCTCAATTCTCAAGGTTCATTTAGCTGAGGAATTAGGTTCCAGGGTCCAGAATTTCTCTGTTTTCTTTCTATCCATATAACCCCTAGAGTTCAGAGTATGAAACCCTCCACTCCTTCCAACTGGCCAAGGCCCGATTTTTTACCTTATTCTATTCGCCAGACTCTGGACCTGTTCTGACTCTTCTCTCTCTTAGATTTTGTGATTTTCCAGAGTGCCTGTTTTCTGACAAGTATTATCACCCTCTCTGCTTTGTGGCACTTGCTGAAGCACACTTTCTGTGTATTTTTGAATGTTATATAGGTTATCAGAAATTATGATTTTATTGTATTTTAATAATTATGATTGACCAAGCTAGGCCATATAAATTGCTTCCTTAGTTCCTAGTCTTTGAATGTATTTCCAGAAATGTATTCCCTTGAATGAGCTCACCTCTCTGGAAAATTTATACTCTCTACCTTTGAAGCTTTAAATATAACATGGGTATAATTCTCTGAGCAGGGCTAAGTGTGTCTGAAGTATACCACATGCTCTATAGAACATGCCACAAATCTCTCTTCCTAAAAGTGTTGGCAGCATCCTACAATCAGACATTTCTTATATATGTAGCCAATATGGAGGGACAACCATCACAACCATCTTCCAATTCTTTATTTGATGCCAGTGAATTTCTTTTTCCTAGCCCCTTCATTCACTTTTCAACCCAACCCTCTATTTGACTCCAGTCTAAGCCTCTAGTTGGAAAACCTTGCTTCTTAGATCATCATGAAATCTCAAGATGAATTCTCAACCTCTTGCTGGCTCCATCTATGGCCTACAAGAGATATACACCCAACCTTCCCACCTATTTTTTTGTCTAATAGTATTAGAAGTTCTCCACTGAACCCCATTTCTTCCATCTGGTACCTCTTCTCCTGCCTAATTAGGGATTTATCCTGCCAGTTACTACCTCTTTCTACAACATTTTCTAGCCGTTCCATGTCAAGGCTTAAATACAACTGCCTGAGAGAGGACTTTCCTTATTGTAAACCCAGAGTAACCCAGCTGGCACTGTCTATAACAACACCCTGTTTTATTGTTTTTTATGGCAGTTATCATCACCTAGTATATCTTATTTACCTGTTATTTGTTGACTTCTTGTGACTTCCTTGAAAGCAGCGACCTTGTGTCTTGTTTATTTCTAAAGTCTTAATACTTAGCATAATGCTTGGAACATAGTAAGAGTTCAGTAAATATTGTTAAATAAAACAATAAGTATATCCTCCAATATCTTCATTTCTACATACTCTTTCCTTCTAGCTTATAAATATGTGTATTACTTTCCCATCTTAAAAACAACAAAAGCAAACAAGTGAAAGACAAAAAAAACTTTTCTTAATTCTGACAGCAATTGCCTGACCCAGGGATTGGCAATATGTGGCTCACCAGCAGAACACTTTTTTTAAATAAAGCTTTATTAGGAAGAACCATGAACATCCATGTATGTATTGGCTATGGCTGCTTTCTGCCCTACCATGGTAGAGCTGTATCTTTGCCATAGAGACCATATGCCCACAAGCCTAAATTATCTGGCTTTTTCAGAAAACGTTTGCCTACCTCGGGACCTAGCACCTATTTTTATATTTAGCATTCTCCAAAGTAGTAGAGTGCCACAATTTCTTGCATTCTTGTAAGTATCATTTCCTTTTTCTCTTTCTTTTAGTCTGATTCCATATTCATACTATACTACATTGCTTTCTCTAAGATTAAAAATGGTGCCCTAATCGCAAAATCCAGTAGATGCTTTCCAGTCTTTATATTCTGGAGCTACTGCTCTTGGCTTCTGTGAAACTCACCCACTTCTTTCTTTCCCCTCTTCTCTGACTGTATCTTTGCTCTTTCCTTTAGCCTGCCCCTTTAGAATCTGTGTATTGCCAGATTCTGTCCTTAGCTAAAAGTTCTCAATTTGCATACTTTTCCTGCTGCTGCTGCTAAGTCGCTTCAGTCATGTCCGACCCTGTGCACCCCCAAGGATGGCAGCCCACCAGGCTGCCCCATCCCTGGGATTCTCCAGGCAAGAACACTGGAGTGGGTTGCCATTTCCTTCTCCAATGCATGAAAGTGAAAAGTCAAAGTGAAGTCGCTCAGTCGTGTCCAACTTTTAGTGACCCCATGGACTGCAGCCCACCACCAGGCTCCTCCGGCATACTTTTCCTACATAAATTCATTCAATCTGATTGGTTTCAGTCCCACTGCTAAAGTTCAGTTCAGTTCGGTTCAGTCACTCAGTTATGTCCAAGTCTTTGCAACTCCATGGACCACAGCATGCCAGGCCTCCCTGTCCATCACCAATACCTGGAGCATACTAAAACTCATGTCCATGAAGTTGGTGATGCCATCCAACCATCTCATCCTCTGTTGCCCCATTCTCCTCTCACCTTCAATCTTTCCCAGCATCAGGGTCTTTTCAAATGAATCAGCTCTTTGCATCAGGTGGCCAAAGTATTGGAGTTGCAGCTTCAACATCAGTACTTCCATTGAACACCCAGGACTGATCTCCTTTAGGATGGACTGATTGGATCTCCTTGCAGTCCAAGGGACTCTCAAAAGTCTTCTCTAACACCACAGTTCAAAAGCATCAATTCTTCAGTGCTCAGCTTTCTTTACAGTCCAACTTTTGCATCCATACACGACCACTGGAAAAACCATAGCCTTGACTAGACGGACCTTTGTTGGCAAAGTAATGTCTCTGCTTTTTAATATGCTGTCTAGGTTGGTCATAACTTTCCTTCCAAGGAGTAAGCGTCTTTTAATTTCATTGCTGCAGTCACCATCTGCAGTGATTTTGGAGCCCCCCAAAATAAAGTCAGCCTCTGTTTCCACTGTTTCCCCATCTATTTGCCATGAAGTGATGGGGCCGGATGCCATGATCTTACTTTTCTGAATGTTGAGCTTTAAGCCAACTTTTTCACTCTCCTCTTTCACTTTCATCAAGAGGCTCTTTAGTTCTTCTGTTTCTGCCGTAAGGTGGTGGCATCTGCACGCACACACACCATTTCTTGACTTTGGCAGCAGCTTCCTGCCTAGTCTCCCTGCATTCAACCATACCCCATTAAAGCCACCTTCTACCCAGATGCCAAGTGTCGGTTTAAGGCAGTGCTTTCCAGACCTTATTGAGCATCAGATACAGACTGCTAAACCCCATTTATGTAGTTTTCACCTAGTCAGTCTCCTGTGGGACCAGAGTATCTGCATTTCTTTCTTCCCAGGTGCTGCTGATACTGCTGTTGTAAACAGCATATTGAAAGGCACTGGCTTAAAAAATGTTTCTATTGCCCCCCTTCTTCCTTGATACGATGCAGTGGTTTCCCACAACCTCCAGAGTAGACCTGACTTTCCTAGTATGTCACATTACGCTCGCCAAGCTCTTACATTTTCTGCTTCACCAGGATTCCTTCTCTCATTCTTTGACTTCCACTTGATTCTCCTGAAACCTCAAACATTTGTGTATTTCAGCAAGTGTCCTGACATTTCAGCCCTCTGAGCTCTGGCTCATACCTGTGATATCCATAGCCATTCCGCCCATCTTTCTTCTCACTCTTTAAAGAGGTATTTCAAGTGCTTGTTCCTTTTCCAAGCTTCTGCAATAGTCTGCACACGTTCCTCTCACCACACAGTTTCTCTGTCCACTCTGCATCCTCAGTAGAATCTTAACAACAGTTATTTGTGTTCATCTTGTCTCTCTCAAATTGTGAGCCCCTCACAGAGGGCTTAGAATCTATGATTCTTTCAATCCCTTTCTCTCCCTCTCTCATCACAAAAATGTAGGCTCGCTTTGATGTATCAACCTAGGAAATATATTTCACACTGAGGGTTAGAACATGGAAATTAGTGTTTCCATACATTACTGATCACACCATAAATTGACTGCATCCTTTCAGAAAGCAACTTGGCAGAAGCCATGGAGAGCCAAAAAAATAAGAAAAACTCTTCATGTTCTTGGACTTAGTCATTCCACTTCTGGGAATCTAGTCTAAGAAAATAATTCAAAATATGCATAGAGATGCAAGTCACACATCGCTTAAAAGAGCAAAACAATGGAAAACACAGAGTGTTTAACACTAGAGAATGATTAAGTAAGATGATTCTGATGAAATATTGCACATTTAAATAATTTTTAAAGCACATATGGCAAGCATAAGATTATTTTTATTACAATGTTAAGTAAAACATAAAGATACCAAATGTTAATATAAATTATAATTCCAATTATGTAGCAAGATTTTTTTTTTAAAGCCTTGAAGAAAATGCACTCTAAGTTAGGGTAATACACTTATGATATGACTGTATATAGTGGTTTTATTTAGAATAAACAAAATTTGAAAACTTATTTTAAATATCCATGGTCTTTCATGTTATGCAGTTTTCTTTTTAAAATGAAAAAGATGTGTCAGTTTTAGTTATACAGAAAGGCTCAACTGAGATTTTAATACATATCTTTACTTGTATCTTTTGTCTAAATTACTGCAGGATACAATTTTAAAAACTGAAGAATATTAAGAGCCATAGTGTTGAACACTGACAAAATGTAGCCAAAGATTCATGCAACAATCAAAGGTAAAATGACTTTTGTGAGACGCTGAATATAACATGAAGACACCAAGTTGCACACCACAGCAGGAGCCACCAGGGCATTAGATGGATAAATGCACTCAAACATCATGTCCAACATGTGGAGTTAGTACAGCATGGTGGTTAGAGTTCTCACCGTAGCACTTTAATCTAGATTTCAGCCCTACATAGTCCCTTACTAATTAAGTAACTGTGGGAAAGCTTTTAGCTTCTTGAAGTCTGTTTTCCCGTCTGTATGGTAAGGATAGTAACACTTGCTTATGGTGGACACTGCGGATTGCTTGCCCACGGCCATCCTACTGCGTGTGGTCTGCCTCCCCCAACACTGCCAAGCTTACACGCTCCCTCTCTCTTTTACACACACATTCATTTTCCATCAGAATCTCTCTCTTACTCTAGAGGCTCCCAATATCAGATCCTTACTTTCTCAGCCCTCCTTTAGCCAGATTAAGGTTTTATGATCCAGTTCTGGTCCCTTGAACTGAGGCAAATGTCATATTATCTTCTGGGAAAGAGTCCACCCCTCCCACCAAATATATTCATGGACAAAAACACTGCCTTTCTTTGCTTAGTGTGGTCAGTTTCAAGTGTGAGGTCTGCAACTGTCTCAGTCATCTGACAGTGAGAGAGGGAACACTGCACAGAGTATAACAGAACAAAAAGATGGACAACTTGAACCTCTGATAACATCACCACCCCGGAGAACTTTTTTATCTGGAATAACACATATGGTCAATGTTTAAATCAGTTTTAAATGTGGCTATTCTAGTATTTGCTTTTAAATCAGTTTTGGTTGGCTATTCTAAAACTTGCGGTTGGAACGACTACACAATTTTATATTAAATGAAATAAGGTGGGTGATGTGCTTAGCAAGGAAGCAAAGCACAGTGGTCAAGGGTAGAGGCTCTGAAGTCAGACTGAGTGTTTTCTGGTGCTAGTCATGCAACACTGAAAAACTTCTTAAACTCTCTGTCACTCAATTTCCCTATCTGTAATATGGAGATATTAATAGCACCTATGTCATAGGGTTTGAGTGGGGAATAAATGAAATATATACAGCACCTATGAAAATATCTGGCAACTATAAAAATTCCTATATTAGGAATTAAATGTAGTGAACCAGGGTCTCCCACATTGCAGGTGGATTCTTTACCAGCTGAGCTACCAGGGAAGCCCAACAGTATAACAAGAGTTCAGTAAATAAAATATCACTCTTATAGATGATTGATTATGAAATGACCTTAAAGACCATGCAGACATTTCATAAACAAGCTGTAGTGACCAATCTCAGGTTAGATAATCAAGTCACCTAAGTTTTAATTCATGGCACTTTCTCTTATGCTGTACTGTCATTATCTTTTCAACAATCCTGAAACACTGTTTATTGTGTTTTAATTATCATAAATTTTATTGTTTTAATATGTGATGCAGAAGTAGATTCAATGGATAGATATTAAAATGCTTTTGCATTTAATTTGGGTAATTTAGACTCTTTTATTAGACAAGTTATATTCCTAACAAGTTTATGTAAGTAATATTTTTTAAAATAATGGGTTACTGAATGATATTTTTTTACTTTATAAAGTGTTCAGAATAAATTTAGTATAAACTTTTCAAGCAGGACATGATGCAAATTTTGGAAGAATTTTCTGAAGCTCTCTCTCCTTAGGTGTCATATGATATATGATTGCTTACCCACAGCCATCCTTTCATCCTCTCCGGTGCTATAAATATCTGCAGAATCTAGATTTGAAAAAAGTAACAAAACCATTATCATAACTCATGTGATAGCTTCTGCTCCTCTTTGGAAGTGTATATACCACTCAAAATGAAAGGGAAGCATTAGTTGTCAGTCCCTCTGACTGTGAGAGGGAGACTCCATCGTGTGAGTGTCTGGTAGGGAATCCACAGTTTACGTGAGTTCTTTCTGATGTAATCTACAGCTACAGTTTCTAAAAATCAACAGTCTCTTACTCTTAGCATCTAAAAGAATGCGTGATAATATTCCATAAATGATTGGTAAATAAATGCATAAACCAATCACTTATTAAGCAAATTTATATATTGGGAAGGTAGAAAAAGTTCTTGATCTCACATTTTAATTGGTACAAGTCACGGTAAGTGCAACGAAGACAAATAAACAAACCAAAAAAAACAACAATATGGAGGCGTGTTCGAGAATTACTGAGTAGAGTAGCTGGCAACTTTAGATGGGGTAATCAGAGAAAAGTTCCTGATCAAATCAGGTAATCTGATCTGAGACCTAAAAGATGAGAGGGGCTACACTGCACTTTTCCAGTTGGGGGAGGCTCTGCGGTAATCTAGGAAACAATATGTTCAAAAGCCTGAAAGCAGAAGTTAAGTTGGCGTGGTCAAACACATAACAAAGCAAATCAAAATGGAAAGAAGACTGAAATGTTTGAAGTACCATTAATAAAGAGGGGAATAGTAGACAATGAGGTGGGTGAAGCTGGCAAGAGTCATGTCATACAGATCTTGATACAACATGGAAAGAACTTTGGACTTTAAGAAAAGTTGGAAAACGTTGGAATCTTATTCATGTAACCAATGAATAAAGATATATAAGGTGCTCTGCAGTTGTCTCTTAGTATCCATGGGACATTGGTTCCAGAAACCTCTGTGGATACCAAAACTCACAGATGCTCAAGTCCTTTATGTAAAATGGCTTGTTACTTTTGGCCCTTTGTATTTGAGGTTCTGCAGCCTTGGTGCTGAGGGCCAACTATACAATAAAAATGTTCTTGTTAAAAAAAAAAAAAAAGCCTTATCATTTAGGCACTGTTCTCATATTTTACATTGATTAACCTACTTAATGCTTATAGCCGCCTTTTGAGAAAACTGGTGCACGAATATATTACATAATTTTCCCAAAGACATACAGTGAATGAGGCAGAGTGCCAGGATTTGAAGCTGGGAAGTCTGGCTTCATTGTTCTTGCTGACTCCCTTAAACTTACAGCGTCCTTTATATGTCAGTGTGAACGCAACACAATAAGGACGTTGGAGATCAGAATTTGTTTCTTCTCCCCAAAGGTAAAGTACTATCTTACCTTTAATTCAAGGTAAGATTTAATTCAATTCAGGCTAACGAAAGCTCACCGATGTCATACTCAGCACATGATGCTGGCTAAAGTTCTGGGGTGTATAAATGAAGAATATAATGGTTTTATCTCTCAAAGAACTCACAGTCTAACCAAAAACTGACAAATAGCATATGATATACATATACATATATGTATATATATATATATGATATACATATACATATATGTATATATATATATGATATACGAATGACAAATGATATACATAAATATCTATAATGTTAGCAAGTTTCTGTGGTATTTAATATGAGTGTTCTTTAATATTCACTCACCTTCTCTATTTTAGGCCCACTTGCGTTAAGTTGGATCATACCACTAATTTTGCCCATGAGTTCTGAACATGTCACTTCTGGACTAAGGCATCAAGAGCCCTGTACAATCCACCAGTTTATTCTTCCCTATTGTGGTGACTGGGGAAGTTTCATGTTGCTAGGGCAGGGACACAATTTGAAAGCAGCCTAGTCAGAAAAGAAATAACTACCCTAGGGAGTTAACCAGACTCACATCAGATTTTTTTTTTTTTTTGTAAGCAAGAAATAAACGTTGGGATAACTGCTGAGATTTCAGGCCCTGTTTATTACCACAGCAAGGCAGAGACTATCCTATGTTTTCTGCTTTAAAAAAGTGTATGTGATAAATTCTGAGGCACAAGAGGAAAATAAGAAACAACAATTCTTACTGGTAAATTGAAGATGTTTCCATAGAAGAAGTAACATTTTAATTGTTTATAAAAGATGAAAAGGATGTCAGTGGCCAGAAAGATTAGGGGGGAGAGGAGGATATCATAGAAGCATAAACCAAAAGAATAATGAAAGTTAAAAAAACCTATGAAAGTAAAGAGAAATAATTTGAAAGATAGAAAATAAAGCCACATTCCTAAAATGTTCAGTAATTAGTAGTAAAATGGTAGGCAGTACAAGGCTAAACATAGAGAGATGTGATGAAAAGATTGATTAGGGCTTATTTTGACCATGCTAAAGATTTTGACTGTGTGGGTGACAACAAACTGGAAAATTTTTAAACAAATGGGAATCCCAGACCATCTTACCAGTCTCCTGAGAAGCCTGTATGCAGAACAAGAAGCGACATTTAGAACCAGACATAGAACAACAGACTAGTTCAAAACTGGGAAAGGAGTACATCAAGGCTGTATAATGTCATCCTGCTTATTTAACTTATATGCAGAGTACAATATGTGAAATGCTGGGCTGGATGAATCACAAGCTGGAATCAAGACTGCCAGGAGAAATATCAACAACCTCCGATATGAAGATGATACCACTTTAATGACACAGAGTGAAGAGGAACTAAAGAGTTTCCTGATGAGGGTAAAAGAAGAGACTAAAAAGCTGGCTTAAAATTCAACATTCAAAAAACCAAGATCACGGGATCTGGTCCCATCACTTCAAGGCAAAGAGATGAGGAAAAAGTAGAAGCAGTGACAGACTTTATTTTCTTGGGCTCCAAAAGCACTGCTGATGGTGACTGCAGCCACAAAATTAAAAGACACTTGCTTCTTGGAAGAAAAGCTATGACAAACCTAGACAGCATATTAAAAAACAGAGACATCACTTTGCTGACAAACGTCCATCTAGTCAAAGCTATGGTTTTTCCAGTAGTCATGTGTGAATGTGAGAACTGGACCATAAAGAAGGCTGAGCACTTAAGAATTGATTCTTTCAAATTGTGGTGTTGGAGAAGACTCTTGAGAGTCCCTTGGACTTCAGTATCAAACTAGTCATTCCTAAAGGAAATCAGTCCAAAATATACATTGAAAGGACTGATGCTGAAGCTGAAACTCCAATACTTAGGCCACCTGATGCAAAGAGCTGACTCATTGGAAAAGACTTTAATGCTGGGAAAGATTGAGGGCAAGAGGAGAAGGGGTCAACAGGGGATGAGATCACTGGATGGCATCAATGACTCAATGGACATGAGTTTAAGCAAACTCCAGGATATAGCGAAGGACAGGGAAGCCTGGAGTGCTGCTGTTCACAGGGTCACAAAGAATTGGACAAAACTTAGCAACTGAATAACAATTTTGATAAATGTAAGCTCCTTAAACTTGATTTTGTACTATCTGAGAGAGCCATTGAAAACTTTTCATAGAGGAGACATTTTCTGACAACCAGTAAAAGACATGTTTTGAATAGATAACATTAATTTTGATATAGTCTCCACCCTGTGTTGGTGGCAAAGTACAATCAGAGACATTGCATTGTTTTGAAATAATTTGTTTAGGTGACCTTAAGTGTAAAGGTCACTTTACATTTAAGCAAATACTTTCAGAATATTTGTTTCATATCGAGGCAACCTCACAGTTGCATTTGCTCTAAATCTTCATTTTTTGTCCAGTAGCTAAGACTTGGAGAAGGTGTTGAGAAGGAAGAAATAGATGGGAAGGACTCATGGGAGTATGAGTTGGGCTCTGAGATTGCATTCAGCCTGTGCCTAGGAAGACAACTCAGGCAGCAATAAGTAAGTAAGTAAGTGTTAGTTGCTCAATTGTGCCCGACTCTTTGTGACCCCATGGACTGCAGCCCACCAGGCTCCTCTGTCCATGAGATTTTCCAGGCAAGGATACTGGAGTGGGTTGCCATTTCCTTCTCCAGGGGATCTTCCCAACCCAGGGATTGAATCTGGGTCTCCTGCACTGCAGGCAGATTCTTTTTTTTTTTTTAAGCATTTTTTAACAATAAAGCATTTTTAAAAAATATAAATTTATTTATTTTAATTGGAGGCTAATTACTTTACAATATTGTATTGATTTTGCCATACATCAACATGAATCTGCCACGAGTGTACACACAGGCAGATTCTTTACCGACTGAGCTACAAGGGAAACTCCAATAATCGTCCAGGAGAGAAAATAGGGTCTCTCTTGGGAGGCTTAACTTGGGGAGAGACTGAATGGGTCAAGAGACCTTAGATGTGTCCAGATGTCTATTCAGCTACTAAATGAATGACGCATATGTCATTTGGAAGATTGGAGAAGTAGCATTTTGAAGAGTCATAAAGGATCAGATGGCCTGCCTCAGCCTGGGTCTGTAGAATGCCTGATGGAGCCCCTGAAACTGAATGAGAAAACAGCTTTGTTGTTGACCATCATGCTTAATGTCTCCACTGAATTCTCTCCTGTCACATGAAAGATCCTAAGACAGAAATGAACCGTTTGAAAAATAGTATTGGTTCTGTTGACAATAGAATGGGAAGAGTAAAAGTAAGGAATAGACAGTTACTTGTTTTATAATACTTGCAAATTCTAATGTGAAAAATATCATTAAAATGGAATAAATATTATATTATTTTTCAAGTATATATAAGAGTTAGTATTATGAATAAACTATAAATCATTAAAATAATACTGGATATTTACTAACTTTTTGACATTATTGTAATTATCATTTGATGATAAAAATATAATGATCAGCATGATTAGAGCCTGAAAAATTTTTGATGTTAAAGTGAGAACCCTATCCATGGAGAAGTTGAGAACCATCTGTTCTGTTAAGAAATACTTACACCATAGGTGTAAGTATACATTCTTAACAAACAGTGTTAAGGATATGTCTGGGATAACCTGAAATTAATAGCAATTCATCAGCTGACTCTGAATGTAAGTGAAAGTCATGGAGATAGTCTTGCTTTGACATAGTCCATAATTTACATACCTAGATAAGACAAACTGCTACCAGAAATTTTGAGGAAGCTCCCAGAACATTGTTCTCATAATTTTTGAAGATTCCAGTGCTGTGTGTGTGTGTGTGAGCGTGCACGCACACACACGCGTGCACACGTACTGGGAGCTTAGTGGTGGCAGGAGGAACAGGAAGGATGGACAAATATTGCAATGCCCTTAGCACGTGACTCTCGGTGAAACTGGGGAGTTTGCCAGCTGTTTACATTATTTTCAGATAAGTTCTTCATCTGAGATGTATAGCTACTGTTCTTCATTTTGCTTGTGAAAGCAACTGTTACAAACCATATTGAAAATAAAATGGTTATTTTTACCCTACATAAGGACTTTGATCCTTTGTGAGAAATTCGTTTACTGAAAAAATAGAATAATTTTGTTGAAAGCATTTTGTTGAACTTAAGTAACAGAGGTGATACCTTTTATTGTTATTTCACTGAAAAGTCAAGGAGGGTTTAAGTAAATGTTTTCCTAATAAATTGTATGGGGAATCTGTAACTGCTCAGTGGAAAAATCTAAAATAAGCAATTAGCAAAGGCACTGTTTGTTACGAATGACATTTCCCTGGAAGCCAGCTGTTGCCATCAGCAAGAAGGTTTTCTTACTCTTTGTGTCCCCTTACTCCTGACTTGGAAATCAGTTAACACCAAGTAGCTGCTGATTTCATTTTGCAAAGCGTTTTTTGTTAACATCTCCAGATATTATATAAGGCTTTCCATTGGCATCAAAATTTAATTAAGTGTAGTCAGTTTGCCTTTGCTTTGACTTTGATTATTTGAATTTCAACTGCCTTTAGGGAGAAAAATACGGAAGTATATTACTCACCATTTCACATCTGTTGCAGTTTAAAAGACTCAGTTGCCAAGAATTTTATGAAGCATCACTTAGTAATGATTCAGGAAATGATTAGTCAATGCATCTTATGCTCAAAGTGGAGGGCACCCTCTGTTGTCCATCTTGGTGTGATATTTCCTTTGTGTTGCTTAAACCACAGAACCAAGCTATGAATTTGACATTTCTCCTTAAATGGACACTGACCCATATACATAAAAGAATCCTTCAATATTCTACTGAGAGTGTTAAAGTAGGGTGGTCTAAGAAAATTGGCTTCATTCTCATCTTCCATCAGTTAACTGGGATTTCCAAAGTCACTTGATATCTTTTTCCAAATGAGAAATATTAACAATTTAATGGTAATGGAAAATGAGAAAGTTGACAATTGCACAATGTACATTTGCAAAGGTTTAATATTGCAGTTGTTATTTAAATCTGAAGTACAAATGAAGTTTCCAACATCTTTGTCTGTTTGTGTGTTTTACAATTTTAAGATTCAATCATTATTAACATTTTATATAAGGCCATAGAGCCGAAAGCTATGTTTAGGATTTTGACTAAAAAAGACACCTCAAGAAGTCTGCTTCTTTAACTTTTTCCTTACACACTCTTATGACCTTATTACCTCTTCTAAGTATTTATTTCTTGTTCTCTGAAATTTGCAATGGATCTTTCCTTTATTATTATTTATACATGGTTTGATTCTTGATTTCTAATGATTTGTACCTTCAGTTCAGTTCAGTTCAGTTCAGTCGCTCAGTCGTGTCCGACTCTTTGTGACCCCATGAATCGCAGCACGCCAGGCCTCCCTGTCCATCACCAACTCCCGGAGTTCACTCAGACTCAAGTCCATCGAGTCAGTGATGCCATCCAGCCATCTCATCCTCTTTTGTCCCCTTCTCCTCCTGCCCTCAATCCCTCCCAGCATCACAGTCTTTTCCAATGAGTCAACTCTTCACATGAGGTGGCCAAAGTACTAGAGTTTCAGCTTTAGCATCATTCCTTCCAAAGAAATCCCAGGGCTGATTTCCTTTAGGATGGACTGGTTGGATCTCCTTGCAGTCCAAGGGCCTCTCAAGAGTCTTCTCCAACACCACAGTTCAAAAGCATCAATTCTTCGGTGCTCAGCTTTCTTCACAGTCCAACTCTCATATCCATACATGACCACTGGAAAAACCATAGCCTTGACTAGATGGACCTTTGTTGGCAAAGTAATGTCTCTGCTTTTCAATATGCTATCTAGGTTGGTCATAACTTTCCTTCCAAGGAGTAAAGAAAGAAAGTGAAAGTGAAGTAGCACAGTCATGTGCGACTCTTTGCGACCCCGTGGACTCTAGCCTACCAGGCTCTTCTGTCCATGAGATTCTCCAGGCAAGAATACTGGAGTGGGTTGCCATTTCCTTCTCCAGGGAATCTTCCCGACCCAGGGATTGAACCCAGGTCTCCCACATTGGAGGCAGACGCTTTAACCTCTGATCCACCAGGGAAGCCAAGGAGTAATTGTCTCCAAGGAGTAAATGTCTTTTTTAATTTGTACCTTGCTGCTGCTGCTTGGAGAAGGCAATGGCACCCCACTCCAGTACTCTTGCCTGGAGGGTCCCATGGATGGAGGAGCCTGGTGGGCTGCAGTCCATGGGGTCTCGAAGAGTTGGGCATGACTGAGCGACTTCACTTTCACTTTTCACTTTCCTGCATTGGAGAAGGAAATGGCAACCCACTCCAGTGTTCTTGCCTGGAGAATCCCAGGGACGGGGGAGCCTGGTGGGCTGCCCTCTATGGGGTCGCAGAGTCGTACATGACTGAAGCAACTTAGCAGTTTTAGCAGTCGCTTCAGTCATGAATAGTATAGTAATTATTTGAAAATATGATAGGGAATGTTTTGTAAGACTAAAACAAAGATCTGATGACTGTTCTCATGGTGTGGTAGTTGAAACAATGAAAATAAATGAGTTGCATGCTAAGAGAATGGCACCCCACTCCAGTGCTCTTGCCTGGAGAATCCCAGGGACGGGGGAGCCTAGTGGGCTGCCCTCTAGGGGTCGCACAGAGTCGAAAACTACTGAAGCGACTGCTAAAACTGCTAAGTTGCTTCAGTCATGTACGACTCTGTTTTTGTGAGATCTTTTTCTGGTTTTGGTATTACGGTGATGGTAGCCTCAGAGGATGAATTAAGAAGGGTTCCTTCCTCTGCAATTTTTTGAATAATTTCAGAAGGGTAAATGTTAACTCTTTTATAAATGTTTGGTAGCATTCACCTGTGAAGGCGTGTGGTCCCGGGCTTTTGTTTATCTGGAGTTTTTAAATTACTGATTCAATTTCAGCAGCAATGTTGGTCTGTTCATATTTCCTGTAGTTGTTGTTCAGCTGCTATCACATGCAGCCTGGAAACTGCAGCACGCCCGGCTCCCCTATCCTTCACTATTTCCCGGGGTTTGCTCAGACTCACGTCCATTGTGTTGATGATTCCATCCAATCATCTCATATTCCGTTGCCCCCTTCTCCTTCTGCCCTTAATCTTTCCCAGCACCAGGGTTTGTTCTAATGAGTCAGCTTTTTGCATTAGCTGGCCAAAGTACTGGAACTTCTGCTTCAGCATCAGTCCTTCCAATGAATAGTCAGGGTTGATTTCCTTTAGGATTGACGGTTTGATCTCTACTCTTCCTGATTGAGTCTTGGGAGATTGTGCATTTCTAGGAATTTCTTCTAGGTTGTCCATTTTATTGGCATATAGTTTTTCATAGTAGTCTCTTATGATCCTTTGTATTTCTGTGGTGTGGGTTGTAATTTCTCCTTTTTCATATCTGATTTTAATGATTTGAATCCTCTCTCTTTATTGATGTGTCTGGATAAAGATTTATCAATTTCATCTCTTCAAAGAAACAGCTCTTCATTTTATTGATCTTTTCTATTCTTTTTTTAGTCTCTATTTTATTTATTTCTGCTCTGATCTTTATGATTTCTTTCCTTCTACTAACTTTGAGTTTTATTTGTTTTTTTTTCCCTAGTTGCTTTTTGTGTCAGGTTTAGGTATGAGGTTTTTTCCCCCCAATTTCTGAGGTAGAAAATTGGGAAATTATAAAGAAATGAAGTTATAAAAAATACAAAAATTTTGTATTGCTATTGTCTTTGTCTTTACCGATGAGCTTTTTTCCTCTTGTAATTTCCATGTTTCTCATTGTATCCTTTCTTTTCCACTTAAAGAAGTTTCTTTAACATTCTTGGAAAGCTAGTGCTAAATTCTGTTGGCTTTTGCTTGTCTGTGAAGCTTTTCACCTCTCCATCAAGTCTAAGAGCCTTGCTGCATAGAGTATTCTTGGTTGTAGGTTCTTCTCTTTCAGCACTTGAAATACATTATGCCATTCCCTCCTAGCCTACATTATTTTTCTGAAAAGTCAGCTGATATCCTCATGAGAGCTTCCTTGTATATAGCTCATCACTTTCCTCAGTTTTTTTGTTTTGTTTTGTTTTATTTATTTATTTATTTTGCCTCGTCATGCAGTATGCTGGATATTAGTTTCCTGACCAGGGATCAAACCCAGGCTCCTGCTAGGGAGAGTGTGGAGTCTACAGACTCGACCACCAGGGAAGTCCCACCGCTTACTGCTTTTAATATTCTTTCCTTATCTTTAATTTTTGCCATTTTAATTACAATGTGTATTTGTGTATTCCTCTCTGGGTTAATCCTGTTGGGGACTCTCTGATTCCTGGGCTTGGGTGTCTGATTCTTTTCCCAGGTTAGAGAAATTTTCAGCTATTATGTCTTTAAATATGTTCTTAGCCCCTTTCTCTCTTTTCCTCTGGAATCCCTAGAATGCACATATTTGTGCACTTGATGTCAGAATTCTGTTACACTATCCTCATTTCTTTTCCTTTTTTCTGTTCAGTGTCAATCATCTCCACTACTACATGTTTCAGCTCATGTTCCATTACTCTGCATCATTTAGTCCACTTTTGATTCCTTCTAGTGTAGTTTTCATTTCAGTTGTCATATTCTTCATCTCTGTTTGGTTGCTCCTTATATTCTATAACGCCTGGTAAAAACTTTCAACTTCTCTCTTTCTGCATCTATTCTTCTCTTGAGTTCTTTGATCATTTTTGCAATCATTACCCTGATCTCTTTCTTGAGTATATTGCCTATCTCCACTTCACTTAGTTCTTCTGAGGTTTTATCTTGTGCCTCTGTTTGCAGCATATGCCTCTGTCACTTCCCTTTGCCTAAGTATTTTAATTTCTATATATGGTGGGTTAATACATTTCCCAACTTTGGAGAAGTGGCCTTTTGAAGGAGATGTCCAGTATATCCTGCAGCATACTCCAGGATATGTGGAGTGATATGCTCTAGGAGTTCCCCTTCCCTGCTTGTGTGTGCTACATAGGCCCTTCTATTGTGGTGGCCTGACTACTATGGGTGGTCTGGTAGGCTTGGTTGGCCCTAGGTCCACTTGACTGGTACACTTTGGCTTGTCTGGAGGCTGCTGGCTAATGGTTGGCAGGTCTAGACAGGAGGCGGCTGGCTGCAGAACCCCAGGGACTCCCAGGGATAGTGCTGGCTCACTGGTATGCAGAGTCAGGGTCCAGGAGACTCTGGGGCTGGTGCCTGCCTTTTGGTGAGTGAAACCAGGTTCCCGGGCCAGGGCTAGTTCACTGGAAGGCAGAAATGGGTTTTGGAGCCTGGTTTCAGGGCCCAGGGTCCCAGAGCTGGTCTTGGACTGTTGCTGGGCACAGACTCCTGGGTGTAGGGTGTCCAAAGCTTATATTGGCCTCCTAATGGGTGGGGTACTAGCCTGCTTGTGGTGGGCTGTGTCTGAAGGCTGTGGGGCTGCAGTTGTCCTGCAGCTGGTGTCTCCTTACTGGTGAGTGAGACTGGTCTTGAAGCCAGCTCAGACTTGCTGGTGGGTGGGTCTAGGACCCAGCCAATACTGGACTGGTGCTGGCCTGCTGGTGGGTGGGCTGAGTCTGCAGGCTGCGGGTATTCTGGAATTTTTAATTTCCATCCTTCTATATCACATGTGTAATTATATTAGGGTAAAATTTTTAATGCTATCACCATCAGTATTATTTATAAAATTAATAAGGTTTTCATTTGCTCTTCTCATTTTCCTTATCCTTTTGAAAAGTAATTGGCCTATATCTACATTGTCAGAGCATATAGTACAGCACACTATAATCTCTCACTCTGAACCTCAGTCAGGGTTAGTATTAGTTCAACAATTAATTATGTATTTAAGTTCACCACCAGATCTAAGGAAAAAGCACATCTATTTTGTTAAGTGTTCCTCCTCATGTGTCAGTATGCTCATGAAACAATGAAAGAAGGGTGCTGGCTTCACCAGTTAGATATGCTTATGCTCCCAGGCATGGTTTGGGTGGACTCCCGAAGTTGGTGATGGACAGGGAGGCCTGGCATGCTCTGGTTCATGGGGTCACAAAGTCTGACATGACTGAGCAACTGAACTGAACTGATGCTCCCAGGATAAGAATTGGGGACAGATTGTCTACATCAAATGGGATAAATTCAAGAAAATCCTTTTCTCAATTTCTAGAAATGTGCCTCATTCCCTGGGGAAAAATACTGAATCATGTGTAGATCAGAAAATATCTGTTCATCTAGAGAGAACTAATCTTTAATCTATTTATTACTTAATTGCTCCTGTTTTACCTTTATGAAGCACTGAAACATTTTTAAAAGCCACTTTAAGTATTTGTGAAGAAAACAGAAAATCAAGCAGTGAGTGTATTTGCAATAGATAACTAGTGGGAAGTTGCTGTAACACAGGCAGCTCAACCTGGTTCTCTGTGACAACCTAGAGGGGGTGGGATGGGGTGAGGGTGTGGGAGGGAGTTTCAAGAGGGAGTGGAATATGTATACTTATGGCTGACTGTATACATTGTAAAGCAATTATCCTCCGATTAGAAATAAAAGAAGTGAATGTGTTAACAGTAAGCCCATCCTATCAATTTGTTAAAACATTTAACAATACTAGTCAACTAGTCTTATGTATTATCCAAAGTGGACATGTATATAAATGGCAGGTTTTGGAGGTTTATTTAAGTAAAAATATTTTAAATTATTAGAATTAGCTTCCATATGTTCAGGTATGACTGAAAAGATCATTGGTAAACAATAGAGTACAATGCACCGAATATTGTTAAAGATGACATTGTAAAAAGCTCTGCTGGATTCTTTTGAATTTGCTTTTAAAACATCAGCATGTATAAAAATAAAACAAAAATGAAAGTGAAAATAATCATGTAAATAGAAATTTAGGATGTGAGCTTTGCTATCAAGTAGATTTGAGTTTCAATGATGCGAAAAGCAGATGTTTAGTAATAATTCTTCAATGAATGAGAGAATAAATCGATCATTCAGTCATTTAATAAATCCAAGTTCTATTACATATAGAGCATGCAACATTGGACATGTTATTCGTAATAAAAGCAGAAAAGCTTTTATATGACAGGGACTAGGTCACAGAACTGAAGACAACTGGCATGTTGTATGCAAACATCAAAAAAAAAGAGTCTTAAACATAAGAATTGGTCAATAAATGTTTCTTTGTCTTTTTCTTAAAGACATTTGGGCTGATTTTAGCAATATACTGTCAAAAATCCTGTCAAAGAATACGCGATTTTAAATAAAGGTATTTATTTATGCGTCACCACAGAATTGGGTTTTCAACCAGACAAAAGTATTAACTCTATTCAACACTTAACCTGGAAAATAGCTTGAAGTTTACCAGACCATAAAGTTGCTTGGATAATTTTAAAACTCTGAGTGGATATCTAGGAAGGCCATTTTTGAGTATCTTGAAATGAAAGATAACCTGGAACTTTTCAAGGAGACTTATCAGAAAATTCACCAGAGTAAAGAAAACTCTTTTTCATTAGATTGGTTTTCTCATTTGAAATGAACATATCACTGAACCAATTTAATTAATGTGTTTTTCTGGAGCTCAGCATTTTTACTTTTTGTATTAAGTGAAATCAGGTCAGTAGAGAAGATTAGTAACGGCAAGTGAATTTTTGGATAGAAAGTGAAGAACATGTTCTAATGCCTTTTCACCACCCATCATAACCATCTTCTCATCTTGATCCACATCTCAATTAATGGGAATAGAAGCTATCCACTTAGCTCATCCTGAAACCTTGCATTCATTGCTTTCTCCTGTTACTCCTTTACCTCTTGCGTCAAATAACTTCTGAAATCACATAAGTTTTATTTGGGTAATGAGTCTTAAGTTTATCTTTACTGTCACTCATTTACATTCTTTTTCACTCATTCACAAATATTTATTGAGGGTTTACTATGTCTTGGACCAAGTGTGAGACATTCATTGTCCCTAATCAGAAAAATTGTGCTAACATCGTAGTTGGTTCTTCACTTCCCACTTCAGCCTATGATCATGAAAGGCTTACGTGCTAAGTCACTTCAGTCGTGTCTGACTCTTTGCGACCCCACGGACTGTAGCCTGCCAGGCCCCTCTGCCCTTGGGGATTCTCCAGGCAAGAATACTGGAGCGGGTATGATCATGAAATAGCTTTGTTCAAAACCCCCTTGTGGTTTCTTTCTTTTCATAAAGTATGATCATATGCTTCAGCTTATCTTTTTAGCTATTTAAAATGCATCCTGGGCTTCCTTGGTAGTCCAGTGGTTGTGAGTACAGCTGCCAGGGCAGGGTACATGAGTTTGATCCCTGCTTCAGGAGATTCCCACGTGCCATAGGGCAACTAAGCCCGTGTGCCACAACTTCTGAGCTTGTACTCTAGAGGTCATGTTCTGCAACAAGAGAAGCCCCTGCTCACCATAAATAGAGTGTCTATGTGCAGAAATGAAGAGGCAATGCAGCTAAAAATAAATAAATCTTAAAAAATAAATACGTAAATAAATAAAATGCACCCCTAATATCGTTTCTAAAACACTTCTCCTATCTCTTCCTATTCATTTAATTGTGATGGACAGCAAGTGGTTGGTTTCCCAATTCCCAATCATGCCACACGTATATTTTCAGATCCCCATGCATGTATAGCTTGCACACCCTTCCTAGAGCACTGTTTTAAGGATTCTTGTTTGTTTTCTTTTTCTTTTAAGCATGGGATTCTGAACTCATCTTCCAAATCTCAGCCAAAATTTTGCTTCTCTGGGAAGCCCTTCCTAAACATCCAGTCAAAATTTATTCCTCCTTCCATATTCTATTATTGATCTTCTAATTTGATTCTGAGCCCCTCTATATCAGGAGCCACATCTTTGTCATGATATTAAATTAATATCCAATATTTAAAAGCTATGAGTTGTATAAGCAAATGAGATAAGCTTCCTGCTTATATCACTGAGTGGCCAACTAAATTTTATTTTAGTTTACTGATTTGAATCTGTATACCTTAAAGTTGAGCACAGTGCCATGGCTCCAAAATGTTGAATTTCAAATTTAAAAACATATGAGTAACTGCCCATTATCTACCTCCTGCTAGGTCACTTCAGTCGTGTCCGACTCTGTGACCCCATAGATGGCAGCCCACCAGGCTCCTCTGTCCCTGGGATTCTCCAGGCAAGAACACTGGAGTGGGTTGCCATTTCCTTCTCCAATGCATGAAAGTGAAAAGTGAAAGTGAAGTCGCTCAGTTGTGTCCGACTCTTAGCGACCCCATGGACTGCAGCCCACCAGGCTCCTCCATCCATGGGATTTTCCAGGCAAGAGTACTGGAGTGGGGTGCCATTGCCTTCTCTACCTCCAGTTTACCCAATAAAATACAGCTTCACAGTCTAGGCACTGAGTTCTGCACATACACATACAGGGGAAAATATGTAAATATGGTATGGTATGTGTGTGTATAGACAGAGAGAGAGAGAGAGAGAGAGAGAGAGAGAAGGTCATTAAAGACTTAAACTTTAAGTTCCATTAGGGCACAAACATATTTGCACATAACATCAAGTAAAATGTTTGCAGTATAATAGAAAATGAGTATTTATTGATAAAAAAAAATTTCATCCAAAGACTGAATTTTTTTTGTTTTTTTTTCCAGTCTAACTCTGGAGCAACCCAATACTTTATCCTAAAAATTCTTTAATTGACATTCTTTTTGGTTATAGTTAGATAAATTCTTGAGTACTTGTTCCTTTGGGAGTA
Organism: Bos grunniens; assembly: GCF_055505025.1. Taxonomy (NCBI): domain Eukaryota; kingdom Metazoa; phylum Chordata; class Mammalia; order Artiodactyla; family Bovidae; genus Bos; species Bos grunniens. Next base: position 97,736,845 of record NC_141171.1, on the reverse strand, counting down.
GGGTCACGTTTAAGGCACATGTGATTAATCTCATTTGTGTGTAATCTTGCAACCCAAGGGTGTCTAAAGGTTGAAGCAATTCATAAGCATCTGGTACCTCTGGCATTGGTTGCCTTCTTGGTACTGCTCTAACATAGCAGCTTGCAAATCATCTAGACTCACCTATGTCCTCAAATGTCGCAATTATATTCTATCATTCTGACTTGATCTAAAGAAACATTGCCTTTAGACTATGAGAGTAGTCTTCATGGTACATAAAAAGTTTATTTTCTTCTTCTAAACACTGCATAAAGGTAGAGAAATATTTTACTGTGAAAGTAAACTTTTGGTTTTAAATAGAGCTTGGTGAAAATAAGGTTCTTCTGACTCCTACATATTCTACTGGCCTGCTCTATTCATGAACATTTTCAAAATGTGCTACTCTCAATTTTTAATTCATTGTGCTACATATTTAGTCTCTCATACAATGGAATTTAGGAAGGCTGCTTAACTGGAGCCTCAATAAAAAGTAACTGTATTCTTAATTTTTTCTACTTTTCTTCAGTTTATGTCCTTTACCAAGCTTGTGTGTATGTGAGATTATCTGTATAAATTTTACTTGTAAGCTGTTACCTTATTTTGGGGAAGATTTAAGATGTTTAAGGAGATTGTATCTTGGGTATAAACATGTATAGATACGCATTAATTTCATATCCATTTCACATTTATTGCAGTCCTTGTCATTGGCTAAATGGCTTACATAGAGATAAAAATACGTCAAATATATGAAGTTCCATATATGTGCAAGATTTCTCTTCCTTTTCTACCAGATAAAGCACAACTAGTCAATAAACCAAAACCCCTTTTTATTGATTGAGATCAGAAGATTAGCAATAACCCTGAAGAGGGAATAAACTGTTCTCTGGTCTTGACAGCCTTGTAAGAATATCATTAACATGTCTTTTGTGTGGATAGTTTACTGACATATCAGTAGAGTCCTTCAGGGAGAAGATTAGCAAAATTAAGCTTTATTCTCCCATCACCATCTTAAAAATACATTTTGTTTTAATTAGTTGATGGAAATGGACTTAGATAATCAGAAGCTAAGAAACAAGCAAATAGCATCACAACTTCCAAAGGGCTAGTTAATGCTGAATTGACACATTTTCTTCAAAAATCTATTGTTAGAGTTTGTAAATATTTAGCTAGTCAAGAATCTCAGTTTCTTCTGGTGGGATGAATCTGATTTCATTCTTGAGATTGAACTAATCTCTGCAAGTAAAATTATAGCCAAAAGTCTTTGAGGGCTGAGGCTCTGGGCTATAATAATTATTTTTCTTATTTGATAGCAGAATCTCAACATGATGGCTATATTCAATTTTTACACAGAAAGGATTTAAAGTTGACAACCAGTAAAAAAGTGAATTTGCTAGGGAGCTCAGCCTGAAGCCACATTTTCTTAGAAAGACTACAACTTCTATTTAGATGGTTTGCTTACTTGATATGGCTTGTGAGGAGGCCCATAAGAAATCACAGGGGTTATTTTTCTGTATCACTTTCCCACTGTCAAACCACTCCTTGTCACTAACCACTCCTTGTCAGTTGTGTTCGACTATTTGCAACCCCATGGTCTGTCCTGGTATTCTCCAGGAAAGAATACTGGAATGGGTTGCCATTTCCTTTTCCGAGGGATCTTCCCAACCGAGGGACTGAACTCCGGTCTCCTTCATTGCAGACAGATTCTTTACCATCTGAGCTACAGGGAGTTCCCAAGTCACTAATACTAGATCTCAATTAATGCGCATTGGATTGGTTGACTAAAGTCCATCACTATTCAACATTTTGCCGGGAATCAAATGCAAATGTATTCTTATAGTGTGTATTCCCTATTTCCCTTATTACAGAACTTATTACATACACTATATTAGTGTGTTAAAAGTGAAAATCACTCAAGTGTGTATGACTTTTTGTGACCTGGTGGACTATACAGTGGAGAAGGCAATGGCACCCCACTCCAGTACTCTTGCCTGGAAAATCCCATGGATGGAGGAGCCTGGTGGGCTACAGTCCATGGGGTCGCTAAGAGTCGGACACGATTGAGCGACTTCACCTTCACTCTTCGCTTTCATGCACTGGAGAAGGAAATGGCAACCCACTCCAGTGTTCTTGCCTTGAGAATCCCAGGGACAGGGAAGCCTGGTTGGGCTGCTGTCTATGGGGTCGCACAGAGTTGGACACGACTGAAGCGACTTAGCAGCAGCAGCAGCAGGACTATACAGTCCATGGAATTCTCTAGGCCAGAACACTGGAGTGGGTTAGTTCCCTTCTCCAGGGGATCTTTCCAACCTGGAGATTGAACCCATGTAGCCTGCATTGCAGGCAGATTCTTGACCAGCTGATCCACAGGGAAGCCTGTATTAGTGTGTTAATGCCTGTAAATTTCTAGTTCCCCCTCACTTTGATAGTGTGAGTCAGGAACATGTATTTCAATCCTTATTACAGATTCAGAGCTATCCAAGTGCCTGTCACATGGAATAATGCTCCCAAATTTTGGTGAATAAAACAATGATCTTAGAGAACATGATCTTAGAGGTATTTTCCAAGGTCATTAGACTAAGAATGTATTTCAACTTATTTAACATTTCCTTACGTATCAATGGCATGTAGCATTTTCAGAACTGGAATTTCTCCTGGCTATAGTCATTTCTTTTAAATTAGGATTTGAAAGAAAGCTTTGAAGCTAGTCACTGACTGCTTTCCCTACCATGTTTGGTGTTAAGAAAGGCAACTGGGTCTTTTTTGTTTGTTTGATTTCTTTTGAGGTGTGCATGAAAGTTTGTGATGGAGCAATTTCTGAGTATGGTCTTAGTTACCAACTTTTAGCTTTTAAGTAGGTTGCACACATCCGAAAGCCACCGTTTGATCAAAATGTTGTGTTTAATTCCTTGAACTAGCTATGATGTTATCCACATATTTAGGGTGACATTTATGTGCAAAGAAATAAAGTATAGAGATATCTAGAAAATTACTGTGTGTGAACTCAAAGGAAAAGGAAACTTTTCTAAATCTTTGGAATAGAACATTCATTTAACAATGATAATAACAGTAGTTGCTATTTACTAAAAGTTCGTTATGTAGCAGCTGCTTCATATAGTTTATGTTACTTAATCCTCAGAAAAATGCAATAAATTTCATATTATTAATATCAATAATTTTAACAACAATAAAACTAGAACTGAGAAAGGTTAAATAATGTTTCCAAGGCAACACAATTTATGAATCATGAGTGAAATTTAAAATCATATTTGATTCTCGAACTTGTATTTTCAATCACTATATTATCCTGCACTTAATTCCAGGGAATTAAATATTAACTTTTAAAAAGATGCTGAAATGAAATATAACAAGTCAATTAAACCAAGGTTTAACTAGGGTTATCCAACGGTTAACTAATAAAATTATATTTGTGCTATGGTGTCCTAAAAAAATTCCAAGCATTATATGACATAAATAGATGATAAACATAGCCATCTTTAGCACCAGTTATACAGTTTCTCGTGGAAAATTAATTGCACACCTTTTTCTTCCCTACAATATTTAACTTTTTTTTTTTTTTAATCCATTTGCCAAGCTCTGGTTTGGAGCCTGGAATATTAAACTGTCATCTCGCAACCAAAAAAGGACAAGAGTAAAGTGAAAATGGATCTCATCCCAAATAACTAAAAGTTTTTTTGGCATTGTTTAATATTTGGAGGGAAATAAGTGAGCTGTAATATAACAAAGCAGAAAGCTCCTTGCTGTCATGTTTTAACTATTGCTTTTAATCTCAGAATTAAACATAACAGAACAAAGCACATTTCCTGCAATCCACAATGAAGAAATATTCAGCCTCACAGTACCATTTTTGGAATCAAGCACACTATCTTTATGTCTACTCATTTTCCTTTCTAAGTCCCAAAGCAGGAGACCTCACATACACAGTTTTTTTTTTTCCCCCTCAGAGCAGTCATTTTGATTCTTAAAAGAACGTTTCCTTTACATTGGAAGGCTCTAGGTGCCTGTTCTGTTGAAATTAAATATTACAGAATGAAGAAGCTTATAAGGTCTATTATATTTTGGAGAGTAATGTTTTAAAAGATAGAATTTGGAGCAATATTTCAAAAGATGGGATTCAGAGAGTTGTAAATAAATATCATCTACATAGACTATGCTTTGCAACCTACTGTAAAGAGATTTTTTTCCCACTCCTTTAACTGAATTTTTTAAAAGAAATTGCTGCTGGATAGGAAACTCTGCTATTTTTGTTGTGTTTTCTTACTTTTTTCTCTTTAGTTTGTATTTCAAGGGACATTTGCATGAAAACAGCCCTATTCAACTGAAGTTTTGTGTGCTCCTATTCCTGCTGGATTGACCACCAGTCATAATTAGTGATGAGAGAGCTTCAAAGGCTGTAATACCCCATCCTTTATCTCAGGCTCCTTTCCCTTTATTTCATAAATTCCCTTCCCCCAAACTCAGTGACAGTCCTCCCTTTTACTGACCCTAGGAAAGCTTCAGCTCCCTTTCCCCTTCCTTTGACCTTTGGTCAATAAACTCCCACTCCAATTTTGTGAACTTTTCACTTGCAACTGCTAGACAGCCCTTACTGCCTGGTATCCCCGGTAGCTACCGTTTCTAAAGGTGCCTTACTGTAAAAACACATGCTCCCCAGAGTGATGGCAGTTCTGTTTTCATTTCACAATGGCACCAGTTAACTCCTAATCATCCTTGAAGAATCCATGTATCTCCTCTTCAAAAAGCTTTCTTGGCCTTTTTGATCTGACAGGTATCCTTGCCTTGTACTACCATAGCATCCTGTACTACCACTGTCCTAACACTCCTTGGATTGTTGTGATTGTTTAATTGTCTATAAACTCCATGGAAGTGGGGACATTCGTTTTGTCCATATCCTCTACCTCCTAATATAGTTTCACACTTAATAGGTGCTCATTAAACATTTATGAATGAGTGTTGCTCAGCTACTCTGTGTGTAACACTGTTGGGCTTTGTTGGGTGAGTCCACTACAGGCAGAGAAGGTGGTGCAATCTTTGCAAGGAGTTATTTGCATTTTTGGAGTGAATTAGTCTGGGATATCCATGTGCCCCACAACCAGTTGAGGAGGTGTGCAGGTGGAGAGGTGGGGGTGGGTATCTTTGAAGAATAAACATCAAGAATAAAGGCACAGAGGTAGGCAAATGAGAAAGAACATATGAGAGGGTCTGAGGTGGCTTCTAGGCCCAATCAATACTACACTATTTCCACCTTCCCTGCCAGTCCCAGGCTATGGGAGTCTTCAAGTTTTGTCTCAAATGACTTTTATTTTATAATGCTTTTCATGTTCCCTAGAAAGCTATATTCTTCAGGTCCCTTTAGAATTTTGTATTTTTAAAAATGAAACTATTTTGAATTGTCGTTATTTGTGTGCACATAATAATATCTCAGAGAAGGAAATGGCAACCCACTCCAGTACTCATGCCTAGAAAATCCCATGGATGGAGGAGCCTGGTGTCCATGGAGTCATAAAGAGTCGGACACGACTGAGAGACTTCACTTCAATAATATCTCACCTGCTCAACCACATACTCTATGAGGGGAGGGTGTATTCTTTACTTATCCCTGAATCTTCTACCTAACATAGAAATTAACACATAGTAAGTACACAGTATTATTATTTTTATCATTATTATTTAACTCTTTAGGGTGAAATTGAAAGTGAAAGTCGCTCAGTCATATCTGACTCTTTGCAACCCCATGGACTGTATAGTCCATGGAATTCTCAGGCCAGAATACTGGAGTGGATAGCCATTCCCTTTTCCAGGAGATCTTCCCAACCCAGGGATCAAACCCAGGCCTCCTCCATTGCAGGCAGATTCTTTACCATCTGACCCACCAGGAAAGCCCAAGAATACTGGAGTGGGTAGCCTATCCCTTCTCCAGGGGACCTTCCCAACCCAGGAAATGAACTGGAGTCTCCTGCATTGCAGGCAGATTCTTTATCAGCTGAGCTACCAGGGAAGCCCTCTTTAGGGTGAGTATCTTTATTAATGATACATGGCATACAAGAAATGAAGAAAGGTCCATTGTTTGAGTGCTATCTACATAACATCCTAGTCTTGAGCTATTTGGTTTTACAGACTAACATATCTAGCTATTGGTGGTTTTTCTGTAGGGCTTGAAGGCTTGCATATGAAGTTTAGATATGGCAAAAAGCAAAGTGATATTTTTCATTACTTTTAAATCCACAACAAAATAGTTAAATTTTGACTATCCAGGTAGAGGGGAAAACTATCATTTAAATTAGAAATTAAAAACTTTAATCATAGACATAAATTTGTGTTCCTTCTTGTTTTGCTATTTCTGCCAATTGGCAGGAGCTGAGGTAATCATGAAGTAGACCTGAAATACTGAGAACACCAGTTCCAACCCACTGCTGGGCAAAAATCCAGACAAAATTCTACTTTGAAAAGATACATGGATCCCTGTGTTCACAGCAGCACTATTTAAAATAGCCAAGATATGGAAACAACCTCAGTGTCCATCACCAGAAAAATGGATAAAGATGTGGTGCATATATACAAAGGAATATTATACTGCCATTAGATAGAATGAAAGAATGCCATTTGCAGAGATTATTCCATTAAGTGAAGCAAATCACGAAAAGAAAGACAAATACCATATGATATCACTTATGTGGGATCTAAAATGTGTTAGTCGCTCAGTCATATCCGAATCTCTGGGACTCCGTGGACTGTAGCCTGACAAGCTCTTCTGTCCATGGGATTCTCCAGGCAAGAATACTAGAGTGGGTTGCCGTCCCCTTCTCCAGAGGATCTTCCCAGCCCAGGGATTGAACCCGGGTCTCCTGCACTGCAGGGGATTCTTTACTGTCTGAGCCACCAGAGAAGCCCAGAATCTAAAATATGACACAAATGAATTTATCTACAAAACAGAAAGAGAGACTCACAGACATAGAGAACAGACTTGTGGTTGCTAAGAGGGTAGCAGTGGAGGGATGCATTACGAGTTTAGGATTAGCAGATGCAAACTATTATATATAGAATAAACAACAAGATCCTATTATATAGCACAGGGAACTATACTCAGTATTCTATAATATAATGTAATATGAAAAAATGCATATATAACTGAATCACTTTGCTCTACAATAGAAATCGACACAATCTTATAAATTAAATCTACTCCAATGAAATAAATTAAAATAAAAAAGAAAGCACCAGTTATTCTTGATGTAGTATATCTAACTGTGCCTTTGGCTCTATGCTGGCCAGTGTCCTACCCTGCAGATGAAAGAGAAGCTCAAGAATCCAGGAGATTTCTGTTTCTGTTTATTTGCTGTGTGACCTTGGGTAGGGCAGTGTTTTAAGCAGATATTACTTCCAAATTGTTTTAAACAATGCAGTTTAATTAAATGGCTAAGATCCCTTCTAATATCACATTTCTAGGATTTTCTGAAATTGTAAGAAAACCAAGGAAAGAGATCATTGACATACAGCTTATTTTTTTTCACATGCAGTTGAGCTAGTCTTACTGCAGAGAGACCTATTATTGCTGAGCTTTCTACAACATCAAAAGCAAGAAAATTCATAGGCATTATTTGCCTCTAACCTTCTGTTTTATTCCACTAGGTAAGATTTTGCCAAAGTCTGGAGATTGCATATATTGCCCAGAAATGGCAATAGAGGTGAGAGTCAAAAGTCTCAGGAAGCTCTTTCAAAAAGCCAATAGATTCAGTTGTAATTTTCAGCATATTTTAAAAACTCGAAGTTAATCCCTTATTTAACTAATAATCATATCCTTTTACTAGAAGGAGAGTCTAAATGATTTGTTTGGATTTCTAATACTTTCATTTATTTCTTCATTTCTAAACTTGCTTACTGATATTAATTTGGGGGAGTGGAGTGGCAATATGAAATGATTTTGCTCTAAAACTTGTAAGACATCCTTTCAGATAACTGAAGACACCAAAGAAGGCTACAAGGCTATACAAATAGAAATAAAAATCCACTATGAATCTTCTGCTTAGAGAAAAACATTTAAGCACTGAAGCAGAGTGAACCAGTAGAGGGGCATATAAACAAAGAAATGGCAGGAGAGACGGGTTAGTGGTTAGTATTCTTTTCCTAAAACTTTGAAAATCTACAGATTGAACTTTTATTTTGCAAAGTAGTTGATCTTATTGAGTTTTTAAAATAAAGTATCACATTTTAAATAATTTTAAAATTTAGAGATTTTTGAAAATTTCAAATTTGAATTTTGTTAAGTGGAACTGAATTTTAAATATATATTTAAAGCCATGTGTTATTACTGATACAGAAAGAATGTTAATTTTTTATATCAGAGATTAAATACTTAAATCACACTTACTAATTTAAATTCATATTTACGTCAATTTGTATAGAACTCTTAACTCGTAAACTACTCTATTTCCATGTTTAAAAGAAAAACTTCCATCTAGTAACTCTTATCTATTGTTAATTTTCTCCATAAACTTCCAGAAAGTGTATTTTCCGACACCTACGTAAAACTATCCAGTTAATCACAATATGATTCTAATAGACAATTCTCCAAAGTTTAGCTTCATTTTTTTTTACATAAGAGTTTGCTCTATAAATATTTAATGCAAAATTAGTCAAAGTTGTTAAAATTTGTTATATAATTTTACTTAAATCCAAGAATGGCTTTTCTCTTATGTAATTTTCTAGTATGTGTTGATAAAATAAGATATATACAAGAAGCAAAAAACAACTTTGGCATCAGAGTTCTTAATTCTGAACTTTGACTTAAGACATGATTAATCTTAACTCTTAGCTATCTATCCTGAAATGACCCAAAGTCACATCCTCGGAGAGTACATTTCTTCTTGAGAAACCTTGGGATAAAAAAGAATTTATGATATTACAGCAAGAAGTTACATATGCAAGAAATCAAGGTAAGATCAAGTGGAACAGTGTACACCAGAGTCTGAGATGCATGAAAACTTCCGGAGAGTATCTTTTTGAGTAGAAATTTCTTAGGGGGCAGAAGACTTCAAGGCCTGAAAGACATAGGCTTCATTTCTACCAGGTCAAGAGAACTAATCACAGTTGGGAAAAAGACATTCTTATTTTCAACCACAAAATTGCTCTTCGTTCCTGCAGAACAACAAGGAAAGTGAAGCTGGAAGCAAGCCAGATGCTTTTCTGGTTTTTCTTTGGGTGTGAATTTGTTCACATAGCTCTCAGTTCAGAACATAATGTTATGTTCTGGCAACGCCATGGTGTATTGTTAGGGGATGTGATGTCACACGGAGGAACACATTTCACAAAAGGAATTTCAGTTGCTGAAGTGCAACTAGACACCATGTGTGTGCACAATAAACACACACATACACACAATTTATGTATATGCCATGAATTTCAGATCTACTCAAAGAGTTGAAAGGAAAAAAACGTCATTTTCAAAAGCCATCAAAACTAGAATGCTAAATAGCTTCACTTTTTAGTTAGAGGTGGAATTTCTTTGAGACCTGATTACCTCTAGAATAGGAGAGAAGGGTATGGACATTCCTTCAAATGAGTAATCTGAATAATGGATTAGTCCCTGTAAATTTTTCTTCCTACTATTTTATTCAGATTACTCATTTGAAGGAATGTCTCTATATTTGCAACAAGCCTTGCATTTCTGAGCTCAGAGTATGACATACACTATTTTGTCAAAAGTAATTGAAACATGAAGCAAAGTCCTATTTTTTAATGCCTGTTGCATTTGTTCATGTTTTATTAATGTCTCCTGACTTACAGATAACAGAGACTCTGCAGCATACTTAACATGGTTGCCTGTGGGGCAATTTGCTCTTCTTGCACTTTCAGAGAGTTGAGGGCTGGAGGAAGTGAAGCTGAGTGCAAAGCAATAAAACTTAACACCCTGACATGAAGTGCCTGAACTCCTTTGTGGCATTCTGATGCCATTTCATGCCTACTGGCTTATTCTTTCCAGCTGAGTTACAAATTATTCCCGGGATGGACATTTTTAAGTCTTTCATAATTTTTCATGGGCTAGTGGTAAAGAACCCACCTGCCAATGCAGGAGACAGAAGAGATGTGGGTTCAATCCCTGGGTCAGGAAGATCCCCTAGAGGAGGGAATGGCAACACACACCAGTATTCTTGTCTGGAGAATCCCATGGACAGAAGGAGCTTGGCAGGCTACAGACTGGACTCTTTTGTAGCATCTTGATGCCACTTCATGCCTATTGGCTTGTTCTTTCCAACTGAGTTGCAAATTATTCCTGGGATGGACATTTGTATGTCTTTCATAGTTTTTCATAACACTCAGAATATGTATGCACATAGCAGGCATTAGAGTATATTCTTAATAATTAAGGGCATCACTTCAGTGTTGAAAATAGTATATGTTATATTCCAACAGGCATGGAAAGCTGGACATTCTTTTGGCTGTTTGACTGTCTCCTGCTAAGAAAGTTTCAGAGAATTCATGGGCCTGACATACAGCCTATGGTTCTGAGCCATGAGGTGGGTTGAATTACCTTTGGACGGTCAGCTCTAAAACTCGGGTAGCATCCTAAGCAGTGCTAAGTAACAATCTGATCTTCTCAACCCCTAAAAAGTAAGAAATACAAAAAGGAAATGGCACTTTCATTTTGAAACACATTTTTAACAATACTTCATGAAATATCTTGAAGAAAATAAAAATCATGTTCCCATTTTGAAACCAAAGGGACTGCTGATTGACTTTGATAATTGGGCATGTCTTTAGCTCTGGGCATTTCCTCAAGTTATCTTCACTTTAGTCTCTCCCCTTTCTCTGACCTGGGTTAGCAGAGGTTACAACAACAGTGTAGGGAAGGCATTTACCTGGGCAACAGGCTGAATGGAGGAGAAAAGAAAAAAATGTAATTTCTACATGGGAATGTGGTGAGGGGCTTGAGAAGATTATTCATAAGTGGCATTGAGGAAATATTTTCAGTGAATCTTAACAATATCTTTGAGAAGCACAGCAAAAAAGTAGACAGTCTTCTGTTTTTTAATGTGAAAGTCGCTCAGTCGTGTTCAACTCTTTGTGACCCCATGGACAATACAGTCCATGGAATTCTCCAGGCCAGAATACTGGAGTGGGTGGCCTTTCCCTTCTCCAGGGGATCTTCCCAACCCAGGGATTGAATCCAGGTCTCCCGCATTGCAGGCAGATTCTTCTTTATCAGCTGAGCCACAAGGGAAGCCTGATTTTTTAATGTAAGTTCAGGATATTTATTCTGAGGTGATTCATAAACTTCATCACTTCACAAAATCCCTTTTGATATTTTCTTTATGTTTGTAGTGTCACCAGTTTTTAGAATAAAATGTCATAAAATACTAACTTTGCAGTTCCTCAGTTGAATATTTTGGCTATTGTTCTTTTGGAATATAACCTGAAAAATCCCACAGAATCTCACTTGGTTGAATAGTACAGTTAAAGATAATTAAGGAATATAACAAATCAGTTGTTTTTATCCATCGGTATGGGCACCTCAACTGGTAGATATAATCGATTCATCAACTAACTGGAGTGCCTGTCTTCTGCACAGCTGGAACTGTTATTCTGAATGGCTTTTATTTTGTATTTTAAATTATTTTATTATTTATTTGGCCGTGTTGTGTCTCAGTTGCAGCATGAGAGGTCTTTTAGTTGCAGCATGTGAACTGTTAGTTGCTGCTTGTGGGATTTACTCTCTGACCAGGCATCGAACCTGGGCCCCCGGCATTGGAAGCAGAGTCTTAGTGACAGGACCACCAGAGAAGTCCTTGTAAAGCTTTTAAATCTCCTTTTTGTCATATATTAGTGGAAAGGAAAATCAAAGGAGTGTCATTTCTAGAAGGCATTGGGGCTATAGCTTTGCTAATTTGTTATGTTGATTTAGGACAAATTAGTGCAAATTAATTTACTGCTCCCTCTTCCAAAAACTGATACCAGGTTGAATTTATATGGGATTCCTTTTATATCTTGGGGCCAGCATACTTTAGATGCAAAAAGAAGATCTAAGTTCCCTGGGGATATCTGGGGGACAGTTCTGAAGGTGATGGTTTGTGGACTTTCTAGGAGAAATTTTGGCATTGCTATATATACCAGTAACTTTTAAAATTTAGTGTGGATCATAATGAACTGAAGAACTTGTTAAAACACAGATCACCTCAATGCCAGAGTTTCTGATTCAGAAGGTGAAATGCAAATAATTTGTATTTTAGCAGGTTCCCATGCAATACTGCTGGTTTGGGGACCCCACAGTGTAAGAACTTCTAGTCTAGAATATATCCTAGACCCACTAGAAATCCCCCAAACCTACTGGCAAAGCTGCAAAAGTTAAAGAATGATGGAGTTAAACAGGATGGAGAGAAACAGACATTTTGGGTTGATTGGTCAAGCCACACACAGAAACGGAGGAAACTACGAAATCTAGAGACCTTTTTCTTTGCTACTGGGATTTATCTCTGCTTAGCTCCATAAAAGAAGCAAATTGACATTTATATGATGGCAAACTGTAAGGTACCTGCTGCCAGCACGAGCAGTTCAGACTACCCACTGTTATTTTTAAATGTTTCAGACATCCTGGGAGCAAGTGCAAAAAAGCAGACTCATGATCTAAACAATATGAGGAACAGATAGTACACTTCAAACAAGACATTCCTTTCTACTAAAGCAGGTTCGAAGACACAGTACAAAGCAGAAGCAACTATTTTATAAAGAAAAAAAATACATAAAGGGCCTTTTTACAAATATTTCCAGACCTAAATATCCTTACCACTGTTTACCAGTGCAGTTGAAATGCGGGTTATTTCATTTAGGAACATTTCTTACTCATCAAGGAAAGGTAAGAAAAAGTGGGTACAACATGTGGGTTTCATAAAATGTACTTTTGTTCAAAACATGTAAATGATTTGTTCCCATCCCCTCAGACCTTTAACAAACAAGGGTGATGGTCATTGTGCCCAAGGTAAGGTACACATACAAGCATTTTGATTGTACTTTCTGGATACCAGAAGTCCGAAAAGAGAAGTCTGATTTACAGTCAACAGTTTCCACAAGTGACCCTTGGCAAAAAGGGGCTGCTTTTTCAGCTGGCGCTGTTGTTGAAGTTCAGGAATAGCTCATCTGTCTCTATTTCAGGCGTCTGGCAAATGGAGAACTGTTTCAGCATTCTCCATCCCTCTAAACACTTTCAGATGACTTCCACATTCTGGAGCATCTGCTGGTTATCTCGTTTCTCTCATTTTGGATTATTTTCCCTGTTGTGTTTTGAAAAGACTCCCTAACTTTTATTTTCTAAGTACGCTATTGTTGCTGTTGTCATTTTGGGAGAAATCTACAGATGTATTTGGTACTACTCCAATAATCTGAAACCAGAAATGGTAATTAAAAAAAAAAAGAAACAAAAAATAAATAAATAAAAGTCCAGCTGAATCACAATTATAAAATATGTTCAGGAAATGATTCATGGGCTGAAAGTAAACAGTCATCAATAATTTTAGGATCTTTTTTTGAAAGTTCTTATAAACAACACAGTACTCAAATTCTGTGCACATGTGGTTACTCTGTGATGCATATATATAATATAAATATTATTCATAACTTGTTATTATAAATGAGTCCACTTATTCTTATCCTTACTGTTGCTTTGCCAGGTACTGTGTTCTGCTCTATGCTTGTAAAATATCAAAACAGCCAAATATGCTTCCTGAGGGAATTTTTCTTCATTTGCATAAAATACAGACAACATATAACTCTTAATATATTTATTCCAGCTTCTTCATTTGCTTTATAGAGCACATGAATGATGTTTTCATATATTGAGGGTTTTCTTACTCCAGTTAATCAAATATATGGGGCACTTATACTTGAATATTAATATATTTATTTAAAAGCAGGGTGACTAGTGCCATTAAAATTGTAATTTGAATTGGTTAGTGTCCAGTGAACATTGCTTGATACATACTGTTAATTAGACAACAAGGATGAGTATTCTATTTGCAATCATTTCCTTCAAAAACAGAAAGAACAATGGGCATGTGATTTCATTAATAGTCTTGTTTTCTTAATTTTTTGAGATCTTAAAATCAAGCAAAGATGAAAGAAAAGCATTAAAAGATCACAACATACAATATTAAAGACATACCACTAGATGTATCTGTTCCATTATTTCTGAAAGAAGCAAAATATTTACAAATTTAGCCACAGTCTACTACAACTACTCCCTGCTATTCTATTACTTGTTCTCCCTTCTCAAAGACAACTTTGCCCTCATGAAAGAGTCCAGAGAAGGATGACTTGAGAGAGTAGCACTGACATATATTTACACTACCATGTGTAAAATAGCTAGCTAGTGGGGGCTGCTGTATAGCACAGAGAGCTCAATATGGTATTTTGTGATAACATAGAGGGGTGGGCGGAGAAGGCGATGGCAATCCACACCAGTACTTTTGCCTGGAAAATCCCATGGATGGAGGAGCCTGGTAGGCTGCAGTCCAAGGGGTCGCTAGAGTCGGACACGACTGAGAGACTTCACTTTCACTTTTCACTTTCATGCACTGGAGAAGGAAATGGCAACCCACTCCAGTGTTCTTGCCTGGAGAATCCCAGGGACGGGGAAGCCTGGGCTGCTGTCTATGGGGTCACTCAGAGTCGGACACGACTGAAGCGACTTAACAGCAGCAGCAGCAGCGGCAGAGAGGTGGGGCTTCCCTGGTGGCTCAGACAGCAAAGTAAAGTGTCTGACTTGCACTGCGGAAGACAGGGTTCGATCCCTCGGTTGGGAAAATCCCCTGGAGAAAGAAATGGCAACCCACTCCAGTACTCTTGCCCGGAAAATCCCATGAACAGAGGAGCCCAGTAAACTACAGTCCATGGGGTCGCAAAGAGTCCGACACAACTGAGTGACTTCACTTTTTCTTTAGAGGGGTGGGATTGGGCGAGGGTGGGAGGGGGACTTAAGAGCAAGGGGATTTGTATACTTATAGCTGATTCATGTTGTTGTACAACAGAAATTAAAACAATGCTGTAAAACAATTATCACTCCGTTAAAAAAAAAAAGGGGGGGGGGGCAGATAGAAATCCCTGGCTCCCTCCACCATGTGAAGATAAAGTGAGAAGTTTGGGACCCAAAAGAGGGTTCTCACAGAATCGTGGTGGTATCCTGTTCTTGAACTTCCAGACTCCAGAACTATGAGAAATAAAGTTCTCTATTTATAAGTCACCAACTCTGTGGTATTTTGTCATAGTAGCCTCAACAGATTAAGACACGTAGCTTTTTTTATCTTTGCAATCGTTAGCAAAATCTAAGACAATGATGACCAAAGGAACATCTTTCTCAGCTTTCCTTGTGATCGGCCACCGGATGCAGAGATTAATTAAGAGTTGGATTGTTGCTTGGACACAGATCAGAGGACAAAGGATGAAGTCCAGTGACATGAGGGTGTTGTCAGGGAAACAAAACCATTATGTTCTTCGTGCAAATTAGGCAAAGATGAATTTTAACTGCACTTTGAGAAAACATTTTTGCCATCTTCAGAAGAGGGGTTGGGTTAACATATTGACATCATCTCCTGCTTAGAGAAATATTGATTTCTGCCCTTTGTTTCACAAGATGCCTACATTGATGGCAACCTCTATCTAAGACAGAAATCTAAAAGACTAAAGAGAGGTCAATTGTCCTTGCCATGTTTCAGAGAAAGAACAGATTATACTTCTTTGTTGCTGCCAAATATTGTCTATAGCAAAAATATCACAGCTTACACCTAGCTTAACAAAAAAGAGCTCCTATGTTTCTTAATATTCTGTGTCTTAGTCATTACTGTTATCTCATGAGTATTTTTAAGGTATTAATACTTCTGCTAAATATGATATACTAGTTTCAGTTCACCCAGTGGAACCCCTCACACAGAGGCTGAATTATCTGGAGGTTTTTGTGACCGTAACTGCTTGGCCAATAGACTTTCAGTCTCCCAATATCTCAATATCTGCCTGACTGTTGAAAGTTGCATGAATGATGAAAAAAAAAAAAAAAAGAAGTTTATAGCAATATATTAGGAATAAAAAGAAAATGCCTCATAACACAAATATTACTAGCAATGCTCTGCATTGTCATTTTTGGAAAATCAAAACAAAAAATATATGCTTTATTATCTCTTCTATGATTAAAAAATACAGTTAAACGATTTCTTTAAATTACTCATTTATGTTACCTGTAAAGAAAATTACTTTAAATTTTATTTATATGTATTTATATAGTCCTGTATTGTGCTCTAACATCCCAAACAGCAAGAAAATAGCTTGTCAATGGGCTATAAGTGCACAGCCAATTTACATTAGAAAAATGACATTGTGACTATTTGATGACAATTCTAAGTCTATAATTTACTGGCATATTCTAAAGATGTATTTATCAGTATCAGTATCAGTATCAGTTCAGTCGCTCAGTCGTGTCCAACTCTTGGCGACACCATGAACTGCAGCACGCCAGGCCTCTTAGTCCATCACCAACTCCCAGAGTTTCCCAAACTCATGTCCATTGAGTCGGTGATGCCCCAACCATCTCATCCTCTATCGTCCCCTTATTCTCCTGCCTTCAATCTTTCCCAACATAAGGGTCTTTTCAAATGAGTGAGCTCTTTGCATCAGGTGCCCAAAATACTGGAGTTTCAGCTTCAACATCCGTCCTTCCAATGAACACCCAGGACTGATCTCCTTTAGGAAGGACTGGTTGGACCTCCTTGCAGTCCAAGGGACTCTCAAGAGTCTTCTCCAACACCACATTTCAAAAGCATCAATTCTTTAGTGCTCAGCTTTCTTTATAGTCCAACTCTAACATCCATACATGACTACTGGAAAAACCATAGCCTTGACTAGACGGACCTTAGGTGACAAAGTAATGTCTTTCCTTTTTAATATGCTATCTAGGTTGGTCATAACTTTCCTTCCAAGAAGTAAGCATCTTTTAATTTCACGGCTGCAATCACCATCTACAGTGATTTTGGAGCCCTCCAAAATAGAGTCAGCCACTGTTTCCACTGTTTCCTCATCTATCTGCCATGAAGTGATGGGACCAGATGCCATGATCTTAGTTTTCTGAATGTTGACCTTTAAACCAGCTTTTTCACTCTCCTCTTTCACTTTCAAGAGGCTTTTTAGTTCCTATTCACTTTCTGCCATAAGGGTGGTGTCATCTGCATATCTGAGGTTATTGATATTTCTCCCAGCAATCTTGATTCCAGCTTGTGTTTCCTCCAGCCCAGCATTTCCCACGATGTACTCTACATAGAAGTTAAATAAGCAGGGTGACAATATACAGCCTTGACGTACTCCTTTTCCTATTTGGAACCAGTCTGTTGTTTCATGTCCAGTTCCAACTGTTGCTTCCTGACCTGCATACAGGTTTCTTAAGAGGCTGGTCAGGTGGTCTGGTATTCCCATCTCTTTCAGAATTTTCCACAGTTCATTGTGATCCATACAGTCAAAGGCTTTGACATAGTCAATAAAGCAGAAATAGATGCTTTTCTGCAATTCTTTTGCTTTTTAGATGATCCAGCGGATGTTGGCAATTTGATCTCTTGTTTCTCTGCCTTTTCTAAAATTAGCTTGAACATCTGGAAGTTCATGGTTCACGTATTGCTGAAGCCTGGCTTGGAGAATTTTGAGCATTACTTTACTAGTTTGTGAGATGAGTGCAATTGTGTGGTAGTTTGAGTATTCTTTGGCATTCCCTTTGTTTGGGATTGGAATGAACGCTGACCTTTTCCAGTCCTGTGGCCACTGCTGAATTTGCCAAATTTGCTGGCATATTGAGTGCAGCACTTTCACAGCATCATCTTTTAGGGTTTGAAATAGCTCAACTGGAAATCCATCACCTCCACTAGCTTTGTTCATAGCAATACTTCCTAAAGCCCACTTGACTTCACATTCCCGGATGTCTTGCTCTAGGTGAGTGATCACACCATCGTGATTATCTGGGTTGTGAAGATCTTTTTTGTACAGTTCTTCTGTGTACTCTTGCCACCTCTTTTTAATATCTTCTGCTTCTGTTAGGTCCATACCATTTTTGTCCTTTATCGAGCCCATCTTTGCATGAAATGTTCCCTTGGTATCTCTAATTTTCTTAAAGAGATCTCTAGTCTTTCCCACTCTGTTGTTTTCCTCTATTTCTTTGCATTGATCACTGAGGAAGGCTTTCTTATCTCTCCTTGCTATTCTTTGGAACTCTGCATTCAGATGCTTATATCTTTCCTTTTCCCCTTTGCTTTTCGCTTCTCTTCTTTTCACAGCTATTTGTAAGGCCTCCCCAGACAGCCATTTTGCTTTTTTGCATTTCTTTTCCATGGGGATGGCCTTGATCCCTGTCTCCTGTACAATGTCATGAACCTCATTCCATAGTTCATTAGGTACTCTATCTATCAGCTCTAAGCCCTTAAATCTATTTCTCACTTTCACTATATAATCATAAGGGATTTGATTTAGTTCATACCTGAATGGTCTAGTGATTTTCCCCACTTTCTTAAACTTCAGTCTGAATTTGGCAATAAGGAGTTCATGATCTGAGCCACAGTCAGCTTCTGGTCTTGTTTTTGCTGACTGTATAGAACTTCTCCATCTTTGACTGCAAAGAATATAATCAATCCAATTTCAGTGTTGACCATCTGGTGATGTCCATGTGTAGTCTTCTCCTGCGTTGTTGGAAGAGAGTGTTTGCTATGACCAGTGTGTTCTCTTGGCCAAAATCTGTTTTCCTTTGCCCTGCTTCATTCTGTACTCCAAGGCCAAATTTGCTAGTTACTCCAGGTGTTTCTTGACTTCCTACTTTTGCATTCCAATCCCCTATAATGCAAAGGACATCTTTTTTGGGTGTTGGTATTTATGTTTATCAATTAGAGAGACTTAAACAGAGCTATGTCTTTGAATGCATAACAAGAATCTTCAAAAAGAGTAGTGAAGCAGTATGTTTTAAATCTGCTGATGAAGAAACTTGCCTTTTCATCTTATGATTCTTTTTCCTGAACTGTATTGAGTCCATGTTACTATGTATGCTTAAAAGATTACATGGAGGTGTGATGCTACTGGGAAAATATTTTTACAAGGCTGTAAACTTTGGTATCAGACTTTTTTGCATAGTTTGTGATTGAGAACTTCAGTATATTGCATTTGGGTCTTGAAGTTTTATTTCTTGAGCCTCCTTTTGCTTGGCTCGATGAAAGGTCACCTTTTACCTGATCTGTATTCTTATGATAGCTTCAGGACATGGTAAATCTAATATTCATAAACACCTGTAGGTGAACTTGAAAAACTCATAAAGACACCCTTGTGTTTTTATCATTTGTTTTTAATTATGTCTATGTAAAACTGAGAGAGAACCCCAAATTCCAGAACTACAGTTCTTGATGGAATATGCTGCCCATGTAGATTACTGTCTCCTAGTATTTTAGTGAGTATGAAGGTCTGATTATGCCATAAGAATCTCCAGTATTGTTGGTGATACCAGGAATATCAGTTTGCTTGTGAATGTAACCCCTTGCATATAACATTTTACATGATTACTCTTATTCCAAATATAAAACATGGAAGAATCTTTATGAGCTTGGGTGATTCAAAGAATTCAGAGATTGAGAGCCAAGAATAAATATTCACATACTTTGCAGTTTTACCTAGTACTAGGTTTAGGCTCATGGATGAGTGGATATTATGTAAAGCTCTTCAGTCTACCTTTGAATTCTTAGAATATATTTACCATATTGCATTCAATTTTGGTAACAGCTGTCCTAAGGGATTTTCCTTGCTTCCTTTGGAATTTCTCAGATACTAATTCAATTTTAACACACTATTTTATCTGGCCTTAATCTTTTAAGCAAACCTTTTAGCATAGGAGTGGGGTCGCCTTAAATACAGATACATATTAGAATCAGTGGAGGTTTGAAAAACAACAGCAACAACTCCAGTTTTCCATTTTAGCTCAATGAAATCAGAATTGCTAAAAGGAAGGACTGTGCATTGTATTTTAAAAAAAATTAGATAATTCTAAAATTCAGCTAGGCTTGATAGCTCCTGAGTTAGCATTGAAGCTTCCTTATGTCATTTATACATCGTAATTACCATTATACCTTATATATTCTATGTTATATACTCCTTGGAAGAAAAGTTATGACCAACCTAGATAGCATATTCAAAAGCAGAGACATTATTTTGCCAACAAAGGTCAGTCTAGTCAAGGCTATGGTTTTTGCAGTGGTCATGTATGGATGTGAGAGTTGGACTATGAAGAAAGCTGAGGGCCAAAGAATTGATGCTTTTGAACTATGGTGTTGGAGAAGACTCTTGAGAGTCCCTAGGACTGCAAGGAGATCCAACCAGTCCATTCTGAAGGAGATCAGCCCTGGAATTTCTTTGGAAGGAATGATGCTAAAGCTGAAAGTCCAGTATTTTGGCCACCTCATGCGAAGAGTTGACTCCTTGGAAAAGACTCTGATGCTGGGAGGGATTGGGGGCAGGAGGAGAAGGGGATGACAGAGGATGAAATGGCTGGATGGCATCACTGACTCGATGGACGTGAGTCTGAGTGAACTCCAGGAGTTGGTGATGGACAGGGAGGCCTGGCGTGCTGCGATTCATGGGGTTGCAAAGAGTCAGACACGACTGAGTGACTGAACTGAACTGATATACAAGTATATTAAATGTTTACAAATCTGACTCTATCAGTATTGAAAAAAAACCTTAAGAACATGGAATAAAGCTTACTTTATTTTGTATTTGCCCTAGTGTCTGGGTCTCAACGTGAGCTTGAATGAGAGAAGGAATTACAATGCAGGACATATTTACCCATTTATAAGATTTATGTCAGGTAATAATCAATAATTGCTATTTAAATGAATAAATGGAAGTGAAAAAAGAGTGAATTTTTGCTCTTACATGACTTTGATAAAGACCTCATGGACAGTATTAATAAATACTGGGTAATAGTTCCATGTTTTGTGTATGTACTTAGTTGTCTTTGTAATATCTTCATTCTTAGGTTAAAAATTAAGCTTCTTGAAAGAAACAAAGAAACAAATATCTGAGTATTATTCTGAATTTATTGCTTTTATAATTTCTCAGAATTCCTAGTATTAAGGACTGTTGAATACATATTACTGGATTGTCTGAATGGGCTAAAATAAAAGTTTGATTTGCCCATATTTTAGAAAAATTATTTTTTATATACATTTCTTTTCACACAAGTGAAATAATAATAATACTCCCCACCACCCCCCAACATAAATAATCAATGAGCAAATTCCTCCATTATCCTGACTTGGGTAAAAATATTTTTCTAAACTATTAATGTCAGTCAAGACATCTAGAAGTAATATGAATGCAGCTATTTAGCACAATTCTTGCTCAATAATTCAAACATTACCAATTCGAATTCTCTACTGAATTCCACTTATCTTCTTCATGTGGGCAGTAAGACTTTGAAAGGGAGCTGGGTCTGCTTTACTCTGATATCACACATATTTGAGATTCAAATGACTGTGCAGTAAAAAGTGAACATTATGCATTGTCCTTACAGAGCTTCACTCTTTGAGGAACACAAAGAGCTTTAATATGTGATCTTGTTAATCTTCACAATATCCCTTCTAGGAAGTAACATGACATTTTAATGTAAGAAAATCCAGGTGCAGTGTAGAAAATGCCAACCTGACTTACTGGAAGAAATTTTTTTAAGGTTTGAAATCTCTTTTAAGATTTTTTGTTTGTTTGTTTATATATTTCAGACTTTAGGCTTTTCAGTGCTGTGTTTGGTGCCTGGTAAGCTTGAGATGATCCAGATGGTATTTCCAACCCAAAGGACATTTTTTTAACAGAGACTTGGATATATACATACATACATACATATATATATATATATATATATATATATATATATATATATATATATGTATTTTTTATTTTATTCAAATTAGTGTATCCATATGGTTTGACCTGGTGAAAGGTGACCAATTTGGGGGATTTTAAATAATTAATTTCAGCTGCTTTAACAAATAAGTGGTTTTTCAATATATAGACACCAGTATAATTTGTAATGACAGTGAAAATAATCTTAATGGGTAATAATTTATCTGTACCTTAAACAATTTTTATCATTTTATTTTTTATTTGCCCTCAGTTTAATTATATTCTAATCCGCTATCAATATTACTACTTGGATGTTCTTTTCAAATGCTTGAATACTTTTAGGGTGGCCTTGTACACCAGACTGGCATAATAGAGGTCCTCACCATGACTGACTTTACCTGGTTTTTCTGCCACTTGCAAACCTACACCCAAATGCATCATTTTCCTCAGATATAGTCACTATTACCTGAACACATCATCATATCAAATTCTCAGGACTGTTTCCTCTCCCTAAAATGTACATCCATCTTTTCTTCATCTAGCTAAGTTCTACTTGGCATTCAACATTCAGATCAAGAAACATCTTCACCATAATCATTGAATATGCTATAGATGTTGATCCAGTTTTTCTCATTCCAATAGATAACTGGCTTCCTGAGGAAAGAAACAATAACTATTTATGTTTAAATATCAGTATTTAACATAGTAACTGACATATATTAGAGATGCTAATAAAAGGGTCTATTAAAAGAATAGTTTTCTTCTTACAGTGTATATGCTTAAATATCTAAGAGCATAGCTAATAGCAGCCATTTAATTCTCATATTAGCAAATTAATACTTAAACCAAATAACAGATAATATATTTAGACTTATTCTCTTCATGACGGTAAACATTTTATATGGTGAAAGTTGTTTGTTAACTAGGCAATATAGAGGTATTGTGCCATAATAGACTTTCTCACTGAATGCAACTGATATTTACTAAAATTGAACATTTTAGAGTCCTTACAATTTAATTCTATGTAGATTTTCTAGTAGAATCTTCGTTCTTTTCAGAAGCTGTCCTGCGGCCACCTACATTTGAAGGTCGGAAGTATGCTCTTCAAATAGGAACCTTCTGTAATATTCTTGAAAGGATGAAATCCTTCCTCCCCAGTTGGTCTAATATCAAATCATGTTCATCTGCCTTTCCTTGGAAACATGAAAACAGCTTATAAAACATTTAAGGGTGAGAAATCATTCTTGCAGTGTGCTGCTTGAGAGACTTGAAGCCATCTAATCTCAGTCTGGGTGCTATCTGGGAATCAAGCTGTGCCACCGGGATGCATACACACTGTTTTGGCTCTCGAATCCTTGCTATTTGAACTCTGGCACGATGCCTTAGGTTTACAATAATAGGCATTATGGAAAACAGTTGTGTAGAACCTGCCGTTGTCTCCAGTGCCAAAGGATCTTTTCCAAACATCATGTATTATATGAGGGGATTTCAAATGTGACTGCTCAGGAAAACCTCTTGGACAGCTTGCTAAAATACAGATTCCAGTGACCCACTTCAGACCTACTAAATCAGAATCTCTGGGAATAGTACTTGTGTGTGCTCAGTTGCTTCAGTCGTATCCGACTCTGTGCAACTCCATGGACTGTAGCCTGCCAGGCTCCTCTTGTCTATGGGAGTTTTCAGGCAAAAATACTAGAGTGGGTTGCTATGCCCTCTTCCAGGGGCTTTTCCCGACACAGGGATCAAACTTGCATCTCCTGCATTGCACGCAGATTCTTCACATGCTGAGCCACCAGGGATGCCCTGGGAATAGCCATTGATATGAGTATTAAAAAATTTTTTTTTATTTTGAAATAATTTTAGGTTCACATATAAGCTTCAAAAATAGTTTTTTGAAGGCACCAATAGTAAACAAGAGAGTTTCCATGTTCTAGTTCCTCATCTTCATCCAATAATAGTATCTTAACTCTAACATCTAACACAATGACCCAAACCAGGAAATTGACGACCGTATGACACAATTAACTTATAGACCTTAATTTGGATGTCAGATGCTTTTACATGCATTTTCGGTGTATTAGTTTCATGAAATCTTATCACATTTATAAAGCTGAGTAACTGCCAACCCAATCAACACGTAGAACTGTTCCAGCAACCCCCAGAACTCTCTTGTCCTTATATCCACACTCTACTCCCAGTCCTAACTTTAGTAACCACTAATCTGTTCTCTATAGTTTTGTCATGAAAGTCATAGAAGTTGAATCATATAGTGAAAGTATTGGCTTTTTCTAATCAGTAAAATGCTCTTGAGATTCATTCCCAGGTTCTGTGTCTGTCAACTTTTCTTTTTATTGCTGACTAGAATTCAGATGCACCATAGTTAATCTATTCCTCTGTCAAAGTACATGTGGGTTATTCCCAATTTGGGACTATTACAAATAAAGCAGCTATAAATATTTGTACACAGGTATTTGTGTGAACATAAATTTTCATTTCTCTAAGGTAAATTCAGTCCACATTTCAGTTTTGTCAAATGACTCTATACTTTTCTTTATAGAGTTGTCCCCTTATATTTTCCTTCTTGAACAAAAATTTCTTCATTCAGGAATTAATTACCTCCTGCTTTCCAAGCCTCCTCTTGTAGAACTACCTCTTCTTCTAAGTTTGTTACATTAAACATATGTTGCACTGCTATTATTCAGGAACTTCTTTTCCTTATGGTCTTGCATTGAATGCTTTTTTTTTTTTTTTGGAATTGTGCTTTTCTTTGTGGCTTATGCTCTTTTTACAATGTACTTCATAAGAAAGGATTCTTAAGTATTAAAAGTGTAATTATACATGTCAAAAAAAACTACTTCTACTCTGCCACTTGATTGCTCTTTTGTTTAAATTTATCTTGAAAATACTTTTTTCCTCCAAATTTTTAATACGTTACTCCACTATCTTTTAATGTTCATTGTGATTCCTAAATTCTTTGTATGCAACTGCTTGTGTGTGTGCTTTTAAATTCTTCCTATGTTGGTGTCATAAAATTTCACAGAATATCTTATACACAGGAACCTGGAAAGTTCCATGGACAGATGAGCCTGGCAGGTTACAGTCCATGGAGTCTTAGTGACTAAACAACAACAAAAGCACTTAGCCTTTTCAGTGTGGAATCTAATGTCTTCATGTTTTAGGAAATTTTCCTAAATGCTCTATGTATTATTTTTAGAAAAAATAATCATCCCCTCCATTTTTGTTTGTTCATTTATTTTTCTCTTTCAAGAACTTCCATTGGTTGGATATTGAATCTCTAAAATGGTCCTCTTATTTGCTTATATTTTCTTTCCTTATTTCCATCTATTTGGATTCTTGTTTAGCTTTCTTAAAAGCGCACTTGATTTCTAGAGAGTGATTTCTAATTTTAGATCTACCATAAAATTTTTCAAAAGCTCTCTCTTTTATTCTTTCTTATTTCTAATTCTTAATGAACACAACATATTGTCTTATCTCAGGATATTAATTGCAAGGTTCTTAAATTTTCTTCTGCTTCCTATGTTGTCTTAGTCTCTTCTCTTCTTACTTTGATATCTTTTCTTATTCCATCTTGCATATGGAGATTTTGGTCACGTCTCTGGTGAGCCCAGTCTCCCTGTTCATAGTTAAGTGTGAGGAAACAAACAGTAACCTTGAACCTGTAGATGATGCTTGTGGGCATCTCTGTAATCAAAACCAGCTTTTCTTCAGAGGTATCCCCAAATAAACATATCTATGGTTTTCATTTTTGTTTTAAATCGGGATCAGTTCAGTTTTTCCAGTAACACCACTAGTCTCTTGCATCAGGGTTGTGCCTGGCTGCCAGGGTTCTGGTTCAAGTGGCACAGGGGAAAAAGGGCCAGAGTCCTACTCTTCAATTACACCTCACTTAATCACTCCTTCCTTTTCTGTTAAAAATCCCTTTTCTTCCTCTCACCTTTTGGTAAGGCTCCGGACTTTGGAGACAAGGGGGATAGTGGTGAGGGTAAGTAGTTCATGAGGGGTGAGGGAAAAAACACAAGTCCAATAATTTTTTTTTTTTTTTTACAGGACTTTCACGCCTGTTTTCAGCCCTGACCCTTATTCATCCTCAGTATATTTGATACGTGTGAATCCTGAGCCTTCTGTGGTTTCAACCAGCTTATTCTCACTGGTATTTCTGAAGCTTTTAAAATTTGCTATCAGTTTCCTGACCTTCTTCTGGCCTTCAAAACATTGTTGAAATTTCTTGTCCAATATGTTTCCATTGTTTTGTCCATTTTCTTTTTAAAATTTATTTACTGTCATGTTAAAGCTGTTTGAGGGGAAAGATAAATGTCTGTAGTCAATCTGCCATGTTTAACTTGATGTATAGCTATAGTGCTGGCACTGTGATGCTTTGCACCATGGTCATTGCATTTAATTCTTGGTTCCATTTCTAGGATAGTATAGAACTATGTTCCATTCATCTCTAAATATTTTGTTCGCATAATCCCATATATTCCTCAAAGCAATTAACCAGTAACTAAGATAAAGCCAGGATCTTAATTTTTACAGTTTTTTGCCTTTCTCTGTCTTTAGCTCTTATTTTTATTTTCATTCCCCTCTTTTCTTTTTCTTTATGTTCCTCCTGTAAAATACTATATAGAATTTCAATTAAAATTTCCTCATATCAAATTTGGGAAAAGATAAGTGATGAATAATGGAAAATAAAACAGTTAAGACAGCTAGGTAAATTTTTGATACTGATTAAAAATGGTTGGATTTAAGACAAAGACTAATGTACTTTTAACTTCCATCTTGAGTCAGTTAATGAAAATTTTCTTTCTTCTCCTCCTCCTTAATCAATATGAAGGCCAGTGGGGTTTACCATCATGGCTAGAATGGAGAAGAGAGGTGAAAAACACACGGGCCTCACTTCTCTGCATTTATACTCAGACCTTGAGGAAGTTCCTTTATCCAAAGTAGTCTAATTCTAAGAAAACTGGAGCAAATTATACATTAATGCTAATTTATATATTCATAAAAATGTAGAGACTATTATTACTTATTATAGTCATATGTCTGAATGAATAAGTACTGGGTATGGTCCAAAGTTACTCTCTTATCTTCTGGAGATTTTGTTAAAATATTGTTTTTGGTAGTGCTGGTAAGTATCTAAAACTCATCCCAGGTTTTATTTCCTTCAAATTGGAAATAAAAATGATTTTATACCACTCTTCTGCTTAAAAACCCTAAAGAACATTTTAGTTTACCTAGAATAAAATTCTAACTGTATATAAAAGCTCTGCATGTGTGCGTGCTAAGTGGCTTTGACTGCCTGAGTCTAGTTATTCAGACTGTAGCTCAATGTCTCCTTCAGAGAGACTGTCCTGAACTGCATATTCAAAACAGCCTCACTGCCTGCTGTCACTCTCCATTTTCCCATCCAATTGTAATTCTTCGCAAAGTCATTATTATCTGATATTTTTGTGCTTGTTTCTTCTCCTCCTCTTTATTTACATTTTATGGTCAGTCTCTTTAGTTGTTAAAAAGCAAGGTTTTTGCCAATCTATTTTACTTTAAAATTCTTGAGCATTTGCAAAGTGCTTGGTATTTATTAAGCACCCAATAAATATAAACAATAAATTAAAGAAATACATCAGTTCAGTTCAATCGCTCAGTCGTATCCGACTCTTTTCGACCCCATGAATTGCAGCACGCCAGGCCTCCCTGTCCATCACCAACTCCTAGAGTTCACTCAAACTCACGTCCATCGAGTCGGTGATGCCATTCAGCCATCTCATCCTCTGTCGTCCCCTTCTCCTCCTGCCCCCAATCCCTCCCAGCATCAGAGTCTTTTCCAATGAGTCAACTCTTCGCATGAGGTGGCCAAAGTATTGGAGTTTCAGCTTTAGCATCACTCCTTCCAAAGAACATCCAGGGCTGATCTCCTTCAGAATGAACTGGTTGGATCTCCTTGTAGTCCAAGAGACTCTCAAGAGTCTCTTCCAACACCACAGTTCAAAAACATCAATTCTTCAGCGCTCAGCTTTCTTCACAGTCCAACTCTCGCATCCATACATGACTACTGGAAAAACCACAGCCTTCACTAGACGGACCTTTGTTGGCAAAATAACGTCTCTGCTTTTGAATATGCTATCTAGGTTGATCATAACTTTCCTTCCAAGGAATAAGCGTCTTTTAATTTCATGGCTGAAGTCACCATCTGCAGTGATTTTGGAGCCCCCCAAAATAAAGTCTGACACTGTTTCCACTGTTTCCCCATCTATTTGCCATGAAATAATGAGACTGGATGCCATGATCTTCGTTTTCTAAATGTTGAGCTTTAAGCCAACTTTTTCACTCTCCTCTTTCACTTTCATCAAGAGGCTCTTTAGTTCCTCTTCACTTTCTGCCATAAGGGTGGTGTCATCTGCATATCTGAGGTTATTGATATTTCTCCCGGCAATCTTGATTCCAGCTTGTGCTTCTTCCAGCCCAGTGTTTCTCATGATGTACTCTGCATAGAAGTTAAATAAGCAGGGTGACAATATACAACCTTGACATACTCCTTTTCCTATTTGGAACCAGTCTGTTGTTCCATGTCCAGTTCTAATTTTGCTTCCTGACCTGCATATAGGTTTCTCAAGAGGCGAGTCAGGTGGTCTGGTATCCCCATCTCTTTCAGAATTTTCCACAGTTTATTGTGATCCACACAGTCAAAGGCTTTGGCATAGTCAATACAAAAACTTAGATTAATTGGTTAGTCAATCTAGGTGAATTACTGGAGGAAACTGCTAAAAGTAGAACCAGTGAAATATTACTAGAATTAACATGTATTTCTTTAAGATGATAGATGAGGGGGATCTAAGTTTTTAAAACATGGAATAAAATAACAAATCTTATGCTCTTTATAATATGCTGAACATGCACCATTCTAATAGGCCTTGTTTGGAAAAACTTGATAAGGATTCTGGTCACCAATTTCAGTATGTAGAGTTTTTCTCTCTCCACACACCCAATCAGGTCTCTGACACCAGCTGGATGTCCTACAATTCAACTCAATTCTGATACTGTCTACCTGGCGGTAGCTTCAGATTCAGAGGTTATGAACTCAATCCCACAAGACTGCTTCCCCTGCTAACTCCTAGCAAGCCCAGGTCGTCCTGTGCTTTTGACCAACCAACTACAGATTGGAGGTTCTAACCCCTTCAACCTTGAATTCGATTAATTTGCTACAGTGGCTCACAGAACTTAGGAAAACACTTTGTTTACTAGATCAATCACTGGTTAACTGTGAAAGGATATAACTCAAGAACAGCCAGTTGAAAGAGACACATAGGACAAAGCATGGGGAAAGATCTTGGAGTTTTCATACATCTTCATGTGTACCATTCTCCCCAAATCCCCATGTGTTAACTAACCTAGAAGCTCTGTGAGCTCTGTTCTTTAGGGTTTTTATGGTGCTTTCATTACCTAGGGCTCTGTGTGTATGTGCATAAGCACATGCTCAGTTGCTCAATTGTGTCCCCTAGGTATGATTGATTAACTCATTGACTACTGATGATTGAACTCAATCTCCAAGGCCTCTCCCTTCCCCAGAGGCTAGCGGGTGGGACTGAAAATTCCAATCCTCTAATCACACAGTTGGATCATCCAAAAAGCAAGAGAGCTCCAGAAAAACATCTACTTCTGCTTTATTGACTACGTGGAAGCCTTTGACTGTATGGATCACAACAAATCGTGGAAACTTCTTAAAGAGGAGGGAATACAAGACCACCTGACCTGCCTCCTGAGAAATCTGTATGCAGGTGAAGACACAACAGTTAGAACTGGACGTGGAACAACAGACTGGGAAAGGAGTATGTCAAGGATGTATATTGTCAATCTGCTTATTTAACCTATATGCAAAGTACCAGCAAAATGCTGGGCTGGATGAAGCACAAGCTGGAGTCAAGATTGCTGGGAGAAATATCAATAACCTCAGATATGTAGATGACACCACCCTTATGGCAGAAAAGCGAAGAAGAAATAAAGAGCTTCTTGATGAAAGCGAACGAGGAGAGTGAAAAAGGTGGCTTAAAGCTCAACATTCAGAAAACTAAGATCATGACATCCGGTCCCATCACTTCATGGCAAATAGATGGAGAAACAATGGAAACAGTGAGAGGCTTTATTTTGGGGGCTCTAAAATCACTTCAGATGGTGACTTCAGCCATGAAATTAAAAGACGCTTGCTCCTTGGAAGAAAAGCTATGACCAAGCTATACAACATATTAAAAAGCAGAGACATTACTTTGCCAACAAAGGTCTGTCTAGTCAAAGCTATGGTTTTTCCACTAGTCATATATGGATGTGAGAGTTGGACTGTAAAGAAAGATGAGTGCTGAAGAATTGATGCTTTTGAACTGTGATTGGAGAAGACTCTTGAGAGTCCCTTGGACTACAAGGAGATCCAACCAGTCCATCCTAAAGGAAATCAGTCCTGACTATTCATTGAAAGGACTGTTGCTGAAGCTGAAACTCCAATACTTAGGCCATCTGATGTAAAGAACTGACTCCTTGAAAAAGACCCTGATGCTGGGAAAGATTGAAGGCAGGAGGAGAAAGGGATGACAGAGGATAAGATGGTTGGATGGCATCATTGACTCGATGGACATGAGTTTGAGTAAGCTCCGGGAGTTGGTGATGGACAGGGAAGCCTGGTGTGCTGTGGTTCATGGGTTTGCAAAGGGTCGGACACGACTGAATTACTGAACTGAACTGAATCAGACAGTTGGTTCTCCTGGCAACCAGCCCCCAAACTTGAGGTGCTTTCCAAAAAGTCGCTTCATTAACATAAAAAAGGAACCCTCACTGCCCTTACCACTAAAGAAATTCCAAGAGTTTTAGGACCCATATGCAAGAAATGACCAGAAGACCAAATATATATTTCTTATTGTAAACCATAATATCACATTTGAGAACCTGATGCATAAGTTGAAGATAACTAGATGAATGCTCCTGATGACCTGGGTTATGCATACCTTCTGAACTCACAGAGCTTCCAGGGGTGGCTTACGTTTCCCTTGAGAATTCTTCAAAGGCCTCTCCCTAGCAATGCAATACTTATCCCCTTAAGGAAATCTCCTCTCTTAGCTGCCAGTCTGATAATAGGGGTTGAACTCAGTATTTCCCAGGTGGGGACATCCATGCAGTTCAGCCATTCAGTCATGTCTGACTCTTTGTGACCCCATGGACTTTAGGATGCCAGGCTTCCCTGTCCATCACCAAATCCTGGAGCTTGCTCAAACTCATGTCCATTGAGTCAGTGATGCCATCCAACCACTTCATCCTCTGTCATCCCCTTCTCCTCCTGTCTTCAGTCTTTCCCAGCATCAAGGTCTTTTCCAGTGAGTCAGTTCTTCACATCAGGTGGCATGAGTATTGGAGTTTCAGCCTCAGCATCAGTCTTCCAATGAATATTCAGGACTGATTTCCTTTAGGATGGAGTGGTTGGATCTCCATCCTGTTCAAGGGACTCTCAAGAGTATTCTCCAATGCTATAGTTCAAAAGCATCAATTCTTCATTGCTCAGCTCTCTTTATAGTCCAACTTTCACATCCATACATGACTACTGAAAAAACCATAGCCTTGACTAGACATGCTTGGTCTTAAGGAGGGTAGAGAGTATACACCAAGAAAGAGGTGAAAAGTAGCTTGCATGTTTGAGAGAGTCACAGAGCTCTATAAGACCTGTGAAGAAGATCCCCTAGGATTAGGCTCTAATGTTGTTTAAGGGGGCCAGAATAAAGACAGGATAAGCAAAAAATGTATTTGCCTGGAATACTTTCTAAGGATGTGTGATTTTAAAAACTCCCTTGCAAGGACTGCAGGAATGGGGCAGACTCACTGCTGAGGAGGTTGTTCAGTCAACAGAAAACAAAAATCTATGCTGAGTGAAGTAGAAATTCCAGTAGTGATTGAACTCAGGTAAAGGTATGTGGTATGAAGTATATGGGAGACGGCAATGGCACCCCACTCCAGTACTCTTGCCTGGAAAATCTCACGGATGGAGGAACTTGGTGGGCTGCAGTCCATGGGGTCTGAAAGAGTTGGACATGACTGAGCGACTTCACTTTCACTTTTCACTTTCATGCATTGGAGAAGGAAATGGCAACCCACTCCAGTGTTCTTGCCTGGAGAATCCCAGGGATGGGGGAGCCTGGTGGGCTGCCATCTATGGGGTCGCACAGAGTCGGATACGACTGAAACGACTTAGCAGCAGCAGCAGCAGCAGGAGCAGCATGAGGTATATGATAGAGGAAGGAATAGAGTCTCAGGAAAGTGGGCGTACTGGAAGCGATATACTGTGTAAGATCAGAAGACCCACTAGATGATACGTCCCATCACTAAGGCCATGAGGAATGTACTGGTGAGAGGGGAAGGTCGGAGCTTCTGAAGGCCGGTGCTGATAGCAGGAGAAGCTCGCCGACCTGGATTCTGATAGCCAGATGGCTTGTGAGGAACCAAAGTAATAGACACCAGGGGGCACTGCTTACAGCCATAAACCAGGAGGTCACAATTCCTGTAAGAGCCAGAAAGATCAGTCAGAAAAGATTTGCAGGGAAGGTTAATAGAAGATGGTGTCTATAAAGCAAAATGGATGGGAGGCCAACAGGAGTGCTGTTTAGTATCCACAACCAGAAGATGATAAGAACAGAAGAACAGGAAATTGAGAGCAGTCACTTCGGTAAACAATCATAATTCCTTGTTCAGTTTCTGGGTCTGAGCTGATTTTCAAATACAGATTTTATTAGCAGAAGAGGTGTTCAGACCCCTAAGAGGAGAGATCTGTAATTCCAAAACAAGTGTACAGTATATTACATGTTATCCCCAAAAGGGCCCAGGGTCACTTACTTCAGTGCCTTTACACTGGGGAAAGAATGCCTGGACATTTTGAAAACTATTGTGCACAGAATTTGAACTGATGTCCACACTTAGAGACTAAAAGCTTATTATGGCCCCCATGTGAAAGCAGAAGTAAAAGAGGCCAAGTAATAAAAGGAGCCCTAACTAAAGTCAAACTTATAATGGCTACTGGGTCCATGGTAGAACCAGTGACTAGTATTTCTCTAGTCTTAGATATATATTAGGGTTTGATATTCTTGGGCTGGATAACACTCACACTGAATTCTTGACTTGTATAATAAGAGTTATTACAGTGAAGAAGCTAAGACCAAGTAGAAACTTCTGATACTATTCTGTCCTACCCTGACCAAGATACTAAATTTTAAGAAACCATCACATCCTGGGGCCATGGTGATGATTAGGGCTTCAATTATGGACCTGAAGATCATGGAGATAGTGGTGTCTATTATATCACTATTTAATTTTCAAGGATGCATTATTTCCTGCTGGTGTCAGTCAGTCGAATTAAATAGCAAATATTATTCAGTTTATCTTATTGTAGACTGTCACAAGCTAGACCAAACAGCTTTCATATAGATGGAATCATTCAGTATCTAGATTTTGTGTCTAGCTTCTTTCAATTGGGCTTCAATGGGCTTATCATGGGCTTCCCTGGTGGCTCAGAGGTTAAAGCATCTGCCTGGAATGCGGGAGACCTGGGTTCGATCCCTGGGTTGGGAAGATCCCCTGGAGAAGGAAATGGCAACCCACTCCAGTACTCTTGCCTGGAGAATCCCCTGGAGGAAGGAGCCAGGTAGGCTACAGTCTATGGGGTCGCAAAGAGTTGGACACGACTGAGCGACTTCACTGTCACTTTCTTTCACTTAACACAGTGTTTTCAAGGTTTATCTATGTTGTATAATGCATAAGTACTTCATCTCTTTTTATTGTCAAGAAATATTCCACTGTGTAGATATTCACATTTTTTATCCATTGTTTTTGTTTAACTATTTAGCACATGATGGACATTTGGGTTGTTTCCACTGTTTAGTTATTATGAATAATACTGCTATGAAAAAATTACATGTTAATATGACCATGTGTTTTCAATTCTCTCCTGTGCATGCTAAATCGCTTCTGTTATGTCTAACTCTTTGCAACCCAGTGGACTGTAGCCTTCCAGCCTCCTCTGTCCATGGGATTCTCCAGGCAAGAATACTGGAGTGGGTGTCATGCTCTTCTCCCAGGAATCTTCCCGACCCACAGATTAAACCTGTGTTTCTTGTGTCTCCTGCACTGGCAGGCAGGTTCTTTATCACTAGTACAAACTAGGTATGCATTAACATATCTAGGAGTGGAATTGCTGGCTCATATGATACCTTTGTGTTTAATCTTTTGAGCAATGCCAAACTTCTTTCCAAAGCAACCGAACCATTTACATTCCTACCAGCAGTATATGGGGGCTCTAATGTCTTTGCATCCTTGTCAACAGTTGCTATTATCTGTCCATTTTATTATAGCCATCCTTCTATGTGTGAAATGATATATCAGTATGGCTTAGACTTACATTTCTCTAGTAACTAAGGATGTTGAGAATCTTTTTAGTTTTTATTGGGCATTTGTATCTTTTGAAAATGTCTATTTAAATCATTTGCTCATTTTAAAATTGGATTATTTGTCTTTACATGTCTTATTATTCTTGAGTTGTAAGGGATTGCTACCAAACAAGGGCTCAATGTCCAACACCCATAGAAGCAAACACTATGACACAAACTTATGAGAAGAGAAACGATGTTTTCTTAAGGCTGACCATCAAGGAGACAGGAGACAGAGCTCAACTCTGACTTCACCATCTGCAGTTCAATCAAACTTTCATGAGTTAGGAGAGAATGGGTTGGAATGCTGAAGCACTAGCAGGACAGGTTTCCATTAGATGGCTTTGAACTTGACTATTTATGGTAAGGTAGGGTAAAGGAGGGGCTGCCCTGGTGTCTCAGACAGTAAAGAATCTGCCTGCAATGGAGGAAACTTGGGTTCTTTTGATCCCTGGGTAGGGAAGGAGGAAGGAAGAAAGGAATGGCTATCCACCCCAGAATTTGTGCCTCGAGAATCCCATGGACACAAGAGCCTGGAGAGCTACTGTGGGGTCACAAATAGTCGGACATGACTGAGTAACTAACACTT
This sequence comes from Bos grunniens, assembly GCF_055505025.1. NCBI lineage: Eukaryota > Metazoa > Chordata > Mammalia > Artiodactyla > Bovidae > Bos > Bos grunniens. The sequence goes on along the minus strand of NC_141171.1, from coordinate 97,701,868 downwards.
CACTTTGCTTCATGGTCAAGGAGACTTCACCATTAGATTTTCTGGGACAACAGACACTTTGCTTCTGAAAGTGTTCTGGTGTTCAGGTTTCATAATGTCCTGGTCCTTTTGTTCCATGGAAGGGAGATACTTTGATTCCAAGCATTAATATTATCTGAGGTTGAAATTTTCTTCTTTATACAAGTATTGGTTGCATGACTTGCAGTTTTGTCCTGTTGTTTCTGAAAAACAAAAACACAAAAACCACTCAGTATCTTGTCATCCACACAACAGGACTATATTTGGCTGGTCCTGAGACTATTCATTCTTTTTATATTCTATATTCTAAGCCCTCATCAGATAAATGATTTGCAAATATTTTATCTCATTCTGCTGGTTATCTTTTCATTTTCTTAATAGTGTCCTTGAAGCACAGCAGTTGTTTTCTATTTTGGCTGAAGTTAAATTCCAAAGAATTCCTATTTTTTCTTTGATTACTTGTGCTTTTGGTGTTTTATATAAGAAATCATGCCTAAACCAGGGTCACAGAGATTTACACCTCCATATTCTTCTCACAGTTCTATAGTATAAGCTTTACAGTAGGTCTTTAAAACATGCTTAATTAATTTTGTGTATGTTGTGAGGGAGGGGTCCACCTTAATTATTTTGCATGTGAATATTCAGTTACCTGGCACCATTTATTGAAAAGGAGTAATTTTTTTCTATTGAATCACCTTGACACCCTTGCCAACTTGCTGTGATTGTTACTGAGGAGAAGAGTATACTTAGACTTAATCCTATTTCCCTCCCTGATTATTGTTGGTCATATTATCAACGTTTGTTGCCCTTACTAAATGTTTTATTTCATTAATAAAAGTGCTATAGCTTTTAGTCTTAGTTTTATATTTAAATAGCTTCAAATTGCCCACAAAAACTCTTACCCTAGCTTCTCTAATTCTGGAGTTCTCCATTTTGCATCATTTTGCTTAACTGATTTTTTTCTCAAGTAGTGTCCCCTCCACATTCAAGAGAGGCACACAATTTTAGCTCCCTCAGTATTAAAGATAATATGTGCCTGTTCCTTTACATTTGAATGGCAACTTGACCTGGCAAATATTATTGCAGGGGTCAGCAAACTTTTTCTGTAAAGAGCCAGATAGTAAATGCTTATAGCTTTGAGAGCTTTATGATCTTGGTTGTTCCTAGTTCTGCTCAGTTCACTTCAGTTCAGTCATTCAGTCAAGTCCAACTCTTTGTGACCCCACGGACTGCAGCACACCAGGCTTCTCTGTCCATCACCAACTCCCAGAGCTTACTCAAACTCATGTCCATTGAGTCGGTGATGCCATCCAACCATCTCATCCTCTGTCATCCCCTTCTCTTCCTGCCTTCAATCTTTCCCAGCATCAGGGTCTTTTCTAGTAAGTCAGCTCTTCGCATCAATTGGCCAAAGTATTGGAGCTTCAGCTTCAGCATCATTCCTTCCAATGAATATTCAGGACTGATTTCCATTAGGATTATCTGGTTGGATCTCCTTGCTGTCCAAGGGACTCTCAAGAGTCTTCTCCAACACCACAGTTCAAAAGCATCAATTCTTTGGTGCTCAGTTTTCTTCACAGTCCAACTCACATCCATACATGACCACTAGAAAAACCATAGGTTTACTAGACGGACCTTTGTTGGCAGAGTAACGTTTCTGCTTTTTAATATGCTGTCTAGGTTGGTCATAGCTTTTCTTCCAAGGAGCAAGCGTCTTTTAATTTCATGGCTTCAGTCACCACCTGCAGTGATTTTGGAGTCCCCCAAGATAAAATCTGTCACTCTTTTCATTGTTTCCCCATCTATTTGCCATCGAGTGATGAGACTGGATGCCATGATCTTCGTTTTCTGAATGTTGAGTTTTAAGCCAACTTTTTCACTCTCCTCTTTCACTTTCTTCAAGAGGTTCTTTAGTTCTTCTTCGCTTTTCTGCCATAAGGGTGGTGTCATCTGCGTATCTGAGGTTATTGATATTTCTCCCAGCAATCTTGATTCCAGCTTGTGCTTCTTCCAGCCCAGCGTTTCTCATGATGTATTCTGCATATAAGTTAAATAAGCAGGGTGACAATATACAGCCTTGACATACTCCTTTTTCTATTTGGAACCAGTCTGTTGTTCCATGTCCAGTTCTAATTGTTGCTTCCTGACCTGCATATATGTTTCTCAAAGGGCAGGTCAGGTGGTCTGGTATTCCCATCTCTTTCATAATTTTCCACAAATTATTGTGATCCACACAGTCAAAGGCTTTGACATAGTCAATAAAGCAGAAATAGATGTTTTTCTGGAACTGTCTTGCTTTTCCCATGATCCAGCAATTTGATCTCTGGTTCCTCTGCCTTTTCTAAAACCATCTTGAACATCTGGAAGTTCATGGTTCACATATTGCTGAAGCCTGGCTTGGAGGATTTTGAGCATTACTTTATTAGCATATGAGATGACTCTACACGTGGACATCACCAGATGGTCAACACCAAAATCAGACTGATTATATTCTTTGCATCCAAAGATGGAGAAGCTCTATACAGTCAGCAAAAACATGACCAGGAGCTGACTGTGGCTCAGATATGAACTCCTTATTGCCAAATTCAGACTTAAAGAAAGTATCAAATATGAAACGAGTCTCCAGTCCAGGTTTGATGGACAATACTGGATGCTTGGGACTGGTGCACTGGGATGACCCAGAGGGATGGTACAGGGAGGGAGGAGGGTTCAGGGTGGGGAACACATGTATACCTGGGGAAGATTCATGTTGATATATGGCAAAACCAATACAATATTGTAAAGTTAAAAAATTAAATAAAAAAAAAGACCTTAAACACATAAATCATATATATATATATATGCAAAGAAAGTAAGGAAAACCACTAGACCATTCAGGTATGACCTAAATCAGATCCCTTATGATTATACACTGGAAGTGAGAAATAGATTTAAGGGTCTAGAGCTGATAGATAGAGTGCCTGATGAACTATGGATGGAGATTCATGACATTGTACAGGAGACAGGGATCAAGGCCATCCCCATGGAAAATAAATGCAAAAAAGCAAAATGGCTGTCTGGGGAAGCCTTACAAATAGCTGTGAAAAGAAGAGAAGTGAAAAACAAAGGAAAAAAGGAAAAATATAAGCATCTGAATGCAGACTTCCAAAGAATAGCAAGGAGAGATAAGAAAGCCTTCCTCAGCGATCAATGCAAAGAAATAGAGGAAAACAACGGAATGGGAAAGACTAGAGATCTCTTCAAGAAAATGAGAGATACCAAGGGAACATTTCATGCAAAGATGGGCTCTGTAAAGGACAGAAATGATATGGACCTAACAGGAGCAGAAGATATCAAGAAGAGGTGGCAAGATTACACAGAAGAACTGTACAAAAAAGATCTTCATGACCCAGATAATCATGATGGTGTGATCACTCACCTAGAGCCAGACATCCTGGAATGTGAAGTCAAGTGGGCCTTAGAAAGCATCACTACGAACAAAGCTAGTGGAGGTGATGGAATTCCAGTTGAGCTATATCAAATCCTAAAAGATGATGCTGTGAAAGTGCTGCACTCAATATGCCAGCAAAATTGGCAAATTCAGCAGTGGCCAGAGGACTGGAAAAGGTCAGTTTTCATTCTTTGGCAATGCCAAAGAATGCTCAAACTACCGCACAATTGGACTCATCTCACATGCTTGTCAAGTAATGCTCAAATTTCTTTCTTTATTGGAGAAATGCAAATCAAAACTCCAATGAGGTCAGAAGGGCCATTATAAAAAAAAAAAATCTACCAAAAAATTCTGAGAGAGTGTGGAGAAGAGGGAACCCTCCTGCACTGTTGGTGGGGATGGAAATTGCTACAGCCACTATGCAGAGCATATAGAAATTCCTTTAAAAAATAGGATAAAGCTACCATATGGCCCAACAATCCCACTACTGGGCATATGCCCTGAGAAAACCATAATTGAAAAAGACACATGTACCCCAATGTTCAGAGTAGCACTATGTGCAATAGCTGGGGCATGGAAACACCCTAGATATCCATCAGCAGATGAATGAATAAAGAAGTTGTAGTACGTATATGCAATGGACTATTATTCAGCCATTAAAGGAATGCATCTGGATCAATTCTAGTGAGGTGGATGAACCTAGAGCCTGTTTAACTGAGTGAAAAGTCAGGAAGAGAAAAGCAAATTTCGTATATTAACACATATATACAGAATCTAGGAAAATGGATACCAATGAACCAATTTGCAGGGCAGGAATAGAGATGTAGACATAGAGAACAGACTTTGGATACAGCAGGGGAATGGGGGGGCAGGGTGGGGATGAACTGAGACAGGAGCATTAACATATATACACTACCATGTGTAAAACAGATAATGGGAAGCTGCTGTATGAACACAGGGAGCTCAACCCCATGCTCTGTGACAACTTAGAGGGGTGGGATGGGGTGAGGGAGAAGGTTCAGGGTGGAGGGGACATGTGTGTACTTGTGGCTAATTTGTGTCGTTGTATGGCAGAAGTCAACACAATATTGTAAAGCAATGTCCTCCAATTAAAAATTTTAAAAAAAAGGTCTCTTCCTTAATAAACAAACACTTAATACATATATGACAAAACAAAGAGAGAGGACTGACGATAGGGAAATCAGGAGAAAGGGAGGAGATAAGAGGTGATGGAGAAATAGTACAGAGAAATCAGACTGCAGCAGGACACACAAAATTTGATAGAATGCCCAGCAGGTACTTTGCAGAGATGAGAACAAGAGAAGCTTTCAACTATGTGAAGATCTGGGCAAAATATTCCAGTAATGAGACCAAGCATGTACAAAGTCTCTTTGGTGTGATTTAGAAAATAGAGAAATGAAGTGTTACTGAATAAATTGATTCAGTGGGAGAGTGTGAAAGCTTGAAGTGGGCAAGGAAAGTGTGAGAACTGTTAAAACATTGGGATTTCATTGTAAATGCTATGGGAGGACACTGGAGAGTTTTAAGTGGGGCAAATATATGATCTAATTTTTAAAGCAATCATTCTGATTGTATTTGGAGAGATTTATCAGAAAAAAGTATCAGAAGGAGGTATTTTGAAAGTTATTGCCATAATTCAGGGAGGAATTGATGGAGCCCAGTAGGGAGATGGCAGAGGCTTTGGTGAAAAGTGTATTGATAAAAGATAAATTTGGAAGTAGAGCCAGCAGGCATTATTGATGGACCAGATTAAATGGATAAAGAAGAGAACAGAATAAATGGTGACTGCTTGGTGATTGCCTTGAGAAATTTGATGGTGCCTTTAATTGAGATTTGGAAGACTGAGGGAATAATAGTCTTTCTTAGAGTCAGGGACTATCCCTTACATGCCTACTTGATAGGGAGAAGATATATGAGATGAAGAAGGCAGTGATATAGAAGTCTTGAATTTGGGATGAAATCAGGGATGGAGATAAAAATTTGGAGACCATTATATGATTAAAGGTCATAGAAAAGATAAGAGCTCCGGAATGAACTCTGGGCCATCCCAACATTTACAGCAAAATAAAGTAAGAAGATGGTAGCTGTGCTGCTAGTGATAGAGAAGACAAAGTAGAAGGAGGACTAATTAGAAAAGAAAAAGGAGAAGACACTTCAGTGAGGTATGAGAAAGATGAGGAGAGCAATAGTATCATAAAGTTAGAGAAGAAAATTTCTAAAAAGAGGTAAACAGACAAGTATAAAAATTTTGGTAATGATTTCTTCTCAACTCTTTAAATGAGTAAAATTAGCTACTAGGTCATGGCTATATATGGTACATCATGTACAGATATACCATGGCTACATCTGATTATACATCTTTCCCCAGTTAGTAGAGGAAGGAGTCTGGCCAGTGAGGTTACATAGAACTAGGAGAGGAAATAGAAAGTTCCTCAGGGAAAATGTGGGCTGTTAAAACCTGCAGAGCCAGCAGAACTGAAACCATTGCCAGAGACTAGAGTCTGAGAATTCAGAAAGGGGCATCTGGATGGTTATCAAAGAGAAGATGCCAGAATCAGATATCAAAGCTGGGTTGTGGAGCCAGGAAGGCAGAAACTACAGACTGGAACAAGCATGAGCAAGTTGAGAGTAGATGGGAGGTTGTGGAACTTCTTCACAGATTGGAATTTTTTTCTTTTATAATGTAACAGCCCAGGTGTAGCAATGCTGGGTCAAGAACTCAGGGGAGATTTCAGATCCATAAACTACATGATCTCTTCTCCAGCTGGAATGGACTAAGGCTTCTTGTGTACTGTTGAGGAGAAAGCCCTGGCATGTTCTGATGAATCCTTGAAAAGCGGTGATCAGGAAAGTAGAAAATGATCCCCCACAATCGAGGCCGGCTTCACGTGTGTGCAATTTATGCAACTGCATGGAATCCTGGGCTTAGAAAGGCCCTGTGCTTGCTGTAATGCTCTGATGTTATCATTTTGAAATTCTTAATTTTTTTTTTTTTTTTCACCAGCTGCCCCATATTTTTAGTTTGCACTGGGCCTTGCAAGTTATGTAGCTTGTCCTGCACATAATTGCTTTTCTGGCCACATATTTAATTTTTTTTTTTCTGACTGTGGGGTCAGTTTGAGAGGGTGCTCTTTCCACCACAAGGTTGGGTTAATATATTCCATCTGGTTTTAGGTTTGTATTAATATCTCAAAGTTAGTAGATAAGAGAATATGAAAGCCAAGGGATATGAACAATGGCTGTCAGAGTAGATCTTAAACTGGGAGCCATAATTATTGCTAGGGTGTCTGGATGGCACATGGAAGAAGGAGATTTCCTTGGTGAACAGTGCAGTGAGAACAGATAGGAGATAAGGTACAGAATGAAGGCAGCATGTTGGTGAGAGGCCCACCACAACCCAGATGATAGCGAATCATGGAGGAAAGGCAGATCTCTGCCAAAGTTGACTATGGTGATGTCTGAGAAGTAAGTAGTGACGGCAAGATGTTTTGTTGGTCTTTTTGCCTTCACATTTGTCCTTGGCCAGGTTGGCAGGCAGCCACAGTATTTGGCAGATGTTATAAATAGAAGATAGGATCCTCATGTCTCTAATGACCAGAAACTCCTGCTTCCTCATGAGGGAGGTGTCCAGGGCTGCAGTCAAGATCCCAACCATGCAGACCCAGTGTGCAGGTAGGATGGTTTCCACTCCAAAGTTGGAACAATTAAGTTCATCTTTGATGGGCTTCCCTTGTGGCTCAGCTGGTAAAGAATCCGCCTGCAGTATGGGAGACCTGGGTTCGATCCCTGGGTTGGGAAGATCCCCTGGAGAAGGGAAAGGCTACCCACTCCAGTATTCTGGCCTGGAGAATTCCTTGGTCTGTGTAGTCCATTGGGTGGCAAAGAGTCAGACACGACTGAGCGACTTTCACTCACTTTGATGTCCTAGGTTGGATCAGAGTAGGCTAAATCAGGGTAAAGCAGATATGGATACCAGTTAATAACACATTTTTCTAAAGACTTTGTAAGTGACATGAGAAATTGAGCATCTAAGGTGCTCACTTAAGGAAAACTCAGGAGCCACTAGACATCCTTGAGAGTTTGGGCTTTTAAATTCAGAACTACTAGTCTCTTGTATTGAGATGGCATCATTTAGGGGCTTTAAGCAGTTCAGATGATTGTTATGCTCAGAGAAGAAATGTAGCTTATGGGTCCCTCTGGTGATGATGATGTCATGGATTTCTTGTAAGGATACCCTGAGGACCAGAGAAAATTCAGAAAACCATAATGGACAGGCATCATGGTCCCTGAGTCTGTCTTCATAAAGACTGTTGTATGGGGAACAGGTCTTTCTGAAGACAGGTGTTTTCAGCAGAGGTTTCAATTTATCATGGTTTATCATGAGTGAATGGAGTCACCAGGCGCTTCTTTCTTACCCCTAAAGATGAAGAGATGTTGTGCTGTGGGATTCAGGAGAAGACCCTGCCAGATTCTGAAGGAAACAAGACTTTTCTTCAGTTGAGGTAGCAGTGATCATGCTGGGCATCCACATTTGAAGGGTGTCTCCTGCCACAGAACAGTCACAGCAGTCTGCACGTATCTGCACGCTGAGCTTTAGATTCTTTCACTCACTGTGCCCTGAGTCCTTTCCTAAGTTGGGCCTATTAGAGCTGTGCCATTGAAAATGCCCTTTGCCTACCAACCTCACTCCCTGACAGTTAGCTGCATCCCTCAAGGCTGTCACACACTTTCAGTTCTGGAAATTTAATGAGGTTCCCTTGAAGACAGGTCTTTTTTTGTAAAAATGGATCTCTCTACCATCTGTCTTCCATGAATAACTGGATCTCTAAATGTTATAATAAAATGTCCTTACTCCTAAATAAAATAATGAAGACCACAGTGACTAGGCTAAGTGTAACTCATAAATTAGCTCTGATTCTCTGAGACTAGAGAAGGCTTTTGGGGGAAGTATACATATTTTGTATGGACTTTCATATTCCAAGTACTTTCATCTTCCAAGTATTTTTCCATTCCAAGTCACTCTCTCTGACTTTAGTTTCTGAAACCTCATTTGAAATTTCATTTCATGGTCAATTCAGCATGTAATGAATAATTCATGGAAGGATTGGAGTGCATAACTTGGGCCATGGGAGACATGGATGCATTATGTTCTCCTTAATTGATCCCTGTTTGTAGAGATGGGTGAATAATCCTAATTCTCTTCAGGGATAGAACCGCTGTATGATCTGCTAAACCCATGGGTTGTTACAGATACAGTGGGGTTTATGTTCCCTGGGATCTCCCACTGGGAGGTCAAAAGATGACTTGCTGCAAGAGCCTCTTCCACTTTTGTCCCTTGACAGAGGGTCTGTGCCACAGTTGGTGCTCTGCTCTCTGCCCAGCCCACCTTCAACTGGTAGTGATGGTTTAGTCTCTAAGTCAGGTCCAACTCTTGCAAGCCCATGGACCGTAGCCTCTGTCCATGGGATTTTCCAGGCAGGGATACTGGAGTGGGTTGCCATTTCCGTCTCCAGCGGATCTTCCCGACCCAGGGATTGAACTCAGGTCTGCTGCACCGCAGGTGGATGCTTTACCAATTGAGTGAAGAGGGAAGCCCTTCCTCCACCTGAGGAAGGTCAGATCATCTTGAGGAGGAATAGCCTACTTGTCCAGGTAGTTAATCATGGAGAAGGGGTATCCTTTTTTAAGTGTGGAGAACAGGGCTGCAAAAACTTCTAGATGTGCAATCCACCATGAAATACTTAGAAAAATACTGAAAGATCTTTCTTTCTTTTAGAAGTGTATTCATGTCCTTTCATTGCTGTAATCGATTATAAATTATTTGAGGGCTTAAAACACACATTTATTCTGTTACAATTTAGGGCAAAAGTTCAAAATCAATTTCACTGGACAAAGTCAAGGGATCAGCAGGAGTGGTTTCTTTTTGAGGTTATGTGGGAGAATTCATTTACTTGACTTCTATAGCTACTAGAGCTTGCCAGTATACCTTGATCTGTGGCCACTTTCTCCTGTCTCTGAAACCAGCAATGTAGCTTTTTCAAATCTGTTTTTGATCCATGCTACTGTCATTACTTTGCCAACAAAGGTTCATCTAGTCAAGGCTATGGTTTTTCCTGTGGTCATGTATGGATGTGAGAGTTGGACTGTGAAGAAGGCTGAATGCCGAAGAATTGATGCTTTTGAACTGTGGTGTTGGAGAAGACTCTTGAGAGTCCCTTGGACTGCAAGGAGATCCAACCAGTCCATTCTGAAGGAGATCAGCCCTGGGATTTCTTTGGAAGGAATGATGCTAAAGCTGAAACTCCAGTACTTTGGCCACCTCATTCGAAGAGCTGACTCATTGGAAAAGACTCTGATGCTGGGAGGGATTGGGGGCAAGAGGAGAAGGGGACGACAGAGGATGAGATGGCTGGATGGCATCACTGACTTGATGGACGTGAGTTTGGGTGAACTCCGGGAGTTGGTGATGGACAGGGAGGCCTGGCGTGCTGCGATTCATGGGGTTGCAAAGAGTCGGACATGACTGAGCGACTTATCTGATCTCTGATCTGACTGTCCTCATATTACTGTCTTCTCACACTGACAACTTCTGTGTCTCTTTTATAAGGACTCTTGTAATTCAGAAAATTCAGTTCAGTCCCTCAGTCATGTCTGACTCCTTGAAACTCCATGGATGGCAGCACACCAGTCTTCCCCGTCCATCACCAACTCCTGGAGCTTGCTCAAACTCATGTCCAGCAAGTCAGTGATGCCACCCAACCATCTCATTCTCTGTCATCCCCTTCTCCTCCCACATTCAATCTTTCCCAGCATCAGTATCTTTTTAAATGAATCGATTTTTTGCATTAGGTAGTCTAAGTATTGGAGTTTTAGCTTCAGCATCAGTCCTTCCAATGAATATTCAGGACTGATTTCCATTAGGATTGACTGGTTTCATCTCCTACAGTTAACGGAATCTCAAGAGTCTTCTCAAACACCATGGTTCAAAAGCATCAATTTTTCAGCACTCAGCTTTCTTTATAGCCCAACTGTCACGTCCATAGATGACTACTGGAAAAACCATAGCTTTGACTAGATGGACCTTTGTCAGCAAAGTAATGTCTCTGCTTTTTAATCTGCTGTATAGGTTGGTCATAGCATTTCTTTCAAGGAGCAAGCGTCTTTTAATTTCATGGCTGCAGTCACCATCTGCAGTGATTTTGGAGCCCCCCCCCCAAAAAAAAAGTCTCTCACTGTTTCCATTGTTTCCTCATCTATTTGCCATGAAGTGATGGGACCAGATGCCATGATCTTAGTTTTCTGAATGTTGAGCTTTAAGTCAGCTTTTTCACTCCCTTCTTACACTTTCATCACGAGGCTCTTTAGTTCTTCTTCACTTTCTGCCATAAGGGTGGTGTCATCTGCATATCTGAAGTTATTGATATTTTTCCCAGAAATCTTGATTCCAGCTTGTGCTTCATCCAGCCTGACATTTCACATGATGTACTCTGCATGTAAGTTAAATAAGCAGAGTGTCAATATACAGCCTTGACATACTCCTTTCCCAATTTGGAACCAGTCTGTTCCATGTCCAGTTCTAACTGTGGCTTCTTGACCTGCACACAGATTTCTCAGGAGGCAGGTCAGGTGGCCTGGTACTCCCATCTCTTTCAGAATTTTCTACAGTTTGTTGTGATCCACACAGTCAAAGGCTTTGGTATAGTCAATAAAGCAGAAGTAGATGCTTTTCTGTAATTATCTTGCTTTTTGACAATCCAACAGATGTTTGCACTTTGATCTCTAGTTCCTCTGCCTTTTCTAAATCCAACTTGAAGATCTGGAAGTTCATGATTCACTTACTGTTGAAGCCTGGCTTGGAGAATTTTGAGCATTAATTTGCTAGCGTGTGAGATGAGTGCAATTGTGTGGTAGTTTGAGCATTCTTTGGCATTGCCTTTCTTAGGGATTGGAATGAAAATTGACCTTTTCCAGTCCTGTGGCCACTGCTGAGTTTTCCAAATTTGCTGGTATATTGAGTGCAACACTTTACAGCATCATCTCTTAGGATTTGAAATAGCTCATCTGAAAGTCCATCACCTCCACTAGCTTTGTTCATAGTGATGTTTCCTAAGGCCCATTTAACTTTGCATCCTGGAATGTGATAATGTGTCCAGTGATCACATCATCATGGTTATCTACATAATGAAGATCTTTTTTGTATAGGTCTTCCATGTATTCTTGCCACCTCTTCTTAATATCTTCTGCTTCTGTTAGGTCCATACCATTTCTGTCTTTTATCGAGCCCATCTTTGCATGAAATGTTCCCTTGGTATCTCTAATTTTCTTTAAGTGATCTCTAGTCTTTCCCATTGTATTGTTTTCCTCTATTTCTTTGCATTGATCACTGAGGAAGGCTTTCTTATCTCTCCTTGATATTCTTTGGAAGTCTGTACTTAAATGGGTATATCTTTCCTTTTTTCCTTACCCTTTAGCTTCTCTTCTTTTCTCAGCTATTTGTAAGGCCTCCTCAGACAACCATTTTGCCTTTTTGCATTTTTTTTCTTGTGATTACACTGGGCCAATTCAGATAATCCAGAATTATTTTCCCATCTCAAGATCTTTAATTTGGTCCCATCTGTAAAGCTCCTTTTGCAGGAACTTTGAGTGTAAAGTAACATTCCCAAATTTCAGGAATTAGAAGGTGACAAATCTGGTGGGGGACATATTTTAGCCTACCACAATAAAGTAGAAATTTTGAACCATGAAGTTGGTGGGTCTGTTTGTGACATAGCTTTTACAAAATATTTGAGGAAAAGTTCTTATTTTGGCAGAAATATTTTGTAAAAACATTTCAGTATAAAACTATCCAATTTTTCCAATGCCAAGCCAACAAACACTTTACAGTTTAATCACAGACTGTTTTGCAAACATGTGATTTAAAACAGTCAATTACTTTGGATATATTTTGGATTTTGCTGTTCAGTGTTATGGCAATAAATTAATATTCTCATAGTTGTCATGTGTCATTTAAGAGTTTTACTTTAGCTCAGCACTCATTAGAATTTCCTAGTAAACATACAAAATAACTCTATCTTGAAATATTTTCAAATTATAATTAACTCATGTATACACAGAGTTATACATGAGTATAAGACTGAAGCGACTTAGCAGCAGCAGCAGCATGTATACATAAAACCCCTGTAAGCAGGGATAGGATTTCTGAGTACCTCCCTTTGTTTCTCTTTCTGTCTTTGTCTCTCCCTCTGTCTGTCTCTGTCTGAGTCTGTCTCTCTGTTTCTCTCTCTACTTCTTGGAGACCTCACTGGAGGCCAGCTGACCTGTAAGAAACCTCATGTATGGATATGTTTGATGAGAAACTGACATCCTCACCCAAGAGTCAGCAAAGATCTGAAATCTGTGAATGGCTATGTGAGTAAATTGGAAGCAGATCCTCCCCAGCTGATGCGTTAGATAACTGTGGACCTGGAAACACCTTGATTGTATCCTCAGGAGAGGCTATAATATAGACCCACATAGCTAAACTGCCCCCCGATTCCCAACCCCCAGAAACTGTGAGATAAATGTTTGTTGTTATCAATCACTAGTTGGAGGGGGGGTGGTAATTTGCTACACACCAATAGGTAACTGGGGCTTCCCCAGTGGCTCAGTGGTAAAGAATGCAGGAAACACAAGAGATGCAGGATTGATCCCTGGGTCAGGAAGACCCCCTGGAGGAGGAAATGGCAACCTCTCCTGTATTCTTGCTTGGAAAATTCCATGGACAGAGGACGTGGCAGACTACAGTTCTTGGGGTCACAAAGAGTTGGATACGACTGAGTACTCATGTACTAATGGATCAACTAATGTACCAGCTTTGAGCATCTTATACTCTCAAAAAAAAAAAAAAGTAAATTACTCAAGACTGTACAGTTGATACTTGAACAATGCTTGAACAGGTGTTAGGAGCGCCAACCCTCCACAAAGTCGAAAATCCACATATAACTTGTTGATGAAAATAATCAATAAGCAATCTATAATAGGAATAGAAAAGAATTTTATTTGAGCCAAACTGAAGACTATGCCCAGGAAGCACAGATTCAAGAAGCAATTGAATTGTGTTCTGCTGAACTACAAGATGGGGGTGGGAGGCTTTTACTTTATAAAGACCAAACTCACAAAATTATGTTAGGTATACAAAAACCAATTGTGAAATGGTCTGAGGCAGAGTGTGGTTCAGTCAGGGATGTTGGAAGCTGGAGTGGACAGAATTATTTCCCAGGTGGTGGGTCTCAAACTGAACCACATCTTCAGACCACAGATTGAATGAGCAATTCATGAGTTCCTAGCAGCCCAGAAAAAAGAAGCCGTGCCAGCACCACCTCCAGAGCCTGAAAGCCAGGACCCTGCTGCTCCATCCCAGGACACTTCCTAAGAATATGTCTGACATGTTTTGGAAGGTCCGTTGAAGTAATGGTGAAGAACTGGATTCAGTTACGTAAGAGTACAACTTCAGAATGAAGACAGGCCGAAGTCCTCACTGACTTCAGAATTCAATGTTGACTGTGGGGCGGTGTCCAGGTAGAATAGGGAGCAAGTGGAGCTATAGAAAAGTGGACCATGTGGCCCCTACTGTGCTGCCATCCAGCTAGCTTGTCCAGGGGGGTGACACCCAGTAGACACTACAGACATATTAAGAAACACTACATCACTTTGGGCTTTGTCCTGAAGCGAACCTTTGTACTCGAACTTAGAGACTGAGCATGGATTTTAGGGTTTGTGCTTGAGGATAATCAGAAGCTACAGTGAAGGAACATAACCAGCCCTAAAGATGCAGTTTCAAAGAATTGACAGTAAAGGTTAGCCAGGGGTGGTAGGGTTTTAACAATGCTTATTTGATACTATCAGTTTCTGAGAGTTGCAAATCAGAGTTTACAAGCCACTAGCATCGGGCACGACTGAGCGACTTCACTTTCACTTTTCACTTTCATGCATTGGAGAAGGAAATGGCAACCCACTCCAGTGTTCTTGCCTGGAGAATCCCAGGGACGGGGGAGCCTGGTGGGCTGTTGTCTCTGGGGTCGCACAGAGTCGGACACGACTGAAGTGACTTAGCAGTAGCAGCAGTAGCAGGATTGGAGCTGGCAAGAAGTAAGTATGCTTATTAACACAGTACTGTTTGCCATTTGAAATGACAGCATAGTTACAGGGGAGACCGTGGGACCATAAGGTTTTGAGAACAGTGGGTGGTATCTGAGTCTGATAGGTTTCAGAAAAGGTATATCTAAGTGATACAGGAATGTGTCTGAAATCACATTCACAACGGCCATCTGCCTCCATTTTGGATGTCTGAATCATGGGCACTCCATTTTGACGTTTTAAATACATTCTCTTCTTCCATGGTTAAAGCAGATATCAATGCAAGTTTGACAGTTCACATAACAGGCTGTTCTAGGTAGCATACATTTTAAGTTAAATTTTATATAAGTGACTTCTCCATACTTCAATATGTGAAAATTTCTCTCATCAAACTTATAGTCAGCCCTCCATCATATTCATGGTCCTTCCATATCCATGATTCCTCACCAGCAAATTCAACCAAACACAGATCATGTAGTACCGTAGAATTTACTACTGAAATAGTAGTAATTTCAGTACTACTATTGAAAGTACTTTCCCATGCAGTTCATACCTGTGTTGTTCAAGGGTCAACTGTACTTCCAACTAAGTATTGGATTTGGTGTATAGTCTTGCCTCAGTGTCCTTGGGAAATTGCTTCAAGGACGCCCACAGATATCAAAATGTGTGAATGTTCAAGTTCCTTACATATGATAACATGAGGTAGTCCAGTTGGCCTGCCATATCGGGGTGCTGCATCAGCAAATTCAACCAAACTTGGGTGGAATTCTGAGGGTGCAGAACCCACGGACACAGAGAGTTGACTGTCCTTTATGGAAGTCAGTAAAAGCAGAGTTGAGGGAAAGGGAGAGTTAAGCATGAACAAAACTGCTTATTCTCAAAGCTTAAAAAGACTGAATATGTCTATGACATTGATGGGGTAGATGTGTTGAGAATATATTTGCACAGAAACATTAATAGCCTCCTTGCTCCATCAGCCAAGCCTTTCTGTCAGAAAAGGAGGGAACACAGCTTGGTGCGTCTCTTAGATGGACTGCTTGGCCAGAAAAAAATAGAACTGTGGAGCAGAAGGCCTTGAGAAAAACAAAAACAAAGTGCTTCTAGGCAAGTTTTGTCAACGTTTCTGGGAGGTGACATATTAACCATTAGGCAGCATGGCCTCTTGCTCCCAGGCTGTGACTCTGCCATAGGGGAGAAGGGCCTCTCTGGCCAACTGGAGCACCTCAAGTACCTCAGATTCCGGGAGGCATCCGTGTGAAATGGCCCTGCTTTCCCTGCTGGTGGGGAGGGGCGCTCGTAAGTCATCTGGGACCAGATGTCAGGACCAGAGCAAGAAGGGAGGAACTGGCAGAAGCAACATGGGAGCTTGAGAACTGAGATGTCTGTTTACAATCACCTGGAAGGAAGGGTGGAAATTCCACAGTCAGGAGAGGAAGCCAAAGTGGAGAAATAATATACTGCCATTATGATGCTTTCTTAGTCTACAGGCTGGTGTGGCCTATGAAACAGGAAGTTTATTCTTCGGGCTTCTTTGGATAATTAGTAATCCTAGCATAGGATTACTTGCACACATCTGTTTGCAGCGTGGATTAATTCCTACTCAAAGATTAGAGACTAACTTCCAAGGGTTTAGTGGCAGGGCTATGAAGAGAATATTGCACACGGTCAGAGATTATTTATATAGCTCCAAGCCTGGGCATGGCACTAGATAACTGGGTTCAAGACATTGCTGCAGGTAGTTGGAAAGGCTGTTCGGTCTCTAGGAGAAAAGTGATAGTCTTCTCTGAGAGATCAGAGATCTCTACTAGCCTTAGGGGAAATGCCTTTTGTCACTGGTTGAAATGTCCCACTCAGGTATTGTAAAAGGGGGTAGGAATGGGAAGAAGGGGGACAAGGGTGTTGTTGGAAGCCTGCAGGTACCATAGAAAACAACATCTAGCCTCTCAGGGCAGATGATATTTATAATTGGGAATGGGGGATGTTTGGTGATGTATAAATAGATGCCCAAAGCCAGGGAAAGTTACATGACAATGAGATTTCTTAAGATATATCAGAGTGTAGGAAAAGTTCTGCTCGTGTGCTGTAGGGATGAAAACTTTCACAGATGGTAATAGACACAGGACGTGAGATAGGGGCTGACTGCAAACAAATGGTTGCCATAGTGAAATGTTTTATGGTGGCTTAGATTGCAAAGGAAAAAAAAAAGGTACAGCAACTTAGATTCCCATAATTAATGCACACGAATAGAAGAGGAGGCCAGTTTTAGCATTAAGATGGACAAAATCCTGGTGGGTGCAGGGTGTGGGGAGCAGAAATTATTAGAACAGCTACCAAATCAGCCAGCATTTCAGCACACTATCCTAGAAGTAAATTTGAGGGCCATTCAAACTGGCAGTTCATCTTTAAGTCCATCCCAGTGTTATGTGTAATAAATATATGGGACTGTGAATGGAAATATCAACCACTTTGTAACTGCTTCATTCATATCCTTTTTCCTCATAACATGTGACAACAGGAAAAGCCAGATCTTAGAGGGCTAGTTCTACCTGGTGAGCCATGTCAAGCTTAGCTTTAGCTTTTCTGACCCTTTTAAAATAAGGCTGAGTTAGCGATGATTTGATTTCTTGGGTCTCAACCTTTTTGTGTAATAGGATGGTGCTGCTCAAAGTTGGACACAAGCTCCCTGCATCTCAATCATGATAGGAGAATGCTGAAAAATATATTATATTTATTCTTCAGGCCTGCCTCTTAGTATTCTGATTCATAAGTTCAGGGTAGAGCCCAGGAATCTAAATTTTAATAAATGTATTTCCGTTCTCAAAGTGATGTTGGGGCCGAGCTTTGAGAAATGCAATTTAGGATCTTTTTGACTGATGGATTCTGAGGAAAGGTAGTGAGATAAAGATAAACATCTGAAAAGGAAAGTACAGAGCTGTAAACGTCACCAGGAAATAATCTGTCTTTGAAACTGATATATAGACAGAAATCTGTTGTTAATGTTCCACAACCCACAATAAGGACAGGGGGATAAGCTGGGATATACTCTTCTAATTATTTGACTCTGTAGACAAAATGGATATAGCTGATGATATGGCCTGGAAAATCATCTCAAGGATAGACTTTGGTTTACTTTGAGTCCCAAGCCCTGAAGAGGAGTTTTCCAGAATGCCAAGGAGCTTTGTTAAAGGCCAGCATGAATAATGATCATGATGAAAATGATAACAGCTAATGTTCTTAAGCACTTATTTTTTAAGCACAGACCCAAACAATCTTATGTAATTCTTATAATAAACACATGCTATCAGATGAGGAAAATTAGATTAAGTAACTTGACCAAGTTTATTTAACTACTATGTGAACTAATTACCCTTTTAATCTCTGTCTGACTTCAAATTTTGTGGACTACATCATCAGTTTTTTCTGCCTCCCTAAGTGGTACCACTGTGAGGGAATGAAGAAGGTTCTTCTCAAAGGAAATAACTTTTCACAGGTCAGGTTGACAATGACAGACTGAATCAAGATTGATTACACTTCTTCTGTTAACAGAACTTCTGGAAAGTTTTTACACAGGTGGCTCTTAGCCATTTACTATGTGGGGCTCAGCATCTCTCAGAATCAAGCCTAGGAAAAGGGTCAGTTTTTTCTAATAAAAAGACTGTCCATCCCTGGGGATAGAGACCATTTAAAAATATTACTTGAAGAATGTAGCAGGAGTCCCAGTCCTAAATTGAATGCACTTTAGGACTCCTGTTATAGAGGTCTACCAAGGCAGCTTTTTATGAGAAGGCAAGCCTCCAGGGAAATAACTACTACAAGGGAAAAAGGAATCTGGCATATAATTTGTGCACAACAATATCATCAGTACTGGAGAAGAAGAGTCTTTATTAATATGGAATGGTGCCTGTCACTCAGCTTGTCCTTGAGCCCCAAAAGACTCAGGTTGAGTGCTAGGAGGAACCAGGTAAGATTTGCAAAAGCTCCTTCATCGAAGTCTGAAATCACTGGGAGTTTGTTACCCATGTAACAGAGTGTGATACGTAGGCTCACTGTGGATTCTTCCCTGCCTGTATAGACAGCACAGGACATGGCACTGTTGCTACCTGGAAGACATTCGTTCAGCACACAGGTGGCCTCTCTTGATCATTATGTAGTGTCTTTCCTTGTTTCTTAGAAGTCAGAGACAAATATCACATGATACCACTTATACATGGAATCTAAAAAGAAATCGTACAAATGTACTTATTTACAAAACAAAAAAAGTTACAGATGAAGAAAACAAACTTATGGTTACCAAGGTGGGGAGGAATGAGAGATTGGGATTGGTATATGCACATTCTGTAAATGAAATAAGTAGCTTATAAGGACCTAGTATATAGCACAGGGAACTTGACTCAATATTGTGTAATTACTTATATGAGAAAAGAATCTAAAAGATTCTCTGGTGGCTCAGACAATAAAGAATCTGCCTGCAATGCAGGCGACCCAGGCTCGATCCCTGGGCTGGGAAGATCCCCTGGAGAATGAAATGGCAACTCACTCCAGTATTTTTGCCTGGAGAATTTCATGGACAGAGAAGTATGGTGGGCTCCAGTCTACGAGGTCACAAAGAGTTGGACACAACTGAGTGACTAACACTTACTTTGCTGTAGAGCAGAAACTAACACAACACTGTAAATCAACTACACTCCAATAAAAGTTAATTAAAAAGAAAAAAAGAAAAAAGAGAGAGACTCACAGATACAGACAGAAGGGAGAGGGCTTGGGGGAGGGGCAAAATAAGTGAATGGGATTAAGAGGTACAAACTACCACTTTTAAAAGAAACAAGTCACAGTGATGTATGGTACAGCACAGGGAATACAGTCAATATAAGACTTTTGGGTGGTGTGTAATCTATAAAAATATCAAATCATTATGTTGTACACTAATACAGTATTATGTCAATTATACTTCAATTAAGAATAAAATAAAATACCAAGTAAAACTGAAAAAAAAATTAGTGAAAATTAAAAAAAAAAGAATAGGTACTGAATTAAATTAAAGGCTGGCCAGATGATCCTGTTTGCTAGGACTGGGGAAGGAGAGATTAGTTATACTACTTTTATCTTTGCTCAGTTGCATCTAATAGTGCCCGCCCGCCCCATTATCTCTATCTCCTATCTATCTTGAAATAAACATATCTCAAGAACTCTCATCTTTGTGGGGGAAGAAATTTCAGGTAATTTTTTTCTGTAAATAGCAGTTGTTTGATTGTATAGTTCTGACTCAAAGTTAATGTACCACATGCCCAAAACATAAAATATCTGTACTAAATTTCTTTTACATGCAAAACATTGACCTCTATAACCATAAACCTTACAGTTTCACTGAAGTATGAAGTACAGACTTTTGGAAATGTAAGAAATTTCTGAAGAAAAGGATATGTTTAAGGACCATCTGTGTGCTAAGTAGCATCAGTTGTGTCTGACTCTGTGCAAACCTGTGGACTGCAGCTTATCAGGCTCCTCTGTCCATGGGATTCTCCAGGCAAGAATCCTAGAGGGGGTTGCTATGCCCTCCTCCAGGGGATTTTCCCAACCCAGGAATTGAACCTACATCTCTTATG
Organism: Bos grunniens; assembly: GCF_055505025.1. Lineage (NCBI taxonomy): Eukaryota > Metazoa > Chordata > Mammalia > Artiodactyla > Bovidae > Bos > Bos grunniens. The sequence continues at coordinate 97,681,681 of NC_141171.1, read as the reverse complement.
TCTCCTGCATTGGCAGACTGGATCTTTACACTTGCACCACCTGGGAAGCCCTCATTTAAGGACCACTCAGGTCTAATTGTGGAGAAGGCAATGGCACCCCACTCCAGGACTCTTGCCTGGAAAATCCCATGGATGGAGGAGTCCATGGGGTCGCTGAAGGTCGGATACAACTGAGCGACTTCACTTTCACTTTTCACTTTCATGCATTGGACAAGGAAATGGCAACCCACTCCAGTGTTCTTGCCTGGAGAATCCCAGGGACCGGGGAGCCTGGTGGCCTGGCGTCTATGGGGTCGCACAGAGTCGGACATGACTGAAGTGACTTAGAAGCAGCAGCAGCAGGTCTAATTAGCAGAAGGCAATGGCACCCCATTCCAGTACTCTTGCCTGGAAAATCCCATGGACAGAGGAGCCTGGTGGGTTACAGTCCATGAGGTCACAAAGAGTCGGACACGACTGAATGCCTTCATTTTGACTTTTCACTTACATGCACTGGAGAAGGAAATAGCAACTCATTCCAGTATTCTTGCCTGGAGAATACCAGGAACAGAGGAGCCTGGTGGGCTGCTGTCTATGGGGTAGCACAGAGTTGGACACGACTGAAGTGACTTAGCAGCAGCAGCGGGTCTAATTAAGGCTGACTTTATTCTAACGTTTATGGCATTAAAAAAAAAAAAAAAAAAACACCCTGATACTATTACTCATTAATACCTGTGAAATCAATTCAGAGTATGATAAGCATTTTTTAAAAAAGAGTATTTAATCGAAAATAGCTCCAATGCATTTTACATCACAAGGGTAAGCACTGTTTTACAAAACATTGTCCCACTTTTGTATACGTCTTTGTGTACATGAGTCAGTGCACAATTACCCCTTCTCTTGGATCACAGTCAACACTGTTGAAAGCTACTGATATTTGGTCACACAAATTTCAACATTTAAGAGGGTTTCCAAACATAAAAATATTTTTCTCAGTAATTTGTCTTTCTTCCAAATTAGAAACAGTCAGTAAGGAAAATAGAGTTAATATAAGTATACACAAGAGATTATTTAATACTGGTGAAAGTTGTCCAATGATCTGTCAGTTCAGTTCAGTTGCTCAGTCATGTCCGACTCTCTGCGACCCCGTGAATCACAGCACGCCAGGCCTCCCTGTCCATCACCAACTCCCAGAGTTCACTCAGACTCACATCCATTGAGTCAGTATGCCATCCAGCCAACTCATCCTCTGTCGTCCCCTTCTCCTCCTGGCCCCAATCCCTCCCAGCATCAGAGTCTTTTTCAATGAGTCAACTCTTCACATGAAGTGGCCAAAGTACTGGACTTTCAGCTTTAGCATCATTCCTTCCAAAGAACACCCAGGGCTGATCTCCTTCAGAATGGACTGGTTGGATCTCCTTGCAGTCCAAGGGACTCTCAAGAGTCTTCTCCAACACCACAGTTCAAAAGCATCAATTCTTTGGCACTCAGCTTTCTTCATAGTCCAACTCTCACAACCATACATGACCACAGGAAAAACCGTAGCCTTGACTAGACAGACCTCTGTTGTCAAAGTAATGTCTCTGCTTTTCAATATGCTATCTAGGTTGGTCATAACTTTAATTTCATGGCTGCAGTCACCACCTGCAGTGATTTTGGAGCCAAAAAAAAAAAAGTCTGACACTGTTTCCCCATCTATTTCCCATGAAGTGGTGGGACCAGATGCCATGATCTTGGTTTTCTGAATGTTGAGCTTTAAGCCAACGTTTTCACTCTCCACTTTCACTTTCATCAAGAGGCTCTTTAGTTCCTCTTCACTTTCTGCCATAAGGGTGGTGTCATCTGCATATCTGAGGTTATTGATATTTCTCCTGGCAATCTTGATTCCAGCTTGTGTTTCTTCCAGTCCAGCATTTCTCATGATGTACTCTGCATATAAGTTAAATAAGCAGGGTGACAATATACAGCCTTGACTTACTCCTTTTAATATTTGGAACCAGTCTGTTGTTCCATGTCCAGTTCTAATTTTGCTTCTTGACCTGCATACAGATATCTGAAGAGGCAGGTCAGGTGGTCTGGTATTCCCATCTCTTTCAGAACTTTCCACAGTTCATTGTGATCCACACAGTCAAAGGCTTTGGCATAGTCAATAAAGCAGAAATAGATGTTTTTCTGGAACTCTGTTGGTTTTTCCATGATCCAGCGGATGTTGGCAATTTGATATCTGGTTCTTCTGCCTTTTCTAAAACCAGCTTGAATATCAGGAAGTTCACGGTTCATGTATTGCTGAAGCCTGGCTTGGAGAATTTTGAGCATTACTTTACTAGCATGTGAGATGAGTGCAACTGTGCGGTAGTTTGAGCATTCTTTGGAATTGCCTTTCTTTGGGATTGGAATGAAAACTGACCTTTTCCAGTCCTGTGGCCACTGCTGTGTTTTCCAAATTTGCTGGCATATTGAGTGCAGCACTTTCACAGCATCATGTTTCAGGATTTGAAAGAGCTCAACTGGAATTCCATCACCTCCACTAGCTTCATTCATAGTCATGCTTTCTAAGGCCCAATTAACTTCACATTCCAGGATGTCTGGCTCTAGGTCAGTGATCACACCATTGTGATTATCTGGGTCGTGAAGATTTTTTTGTACAGTTCTTCTGTGTATTCTTGCCACCTCTTCTTAATATCTTATGCTTCTGTTAGGTCCATACCATTTCTGTCCTTTATTGAGCCCATCTTTGCATGAAATGTTCCCTTGGTATCTCTCATTTTCTTGAAGAGATCTCTAGTCTTTCCCATTCTGTTGTTTTCCTCTATTTCTTTGCATTGATCACTGAGGAAAGCTTTCTTATCTCTTCTTGCGATTCTTGGAACTCTGCATTCAGATGCTTATATCTTTCCTTTTCTCCTTTGCTTTTTGCTTCTCTTCTTTTCACAGCTATTTGTAAGGCCTCCCCAGACAGCCATTTTGCTTTTTTGCATTTCTTTTCCACGGGGATGATCTTGATCCCTGTCTGCTGTACAATGTCATGAACCTCATTCCATAGTTCATCAGGCACTCTATCTATCAGCTCTAGGCCCTTAAATCTATTTCTCACTTCCAGTGTATAATCATAAGGGATCTGATTTAGGTCATACCTGAATGGTCTAGTGGTTTTCCCTACTTTCTTCAATTTACGTCTGAATTTGGTAATAATGAGTTCATGATCCGAGCCACAGTCAGCTCCTGGTCATGTTTTTGTGGACTTTATAGAGCTTCTCCATCTTTGGCTGCAAAGAATATAATCAGTCTGATTTCAGTGTTGACCATCTGCTGATGTCCATGTGTAGAGTCTTTTCTTGTGTTGTTGGAAGAGGATGTTTGTTATGACCAGTGCCTTTTCTTCGCAAAACTCTATTAGTCTTTGCCCTGCTTCATTCCATATTCCAAGGCCAAATTTGCCTGTTACTCCAGGTGTTTCTTGACTTCCTACTTTTGCATTCCAGTCCTCTATAATGAAAGGGACATCTTTTGGGGGTGTTAGTTCTAAAAGGTCTTGTAGGTCTTCATAGAACTGTTCAACTTCAGCTTCTTCAGCGTTACTGGTTGGGGCATAGACTTGGATTACTGTGATATTGAATGGCTTGCCTTGGAAACGAACAGAGATCATTTTGTCATTTTTGAGATTGCATCCAAGTACTGCATTGCAAAGTCTTTTGTTGACCATGATGGCTACTCCATTTCTTCTGAGGGATTCCTGCCCGCAGTAGTAGATATAATGGTCATCTGAGTTAAATTCACCCATTCCAGTCCATTTGAGTTCACTGATTCCTAGAACGTCAACATTCACTCTTGCCTTCTCTTGTTTGACCACTTTCAATTTTCCTTGATTCATGGACCTGACATTCCAGGTTCCTATGCAATATTGCTCTTTACAGCATCGGATCTTGCTTCTATCATCAGTCACATCCACAGCTGGGTATTGTTTTTGCTTTGGCTCCATCCCTTCATTCTTTCTGGAGTTATTTCTCCACTGATCTGCAGTAGCATATTGGGCACCTACTGACCTGGGGAGTTCCTCTTTCAGTATCCTATCATTTTGCCTTTTCATACTGTTCATGGGGTTCTCAAGGCCAGAGTACTGAAGTGGTTTGCCATTCCCTTCTCCAGTGGACCACATTCTGTCAGATCTCTCCACCATGACCCGCCCGTCTTGGGTTGCCCCATGGGCATGGCTTAGTTTCACTGAGTTAGACAAGGCTGTGGTCCTAGTGTGATTAGATTAGTTTTCTGTGAGTATGGTTTCAGTGTGTCTGCCCTCTGATGCCCTCTTGCAACACCTACTGTCTTACTTGGGTTTCTCTTATCTTGGGTGTGGGGTATCTCTTCACGGTTGCTCCAGCAAAGTGCAGCCACTGCTCCTTACCTTGGACGTGGGGTATCGCCTCACCGCCACCCTTCCTGACCTTCAACGTGGGATCTGTAGTTATATACAAAATAAAAGTTGATAATCCCAAGGTTAGCTCCAAAGATGATCAAATTACTAACCTGGGGCTAGCTATACAAAACTGTCTATACAGGTCCCTTCATGTAAAAAAGAAAGTATTAAGAAATACCATTAATTTTTATCTTTTCAAAAGACTGTTGCATGATGGGACTGTTTTCTGGCTATAATATATTTAGCACTGAAGTAGCCAATTTCAATCAAGTTCCTGAGAAAGTTACCTTCATTACTTAGGTATATATTTCTACCAAGAAATTATCCAGCTCCCCAATTCAGTCCAAAGCACACTATATTTTATTTGACATGAAGCCAATGAAAGTTATAATTAAGGACAATAGCTATAAAATGAAAGCAATAATGAGGGAGAAAGGATAAAAAATGCTTCTTAAAGTAATATTTTTGTGAATTTAGTATATAAATTTCCCTCATGACTTGTTATATTTACATTAATTACTGCATCTATAACTTTGTATATCCATATTTGGCTATGTAGAAATAATATGATTTGGTATTTGCACTCCATTTCATACCCTGAAAGCCTCAGATTCCTAGTCTGCAACCCCTACACAGGATAGAAATGGGTGATAATATTGTCACACTTTTAAGTTATGGTAGAAAAGAAATTTAGAAAGAGCAAATTGGCTTGAATTTAGAACCATATGGAATACCATGGTGACTATGAAAAACAGTCAGAGTTTGAAGTGACTTGCTAATTAACTCCTTGGTAACTCAGGTTTTTCTTACACATTTACAACTTACAATCAATTCAAAGTAATTCAGTCCAATCCAGCAGACGTTTATCAATTCTCATTTAAGTGGTAAGTATTGCTGGTTTGTTTTTTGATTTCCGTTTTCAAGGCGTTTATAATCTAGACAAAGAGATAAACAACCACACAATTTGGAAATCAAAGTGGAATTACGCCAAGCGATTTAGAAGAGATTATTTGCAACGTACTATCATTTCAGTTCACTGGCTCAGTCGTGTCCAACTCTGCAACGCCATGGGTTGCAGACCAGCAGGCCTCCCTGTACATAACCAACTCCTGGAGTTTAATCAAACTCTTGTCCATTGAGTCGGTGATGCCATCCAACCATCTCATCCTCTGTCGTCCCCTTCTCCTCCTGCCTTCAATCTTTCCCAGCATCAAGGTCTTTACAAATGAGTTAATTCTTTGCATCAGGTGGCCAAAGTATTGGAGTTTCAGCTTCAGCATCATTCCTTCCAATGAATATTCAGGACTAATTTCCTTTAGGATGGACTGGTTGGATCTCCTTGCAGTCCAAGGGACTCTCAAGAGTCTTCTCCAAAACCACAGTTCAAAAGCATTATTTCTTTGGTGCTCAGCTTTCTTTACAGTCCAACTCTCACATCCACACGTGACTACTGGAAAAACCATAGCTTTGACTAAATGGACCTTTGTTGGCAAAGGAATATCTCTGCTTTTTAACATGCTATCTAGGTTGGTCATAGCTTTTCTTCCTAGGAGCAAGCGTCTTTTAATTTCATGGCTTCAGTCACCACCTGCAGTGATTTTGGAGCCCCGCAAAATGAAGTCTGTCACTGTTTCCATTGTTTCCCCATCTATTTGCCATGAAGTGATGGGACCAGATCCCATGATCTTCGTTTTCTGAATGTTGAGTTTTAAGCCAATTTTTTCACTCTCCTCTTTCACTTTCATCAAGAGGCACTCTAGTTCTTCACTTTCTGCAATAAGGATGGTGTCATCTGCACATCTGAGATTACTAATATTTCTCCCGGCAATCTTGATTCCAGCTTGTACTTCATCCAGCCCAGTGTTTCTCATGATGTACTCTACATATAAGTTAAATAAAGAGGGTGACAATATACAGCCTTGACATACTCCTTTTCTTATTTGGAACCAGTCTGTTGTTCCATGTCCAGTTCTAACTGTTGCTTCCTGACCTGCATACAGAGTTCTCAGGAGGCGGGTCAGCTGGTCTAGTATTCCCATCTCTTTAAGAATTTTTCAGAGTTTGTTGTGGTCTACACAGTCAAAGACTTTGCATAGTCAATAAAGCAGAAGTAGATGTTTTCCTGGAACTCTCTTGCTTTTTCAATGATCCAGTGGATGTTGGCAATTTGATCTCTGGTTCTTCTGTCTTTTCTAAATCCAGCTTTAACATCTGGAAGTTCATGGTTCATGTACTGTTGAAGCCTGGCTTGGAGAATTTTGAGCATTACTTTGCTAGCATATGAGATGAGTGCAATTGTGTGGTAGTCTGAACATTCTTTGGCATTGCCTTGCTTTGAGATTGGAATGAAAAATGACCTTTTCCAGTCCTGTGGCCACTGCTGAGTTTTCCAAATTTGCTGGCATATTGAGTTCAGCACTTTCACAGCATCATCTTTCAGGATTTGAAATAGCTCAACTGGAATTCCATCACCTCCACTAGCTTTGTTCATAGTGATGCTTCCTAAGGCCCACTTGACTTTTCACTTCAGGATGTCTGGCTCTAGGTGAGTGATCATTCCATTGTGATTATCTGGATTGTGAAGATCTTTTTTTGTATAGTTCTTCTTTGTATTTTTGCTACCTCTTCACAAAGTACTGTAGAAATGCTTATTTAAACAGAAAAGGGTAGCAGCATGGGTTTAAATAGACAATAATAATGTATATCTTAGAAGAGTTATTGTTGAACTTAAATAAAATAATATACAAAGAGCAACTGGGACATAATAAGTCTCAATAAATATTAGCCATCCTCCAGTACGAAAATGACATTCTGATGGATAGTCCTACTAGGAATGCCTCAAAAATACTGTAACCACTTTGAACCATCTAAGACATGAGACATGGAATATTTCCTGCCATATCAGCAAACAAGGATGTCACGGTCATGGGTGATTCCGGCCTTCCAAATGTGAATTCCTGAGCCCTAAGGTTACTTAGGAAGGAGAAGAATACCTGTGAGTACCTGGCAGCCATCAGGTTGCAGTGACTCCTTACGATGAACTCTGAGGAGCCCCAGATGTGAAAAATGCAGGATACTGCCCCCAACTAGCTGACATGCATATGAAAGGAATGATTCCAGTGAGTCCAGACTCATACATCTTCCCATACACAGAAAAGTGCTAAATTACTTAACTTGGGATATCTGGTTTTCTTTAATCCACAAAAATACTTTTAATGTTCACATAATCTGTCCTTTGTTGCAAACCTCTATACAACCTGATTCCTCCCTGCCCACCTCCTCGCAGCAGTTCTCTCAGGGTTACTTGAGATCCTGCCTCCTAGTCTTAAGTCCTAAAAATTCCCATCAAATAAAACATAACTCTCAACTTTTAGGTTGCATGTATTTTTTCAGTTGACAGATGTAAGGTATCAAGAGAAAGGTTCAAATATCACAAACTAGGGTGACCTACATAGGATTCATTCTCACAGAAGGTCAGAGAAACCTACCCCACGAACAAAAAGAAGCCATTTGCAGTTTTGCCTGATCTAAATCTAGAAGACAGTTTGTGGTTTCTTGGGGATGGTCGAATGTTGCACATCTGGATCCTTAACTATGGTCTAATAGCTATGTCTCTAAATGAAAAATTAAAACAATGATGATATTTTTGAATGGAATTTAGAATGCAAAAGGGCCTTTTAAAAATTGAAAAAGCAATTACTTCAGAAATCTCTGCCCTTCCCCTCCCAGATTTAACTAAATCCTTTGACCTTTACATTCATGAAAGAAGGGGAATCCCCCTTTGGGCATCAGCTCAAAAACTGGGATCCTTTGCTTAGGTGACTGCTTATTCCTCTAAACCATTAGTTCAAACTGCTGAGAATAGCCTCCTTGCCCAAAGGCAGTAGCAGCTACTACAGACCAGCTAAAGAAGCCTGAAAAGATAATGCTTGGCCAGCCAATCACTACACGGACCCCATGCCAGGTTCAGGCTTTAGTAAGTTCTAATGGAATCGAGCGGTATGGCTGGAAGGTCAATTTAAGTCAGGCTATGATGTTAGACAACCCAGTGGCTACCAGAGAAACCTGTCACAAGCTAAATTCTGCCACCCTCTGACCCAAAGAAATGGAGTATGGCTGGATAGTATGACTGTATAGAAACTATAGATATGATCTGTAATAATAATAGATATGATCTATTTCAGTTGCCCTGACCTAGGAAATTAGGAAGTGAGCCTCTTCTAAACACCGAAGAGGAATGGTTCACAGACATAAGTGATTTTATGACGGAGAGAAAAAGACTGGAGAGACACACAGTGAGTTGTCAGACTCAAGTCATAGAGGCAGGAAGCCTAACCACAGAGACGTCTCCCCAAAAGCCTAGCTGATAGCTCTCCCCTGAGCCTAGAGCGTGGGACAGGGAAGATCTTAAGTGTTTACCAGATTCCCAGTAGATGTATGCTATCCTACGTGTCACTGTTATTCTCTTGCTAATATTTGGGCAGCATATTCATTATCTTCAAGAGCTGACTTATTGGAAAAGATCCTGATGCTGGGAAAGACTGAAGACAAAAGGAGAAGGGGGCAGCAGAGGATGAGATGGTGGAATGGCATCACTGACTCGAGGGTCACGAGTTTGAGCAAACTCTGGGAGACAGCAGAGGCCAAAGGAGCCTGTTGTGCTGAAGTCCATCTGGTCACAAAGAGTTGGACATGACCAGTGATTGAACAACAACTCAATATCTTAAATTATCTGCTGTTCTTTGTCTCCCAAAGGTAAGACAAATGGTGGCGTTGCAGGGATACGAGCAGTTAGGACTGAGACCTGGTGACAAGCAAACAAAGCTAATGGCAGCTGGGGAGAAGCTCTGCTCCTGGACTTGGGGTTTTGACAATGCACAGACTCAGAACAAAGCAGTTTCAGGAGGTAGAGCTGCACCCCTCAAGAATGAGGAACACGACAAAGACATTGAAGGGATTTGACACCGGCAATCCCCATTAACAATTCCTGGGAAATAAAAATAGAATCTGGGTAATGAAGTCTAACCTTTTTTTTTTTTCCCTTTATGCATCATGGAGTTTCACTAGCACATAGGGTTTCCCTTATAGCTCAGTTGGTAAAGAATCTGCCTGAAATGCAGGAGACACTGGTTTGATTTCTGAGTTTGGAAGATCCCCTGAAGAAGGGAAAGGCTGCCCACTCCAGTATTCTTGGGCGTCCTATGTGGCTCAGCTGGTAAAGAATCTGCCCTCAATGTGGGAGACCTGGGATCAATCCTGGGTTGGAAAGATCCCCTGGAGATGGGATAGGCTACCCACTCCAGTATTCTGGCCTGTGGAATTCCATGGACTGTATAGTCCATGGAGTCGCAGCGAGTTGGACACGACTGAGCAACTTTCACTCACTTAGGGCGCAGTGTGCTGAGGCTGTGTAGTCAGCACTTCAGACCAGAGCTCCTAGAGTTCTGCTCGCAGCACCTCAGCTGGGTGGCTGAGCGCACAAGCGCTGAGCAGGACACTGCAATTCAAGATTGCGGTGGGAGGTGCAGCGGGCCGTATGCAGAGATGTTGCACCTGGCACTTCAGGCAGGAACATGAGCTGATCTGCACCAGATCCGAGAAACTCCACCCTCTCCGGTCCCTACTGAGGAGACCTTATGAAGGAGCCCAACCTAAGGCCTGTCAGGGAGTGTTTAAGAGCTTGGTTGGCACCTCTCCATTGTTTGATCAAAGCATAAAACTTTGCTTCCGAACGAGGTTTCCTACTATTACTTGGAAGTACACTGGCACTTGCTGGGGACAGACTCAAAAGGGTCGATAACAAAGCTAACTTCATTGATTTCCCCTAGAGATTTTTTTTCACCATCACCTTTCCTCTCTTCCTAAATTCAGAAATTTCACTATAAACTGTCCTAGGTTGTCAACCCAATATCCCAAAGCCTCTCTGAAGGACCACTTGCTTATTCATACAAAGGTCATACCACTAATCATCAGAAGACTGTTTTGTCTATGATTTTCAGCCCAAGGGACTCTGAAGATTGCTCTTTGATTTTTTTTTTTTTAATTGTTGTAACTATAGTTGAAAATGCTCTTTTTCTCTCTTCTTTGCTAAACACTTTTTGAGGGATATGGGGGAGCTCAACATTCAGAAAACAAAGATCATGGCATCCGGTCCCATCACTTCATGGGAAATAGATGGGGAAACAGTGTCAGACTTTATTTTTCTGGGCTCCAAAATCACTGCAGATGGTGACTACAGCCATGAAATTAAAAGACGCTTACTCCTTGGAAGGAAAGTTATGACAAACCTAGATAACATATTCAAAAGCAGAGACATTACTTTGCCAACAAAGGTCCATCTAGTCAAGGCTATGGTTTTTTCTATGGTCATGTATGGATGTGAGAGTTGGACTGTGAAGAAGGCTGAGTGCCAAAGAATTGATGCTTTTGAACTGTGGTGTTGGAGAAGACTCTTGAGAGTCCCTTGGACTGCAAGGAGATCCAACCAGTCCATCCTAAAGGAGATCAGTCCTGGGTATTCATTGGAAGGACTGATGCTAAAACTGAAACTCCAGTACTTTGGCCACCTCACGCAAAGAGTTGACTCATTGGAAAAGACTCTGATGCTGGGAGGGATTGGGGGCAGGAGGAAAAGGGGACGACAGAGGATGAGATGGCTGGATGGCATCACTTACTCGATGGATGTGAGTCTGAGTGAACTCCGGGAGTTGGTGATGGACAGGGAGGCCTGGCGTGCTGCAATTCATGGGGTCGCAAAGAGTCGGACACGACTGAGCGACTGATCTGATCTGATCTGATTAGTTATTTACACATAGACAATTTTATTGCTCAGCTGCTATTATGCATTTAAGGTGTGGCTATCCAAATGTCACTCTTCCCCTTGGTGGGCTGTGATGAAAGTCATTATGTACTTCACAGGGAAGAAATGCTACTCGATTTCATCTTTCCAGGTTGTTAAACCTCTGAAGATGCCTGCCTGTTTCTTTACCTATGTTCTGGATAGCCAAGCAACGGTGGTTCTCAATTAAGGTATCTGAACAACTAAATGAAGTCAATGTACACATTTTTTTCTTTACCATCCTATTTTTGCACTCAGTTAAAATTCTATGCAAGATAATAAATTTGCCTAATAAGCCTTCATACTGATCAAAGTCAGGAAAAATCTCCAAGGACTTTCTCTCTCTGTTATTTATGGTGATAATATCAAAGGTTGTTGGTATCTTTCAGTCAATGATTTTCTTTGTATATATTCAGATTATTCAATGTCTGTCTTAGACAAATATTCATATTTTTTTCTATCTGAAGGAGAAAGAGACATTTTTTGAACAGAAGTCAGCACACATTCTGAGGTTTGTATGGTTGCATTTTATCTGTATAATTAATTAGACTGCTTTGATCAGAGCTAGTTCAGTGTAGTGCAGCAGAGAGCACTGGGGCTCAGGACTTAGGCAGGTCCGGAGCTGGCACTCTTCAGGTGCATGACCTTAGATAACAAACTTAGCCTCTTATAACTTCAGTGTTGTCAACTGGAAAATAAAGAGCTGCATCCTTCGAACCCCAAAGCTGCCTGTGAGCTCTATAATTCCACAATTCCAACATGCTTTGACCTGACAGGTAAAGTTCACTGGAAAATTGAACTTGATAATTCAGGGAAAAATATCCAGCACATACTAAAGAAAAAGACAAGGTGGAGAACTTTATTTATTTATTAAACATGTATTGAGCATTTTCTATGTCCATGGCACTAGGCTAGGAGCTGTGTGTGTGTGTATTGAATGTGGTAGTAATCCTGACCTCAGAGGCTTAGAGTCTGGTTGAGAGGGACTGAATGTGTGTATGAGTAATCCTGACTGACAAGGGCTTTCCATTTTTAGGAAATTAATTACACAATTGAGCCACAATTCATTTTGACTTTTAAGACAGCACTTGATGTTCAGAGATAAACTACTCAATCTAAAGTTACTTCAAAGTGAAATACTTTTACTGCATATCAGAACACCACAATTTATAGGCAATAAAAGCTTGCGAGGTCCATAAGAATATATGGGTGCACTTGTTTGAAAAACATATTATTAGGTCAGAAACTGTTTCCTGTGCATCTATTTACCTGGAACAGAAAAACCAATCTGAATCTCTGATTGCTAATAATAATAATTTATAAAACAGGTGGTAGAATTGAACAGAGAGATTAGAGGAACATGTTAATCAGATTCACAGTGGCAGGCTTTTACAAGAAAGCAAAGCACAGCACACTATAATCCATGGGGTCACAAGAGTCAGACACAACTTGCCGACTAAACAACAATAGCAAAGAAATAGATGGTTGGTGTTTGGGACTTCTGGGTCCTGTTAGGTAATTTTTTTAGCTTTGATTAGTGATGCTACCAGGCCATATTTCCTAATCCCATGTAGCATGTCAGAAATCTGTACCTGCCTTCATTCAAATTGCAAACTGTTTGTTTTACCTTGATTTCCTAAGCAACTATCGGGCACATAAATGGGTTTTCTTGGTTTGACTTTTAATTTTTCTTAAGTGTTTATTAATGGATGAAAAGAAACTTATAAACACATTGGTTCTTGATTCATTGTAACGGCACTACATGAATTTATCACAGAAACAAGCAGAAGGCACTTCCAAATCTATCTATCCATATGGATGTTGATTGATTGGATAGTTCATACACGAAGAAGGAGGAATATAGAAGGAGGCATGTGAGTATAGACTTTGTTCTTTTAAGCATGTGTGGGACAGTGTGTGTGTGTTTTCTGCAAGAGAGGGTAATAAATAGATTTCCATTTACTAAACCAATCTAGGATGAAAAAGAAGATGGGAAAATGATTTAAAATAGGTTAACATCAATAATCCAAGTGAATGACCATGGAGATTTGTTAGGGCAACAAAAGTGGGAATCAAACAGTCATCAGAATTTGGTGACTAGTTAACTATGAGGAGTGAGGGATGATGGTTTTACTGATCAAACCTAGAAAAATTAAAGAATCCATTTTTGAGCCATATGCTTAGAGGAGAAAGGAAAGAGACAGCATGATTATTTTCCTTTTATTTTTGAACATTTCAAATGGTAGAAGAATTATGATAATAGTACAATAAATACCCATAAATTACCAATTACTTGGTTCACCTATTGTCAATGTTTTATCTATATGATCTCTTTCTCATACACAGACAGAAGATTCACCCCTCAATATTTTGGTATATATCTCCTAATAACCAGTTCACTTTCTTACACAGTCAAAACACAGTTATCACCATCAAATAATATTATGGTATTCTTAATACCACAATACTAATACACTAATTATATACTAGTTATTATACTAATATATGATCTATACATTTTCCCCCAATATTCTCAATGATGTCTTTTATAACTTTTATTTTACTGGAAGGACAACCATATTAGGATTCTGAAATGGAGCTAGAGAACTAATTAATCATTATAAATGTAGATTTGAGAGTAACTCACTAGCACGCCAGTGATATTACTAAGATGATAGTATAAGTGAGTTCACTCTGGAAAGAGACAGCAAGAATTGAGCCACAAGGTAATTTTATTTTAGCTTTTTAAATTTTCAAAATTATTGCATAGTCAGTATTTTCTGTCAAGAAAATATTATTTTTGTCAAGTATTTGGGTCAAGAAAAATTATTTAAGAAGTTATGACAAGTTATAAAGTTATTAAATAGTGGAGCTAGGTCTTGATTTTCAGCATAAAGTATGTGGTCCTTCTGCTGTAACAGTTACTGCCAACGTGTACAGTGTCAGCTCTGGAAGACACTTCCGTGTGGCTGATTAGAGTTTTCAGAGCTGGCTACAGCAATACTTCCCCCAGGATATATTCTTCTACAACATGACTTGCCTTTCCCCCATCAAGGGGTGAAATCTACATTTGCCTAATCACTGACCATCCCCAAGGAAGAAACACAAAAAGGCAAAATGGTTGTCTGAAGAGGCCTTACAAATAGCTGAGAAAAGAAGAGAAGCTAAAGGCAAAGGAGAAAATGAAAGATATACCCATCTGAACGCAGAGTTCCAGAGAATAGCAAGGAGAGATAAGAAAGCCTTCCCCAGAGATCAATGCAAAGAAATAGAGGAAAATAATAGAAGGGGAAAGACTAGGGATCTCTTCAGCCTTCCCTGATAGCCCAGTTGGTAAAGAATCCACCTGCAATGCAGGAGATCCCTGTTCGATTCCTGGGTCGGGAAGATCCCCTGGAGAAGAGAAAGGCTACCCACTCCAGTATTCTGGCCTAGAGAATTCCATGAAAGTTGGACACAACCGAGCGACTTCACTTTCACTTTTCCCTTTCATGCATTGGAGAAGGAAATGGCAACCCATTCCAGTGTTCTTGCCTGGAGAATCCCAGGGATGGGGGAGCCTCGTGGGCTGCCGTCTATGGGGTCACACAGAGTTGGACATGACTGAAGCGACTTAGCAGCAGCAGCAGCAGAGATACCAAGGGGACATTTCAAGCAGAGATGGGCACAATAAAGGACAGAAATGGTATAGAGCTAATAGAAGCAGAAGATATTAAGAAGAGGTGACAGGAATACACAGAACTATACCAAAAAGATCTTCATGACCCAGATAATCATGATGGTGTGATCACTCACCTAGAGTCAGATATCCTGGTATGCAACATCAAGTGGGCCTTAGGAAGCATCACTACGAACAAAGCTAGAGGAGGTGATGGAATTTCAGTTGAGTTATTTCAAATCCTAAAAGATGATGCTGTGAAAGTGCTGCACTCAATATGCCAGCAAATTAGGAAAACTCAGCAGTGGTCACAGGACTGGAAAAGGTCATTTTTCATTCCAATCTCAAAGAAAGGCAATGCCAAAGAATGTTCAGACTACCACACAATTGCACTCATTTCACATGCTAGCAAAGTAATGCTCAAAATCCTTCAAGCTAGGCTTTATCAGTATGTGAACTGAGAACTTCCAGATGTTCAAGCTGGATTTAGAAAAGGCAAAGAAATCATAGATCAAATTGCCAACGTGCTCAGGATCATAGAAAAAGCAAGATAATTCCAGAAAAATCATCTACTTCTGCTTCACTGACTACTTTAAAACCTTTAACGGTGTAGATCACAACAAACTGTGGAAAATTCTTAAAGAGATGGGAATACCAGACGATCTTACCTGCCTCCTGAGAAATCTGTATGCAGATCAAAAAGCAACAGTTATAACTGGAGATGGAATAATGGATTCATTCCAAATTGGGAAAGGAGTACATCAAGGCTATATATTGTCACCCTGCTTTTTAATTTATATGCAGAATACATCATGAGAAATGCCAGGCTTGATGAAGCACAAGCTGGAATCAAGATTGCCTAGAGCAATATCAATAACCTCAGATATGCAGATGACATCACCCTTATGGCAGAAAGAAGAGGAATTAAAGAGCCACTTCATGAGGGTGAAAGAGAAGAGTGAAAAAGCTGGCTTAAAACTCAACATTCAAAAAACTAAGATCATGACATCCAGTCTCATCACTTCACTGCAAATAGCAAAGACATTGCTTTACCTACAAAGGTTGGTATAGTCAGAGCTACGTTTTTTCCAGTAGTCATGTATGGATATGAGAGCTGGATGATAAAAAAGATTGAGCACTGAAGAACTGATGTCTTCAAACTGTGTTGCTGGAGAAGAGTCTTATGAGTCCTTGGACAGCAAGGAGATCAAACCAGTCAATCCTAAAAGAAATCAACCCTGAATATTCATTGGAAGGACGGATTCTGAAGATAAAGCTCCAATACTTTGGCTACCTGATGCGAAGAGCTGACTCACTGGAAAAGACCCTGATGCTAGGAAGGACTGAAGGCGGGAGGAGAAGGGGATGACAGAGGATGAGATGGTTGGATGGCATCACTGACTAGATGGACATGAGTTTGAGTAAGCTCTGGGGGTTGGTGATAGACAGGGAAGCTTGGCGTGTTGCAGTTCACGGGGTCACAAAGAGTTGGACATGACGTAGTGACTGAACAATAACAATTCTGAGAAATAATGGACACAGAATAAGTTTGAAAAATAAAATGCAAGTTCCTCTTTTGTAAGGGAAGTTTACATTAATAAATGAAATCTCCAATTATAAGGGTGGTGTATCAGGAAGAGCTGTGCTGTGCTGTGCTTAAGTCGCTCAGTCATGTCTGACTCTGTGACTCCATGAACTGTAGCCCACCAGGCTCCTCTGTCCATGGGGATTCTCCAGGCAAGAATACTGGAGTGGGTTGCCATGCCCTCCTCCAGGGGATCTTCCCAACCCAGGGATGGAACCCAGGTCTCCCACATTGCAGGTGGGTTCTTTACCATCCGAGCCACCAGGAAAGCCCAAGAATACTGGAATGAGTAGCCTATCCCTTTTCCAGGGGATCTTCCTAACCCAGGAATCTAACCAAGGTCTCTTGCAATGCAGGCAGATTCTTTACCAGCTGAATTACTAGGAAGGATGACTTAATCAGGAGAGAATTTTATTAATGCAGGAAGCAAAGACTTAAATTTGCATAAAAACCTTGTTTAATCATGCTTTTCCCAGTAACCTCAAAACTGGCCTTCTTGTAACCCAAACATACACCCCCTTTTTTTCTTTGTCTTTAACTGGGAGATAGTCATTTTTCCCTAGGTGTCTCTCTTGTACCCAGGAGGCATATGCACTAATAAACTTCTGTTGTTTTTCTCTTATTAATCTGACTTTTCTTACAGGGTTCGTTGGGTATACTTCAGAGTTTAAGTGTGGAATAGTAGAAAGCATGGCCAGTGAAATTAGGTCAGCTAAGAACTGAGGGTGGAGGGAAAATTGCTTTCCCTCCCCTACAATTTCATATAATTATACTTATTAAATTGAGTTTCAAGCTTTTGTTTCCTAATTTAAAAAGTGGAACTGTGGAAAATGTATATACTTCTTTGTAAAATTTTACTTATTTTTTCTTATTGTAATTGAGCTAATATTTTCTGAGGAACATTTGCCCTCATGTGAAAGAAACAAATACATTTCTAGTATATTATTTCAAAAGAAAAAGTGCTTAGGGCTTTGCATAGGAGACAGCTTAACATTTTAAATGATTATTTTCAGGTTTTACTTAACTCTTGTAATTCGTATGCTTGGTAATGTTGGGCAGCAGATGCATGTCTCATCCTGAATAATCAGTGGTAGATGATGCATCAGGCACAGATTGAATCATAGACTGGCCATAAGGGAGAGACTTCGTCTGTCATTGACAAAAGGCAGGGTGAGAAAATGAGATCTGGAGCTCATTTAGGCTCCTAACGATATAGAAGCACAGGGGCAAGAAGCCAGAATTGTAAAGAGAAAACACCATCTTTATGGAAACAGTAAAATGTAACATCTCCTTGGATTCCTGCTCCATTTCAAAATATGGAGAAACCGTTCAGAGCTATTTGCTGGCTTCTCTTCCATCAACCCCGTGCTTACTAACTTATATCAGATTCTTTAAAAAGTATTTTTTAAATGGCAGACATTTAGTTGGAAAATTAACATTTGCAGGCAAGAAACAAAGTTAACCAATTTATGTATAAAGAGGCGTTGATAATTAAAATGTGAGTTGCATGACATTAACACCTCATTGGCTGAAATGTCATTAATACTTTAATTCACACAGTTGTTTTTATTTTAATTGTAGTTGTTTGATTCTGCTTTTTTTTCTGTGAAAAAGAAAAGACCATGAAAATGACCTATCAAGGTTTCAAGGCTGTGTTTATTTCTGTAGACAAAATTCGACTAATCAAATTAAAGTAGAATTACATTAACCATGTATCCAGTTGCAAGAGCAAAAGAAAAACCTGCATTTTATAATCTTCACTATTTAAATCATAACAAGTAATATACAGAGCAGAGTGTTAAAAAGCATATAAGCTTTATGAGTCTCAGTTTTCTCATCCATAAAGTGGAAATAATGAGTAATATAAAATCTATCTTATAGAATTTTTACAATAAATAAAATAATGAGTTTTAAATACTTAGCATTGTGTCTTATACATGGTAAGTGCTTAAGTCTAAGAAACTTGAAAAATATAACAAACTCCAGGGCAGAGAGATAAAGATGAATATAACTAATAAATAGGTGTAACTTTCAAGATTTTCATAGAGTTTAGATGTATTACTTGGTTAAGAATATCTGAAGGAATTTTCCTTTTGCAGTTTACCTCTGAGAAATTAATAATATGTGTTTTAAAAAGAGAACCGTGGGGAATATTCTGAGCATACTGGAAAAGTTTTACATTTTCTTTTTAAAATAAATTACATATATTTGATCAATGTTAAAATATTTTTTCATAGATACCTTTAAATATCAATTTTATTATGATTCTATAAAATTCAGGCTCTACCTGCATAGATCCATTTTGCCAAATTTTTCCATCTCTTTCTCATTCTAGCAAATTATAGGCTTGAGGCACTTATTAGAAGCTAACAAATTCAAAGAGCAATCTTGTTCAGGAGCTCCCTCAAGCTTAACAACAAAACCCTAAACATACAAAAAATCTTCTGGAAGTGATTCCCATCTCTTTTTAATGTTTATTAATTTGACTCACCTTTGTCTGAATTCTGAATTTTGCCCAGAGGTATTTCTTCCTTCTGTCTCACTAGTCCCATCCTTCTCCCCTCTTTCTTGTTTTTTCTACCTTTTTCCCTCCTACAGTGAAAAGAGCAGTATGGAACTTCCCTCCAGAGACCTTCCACCTCAAATGGCCATATGGGTTTAATGTATAATGCATGAGAAGCAGTGTGAGTTGAAGATGATTCAAAAGAGAGGGCTTTGAGGCTGGGCTCAGGAGGCATTTTTCAATAATAATTAGAAAATCAAGCAGCATCTTACTGTTGTTCTAGTCATTTCAATGCAGTATAATAAGCCTGGCTCAAACAGTGCTGCAGAGTAATATACTGCTATAATACAACCTCCTCAACACAATTATTGTGCAAATGCACTTATTCATTAGTAATGGGTTCTTTGTCCTCAGAATTTCCTTAGATT
This sequence comes from Bos grunniens, assembly GCF_055505025.1. Lineage (NCBI taxonomy): Eukaryota > Metazoa > Chordata > Mammalia > Artiodactyla > Bovidae > Bos > Bos grunniens. The sequence continues at coordinate 97,662,276 of NC_141171.1, read as the reverse complement.
TAACTGGAAATGTCAGTTTTCTATGGACACCTCTCTAGCATGAGCTGTTTATCACTAAGGTTGTTGGCAGAGACAAAATAATGTGAGTTTTAATTTGGATGTAATTTTCAGCATACTACATTAAGGAATTCTTTTGGAAGAGGCAGATCAGGCAATATTTTGGCATGATCTTCATGCTAATGACATCAACTTTTGAGAGATATCTTTTGACCCAGGAATAACATTTGAAATTAAAACTGGACTTTTCTTTTGGCCACATTATATAGAATTATTGCCTATAGTCAGGTTTCTTTTTTTTTTTTAAACCTAAAAAGTAGTAAAGTAAGGATATATTTATTGGGTACTTGATATTTGAGGCAGATACCAAAATAATACTACTTCTTAATGGATTATGTCTCTTTGCCATATGGATTATTTTGGGCTAAAGCCCACTGAAAATCATCAGTTGCAGGAAAAGCTCTAAAAACAGGTCACATATTTTCCTTTTGTAAAGGAAATTTCTATTTGTAAAGGTATCTTCCCCAGCACCAGGAAGAAGAGCTTTCTTAATAAAAAGGTGGGCCTTAATAAAAAGGCATAGCAAACTCCATTAAACAACCTTTGCCACACTTTTCCTGTTTACCTTCCTATAACTTGCCTCCTCCTCCAAGAAGTCCCAAACCCCTTTTCCTTTTGTCGAGGGAGTGTGTAATTTCCTTGGTTCTGTCTCGTCACAACAAAAATTTGAAGTGATGGACCGGTGTTACGGCCCTCAGTTGGACCAGTGTTACAGCTCCATGTTACAGTTCAGTTTTATTTAGAAAATAAAGGAAAATACAGCCTGAAGGCGTGAGGGCATGCAGACCCAAAAGATGGGAAGAGAGGCCCCCGGCCCTTTGGCTCCTCTTTTAATGCTTTTTCTCCTCCCCTTGAGCCTGCCCTATGTAAACTGGGCTAGCCAGGAACGCTGTTTATTTTACCTGAGGTCCTCACTCCAGTCCTGGACCTTCCTTTGTTCTATTTCCACGGGCTTTTTCCTTCCTTATCTTTTAGCCACCACCATTTTGGACTCCTTTTTCCTATTCTAACTACCTAACAGTTTCTTTAGGATGGAAGAAAATTTAAATGGCACAGGATTACAGACTCATTGCACTTAATCTCCTATAGGACTCTAGACAGTAGACAGCCTGATCCTCTTCCTTTGCACATAAAAAACTGAGAACTGAGAACAAGGAAGCTATCTACCACACACTTATTATTGTATGGGCTCCATACATGCTCAACATCTGCTTAAACATCTCTGGTGAAAGAGAGCTCAATTTTCTTGTGGCTCCTACCCCTACATTTGAATGCTTTAAATTGTTACACAAATTTTCCTTTTACAAAGTAAAAATTTGTTCCTTCCCAGTGAGAAGCAAATCAGAAAGCAATACATTATTTTATCTGAAATGAAGAGACCACTTTGACATTTAGTTTTTGTACATTCTAGCATTTAATGAATGCAATCATATTTTGATGTTGCAGCACAAATCAACAGGAAAAAATAGATTGTTTACTGGTGGTAAACTTTTTAACTGTAAAGCATAATTATTATAATGAAAGATATGCTCAATGAAGAATATCATAGACCAAAATAATGCACAAGTAATAGAAGGGTGGTAAAGAATCTGCCTGCAATTCAGAAGACCCAGGTTTGATCCCTAGGTTGGGAAGATCCCCTGGAGAAGGGATTGGCTCCCTACTCTTGTATTCTTGCCTGGAGAATCCCATGGACAGAGGAGCCTGGCAGGGTACAGTCCATGGGGTCACAAGAGTCGGACATGACTTAGCAAATAAACCACCACCACCAACAGAAGGGGAGAAGGGGGAAAATCTTTATAACATCTACAACTGATAAGGGGTTAATATCCATAATATAAAAGAAACTTTTGCAAACTAACAAGAAGACCGAAGCCCCAATAAAATGGTTATAAGATTTGAAAATCAATTTATGAAAAAGAAATTCAAGAAAGTAACAAAAAGATTCTCAAATTCATTTGCAATACTGAAAGTGGAGATCAAAAGCATAATGCAGTCTGGAAATACTTAGAAAGCTAGATAGTACCAACTATTGTCAGGGTTGTAGGAATAGAAGAGTCTGTATTTATTGCTGGTGGGGGATAAAACTGATGCAGTCATTCAAAAGAACAATCTGAGTTGACTTACTTAAAATAAACCTTCTCATACCTTATGTGTAACCTATTCTTTTCCTCAATATATATCCCAAGGGAAGTCTCACAGAGATCCATTAGGAACATGTACAAGGATGTTCATTGCTGCATTATTTGTAGTGGTGGGAGTTGAACCAACCTTGGTACCCAACACTGGGAGAAGAAATAATAGAATAGAGTGGGTAGGGCCTCCCTGGTGGCTCAGTCATAAAGAATCCATCTGTTAATGTAGGAGACTTGGATTCGACCCCTGATCTGGTAAGATCCCATATGCCTCAGAGCGAATAAGCCTGTTCACTACAATTATTGAGCCTGTGTTCTAGAGCCTGGGAGTCACAACTTATGAGCACATGTATCACAGCTACTGAAACCTGCATGCCCTAAAGCCTGTGCTTTGCAACAAGAGAAGCCACTGCAATGAGAAGCCTGCTCATGCCACCTAGAGAGTACCCCCTCCCCCCATCGCAACTAGACAAAAAGCCCATGCAGCAGTGAAGATACAGCACGGCCAAAAATAAATAAATAATTTTAAAAGATAAGATAGTGGGTGCATACCACAAAATACCATGTACTGGTTAGAAACCATGTTCACATAGCAAATATATAAGGATTTTTAAAATATAGGGCTTAGTGAAATAAGAATCTGAGTAACACAAAATTATTTACCTATCTGAATTCATATATTTGAATTCATTATTTGAATCAACCCATTCAAAACAAGCAAACAAAAATCACATTTTTAGAATAAGACATACAAAGAAAAAATACATTGAATGGAATGGAATGAGTTCCTGGAGAGAAAGTAGTGAATGTGAGGCAGGTAAGGGAATAAAAGGAACTAAATGAATAAAACAAAAGAGGCCTTTTTATAGCCTAGCATTAATGACATGCCATGAACTATGGAGCCTGATTAACTCAATCCTCTGCATCTGAGGGTCAAGTGAAAATAATATCTCATAATAATGACCTTGAAAGAGCCTGAAGGGCCTTTTGAATCACCCAAGATACCATGTGTGTTTAGTATCAGTGTCATTTTCTCATACACTAAATATTTGACATTAGACTACTGTATGTGAATATAGGCAAGTTGTTTTAAATTATTTGAAAATGTTTAAGGTAATCAAATATTACAGTGAATTATGAAGTACTCTTAAATAGGTAGATTTAGGAAGAAAAAAGCTACAAAGCTTGCTAATGAAATGTTGAACATTTATTCCTGCTAACTCACTGCAATTTACACTGTTTTACACTTCTAACCTTATTTGGAGACTCTCTTTGCTCATTATTATTAATACATTGTAGGCAGTCCATGGGGTTGCAAAGAGTCAGACATGACTGAGCGACTGAACTGTGCTAAGGTAACAAAGAGGCCAAAAGCTACTGTCTTCTGCAGTTTTTGCATGTTTGTCAACATAAAAAAAGAAAAAACCAGACCATTATGAAACAGAGTCATTTCTAAATAACTTGGTACTCAGGAGCAGAAATAAAAGTCATGGGTAACTGAAAGCATGGATATCCAGGGTGCTTAGCGGTTAAGTGAACTATGGGAGTGAAAGAGCCCCATGTTCACAAGGAATCTGGGCTTGCAGTCATCATCTTAAAATTCCTAATAATTTAAAAAATAGGTGATCCCATATTGTGCCCTGGACTCTCAAATTATGTTGCAAGTCCTACATAAATAGATAGAGAACTCATTTTATTTGACAATAACTTATTGAACAACTCACGTACTAGGCACCGTGCTGGGGCTGGGAACTCGCAGGTAGATAAGAAACTGTTCCTCATTTTAGGATCTCCTCCTAACAAGGGAGCTACACGTATGAATAACTAATTTACAGAGCAATATATATTCATGATTTTAAAACCCAACTTCAGATGAGTGCATTTTTGTTCATTTTGGAGGTATGGGGATTTGCCAGTGAGCAAAGGGGCTGTCCCACACTGATGCGTGGGATCAAATGGATATCAGAACTACTTCATTTAAAACACAACAAAAGTAAACCATTCCTATCAGGAAATGTTTTGAAATTTCATTTGGAAATAACACTTAATATTATTTCAAGCAGAGTCTCTGGCATGTCAAATTACATAACCTTTGGTTTTGAACTAAATAATAATTAGAATAGCAACAAAAAACTGGGTCCAGTTGCACTGGCTTGCCAGTGCTTTGTTGATTCACATCCTCAGCTCATTTCCTCTTCAACTCTAATATCAGACTTTTTTCTTCCAAGCTCTTATAAGTTAACCTTCTAGGCTTTTCTTTGCAAAATCTGATTTCTAAAATTTTGGTTGCCAACAGCTTACAGCTTATTTCTTTAGCTCTTCCAGTGGATCCATAATATTTAAAATCTTTTTGTCCCAGAACTAACCCTCACTTGCACTTTGTTAAGCAATGGAGGCAAAAAACAAAATTTGCACAGGTGCGACAGAATGCCACAGCTTTTCTCTAATTTTTATCCAGTGGCCAAATTTCACTAGGGTTTGAAAACTTCTCCAAGATGGGATGTATTTAATCTATTGACTAGTTAGAGAATAACAATCATTTCAACTCATATGTTTCTTCTTGACATAGAAAGACTAATGTTGCTTTAAGAAGCAATGAACCAAAGAAAGCTTGGACCTGTTCTTAGGTTCAACCTCATTGAATTATTTCTATACAAAACAGCTGGCATATTTTTATCTCATTCCTCTAATATTTGCTATTCTAATTTGTACTGCCATGTTATTAATAACTTAGCTAATTTCTTTCATAAGGTTTTCTCTTCAAACAATATTGAAGTATAATTTACCAACAATAAATATTTCCAGTGATCTTTGTTGCCAAAGTTTCAATTTCCTTCTGGCCTTTTTCCCTTTAATTTCATTTAGCATTTCTAACAGTGCAGGTCTGGTAAAGATAAATTTGCTTAGTTTTCTTCATCTGAAAATGTCTTAATTTCACCATCATTCTTGAGGGATATTTTCATTTGATGTAGAATTCTGGGTTAGCAGTTTTGTTCTCCCAGTACATTAAAGATGTTGGTCCCAGTCTTCTAGCCTCTGTGCTTTCTGATGAGAATGTTTGAGGCCATTCATGCCTTTGTTCCCCTGTATGTAATGCTGTTCTAGCTTTTCTGCCGCTTTCCAAAATTTCCCCGAATCTTTAGTTTTCAACAATTTGACTAATGCATCTATGCATGGTTTCTTCATATTTGTGATGTCATAAGATTTGAACTTCTTGTATTTATAAATTCCTATCTTTCCCTAATTTGGAAAGTCTTTAGGCCTTTGATTTCTTTGAATTTCCTTTTAGTTTGCCCCCTCTTCTTCCAGAACTCTAATTACCCTATTGATACCGCCCCACAGAATCCAAGGCTCTTTTATTTTTTATATTTCTTTCTATTTATTAGAATGGATTTCTTTCGATCTATTGTTATGTCCACAGATATTTTTCCCTCTGACATCATTCTGCTACAAAGCTCTTTGAGCAGTCTTTTAAAAATTTCATCCATTCTATTTTTTCAGTCCTATAATTTTCATTTGCCTTTTTATGTTTCCCATTTCTCTGGATTTCTGATCCTTTTCATTATGTGAATATTTTCCTTTATCTCACTGAGTATGATTAGAATAGTTGGTTTAAGTCTTTATGTGATCACTCCAACATCTGAGTTTTCTCAAGGTTGACTTCTCAAAGATTGCCTTTCTTTGAGACTAACATTTTTCTGGCTCTCTGTATGTTGAAAAATTTTGGATTGTATCATGGGCAGGTACTGTGGAGACTCTGCAATCTGTTATATTTTCTGAAGAGTGTTGATATTTACCTATTAGCATATACCTATGAAGCTACGGCCCATGAAAAGAGAGTAGAACCACAAGAAATGATAAGAAGGAATAGTACCTGATATCCATGCAGAGCTAAAATGGTACTTTTTTCTTATATATCAGAATGGAAAACCTCATAATTTATACAACAATGAATAAAGTATTCAAAATGGTCTTGCCTCAGTAATGGGAAATAATATAATTACCCCTATGTTGAAAACTGCTCTGGTCTCAACCATCATATCTTAAAAACAGAGTACATAAAGATCAAGCTGTTCTCAAGTCACTTACAGGTGCTCTAAGACAAAACTCAAGAATATTTGTGAGATTACAAAATATTTCATTCAATAAGGAAAACTTACAGTGTGTAGTATCCAGTGAAATATTACTAGGCATACAAAGGAGCAGGATAATATGATCCATAATAAGGAGAAAAAACAGTCAATCAAAACCATCCTAGAACCAACACAGATGTTATAAGATGGGAACACTGAAATACATTTTGTAATTGTAATCTGTATATTCAACATTTCAGTGGAGGCATGGGATACATTTACAAAAAAAAAAAAAAAGATTGAAATCAAGCTTTTACAAAAGATAACAACAGTGTCTGATATGGACAATACAGGAACAGCAGATTAAACACAGCAGAAGGAAAGATCAGTGAGTCTGAAGACATGGCAATAAAAACTAAAATTTGAAAATGAAACACAAGGGAAAAAGAGAAAAGATCTCTGGAGCCCTCTATGCTTCCGTCTTCCCAGGTATCCTATCTCGCAAACTCTAGCCTCCTTCATTTCAGATTCCCAGGTCCACGTCCTCAAGCTCAGGGAGTCCGTCAGGCTCCATTTTAGTTATCTGTCTCTGTGTCAAGGCCTACATTCTCTCCCAAAGCAAGGATTTGGGGCAATCATATTGATTACCTTATTCATTTCCCATTTCTCAGAGAAGACTATCTTTCATTGCCTGATATCCAGTGTCCTGAAAACTATTATTTCATATAATTCATTTAGTTTTCTGGTTCTTTCAGGTGACAAATCCAGTATCTATTATCACACCTTGGACATAGTGGAAGTAAATTCTGCATTTTAAGTTTCTTTTTGCTGTGGAAATGTCTGTAATTGAGAGTTCAGTGAGTCAAGTTTAGTATTTCATAAGTACCACAATTATGAAAATAACCCCTTGTTACATGGACATCCTTGAATAGCAGAATTTCAGTTAGGTAGAACCTGGGTAAGCAAGAAGAACCAGACTCTTCTCTCTTTCGATGGAAATTTCATGTCACCTTGGAACAGTTCTTTGTCTTGTAAAGAATTACTTGAGTAGCCTTTTAAAATTTCCTTTATGTAAAGGAAAATAAATTGGAAAGCTTCTGCTGATACAACTTCTTGGTTCAACTGATGTATTTCATGAACAATTGTTGGATTGTGCATATAAACCAAAGAGGTGTATAACACTGGGATTCTCAGAGACTTCGCTATGACTTCTGCAGGAATCCACAACATCAAAGGCATCCTTGCAGTGATAAGCAAGTGCAAGTATGGTTGGAAAATCCCATGGACGGAGGAGCCTGGTGGGCTGCAGTCCACGGGGTCGCCGAGGGTCGGACACGACTGAGTGACTTCACTTTTACTTTTCACCTTCATGCATTGGAGAAGGAAATGGCAACCCACTCCAGTATTCTTGCCTGGAGAATCCCACGGACGGGGGAGCCTGGTGGGCTGCCGTCTATGGGGTCGCACAGAGTCGGACACAACTGAAGTGACTTGGCAGCAGCAGCATATAACATCATATTTAAAATCTATTTGTTGCTTAATAAATCTTAATAAATAATTATTGAGTTGAATTTGATTGAAAAATGAGAAGAAAAGCTGTTTGAGTCTTTTATTTTTCCTTCCTTAAGAGGCAGCTATGCTGTGGTGCACTGAATATGAGGTTGGAAAGAGAAGTACTGTTTTTAATTAAGCCTTTTGATGACCTGTTCTATGTCCCTGAGTCATCATTTAATTTCTCCAAGCTCCTCATCTTTACAATAGGGAACTAATACACTACAGAAGCAGAGTAAGAATTAAGGTGAAATTAAATGTGTGTACAGCTACCCACATATTAGGTATGAGTTTATTATTTTGTTACCAACTATTGTCCTTTATTTTGAATTCCAGTTTGCTGGAAGATGTGGGAAAAGCAATGTCCCAAGTTTTTAAACATTCCTCAAATTTTCAGGTTGAAGAAATCCCCTGGTCAGAATACTTTCTTACCTTCTCTCATCTGCCTGATCTGCGTCTTACCACTTCCCAGACTTAGCCCTCCAAACATAGCAAGATTGGCCGTTTCTAGATCTTACATCTCTTTCTGCCCCCGTCCCAACTTCATTTTATATCTTCCTCTTTGGAAACAATACAGAGGCATGACCAATAGCGCTGCAGCCAGTACTCTATGCAGATCCTGCGTCACCTCTTACACAGCCATTCTTTGTTCCGCCTGAGGTAGACAAACAGAATTTCATTTCAACCTGGGTATTGCACGTGGATTGGAAGATGCATTCTGAGTGACATCCTGTCCCATTACAAAGAGAACAATAAACTATATCTAGCCAGTTACAAATGCCATGTAAAAGAACAGGATCTTTCCCAGGCAATGCTCATTTTGTCATTCTCTAATGTAGTAAATTTTATTGTACATTATTTTTCTCAGTTGTAATTCATTTGAGATTTTCCTACACACACACACACACACACACACAAACACACACACACACACATATATATATATACATGGCTTCCCTTGTGGCTCAGCTGGTAAAGAATCTGCCTGCAATGCAGGAGACCTGGGTTGGGAAGATCCCCTGGAGAAGGGAAAGGCTACCCACTCCAGTATTCTGGCCTGGAGAATTCCATGGACTGTATAGTCTATGGGGTCTCAAAGAGTCGGACGTGACTGAGGGATTTTCACTTTCACTTTATATACATATATACATACATATATATATATATATATAATCAGCATATGTGACATTTTGTCTTTTAGATCTCCTTTTGTGCTGTCACTATTTCCAGAAATCTAACTCAGAATGCCCTTTCATCTTATAATGGCAAAGCAAGGCATCATAAGAGGTGTTATTTTGTGAACTGTATGTTGTTCTTTACAAATGAAACACTGAATTTTAATAATAATAATTGTCTTGTTAAAAAGCACTTAATAATTAAAAAATTTTAAGATAGGCTTAGAAATTCTGGAAGATGGTAAAATTCAGATTCTCAAATGTGCTGATTTGTAGGTCAGTTTATAATGATTTATTATTTCCATGATTTCTGAGATCAGAGATGGGAAAAGGCCATATTCTACAGTTGAAATTGTGAAGTAAATCAACATCTAAGGCCTGGGGGATGGTCAATTACCTTTTAGCAATGGACTCTTGGATAATTGCGAAGTAAATAGATCACCTGGTACCCCCATATGCTCAGGGTCCCCAAGCTCAGAGCTAATGCCATTCTTTATAATGAAGCTTGGGCTTCTGACCAGTTAATTGTCTAGCAATCCTTTTGGGATACTGAAGACATGAACAGCTTTTTGAAACCGTCTAATCTGAGGGACATAGTTGTTTTATAAAGAGACAATGGTATTTATGTCTGTTTCTCTAGGAACACTGGGCAGATACATATGATACCTTTGCTAAATATAAAGTAGAATAAGGATGTAAGGGTCTATTGTTAAAATTTAATAATGATATGGTTAATATTTCATTTCAATCACTGCCTGGTTTGGAACTCATAAGCTATTATCTACCTGGATTTGTCCCAGTCCTATTTAAGACCAGCCTGCCTGGCAGGAAGAGAAGAGGGATTCGAAGCTACTCTGGCTGAATGATATAGCAGTGTAACTCCTCTCTTCAACCCTGTTTTTTGCATATGCTGCCATACATGGCCATTCATATGCAGTGCGCTGTATATTTATTTACTGATTGGTTAACTGGTAAGTTAACCTTGGTAAATTAAATCAGTATATTAACCAGTAAGTGAATAAAATACAATTTTATTTTTTAAAATATTTTCCAATTCTCTGCCATTTCTTCATCTTTCCCTACAAATCCTTTAACATAATTATAACAGACATTTTAAGTTTCTTGCCTGCTAATTAAAACAGCAGGGCCATTTAGTGGGTGGCTTTTATTAACATTTCTTTTCTCTTGATTTTGGGTCAGATTTTGCTGCTTCCTTGCATTATTTGACTATCTTCTGGATATTATGATTGATATGTTGCAGTCTCAATTTTCTCATCTTTCTCTAAAGGTGTTAAGTTTTATGCTTCAGTTCAGTTCAGTTGCTCAGTCATGTCTGACTTTTTGTGACCCCATGGACCGCAGCACGCCAGGCCTCCCTATCCATCACCAACTCCCGGAGTCTACCCAAACCCATGTCCATTGAGTTGGTGATGCCATCCAACCATCTCATCTTCTGTCGACCCCTTCTCCTCCCACCTTCAATTGTTCTCAGCATCAGGGTCTTTTCAAATGAGTCAGTTCTTCCCAACAGGTGCCCAAAGTATTGGAGTTTCAGCTTTAGCATCAGTCCTTCCAATGAACACTGAGGAGTGATCTCCTTTATGATGGACTGATTGGATCTCCTTGCAGTCCAAGGGACTCTCAAGAGTCTTCTCCAACACTACAGTTCAAAAGCATCAATTCTTTGGCTCTCAGCTTTCTTTACAGTCCAACTCTCACATCCATACATGACTACCGGAAAAACCATAAACTTGACTAGACGGACCTCTAGTTGGCAAAAGCAAATGTCTCTGCTTTTTAATATGCTGTCTAGGTTGGTCATAACTTTCCTTCCAAGGAGTAAGTGTCTTTTAATTTCATGGCTGCAGTCACAATCTTCAGTGATTTTAGAGCCCCCAAAATAAAGTCAGCCACTGTGTCCACTGTTTCCCCGTTTATTTGCCATGAAGTGATGGGACCGGATGCCATGATCTTTGTTTTCTGAATGTTGAGTTTTAAGCCAACTGTTTCACTCTCCTCTTCCACTTTCATCAAGAACTCTTTAGTTCTTCTCTTTCTGCCATAAGAGTGGTGTCATCTGAGGTTATTGATATTTCTCCTGGCAATCTTGATTCCAGCTTGTGCTTCCTCCAGCCCAGCATTTCTCATGATGTACTTGGCATATATGTTAAGTAAGCAGGGTGACAATATACAGCCTTGACGTACTCCTTTTCCTATTTGGAACCAGTCTGTTGTTCCATGTCCAGTTCTAACTGTTGCTTCCTGACCTGCATACAGGTTTCTCAAGAGGCAGGTCAGGTGGTCTGGTATTCCCATCTCTTTCAGAATTTTCCACAGTTTATTGTGATCCACACAGTCAAAGGCTTTGGCATAGTCAATAAAGCAGAAATAGATGTTTCTCTGTAACTTTCTTGCTTTTTCAGTGTTGTTGACAGTCATCTTGACCTTCTCTTGGTTCTGTCCTCAGTCTTAAGACACAGTCCTTAGTCCTGGCCTTATTTCTAAGGTGTGGTTTTAATGGAAAGTCTGAAGTCTTGATCAAGCCTGTCTAATTTGATAGATTTTTTAAAAATTATTTATTTTAATTGGAGGCTAATTACAATATTGTAGAGGTTTTGCCATACATTGACATGAATCAGCCATGGGTGTACATGTGTTCCCCATCCTGAACCCCCCTCCCACCTCCCTCCCCATCCCATCCCTCTGGGCCGTCCCAGTGCACCAGCCCTGAGCACGCTGTCTCATGCATCGAACCTGGACTGGCTATCTGTTTCACATATGATAATATGCACATTTCAATGCTATTCTATCAAATCATCCCACCTAGCCTTCTCCCACAGAGTCCAAATGCCTGTTCTATACATCTGTGTCTCTTTTGCTGTCTTGCATATAGGGTTATCGTTACCATCTTTCTAAATTTCATATATATGCGTTAGTATACTATATTGGTGTTTTTCTTTCTGACTTACTTCACTCTGTATAATAGGCTCCAGTTTCATCCCCCTCACTAGAACTGATTCAAATGTATTCTTTTTAATGGCTGAGTAATACTCCATTGTGTATATGTACCACAGCTTTCTTATCTATACGTCTGCTGATGGACATCTAGGTTGCTTCCATGTCCTGGCTATTATAAACAGTGCTGCGATGAACATTGAGGCACATGTGTCTCCTTCAGTTATGGTTTCCTCGGTGTGTATGCCCAGCAATGGGATTACTGGGTCATATGGGTTGGCCAGAAAGTTCATATGGGTTTTTCTATAAGATGTTATGGAAAGCTTGAGTGAACTTTTTGGCCAACCCAATATGTTCCTTGATTTGCAGGGCTGATGAGATATTACTGTTGATTTTTTAAGGGGAGAGGTTCTGAATCATATTTTATACATAAGCAGCTTAACAATCAGTCAATAATTTGAAGGCAATTTAAATGCAGATTTTGTTCCACTTTGATTTTGTCCTTTCTAGAATTTTCCTATCAGCTCAACTGATTTCTCATTAGCCTATTAGGGCACTGCTTTCTGCATGAGCTCTATTCCACTGGATCCATGGGGAACTGGGATGGTCTCTCAGAGGAACTGTGGCTAAATGTGGTGCCCATTTAATTTACTTCCCTTCTTTCAAGGACTGTGTTCCCTCTAGTATATGCCCTCTGTTATCTTTCTTTCAGCACATTCAAACTGATTTTTTAGAAAAAGTATAATGCTCAGAGTTTATGTCAATGATACAAGCTATTCTGCTAATTCCAGTAGATAAATGTAAAGTCTTAAAAATGAAGATACATTATATATGTACATACACGTGTACAAAATGAACAGATCCATGAAAATGTCACTCATATAGTGCTTTTTTTTGCGAAGGGGGGGAGTGGGTTTTATTAGCTAACATCCATGGATTGCTTACTCCATGCTAGACAGAATGCCTAGAGTTTTACATTTAGTGAATGATGTTTAAAAAAATTATCAAACACTTACAGAAGGAAGAACAGTATAAAGCATTTCTAGGTACCTATCAAACAACTTCAAAAATTAGTTACACACAGCTGATCTTGTTTCTCTTATACCTCCACTCACTTCAGCCCCATTGCATGATTTTAAAGTAAATACAAGACTGTACAATACTATTTGCACATACTTCAGTATGAGTCTCTAAAATATAAGAGATTCCGTTTCATTCATCCATTCATTTATTTATTGGCCATGCCACAAGGCATGCGGGGTCATAATTCCCAGACCAGGAATCTAACCTGAGCCCCTGCACTGGAAGCATGGCATCTTAATCTCTGCACATCAGGGAAGCAAAATATTATCAGACTTAACATTAATTTCTTAATGTTACCTAGTGTTCAATTGTGCCCAATTTTCTCAGTTTTTTCAGTTTTCCCTCTACATTCCATATTGTAATCCAAAGGTTGTCTTTCTTTTTAATTTTCCTTATAAGTCATTTGTTGAAGGAATTTGCCAACTGTCATTTAACACATTCCTCTGTCCTCAAATAGCCTGTAAACTTAGAGGAAGGTCAGTTGTTAGTTTTTACTCAACTGTCATCATTAGGGCATTGCCCGATTTCAAAATATGGAGTTTGAATCGATGGCTTAGTACTTTACATGGTTTTACTCCCTTCATGCTTATTTCTGCCTGATGACACTTGAGAGTGTACATGTAAGTGCAGAAAATTTTCTTTTTGATAGGCACTAATATTATCCATTTTATCTCAGCCTTTTAAAGTACACTTCTGTGAAATATGTATATGACTGAGGCTGATCTATTACTCATTTTTGACCTCTGAGCAATACTGTGTTTCTTATTCTCTTTGATGAGAAAATCTGGAACAGCTTGGCGCATTCCTCCATGGACCTTGCAGGTGGAAGGCATGGCCTATTGGCGTGTAAAGCCTTTGGTCTGACTCCTGAGCCATGAGCCCTAAACTTAATCAAAAGATAAAAAAGTAAACCCAATGTAGTCTATAAAATGTAACAACTCATTATTAAAAATTTTCCATAGAACTTTAATATGTTGTGCTGTGCTTAGTCACTCAGTCGTGTTTGACTCCTTGAGACCCCAAGGCCTATAGCTCACCAGGCTCCTCTGTCCATGGGATTCTCCAGGCAAGAACACTGGAATGGGTTGCCATGTCCTTCTCCTGGGGGTCTTCCCAACCCATGGATTGAACTCAGGTCTCCTGCATTGCAGGCGGATTCTTTACCCGCTGAGCCAGCAGGGAAGCCCAGAATTTTAATATAACACTCTATAGATATATTAAATAAAAGCTTCCCACTTAATTTTTGCAAAAGTATCATCTCCTAGGTTATGGGCATAAATCTCCGACCTCCTTTACAACTCAACTCTCAAAGTTTCAGAAATTGTATTCATTTGCTGTCATCCTTCTTGCGATCTGATGGCTGGTGCCACAGACAAGCTTCATCTTTCCCAGGATGTGTTCATCATTTAGCTTCCACAACGATCGCCATTGATCATAACGAATGCTTGTAATTCTCACTGCTTTTTGACCAGGACCAACATGCTGAATTATGCCATGCATGTACAGCACTCCTGCACACTGCTACTTCAAAGCAGTAGGGAGATTTATACATATTCTTTCTCATAATAAAACTAAGTTAAGATCACTATAGCATTGTAGAGACCTGAAGGGGATAGGACCAGCTTTTCTAGGGCAGAGAACATTGTAGGTAGATAAATCTGCAAGTTACAAAAGGAAATCTAACCAAATAGGTAGCATAAGCATTGGGGGAATTCAGTGTTAGACAATAGATGGGTAACCAGGTAAGAAAGTGAAAAAAGAAGAAATAGCTGTGTCTGTGTGTGTATGTGTGTGTGTGTGTGTGTGTATATATATATATATATATATATATCAGTTTATTTGTTGGCTTAATGAGAGTCCTTTTTGTGGTAATAGTATCTACCTGATATTCCTTTGTGGAACCATCTTATCCACACTCCCAATTCATAAAGATGCAGATAGATGACCTTTATCTTGCTTTCAGGCTTGAGCAAAAGTACTATACTTACCTAGGGATGTTGATTGATTTGGGTACAGCTGTGTGACCTTGGTGAACCAATAAAAGTTTCCTGGATTTTGATATAATTTTTTTTTATGCTTGGTTTGCTAAATTCATGGATTATAAGCTCCTTGTAGAAATAGCATACCTTGGAATAAAACCATCAAAGAAACAGACAGAGCCAAGGGTTGTAAAGAAAGTCAGTATGTAGATGAAATCCTTTGTTTCCTAGCACTAGCTAACCTAATGTCAAATTCATCTATTCACTTTAGCCAGTAAATCCTCTTTTTAAATTTAAGTGATATATAGCCAAGAATTCTGTCTTAGTTTTTCAAACAAGTGCACAAGCAGACAAATCTAAAATAAGGCAGTATCTGGTGGTGGTGGTTTAGTCACTAAGGCATGTCAGACTCTTGTGACCCCATGGACTGCAGCCTGTCAGACTCCTCTGTCCATGGGATTCTCCAGGCAAGAATACTGGAGTGTGTTGCCATTTCCTTCTCCAGGGGATCTTCCCAACCCAGGAATCAAACCCATGTCTCCTGCATTCCAGGCAAATTCTTTACCAACAATATATTTTGCAGTATCTGGAGACCTGGTCAAGTAGATTTGGGAGTCCCTTGAACTGCAAGGAGATCAAACCAGTTAATCCTAAAGGAAATCAATTCTGAATATTTGTTGGAAGGACTGATGCTGAAGCTGAAACTCCAAGACTTTTGCCATCTGATGCAAAGAGCTGACTCATTAGAAAAGACCCTGATGCTGGGAAAGATTGACGGCAAGGATAAGGGGACAGAGGACAAGGTGATTGGATGGCATCACTGACTCAGTGAACTTGAGTTTGAGCAAGCTCCGGCAGATGGTGAAGGACAGGGAAGGCTGGTTTGCTGTAGTCCATGGGGTCACAAAGAGTCAGACACAACCTAGCTACTGAACAACAACAAAATAAAAGTTTTCCAGCAGAAATCACGGGCCCAGGGTCAGGAAGGTCAGGTTTGTTACTACTGAGGGAGCAGAACAAGCAAACCAGATGCTATTCTGTAAAGATTGAGAATATGGCTCTTTGGGAACAAAGAATTATCCACCAATCATAACAGAGTCAAACTGGTCCAGGATCAAAGTTTTTTTTTTTTTTTTTTAAAGAATAAGAAAGAATCCTAATTAACAGAAATAGAGCTAGGATTGAAAGGAATGAGACAAGAAACAAAATGCTTGATTTTCGACCTAGAGTTCCTTTTAGATAGGATTGTATCATTTCCAGAACAAAGTTGGAAATCAAATGTGTGTGTTCAATTGCTCAGTTGTGTTCTACTCTTTGCGACCCCATGGACTGTAGCCTGCCAGGCTCCTCTGTCCATGGGATTTTCCCGGCAAGGATACTGGAGTGAGTTGCCATTGCCTCCTCCAGGGGATCTTCCCAACCCAAGGATCGATTCCTATCTTCTGCATTGCAGGCATATTCTTCATTGCTGAGCCATCAGGGAAGCTCAAAGTACCTCCTACTAGGGGGAAAAGCAGGAATTTGGGTAAAGGTAAACAGTAGAGTTTATAGGAGAGGAGAGGAAAGAAGATATTGGAGAGTAAGTTACATAAATGCATCAGCTACATTAAATATAGTAGGTTTATGACTGACAGTGCTTTCAGGAGCTCACAAAAATTTTTAATTTCTTTCACAATCAAGAAAGAAAGCAAACTTTTAGGTTGAAAAATTATTTTTACATACATATTAATATATTTATACCAATGTACTCACAAAATATAATTTTACTTATGTATATATATATATTTATTTACTGACATATAAAAAGAGACCCACAAAAACAAAATTCAGGATGTGGCCTTCCCTTGTCCTCTGATAAACTCTGTGATTGTTGGCACAAAAGTCCTTCACAGCCACGTTTTCCCCTGATTAACTGTATTTGAAAAGCTCAAAAACTAGAAGATTCATTCATACTAGATTCTCTTGCAGTTAGGAGTGGCATGTGTTGAGTTTCAGCTGATGGGATGTAAAAACCTCAGTAGGTAGTATGTCTGTAGAAGCATTTTTTAAAAGAAGGTGGTTTTGGTTCCCCATGCCTAGGGTAATGGCTGACTCACAGAAAACACTCAATACATGAGAGTTAATAATACTTTTATTATTTAAAGATGAGAGAACATAGAACAAAGTGATGACTGCTAGCCATTAGCTTTCCATTTCCCACTTGTTCCTTGGATTCAAAACACATCGCCTGCCATGGAAACCACAATAGTCGCATAGATTTTCTTTAATGAGAGCATGTCATAGAAATTAGCAGATGGTGCCAACTGCAGCCAGTCTTACTGCAAGTCTCCCAGAGGAGATCTGGTCCCTCTTAGACAGGTAAGTTTCACGGCAAGGACTAAAGCCTTAACTCACTGTGGCATTTTCAGATTGACGAAGAAGCACGGAGGACTAAATTATGGGGGTGGTACAGGGATTCTTCAAACTGTTGCCATTCAGAATTTGTGTGGGTATTTGTGATATCTACTCTCCAGTGTCTCTCAGCCTTGTGTACAGACAGGGGTTTTTCAGGGATACCGGTAGAGTGGAGTGAGTTGATAGTGAAATATTTCATCCAGCTTTATTCCACTTAATCTAAAATTCCTTGAAATGTTCTACAATGGTTGTGCAGTGCCTACATTACTCCATCCCCTCCCAACTTGTTCTTTCACTTTCCAATTCTCTTTCTTTCCCACCTACACATCCATTTTTCATATTATACCTTTGCTTAGAAGCATTTGTGATTCCCATTACTTACATAAGGGAACCTCTATATTCTCATTGTAAAATTCAAATCTTTCCACAACTAGGTCTCAGACTAATCTTATGTTTCATTTTACCTCTATCTACATTTTCCTTTCCAACCTTTTCTTGAAAGTATACAGTATGTACCATGGTACGCCATGCTGTTTGAAATCTCTTTACCAAGGTTTAATTTCATTTATTTCCTATTGATTATTCTAGTCTAAATTCAGATTCTTCCTCCATTCCTGAAGTCTCCTCTGGCCTCATTGATATTTTCCTACTTTGAATTATTATGGGTTTACCCCTAGTTTTATGGCATATGTTGATAATATTATTGAAGGGAAAATTATATATAAATTTATTAGTATATTATAGAACAGGAAAGAAGAAGAGGAATGATCTTAAAATGTTATTTGCTTTAAGAATGTATGTCTGAAGAGGGTTTGTATGTATCACTTTTCTTGTATCCCCCATGTTATACAGCACTGCTTAGTAAATGCTTGTTAGAGAAAAATTAATTCTCAAGGACAGTGGTTTTTAAGATGGAGCTAAATGATGGACAGGGAGGCCTGACGTGCTGCAATTCATGGGGTCACAAAGAGTCGGACACGACTGAGCGACTGAACTGAACTGAATGAAATCTTGGAGAAGACCTGAGAGTTCAAAATAATTTTTAGAGTAATAATAAAATATTTGCCTTTTTTCAAGTTTCTGTGGAGTCCAGATGCTATATAATTAGTGATGTTGTAACAGAGTAAATGTTAAGCAGATCTGAAAATCTAGCTAAATGTCTATTAGCTACACATTTATAAGACTGGAAAAATATAACACTCTTCTTGTTAAATATTTTTGGTTTTAAAATATGTTTTTTCATAAAATAAGCCATTTATAATAATATGTATTGGGCTTCCCTGGTGGTTAAGAGAGTAAAGAATCTGCCTGCAATGGGGGAGACCTGGGTTTGATCTCTAGGTTGGGAAGCTCCCTTGGAGAAGGGCATGGCAACCCACTCCAGTATTCTTGCCTGGAGAATCCCATGAACAGAGGAGTTTGGTGGGCTACAATCATTGGGGTTGCAAAGAGTCGGACATTTCCAAAATGTCAAAGGCTTGCTGCTGAAGCAGAGTCATTGTTGTGGAAGGGGGGAAGCTAGGACAAGGCAAGGTGAGAAGGATGACAGAGATACCTCCAGCTCCTGTTTATTGTTTGAAAAGTGGAGACTCATTGGACAGAAAACTTAGCAGCTTTCCCCTGAATGAGAAGATATTATGGAAGTTAAAGTGCTTTACCATCTTACCTGCAGGAAATTTAGTTTAGATATTTACAAAATGATGCCTTCCTCCACGATAACATGTCAGCCATTTGTTAAATCCCATGCTATATATTTTAACTATTTCTATAGATTAGAAATCTACATGAATCACTTTTTTAAACTCTAAACTTCCTGATTCCCATCTTTAATTTATTCTTACTGATATCAGGCACACAATTACAGAGCTTTTGATTGACCAGCTGCTTACACTATTTTGCCACTTGAAAAGTGGAAATACATAGCATTGTATGTTTCCAAATATTATGCTGATGTAACATTTGTTAAGTGTGGTATGAACCCAATATTCTTCTATATTGACTTATTCAACACCCTAGAAACCTGTGATGCAAACACTCTTATTATTTTCATTTCACAGGTGAGGAATCCAAAGAAGCCAAGTCTTTGATAATTATGGTTACTCAGCTAATAAATAATAGAGTGAGGATTTTTGCATGGGAATGTGGCTAGGAGCAACCTCACACAGAATGCTATCCTGGATGTTTCACAAATATTTAGCTTTTCCCTTTAAAAGAGCAAAATGTGGCAAGAGATTCTCTAATTGATGGCATTAACTAATTTTGATTATAAGCCCTTGAGATTTATAACACTGGAAGTCATTTAAATTGTAATGATATCACATTTTACAGGTCTAGAATTAAGATATTGTTGCTTGGAGGCATACCTTTTCCCTCAATCAACCTCGGAATAGGCACTCTCAAATTTCATGGGCTTGTTATAAGCTATCTAAAATAGTGTAAATTTTAAAATCCTGCCTTAGAGTTGTAATTATTTCCAACTTCACAAATTATGTGTTAGACTATTAAATGTGAGAAACCATGACTCAGTATTTGCACGAGGGTGATATAATTGGTAAATAAAGTTGGTGTGGAGGGAAGTCAGAAGGATCAGAGTGCTGGGGTCAGAGATGACTGCATTACAGATGAGTAAGTCTTATTTATAAAACTGCAAGCAGATTTTAGGGCTCAGAAAGGTTAAATGTGACTGTTCACTCTTTTCACATCCACTATAAAGTCAAATCCAGGTTCTGGTACTGCCAAGACTGTTTTGGGGCACATCAGTATTGAAGACGTTTTGCCATCCTGGAAATATACATTGGGTAGAATTCTGCAGCCTAGAAGGTGTGACCAAATGATTATTTGGATTATCAGCCCCAGGCATGCTGTTCATTGATTTGATAGATTATATACCAGGATCTTCATTAATCAATCATATTCATCTTTTCACAAAATTCATTCAATGAAGAACCTGCTTTTAACGTGTGCGTTATTATTTGGTGCCGCAGACATTTAGTGACTAATGCCATGAGGCCACCACATGTGCTGTATCAGCTTCAGCAGCGCTGATCCCCTCGGTCTTCCCTCTAAACTACGGGAGGTCTAAACCTCTTAAGCACACAGAGTCTGCTGCCTCAAGGAATGTGCAGGGAGCCAGAGAAAGGCTCATGGTTTTCAGTAGGGGGAACGGGGAGCAATTTGTATCTTGTTCACTTCTTCCCTGTTTCCATATGAAAATCTTGTTTTGATAAAATCAGAGCTCCTAGTGAGTTATCAAGTCACATAATTTCATTTTCTGTCTCAACCTTTGGGATTAAGGAGAACTTAAAAAAATGGTGCGCTGTGTGTGGGAAAAAAATCCCCACAAATCAGAAAAATAAAAAACAGATGAAAACCAGAAAAGAAAGCAGCCCAAGATGGAGACTGAACTCATATGAAGACGCACAGAGATGGGAATCATCTCCACTGTAATTCAGGTTTAGCACTGGCACAGGAGATAGTCAAGGGGTTTCTCAACTTTGGGGCAAGATGTTTAGCTTCAAGACTGGGACTTCCAGGACTTCCCAGTTGTTAAGACTCTGCACTCTGCACTCCCACTGTTTTCTATCCTCAATCAAGGAACTAGATCCTGCATGCCATGACTAAGACTTGGCAAGGCCAAATTTAAAAAATAAAAAAATAAGCAAAAGACAGGGGCTTCCAGGGCAAAAAAAAACAGAAGGAAAACATACAGTCATCAAAGTGAAAATGAAGTCACTCAGTCGTGTCCAACTCTTTGTGACCCCGTGGACTATACCTGCCAGGCTCCTCCTGCCATGGGATTTTCCAGGCAAGATTACTGGAGTGGGTTGACATTGCCCTCTCCAGGGGATCTTCCCAACCCAGGGATTGAACCCAGGTCTCCTGCATTGCAGGCACACTCTTTACTGTCTGAGCCACAAGGGAAACTCTTATACAGTCATCAAATACAGCCTAAATGCACATAAGCAGTGTTTACTACCCAGGCTGGCATGTCTAGAAAATTTCCTGATTACAATATTACAGGAATATTCTTATGCCA
Source organism: Bos grunniens (assembly GCF_055505025.1). Lineage (NCBI taxonomy): Eukaryota > Metazoa > Chordata > Mammalia > Artiodactyla > Bovidae > Bos > Bos grunniens. Next base: position 97,640,838 of record NC_141171.1, on the reverse strand, counting down.
AGAGTGTTATTCCTGTCATTCCATTCCTCATGTATTACTTGTATATTATTAACTAATTTAAGAGATTTTTACAGTCTTAATGATAAAGAGCCTTTAAAGAAATATACTAAATCTGGAAACGACCTATTTGTAGTTCAATTTTACAGGAAGTAAATATTTCAAGAATGGTACATTCATTTTCAAATAAACATGTATTTATAAATCATGTTTCCTCAGTTTCAGAGATTTAGTAATCATACTCAATCTGGTTCTATTTTGGAAACAAAGTTGGTATTTACAAATAAACAGAAAAAGCTAATTAATCAATAATCTCTTTAGGGTTTCACTCTGTTATGATAGCATCTGTGTATAGTCTAGACATGAGAAACTAGAGAAACCAATACTCATAAACATGAAATGCAAAAATTCATGCTTTATGCTGAGAAGTGTCATTCTTAAATATAAATATGCCAGCACCACTGATGCTATCATTAACAGGATTTTTAATGTGCCAGTAGTTCTAGATACGACTCACTTGCATTTCTAGAATAAGTTTATAAGAACACCTCTGTTAACTAACTATATTTCTAATTTAAGATTGTCTCTACTTTATATTTGACATATTCTTTGACATTTTCACAAAGAAGAATTAGAAAAATACCCTATTGTGTTGATTACTTAAACATTTTATTACCCAGTTTCAAATTGAATCAACAATTCTATTGTCATTAACCATATTTTTCTATCTTTTCTTATGCTTATCTGTCACTCTGAAATTCTATTTTGTGACACTCAAAATTTTTATTATAACTCAATTTTCATATGCTGGAGGGAAATTACTGAGAGAAAAAACGGAGTTCTTAGACTATCGTCCACAAGACATAGTTGCTGTGCTCTAATTAAATTTCCTATTATAAGTACTAATATATAGCAATAAGAACAACCTTCTCCAAAAGAAATGAAAACTAAGATTTTTTCAAGTTAAAATGTATATTTAGTTCTCTGCAAAAATCTGCTTTTTAAAGTGTCTCTCATATTTTCCAGTTTTTGGCTGACACCATAGACTGGTCCTCGGACCTAAGTCCTCTGGAAGGGAAAGGGGAGGGAGCAGAGCTGTCGACCTGAACAAGGAAGGTTTGAAAATGTCTGCTCTGAAAATGAGCTAAGTCTAGGCATGCCTCTGTGTTTAGAAACAAAGTTCAGTGAGGTCTATTAGAAGTAAAATCTTTAGAACAGTGGGACACAGAGCTTGCTACTGGTATTTTCAAAGGACTAAGGTAGCCTGACATCATGGGTGAGGGCATAGGGACCAAGTTCATGTATGAGTGTCTGTGTGCTTCGTCGTTCAGCTGTCTGACTCTGTGACCCCATGGACTGTAGCATGCCAGACTTCTCTGTCCTTGGGATTCTCCAGCAAAGAATACTGGAGTGGGTTGTCATGCCCTCCTCCAGGGGATTTTCCCAACCCAGGAATTGAACCCAGGTCTCCTACATTGCAGGAAATGGTAACCCACTCCAGTATTCTTGCCTGGAGAATCCCATGGATGGAGGACCCTGATAGGTTACAGTCCATGGGGTCGCAAAGAGTCGGACACGACTGAGCGACTTCACTTTCACTCCCACATTGCAGGTGGACTCTTTACTGTAGGAGCCGCCAGAAAGCCGAAGTCCATGTATGGGATAGTTTCAAATCCTGGCTTAGAGTAAGGTTAAGACCCAGTATAAGACAATGAGACCTATTCATGGGATAAACTTTGTCCCCAGGAACTTGTATCCCTGCATAACCTGAGCAAATGTATGAAGTCACCATATGTGCTTTAGGACTGTCTCAGACGTTCACTCTGCCCCTGACACAATTTCCATTCATTTCTCAAATTTTTTTTCTTATCTTTGATGTCTAAATTAAAATCTTACTTTCTTGGTTAAGTTCTTCTTGGACAACCAGTTTGAAGTAGTTTCTTGTTATTCTCTCTCATAGGATCTTTTTCTTGTCTTTCATTGTATGTGGTTTGTAATATCATTTATTATTCTATATGTTTTTCCTATTAGGTCCCATTAGCACTTTATCTTTTTGTTCACTATTTGTTGTTGTTCAGGTACTAAATTTTGTACAACTCTTTGTGACCCCATGGACTGCAGCATGCTAAACTTCCCTGTCTCCCAAAGTTTGCTCAAATTCATGCCCATTGAGTCAGTGATGCCATCCAACCATCTCATCCTCTGCCACACCCTTATCCTTTTGCCTTCAATCCTTCCCAACATCAGGGTCTTTTCCAATGAGTCAGCTCTTCATATCAGGTGGCCAGCATATTGCAGCTTCAGCATCAGTCCTTCCAATGGATATTCAGGGTTGATTTCCTTTAGGATGGACTGGTTTGATCTCCTTGCTGTGCAAGTGACTCTCAAGAGTCTTCTCTAGGACCATAATTTGAAAGCATCAATCCTTCAGTGCTCAGCCTTCTTTGTGGTTCAACTCTGACATCCATACCTGACTACTGGAAAAAACCGAAGTTTTGACTATATGGACCTTTGTTGGCAAAGTGATATCTATACTTTTTAATACACTGTCTAAGTATGTCACGGTTTTCCTTCCAAGAAATTTGTTCACTATAGCATACTCCAGGCCTAGTAGAGCATTTGGCATGTAAACCACTTTCTATAATTTGCCAATGCAACAGACAGATGCAAGAGATGAAAATTTGATTCCTGGATTGGGGAAATCTCCTGGAGTAGTAAATGGCAACCCACTCCAGTATTCTTGCCTGGAAAATCCCAAGGACAGAGGAGCTTGGCAGGCTACAGTCCATGGGGTCACAAATAGAATGTTTGAATGACTGAGCACAAGCACTACCTTAACTGGCTGCTTAAGTGAGTAAACGGAATAGATTCTCAGGAATAGAGTACATTGGAGAAGCTAGAACTTTCAAGAGTCTGTCGTTGCCTGGAGAGGACAAAAGAGGTGACTTCAAAATCAAGGCAGGACCAGCAATAAACAAGTAGAATTTGAAATAAAAACACAATAACATTTATACTGCTGCAGCTGCTGCTAAGTCGCTTCAGTAGTGTCCGGCTCTGTGTGACCCCATAGACGGTAGCCCACCAGGCTCCCCTGTCCCTGGGATTCGCCAGGCAAGAGCACTGGAGTGGGTTGCCATTTCCTTCTCCAAACATTTAAACTAACACCCCACAAAATTAAATACTTAGATATAAATGTAACAAAATATTTACAAGCTCTATATGAGGAAAACTACGCAACTCTGATAGATGAATTTAAAGAAGAATAAAAGAGAGAGAATCTATGTTAATAGACAGGAAGACTCAGTACTGTCAAAATGTCAGTTCTTTCCAACTTGATCTATAGATTCAGTACAATTTCAATAAAAATCCCAGCCAGTTATTTTGTGGATATTGACAAACTGATTCTACAGTTTATGTAGAGATGCAGAATGTACAAAATAGCCAATATAATATTGAAGGAGAAAAAGTTGGAGGACTGACAGTACTTGACTTTTAGACTTACTAAGACAAACTATAGTAATCGAGATGGTGTGGGACAGGCAAAATAATAGACAAATACATCATTGGAACAGACTAGAGAGTACAGATATAGAGCCGTATACATATGATCAACTGATATTTGCCACAGGGCCTAAGGCAATACCAAGTAGCAAAGATTGACTTTTCAATGAATGGTGCTGGTACCGGAACAACTGGACATCTACATGCAACAAACATGACTCTAGGCACTGGTGTCACAACCTTCAGAATAATTAACTCAGCAGGTACACTGTTGTATTTAAGATGGATAACCAACAAGGACCTACTATATAGCACAGGGAACTCTGCTCTATGTTATGTGGCAGTCTGGATGGGAAGGGAGTTTGGGGGAGAAGGGCCACAGGTATATGTATGGCTGAGTCCCTTTGCTATCCACCTGAAGCTATCACAACATTGCTAATCAGCTATACTCCAATACAAAATAAAACACGGAATAAAACAAAAAAGGATAACAAACAAAAATGAAAAATTCAAAACCATAAGGCTTCTAGAATATAACACAGGAGAAAACCTAACTGACTTTGGGCATGTTGATGACTTGTTAGACAAAAAACAAAAGACACAGTTCATGAAAGAAATACATGATAAGCTAGGTTTCATTAAAAAAAAAACATTCTGCTCTGCAAAAGATATCAAGAGAATGAGAAGATAAGCCACAAATTAGGATAAAATGTGTGTAAAACATGCATTTGATATAAAGAACTGTTATCCAAAATATACAAAGAAATCTTCAAATTCAACAATAAGAAGTATGAAAAAATATGGAAAAAATGAGCCAAAGATCTTCTAGATACCTCACTAAAGAAGATATACATGTGACAAAAGGGAAATGAAAAGATATTCCATACCATATGTCATTAGGGAAATGTATATTAAAACAAGGAAATGCTACCACACACTTGTCAGAATTGTCAAAATCCAGACATTGTCAACACTAAATTCTGGGAAAGATATTGAGCAACAGGAGCTCTTTTTCATTGCTGATGGGAATGTAAAACGATACAGCTGCTTTGGAAAGCAGTCAGCTATTTCTTGTAAGACTAAGCATACTTTGGTCACACATTCTACCAATCACAATCCTTGATGTTTACTGAAAGGAGTTGAAAACATGACCACTCAAAATTGTGAACACATATGCTTGTTACAATTTTATTCATAATTGTCAAAACCTGAAAGCAACCAAAATGTCTTTCAGTAGGTGAATGGATAAAGAATGAAACATTCATACTAAAGGAATTTTATTCAAATGCTAAAAAGAAATGAGATATCAAACCAGGAAAAGACATGGAAGAAACTTAAATGCACAGTACTAAGTGAAAGAAGCCGGTCTGAAAAGCCTGCATGTTGAATGATTTCAGTTACATAAACTTCTGAAAAGGCAAAATTTGGAGACAGCAAGAAGATCAGTGGTTGCCAAAGGTTGCAGAGGAGAATGGAGGGATGAATAAGCAAAGCATAAAGGATCTTTCAGTTCGGTTCAGTCAAGTCCAACTCTTTGCAGCCCCATGGACTGCAGCACTCCACGCTTCCCTGTCCATCACCAACTCCCGGAGCTTGCTCAAACTCATGTCCATCGAGTTGGTGATGCCATCCAATCATCTCATCCTCTGTCGTTCCCGTCTCCTCCTGCCTTCAGTCTTTCCCAGCATCAGGGTCCCTTCCAATGAGTCAGCTCTTTGCATCAGGTGGCCAAAGTATTGGAGTTTCAGTGTCAGCATCAGTCCTTCCAATGAATATTCAGGACTGATTTCCTTTAGGATTGACTGGTTTGATCTTCTTGCAGTCCAAAGGACTCTTGCTTTGAAAAATAAATATTCTGTGTGACATCATAAAGATGGACTTGTCATTGAACATTTATCCAATCTACAGTATGTACAATACTAATAATGAACCATAAACATAAACTATGGACTCTGATTATGATGTATCAATATAAGTTCATCAGTTACAGCAAATGACCACTTTGATGGGGAATGTTGACAATGGAGGAGGCTATTCATGTATGGGAGCAGGGGGTATATGGGGAATCTCTACATCTTCCCCTCAATTTTGCTATAAACCTAAAACTTCTTTATAAAGTAAATTCTTAATAATAATTAAAAAAAAACATATCAGGAATCTTAGTTGGTCAACAGAAAATTGCCTTTCTTTTCCTAAGAACTTGGACTTTAAGGCAGGAGCTAAGAGTATCAAAATGCTGGCATAAGAGACACGCAGCCTACCCCAGTTCAGAGGAGGTTTCCTTGGAATGAAACGCAGATAGAAGACTAGGAGGAGAAACTGGAGGTCCTTAGTTCTACTCAGTACCTTGAAGTACCTTGAGCCTGTGCCAATTTCAGTCTGGACTGGGTTAGCATCTAAAGTAGAAAGGAAGGATAGAATTGGAAGATGGTAAAAGCAGCCCCAAACGAAGCCCCCTTATCCCATTCCAATTTACACAGAGGCCAGGGACCATTAATACCAGGACTTTAACAGTGTGTTATAACTTCTACTTTGCTTACTATTTATTTTTTTCTTTGCCTGTGGAACTTTAAGGATATTATTCAAAAATGTAAAAGGGTTGAGCTTTGCTTCAGACAAATTAATCAGGTGAATAAATTGGAAAATAATAGCCTCTTATTCCAAAGAATGAGGGTTGTGGATAGAGAGAATGACGGCGGAAGAACAAGATGAATACTAGTGTTAAGCAGGCCACATAAGTAGGCTCTGAATAAGATAAGAAAGGTGATGGGAACTTTAGCTATGCCCAGGAGGAAGCATCCTGAGATTTAAACTTGTGACAGATCTATTCACTGCAATACATGATTTCTTTAAAAATAATCCTACTTGATTAAATGCTGGTCAGGAAAGATAACTGCCAACAAGAATATTCTCTGAAGCTATAGCATTTTCATTTGATTGAATATTTGATATATTCCAAGTTTGTGTCACTCAGAATTTAGTTTCTAGGTAATAAAAAACAATTTCCTGATAGCTGTATTAAACTCAATAATCCTATTTCCTTTGCCTAAATGATTTATTCTAAGCTCATTTTGGATAGTTTAAAATAGTCGTGTTTGCTGACACATTTTTAGAGTTTAATTATAGAATAAAAGTTTCATATCTTTCTCAACAGTATTTTGGCTTAAAAAAAATAAAACTAAATAATCCCCTTTTCAAATCCATGCAGATCTCTTTCTCTCTCACTCTCTCTCTCTCTTTTTTTTTTTAATTTCAGTCAAAATGCAGAAAGCCATCATCTCCTTTAGCTTTTTTCTCCCCTTTTGGGGAATATCTTCTAATATCTTTGAGGGTATCTTTTAATATCCTCCATATTGTCACCCTGCTTATTTAACCTCTATGCAGAGTACATCATGTGAAATGCTGGGCTGAATGAAGCACAAACTGGAATCAAAATTGCTGTGAGAAATATCAACAACCTCGGGTATAGAGATGATAGCTCCCTGAGGGCAGAAAGTGAAGAGGAGCTAAAGAGCCTCTTGATGAAGTTGAAAGAGGAGGGTGAAAAATCTCATTTAAAACTCAACATTCAAAAACCTAAGATTATGGCATCCGGTCCCATCACTTCATGGCAAATAGATGGGGAAACAATGTAAACAGTGACAGACTTTAGTTTCTTCTCCAAAATCACTGAGGACGGTGACTGCAGCTGCAAAATTGAGACACTTGCTCCTTGGAAGGAACGCTATGACAAACTTTGACAGCATATTAAAAAGCAGAGACGACACTTTGCTGACAAAGAACCACATAGTCAAAGCTATGGTTTTTCCAGTAGTCGTGTGTGGATGTGAGACTTGGACTGTAAAACACTGAAGAATCGATGCTTTCAAATTGTGCTGCTGGAGAAGATTCTGAGAGTTCCTTGGACAGCAAGGAGATCAAATCAGTCAATTCTAAAGGAAATCAATCCTGAATATTCATTGGAAGAACTGATATTGAAGCTGAAGCTCCAGTACTTTGGCCTCTGATGTGAAGAGTTGACTCATTGGAAAAGACTCTGATGCCGGGAAAGATTGAGGGCAGGAGGAGAATGGGATGACAGAGGATGAGATGACTGGATGGCATCATTGATATAATGGGCATGAGTTTGAGCAAACTGTGTGAGATAGTGAAGGACAGGGAAGTCTGGTTTGCTGCAGTTCATGGGGTCACAAAGAACTGGACACTACTTAGTGACTGAACGACAATATCTTTCATAATAGACTAGTCATCTAGTAAGTAAGTGAGAGTTCCTGAGTTCTGTGGGCTGCTCTTGAAAATTAATTGCAACCAGGGAGGTTGTAGAAACCTCTGATTTATAACCATCAGAGGTACAAGTAACAACCTGTAGAGCCTTGGGGCTGGCATCTAAAGTGGAGGGTGGTCTTGTAGAACTGAGCCCTTTACCTATGGAATCTAGTATTGTCTCCAGGTGTCTGAGAATTGCTTGGTCTTTAGGAGAAAGTTATAACATATGCCCACATACAAACACAGGCACACTGGAACTTAGTCCAGGAACCTAACAATACTCTTCTCAGGAATTCATGTATATTAGTTTACCAGGCCTGCCATGACAAAGTGCCACAAACTGAATGGCTTAAACAATAGAAACAATTCATTTTCTCATATTAAAACAAACAAACAAAAAACAGAAACAATGGGCCTAAAATGGACAGCAAGCAAAGACTTAATTGCAGTTTCAACCTCTCCCAGGAATGTTCCCACAGTTTTTGGGTTTTACCTGCTCATTTGCTGAGGAACAGCCAGCTGGTTCCTGTTTGTAATTAACTGCCATACTCTCACCCCATTGTCTTATTTTCTGGAAGATGTGGAGGTTACCCTAAATTCTATAGTCCTACAACTAAACTCTACTTTCCCTGCTCTTTCAAGTTACAGATGGTCTGGTCACTTGCTCCTCAACTCTTTTTATTCCTTCTGATGCTCTTGAAAAGGATAAGAGATGGTTGTAAAATATTATATGGATTAGTTATACAACCTGTCACTTTGGAAGAGAGGGTTCCTAACATTTCACCAGATGGGCTCCACTTCTTATATATTGCTAAGTGGTGGGCATCTTTTGGGCTTCCCTGGTGGCTCAGAGAGTAAAGAATCTGCCTGCAATTCAGGAGTTGCAGGAGACATGGGTTTGACGCCTGGGTTGGGAAGATCCCCTGGAGGAGGACATGGCAACCCACTCCAGTATTCTTGCCTGGAGAATCACGTGAACAGAGGAGCCTGGAGGGCTATAGTCCATAGGGTCATAAAGAGTTGGGCGTGACTGAAGTGACTTAGCACACACGCACGGGCATTTTTTTAGGACCCGTTATGATGGAGATGTACAGTTCTAACTGTTCTTTATTGACCTGCATACAGATTTCTCAGGAGGCAGGCAGATGCCATCTCTTGAAGAATTTTCCAGTTTGTTGTGATCCACACAGTCAAAGGCTTTCACATAGTTAATACAGCAGAAGTAGATGTTTTTCTGGAACTCTCTTGCTTTTTCTATGATCCTAAGTATGTTGGCAATTGGATCTCTGGTTCCTCTGTCTTTTCTAAATCCAGCTTGAACATCTGAAAGTTCACAGTTCACGTGCTGTTGAAGCCTAGCTAGGAGAATTTTGAACATTACTTTGCTAACCTGAGAGATGAGTGCAATTGTGCGGTAGTTTGAGCATTCTTTGGCATTGCCTTTCTTTGGGATTGGAATGAAAACTGACCTTTTCCAGTCCTGTGGCTCACTGCTGAGTTTTCCAAATTTGCTGGCATATTGAGTACAGCACTTTCACAGCATCATCTTTTAGGATTTGAAATAGCTCAACTGGAATTCCATCACCTCCACTAGCTTTGTTCATAGTGATGCTTCCTAAGGCCCACTTGACTGCATTCCAGGATGTCTGGCTCTAGGTGAGTGATCACACCATCGTGGTTATCTGGGTCATGAAGATCTTTTTTGTACAGTTCTTCTGTGCATTCTTGCCACCTCTTCTTAATATCTTATACTTCTTTTAGGTCCATACCATTTCTGTCCTTTATTGTGCCCATCTTTGCATGAAATGTTCTCTTGGTATCTCTCATTTTCTTGAAGAGATCTCTAGTCTTTCCCATTCTATTATTTTCCTCTATTTCTTTGCGTTGATCACTGAGGAAGGCTTTCTTGTCTCTCCCTGCTATTCTTTGGAACTCTGCATTCACATGGGTGTATCTTTCCTTTTCTCCTTTGCCTTTTGCTTCTCTTCTTTTCACAGCTATTTGTAAGGCCTCCTCAGACAACCATTTTGCCTTTTTACATTTCTTCTTCTCATGGATGGTCTTGATCACTCCCTCCTATAAAATGTCATGAACCTCTGTTCAGAGTTCTTCAGGCACTCTGTCTATCATATCTAATCCTTTGAATCTATTTGTCATTTCCACTGTATAATCATAAGGGGTTTGTTTTAGGTCATACCTGAACGGTCTAGTGGTTTTCCCTACTTCAATTTAAGTCTGAATTTGGCAACAAGGAGCTCATGATCTGAGGCACAGTCAACTCCCAGTCTGGTTTTGGCTGACTGTATAGAGCTTCTCCATCTTCAGCTGCAAATAATATAATCAATCTGACTTCAGTATTGATCATCTGGTAATGTCCATGAGTAGAGTCATCTCTTGTGTTGTTGGAAGAGGGGATTTGCTATGACCAGTGCTCTCTCTTGGCAAAACTCTGTTAGCCTTGTCCTGTTTCATTCCGTACTCCAAGACCAAACTCGCCTGTTACTCCAGGTATCGCTTGACTTCCTACTTTTGCATTCCAGCCCCCTATAATGAAAAAGACATGTCTTTTGGGTGCTAGTTCTAAAAGGCCTTGTAGGTCTTCATAGAACTGTTCAACTTCAGTTTCAGCGTTATTGGTTGGGGCATAGACTTGAATTACTGTGATATTGAATGGTTTTCCTTGGAAATGAACAGAGATCATTCTGTCATTTTTGAGATTGCACTCAAGTACTGCATTTTGGATTCTTTTGTTGACTACGAGGTCTACTCCATTTCCTCTAAGGGATTCTTGCCCACAGTAGTAGGTATAATGGTCATCTAGTTAAATTTACCCATTCCTGGCAACAATTAGAACTGGACATGGAACAACAGACTGGTTCCAAATCAGGAAAGGAGTACGTCAAGGCTGTATACTGTCACTCTGCTTGTTTAACTTATATGCAGAGTGCATCATGTGAAATGCCAGGCTGGATGAAGCATAAGCTGGAATCAAGATTGCCAGGAGAAATATCAATAACTCAGATCCTCAGATAACACCACCCTTATGGCAGAAAAGTGAAGAAGAACTAAAGAGCCTCTTGATAAAAGTAAAAGAGGAGAGTGAAAAAGGTGGCTTAAAGCTCAACATTCAGAAAACTGAGATCATGGCATCTGGTCCCATCACTTCATGGCAAATAGATGGGGAAACAATGGAAACAGTGAAAGATTTTATTTTGGGGGGTTCCAAAATCACTGCAGATGGTGACTGTAGCCATGAAATTAAAAGACGCTTGCTCCTTGGAAGAAAAGACATGACCAACCTAGACAGTAGAAACATTACTCTGCCAATAAAGGTTTGTCTAGTAAAAGCTATGGCTTTTCCAATGGTTATGTATGGATGTGAGAGTTGGACCATAAAGAAAACAGAGCACTGAAGAATTGATACTTTTCAACTGTGGTGTTGTCCACAGGGTCGCAAAGAGTCAGATATGACTGAGCGACTGACCTGAACTGATAATGGAGATGGGTTAGGAATAGGAGCAGAGACAAGACAAGCACCGTGACGTGAACAGCATATGTTACATTAGGTTAACATGGCACACTCAAGCATTGTTTCAGCAGAACATTTTGAGAAAATACTCTTCTACTCATACAATTCCCAAAATTTAATCGTATAAAGACACTACAGTCTCAGAATGTTGGATCCAAAAGGGAATCCATAATTAGTATAAATTCTATATTTTTAAAAATAAAAGACATTCAATTTGCCTGACTCACCTCAAGTTCTTTAGACAGTTTGGGGCAGACTGAGCTCTTGAAACAAAGATTATTGACATTCCATCCAGTGTGCTTTGGGGTTTAAATTAATATATTTTCAGCTCCTTCTTTAGCAAAAGGAAAATAGGTCCTCTGCAAAATACTTGCAAGTCATCATGTTTTCTGTCATGAAAAGCTTGGGAGAATTGGTGGGACATGGAAGTGCTATGCACTTTAGTATGAGGGAAAAATGCCAGTGATGAAAGGGACAGACAGCAAGACAACAAAACTCAAGCTGATGCTTGGCAAAGGAGCATAGTTTTTAGAGAAGGAATCTGTCTATTTTTGGTGCCACAGGTTCACTGAATACTTTTGCATTCGGCACACAGAATTACCTGAGTGGCTCAAGCGAAAGAGAACTTATAACTCATAGTCATTCTGTGGAATAAAATTAAGTTTCATCTACATACATAATTGCCTGATAAATTCAGGTAAGCAGTCAGCTACTTTCTTAGATATTATTTTTGGTGAAGAGTTGGTAAAATACTTTCAGACCCACTGATATTAAAAGTAAAAAATCACAGAATTAAATGCTACCACAATCTGTATAATTTTGTAGTTCTAATTTTCTTTTATCCAAATAAAGTAAATATAATTTTAATCTTATCTTTGTCATTTTGAAATTTCCAGCAGAGTACTGGCTGATCTCTACAAATTCTTAGTCTAGCTGTGGTAGGGTGTACATTAGAAACTGAAAATTCAAAATGATTGTTTGATCAATATAAACAAATCACCTACTCGTGTGCCCCAGATGCCTTCTATATTCTAGTAAGAAAAGGATATAAGTGATATAAACTCTAATCTTGAGGTTAGAAATTGCTTCCTAAAAGAGACAAATTCTTCTGGAGCCTGAAGTGATAGTTTGTACAAAATTTCATTTGTTGAAAATACAGTCTATCTGAGACTGACACTAAATAAGAGAAACAGTGCATCCAAAAAGGAAAAAGGATGCCTCAGTCTGACCACCATCTAATACTTAGTTTAGATCAATTTTAAGAACGGTTTTCTTTGTAAAATGACAGCCCTGAAGAGAACTATTATTGAGACATAAGACATAAGTACTGGACATAAGAAAAAGAAAACACAATGAAGTTTATCTAGCTGAAATGTCTGAGTTGGTAAAGTGATTCAGTGGAAGACGTTGTGATGAAATGTCTAATAAGATCATGGATTTCAATAGCCAACTTACTCATATGACTTGCCCTCTTTTCCTTATCTTTGTCCCAGCTTCCCTCCCTTCTTTCTCTCTCTCCCTTCTTTCTCCTTTCCTTCCCTTTTCTTTCTTTTTTCCTTTTGTCCTGCCATTTCCTTTCTTTTTTCTTTTCTTCCCTCTTCCTCCCCCCTCCCTCTTTCTCTCGCCCTCCCTTCCTTTCAATAGTGGTGCTTATTTATATGGTATTTGTTGTGCCATTATGCCACCACGTTTTACACGCCTTAGAACTTAACAGCACCAAATAGTGCACCTTAGTACCTACAAACTGAAAAACTCAATCGGGAGATTCAGGGGTCCCAAGACGGAACGCAGACTGTGACGTAAGACTGGTTGTGTTATACATATACGACATAATTTCACTGAAGGTGAGGGAAAAGGCTTTGATCTAAGTAACTTTGAAAATGTGGGTTTTAATTGTAAGACTAAATACAAAAGGAAATATATACAAACACTGTACTCTAAGTAACAAAGATTTTTTCTTAAGTGAGTACATGTTAATATAATTCTCAAACCATTACACACATATGCTGGGATTGAACAAATAAGTGAAAAATTAATGTTGGTGGGAGTGGGAACTTGCAGATAAATCAGGGAGTAAGGCTAGTATGAACCCCGTGGTATTGGATTAAATTTTAAGACATCAGTAGGAATTTATGTTTATAATATGGATACAAATTGATAAATAAAAAACTAAGTATAGATATATACATATATCAGAGCATATATCCATTTTTTAACTCTGTCTGCTGTGAGGGGCTTGAAACTGTGACACTCTAATAATAGCATCAAGTTCACCCAGGCTCATGGTATTAGTTTCTAATACCAATCTCAAAGAAAAGAAATCATGTCTCCTCTGAGAGATTTTTGATTCCAGAGCCATAGGAGGGAATGTATGAGACAAACTAGAAGCACCTTATTGTGTGAGAAGGTAAAGAAATTCTCAAAACAAAATGATGGGGGTATGCAAAAGGTGTCAGAGAAGGCGAGGGCACCCCACTCCATGGAAAATCCCATGGAGCCTGATGAGCTGCAGTCCATGGGGTCACAAAGAGTCGGACACGACTGGGTGACTTCACTTTCACTTTTCACTTTCATGCATTGGAGAAGGAAATGGCAACCCACTCCAGTGTTCTTGCCTGGAGAATCCCAGGAACAGGGGATCCTGGTGGGCTGCCGTCTATGGGGTCGCACAGAGTCGGACACGACTGAAGCAACTTAGCAGCAGCAGTAGCATGCAAAAGGTGTATAAGAGGTAACTAATAGAGTCACAATGGTTAGAGATGAAAGAATTCGAACAGTATAAATACATTTTATTAGATTTTAACTCAGATTACAAAATCAGTACCCATGAGTCCTTACCAATAGAAACAAATGATTGAGGAAATAAATAAATGGAACTGAAGAGGCAAATCTCCTATAATTAAGAACTACAAATATTCATAGGAGTCTATGAAGTGAAATGAAAATTGCTCAGCTGTGTCCAGCTCTTTGTGACCCCATAATACCCCCCTCCCCCCGCCAAAGGTGAAGCTTAATTCTCCATCTTTTGAGTGTAGGTTGTGCCTAGTGACTTGCTTCTAAAAGGTTGAGTATGAAAAGGGGGAGTGTTAACTTTTCAGTGTAGAAGTCTGAAAAATACTACCTCAACCTGATAATCAAAGTTAATATCTCATGTTGATATCTATGTCCTTAATGTGAAGTGAGGAGAATGGCATTTCACATTTGTGGTCTTCCTTTCAAAAACCCTTCCCTTTCTTGATAGGGAAAATATCAGACAAACCCCAAACTGAGGAACATTCTACAAAACATATTACCAGAATGCCCCAAAGTCATTGACTTAGCAAAATCATCAAATATAAGGAAAGTCTGAGAAGCTGTCACAGACCAGAAAAGGTTAAAGAGACAAGAAGACTAAAATACTATGTGATATCCTCAATGGGACTTTTGGACAGAAAAAAGGGTAGTGGAAGAAAATTAAATAAAATGCAAATGATGCCTGGAGCTTAGTTAATAGTAATGTACCAATATTATAAGTTATGTCAAATATGCCATATGAGTTTAATACTAGATAAAATTCAGGCAGGTTATACACAAACACTGAGTTCTATCTTAACAAATTCATAGAACTATAAAGCTATTCCAAATATTAAAGATTCTATAAAAATTAAGTGAGTGGGTAAAAGCTTCACTTTTCTGTTTAAAATTATTCCTGAAAATTAGAGAAAATATGAAGGAGCATCAACAAAGAGAAGAAATGAAAATAATAATCCTATTTTGGGACAGAAATATGGAGAGAACTGGGCAGAACAACTTTTACAGTATCTTATTTTTAATTTTGCTATGCTTCTACATCAGATAAGGGTCTGATGCTAGACAAGTTAAATGATACTGTCTATAATTAATCTAGAAAGGAAATTATAGCAGGGGAAAGAAAAATAAATTTAAAGACAGACTTTCTCTTTCATCCCTCATATTAAGTCCTCAAAATCTAAGCAACCTGCTTTGGCTCATTGTTGTTGCCACTTTAATTCAATATACAGGCAATATTTTCACTGAAGATATTTCTTTCTTACCCAAAGGATGGAGGAAATTATTAGATTACCAAACTTTATGGAGGGTTGCAACTCTTATTTCCATGAAATAAGATAAACTTTTTCAAGGGCATGAAAATATAGAGTCTTTTTCTTTCTAAAGATTTCTAACTTTGTGGCTCAGTTGGTAAAGAATCTGACTGCAAAGTGGGAGACCTGGGTTCAATCCCTGGGTTGAATTCAACTTTTTGCAAAATGCAAATCGTTTGGAAGATCAGTGACTCACGACATTTTCTTCTTGGGAATTATGGGAACAGATGTTCTCAAAACCACACATGATGGCTGTGTCAGCTTCAAAATGGATTGGGAGACTGAGACAGCTTTCCGGATTATGCCAATTACAAAACAACCTGGGACACAGTTATCTTGCTGTTGCATGGGACCTCCAACCTTTTAAATGCTCCTCTTGACAAGTCAAATACTCACTTTTAGGGAATTTTCAGAGAGACGACAGTGACATAAATAAATGCATGGATAAAGACATGGTTCAGATATTTTAATCCACTTGAAACAGTGTTGAGTTAATTAAAAACTATGTTAATAAAAATTCTTATTGAAGTTAGGCAGCTGCATTAAAATTTCCTTAGGAGGAGTGAAAAAAAAAATAAGGCAAAAAGGACAAATGATGAAGAGTTCATAGAATGTGAGGTTGGAAATTTCCATATAAGCAGGGCCTTATTTCCTGAGATATCTGTGGTGTACATGACTTGTCCCAGAGTCATTATTAACTCTCCCAACCCCCAATCCCTTAATTATCAAATATTTTCTGATTCGAATTAAATGACCATCCATTTAGAGGTCATTGAGTTCAACACCAACTCATTTTGTTCTCTTAATGTGAAGGTCTCAAGAGCAGAAAAGCAAAGGAAATTTAGAGAACTAACGCATGTGACCATTTATAATAGAATATCACTAATCAAAAGCATATATTTCTTATTTAGTGTCTTCATATAGTTTTTTTTTTTAACTAAGGATTAAGTCTTGAGATTTCTGGGTTTCAATAAAACATATCTTTCTTCCCTAACTGGGTAACTCATTGAGAAATAAGGCAAAAAAAAAAAAGCAGATGCAAAATCTAAATACTAATATCAACTACTTTGCTGACCCTGGTAGCTCAGTCAGTAAAGAATCTGGCTGCAATACAGGAGACCAGGGTTCGATCCCTGGATTGGGAAGATCCCCTGGAGAAGGAAACGGCAACCCACTCCAGTATTCTTGCCTGGAATATTTAATGGACAGAGGAACTTGGTGGGTGGGCTGCAGTCCATGATGTCACAAGGGTTGGACATGACTTAGCCACTATTCCCCAGTTTGCCAATAAAGGTAGGGTGTAAGATGCAGCTTAGTGTGAAAAGCAAATGAATTTCCCAATATCGAACCCCAGGATTGGACAGCTTTAATAGTCATAGACGTGCCAGACGTGATATTCGATCCTGAAGGCATTGCAGAGAATTCCTGCTGCCTGTGGGGGAGCCACAGGCAGCAGGAGTCAGTTTTCATTCCAATCCCAAAGAAAGGCAATGCCAAAGAATGCTCAAACTACCGCACAGTTGCACTCATCTCACACGCTAGTAAAGTAATGCTCAAAATTCTCCAAGCCAGGCTTCAGCAATACGTGAACCGTGAACTTCCTGATGTTCAAGCTGATTTTAGAAAAGGCAGAGGAACCAGAGATCAAATTGCCAACATCCGCTGGATCATGGAAAAAGCAACAGAGTTCCAGAAAAACATCTATTTCTGCTTTATTGACTATGACAAAGCCTTTGACTGTGTGGATCACAATAAACTGGAAAATTCTGAAAGAGATGGGAATACCAGACCACCTGATCTGCCTCTTGAGAAATCTGTATGCAGGTCAGGAAGCAACAGTTAGAATTGGACATGGAACAACAGACTGGTTCCAAATAGGAAAAGGAGTACATCAAGGCTGTATATTGTCACCCTGTTTATTTAACTTATATGCAGAGTACATCATGAGAAATGCTGGACTAGAAGAAACACAAGTTGGAATCAAGATTGCCAGGAGAAATATCAATAACCTCAGATATGCAGATGACACCACCCTTATGGCAGACAGTGAAGAGGAACTAAAAAGCCTCTTGATGAAAGTGAAAGTGGAGAGTGAAAAAGTTGGCTTAAAGCTCAACATTCAGAAAACAAAGATCATGGCATCTGGTCCCATTACTTCATGGGAAATAGATGGGGAAACAGTGGAAACAGTGTGAGACTTTATTTTTCTGGGCTCCAAAATCACTGCAGATGGTGACTGCAGCCATGAAATTAAAAGACGCTTACTCCTTGGAAGGAAAGTTATGACCAACCTAGATAGCATATTCAAAAGCAGAGACATTACTTTGTCAACAAAGGTTCATCTAGTCAAGGCTATGGTTTTTCCAGTGGTCATGTATGGATGTGAGAGTTGGACTGTGAAGAAGGCTGAGCGCCGAAGAATTGATGCTTTTGAACTGTGGTGTTGGAGAATACTCTTGAGAGTCCCTTGGACTGCAAGGAGATCAAACCAGTCAATCCTAAAGGAAATCAGTACTGAATATTCATTGGAAGGCCTGATGCTGAAGCTGAAGCTCCAGTACTTTGGCCACCTCATGTGAAGAGTTGACTCATTGGAAAAGACTCTGATGCTGGGAGGGATTGGGGGCAAGAGGAGAAGGGGACAACAGAGGATGAGATGGCTGGATGGCATCACTGACTCGATGGACATGAGTCTGAGTGAACTCCGGGAGTTGGTGATGGACAGGGAGGCCTGGCATGCTGCGATTCATGGGGTCACAAAGAGTTGGACACAACTGAGTGACTGATCTGATCTGATCTGTGGGGGAGCCAGTGATGTGGATGATGGAGAGAGAGAGAAAGAGAGAGAGAGGAAGAAGAAGAGAGGAGGGAAGGGAAAGAAAGAATTGTTTTCATAGTCATGGAACCTCTTTGGTTCAGGTTAGTACTCTGCACTTAGAGGGACTGTCTTAGATAAGAGTAAGAGTGGGAGCATCAGAAGAAAGTGCCAGTCCTCTGCAAGCTACTCAGCCCAAGGGGAGAAGAGGAACTGAGACTACTCTGCCTAGTTCATTCTTTTCAACTGTACCAGTCTCCACCATGACTCAAATGGGTGAAGCAAGTCCAAGCTTATCATACCAGTGGACCTTCATGGAAGGAAGCATCAGAAATGGGAAAAGAGCTTCTCCAAAGAAATCTTCATTTATTAAGGAGAAGAGAGGCAATATAACAAGTTTTAGTGCTTTAAGTCTCATGGTTTCAGTGTCAAGCAACATTCTAGGGAAGAACTGAGGTTAAATTTTCAGAAAAAAACAGATGACTTTCCTAGCATTGTTGTGAAATTGGGCTGAGAAGCTGTCCTCTGAATGAATAGCAGATTTAGTTTCCTTTCAAACAGCTTCTAAAAGTTCTTCACATTGAAATTGTAGTCTCTTCATGGGGTCGCACAGAGTCGGACACACAGCAGCAGCATAGGTCAACTTCTCCATTTTGATACAACTATCACAGTGATGCTATCAACAAATGAAAATTGTAATCTGAGCTGCTTGCCTGTGGTTAGAGTTGTTTTGTGCATGAGATGTTTTCTGTATGCAGTTGATGAATAGTATTGGTCTGATATGAGAGTTGGACCATAAAGAAAGCTGAGCACCAAAGAATTGATGCTTCCAAACCATGGTGCTGGAGAAGACTCTTGAGAGTCCCTTGGACTGCAAGGAGATCAAACCAGTCAATCCTAAAGGAAATCAATACTGAATATTCATTGGAAGGCCTGATGCTGAAGCTGAAGCTCCAGTACTTTGGCTGGCCACCTGATGCAAAGAGCTGACTCATTGGAAAAGACCCTGATGCTGGGAAAGATTGAAGGCAGGAAGAGAAGGGGCTGACAGAGAATGAAACAGTTGGATGGCATCACTGATTCAGTGGACATGAGTCTGAGCAAACTCCAGGAGATGGTGAAGTACAGAGAAGCCTGGAGTGCTTCAGTCCATGGAGTGGCAAAGGGTCGGACATGACTGAGTGACTAAAAAACAACTGGACCTGAAGATATTCTATTTTGCAGACTGATTGTTTACATTGCTTGTGATCTCACATCACACTGTTAGAACCAAATGAATTATCTGACACAAATCATCATGTCTGAAGGGTGTTCATTCTCAGTCAAAATTATAGACGTTTTACCAATTTTATCTTATCAAATTATCAATTTGAGCCACCAGGGATTTCCCTAGTGGCTCAGATGGTAAAGAATCTGCCTTGCAGTGAAGGATTTGTGGGTTCAATTCCTGTGTTGGGAAGATCCCCTGGAGAAGGGAATGGCAACCTACTCCAGTCTTGTCTGGAGAATTCTATGGACAGAGGAGCCTGGGAGTCTATGGTCCATGGGATTGCAAAGAGTTGGACTTGACTGAACAACTAACCCTATCAATTTGTGGGGAAAGTGAAAACAGAGTATGCTGATGACTTTCAAAGCTGAACACAATGATTCATTTTCAGGAAAGGGACAGGTAAGAAGATGACACGTTTCCCCTCTGTGGCCTGAAGCCTGTACCATCAGCAGAATGTTGTGGTTTACATAACATTAAATGTATATAATGAACTTTGGATTAAATGATTAAATGAACTTTTTCCCAGCAGCTGCCTGTTTGATATCCGTGGAAGGGATTTTGCTCACCGTGGTGACAGGAGTGATTGCATTTCGTCCTCACTCAGTCAGTCTTCCCTTTGGCTTCTGAGCTATGCAGGGGGCTGAGAGGTGAGTATTGAGAGGTTCTCTGACTTGGCCCTTTGGGGGACCTGCTTTGCGTTGGATGGAATCTGGGCTTCAGGAGTGAGGTTCCTTTCACTGGGAATTTAAGGACAAGACATCATCTCAAGGGCAAGGCCACATTCAGGGCATTTACAAAAGCAGCTCAACAAAAAGCAAAATAAGTGCTTTAGATTTAAGTTAATCACTGTTCATTTGACTTTAAAATTCAGATTTCTTTGCAGTTTTTTTTTAAAATGGTTCCCCTTACCTCCAACAAATATGGAGTTTTAAAAACTATATATTTTTGAGGTCATATGGATATGGGTCATTTTTCCTCTTCATTTTTTAAAATTTGCTGTTGATTGCTCATTTTGTTTGTTTCTTTATTAATCAAGCTGATAAAACAGATGATTGGAATTCCCTGCTGGGGTCCTAGACTGTTTATATGGTTACCTAGCAACTCAGATACACTTTCTGAATTGTTTGGAGCAACTTCACTGATGTACTAGATTAAATTATGTAGTTTGTTCTAGTAAATGTGAGCAGAGCATAGGGGGGTCAACAGTAAGAGCAGAGCAACATTTCCTTGTTCCTTTATCACAATTCCTGAGACCATCTGGTCTCACGATCACAAGTGCCTTGCCCTACGTGATAGATGTAGCCTGTGTTCCATTCATCTCAAGCATGGTCCATTGAAAACTGCTGTTGCGTAGTGACATGGGCAGATGCTTTGAAAGCACATAGCTTTCAAGGGGTTCAAAAGGAGCAGCTTGTCCAGCAGGGTGAGAATAGGGCATAGCATGGTCTTCCTTGTGGTCATTGGTATGAATATGGCTGAAGCAAAGTTTAGAAACAGCTGAAGGAAGGAGCTGTCCCACAGACTGGGTGGTCTAAGCTTAATTTCTTACAGACTACCAGTGTGGAATAAATGTTGACAGACACAAGAGAATTATGTTTGAGCTTCCCAAATGTGGTTCCTGAGAGTTCATGGCCCAGGGCTGCTATATGGCAGAGACATTAGGAAATTCTCTGTTAGGAAAATTAGCAATTGAATTACTATCAAATTCAAAATAGGGTTCACCTTAAAAAAGTTTTAGAATAAAGCTGGGACATTGTTCAGGCTGACTTTGATAGAATTATTGCCTTTGCTTGAAATTTTATAGTCAAAAGAGGGTGGATCTTAGACTCGGTCAGATATAAGTTTGAATTACACTTTGGGTAAGCCATTTAACCAGCTCTAACCTTGGAGAAAGTGATTTAAGCTCACTAAACCTCAATGTCATCATATATAAAACTGGGATAAAGTTGTTCATCCTCAGGGATTGTGAGCATTAAGTTAGGGAACACTTGACATGACCAAGACATATATCACATATGTATTTTTGCTCCTTCCTAAACAAACAAATATAAGTGGATGAAAATTTTCTACATATTCTGAGTTGATTCTCTTAAAACAGAAAAAAAGAAAAAAGACCACATAGTTTCATTCTTTAAGGGATCATTTGGGGAGTGGAAAGAAGGAATTAGAGCAATGTCAGGAATTACTCAAACTGTGAAATCAGGTAGTGCTGGGAATGAGCACTGCAAGTGTCAATGAAGGTAGCAGTTTAGTTTAGGTCTTGAAAGAAAAGGAAAGCCATCCAGCAGGCAGTTTCAACACAGTGCCTTTTATTATGGGCACATTTGCCCCTCACTGATTTTTACTATTTAATACATTTTTTCTTAGTTTGTGAGAGGTAGTTTGTTTCATCATTTATCAGCCCTCCCTCATGTTAAGGAATACTTTGCACTAATTATGGCAGCATATCCTCGGGTATGTGTTGAGCCATGTTAAGTCGCTTCAGTCATGTCTGACTTTTGTGACCCTATGGACGACAACCCACCAGGATCCTCTGTCCATGGGATTCTCCAGGCCAGAATACTGGAGTGGGTTGTGAGTATGTGAGCTTTTCACAAAGAATCATCTAAAAAACCTTAAATTGGTCGTGGGGTAGACTTTATTCAAATTGCGGCACTGAACTGTTCTTTCTTTTTCACGTGGTTTTCAATTTTCAGGGCCCAATTCAATTTTTGTCTTTTTTTATGAAGTCTTTTCTGACTTCTTTCCCTTCTGACATCTCCTCCTTTAGTTCAGTTCAGTTTAGTCGCTCAGTCCTGCCTGACTCTTTACGACCCCATGGACTGCAGCACTCCAGGCCTCCCTGTCCATCACCAACTCCTGCAGCCTACTCAAATTCATGTTCATTGAGTCAGTGATGCCATCTAACCATATCATCCTCTGTCATCTCCTTCTCCTCCTGCCTTCAATCTCTCCCAGCATCATGGTCTTTTCAAATGAGTCAGCTCTTCGTATCAGGTGCCAAAGTATTGGAGTTTCAGCTTCAGCATCAGGCCTTCCAATGAATATTCAGGACTAATTTTCTTTAGGATGGACTGGCTGGATCTCCTTGCAGTCCAAGGGACTCTCAAGAGTCTTCTCCAACACCACAGTTCAAAAGCATCAATTCTTCAGCACTCAGCTTTCTTTATCTTATAACATTTTGCACCAATGGTCATGATTTCACTCTCACGTAAGTACGGCCTTTTAACTTCCTGTATTTTGCTGATGTGATTATCTTTTCTCTTATCTAAATATTTTATGTTTTGTTGTTCGGCTATATTACTTGTCAAAACTCCTAATGTAGCACCATTACGTACAATGTGATCCATAAGTTCTTATTGACTGATGGGGCTGATGTTTCAGTGCACTTTATCCTGGCACCCCAAAAGAGTACATGGAGATACTTCTAGAATTGATTTTTCTCTGAAGGTTCTCTCCTTCCTGGACATGGGGGAGCACACACTGCCCAGTCCTCGAAGAAACTGACTAATTCTGGCCTCTACGCTGTGCGGGGACGTGATCTGTCACTTTCAGACTGAGGCAGTGAAAGCCCCTGCATAATTGTGGAGGCCACATGTGGGCATGGTGAAGACCCTAGAAGGAGGAGTATGAATCACTAAGTCACTGCCCTGAGGACAAGCTGCCCAGGAGACTTACCTGATGTTCACTGGGTATGTCCTGTAAACAAGAAATACATGTTGTCATTTAAGTCACTGGCATGGTGAGCTTAATTTGCTTTCATGGTGTAATTTAGCCTCTCTTGACTGGCTGTGGTGGATTGTGATGCATCACCTGATCTCCACTGCTGGAAAGTTCACTCACTTCTCAAGTAATTGGTTGCTGACAAAATACCTCTCTGGGAATTGCAGTAGCTCAAGGGAGTTTCTGTCCCGAGTCTCATTCTCTCTACAGAGCACCTTATATTCAATGACCAGTAAATGAGGCAGTATAAAGACCCAATCCTGTTGTTTGGATGAGGAACAGCTTTGAAAAAGGGGCACCAAAACTCCCTGGAGCAACTGCATTTAAGTTCAACTTCTCCCTCTGCCAACTTTTGTTTCTTTACGGGTGGGCACGCCCATGAAACTTTTGCATATATCTATCTGCCTCAGGGTCTATTTCCTAGGGAACTGGAACTAAGACACAAATGCAGTTGTTTCAGATTCCAATAATAACTAAAAAACTTATAGAGTGAAGGTAGAAGGGCTGCATTTGAGTCCTGGGAGAATCTTTTATGTACCTACTTTAAAAAACATGCAAACCAAGATGCAGGAACCTAGCTCCTACTTGTTATTCTGCACATAGCTTGCTGTGACTCAGTTTCTTCATAGGTCAAATAGGGATGATAACATATTCTCTAATGGAAGCAAAGAGCTACTGTGCTGATCAAACAGAAAGTGTGTAAAATGTTATCATGCTTTCTAAATTCGCTATGATCTTTCTGGACTTAGTCTCACTTCACCCGTACCCAGACTGTCTCTGTGATATCACTGTTGACTTATTTTTCTCAGACTTCCAAGCAGATTGGAGCTCTCTCAAGACAAAAAGTATTTCAATACCTTTTAGTATTCACCTCAGTTTCTAACACAATGCCTCACATCAAGTAGGAGCCCAGTGAATAATCATTGAACATTCCTTTGAGGTCTACATACCTGGCGACATACATAAGAACTGTTGTTTCAGAAAAAAGAATTTGATCCATGTTTGGGAAGAAAAGTGGCTCAGAAGGGACAAGAAGACCCAGTCCCATCTCCCATTTTCACTTTAATTGGAGAGGACAGATTAACTTCCTTCATGGCGATATATCAACATTATGTTTTAATGAAGCAGACTTAGAAAGGTAGAAAAAGTGAATTAATTTCAACTCCAAAGACACAAAGCAAATTTTGGCTTTAGAAGTAAAATTTAAGAAATGAGATAAATGAAGAGATAATGATAATAATAATAAATAAAACAGAAAGCTTCTGGCCAGGTAGTTGGTGGAGAAAGTTATGAAAGAAGGACACAATTAGAGGTTAATCTTATTTACAGCAAAACTATCATTTCACCAATCACAACAGGTAGGCATTTATTTCAGAGAGAAGTTTCAAGCCACAGAATTTTTTTGAAGTAGTTAATGCCTTGCTGTTTTGTACGTAAAATAGAAACATATCCCTGTTTGATATTTTGTTTTGGCTGGAGTCTGGCTACACTTGTCAGAGGAGGTGGAGAGAGGTCCCCATGATCCCAGGTGTGCCTTTAATAACTAGCAGCATGTTAATCAGGCAAAAGCAGTGAAAAGAAGATGGACTATCTCCTCCAAAGGAGAAGAGACCTACACCTCAATGTTTCCATCCTCGTATTCCAGCGAAGCATATCACAGAACATTTTTAATAATTTCCCCCACCTCCATCAGTACAGGCTGTGCTGAGGGGGAATGTTATGTTATCATCTTTTAGTTAATTAAAAACTTATATTTGCTAGCAACAGAAAGAAATAAATGGTCATCATTCTATAGCACATTTCAGTGGAATTGCTTCATAATGGCTATTCCTATTCCAGGATTACCTCACCAGATGCATGGTGATAAATTTCCACTTGAGAGAAGAAAAACAATGCAATAACAAGATACTGTTGCAGAACTTGTCAGACAGTTAGGATAAAAGGAGCATAATTTTCCCTCCTGATTTACCTTCCAACCAACTCTTCTGAATACTTTGCAGCCATCAAATTACAGTCTAAACCTCTTTGCAATTGACTTAATTTTAATTTACATGTGATATTTAAGTGGCTTGGCATTAGCCATGCAATCAGAAAAAGTGACTGTTCTAGTTATAAGATCTCCTCAAAGTTAATCCTCAATCGAGGCCAAGAATGGCATAACACGATGTTTTCTGCATAGCGTGGTCTTATGCAAAGATTCAGTGAAGTATATTTGGTTAATAGTTGCTAGGCATAGTTATGGAAGGCTGAGAAGTAGACAGTAGAAAAAGGTCTAAGGGATGGGGAAATAACTGAAAATTAAAATAGCCAATTCTAACCAATTGCTTTAGTCTGCCTAAGTGGCAATGGTAAGAATTATATTTCAAGGTAAAGATCACTAGTCTTATTGCTTCATTACAAATCTTCCAAATAGCCATTATATCTTCTATTTCCCCCCACTGAATATGTACTACCCATCATATTACATGAGTCCATTTTGCAACTTTTAAAAATAAATTAAAACACATAATATGTCAAAATGTATTTTGGATTATTTTCAGTTTGGGGGGATCTTGAGGCCTGGACAAGTGATTGAAAATCCAGCGTCACCCAAATTAAGTTTGAGGTCCCTTATGTATGTATTCTCAAATAATGGCAACTCCATTTTAGACTTGATCAGACCGGAAGTTCTTGATGTCATCTTTGAACTCTCTCCAGCACTCATCCTTAACCTTGAATCTGTCAGCCTTGCCTTCAAATATGTCTGGAACAGTTTAACCACTTCTTGCCCCCTCCATCTCCATTCCCTTCAGTACCATTATCCTGCTCAGGAGTCATTGCATCTACTAAGCAGTATTTCTTTTTCCGTCTCATGCCCCTTACTCTGTTCTCCACTGAGCAGCGAGAGTGATCCTATGAAAACATGAGCCAGATCACGTCTTTCCTCCGTGCAGAAGTCCCCTGTGACTTCTTAGCTCACTTTGTGGAAAAGCAGACTTACGAAACCCCATCTGCTGTAAGTGTGCATCCCTTCCTTCCTGTGCTTCCTGTGGCTCCCTTGCTTTCCCTCAGGTCTGCTGCAGGGAGGGCCTATCTCAGGTCTTCACACTTAGTCTTCTTTATTCCTCAAATTCTCTTCCCCCAGATATCCCCAAAGCTAATCCTTTATTTAATTAGCCTTCACTCAAAAGTCACTGCTGTGGTGTGATCTATCCTGGCCAGCCCAACCAAACTCTTGGTATCCCGCAGAGCATGCACACATAGACATGCATACATGGACACATACACGTACTCTCTTTCTCTACTTTATGCTTTCCTTTCTAGCATATACTAAATAAATTTAGCAAAAACAATCCTCTTGTTTATTTTCTGCCCCCTACACAAAAATCCAAACTCCTCAATCAGTGATCTTTGCCTGTTTTGTTCACAGACGCACTGCCTGTGCTAGAAGAGTGCCTGGGACATGAAGGGTACTCCACAAATAGTTATAGAGCGAAGGATCCTATTCTGCATCCAACCCACGGCTTCATAGCTTCTTGTACCAAGTAAAGCTCTGATTCTACCCAACACATTATTTTCACTCTTAGTGCTCATGAGTGTTAGGTAAATAAGTGTTAGTTGCTCAGTCGTGCCTGATTTTTTGCGACCCCATGGACTGCTGCACACCAGGCTCCTCTGTCCATGAGATTTTCCAAGCAAGAATACTGGAGTGGGCTGCCATTTCTTTCTCCAGGGGATCTTCCCTGACCCAGGGATCAAACCTGGGTCTTCTGTACTGCAGGCAGATTCTTAACCAACTGAGCTATGAGGGAAGTGCTCATGATGTACCCATTAACTTTGATGAGTTATTGAAAAATAAAACTTTGTAGGAAAAGAAGTTTCATCTCTCAACAAGCTGAGAAAATAGAGAATGATGACCTTCTTCTAGAGAGTCAGCCAGAATTGTGTAGACAGTGCAAACTTCCAAAGGCTGTATGCAATTATACTTAAATCAAAATTTTTTATGAAACAAATATAAGGGTATGATGATAATACTGCTTTAAATGTTACAAAAAGAGAAAACTATTAGAAACATGTGAAGAATATGAAGTATAAAGATATTCAACTGAAGAAGGGAAAATCGCTCTAACTCCTTAGGTCACCGTGTGATACTGTTAAGCCCAAGGCCTGTGGTGAATTAAATGGAACACGACCAAACTGTTTCTGCCTGTGGGTTTCAGTGACACCTTCTGACATGTCATCTATGTTATCTGACCACTCTGGCTTTGATAAATATCTCTATGTCTATTTTTATCTTTCTCTATCATCTATTTATCTATTAACACACATACATAACATTTTGCAAGGAGGTCTAAATTGCACTTGCCATTTTGGGTTTCTGCTTGCCTGTAAAATGAGAATATTTTATATTGGACTGCAGGTCTGTTTTCTTGTTTCACATATGGAATTATATGACAGAAAGCATTCAGTTCATTCACATGCTTGGGGATTTTTCTGACAAAATGACCGATCACTAGAATCTGAGTTTGTTTCAATAATTTGTAATGTCACCATGTGGTGAGTATTTGGAATTGGGAAAAGTCTATCTGTGAGATGTGAATGCCTACCAGAGGATAATGGAGGTGAAATTGCTGGGACAATATGCCCTGAATCTCTTCCATTTGCTGCAGCCCCTCCATCCTTCTCTGCCCTGCTGTGCTTGGGGGGTCGAGGTCTCCGTGGATGGCATCAACAGGCCCCCTTGAGTCAATCACAGTAACTCCTCTCTCCTGCTCTGGCAGGCCTACCTGGCCCATGCCATGGACCCAAAAATCTCTTTGTGATTTCCTGACTCTCTCTGACCATCGCTTCGCAAATGTGTTCTTTATTAGAATCATTGCAAACTATCAGTCTGTGTGGCATCAACTTCCTAGCTGGGCATCCGAACCTCTGTGCTGCTGCAGCAGGGAAGGATGGCTGTTGTATTGCACGAGATGGATATTAGAGTTACTTCTGTCTCGGTCATCAACCAGAAACGTCCACTCCCTGACCAGAAGGCACAGTACATGACAGTACTCCCATCGCCAGGGAAAGGGCAGATGAACAAGAGTGACGTACAAGTCAGAGTCCTGAGACAGAGTGAGGGGTGGGGTCTCTCACAGGATCACCCAGAAAGAAAGGAAAAGTATCACCAGGGAAGAAAGAGCATTTTGCGGCGAGCATATAGAGTGAATCTCCTAGAAAGATTGCTTACCTCTAGAGTAAATGAATCATAGATGAAGGCTGAGGATTTTTCATTAAGAGTTATAAGTCCCTCTATATAAAGAAATCCACTCTGGGTCATGCTGTGCTCAAAGTGGAAGGATGAAAAGTTTCTCAACAAAACTGAGTAGCCCAAGAGGAAGAGAAACGGGCTGGAAGAAAAACCATACATGGTGACAGCTCATAGGGATCTCTCATGGAAAAAACAAAAAACAAAATCCCTCAAACCTAATACCAAAGTCCTACAGCATGCCACTTCAGTTTTTTAATGTATTTTCTCTAGTTAAATTGATATAATGTTATATAGATGACGATAGATACATATTATAGTGATATAGATATGCAGATAGAGAGCAAAAGAATTCCACAGTATATGTTAAGTCATTTCCAAGTTCTAAATTAACAACTGCAAATCGTAGAAATCTGAATTGAGTGAAATCTTCTGACTCTTGCAGTTAGGATGCTATATTTGGAATAGGTAATTAATGTATTCACTGAAAAAAAATAAGCACTGAGGCTATTCCAAGTGTGTGGATAACCACGCTATTGGCTCAGCCACTCCTTGTGTGAAGCTCCCAGCACAGTAAAGACTCCCATTCATGTTTGCCTTTCTCTTAGTCTGGTGTGGTTTTCCATCAGATTCTAGATGACCCACCTTATTCTCTTTCCTTGTGTTTCTCAAGAGGGCACCTGCTCAGGGAGACCTTGGTGATTCTCTATACAATTTCAACTCTTCCAATTTTTAGTTTATTTTTACTTAGAGTTTATCACTCTTTTAATAATTATCATTCTCCACCTTCACTGTAGAATATAAACGCGATGAGGGAGGAATTTTTAAATATCTTTTGTTTAGCACTTTAAATCTTAGAGGAGTGTTTGGCATATGCAAGAACTTATTCTGTTTCCCAAATAAAAGGAAGGCAGGAGGGGGAAGAGGCAGGAAGAAAGAAGGAAAAAAGGAAGGAAAGAAGGAAGGGAGGGGGAGAAAAGGGGTTTCAGGGGAGACATCTGGGAAAGAAGAGCTGCTTTTATATTTGAGGAGTGGCCAGAAAGGGCTGCATGGATATCTTACCTTTGATCTGAGTCTCAAAAGATGAGTGATTTTTTTTTTTTTTTTTTAAGATCGAAGTAGAAGGTGTTGAATAAAGAAAAACCGTGATTCAGATGGCATTCAGTTACCGTGATTTGAGGGCAGTTCAAAATTATGAATGTTGGAGGAGGAGCCAAGATGGCGGAGGAGTAGGACAGGGAGAACACTTTCTCCCCCACAAATTCATCAAAAGAGCATTTAAACGTCGAGTAAATTCCACAAAATAACTTCTGAATGCCGGCAGAGGACATCAGGCACCCAGAAAAGCAATCCAACTCTTCGAAAGGAGGTAGGAAAAAATATAAAAGACAAAAAAAGAGACAAAAGAGGGAGGGACGGAGCTCCGTCCCGGGAAGGGAGTCTTAAAAAGAGAGAAGTTTCCAAACACCAGGAAACCTTCTCACTGCCGAATCTGTGCCGAGCTTTGGAAGCACAGAGGGCAACGTAACAGGAAGAAAAAATAAACAAACAATTAAAACTCGAAGATTGCGAGTCCTACGGTAACTCCCCCAGTGGAGAAGCAGCGCAGACGCCTGCAGGCGCCATTAACAAGCGGGGGCTGGGCAGGGAGGCGCAGCGCGGGCTGTATCGCTTAGAGTAAGAATCTGGCCTGAATACCCTGAGCACTATCTGAGCGAAATAATTTGGGCTAACAAACCAGACTGTGGGATATCTACTACGCGAAAAGCCAGCCCCAACCTAAGACCGCCAGGCCCGTGCAGGGAACAAAGAATTGAACAGAGATAGCCGGCTGCAGACCTACCCCCTCCGGTGATAGGCAGCCAGAGCCGGAAGGGGGCAATCGCAGCCCCAGAGAGACATTATCTATAAAACTGTAAGCAGGCTTCTTTGCTAACTAAAACTTCTTGGGGGTCTGGACGGTTAACATCTGCCTAAGAAGGTGCGCCGGTTTTGCGCCCAGATAACCGAGTGGCGGGGAGGCGATAAGTCGCAACATTGGCGCTCGCCAAACATCTCATCACTTGAGCTGCTCGGACCTGGGAAGAGCACAATACTCAGGCCCAACTGAGTCTGCGCCTCTGAGGACTATCCGAGTGCCTGAACCTGAGCGGCTTGGACCTGGGAGGTACATGCAACCCAGGGCCAGCCTTGGATTGTTCCCGGCGGAACAACCTAGAGCCCGAGCAGTGTGGGCAGGGAGGCTACACGCGCAGTGAGCGGGGGCAGACCCAGTGTGGCTGAGGCACTGCGAGCGCACGCCAGTGTTATTTGCTTGCAGCATCCCTCCCTCCCTCCCCACAGCGCGACTGAACAAAGAGAAGAAATACAGTTCCACCCATCAGAACACTGACACAAGCTTCCCTAACCAGGAAACCTTGACAAGCCACCTGTACAAACCCACACACAGTGAGGAATAGCCACAATAAAGAGAACTCCACAAACTGCCAGAATACAGAAAGGACACCCCATACTCAGCAATTTAAACAAGATGAAGAGACAGAGGAATAGCCAGCAGATAAAGGAACAGGATAAATGCCCACCAAACCAAACAAAAGAGGAAGAGATAGGGAATCTACCTGATAAAGAATTCCGAATAATGATAGTGAAATTGATCCAAAATCTAGAAATTAAAATGGAATCACAGATAAATAGCTTGGAGACAAGGATTGAGAAGATGCAAGAAAGGTTTAACAAGGACCTAGAAGAAATAAAAAAGAGTCAATATACAATGAATAATGCAATAAATGAAATTAAAAACACTCTGGAGGCAACAAATAGTAGAATAACAGAGGCAGAAGATAGGATTAGTGAATTAGAAGATAGAATGGTAGAAATAAATGAATTAGAGAGAATAAAAGAAAAACGAATTAAAAGAAATGAGGACAATCTCAGAGACCTCCAGGACAATATTAAACGCTACAACATTCGAATCATAGGGGTTCCAGAAGAAGAAGACAAAAAGAAAGACCATGAGAAAATACTTGAGGAGATAATAGTGGAAAACTTCCCTAAACTGGGGAAGGAAATAATCACCCAAGTCCAAGAAACCCAGAGAATCCCAAACAGGATAAACCCAAGGCGAAACACCCCAAGACACATATTACTCAAATTAACAAAGATCAAACACAAAGAACAAATATTAAAAGCAGCAAGGGAAAAACAACAAATAACACACAAGGGAATTCCCATAAGGATAACAGCTGATCTTTCTATAGAAACTCTTCAAGCCAGGAGGGAATGGCAAGACATACTTAAAATGATGAAAGAAAATAACCTACAGCCCAGATTATTGTACCCAGCAAGGATTTCATTCAAGTATGAAGGAGAAATCAAAAGCTTCTCAGATAAGCAAAAGCTGAGAGAATTCTGCACCACCAAACCAGCTCTACAACAAATACTAAAGGATATTCTCTAGACAGGAAACACAAAAATGGTGTATAAATTCGAACCCCAAACAATAAAGTAAATGGCAACGGGATCATACTTATCAGTAATTACCTTAAACGTAAATGGGTTGAATGCCCCAACCAAAAGACAAAGACTGGCTGAATGGATACAAAAACAAGACCCCTACATATGTTGTCTACAGGAGACCCACCTCAAAACAGGGGACACATACAGACTGAAAGTGAAGGGCTGGAAAAAGATTTTCCATGCAAATAGGGACCAAAAGAAAGCAGGAGTAGCAATACTCATATCAGATAAAATAGACTTTAAAACAAAGGCTGTGAAAAGAGACAAAGAAGGTCACTACATAATGATCAAAGGATCAATCCAAGAAGAAGATATAACAATTATAAATATATATGCACCCAACACGGGAGCACCGCAGTATGTAAGACAAATGCTAACAAGTATGAAAGGAGAAATTAACAATAACACAATAATAGTGGGAGACTTTAATACCCCACTCACACCTATGGATAGATCAACTAAACAGAAAATTAATAAGGAAACACAAACTTTAAACGATACAATAGACCAGTTAGACCTAATTGATATCTATAGGACATTTCATCCCAAAACAATGAATTTCACCTTTTTCTCAAGCGCACATGGAACCTTCTCCAGGATAGATCACATCCTGGGCCATAAAGCTAGCCTTGGTAAATTCAAAAAAATAGAAATCATTCCAAGCATCTTTTCTGACCACAATGCAGTAAGATTAGATCTCAATTACAGGAGAAAAACTATTAAAAATTCCAACATATGGAGGCTGAACAACACGCTGCTGAATAACCAACAAATCACAGAAGAAATCAAAAAAGAAATCAAAATTTGCATAGAAACGAATGAAAATGAAAACACAACAACCCAAAACCTGTGGGACACAGTAAAAGCAGTCCTAAGGGGAAAGTTCATAGCAATACAGGCACACCTCAACAAACAAGAAAAAAGTCAAATAAATAACCTAACTCTACACCTCAAACAACTAGAAAAGGAAGAAATGAAGAACCCCAGGGTTAGTAGAAGGAAAGAAATCTTAAAAATTAGAGCAGAAATAAATGCAAAAGAAACAAAAGAGACCATAGCAAAAATCAACAAAGCCAAAAGCTGGTTCTTTGAAAGGATAAATAAAATTGACAAACCATTAGCCAGACTCATCAACAAACAAAGGGAGAAAAATCAAATCAATAAAATTAGTAATGACAGTGGAGAGATCACAACAGACAACATAGAAATACAAAGGATCATAAGAGACTATTATCAACAATTATATGCCAATAAAATGGACAACGAGGAAGAAATGGACAAATTCTTAGAAAAGTACAACTTTCCAAAACTCGACCAGGAAGAAATAGAAAACCTTAACAGACCCATCACAAGCATGGAAATTGAAACTGTAATCAAAAATCTTCCAGCAAACAAAAGCCCAGGTCCAGACGGCTTCACAGCTGAATTCTACCAAAAATTTAGAGAAGAGCTAACACCTATCCTGCTCAAACTCTTCCAGAAAATTGCAGAGGAAGGTAAACTTTCAAACTCATTCTATGAGGCCACCATCACCCTAATACCAAAACCTGACAAAGATGCCACAAAAAAAGAAAACTATAGGCCAATATCACTGATGAACATAGATGCAAAAATCCTAAACAAAATTCTAGCAATCAGAATCCAACAACACATTAAAAAGATCATACACCACGACCAAGTGGGCTTTATCCCAGGGATGCAAGGATTCTTCAATATCCGCAAATCAATCAATGTAATACACCACATTAACAAATTGAAAAACAAAAACCATATGATTATCTCAATAGATGCAGAGAAAGCCTTCGACAAAATTCAACACCCATTTATGATAAAAACTCTCCAGAAAGCAGGAATAGAAGGAACATACCTCAACATAATAAAAGCTATATATGACAAACCCACAGCAAACATTATCCTCAATGGTGAAAAATTGAAAGCTTTTCCTCTAAAGTCAGGAACAAAACAAGGGTGCCCACTTTCACCATTACTATTCAACATAGTTTTGGAAGTTTTGGCTACAGCAATCAGAGCAGAAAAAGAAATAAAAGGAATCCAAATTGGAAAAGAAGAAGTAAAACTTTCACTATTTGCAGATGACATGATCCTCTACATAGAAAACCCTAAAGACTCCACCAGAAAATTACTAGAACTAATCAATGATTATAGTAAAGTTGCAGGATATAAAATCAACACACAGAAATCCCTTGCATTCCTATACACTAATAATGAGAAAACAGAAAGAGAAATTAAGGAAACAATTCCATTCACCATTGCAACGAAGAGAATAAAATACTTAGGAATATATCTACCTAAAGAAACTAAAGACCTATATATAGAAAACTATAAAACACTGGTGAAAGAAATCAAAGAGGACACTAATAGATGGAGAAATATACCATGTTCATGGATTGGAAGAATCAATATAGTGAAAATGAGTATACTACCCAAAGCAATTTATAGATTCAATGCAATCCCTATCAAGCTACCAACAGTATTCTTCACAGAGCTAGAACAAATAATTTCACAATTTGTATGGAAATACAAAAAACCTCGAATAGCCAAAGTGATCTTGAGAAAGAAAAATGGAACTGGAGGAATCAACCTACCTGACTTCAGGCTCTACTACAAAGCCACAGTTATCAAGACAGTATGGTACTGGCACAAAGACAGAAATATAGATCAATGGAACAAAATAGAAAGCCCAGAGATAAATCCACGCACATATGGACACCTTATCTTTGACAAAGGAGGCAAGAATATACAGTGGATTAAAGACAATCTCTTTAACAAGTGGTGCTGGGAAATCTGGTCAACCACTTGTAAAAGAATGAAACTAGAACACTTTCTAACACCATATACAAAAATAAACTCAAAATGGATTAAAGATCTCAACATAAGACCAGAAACTATAAAACTCCTAGAGGAGAACATAGGCAAAACACTCTCTGACATACATCACAGCAGGATCCTCTATGACCCACCTCCCAGAATATTGGAAATAAAAGCAAAAATAAACAAATGGGACCTAATTAAACTTAAAAGCTTCTGCACATCAAAGGAAACTATTAGCAAGGTGAAAAGACAGCCTTCAGAATGGGAGAAAATAATAGCAAATGAAGCAACCGACAAACAACTAATCTCAAAAATATACAAGCAACTCCTACAGCTCAACTCCAGAAAAATAAATGACCCAATCAAAAAATGGGCCAAAGATCTAAATAGACATTTCTCCAAAGAAGACATACAGATGGCTAACAAACACTTGAAAAGATGTTCAACATCACTCTTTATCAGAGAAATGCAAATCAAAACCACTATGAGGTACCATTTCACACCAGTCAGAATGGCTGCGATCCAAAAGTCTACAAATAATAAATGCTGGAGAGGGTGTGGAGAAAAGGGAACCCTCTTACACTGTTGGTGGGAATGCAAATTAGTACAGCCACTATGGAGAACAGTGTGGAGATTCCTTAAAAAACTGGAAATAGAACTGCCTTATGATCCAGCAATCCCACTGCTGGGCATACACACTGAGGAAACCAGAAGGGAAAGAGACACGTGTACCCCAATGTTCATCGCAGCACTGTTTATAATAGCCAGGACATGGAAGCAACCTAGATGTCCATCAGCAGATGAATGGATAAGAAAGCTGTGGTACATATACACAATGGAGTATTACTCAGCCATTAAAAAGAATACATTTGAATCAGTTCTAATGAGGTGGATGAAACTGGAGACTATTATACAGAGTGAAGTAAGCCAGAAGGAAAAACATAAATACAGTATACTAACGCATGTATATGGAATTTAGAAAGATGGTAACGATAACCCTGTGTACGAGACAGCAAAAGAGACACTGATGTATAGAACAGTCTTATGGACTCTGTGGGAGAGGGTGGGAAGATTTGGGAGAATGTCATTGAAACATGTGAAATGTCATGTATGAAACGAGATGCCAGTCCAGGTTCAGTGCACGATGCTGGATGCTTGGGGCTGGTGCGCTGGGAAGGCCCAGGGGGATGGTATGGGGAGGTTGGGAGGGAGGAGGGTTCAGGATGGGGAGCATGTGATTTTTTTTTTTAAAGTAATAAAGAGAATTAAAAAAAAATAAAAAAAAAAAATAAAAAAAAAAGAAAAACAAAATTATGAATGTTTAATCGGAAACCTCCCTTTACAGGTCTCCATATTGCTGCTGCTGCTGCTAAGTTACTACATTTATGTCCGACTCAGTGTGGCCCCATAGACGGCAGCCCACCAGGCTCATCTGTCCCTGGGATGCTCCAGGCAAGAATACTGGAGTGGGTTGCCATTTCCTTCTCCAATGCATGCGTACATGCATGCTAAGTCACTTCAGTCGTGTCTGACTCCGTGAGACCCTATGGACAGCAGCCCACCAGGCTCCTCTGTCCACGGGATTCTTTAGGCAAGAATACTGGAGTGGGTTGCCATTTCCTTCTGCCTTCCATATTGCTAGATGTGTTCAAGCAGATTCTGGATGAAAAGTGCTCAGGGAAGGTTTAGAGCACCAACTCTCAACTCAGGTGGTTTCCGGGGCCCTACTCTCTCTACGACTTGCACCCACCCCCCACTCCCCTGCCCAAAGCACCTGGGGAATTTCTACAAGGTCTGGATACATTTTGGTGGAGGATACTGTTGGCATCAAGTGGGCCAGGGATGCCGTTGAGCAGCCTGCTATGCAGAGGACAGCTCCCACAACACAGAGTTACTCAGCTCAAAATGTCAATACCACCCCAGGTGAGAAGCACCGGTTTAGTGAAAACTGGTGAGATTGAGACTAACACTGTAGTCTGTGCCAACAATAAGAGCCTGAGACTTATTTTATGGCCAGGATTTAAAAAAAAATTAAATTGAGGATGAATTTAACATCCTCAAATAACAGCATTGAACACAAGCATTAAGTATGCCCTGGTTATGACTGAGAAAAAAAAATATCTGAGTGCCCTTTAAAGCAGCGTGAGTGGGATTGTTACAGAGTATACCAGGCCTAATATTTTTCTGTAGCACCTATTTTTGGACAGATTCTTGAACCTTTAGGGAAAAGTAGCTACTCTGAAATTACAACTCAAAGGAGGCTCCTCAAAGGTAATGAACAGAAACTTAAGTGTCATTGCTGTCACCATGAGGACAGCATCTGGTCATCTAAATTTTCATCCCCAGAAGCAGCTATCCCAAGTGCTGAAAGAGCACAATCCTAATATTTACAAAGGCATTCATATTTAAAAATAAACTTAGATAAGAGGGCAAAAAAACTGCAAGAGATAAATTAAAAATTGATTTTCAGCAAAGAAAAAGAGTAAGGTTTTCTTGGTTAATTAAAAACAAATCATCTGTTTTGTTACCTCAGCTAGAAAATCGCACACCGGGTGATATTACAAAAATAAAAGCCTCTGGAACATTACATCTTGCCATATAGAATGGAAAATGTATTTTTAAAAACAGCCATTCCTTTTTGAGCCCTGCTGCTTGTGGGGATGTATGGGAAGAAGATGGTTCTGGTTAATTTTGAGTGGTTTAGAGCAGGGGACATTTGGGGCAACATACACCTTAGAACTGCATAGACTCAATCTGCAGCTTGACAGTTCTCTTAAATGAAACACACCCTGAACTTCACTTCATCTCCTGTATCTTATCCCGGGCTCATATCTACTGTGATGTTTATTCACATGAAGATGCATTCTGGGATCCTGATCCATTTTCTTGACACCAGTTCAGGCATGCCTGAGACCCATCATTACCACGCAGATTTCAGCACTAACCCTCGAGAGGCAATGAGATTACTGATATGCAGTCTGCCTCAAGTGTTTTGGCTGTATCTAGTATGCTTTACACAGGACAATCTAGTTTCATAGCTATATTATAAATGGAACAAGCTGATGCCAATAAGCCTAAAGACCCAAGAACCTAAAACACAGCGAAGCATCTCTTCTCACACAATCTCTTCTCTGCTCCTGTCCCTTTATACCGTCACAAACCAGCCAATTTTGTAAACTGATTCAGACCAATTTTTTCTGCTCTTCCTTTTTTTCAAAACAACCCCAAAAGAAGTTATTTAATAAAGTATTGTGGAAACCAGATCATCAGTTTCATTTGACTGAAGAATTCTAAAAATGAGTATGGATTTATCACAAATTCCAGTGAGCAATGTACATAGAAAATGCAGCACTTCATCTTCAAGCTGTCTTTTCTATTTTGGGATTTTTAAAATAAATAGGCTTTAATTTTTAAAACAGCTTTGTGCATGTGTGTGTACTAAGCTGCTTCAGTCGTATCTGACTCTTTGTAGCCCACCAGGCTTCTCTGTCTAAGGGATTCTCCAGGCAAGAATACTGGAGTGGGTTGCCATGCCCTCCTTCAGGGGATCTTCCCAACTTAGGGATCAAACCCATGTCTCTTGTCTCCTTCATTGGCAGATGGGTTCTTCACCACTATCACCACCTGGGAAGCTCAGAACAGTTTTTGTTTTACACAAAAATTAGGCAAAAAGCATATAGAGTATTACTCCCCACCTCTAACACACACACACACACACACACACACACACACACATTTCCCTATTATTAACATCTTGCATTAGTCCAGTTCATATATTGCAATTAAAGAGCCAATATTATAGGTTGTTTTTAACCAAAGTTCAGAGTTTATGTAGGAATTCACTCTTTGTGCTGTACAGCCTATTAGTTTTGACAAACGCGTTATATCCTGTATCTACCATTAGAGTTTCACACAGAAGAGTTTCACACAGAATAATTTCACTGCCCTAAAAATCTGTGTTCTACCTGTTCCTCCTTCCTACCACCCCTGCACCCTTAGCAACCACTGATCTTTTTACTGTCTCTATAGTTTTACCTTTCAGGCTATTTACAACCCATTTAGCAAGTCAAATGTTATGGCCCGTAATATATGAGCAGTGCATATAACATAATAATAAAAAGACAGACTTTTAGAAACAAGACTCAAAATTTTAAAATACAATTAATTCACAGAAAAGAAAATATAAAAGGTTATCAACATATGATTAAATGTTGAGAAGAAACATAAAAAAACAGCTTATATTCAAAATGAAATGCTTTCCCCTCTATCAGTTTTAGTATAAATTATAAAACCTGGTGATATCCAGTTAGAAATATGGGGAAGGAAGTACTGTCACATTATTTCTGGCAATGACAGAGAACAATCAGGGAACATGCATAAAAATTTTTAAATGGATGAACACTTTGACACAGGAAATTTTTTTTTCTTAGATTTGACCCTAGAGTAACATGCAGTTATGCACAAATATTAGTAGTTTATAAAAACCCAGCACTTGTATCAGCAAAATTTGCAGCCAAGCATCAACAAAATAAAAAACAGTATATAATGTAGCTGTTTAATGGGGTAAATTTATACATTTTTTCCATGAAAATATGTTCAAGATATTTTGTTAAAGAATTTTAAGTTCAAATTTCAGATAAAATTTTCTAATATACATTGCTGTTGTTGTTCAGTCACTCAGTCGTGTCTGACTCTTTGGGACTCCATGGCTGCAGAACGCCAGGCTTCCCTGTCCTTTACGATCTCCCTGAGCTTATCAGACACATGTCCATTTGGCCAGGATGCCATCGAACCATCTCATCCTCCATCGTCCCCTTCTCCTCCTGCCTTCAATCTTTTCCAGCATCAGAGTCTTTTCAAATGAGTCAGCTCTTCACATCAGGTGGCCAAAGTATTGGAGTTTCAGCTTCAACATCAGTCCTTCCAATGAATATTCAGGACTGATTTCCTTTAGGATAGACTAGTTGGATCTTCTTGCAGTCCAAGGGACTCTCAAGAGTCTTCTCCAACACCACAGTTCAAAAGCATCAATTCTTCGGTGCTCAGTTTTCTTTATAGTCCAACTCTCACATCCATACGTGACCACTGGAAAAACCGTAGCTTTGACTAGATGGACCTTTGTTGGCAAAGTAATACCTCTGCTTTTTAATATGCTGTCTAGGTTTGTCATAGCTTTTCTTCCAAGGAGTAAGCGTCTTTTAATTTAATGGCTGTAGTCACCATCTGCAGTGGTTTTGGAGCCCAAAAAAATAAAGTCTGCAAATGTTTCCATTGTTTCCCCATCTATTTCCCATGAAGTGATGGGACCAGATGACATGATATTCTTTTTTGAATGTTGAATTCTAAGCCAGCTTTTTCACTCTCCTCTTTCACATTCATTAACAGGCTCTTTAATTATTCTTTACTTTTCTGCCTCAAGGGTGGTGTCACTTGCATATCTGAGGTCATTAATATTTCTCCCAGCAATCTTGAGCTCGGAGAAATATTGTGCTTGTGCTTCAGCCAGCCCAGCATTTCACATGATGTACTCTGCATATAAGCAGGGTGGCAATATACAACCATGATGTACTCCTTTCTCAATTTGGAACTAGTCTGTTCCACGTCCAGTTCTAACTGTTGCTTCTTGACCTGCACACAGATTTCTCAGGAAGCAGGTCAGGTGGTCTGATATTCCCATTTCTTTAAGAATTTTCCATAGTTTGTTGTGATTCACAATGTCAAAGGCTTTGGCATAGTCAATGAACCAGAAGTAGATGATTTTCTGGAATTATCTTGCTTTTTCTATGATCCAATGGATGTTGGCAATTTGATCTCTGGTTCCTCTGCCTTTTCTAAATCCAGCTTGTACATCTGGAAATTCTTGGTAAACGTACTGTTGAAGCCTAGCTTGGAGGATTTTGAGCATTCCCTTGCTAGCATGTGAAATGAGTGCAATTGTGCAGTACTCGGAACATTCTTTGGCATTGCTTTTCTTTGGGATTGAAATGAAAACTGACCTTTTCCAGTCCTGCGGTCACTGCTGAGTTTTCCTAATTTGCTGGCATATTGAGTGCAGCACTTTAGGAGCACCCTCTTTAAGGATTTTAAATAGCTCAGCTGGAGTTCCATCACCTCCACTAGCTTTGCTAGTAGTAATGCTTCCTGAAGCCTACTGACTTCACATTCCAGGACGTCTGTTTCTAAGTGAGTTTTCACACCATCATGGTTATCTGGGTCATTAAGATCTTCTTTGTATAGTTCTTCTGTGTATTCCTGCCACCTTTTTAAAAATATCTTCTGCTTCTGTTAGGTCCATACCATTTCTTTCCTTTATTGTGCCCATCTTTGCATGAAATATTCCCTTGGCATCTCTAATTTTCTTGAAGGGATTTCTAGTCTTTCCCATTCTATTGTTTTCCTCTATTTCTATATATTGTTCACTTAGAAAGTCTTTCTTATCTCTCCTTGCTATTCTTTGGAACTTTGTATTCAGATGGATATATCTTTTCTTTTCTCCTTTACCTTTTACTTCTCTTCTTTTCTCAGCTATTTGTAAGCTAATATATATATATATATGATTATATATGATGATTTTTAAAATATGCCTGCAATGTTACTTCATACAGAAACATACATATATTCTTATAAGCAAGAAATAGAAAGTCTAGAGAGTTAAGACGGAGAAGGCAATGGCACCCCACTCCAGTACTCTTGCCTGGAAAATCCCATGGACAGAGGAGCCTGGTAGGCTGCAGTCCATGGGGTCGCTAAGAGTCAGACACGACTGAGCGACTTCACTTCCACATTTCCCTTTCATGCATGGGAGAAGGAAATGGCAACCCACTCCAGTGTTCTTGCCTGGAGAATCCCAGGGACAGGGGAGCCTCGTGGGCTGCCGTCTCTGGGGTTGCACAGAGTCAGACACGACTGAAGCAACTTAGCAGTAGCAGCAGCAGAGAGTTAAGAACCAAATGTTAATAATCATCACCTTGGGGGATAGAATCGGGGTAGGGATGAGATTAGATTCTCCCAGATTTTATTCCTTAAGAAAGCAGATGAGTTATGTGAGAATTTTATTTTCATTTTTTTCTGTTGTTTTAATTTTACTTAATTAAATAAAACTGAAACAAAACTAACTAAAATAAAACATAAACCAGCAGCACAGTTTTGGAAATTCCCTAGATTTTACATTTGAAGATGGAAGAAAAATGCAGGTGCATAATAAAATTTAATCTTAGTACTCAAATTACATTTTGCAGATCTCTAAATAGTTTCCTTTAAAACTCATTCAAATGTTCCTTCTGGGGAAATTGCTGAGCTTATTGGTAAGGAAGCAGTATATTAATGGACATTGTACTCAAGGAATGGTCCAAAAGGAGCTCCCACGCACATCTCGGCAGGGTTTCCCTCTCTCTCTCTTAATATCCTAAAACTTCCTTGCTTACCCAGGAAATGAGATTCATAATAATCAAATACAAAATGATGTTAATATTTTGGTCGTTCAAGGAATGCAGGGTGAGCACAGAGAATCGCTGAGCATTTGCAGCACTAATCTTGGCCGGAACACTTGGTGAGAGTCTGGTCTCTATTCTGTCGGATACAAAGAAGGTCTGTGGAAGCACTCAGCTGGAACAAACAGGAATGTGGTGTGTCTCTGTGATTTCCTGTCCTCTCTTTTTTCCACAG
The DNA here is from genome assembly GCF_055505025.1 of Bos grunniens. Lineage (NCBI taxonomy): Eukaryota > Metazoa > Chordata > Mammalia > Artiodactyla > Bovidae > Bos > Bos grunniens. Next base: position 97,598,394 of record NC_141171.1, on the reverse strand, counting down.
AGATGGGTCCTTTGGCAAAAAGACATCTGTGCTTCCTTCTTTCCCTTCAAGACTGAATGTCATGATTTAGAACACACAAATGTAATTTCAGCTTTGACTGCCTGCTGGTTTATTTCATACACCTGCTTTTGGAAGAAGGAGAGCAGGATTTTAAGAGGACATTTTGAGGCCAGAACTGACATTTGACCTGATACATCCCACAGGAACATGAAAAACAAAAGCACTTATTCATATAGGGTGATTTAAACAATGAAGGAACACATTTGCAATTATATTTACATATCAACACTTAGACTTGTTTCTTTCCTTGCTATTTTTTCTTTTTCTTGTCATGAATCAAAAGTTAAAGGTTTCCTTTTTTTGTATGTATAGCCCTATATCAAATCCTGTATTGATTTATAAGTTAAACTTTGGTTTTTACTTCAGATGTTTTACTGTCTCTACACGATATTTTAAGTTTTTGGGCTTATGTATAAACTATCTATGAAAATCTGCATATAAAGTTTCTAGTATGTGTGAACTCAGTTGTTTCTAACTAAAATATCTCCTATTGAAAATGTATTCTTTTATTTCTGAGTGTTAAGCAATTCCAAAGACAAAACTTATAAAGAACCATCTTGAATGGTTTTGCTAAAAGTGTGACAGCTAATAAATTCAAGATTGATTTAACAAATAATTCTTGGTCTTTAAGTTGCTTTCTGTATTAATAATAAATGGTTATGCAATCCAACCTAATTGCTAGCTGCTTAACTTCTTTTAGGGAAATAAATATCAGATTAAAAAAAAAACAAAAAAGCAGATAAAATAGCTGCCTATTAAAACTAGATTATCTTATGCTTCTTTTGCTCATCAAAGACATGGCTTTCTCCATCTTGATGCTTTGAACTGAAGGATTCCATCTCTACTACTACAGAACAAAAGCTGCGCCAAATAACTAAATTCTTGAGGATTTTAAGTTATAAAGAAGCAAAAATTTAAAAAAAAGTAGAAAACCTCAGATTGCAAATACAAGAGTAATGCTTTGGCTTTATATTGACAGTGTATATTTGCGACAGCTGACAAACAGCAGATGTCCTGAGACTTGTGAAAACATCTGCAACAATTACTGGAAGGTGTGAAAATACTGATTCATTTCCTTTTTTGGTTTGTTTTGTGCATTCCCTTATAAGTCATTTTTCAACCAAATAGTCTTTCTTTCTATCTTTCCTGTATGGGCTAAGTAAAATAAGAAATCTCGCAGCTCCAGAACATTGTTCAAGATGATAAGCCGTTATGATGAAAGGTGATTTGTACTTTTTCTTCAGTCGACAATGCTGACTATATGGGTATGAGACCTGCCTTTTAATCTGAGAGTATTTTCTACGCTTGTTTGCTAAATTGGTTGGAACCCAGGTCTCCTGCATTGCAGGCAGATTCTTTACCATCTGAGCCACCAGGGAAGCCCTCTCTTTTACATATTCCCAACAAATTCCCAACTCAGCTCAACACATTATTAACTTTACTGAGAAACAGAAATATGTTGAGCTTTACAAATGGAAAAGTGGAAAGGACTCTCCTGGGAGGCTTGAAGTGTGCTCACTCTCAGCCAGCTCAAACGGATGGCTCAACAGCAGAAGGCCACGTGAAGAACCTGCTAGAAGTAGGCATCTGCTTTACCTTCACGGCACAATAGGACCCCATCCAGGAAGACAAAATTTTATTTTAAAAAATCTATCAATAACTCATGTCTAAACTTAGCTTGAAAGAACAATTAGGTTACTCAATTCTATAAAGCGTAAACAAATAGAAAATTTTTATTTATTTATTTAATTTTAGTTTATTTATTTTAAAATATTATTTATTATAAATTAAATGGTTTATTTATTTTATTGTTTATTTCTATATTTTTATTTTCCATTCTTTTTTTTTAATCTGCTCAGTGGCTACAGCTGCCTTTGATGGTCTTTTTCTGAAACACTCCCTCAATTGACAGAGATAAGTACAAAAGTACAAAACCATTATCATTTGTGAACAAAGTCCTACCTATAGCTAAAGAAAACAACTGCTTCAGAAGAGATGAAGGAGAAGCTATTATGTGTTTCTCTGTGGAAAACTGAGGAAAATGTGAGCCCAAGATGATAAACTGAATAGCTCTACTAATTCAAAGTGAGGTTAAGGCTCTGATTTCTTTTGCACCCAAAGTATTGTTTCCTCCAAAAAACCTTGTCCTGGGGGGATTTTCATGAGCCAAAATCTATTAAACCGGAACTGTCACCAAAACAGAGTACTGAACAAAGATACTTAAAAGAATCTAAGAAAAATAATAAATACTTAGGGCTTTCCTAAGTAATCATAAGAGGCCAAGCATGCAAGCAAAATCTGAACCATTAAAAAAGTCTAATCAAACTGAAATAATAATTACTTACTATATGTCTGTTATTTGCAAGACATTGGGATACAGCTGTGTTGAAACATTGGTGAATAAGATGCAATTTCTGATACAAAGAACCCACTGTCCAGTGAAGAAAATAGACATAAGCACATAGAGATATAAGGGAGCTACTAAAGTCTTTGAAGGATGTAGCTTAGAATCAGGAAACAATAAGGCATAACTCAAGGTCTACAAATCCCACTTAATGGAAAAGCTTTTCTTTTCTTCTCTTCCCACCAAGCCAGGTTTTTCTGATGTTTAGACCAGGGTTTCAATGCCTCTCCACAATTTATTATCACTGAATAGTAGATTTTAGCTCTCCTTTCCTCTACCCATAAGGTAATTTCTACAAAATGGTTTCTCTAATTGAATCATATAACACATATATACAGATCATTGTCTGCTGAAGACTATGCTAGTTTCAATACCTCAATCAAAAGAAATTTTATATACAGTCCTTAATGTTAATAAGCTTCTGGAGAAATACAATATAGAAAATTAGAAGAGTGCTTGAAAATAATATTAATGAATAAATAAGATTTATATTTTCAAGTGTGCTATTGCAACCAATTTACCGGATCTTCATGTTAAAATACACAGAATTGTTACAGGAATATCAAGTTCACATTTATCATATGCATTCATTCACACATGTGCACACACACACGTGATTTTACTGTACATATTATTGTAGTAAAAGCTATCTTAAAACAGAAATTGTTACAATCTTTCTTTCCTAGTCATTTATTTTTCGGCTAAATGAATCAATTGACTAAATCTTTAAATATTTAAAAACCTGAATTGACAGTACACAGATAAATATTGAGATAAGAACAAAATTAGATTCCTGAAATGTTCTTATATATCTATGAAAAATAGAGTACAAATATGATTTTTAAAATTACACTTGGAATATTTTGGTCATATTGCTGGAAGAGTGAATTTCCTTTAAATTTCTTAAATGCACAAAATTCCAGGCATACTGTATATATTTTTTCTACCATATAATTTCTCTCCATGTACTACTGAATTTATGTGAATTTCATCTGGAGGAGAAGACCCACTATTGATTTTTGCACATGGACTGAATAGAATTGATTTATGAAAAAATAATGTTGAAGCAAAATAGCTTAGGTTCAGTATTTTCTATGTTCTTACACATGCCTGCATAGTTGGTCGCTTCTGCTACTCCTAAGTCACTTCAGTCGTGTCCGACTCTGTGCGACCCCATAAATGGCAGCCCACTAGGCTCCTCTGTCCCTGGGATTCTCCAGGCAAGAATACTGGAGTAGGTTGCCATTTCCTTCAATGCATGAAAGTGAAAAGTGAAAGTGAAGTTGCTCAGTCGTGCCCGACTCTTAGTGACCCCATGGACTGGAGCCTACCAGGCTCCTCTGTCCATGGGATTTTCCAGGCAAGAGTACTGGAGTGGGGTGCCATTGCCTTCTCCGCTTGGTCGCTTCCGTCGTGTCCAACATTTTGCGACCCTATGGACCGTAGCCTGCCAGGATTCTTTGTCCATGGGATTCTCCAGGAAAGAATATTGGAGGGGATTGCCATGCCCTCCTCCAGGGGATCTTCCCGACCCAGGGATCAAACCCATCTCTCTTATGTCTCCTGCATTGGCAAGCGTGTTCTTTACCACCAGCATCACCTGGGAAGCCCATGTTCTTACACAGCCTAGCTTAAATAGAAAGATATGTTTCTTCAACTTTATTTTCTGTCATATATGTGAAATGTCTATTTTGTCTTTAAATATGACAGAGAGGTAGAGAAAGAGAGAATTAATTCATGAAATCCTGAATAGGAGTCTCTTCATCAACCAGCCATCAATGTTGCCCCCAAAAGGGGGTTTGGACACAGATATAAAAACAGTCAAATGGAGCTCACTAGATGAGGCCTTGAGTAATTTGTGAAACGGTAATGAAACTGCATGGATTTTTTTTTTTTTTTTTGACGTATAAGCAATCAGCCTATGCCTTGATAATATTAAACCAAGTGACATGCAGAACATTTTTCACCTGGGTTTTTTGTCTATGACCCAACCATTCCAGTGTTGAGAAGAGGCAGAAATCAAGGCAAGGCAAACCCCAGGAAAACTTGTCAAGTAAGTAAAGAGGCAGCGATCTCTTAGGCTTAGGGAACACAGAGACTGAGCCATCCAATACTAGCTGCTTTCCCTTGGACTTCATTTTCATTATCTTTTCATCTGTGTTTAGTGACTTTCACCTTTAGCCTTATATTATCCAGTCAAGACTCTATTTTCCAAAGTTACATATGGTGGCTCCTTTCTTTTCTACTTCACGTGCTGTGTTAGTTGCTCTGCCATGTCCAGCTGTTTGCGACACCATGGACTATAGCCTGCAAGACTCCTCTGTCCATGGGATCCTCCAGGCAAGAATACTGGAGTGAATTTCCATTCCCTTCTCCAGGGGATTTTTCTGATCCAGGAAATATGGGTTTCTTGTCTTGCAGGCAGACCCTTTATCATCTGAGCCACCAGGAAAGCCCATTCAGTTTGGTTTCAGTTCAGTCACTTAGTCATGTCTGACTTTTTGTGACCCCATAGACTGTAGCATACCAAGCTTCCCTGTCCATCACCAACTCCCAGAGCTTGCTCAAACTCCTGTCCATCGAATTGGTGATGCTATCCAACCATCTCATCCTCTGTCATCCCCTTCTCCTCCTGCCTTCAATCTTTCCCAGCATCAGGGTGTTTTCCAGTGAGTCAGTTCTTCGCATCAGGTGGCCAAAGAATTGGCATTTGAGCTTCAGCATCAGTCCTTCCAATGAACATTCAGGACTGATTTCCTTTAGGGTTGACTGGTTTGATCTCCTTGCAGTCCAAGGGACTCTCAAGAGTCTTCTCCAACATTGCAGCTCAAAAACATCAAATAGTGTGTATTTATAACAGTTAGATTCAGTTGTCAAGGTCTACATTTCATCTTGAATTCCACCAATGTTCTAGCTCACTTTAATAAAAATCTGCACACAGTAAAATTCCCTCTTCATAGTGGAGAGTTCTATGCCACCATAGAACTTGGTTTAGCCACTAAGTCATGTCCAACTCTTTCGACCCCATGGACTGTAGCCTGCCAGGCTCCTCTGTCCATGGGATTCTCCAGGCAAGAATATTGGAGTGGGTTGCCATTCCCTTCTCCAGGAGATCTTCCTGACCCAGGAATCGAATCCTGGTCTCCTGCATTGCTGACAGATTCTTTACCGACTGAGCTATGACAGAAGCTCTGGAGAGTTCTATGGGTGCAAACTAAAGTGCTGAACCATATATATTCACTTCCACAGTATCATACCAAACAATTGCATCATTTCCCCACATTTTCTCATGCTACCCTTTGTAGTACCTCCTCCCCTCACACTTAACCTTGGCACCACCTACCATTTTTTTCCAGAATGCCACATATCTGGAATCGTACAATAAGAAGTTCTTTCAGTCTGGCTTCTTTCACTTAGAAAAATACACTTAGATTCTTGTATATTGTGAGAATCCATAATTATTTTTCTTTATATAGCTTGGTAATATTCCACTTCATGGATAACCCACCCATGTGTTTATCCACTCTTGTGCTGAAAGACATTTGCATTATTTCCAATTTTGGAGCTTGTGGATGAAACTGCTATGAACATAAATATACAAGTATTTGTAAGCATAATATTGCAGTTCCCTAGAGTAAATGCCTAGGAGTTGGAAAGCTGAGTTTATGATAAGTATATGGTATGTTTATATTTATATGTAACTGCCAAAATATCTTCTAAGGTTACTACACCATTTTGCATTCCCATCAAGTAGCTCTTCACATTCACATTCAGTGCTGCCGTTTTTTTTTTCTTTTTAGTCATTTTAATATGTGTATAGTTGTAGCTCATTGAAATTTTAATTTTAATTTCCTTTAATGATGAATGATGTTGATTGTATATTCACATGCTTATTTTTCATCTGAATATCTTTGGTGAAATAGCTCTTCTCTCTCTTTCTCTTTTTTAATTGCTAAGTCCTTTATACGCTGTGCATGAAAGTCTCTTGTCAGATATGTGATTTGCATATATTTCCTCCCAGGATGAGGTTTGTCTTTTTATTATCTTAGGGTTTTTTTTTTTTTTCCAATTCATTTATTTGGCTGTGTTGAGTCTCAGTTACAGCATGCAGGATCTTCATCGTGTTATGCGTTATCTTTACTTATGGCACACGGATTCTCTAGCTGTGGCACATGGGATCTGGAGCACATGGGGGCTCAGTAGTTGTACTGGGATGGCTTAGTTGCTCTGCAACATGTGTGGTTTTCATTTTCCAATGAGGGGTTGAACCTGTGCTCCTTGTACTGCAAGGCAGATTCTCAACCACTGGACCACCAGGGAAGTCCCCTTAACAGTGCATTTTTCCAAAGCAAAATATTTTAATTTTGATAATGTATCCAAGTTATAATTGTTTTCTTTTATGAATCTTGCTTTTCCAGTCATGTTCAAAAAGTAAGTGCAAAAATAATTCACACAGATTTTTCTCTTGCATCTGTTTCTAGAATTTTATAGTTTTAGGGTTTTCATTAACACTTATTAAATTGAGCTAATGTCCGTGTAAAATTTGAGCTATGTTTCAAAGCTTACATTTTTGTATTTGAAAATTGAATTGTTTCAGCACTATTTATTGAAAGACTACTTGCTTGATTTGCATTTGCACCTTTGTCAGAATCATTTTACTTCATTAGGATAGATGTATTTCTGGTCTTTATAGTTTGTTTCACTGATCTATCCTTTCATTAATACCACATTTTGAATACTGCAGCATTTGGTAAGTCTTGAAAGCAAATAGTGTGAGTCCTCTGCAACTTTGTTAATTTGCTTCAAATTCATGTTACCTTAGTTTCTTTGCCTTTCCACACAAATTTTAGAATAAGTTTGTGAATATCAACAAAAAATATTGATTGATTTTCAAATATTGAATCAGTCCACATTTCCTGGGACAAATCCCACTTGGTCAAGATAAATTATCCATCTTATGTATTATATATTCAATTAGTTAACATTTTGTTGAGGAGTTTTGTGTCTATGTTCATGAGAGATACTTTTCAGCATTTTTCGTATAAAACTCTGGTTTGGTTTTGGTGTTGAAATAATGTTGGCCACATCAAATGATCTGATAAATGTATTCTCTTCTATTTTCTGGAACTTATTGTATAAACCTGTTATTATTTCTTCCTTATATATTGGGTAACATTCACAAATAAAATCACTTTGGCATGGAGTTCTTTTTGAATGGAACTCAATTTCTTTACTAAATAAAGGGCTATTCTAGCTATTTATATCTCCTTGAGTACATTTTTATAGTTTGTATCTTTTGAAAAATTATTTATGATATGGAAGGTTCAGAACTAATGAGCAAAGAATTATTTATGACATTTCTGTATTAGTCTGGTACTGTCTTTGGTATTAGTAGTGATGGTTCTTTATAATTTTTTATAATGCTAGGTTGCGTTTTCTCATTTTTTTGGTTAGTCTGGTCAGAGGTTTGTCAATTTAATTTATTTTTTTCAAAGAATCAGTTTTTGGTTTCACAGATTTTCACTTATCACTTTTTATTGATTTCTACTCATCTTTATTATTTCCTCTCTTCTGCTTCCTTTAGGCTTAGTTTGATTTCTTCTTCTAGTTTCCTAAGGTAGAAAGTAAGATTACTACTCTGAGTGCTTCCTTCCTTTTTGAAGTTGACGTTTAATGCTGTGCATTTCCTTTTACACATTTCCTCCCCTGCTGCGGCTGCTGCTTAGTCTCTAAGTCCTATGTAACTCTTTGTGACCCGGTGGGCTGCAGCCCTCCAGGCTCCTCTGTCTACGGATTCCCAGGCACGAATACTGGAGTGGGCTGCCATTTCCTTCTCTGGAGGATCCTCCCGACCCAGGGGTTGAACTTGTGTCTCCTACATGGCAGGAAGATTCTTTACCACTAAGTCACCAGGGAAGCTCCTTTACTCCTCTAAGCACTGTTTTTGTTACACATATCATATTTTTATATGTTGAATTTTATATTCATTTATTTCAAATTATTTTTAAGTTTTCCTTGAGATGTCTTCTTTGACTCATGAATTAATTAAAATTGTGTTACCCATCTTTCAAATATTTGGAGATTTTTCAAAATCTTTGTGTTGTCGTTGATTTCTCTATTAAATCCATTATGATCCAAAAACATGTCAAATGGCTTCTGTTTTAGTTAACCCGGTGAGCAGTTGGACTCTTTGTCCTGGCTGTTGTTACCCACAGTGTACTACAGGCATCAATTTTCTATGGTTGTACCTCGTGTTTGGTGTGGGAGTTTGTTTGCCAGAACAGGCATTTTAGGTTGCCCCTTGAAGCTTTTCTGCAGAAAGGATCCCTTTGCATGCTTATGTTCCACTTCTATCTTCTCCCTGCAGTATTCTGCCCTTGCTTATAATTAGCGATTTGAAGTGTGTTAGTTTGATAGGGACAGACGTTGTGGCAGGACCTTCTCTGCTGTTTTGATTAAGTCTCATCTTAGGCAGGTATTGAATCCTGTGCCTCAGGGATGGAGTCTTCTCTTTCTCTTCCCTTCTGTCTTCTCAGTTCTGAGCTCAGGGCATAATCCTACTCCCTACCCAGGAGTAGGTATTTTCATCTGCCCTCCTTTCCTTGATCTTAGATTTCCCTAGTGTTGGAAGGGTGAGAATTTCTTTCCCTTCTCTCAAGGCTTCTTTACCTCCTGCAAGGTGGTTCCACAGAGAACACTTTCTTAAGCTTCTTTTGGATCTTGTCCGTGAGCCTCTGTTGAAGTTCATGGAAGAAGCCTGCAAAAGCATGTCATCTCCCTCAATTTTTTCTCTGCCAGACTTGACAGTGTCCTACTAGTCAAGATTCAGTCTTTACCAATTCTTCTCACCAGCATCTGGCTGCAGGAAGTGTCTAGGAAGCAAGCACTTCATATTTCCCCTTCTTGCGGGTATCAATCTCTTCCCAGATTTTGGGCCATTGAGCCACAGAGCATTGATTTGCTCTGTGATCTCAGGTCTCTGATGGTTCAACAAAGTCATGAATTTTAAGTTAATCTGACTTCTTTTCATTGCAAAGATGGGCACAAAACTTCTTCCAGCTCACAGTATCTTGGAAACCTCCAATTACTTTTTTTGTTAAAAAAAAGTAATTGGAGACTTTGTCCCAAATGTGAAATAGTTTTAAGCTTCTCTTACTTTATAAGATACACCAGTCAAGCAAGGAGTTAGAAGAAACAAGGCAAGGAGGGTGGATTTTGAGAAGAAATGGGTAATATAGCCTTAATGGCTTTGTACTCCTTTTCTTCATCTACTAGAAAAGTCCTTACCTAGCACCAAGGTTCAAAATTACTCTTGTTATTACACTTCTAGATTAGAATTGCTCTTGGGGCTATAGTGAGAGATCCAGAAGTGAGCTGCTTGTAGAGGCCAATAGTATGAAAACATGAGGTTGACCATTATTTAATAAACACTCTTTATCTGTTGTTAAAGTTTTAAAGTATATATAGCTCAGTTGGTAAAGAATCTGCCTGTAATGCAGGAGATCCAGGTTCAATTCCTGGGTTGGGAAGATCCCCTGGAGAAGGGAATGGCAACCCACTCTAGTATTCTTTCCTGGAGAATCCCATGGACAGAGGAGCCTGGCAGGCTACAGTCCATGTAATCACAAGAGTCAGACATGACTTAATGACTGAACAACCACCAACCACAGTTATCTTCACTGCAAGAATACTTTAAATTTATTCTGGCAGGCAACAAATTATACCATTGATCTATAAGACCAGAAACACTGGAGTTCTCATTTTGTATTTGTCATTAACTTCTTGGCAGACTCTGGATAAGTTAACTGCTTTGGATCTTAAAATTGTAAACTCTGCAAATGGAAATAATACTGCAATCTGAATTATTCATTGGGATGGTGACACTCTCATGAGGTAATGTTCTTGAGAACCATTTGACAAGCATGAAGGTCTATTCCAACAAGTAATACAATTTCAGCATTAGTTTATTGTCATAGATTCTTAAAAGGAGCAGTACACTCAACACCAAACCTCATGCAGAATCAGAGCACTCTCTGCTCTGGATGCTTTTTGGATGAACTTGGAAATTTCAAGCTTTTTCCAATTTTCCTTAATTCTTTGCTTGCTACCAATAAGATATGATTATTTAACAGTTACTTCAGAAAATCACCACGCAAAGGTTTTCTGCTCTGACTGTCCTCCAGTTATACATGTTTTACTTGATGTTTTGAGCTGCCAAGTCTTCATCACCCACAAGTTTTTCAGTTATCTTTATAAATGAGCAATTTTTCCCCTCATGGACCTATCCATTTTGTACTATTTTTCATTTCAGAGGTGAAATTTTCTCTTCAATTAAGGATATAAGGTCTTCAGCAACAGCAAATAAAAACTATCCAAAGCTCAGGGAAACCTTATGAGCAAACATGATGAGAAGAGGAGACACAGGTAGACTGCACAGAGTTGGAAGGAAAATTCAGTAACTTAGGCTGCTCTTTCCCTTCTTCTTAATTATGCTGACTTTCTTCTAAGTTCTGGCCATCTTTAGGTCTCTCATCTGCTCCTCTCCATTCTCTTGTCAGCCATCTTCCACAGCAAGGCCCCTAATTTCTAGTCCCTCAAAACTCTGGGCTATACTCTACTCAACAACAAAGTGCTGACTATGGCCTAAACTCTGCTGCTGCTGCTGCTGCTAAGTCGCTTCAGTCGTGTCCGACTCTGTGTGACCCCATAGACGGCAGCCCACCAGGCTCCCCCATCCCTGGGATTCTCTAGGCAAGAACACTGGAGTGGGTTGCCATTTCCTTCTCCAATGCATGAAAGTGAAAAGTGAAAGTGAAAGTGAAGTCGTGTCCGACTTTTCAGGACCCCATGGACTGCAGCCTACCAGGCTCCTCCGTCCATGAGATTTTCCAGGCAAGAGTATTGGAGTGGGGTGCCATTTTCTTCTCCTCTACACAATTTCAAATTTTGAAGATTGTATTCTAGTATTATATTTAAAAGGATGAATTGGTGGGTTGCAGGCTGACGAAATATTGACAGAAGCCTGACTGAAGCTGTGTCGCAACTGTAAAAAAGAACCTTGCTTCCACTTGCTTTCATTCATCTGTACCTCTTGCATTCTGCTTTTTTCTCTCGATGTGTTGGAGAAAGCTCAAATCCCAAGTCTTCCTTGAAAAAATGACAATTACATTTTGTATTGTGCTGGATTTTATGTGAGAAGAGCTTTAGTAAAAGACATAGATGATGTATAAAAAATATAGTAGGTATGAGAACAACAAAAGTAGAAGAACATTGCACTAGCTTTCTCATCTGCTTGCTAAAGAAAGGGTATGATGCATATATTTGATTTACTGAATGTGAATTAAAATCTTTATATTAATTAGTATTTTGTTAGTCACTCAAGTAATTTATGTTTATTATTACTCTTTTGGTAAGTCAGCATTATTTAATTTTTAATTACTTGTTCACTAGTTTTAAATGAAAGGAACTCAACCCAAGCAGATATAATTATGATCAGCTTAGACTTTATTCTGGAAGTTGAATAACTAATTATACAGAGCTAATTTAAATAATGGGCTTCCCTGGTGGCTCAGATGGTAGAATCTGCCTGCAATGTGGGAGACCTGGGTTCGACCCCTGGGTTGGGAAGATCCCCTGAAGAAGGGAATGGCTATCCACTCCATCACTTTTGCCTGAAGAATCCCATGGACAGAGGAGCCTGGCGGGCTACAGTCCCTGGGATCTCAAAGAGTCGGACATGACTGAGTGACTAACACACATACACAATCTTAATAGTAACTGCTTATTTATCTACTTAAATAACTTTCAAATATCTTCTACGTATTTGATTTAATCCTCATAACTAACTTGTGAAATGTATTATCCTTATAATTTGTCCTATACAAAGAAAGTAAGAACAACTGAAAGCCTGGTCCACATTTCTACATCGAGGGTTGGGACTAATAGATCTTTTGTGTTTTTCACAATACCATTTTGTTTGTCTGTAGTTATCTCCTGGAGAAAGAAATGGCAATCCACTCCAGTATTCCTGCCTGGGGAATCCCATGGACAGAGGAGCCTGGTGGGCTACAGCCCATGGGGTCGCAAAGTGTCAGACCCCACTAAGTGACTAACACACACACATATATCTGTATGTGTTGTGAGATTATTTATTCACAAAGATTTATACATAGCAGTATTTTTGTTTGTTTTCTTATCCAAAATAAATATTTGTTCATTAATTAAAAGAGTCATGATATTGTAAAAATATATATATGTTATTTGCATTTCTTCTTGATTTTCCCCTTTAGAAATCCTCCTACTCATGTAGGTTATCATTCAGTCAAATAATTTTCCTTCTGTGTTTAAAGCCATTGGTAGTTTTCCAGTGTCAAACTCTTCTTTCAAAGTCAGATTAGACCTGCAATATTTGTAATAGCATCACTTTCACCAGATAACATAAAATATGTTGAATATTTTTATCATACAAAAATATGATAAATTAAAAATACACTCCACAATTCAAATCTTGCACAGTTGGGAGTTGCAGCATGTTAAAAGAGGAGATTGTATGGAGAAATAATTTTGTCTTGTTATTCTGAATTCTATCTCTCCCAGAAATCATGACCAGCATCCAAATTGTATACACTCTGCTGCTGCTGCTGCTGCTAAGTTGCTTCAGTCGTGTCCGACTCTGTGCGACCCCATGGACGGCAGTCCACCAGGCTCCCCCGTACCTGGGATTCTCCAGGCAAGAACACTGGAGTAGTTGCCATTTCCTTCTCCAATGCATGAAAGTGAAAAGTCAAAGTGAAGTCACTCAGTCGTGTCCGACTCTTAGCTACCCCATGGACTGCAGCCCACCAGGCTCCTCCATCCATGGGATTTTCCAGGCAAGAGTACTGGAGTGGGGTGCCATCACCTTCTCCGTGTATACATTCTACTCTTTATCAAATGCTAGGGACAATGGCAAGCCCTAGACATTACTTTGGGAAGGTTGTAAAGATAAGAACAATATAGATGTTTGGCAAAAACCACTACAATATTGTAAAGTAATTAGCGTCCAATTAAAATAAATAAATTAATTTTAAAAAAAAAGAAAAGAAAAAAATTCCAGATGCATATCAGAAAAAAAATAAAAAGAACAATATAGATGCTCAACAAATCAGATTCTGTAGTCCCATCCTTAATATCAATACAACTAGCCTTTTAAGTCCAAACAGCCACTAGCTTACTCTCTAATTTAACATGATTTTATTATTCTAGGAACTTGTTACTCAGAAAAAGTTGCACATATTATATTGTTTATTTCATATACTTCCTGAAAAGTCCATCTATCTGAACAATAGACTGTTCTTCAGTCGTTTGTTTAAGTAGGATCATCAAATTGCTTTTTACTCTCCAAGTTTCCTTTCAAACCCTAACATTTCTGTGGTCAATAACCTTAAACTATCATGTCACAATCTTAAGCCAACTCCTATCAGGTCTTCAGTATTCAAAGATCTGTAAACTAGCTCCTCCAAACCTCCAAATGGCCCTGGTCTTCCAAGATGCTAAGACTGTCAGGATGGTGGTCTCTCTTACTGTAGTAAATAATAAACTTGGCTTTGTTCAGTGCATAAGGTATTTTTGTGATCTCTGGGAAATTAGCAAAGTTAATCGTCTACAGATAAAAGTCAAAATAGACACTCTACGTAGAGAAGATGTTTTAATTCTTTTCCCTCACAGAGCAGGTACTAGTCTCTGCTGTGAAACATGAACATCTTGTCTTCAACTCTCCCCTTTCAGACCCTGTCTTCTTGGGCTCCGCATTCACTCCTTTCTTCCTACATCTACTACAAGTTCTGGCTGATGCCTCACACCCCATGCACGCATACAGGCTTAACCACATCACCACTGTGCCCAATGGGAAAGCAGGATATAAACAAATTAGCTGATGAACATTAATACCTGATAAAGCCACTGTCTGCTTTTGCTAGAGACTGTTCCTATTAAAATGTCTCTAGCAGCAATGAAATTAAGTGGATATGAAAGATACATTTTTGAGGGCTTCCTGCCCTCCCCCGCCTTGAATGTTTTCAGTCTTTTTTCCATGTAAAGTTTTGACTTTGCAGATTGTTAGGGCCTGAAATTTGAGTCTTTTTCATGGGCATGTGTTTTGCCTTTAATTTCTTCTCAGAACTCAAGTGAGCAGCTCATTTTGAACCCTCAGATAAAAATCATGCTTTTTTCTTTCTCTCACTAGAAACAAAAAATATTCAGATATACTGTAGCCAAGTTTAAAGAATTTTTAGAAAAGAAAATAATCACTGAAACATCTTGCCAGCGGGGAAAAAATAGATCACCAAAGCAAAGATTATTTATACCCAACAGTTTGAGTGCTAATCTGTGCTTTTAAAATTTAAATAAACTCATTTATTATACAAATCTACATTACAAACTTAATATTACAAATATTAAAACGAACACTGAGTTTGTGTTACATAACTGTCAATAGAGAACCAAATACTGAGCTACTATTATTTGAAGAAGAGACTATGACATATTTACATTTTTTTGTCATTACTTGCCCTTTCTCACTATGGTATGACATGCAGTTTTCATTATGCAACAGCTGTTAGCCTATTTCTTTTGCTAAGGTTTATTCTTTCTGAAATATGGAAGCAACATTTATCAACTTCTTTTGAAAGGAAGTATATAAGTCCAAGTCATATCTGTGGAGTACAATGATCTGTGCCAATGAAATTTAAGTTTCTTAATTTTATTTGAATGTAAATTACTGCTGCCTCTACAGTACATTGTTGTTCATTAAGAAGTAGTTTTGAAAGGCTGCCTACTCTCAGAGAATTCTATTCCAGCACTTCTTTTTAGCATTCTAGAGGCATTTACGATAACAGTATGGATCAGTTTAAGGAAATTCATTTTCAAATACAAGTCAAATGGGAGTCTTTTAGAAAACAACCTTGTTGGAGTGAAAAATGTGCTTTGGAATACATTTTACTGTTTCACTAGCAAAGGGACTTTTTTTAAATCAGTAAAAGGATGTTTTATAAGTGATAATAAGATTTATAGTTTTCTGATAAGAATTTTATAGTATTCTGCCTTGAGATAATAGCCATTACCCTAGAGACTCTAGTGTTGGAGGTTCAAGTACCCATAAAAACAGTGACAGCATTAAGCTTAGTATCACGATCAACTCATTTATTCGATGTTAGGCGAAATGGATTTCAATGTGACAATGAATCAGGGAGTTATTTTGTTGTCTCGATTTTTCTTAACTTGATGACCCTGAGAGAAATGACTCACAAAAATATATTCAGCTTATTTTAACTTTTATAAGAACTCTTCAATAGCTCTTTCTCTGTCACACACATACACACACAATAATACATATACACGCCTGCCAGTATCATTTCTCTTAACATGATCACCCCCCAATCACTTTCTCTAAGCTATGATGGTGTTTTGTTTATTTGTTTACTTCACTTTGTATTATTTGGTTAATACCAAGGATAGCAAATCATTCCTTTGATATGGAAATTATTCTGTATGTTGTTTGCCTGACTCTTTTAGATTTCTCAACAGAAGGAAAGTCTGAAAGCTCTTTCTCTTTATTTGGCTACATTTGTGGCAAGGATGTCCCTTAGAGAATAGAGTTTGCCTGATGGAGCTGCATT
This sequence comes from Bos grunniens, assembly GCF_055505025.1. Taxonomy (NCBI): domain Eukaryota; kingdom Metazoa; phylum Chordata; class Mammalia; order Artiodactyla; family Bovidae; genus Bos; species Bos grunniens. The sequence continues at coordinate 97,582,275 of NC_141171.1, read as the reverse complement.
CCTCTATGTGAGTGTGTGTGCACTTGTGTATATATGTGTGTGTGTGTGTGTGTGTGTGTACGTTGAACCCTGTCCCCTGACGAAGTCTCTCTCTTTGACTGTAGTCAGGCTCCTCTGAGTCCTCTTTCTGACTAGAACTTGTCCTTAGATCTAAAATTCAACAGAAGTTTATTAACATACTTGTTGTGCAAATATGTGGGAATACTTGGTGATGACTACTTAAAGGGATGGTTAGAACTTGAGCACATATGATGTTTTGACAAGGAACGATAGTTTTGTAGAAAAGTGGCAAGATCAAGGAAAAGGATTTTGAGCTTTTAGGATGGCAACTTTTGGGAAGGCAACTATATGAAGGGGCTAATGGAAGATAAGGACTAGTTCAGTTCAGTTCAGTCTCTCAATTGAGTCTGACCCTTTGCGACCCCATGGACTGCAGCATTCCAGGCCTCCCTGTCTATCACCAACTTCCCAGAGCTTGTTCAAACTCATGTCCATTGAGTCGGTGATGCCATCCAACCATCTCATCCTCTATCATCCCCTTCTCCTCCCTCCTTCAATCTTTCCCAGCATCCGGGTCTTTTCCAGTGAGTCAGTTCTTCACATCAGGTGGCCAAATTATCATAGTTTCAGCTTCAGCATCAGTCCTTCCAATGAATATTCAGGACTGATTTCCTTTAGGATGGACTGATTGGATCTCCTTGCAGTCCAAGGCACTCTCAAGAGTCTTCTCCAACACCACAGTTCAACAGCATCCATTCTTCAGTGCTCAGCTTTCTTTATAGTCCAACTATCACATCCATACATGACTACTGGAAAAATCATAGCTTTGACTAGATGGACCTTTGTTGGCAAAGTGATATCTCTGCTTTTTAATATGATGTCTAGATTGGTCATGGCTTTTCATCCAAGAAGCAAATGTCTTTTAATTTCATGGCTGCAGTCACCATCTGCAGTGATTTTGGAACTCAAAAATATAAAGTCTGTCACAGTTTCCACTGTTTCCCCATCTATTTGCCATGAAGTGATGGGACCAGGTGCCATGATCTTAGTTTTCTGAATGTTGAGCTTTACGCCAACTGTTTCACTCTTCTTTTTCACTTTCATCAAAAGGCTCTTTAGTTCTTCGTTTTCTGCCATAAGGGTGGTGTCATCTACATATGTGAAGTTATTGATATTTCTCCTGGCAATCTTGATTCCAGCTTGTGCCTTATCCAGCCCAGCATTTTGCATGAGGTACTCTGCATATAAGTTACATAAGCAGGGTGACAATATACAGTCTTGACATACTCCTTTTCCGATTTGGAACCAGTCTATTGTTCCATGTCCAGTTCTAACTGTTACTTCTTGACCTGAATACAGATTGCTCAGAAGTTAGGTCAGGTGGTCTGGAACTCCCCTCTCTTTAGGAATTTTCCACAGTTTGTTGTGATCCACACAGTCAAAGGCTTTGGCATAGTCAATAAAGCTGAAGTAGATGTTTTTTTTCTGGAAATCGCTTGCTTTTTCGATGATCCAATAGATGTTGACAATTTCATCTCTGGTTCCTCTGCCTTTGCTAAATCCAGCTTGAACATCTAAAAGTTCATGGTTCGTGTACTGTTGAATCCTGGCTTGGAGAATTTGAGCAATACTTTGCTAGAGTATGAGATGAGTGCAATTATGTGGTAGTTTGAACATTCTTTGGCATTGCCTTTCTTTGGGATTGGAAAGAAAATGGATCTTTTCCAGTCCTGTGGCCACTGTTGACTTTTCCAAATTTGCTGGCATATTGAGTGCAGCACCTTAACAGGATGAACCCCTTATTGAAAAATTCAGACTTAAATTGAAGAAAGTAGGGAAAACCACTAGACCATTAAGGTATGACCTAAATCAAATTCTTTATGATGATATCATGGAAGTGACAAATAAATTTCCTGGATTAGATCTTATAGACAGAGTGCCTGAAGAACTATGGATGGAGGTTCATGACATTGTACAGGAGGCAGTGATCAAGACCATCCTCGAGAAAAAGAAATACAAAAAGGTAAAATGGTTGTCTGAGGAGGCCTTACAAATAGCTGAGAAAAGAAGACAAGTGAAAGGCAAAGAAGAAAAAGCAAGATATACCCATTTGAATGCAGAGTTCCAAGAATAGCAAGGAGAGATAAGAAAGCCTTCCTCAGTGATCAATGCAAAGAAATAGAGGAAAACAATAGAATGGGAGAGACTAGAGATCTTTTCAAGAAAATTAGACACACCAAGGAACATTTCATGCAAAGATGGGCACAGTAAAGGGCAGAAACAGTATGGACCTAACCGAAGCAGAAGATATTAAGAAGGGGTGGCAAGAATACACAGAAGAACTATACAAAAGAGATCTTCATGACCCAGATGACCACGATTGTGTGATCTCTCACTTAGAAACAGACATCCTGGACTGCGAAGTCAAGTAGATCTTAGAAAGTATCACTAGGAACAAAGCTAGTGGAGACGATGGAATTCCAGTTGAGCTATTTCAAATCCTAAAAGATGATGTTGTTAAGGACTAGTTAATAAGGTTTATTAAACAGGTTCTTTCTGTAACATCTGTCAGATGATAGAGGTCTAGAATCTCCAATGATTAACTTCTGTCCTTCATGGAGGAGATGGGATGGAAGACAGTTTTACAAATTTATGTCCTCCCCTTAGGCGAATGGGGAGAAAAGAGAGTTTTTCTAGCATCTGCTTCTTTTCAGTTTACTTCAGCTCTAAATAACCCATATGCCAATGTGGCATACTTTGGTCTGGCGTATTCTGCAATCCTTCACCTGCATAGTTCAGTTTTAGCAAGAATCTCACTATTTCAATTTAGAGAGAATACCCCACTTGATATCCAGTCAAACTTCTCATCCCCACTCCTGATATCTTATCATCCTGGTCTGCATTCACAAAGAATTCTATTAAGTCTGTTTAGCAAGAATTCCCCTACACTTGTTGCCTTCTCTTAGTAATCTTCCATCCACTGACTCCCCTCTTTCTGCTCATTGGCTATAAATTCCCAATGGTCTTTGCTGTGTCTGGAGTTAAGCAGATCTCTCTCCCCTACCACAAAGCTTTGACATCTATCATAACAGTTCTGAAAAAAGAGTTTTTATTTCCCCCACTTTAACAAGTGTCAGAATAATTATTTCTTTAACACCCCATCATTAACCATTCATTCTTGCTCTTGGTCTCATGACAAGAAGTCAAATGAAATTGGAAATTCATCTTGTAGAATTTCTAGGGAATAAATATCTTCTGATTGTTATTGCGCATCTTCTCTGGAGTTTGCACAGTGAGGTGGATACACTAATATTGAATGCATGTTCAACATATTCAGAGCTACAGATGATTTGAATATGGAAAGGGAGAATGGATCAATGATTTCCCAACTTCTCCACTCCAAAATTTTAGGCATGTCTCTTTTCATTCCTTTTCGAAAGGTCTCATAGGTGTGACACAATGAGAGGACATTTGAATCACAGAATAAAAGGAAAAAAATGTCTATTTCAAAGAGCATGAGATAGATGATGATTAAGCTAAGATTCATGCAAGGGTGTGGAGACTGAAATTCATGAATAAAAGATGGAAAAAGCTCTTAGTGTTCTTCAGAACATAAGCGCTCACTGTGTCTTCACCCTGCCCTTTTATTTTCTTCCTTTTTTCATTTTGAAAACACTATATTGTTTATATATCCTACCACTGACCAGCCCCTCATTACTCTGAAAAACATTTTTTGTATATTATACCAATAATCTTCAACATAATGCTGAGAAGTTGATATTGTTATAACCCTTTGACAGGTAAAGAATCTCAAGAGGTCACATAGCTAATAAGTGGTAAAAGTCAAAATTTAGAGCCAGCTGTAACTAAAACTTGTTCTGGTATGTTACCAGTGTTAATGTTCATCCTTCAGTTTACTTGGAGATCTTGTTAAAAGGCAAATCCAGGCTCAGGAGCTGTGGGTGGGGACCTGAGATTCTGTGTTTGTGGAGAAGATGATGCTGCCTTTCTCTGGGCAACCCTTTCAGTAACATACAATGTCACTAAATTGAAGTTGGGACGTTGTCACTGATAACGTGCTTAATGATAATTTCATCTTATTATTTTAGTGTATATGCAAAATCCCACAGATTGATTTAATCTCAAAGTCCTTATTTTTCACGCAATCCAAAGTGTAGAGCTTTCTGGTATCATTTAGCATTGCTCAGAAAGAAATGATTCCTCAAGGTTTTGGCTTAGGAATCTCAAATGCAGCACTTTTGTCTTCAGCCCATCTGTGGCATTTTTCATTTCACATTTTTTTTCTCCCTCTCCTCTGGAATTCCTTTCAATTTATCTAGATAGTTTGAGGACCTATGAGCACAAAATGGTATGCTTTATTCCAGGTGCAAGCCTATCATTCATATGGAAAATACTATCACATCACATCTCTCTATTCTATTCAATATAACATAAGTGATACAATCTCTCTCAGTGCTGAGTCCAATAGAATCCTGTATGATTTTGTGACTGAGCTATATTGAAGATTTCTATCAAATTTGACATGGTAATTTATGGCCTCAAATATCTCTGCTTCTTCAAAAGAACTAATTTACATATTTGAAGCTGGATGACATGTTTTTTCCTATACCATGCATGTTGTATCATTTTCGGTGGTGGGGCGGTGGTTACTGATAATAGTACACAACCTTCTCCATATTCTGATTTGGGTTGGCTGTTGGTGGGAGCCTGTTTCATATTCTTTATAGCTTGTAGACTGCTCTCAAGGTGGAAACATGCCCATTATATGCCAGATGGTTCTGGATTGAAATGATGGAGCTCTAAGTCTAGTGTTTCAGTTGGTTAAGAGTAAAGAAATGTATTATGAATTTTGTTTTGGAAGGCCCTGTGAGGCAAATCCATTAGGGCTTAATAGCTGGTTGATTGGTTAATGTATTTAAATTTTTTAATATTGTAAAGGTTTCATTTTCAAATGTTTTCTCTCTTTTTAATTTTTTGCTCCTTCTGCCACTTTGCTACCTAAAAATCTTTCCTTTGAAAAACTCCAATATGATCCTAGATAAACTAGGAGGAAAAGGACTGATTCATGAGTAGAGAATAGGCTCTCTCAGTGGAGAGCCTATTAGCACAAGGTGTCCTTCACTTGCACTTACATATATTTAAAGAATAGTAGTGCCTGTATCAGAGAAGGCAATGGCACCCCACTCCAGTACTCTTGCCTGGAAAATCCCATGAATGGAGGAGCCTGGTAGACTGCAGTCCATGAGGTCGCTAAGAGTTGGACACGACTGAGTGACTTCACTTTCACTTTTTACTTTCATGCATTGGACAAGGAAATGGCAACCCACTCCAGTGTTCTTGCCTGGAGAATCCCAGGGACGGGGGAGCCTGGTGGGCTGCCATCTATGGGGTCGCACAGAGTCAGACAGGACTGAAGCGACTTAGCAGCAGCAGCAGCAGCAGTGCCTATATGTGTGAGGCTTGTGTCTATTCAGTTTATAGTTGAGGCTTGGTGAATTGTCCTTTGCATTGATAACTCCATTACAGAGACAGTAAAGTCACTCAATAAAGATAACTGGAAAAACCTGGAAAAATCTCATTAATTGTGTGTGGCGGGGCGGGGTTGGGTGGGGGGTGTGTGTATGTGTGCAAATTTTAAATAGCAATCATGCAAAATATAAAAATGATCATTATTGTAATGACAGCTAATATTTATCAGTTGTTAACTAGGTCAGGTGCTATGCTAAATATTTTACATAGCTTTATACCATTTAATCCTCGCAAATATTTGAGTTAGATATTCATTTTATTAATAAGGAAACTGATGCCCAGATAGGTTAAATAAATTGTCTACGGCTAGTTTGTAGCTAAGTGAGTCTTTTCTAACTCTTGATGCTGTATGTATAACTCGTACACTAAACTTTCTGTGTCCAAATCCCTAAGTCATATAAACAATTAGTTAACCAGTGTAGCAATATGTTAATGCTCAATGAACTTACACAATGCAAGTTTTATAGAAGAAACAAAACATGACTATTATGTGACCCTTACAACCCAAGAGAATATAAGTTAACAGCTTTACATCTATAATTTAAATATGATGCTATGCTGAATGCTACAGTAGAGGAAGAAATTAATATTAGTGAAGGATACAGAGGAAAGACTGATTTTAACTAGAGAAATCTGGGGTGATTTTCAAAGGAGAAACAAACTGAAATGAGACTGAGGGAATATTTAAAACTCTGCTCAGTAACTTCAGTCATGTCTGACTCTTTGTGACTATGGACTTCTATGGACTGTGCCCCTCTAGGCTCATCTATCCATGGGATTCTCCAGGCAAGAATATTGGAGTGGGTTGCCATGCCCTCCTCCAGGGGGTCTTCCTGATTCAGGGATCGAGCCCATGTCTCTTATGTCTCCTGCATTGGCTGGTGGATTCTTTCCCACTAGTGCCACCTGGGAAGTCCATTTAAAACTCTAGCAGGTGGTTATAGAGTTATAAGGGGTGAGGAGGTAACTGGGAAACATTCAAGCATAGACAGAGTCCAGATGATGGAGGACATGTTTAGGAATTGGCAGGTAGACTGAGATAAGAAAACCATAGGAAAACTAAAAAAGGAGAAGGGACTCTGGCATATGGGAGGCGAAACCAGAAATTTAGGTAGAAGATGAGTTCCAGGCTGAGTCATTCCAATTTATTCAGTAGGGGATTGGTGCCATCAGAGGTTTTTGAGTTGCCATGCAACAAGATCCAATCTATGTTTTAGATGAACATGTAATCGCTAAATATAAATAGTGATTAGGGCAGAATCAGAAAGTCCAGTTAAATCATAAGAGAAAATGAGTTACTGAACTACTATTTTGGCCATGACTTGGGCAGATAACATTTACACTCACTTGCAATTATCCTGAAGTTAAGATATAATATATATGATAATTTCCACAAATGTCTTATGCTGCAGCAGAGTTTAAGTGATTTATTAACTAAAAAGAAAAAAAATCTCTATTTAGGACATTTATTATGTATTCTTTTTTGGGGGGACTTATGCTTCATAAAATCAGCTGATATAAAGTTTCTGAATTTCATGTAATAGAATTACTGTTGATTTATATGTCATTCCAAACATCTTTACAGAACATTATCATTCTAATTCCTTGCATTTTGAAATTTGCTTGGCGCTGCTATGCCAAACAAATTTTAATATAACTAAGATAATTTAAAGGGAGAAAGACAGACCTAAAGGGAGTTCTAAAAAATGAATGGAACAAGACCTTTCCTTTAAATTCTTCTGGAGGCAATTGTTTTTGACAAAGAGATGGATAGGATAACTTGTTGGATCATTTTAAAATTTTAGTTTCCATAAGTCTGTGATTCATACATAAAAGAAATTGTTTTATTTCCTGACTGATGGTCCTCCTAATCTCTGTTTGTTCCCCCACCACCAAAAATAAAATTCCTCCAAGTATAAAAATATTTCAAGTAGACTTTTTGTCTCTGTAAGGATCCAAGTGATAAATATAACCCTCAAAATTGCTGTTTGAAATGGTAAATCACCTAAAGTCGAATTTATAGAATTCTAGAATAGGCTTTGTTTGCTATCCCTGTGTTTTATATTGAAGTCTGGAATTCTTTTACAGTCTACTAAAAAGAAAGTTCAAAGTATTAAACAAAATTTAATGTATTGAAATTTCCCCTTTAAACAAATTCTATAGATTTTCAATGATTTCAAAATTATATTTTATTTCCATGACTAAATTTGCCAGCACATTATTCATACAATAGAATTAATAAAATATGAGCTCACATTTTGAAGTAAACAGACATACAAGGAACCATATTATTATGGAAGAGAATCATTAAAACAATAAACAGCATATCTAGATTGCCTAAAAATCCAAAAACTGCAAGTATCAGACACATACTTTCAAATTCCTATGTTGGAAATATTTACCAAAATAAAAATGGGATAACAAAAACAGTAATCACAAAAAACTATAAGGAACTATAGATATGTCCTGATATTTAGTACTTTATCAGTTAGGCTTCTCTGGAGAAATAAAACATACAGGATCTATCTATTTATCTATTATCGATCCATTCATGCACACATTGTATCTATCTATATTTAGATAAATTATCAACCAGTCTATCTATTTATCTATCTATATAGGTATATTAAGATATTATGTCATCTACCATTGCAAGTAACTCATTATGTCTATATGATAAAACTCTCAGAAAATTAGGAATCAAGCAAACTGCGTTAACTTGTAAAGAGCATTTTAGTAGTGTTCTGTGACTGCTGTAATGTTACCTCAAAGCTCGTGACTTAAAAGGATGAATTTGGATTATCTTATACTTCTAGCAATTCAGAAGTCCAAAATGGGTATAGCTAGGCCAAAATATCTACTACTGAGGCAGGAATCCCTCAGAAGAAATGGACTGGCCATCATGGTCAACAAAAGAGTCTGAAATGCAGTACTTAGATGCAATCTCAAAAACGACAGAACGATCTCTCTTCATTTCCAAGGCAAACCATTCAATATCACAGTAATCCAAGTCTGTGCTCCAACCAGTAACGCTGAAGAAGCTGAAGTTGAATGGTTCTATGAAGACCTACAAGACCTTTTAGAACTAACACCCCAAAAAGATGTCCTTTTCATTATAGGGTACTGGAATGCAAAAGTAGGAAGTCAAGAAACACCTGGAGTAACAGGCAAATTTGGCCTTGGAATACGGAATGAAGCAGGGCAAAGACTAATAGAGTTTTGCCAAGAAAATGCACTGGTCATAACAAATACCCTCTTCCAACAACACAAGAGAAGACTCTATACATGGACATCACCAGATGGTCAACACCGATATCATGTTGCTTATATTCTTTGCAGCCAAAGATGGAGAAGCTCTATACAGTCAGCAAAAACAAGACCGGGAGCTGATTGTGGCTCAGATCATGAACTCCTTATTGCCAAATTCAGACTTAAATTGAAGAAAGTAGGGAAAACCACTAGACCATTCACGTATGACCTAAATCAAATCCCTTATGATTATACAGTGGAAGTAAGAAATAGATTTAAGGGCCTAGATCTGATAGATAGAGTGCCTGATGAACTATGGAATGAGGTTCATGACATTGTACAGGAGACAGGGATCAAGACCATCCCTATGGAAAAGAAATGCAAAAAAGGAAAATGACTGTCTGGGGAGGCCTTACAAATAGCTGTGAAAAGAAGAGAAGTGAAAAGCAAAGGAAAAAAGGAAAGATATAAGCATCTGAATGCAGAGTTCCAAAGAATAGCAAGAAGAGATAAGAAAGCCTTCTTCAGCAATCAATGCAAAGAAATTGAGGAAAACAACAGAATGGGAAAGACTAGAGATCTCTTCAAGAAAATGAGAGATACCAAGCGAACATTTCATGCAAAGATGGGCTTGATAAAGGACAGATATGGTATGGACCTAACAGAAGCAGAAGATATTAAGAAGAGATGGCAAGAATGCACAGAAGAACTGTACAAAAAAGATCTTCACGACCCAGATAATCACGATGGTGTGATCACTGACCTAGAGCCAGACATCCTAGAATGTGAAGTCAAGTAGGCCTTAGAAAGCATCACTATGAACAAAGCTAGTGGAGGTTGAGCTATTTCAATTCCTGAAAAAGCTCAATTCCAGTTGAGTTATTTCAAATCCTGAAAGATGATGCTGGGAAACTGCTGCACTCAATTTGCCAGCAAATTTGGCAAACTCAGCAGTGGCCACAGGACTGGAAAAGGTCAATTTTCATTCCAATCCCAAAGAAAGGCAATGCCAAAGAATGCTCAAACTACCGCACAATGGCACTCATCTCACACGCTAGTAAAGTAATGCTCAAAATTCTCCAAGCCAGGCTTCAGCAATATGTGAACCATGAACTTTTTGATGTTCAAGCTGGTTTTAGAAAAGGCAGAGCAACCAGAGATCAACTTGCCAACATCCACTGGATCACGGAAAAAGCAAGAGAGTTCCAGAAAAACACCTATTTCTGCTTTATTGACTATGCAAAAGTCTTTGACTGTGTGGATCACCATAAACTGTGGAAAATTCTGTAAGAGATGGGAATACCAGACCACCTGACCTGCCTCTTGAGAAATCTGTATGCAGGTCAGGAAGCAACAGTTAGAAGTGGACATGGAACAACAGACTGATTCCAAATAGGAAAAGGAGTACGTCAAGGCTGTATATTGTCACCCTGCTTATTTAACTTCTATGCAGAGTACATCATGAGAAATGCTGGACTGGAAGAAACACAAGCTGGAATCAAGATTGCCAGGAGAAATATCAATAACCTCAGATATGCAGATGACACCACCCTTATGGCAGAAAGTGAAGAGGAACTCAAAAGCCTCTTGATGAAAGTGAAAGTGGAGAGTGAAAAAGTTGGCTTAAAGCTCAACATTCAGAAAACGAAGATCATGGCATCTGGTCCCACCACTTCATGGGAAATAGATGGGGTAACAGTGGAAACAGTGTTAGACTTTATTTTTGGGGGCTCCAAAATCACTGCAGATGGTGACTGCAGCCATGAAATTAAAAGACGCTTACTCCTTGGAAGGAAAGTTATGACCTACCTAGACAGCCTATTCAAAAGCAGAGACATTACTTTGCCAACAAAGGTCCGTCTAGTCAAGGCTATGGTTTTTCCTGTGGTCATGTATGGATATGAGAGTTGGACTGTGAAGAAAGCTGAGCGCCGAAGAATTGATGCTTTTGAACTGTGGTGTTGGAGAAGACTCTTGAGAGTCCCTTGGACTACAAGGAGATCCAACCAGTCCATTCTGAAGGAGATCAGCCCTGGGATTTCTTTGGAAGGAATGATGCTAAAGCTGAAACTCCAGTTCTTTGGCCACCTCATGCGAAGAGTTGACTCCTTGGAAAAGACTCTGATGCTGGGAGGGATTGGGGGCAGGAGGAGAAGGGAACAACAGAGGATAAGATGGCTGGATGGCACCACTGACTCAATGGATGTGAGTCTGGGTGAACTCTATGAGTTGGTGATGGACAGGGAGGCCTGGCGTGCTGCAATTCATGGGGTCTCAAAGAGTCGGACACGACTGAGCGACTGAGCTGAACTGAACTGTGGCCAAAATAAAGGTTGAACTTCAGAGGAAAATCCATTTTCTTGCCTTTTCTAGCTCTAGAGTCTGCCTGCAATCCTTGGCTCTCAGCCATCTTTGAAGCCATCAGGGTAAAGTGTCTGCCTGCAATGAGGGAGACCCAGGTTCGATCCCTGGGTTGGAAAGATCCCCTGGAGAAGGCAATGGCAAATCACTCCAGTATTCTTTCCTGGAGAATCCCATGGATGGAGGAGCGTGGTAGGCTACAGTCCATGGAATCACAAAGAGTCAGACACAACTGAATGACTTCACTTTCTTTCACTTTCCACTTTAAAGGACTTTTGTGATTACATTGGACCATCTGAGTAACTCAGGATAATCTCTTTACTGTTATTTAGATCAGTTGGTTAGCAATGCTAACTTCATCTGAAACCCTGATTTCCCTTTGCCATGTAACAGGTCATTCCCAGGGTCCAGGGATTAGGGAGTGGACAGATTTGGGTTTCCTGGTGGCTCAGAGTTTAAAGCGTCTGCCTGCAATGTGGGAGACCTGGGTTCGATCCCTGGGTTGGGAACATCCCCTGGAGAAGGAAATGGCAACCCACTCCAGTATTCTTGCCTGGAGAATCCCATGGATGGAGGAGCCTGTTGGGCTACAGTCCACAGGGTCGCAAAGAGTCGGGCACAAGTGAGCACAGCCATGACATGATTGTGTTGGCCACAAGCATAGAGAAAAGTACTACTGCAAACATCTCAATAGACTAAGTAGTTCTCCTTTAACTCAAGCTTATAGCGGTGCCTCTCTTCTCTGTGCTCCCTCAGCATTTGTATCTCAGCACTTATCCTACGTTAATGTGCAATTGCTGGTGTGTTTGTCTGTCCTTCTAGACATGATGCGGTTTTTAATAGTGTATATCAGATCAGAGCCTGGAAAAGAAAAAGGTTTTAATAAGTACAAGTTATTGAAAGCAGCATCTCCAAATGTTATATGACTTAAGAAAAGTATCAGGATGAGTCTTTTCCTTCCTCCCCAGACCTGGAGCCTATGTGCTCTTAGATATAAAGGAAGGCTTAGTTTCCAGTAGTCACTGTACCATTCAGGCACTCAGAACATACTTACGTGGGCAGAAAATCCCAAGAAAACATTCTGCTGTGGTGCCTTCTTTCTAATAGTCCCTTTCACATGGTCCTGAGAACAGAGAGCATGTTTAAAAATTCTTCCTAGATCAAGATAAGACCAAAAATAGGTTCAGAGATCCAGTGTAATTAATCAAGAAAAGCAGTACAGAAGCATGGACATTTCATTATGTGTGAAATACTGTTTATATGAGTTACTTCAACAGCTCATATTTACTGAGCAGCTGTGTGATTTTCTTTTTAACAGAACTAAGTGTTGGAAAAAGATGTGTTGAATTTAACAAAACTGGTTTGCCTGTGTAAGCTCAAATTTTGATCACATGTATGGACATCATGTGGAGATCAATTTGGAGAAACTTTTAAAAACACTAGCCTGTTGTTAGAATGAAAGCTCACTTTTTACATATTTTTAAGTTTTTTATGTTTTTATAGTTACTGCATAAAAATTGTATTCAGTGTGTACGTAAGATATGATGAAACAAAACAAAATCCAAAACTGACAAAACAGCTGTGTTCATTTTTTTCTTTCCTCATTCTATATCTCTATTCCCTTTTAATAACATGTATTTTGATATTAAAATAATAAAACCACATCAGGCCTCCCTCCCCTCAATGTTTATGCCTTTTAATTCTTGTTTTTGCCTAACTGCTTTGACCAGCATTTATACCCAGTAAAATGCTTAATAGAAATCTGTTTTCTCTAGATTTTAAAAAGGCTGCTTCTAACATTTCATTGTTCAGACTAATGCTTGCTATAGATTTTTCATATATTTCTTTTATTAAATTAAGGAATTTTATATTTTACCAGAATGTTTTTCTAAATAACGTTGACTTATCAAATAATTTTGTCTACATCATTTTACAATGGTCATGTGATTTGTTCTTTTAACATACTGTTGGATGGATTATATTTACAGATTTTATTTTCAGGTTAAATACTTTTTGTAATACTTTTAACAAACTTGTTTAATAAAATAGTTCATTATACAATTCTTTACTTTTCAAACATTCCTTTTTCAATCTTTCATCTCAGGGGAAATAGAATAAGATAAATCCTGATGTTTCATTTAAAAGCCAGTTGATGTTAAAACATACGGTCTTAATATCAATATTCCTCTTTTAAAAATGAGAACAAAACCATTAATGTAAAGAACCTGTTGAACAGTAACACCTCATAAGGCATTTGATTAATGCCTGATCTTTATTTCCCATCCTGAGGATTCCTCAAGGCTCATCTTCAAATGCCGCATGTAGCATGAACTCGTTCTTTATCCTCTAAAGGAAACTCAATATTTTGCATGTTTCATTTTAATGGACTTACATTTTCACTAGCATTATCATTTGTTTATTCATTTATTTCCTAGGTAGAGTACATCAGTTCAGTCACTCAGTCATGTCCAACTTTTTGCGACCCCATGGACTGCAGCACGCCAGGCTTACCTGTCCATTACCAACTCCTGGAGCTTATCCAAACTCATGTCCATCAAGTCAGTGATGCCATTCAACCATCTCATCCTCTGTTGTCCCCTTTTCCTCTCGCCTTCAATCTTTCCCAGCATCAGGGTTTTTTCAAATGAGTCAGTTCTTCACATAAGGTGGTCAAAGTATTGGTATTTCTAGTTAAAACCAGGGACTATCTCATTTTTATTTACACTGAATAGCTGCGAGTTAGGTGTTATGGGGGCCACTCAGGTGATGGTAGTGGTAAAGAACCCACCTGGCAATGAGGGAGACATAAGATATTCAGATTCTATCCCTGTGTCAGGAAGATCCCTTGGACAAGGGCATGGCCACCCACTCCAGTATTCTTACCTGGAAAATCGCATGGACAGAGAAGCCTGGCGGGCTACAGTCCATATGATCGTGCAAAGAGCTGGATGTGACTGAAGCGAGTTAGCATAGCACGGTGCAGGTGTTCCGGACTAAATTATGTCTGTCAAAATCCATTTGTTGAAGTATGTGGCCCTTCAGTACTCCAAAAAGTAACTATTTTGAGATAAGGTTTTGAAGAGGTAATTAAAATGAAGCTGTTAGGGTGGGCTAATGCAATGACTGCCATCCCTATAAGAGATTAGACACACAGAGACACCAAGAAAGTATATGCACAGAAGAGGAGGCCAGAGGGTGGCCATCTGAAAACCAAGGAGCAAAGCCTCAGTGGAAACCAGCCCTGCCAGCACCTTGATCTTGAACTTCTAGCCTCCAGGCTGTGAGGAAACAAAAACCAACCAATTCCTGCTGCTTAAACCATCCAGTCTATGGTATTTTGTGATGGCAATTCTAGACCACTATTATATAACGTACACAATAATTATTTTTATATTTAATTGTGCAAAATTCTTCTGTGGAAAGAAAGGTGGCATGAATGTACCACTAATGTTCTCACTACCCTAAGCATGTGCAAACATTCAATGACCACTTATGGTTCTGGGGCAGGGAGTATGACCTATAGGGAGAGCACATAAGATTTCTCTCATTTATAAAGCCAAGGATCATCATGTTGAGTGTTAGAACCTTTTTTCAAGGAGTAGCTGTCTTATTTATTAATAATTATTAATGAAGAATTGATGCTTTTGAACTGTGGTGTTGGAGAAGACTCTTGAGAGTCCCTTGGACTGCAAGGAGATCCAACCAGTCCATCCTAAAGGAGATCAGTCCTCGGTGTTCATTGGAAGGACTGATGTTGAAGCTGAAACTCCAGTACTTTGGGCACCTGATGCAAAGAGCTGGCTCATTTGAAAAGACCCTGATGCTGAAGGGATTGGGGGCAGGAGGAGAAGGGGACGACAGAGGATGAGATGGTTGGATGGCATCACCGACTCAATGGACATGGGTTTGGGTGGACTCTGGGAGTTAGCGATGGACAGGGAGGCCTGGCGTGCTGCGATACATGGGGTTGCAAAGAGTCGGACACAACTGAGTGACTGAACTGAGCTAAACTGAAGAATCTTTATATTTATTAAATGAACATACACTAGAGGGAAGATTGATAATCCAAGAAAAAAAAAAAGAGCAAAAACAAAACCTCACATCTGAATATGACTTCCCAAATAAAGGAAATTAGGAAAGTAAAAAGTTTGAAAACTTTAAGGCCAAGTTAGTGAAAAATCATTTTACATTGTGGAGCAAGCATTTTCATCAGAATAGGAGCTACTGGTGTGTGTATATACATGTGTGTGTGACTGTGTTTTGGATGGGCTATAGCAGTGAAATATAAAAGCATTATATGACACTGAATAACTCATTTTGAGGAATTTACAACATAATTTGAAAAGAAGAACAATAAAAATTAAACCTTTGCCTATATATTAAGTGGTTTGAGCAGAAAACCCCAAATATTTTGTATCTTCTCAGAACATAGCACAAAATCATGCTGCTCACATACCTAAAAAGAGAGTTCAAGGTCAGTGAGTGATCCAGGAAGCCTTCCCTGTGTGTCCTTTGAGAGTCAGAACTCTGTCATATACTTCCTTTTGCTTAACATAACATGTGAAAGTGTTAGTCGCTCAGTTGTGTCCAACTTTTTGCAACCTCATGGACTGTAGCCTACTAGGCTCCTCTGTCCATAGAATTCTCCAGAAAAGAATACTGGAGTGGGCATCCAAGCCCTTCTCCAGAAAGTGAAAGTGAAGTTCACTCATTTGTGTCCGACTCTTCCCGACCCCAAGGACTATACAGTCCATGGCATTCTCCAGGCCAGAATAGTGGAGCAGGTAACCTTTCCCTTCTCCAGGGGATCTTCCCGACCCAGGGATCGAACCCAGGTCTCCCACATTGCAGGCGGATTCTTTACCAGTCAAATGGATTATACCGGATTGGGGTGGAGAAATCCAGTGCCTACTCTGATAGTTTTGCTTCCTGTCTCTTCCCACAGTGGAAGAGCATTTTCCCACAGACCAGACTTGTTAGATTGAAATATACGGCAAGACTATTTCTCATAGCCATTGTCAAGAGTGTATACTATAGGAAATACTTGAGCTGTGAGCGTTATAATCAATCTAGAGTAAATGTAAACAAAGCTTATGCGGCTCTTAGGGCTCTGGCATGTCCTTTGAACCCAGCACTTCTCATGCTCTTATTCAAATTTACAAATATGCTCAAGTGCACGAAAACTCCAAAATGATGTTTGGTAGAGAAAGGTAAACGTGAGGTGACAGAATGTGCTCATTAATTTAAATAGTTAGTAGATCTTTAAATTTAAATTGCTAAGATTGTTTCTATAAATTATTTTCTGATTCTAGAGGGCTGAGTCTGGCCTTTACCCATTCCTTTTTGATATTATCTGAATGAAAAAATGTCCTGTGTTTGTGTGCCCTGATAAACATAATATCTCAATAAGCAGGTTATACCACTGCTTGTAAATCAAAGTTTTCCTTTTTCTTATTGTCGGAATTTCAATGACATCAAAATCAAGAATGTAATCTTTGAAATGGATAAATATTTAATTTGAAATTTCCTTAGAAAATAGCAGTTCATTGCAAAAAGGGGGATCATAATTCTTTCAAGGATAATACATTTGTTATTTTTTCCCACTCGGAATTAGCTTCAGTTCACCATTCTCATTTGCTTCATGAAGATCATAACTTTAATAAAATAGGTAAATGTCTAGAATCAGCACTATTATGGAATTGGTTATTGATTTTATTAGAATGAATGATTCTAAAGAATGGAGAAATGCAATTATGTTGTCAAGGTCTAAAAATTTTTGATAAAAGAAACTTACATTATATTGAGGGAGTTTAGTTTGTTACTACCAAAAAAAAAAGGGGGGGGGGGAAGCTTTCAAATGAATGATCTGTTGGAATGAAAAACATGACTTTTCTCTTGAAGTATTTTTGTGCCCCGTAGTGTGAATTGTTAGCATCTTTCTCTTGGCCTGTATAATCACCCTCAGGTCAGTCAAGGCTCCACCAGATCTGCAGCTACACTCAGCAGAGCCTTTTCCTTGCTTCGGCCCTCCCTAAATCCACGAATGTTCTGGTGTGGAAATTAAACATATAACTTTAATTCATTCGTATGAGTGGAAAGCATTACATATTATGATGTATGATAATGTAATCAGTAATTTATTAATGGATATGTCATTTTTTCCTAATTCCTACTTGAAATGAATAATAGCCTTGCCCGTTCTGCTTTTACATTTTTGCACTCATCTCACACGCTAGTAAAGTAATGCTCAAAATTCTCCAAGCCAGGCTTCAGCAATATGTGAACTGTGAACTTCCTGATGTTCAAGCTGGTTTTAGAAAAGGCAGAGAAACAAGAGATCAAATTGCCAACATCTGCTGGATCATGGAAAAAGCAAGAGAGTTCCAGAAAAACATCTATTTCTGTTTTATTGACTAAGCAAAACCTTTGACTGTGTGGATCACAGTAAACTGGAAAATTCTGTAAGAGATGGGAATACCAGACCACCTGACCTGCCTCTTGAGAAATCTGTATGCAGGTCAGGAAGCAACAGTTAGAACTGGACATGGAACAACAGACTGGTTCCAAATAGGAAAAGGAGTATGTCAAGGCTGTATATTGTCACCCTGCTTATTTAACTTCTATGCAGAGTACATCATGAGAAATGCTGGACTAGAAGAAACACAAGCTGGAATCAAGATTGCCAGGAGAAATATCAATAACCTCATATATGCAGATGACACCACCCTTATGGCAGAAAGTGAAGAGGAACTCAAAAGCCTCTTGATGAAAGTGAAAGTGGAGAGTGAAAAAGTTGGCTTAAAGCTCAACATTCAGAAAACGAAGATCATGGCATCTGGTCCCATCACTTCATGGGAAATAGATGGGGAAATAGTGGAAACAGTGTCAGACTTTATTTTTGGGGGCTCCAAAATCACTGCAGATGCTGACTGCAGCCATGAAATTAAAAGACGCTTACTCCTTGGAAGGAAAGTTATGACCAACCTAGATAGCATATTCAAAAGCAGAGACATTACTTTGCCAACAAAGGTTCATCTAGTCAAGGCTATGGTTTTTCCAGTGGTCATGTATGGATGTGAGAGTTGGACTGTGAAGAAGGCTGAGCGCCGAAGAATTGATGCTTTTGAACTGTGGTGTTGGAGAAGACTCTTGAGAGTCCCTTGGACTGCAAGGAGATCCAACCAGTCCATCCTAAAGGAGATCAGCCCTGGGATTTCTTTGGAAGGAATGATGCTGAAGCTGAAACTCCAGTACTTTGGCCACCTCATGCGAAGAGTTGACTCCTTGGAGAAGACTCTGATGCTGGGAGGGATTGGGGGCAGGAGGAAAAGGGGACGACAGAGGATGAGATGGCTGGATGGCATCACTTACTCGATGGATGTGAATCTGAGTGAAGTCCGGGAGTTGGTGATGGACAGGGAGGCCTGGCGTGCTGGGATTCGTGGCATCACAAACAGTCAGACACGACTGAGCGACTGAACTGAACTGAAAATTTTACCACATGCCACATTAATGTCCTTTGTATCAGAAAGATTCAATTCAGAATCATGTTCTAAATTTAGATACCATGTTTCTTTGGTCTTCATTTTTGAATAAGTCTTAATTCATTTCTTATTATTTGTGAATATTTCTGCATAAACTCATCAATATTGGATGCTAGCATTCAAAACACTTTTTTTCCACAAGAAAATATAAAGCAGTATCTCTGTTATTTCACATACATTTTATTTACAGCTAATAAGGTTGAGACGTTTTTTAAAATTTTTGGTGATTTGCATTTTCTCTTATCTATTTTTTTATCACACTACTATTATTTTCATATCTTGCAGGTACTCTAGAAAATAAATCATATATTTTGCAAGAATTGTCTTTCTATGTTTTTCTCTAAACTTTGTTTACAGCGTGATAATTACAAGTATTTCAGGGGTCAAAATCATCAGTCTTCCTTCCTGGATTCAGTATCTTGCTAAAGGATTCTTTTCTTCCAAAGTTTTACAAATATTCTCTTACACTCATTTTAACATTTTTATTATTTTTTAAATTTAGATTTCAGTCTTTCTAGGAATTATTTGTATATGGTATAAAACATGGGGTATAAGTTTTTATTTATTTTAAATGAATAGCTGATTATGTTAGTATTATTTATTAGAGAAAAGATCTGCTTCTTTCTAAATTAAGATGGCACTTCTTTCATATACTATGTTTTTCATATCTAGCAAATCTATTTCTGGACTCTAGTTTTATGTCATGACCTACTTGCCAATAATGTATTTATATTTTTATTATGGTAACTTTGTAATACATTTCAATGATCTTGTATGGCAAGTCATCCTTTATGATTCTTTCTCTTTTTTTCCTCAGATGATTTTGGTAATTTTCACTCATTCAGTTTTCCATTTTAATTTTAGAATATTGTTAATAACATCAATAGAAGTTATAGCATTTGGTTTTTAATTAGAATTACATTAAATCTATACATTATTTTTGGAAAAATTACATTTTAAAGATATTGTCTATGTTTTCATTTGTACTCTTAGCTTTGAATAACATTTTACCTGATATTAATATGACTCATCTATTTTTTCCTGTTACATATTTGCACAGCAGTTTATTTTCCACTTTGCTTTTAATTTCTTTAAATATACTTCTTGTACAAATCTAGTAGCTGGATTTTGTTTTATAAGCCAATGTTGCCATTAGTCATGTTAAACAGTATGTTTTGTTTTAATTAAAACCATCCCAATAACTCCAAATTTTACATCCAGATGGCAGGCAAATTAAATTATCATTATTATAATTATGTAAGATTAAATTTTATTCTCTTCCTGTTAATGTGGAATTCAGAAATCAGGGTACTCGCAGAAAGTTCAATGGGAGTGCCAGAAGGAGACAGCTGATCTTTCTGCCTGATTTTTGTCTACAGTGGATTATTTGTCTACTTCTTGAGGTCTTAGATTAAAACCCTTTCAATTTGCATCTTTTAAGTTTGTAAATATCAAGATACTTTTTATGGTGTTGGCTTTTGAGAATCCCCTCTTTGTCTATTGTAATTCTTCCTCTTATAGTCTTTTGTACCCCAATGCCAATTCCTCATTCCAAATAGAGCTAGCATTCAGGGCTCATTGAGTAATAATAAAGATCGAATTATTTCTCCTAAAGGGTATTAAGTAGACTTGATAATGGCATAAGGACAAATACTATTGTGAGATTAATACTCTGATTACTAGTTTTAATTGATGACAGACCTCATTTAGGAAAAGAAAATGTTCATTCCAGACTGCCTAGTTCAGACTAAATACATATTTAAGAAAAGAAATAATGTCATCCTTTATGATTATCTATACAATTACTTCTGGCTTCAATACAGAATACTTCTACAAAGAAAAAGAAGTGCTCATGAATGCAGTAAGATTTATGAGCTTCCACTAGAGAAGGACTTTTAAAATAATGATTACTTGTGGTAATATATTTTTAAAATTTTGCATGTAAAATGAATGCTATTATCTCATTGTTCTTGGATTCATGAGAATTATGCAGTATGGAATAAAGATAGGTGCATATGAAAGATTTCAGATTCTAATTGGCATGGATCTTATATTTGCAAAGTATAGGAAAGGATTCGGAAATGTCTCTTGTCCATTTGTTTCCTAAAGCAACTCTTTTCTTAAATATCCTGTGTAATCGATAACGTTCTACATTAAGTTCAGATGTATCATTACACTTCTGCTTTGTATTCTGTAAAAGATCAACACTCAAAAGAGTTTTCCCAATAATACTGTTAGGATATCTGCCATACCATCAGCACTTTCGAAGTATTGATCCCTGGCAGATAGGTCTAATTTATACAGATTATCAGGGCTTAGTTCTGAACTGCATTAATCTGTAGGCTTGCCTCATTTCTAAGAGAAGTATTTAAGGCTATGGAACTTCTTTAAACTGCCTTAGCTGCATCCTGCAAACTCTGATATTTCATCCAGCTAAAAATATACATTTTAAAATCTTCTATTTCTTTTCTAACTTTTTAACAGTTTTTAAATCTTATTATTTCAATTCCAATAGTTATGATTTTTTTACTTAACTATATGTTATTTGATGACTAGCTTAATCAGCAAATACCTCAAAGGAAAAGCAGTGTCCAAAAAATTGGGCTGAACTTAATTATCTTTTCTTCTCTCCAGGGACTGTCAGCCCTTTAAATCCTGATTGCTCTAGCTCATGTGACACCTTTAGGCAGTCTTTTTTTTTTTTTTTTTAATTACCTTTTCTAGTTACTCTTGATAGAAGGTATATTTCTCCTACAAGCTATTTCATTGTAAATCAGAGGTGGAAGACTTACTGGATACATTTCTAAAAACTCTTTCATTATTAACTTTAATACAAATATATAAAAATAAAACACCTAACACATATGCAGCTTAATTAATTACTGTAATCTGACCACACATTAACATTCTCCCATACCCATGCAGGATAGATTTTTGTAGCCACTTGTTATGTAAGCCTTCCATATGCTCCCTACAATTCTCTCCCTTTAAGAGTGGTCACTACAATAACTTTTATGGTAAATACATCTTTGCTTTTCTTTACAATTTTATCACTAAGTGTGCAGCTCTAAATATCATAATTTAGTTTGCCCTTCCTCTCATTTTCATTTTTCTCTTCTAACTTATTTCTTGAAGAAACGGGGGCATGTGTCATGTCAGTTTTCTCATGGTCTGGACTTGGGATTGTGTTCACATGGTACAATTTAAACTGTTCCTCTGTATTTCTATTTAAAGGGTATAACTTAGAGGCTTATTTGTTGACAAGACTATTGTGAAGCCCGATTATTTCCTGGTTGCAAAGTTAGCAAACACTGATGATCGTTATTAAGAGCTGCAAAATGGTGCTATCTTAATTGACCATTTCTTCTTGACTTATTTGTTCGAATGCTGACCTGAAGAGAGATGCCATTTTACTATTTTTTTACATACAGCTGTAATTTGTGTAGGAAAAATGTGATAAATGTTTCATTCTCTACTTTGTTTTCTAGTTTTCAGAGTTATTTCCTGCATTCAGGAGTGGAGTATTTTTGGTGTCATTACACACTCATGGATTTAAACATATTAAGTGTGTTTTGCTGCAGCATAGTTATTACCTTTACTAACGTTCACACTATCTCATCTTGGCCATTGGGAACCTCTTCTACTTAGTTTCTAAGTCCTTCTAAACATCCTCCTAGTTTTTTATTTTTTTAATGAATTTAATTTTTAATGAAGGATAATTGCTTTACAGAATTTTCTGTTTTCTGACAAACCTCAACATGAATCAGCCATAGGTATACATATATCCCCTCCTTTTTGACACTCCCTCCCATCTCCATCCCCATCCCACCCCTCTAAGTTGTAAACATCCTTCTAGTTTTTAAAAGCTTTCTTGACATCTGACATGAGACACTGTTAAAGCCTTATCATGCACATTTTCCACCTCAAATCTTAGAAGTAGTCACAAATGACCAGAAGTAGTCACAGATGATCACAGAAATACCTGTGAACGTAGCTGGGACCAGAAGCACTGTCCAGATGACCCATAGGCTTGGGAGCAGAAATAACTGTTGTTTTAAGCCACTGAGCTTAGGGTGGTTAGTTGCACAGTCAATAGCTACTGACATAGAAGGCAGACAAAAAGATAGCAAATGAGAGCTAAAAAGTAAAGCCATCTGGCAAATAAATCCAGAAACAGTGAATTTTATCTAACATGAAGTTTAAGAGAATAGTGACCATAAGGGGTAAGGCTCATTTAAGACCTAACGGATGTAAGATCTTCATCTAATGTTAAAATCTAACATATTTGCCTGGGCTATAATCATGTTTTTAAATGGAAAAACTAATATAAACTTCATTTAATGTAATAACAGCATCATAGATACAAAGAGAAAAATCTTGTAAGATATCAGAAGAAAAAGAGAAACTGCACAGAAATAAGTAAGAGAGTGACATTAGACATCTCTTCAGCAGCATTGGCTATTAGGATAGAATTGAGCAAATTTCTATATTCAGTGTGTGTGTGTGAGTGTGTGTATGCGTGTGTGCGCATGTGCATATGTGTGTGAGAAAGAGAGAGGTTGAATGGTAAGGATGTCAAAGTCTTTAGTTCCTTCTGGGATGCACAGGGAAATATTGCCAGTTATCTCCCAGCTTTAGAGACCAGGATAACTGTATTTGGTCTACTTGGTTTCTCCCTGGTCTCTTGGGAGCCAGGAAGAACCAGCACATCATAGGAAGCTAGTGACCTCTCAAGAATTCAAGTTCTCTGAGGTCCAAGCTCTTCCCAGAATTTGACATTAATCCAAAACTTAGTTTGGGGTTCTTCTGCCTGTGTCAGAGAAATTCTCATACCAGTTTTCCCTACTAAGACCTTAACTGAGCCTGTGGACTTATTGGCACCCAGCTGCTTATACATTCAAGAAACTCAGAAAAGTCAGGTATATTGAAGTTAACATTAGAAAAGAAGAGGAAGATAATAAGAAGTCATGTTCCAAATTCCTTCATCAGTTCAGTTAGTTCAGTCGCTCAGTTGTGTCCGACTCTTTGCCACCCCATGAACTGCAGCACGCCAGGCCTCCCTGTTCATCACCAACTCCCAGAGTTCACTCAGACTCATGTCCATCGGGTCAGTGATGCCATCCAGCCATCTCATCCTCTGTCGTCCCCTTCTCCTCCTGCCCCCAATCCCTCCCAGCATCAGGGTCTTTTCCAATGAGTCAACTCATTACATGAGGTGGTCAAAGTACTGGAGTTTCAGCTTTAGCATCATTCCTTCCAAAGAAATCCCAGGGCTGATCTCCTTCAGAATGGACTGGTTGGATCTCCTTGCAGTCCAAGGGACTCTCAAGAGTCTTCTCCAAACCACTGTTCAAAAGCATGGATTCTTCAGCGCTCAGCTTTCTTCACAGTCCAACTCTCACATCCATACATGACCACAGGAAAAACCATAGCCTTGACTAGACGGACATTTGTTGGCAAAGTAATATCTCTGCTTTTCAATATGCTATTTAGGTTGGTCATAACTTTCCTTCCAAGGAGTAAGCATCTTTTAATTTCATGGCTGTAGTCACCATCTGCAGTGATTTTGGAGCCCAGAAAAATAAAGTCTGACACTTTCCACTGTTTCCCCATCTGTTTCCCATGAAGTGATGGGACCAGATGCCATGATCTTCCTTTTCTGAATGTGGAGTTTTATGCCAACTTTTTCATTCTCCTCTTTCACTTTCATCAAGAGGCTTTTTAGCTCCTCTTCACTTTCTGCCATAAGGGTGTCATCTGCATATCTGAGGTTATTGATATTTCTCCCGGCAATCTTGATTCCAGCTTGTGCTTCTTCCAGTCCAGCGTTTCTCATGATGTACTCTGCATAGAAGTTAAATAAGCAGGGTGACAATATACAGCCTTGACGTACTCCTCTTCCTATTTGGAACCAGTCTGTTGTTCCATGTCCAGTTCTAACTGTTGCTTCCTGACCTGCATACAGATTTCTCAAGAGGCAGGTCAGGTGGTCTGGTATTCCCATCTCTTTCAGAATTTTCCACAGTTTATTGTGATCCACACAGTCAAAGGCTTTGTCATAGTCAATAAAGCAGGAATAGATATTTTTATGGAACTCTCTTGCTTTTTTGATGATCCAGAGGATGTTGGCAATTTGATCTCTGGTTCCTCTGCCTTTTCTAAAACCAGCTTGAACAACTGGAAGTTCACAGTTCACGTATTGCTGAAGCCTGGCTTGGAGAATTTTGAGCATTACTTTACTAGCATGTGAGATGAGTGCAATTGTGTGGTAATTTGAGCATTCTTTGGCATTGCCTTTCTTTGGGATTGGAATGAAAACTGACCTTTTCCAGTCCTGTGGCCACTGCTGAGTTTTCCAAATTTGCTGGCAAATTGAGTGCAGCACTTTCACAGCATCATCTTTCAGGATTTGAAATAGCTCAACTGGAATTCCATACCTCCACTAGCTTTGTTTGTAGTGATGCTTTCTAAGCCCCACTTGACTTCACATTCCAGGATGTCTGGCTCTAGGTCAGTGATCACACCATCGTGATTATCTGGGTCATGAAGATCTTTTTTGTACAATTCTTCTGTGTATTCTTTCCACCTCTTCTTGATATCTTCTGCTTCAGTTAGGTCCATACCATTTCTGTCCTTTATTGAGCCCATCTTTGCATGAAATATTCCCTTGGTATCTCTCATTTTCTTGAAGAGATCTCTAGTCTTTCCCATTCTGTTGTTTTCCTCTATTTCTTTGCATTGATCACTGAGGAAGGCTTTCTTATCTCTTCTTGCTATTCTTTGGACCTCTGCATTCAGATGCTTATATCTTTCCTTTTCTCCTTTGCTTTTCGCTTCTCTTCTTTTCATAGCTATTTGTAAGGCCTCCTCAGACAGCCATTTTGCTTTTTTGCATTTCTTTTCCACGGGGATGATCTTGATCCCTGTCTCCTGTACAATGTCACGAACCTCAGTCCATAGTTCATCAGGCACTCTATCAGATCTAGTCCCTTAAATCTATTTCTCACTTCCACTGTATAATCATAAGGGATTTGATTTAGGTCATACCTCAATGGTCTAGTGGTTTTCCGTACTTTCTTCAATTTCAGTCTGAATTTGGCAATAAGGAGTTCATAATCTGAGCCACAGTCAGCTCCCGGTCTTGTTTTTGTAGACTGTAAAGTTCTTCTCCATCTTTGGCTGTAAGAATATAATCAATCTGATTTTGGTGTTGACCATCTAGTGATGTCCAAGTGTAGAGTCTTCTCTTGTGTTGTTGGAAGAGGGTGTTTGCTATGACCAGTACATTTTCTTGGCCAAACTCTATTAGTCTTTGCCCTGCTTCATTCCGTATTCCAAGGCCAAATTTGCCTGTTACTCCAGGTGAACCTGTTGATAGGGGGAAATTTTTTGATAAAATTTAGGTTTTTCTTTATTTTGCTTTTAAATTTATTTTTGTTTCTCAATCTAGAAAGTTGTATAGATTATCTCTAAACACTGCAAATGGTCACTGAGACCCCTTTCAGGACTTGGTCATCCTGATATCTCCCTTCATATTAATAGAGGACTTGATAGAATAGGATACACAGGTAGCTGGCCTTAAACAGCTGGCCTTGTCTTTAGGTTAGAAATAGAAGGTGCGCTGGCCCAATTCCCTTCTGTCTAGCCCCAAAACAAAAAATATTTTCTGCCCACCTTGAAACATGATCCTCTCTTGGATTCTGCTTATTCTGGTTTTCTTCCTGTTCTTGTATCAGCTTCTTCTTACCTGCCGAGGTCCAGCCCCGGCTGATCCAGGGTATTCGAAGGGGAGACGGCATTGGTGATTAATTTAAATATTCATCAAAGATATAAAGAGTAATAGAATGAGGATAACTCAGAAGGAAAATTCAGTGGAGAAGAGAGGCTGAGTAGCTTGGTTTACACGGAAAATCAATATAACCTGTGACACCAGGTTAGCTCTGACCATGGAGGCCACCGGTGCCCTCTCAAATAGCGGAAGGTGCCCCACCTTAGACACCTTCTCGAGTGGGTCTTAGAAGCCCAGGCAAATAAATGGTCATAGAGGACCTCCATGCTCCAGATGGATACTCAGCCAGAATGTGAAAAGAAAGAATGACATGGGGAGACCAAGCTTGGGTGAGCAAGGCCCATAGCTTTATTTTCAACCACGGCTTTTATACCCTAAGTTACACATAGAGGATAATAGGAGATGTGAAATCATGCAAAGTCAGCAGTCTTTGATCCTTATCAAAAACCAGGGTTTCTTTCCTGCAAATTTATCATATACAAATGGTTTAGGTGATTTACATCATCTTCTGGCCAGAAGGCCTATTAACATTTTATGACTCTTGACAAAGGTTTGTCAACTGTAGACTTATTTTCTCTAAGAGTAATTATTTTAAGGTTTGGCACCATCCTCCGAAGGTGTTAGATAAAGTTGCATTCCTATAGGGCAGAGGTGCAGTGGGTTTACAATAAAGGAAAGAATTTATTACCTTAAGGGTCTAAAGTTGCTAACACCAAGGCCACTACTTATTTTTTCTACATACCAACTATATTAATTAATACACATTCAAGGATACAGTACGGGGGATGTGGAAACTTGGCAGCAAGCATTGGCTCATCAACAAAGTCCTTTACTAGTTTTATTCTGACAGTTTCTAACTCTCTGAGAGGCTCTAAGCTATTTGAATATCTTAAGCTTCCCGTGCCTCTCGAGGCTGGGAGACTGTAAACAATCGTATGCATAGCTGTGGGAGTCCCAGTAAACTTGTCAGGCGAGTTAGAGAGCTATCTGAGGGGTTTGGATTTAAACACTCCTAATGCCCAGGAACTTTATTAACTGGAGCTGTAAGTTAACTCTTTGTCAGAGAGAGTGAGATGGTGGTGGGGGACAGACCCCAGTAAAGTCAGAGGTGAGAGCACAAAGCAGTAAAGTAGGCAGACTCTGGTTTTGGGGGGTAGATGCTCGAGAATATCCAGGGGGACTCCTGAGGCTCGATCCCGCCTTTGTGTATGCCGAGCCTCCTTCCTCATGACCTCTGTCACGAGTGGAGTGCCTCTCGCCGGCTCCCGGCACTTACCTTCTTTCCTGGCTGCTTGTGCTTCTTAGCTATAAGGCCCAGGACTCTACTCCTCTCTCTTAGATTCACAGGTGATCTCAACCTTTACCTGTAAAAAAACAAAAAAAATGTTAATTGTCTCCTCAGAGAACGATTCCTTTTGTGTCTTACCTATATCTGCAACGTCTCTTGCATTCATCCAGTTAACTGCTTAGGCCGGAAACCCAACATTGTTCCTTTTCTTTCATATCCCAAACATAACTCCGTAACAGATCCTTTCATTTCTAGACCCCTTTGCTCTCGTTTAGTGCTACCCATTTAGCTCAGCTCATCATGATATTTTGCTCTGATTTCTGCAGTACTATCAAACTGGTGTTCCTTTATTCCATTCTTCATACATCCATAAAAGTCATCTTAACATATATAAGATCATCCTATATCTCTTTATCTTGCATTTCAACAACTTCTCACATGTTTATTTAATAACATTTCAATTTTCTATGATAAAATTTAACATTTAAATTTTCTATGATGTTAAATTTTCTAACATTTAAATTTTCATTTAAATCTTCATGTCCACAGATTCTTACATGATCTGGCCTTTACTATATCTACAGACTTTTTATGTTTCCTTGGGTCACTTGGTTACACGTCACTCACACGGGTCATCTTCAGAATCCTTAAATATACTAAATTTACAATTGCTGCAAGTTCTTTAAACATGCTTCCTCTACATGGCATCCTTTCTCTTTTTTATATGTGTGGCTTTTAATTTTCCTTATAAGAAATCTTTCCCCTTTTCCAACCCCACAAGCAATTCAGTGCCCTGTTTTTCTCTTCTATGGTAATTATGAGATAGTTCTTTTTGTTTTTGTTTTCTCATGGCAATGATAGCAGATTTAAATATTATTTAATATTATTAACTGCTTTAAGATTTAATGTGAAGAGTAAATGAGTAAAAAAAATGTAAAATTGTTTAAAGCACTCTGGTTCTACAAAAGACCAGAGATAATACCTTAGGCTTTGCAAGTAGTATAAAATCTATCACTCACTTGTTTTCCTTTTTTCCCCTTTCTCTTGCTTTTTAAAACAATGCTTCAAAAATTTAAACTTAATCATTGTTTACTGGCTATCTGAAAACAGGATGCTGGCTACGTTTGATGATGGAAAACAGAAAAATAAGCCCTGAAATAATGTCAGGTAGAACGTAAGTGCTCAATGAATGTTAGTTATTATTATAAATTATATAATACAGTATTTTATTCATTGTTTATAAAAGCAAATCCCCCATAAAAAGTTAGGCTTCATGAAGCAAAGAGTAGTAGAGTTTGTGTTCACCATTTTCTCAATACAATGCTTGACACATACAGGTACTAAAATATATTTGTAATATGAGTTGGTGATAACATGGCAGATTATTCAGTGAAAACAAGAAACATACAATATTGGTATTGAGATGATTCATTCATTCTTTGCAGGGGAAAACAAAATACTGACACTGAGATCACCCCTTATTGTGAAATAAACTCTAGCTCAATCAATGGGTTGAGGTGAAAAATAAAACTATAAAAGTACTGGAAGAAAATTAGAAGATGAAAAAAAACGCTCTTGTGGTAAAACTGTCACTATATGCAAATATATATCTATATGCAGATACTCTGTATAGAGAATCTGAAAGTCTCCACACAAAAACTACTGGAACTAATAAATGAATTCAGCCGGGTAGCGCAATACAAGATTAATATATGGGCATCTGTTGTGTCTCAACACACTAATGAAATATCAGAAAGAGAAAAGAAATGCCTAGGAATAAACTTAACCAACTAGGCTTGGCAATATAAAAGATTGATCAGGGAAACTAAAGAGGAATTAAAGAAATGGAAAGATATTCTATGCTCTTGAATTTGAAGAATTAGTATTGTTAAAACTGTCATAGTACTCAAAGCAATCTAGAGATGTAGTGCAGTCCCCATCAAAACCATGACATTTCTCACTGAAATAGATCAAATAATTCTCACATTTATGTGGAATCACAAAAGACCTGGGATTACCAAAGCAATCCTGAAAGAAAAAAAACAAACAAACCACAAAGCTGGAAGTATAACCCTTCCAGACTTGAGACTATACTACAAAGCTACAGCAATCAAATAGTACAGAACTGTCACAAAGACGGACACATAGATCAGGGGAGAAGAACAGAGAATCCAGATATAAACCATACATTTATGGTCAATTAATCTACACCGAGGCTTCCCTGGTGGCTCAGATGGTAAAGAGTCTGCCTGCAGTGTGGTAGACCTGGTTCAATCCCTGGGTCAGGAGAAAGAAATGGCAACCCACTCCAGTATTCAAGCTTGGAAAATCCCATAGACAGAGGAGCCTAGCAGGCTAGTCCATGGGGTCACAAAGAGTCAGACACGACTGAGCGACTTCACTGTGAACTTTTGAATCTACAACAAAGGAGACAAAAAGTATGCAATGGAGAATAAGTGGTATAGAGAAAGCTGGACAGTTACATGCAAAATAACGAAATTAGAACATTCCCTCATATTGTATACAAAAATAACCTCAAAATAATTTGAAGACCAAAATGTAAGATGTGGCACAATACAACTCCTAGAAGAGAACATAGACAAACACTCTTTGACATAAATCATATCAATAGTTTCTTAGTCTCCCAAAGTAAAAGAGATAAAAGCAAAAATAAATGATACCTAATCAAATTTAGAAGCATTTGCACAGCAAGGGATACGACTCACAAAGTGAAAAAAAATCTATGGAGTGGGAGAAATTATTTGCAAATAATGTTGTCTATAAGGATTTAATATCCCAAACAGGCAAACAGCTCACAATCAAAACAAACAAACAAACAAACTAATGAATCAAAAAATGGGCAGAAGACCTAAATTGATATTTTTCTAAAGAAGAGATACAGATGGCTAACAGGTATATGAAAAACTGCTCAACATCACTAATTATTAGATAGCTCAAAACCACAATGAGGTGTCACCTCACATCTGTCAGAATGTCAATCATCAAAAAGTCTATAAATAATAAATGCTAGAGAAGGCATGGAGAAATGGGAACCTTTATACAGTGCTGATGGGAATGCAAGTTGGTACAGTCATTATGGAAAAATATATTGAAGTTTCTTCAAAAACTAAAAATAGACTTACCATATGATTTGCAATTCCACTCCTGGGTATATATATAGAAAAAACAAAAACACTAATTTGAAAAGATACAAGCACCCCACTGTTCATAGTGACTCTATTCATAATAGCTGAGAATAGAAAGCAAACTGGGTGCTCATCAACAGACTACTGGCTTAAAAGATGTGATATATATTTGAATATCACTCGGCCATAAAAGGGGTTCCTACGTGGCATTAGTGTTAAAGAATCCACCTGCCAATGCAGGAGACATGAGAGACATGGGCTCCATTCCTGGGTTAGGAATATTACTTGGAGGAGGGCATGGCAACCCACTCCAGTATCCTTGGCTGCAGAATCCCATAGCCTGGCGGGCTTTGACCCATAGGGTCACAAAGACTCAAAACTGACTGAAGCGATTTAGCATGCGTGTGCACACACACACACACACACACACACACACAGCTCTAAAAAGGACTTGAAATATTGCCATTTGCAGCAACAAGGATGGACCCTCAGAATACTATACTTAGTGAAATAAGGCAGACAAATGCTATATGATATGTGTTAAAAATGATACAAATGAATGTGTATACAAAACAGAAACAGACTCACAGACATAGACAGCAAATTTGCAATTTGCAAAATCGGGGAGGGACAAATGAGGAGTATGGAACTAACGGATACAAACATCTCTACACAATGTAGATAGCAAGAAGGAATTGCTGTGCAGCACAGGGATTTACACAGCGTGGTGAGTACGTCAAGGCTGTTTATTGTCACCTGCTTATTTAACTTATATGCAAAGTACACTATGTGAAATGCTGGGCTGGATGAAGCACAAGCTGGGATCAAGATTTCAGGGAGAAATATCAATTACTTCAGATACGCAGATGACACCACCCTTATGGCAGAAAGCAAACAGGAACTAAAGTGCATCTTAATGAAGGTGAAAGAAGAAAGTGACAAAGCTCATTTAAAGCTCAATATTCAAAAGGTAAGATCATGACATCTAGTCTCATCACTCCATGGCAAATAGATGGGGAAACAACAGAAACAGTGAGAGACTATTTTCTTGGGCTCCAAAATCACGGCAGATGTTGGCTTCAGTCATGAAATTGAAAGACATTTGCTCCTTGGAAGAAAAGCTATGACAAACCTAGACACTGTATTAAAAATCAGAGAGATTACTTTGTGGACAAAGGTCTGTCTAGTCAAAGCTATGGTTTTTTTCTCCAATAGCTATGTATGGATGTGAGAGTTGGGCCATAAAAAAGGCTGAGCATGGAAGAATTGATGCTTTTGAACTGTAGTGTTGGAGAAGACTCTTGAGAGTCCTTTGGACTGCAGGAAATCAAACCAGTCAATCCTAAAGGAAATCAATCCTGAACATTGATTGGAGGGACTGATGCTGAAGCTGAAGCTCCAATACTTCAAGTGCCAAATTACAAACCAGAGAAATTTTTTTTTTTTATTAAATGTCTAATATTATAGAGTCAGGGTACATGTTGGTGAATGTATAGGGAAAGAGATTCTTTCATGAAGTCAGTAGGATTTTAAATTGAGCAGTCTCTTCAGTCAGCTGCTACTAATAGCTGTCATATTTAAGCAGAGTCTTTAAAAAGGAAATTCTATATAGTATTATACACTAGCAATTTACATTTAGAAAACTATGGCAAGTTTATGTGCAAGAATGTTCAGTTGAATATTGCTTATTAAAGCAAAAAACAGGAAAACTCAAATGCCCATCTGTAGGGACCCTCTATTGTGATAACTCCATACGATGTATGGAGGTATGTTAAGTGTTACGCAAACATTACAAAGATGAAGTGAATCCAGATGCACTGATACAGAATGAGAAAGAGTTAAGTTTTAAAAAGCAGTAGTTAGCAGACTGTTCTCAATTTGCAAAGCTTGCATATGACTATGAGTTTTGAAATGGTTACTGGCTCTGGATAAAGAGGACTGAGACAGTCACTGGTACAAGAAGGAGACGAACATTAACATGTGCATAATTTAAATTTTTTCACCATGTTCATGTATTATTTTTTCAAATAAAAATACAGAAATGTTTAAAGAAAGCTTTATTTTTCCTAAAGAATATTTATAGATTGGAAGAACAGACTAAGCATTTAAAAAAATCTGGCATAATGAGTTCTTATAAAAACTTTCTTGATCATTGAATACTTCAGTATTCTCAGCATAATTCTTCCCATTCTGCCACTTGCTAATTTGCTATTTCCTGAGAATTTCTAGTAGATGATTACTCTCCAGAAGTTGATTTTTTCTTCTTTCTCTGTATTTATATATAAGTAACTCTTCATCTCTGTAAATTGATTGTCATTCACATTCAAAGTATATTATCATTTAAAACTGTAGTGAGAATAGAGGATATGGTAAGTAAATTAGCTAATACAGAAAAAAAAAAAAAAAAAAAACCTTGAATTTCAGTTTCTCTTGTTTTACCAGTTTAGGTCCTCAATTATCTCTTCATTGTTCTCAAATTACCTGAAATTTGGCAAATGCTGTGCAGAAGCTTAAATTCATGTAATAAACTCATCTTAGTTTTTTTTTTTTTTCTTTTAGTTTGGTCAACCTAACATTGAAAGGGAGAAGGCAATGGCACCCCACTCCAGTACTCTTGCCTGGAAAATCCCATGGATGGAGGACCCTGGTGGGCTGCAGTCCATGGGGTCCCAAAGAGTCAGACACGACTGAATGACTTCATTTTCACTTTTCACTTTCACGCGTTGGAGAAGGAACTGGCAACCCACTCCAGTGTTCTTGCCTGGAGAATGCCAGGGATGGCGGAGCCTGGTGGGCTGCCATCTCTGGGGTCACACAGAGTTGGACACGACTGAAGCGACTTAGCAGCAGCAGCAACATTGAAAAAGAGCTTTAAAAAGTAAATATTGAGCCAAGTGACTTTAATTCTTTTTTCCTCTTTAAAATTCATAGTTAAGATGGATTTTCTTGAACTGTTGTAAACCAAGCTGATGACCAAAATCATAACAAATTGCTGAATAACCACTGACAAAAAAGATACTGGAAGCTACCAAAAAAGACATCCTAAATTCAAAGACAGAGAAGACACAACAAAACAGTGAAAGTCAAAGTCGCTCAATTGTGTCCAACTCTATGCAACCCCATGGACTATATAGTCCATGGAATTCTCCAGGCCAGAATACTGGAGTGGGTTAGCCTTTCCCTTCTCCAGTGGATCTTCCCAACCCAGGGATTGAACCCAGGTCTCCTGTATTGCAGGCAGATTCCTTACCAGCTGAGCCACCAGGGAAGCCCAAGAATACTGGAGTGGGTAGCCTATCCCTTCTCCAGGGGATCTTCCTGACCCAGGAATCAAACTGGGGTCTCCTGCATTGCAGGCAGATTCTTTACCAGCTGAGCTATGAGGGAAGCCAGTAATTATACCACAGATGTTCTCCCACAGAAGTGGAAGCTCTGAACCTGAAATGAGGTTCCCCAGATTAGGGTGATGGGAGGAGGAGCACCCAGAGGTATCAGCCCTTTCCACCATGAAGGCTGCATAAACCTTTTAGACACACTCATCCACTAGTGGGCAGAGAGCAGAATCAAGAAGAACTACAACCACGCAGCCTATGGAACAGAAAACACAATCACTGAAAATTAGACAAAATGACAGGGCAGAAGAACATGTTTCAGATGAAAAAATAAGATGAAACCTCAGAATAATGACTAACAGCATCATCTTTTAGGATTTTAAATAGCTCAACTGGAATTCCATCACCTCCACTAGCTTTGTTCATAGTGATGCTTCCTAAGGCCCACTTGACTTCACGTTCCGGGATGTCTGGCTCTAGGTGAGTGATCACACCATCATAATTATCTGGATTGTGAAGATCTTTTTTGTACAGTTCTTCTGTGTATTCTTGCCACCCCTTCTTAATATCTTCTGCTTCTGTTAGGTCCCTACCATTTCTGTCCTTTATTGAGCCCATCTTTGCATGAAATGTTCCCTTGGTATCTCTAATTTTCTTGAAGAGATCTCTAGTCTTTCCCATTCTGTTGTTTTCCTCTATTTCTTTGCATTGATCGCTGAGGAAGGCTTTCTTATCTCTTCTTGCTATTCTTTGGAACTCTGCATTCAAATGGGTATATCTTTCCTTTTCTCCTTTGCTTTTTGCTTCTCTTCTTTTCATACCTATTTGTAAGGCCTCCCCAGACAGCCATTTTGCTTTTTTGCATTTCTTTTCCACGGGAATGGTCTTGATCCCTGTCTCCTGTACAATGTCACAAACCTCCGTCCATAGTTCATCAGGCACTCTGTCTATCAGATCTAGTCCCTTAAATCTATTTCTCACTTCCACTGTATAATCATAAGGGATTAGATTTAGGTCATACCTCATGGTCTAGTGGTTTTCCCTACTTTCTTCAATTTCAGTCTGAATTTGGCAATAAGGAGTTCATGATCTGAGCCACAGTCAGCCCCTGGTCTTGTTTTTTTTGACTGTATAGAGCTTCTCCATCTTTGGCTGCAAAGAATATAATCGATCTGATTTCAGTGTTGACCATCTGTTGATGTCCATATGTAGAGTCTTCTCTTGTATTGTTGGAAGAGGGTGTTTGCATCTAATCTATATAATTTAAGTACAATGTTAAATATATAAATATAATAATCTTAAGATATAATTTGCTATAATATTAAATGATTATTGATAAAATGTTAAATGGTTACTCATAAAATTGAGCAGTTCTCAATAAAGTCAGATGTTTGCTATTTGTCTACGCCCCAACTAGACTACACTGTGGGAAGAGACTTTTCATTGTTTTGTTTAGACCCAAGATGCTGCATGGCAGAGACAGCCTACACGGACAGTAGGGCAAGGATACTGTAAATCAGCTTACTTTGAGTATATCTGACTTGCAATCACACTACTTAGCTATCCAGGAAATGGACCTTTAGGATATGGGAAAAGCAATGTATTTTTCCTCAAGTCCCAGGGTAGGATGGTTGTATACAGCCACTGCTTTTGATCTGGCCATCCTGAATACCCTGCATAAACTTTTGAAATAGCTTTTGTTTTTTCTCTTTCTTGGTCGAGCCACCTGTGGGATATTGGTTCCCTGACCAGGGGTGGAAGCTTCCCTATCCTGCAGTGGAAGCTTGGAGTCTTAACCACTGGAGCACCAGTCCCTGAAATAACTTTTCACATGCGCCTGCATTTATTTAAAGGGACAACATATTAATATGTGGTTTTGCAAATTGCTTATTACACTAGACACCTGGCAAGTAGGGACTGAAATCCAGTTTGTGCTACTGGATATTGCTGCTAGATAAGTCCATCAATTAAACATTGGAAAGAAGGACACAGTCATATCATTTACTTATGACTGAATATCCAGAGTAAGTGAATACAATACTGAAAACTATAAGAGAGTTCAGTATAGTGGCTGCTAATAAAATCAATTTATAAAAGTCAATGGATTTTTTAAATGCCCACAACATTTAACTATAAAATACAACACAACACACAAATATAAAGCACTATAGCTACAACAAGTACCATACCTAAGAACATGCAAAACAAAATCTTCAAAAGATATGGAAAGAAAATTGTGAAATTAAGTGAAGAACATAAAAGAAGGTTTAAATAAATGGGCCAATAATCTTTGTCTTCATGAGGAAAGACTGTACAAATTCAATTTAATCCTTGGTTCATCTGGGGATAAAAAAGAAGTATGAAGGAGTAGAAATGTGCGGTGGTAGAATTAGACCAATGTTTCTAATAAACATTCAGCATTATAGCCATGAGAGGCTAGCCATAAAAATACTTTTAAAAGAAATATTTGTATAAAATCTTAAACAATATTTTAAGACATGCATCATACATACATACATACATACATACTGACATACATCACAGCAGGATCCTCTATGACCCACCTCCCAGAATATTGGAAATAAAAGCAAAAATAAACAAATGGGACCTAATTAAACTTAAAAGCTTCTGCACATCAAAGGAAACTATTAGCAAGGTGAAAAGACAGCCTTCAGAATGGGAGAAAATAATAGCAAATGAAGCAACCGACAAACAACTAATCTCAAAAATATACAAGCAACTCCTACAGCTCAACTCTAGAAAAATAAATGACCCAATCAAAAAATGGGCCAAAGATCTAAATAGACATTTCTCCAAAGAAGACATACAGATGGCTAACAAACACTTGAAAAGATGTTCAACATCACTCTTTATCAGAGAAATGCAAATCAAAACCACTATGAGGTACCATTTCACACCAGTCAGAATGGCTGCGATCCAAAAGTCTACAAATAATAAATGCTGGAGAGGGTGTGGAGAAAAGGGAACCCTCTTACACTGTTGGTGGGAATGCAAATTAGTACAGCCACTATGGAGAACAGTGTGGAGATTCCTTAAAAAACTGGAAATAGAACTGCCTTATGATCCAGCAATCCCACTGCTGGGCATACACACTGAGGAAACCAGAAGGGAAAGAGACACGTGTACCCCAATGTTCATCGCAGCACTGTTTATAATAGCCAGGACATGGAAGCAACCTAGATGTCCATCAGCAGATGAATGGATAAGAAAGCTGTGGTACATATACACAATGGAGTATTACTCAGCCATTAAAAAGAATACATTTGAATCAGTTCTAATGAGGTGGATGAAACTGGAGACTATTATACAGAGTGAAGTAAGCCAGAAGGAAAAACATAAATACAGTATACTAACGCATGTATATGGAATTTAGAAAGATGGTAATGATAACCCTGTGTACGAGACAGCAAAAGAGACACTGATGTATAGAACAGTCTTATGGACTCTGTGGGAGAGGGTGGGAAGATTTGGGAGAATGTCATTGAAACATGTGAAATGTCATGTATGAAACGAGATGCCAGTCCAGGTTCAGTGCACGATGCTGGATGCTTGGGGCTGGTGCGCTGGGAAGGCCCAGGGGGATGGTATGGGGAGGTTGGGAGGGAGGAGGGTTCAGGATGGGGAGCATGTGATTTTAAAAAAAAAAAAAAAAAAAAAAAAATCTTAAACAATAGAAATTAAGACACTGATGTATAAGAATTAGCAACAAAGCAATGGATCAGAATAGATATTGGAAACATAAAATACATATGTTTTTGTATAATATAAAAAGTTATATTTTGTATAATATTTGGTATAATATAAAAAGACAAAAGTGGCAATTTAGGGAGAACTGGATTATTTAATAACATGGATAAAATTTGTCAAACATTTTTAATAAACAGTGGATTTCAAACTTTTTTTAGGAAAATAAATTCCATGTGAATTAAAGAATCAAATATGCAAAATTAATAAAAAAACACTATGGATTGATTTTAAATAATAATTAGGTTTGAAGTGGTCTTTCCAAATAAGACATATAAATCAGTAATAATAAAATGAAAATTGATAATTTTACTACATAAAAATTATAGTTAAATATAGGAAAAAAGAAAGCTTAAAAATACAATCTGTAAGCTGGGAAAAATTGTAATATACATGCTTAAATTCCTAATATACTAAAAGCTCTATGAAAAAGCTAAAAGAAGGTAAGCTCTACTGCAGACAGAATGGGTTTTAGTGATGCCATGATTTAAGCTAGGGCTTTGCTACAAAATGTCTAAATTTCTGTGAATGAAGAATACAAGTTTGCACCAATATTCTTTATAATTTTATTTTAATGTATTCTAATGGTTTTTAATTTATTTAAATATTTAATGCATCTGAAATATACAATTGTAAATTGCATGAAAAGCAGTTCGAGCTTTGCTTTCTTCCGGATGTATAGTTAATTATATGGTTTAATAAACAAATCAGTCAATTCCCATTGAATTGTCATTTAAATTTCCATGTATAAAAATATTTCATATCTCTAGATTTCATTTTGTCAAATTTTCCTATATTACAATAATACCCACACTTATTTAGCATTATTGGCAGATACTGTTGTACTTGTCTTACCTATATTAATTTATTCAGCCTTAAAAACAGCATAGGAAGGTACTATTCCTATTTCCAATTTGATAAGTGACATAGCACTCCCGTGGAATGACTTGTACAGGTTCATCCAACTAGTGAGATGCATAGATTGAGGTCTAGACAGACACTCCAGAGCCTGGATTGCGTCACTGTGCTATCCTGCTCCTTTCATAGGAGCAGCACTGCAGTGATGGTCTTGGTACATCCAATGAAGGGATTTTGCTTTAAGGGAGACACTTGTAAGTGGAATTGATGGTCAAGCATCATAGAGTCACAGGTTCATACATTTTCAACTTTAATATGTACTGTCATATGACCTTCATGGTGTCTGTATCAGTTCAGTATTCCCTCTGTGAGGTGGAGGAGGGCGAGAGAGATTGAATGAGAATATATGCACAGCACGTGCTTTGTATTATGCTACATGCTGTCTTATTAATCTCCATATGGACACTGAGTGATAGGTATTTTTTAAAATTTATTTTTCTAGCTTTCTTTTTTAGGTTTGTTAAATACAGAAACTGAAGCAATGCAAGGTTCATTAATGTCCTGAGAGCTGCACAGTGAATAAACAAAAAAAAAAAGAGTTGATTCCAAGTTATCTGACTTGAAATCTATATTAATATAATTCTATTTTTAAATTTTGAGATACATATTCCCACTGAAACAAAACTGGAGAGGTTAATATTCAAGAATTTAAAAATCATTATTAATTTTACTCGAGTATACCTCAGGATAAAAAACATCAAACCAATTAATTTTGACCCTGGTTATAGGAATTTTTTTTTGAAAGGCTTAGGTCAGAGGAGTTGCTATTGACCAAAGGTGCCTTTTTCAAAAACAAACGAAAGCAGTCCTTCAATGAAAACGACACGTGAACAAAAGCACAGTGATCTATCAGCATTTGAACCACAATTGGATGCTTTTCAGGTCGAAGGTCACCTCAGAAAGAGGAAATATATCGCACACCAAATATCTCCCTGCAACTGAGCAAAACTCAAGTAAACATTAACATTAATAAGACTGCTGCTGTTTTAATAAGGTGATGTGAGGTGATGTTTATTTTTAATTAAATGTTACAATTGTTAATTCATAACACAGTAAAGCTTTAGACACTGATATATAATAAAACTGAGCACTCCCAGAGATCGGACTCTTGGTCACCTTGGAAAATACTTGTGAATTGTTAGTAGTCGTGGGGCCACATTTTAGGACCCAGTGACGCAAGAGTAATTGCTGTCACTGGGGCCCCATACGCAGGTATGAGGCTGAACCCTAAATAAAGGGTGTTAGAGCATGAACCCTAAGTCTTACACAACAGACATATAATATTTTTACTCGGTGACCATATTTGGGGGGTTAACTTCAAATCTGTGATCTTCTTGTGAAACATGTGGACACTACATGAAAAACCAGAAGAATATGGCGTTAAATCACGAAGATGTGATGATTAATAACATTTTAGGGAGAAGACAATCATCATCATTAGGAAAAGCTTTTCCACTTTTGTTGATTTGGTATTCTAAGATTGAAACTCCAAAAGGGAAAGTAGAAGAGATACCATTATAGCAGACATAAACTACTCTGAAACCGGTCTTTTTTCAAGAAGATTTTTAAGACTCTATGGATTTGGTACGTAAATATGTGACGTATGGACTGTATTAACTTCTTGGGAGGTCAAAACAATTGATACTGAACCCAGTTAGTGTAATTTAAGTGAAGATCATGTAACTGACGAGGATGTCAAAGCTCATTGCATCTTACATTGTATCTCTTACCACATGATTGAAACCAGGCTGGCTTTGGGTAGTGTTGCACTTCAATATCTGTGATGATGGTCCATGTGGTAATGGTGAAATGATATAGCAATTTCCAGCCGGAGTGTGTATGCGTTGGGCAGGACAGTTCAGGGATGAAGAATCTAGGCTAAAATAGTCTCCTAATACTCACAGACAGAAAAATTTAACTCTAGATTTAGTAGAGTTTCTGCTTTAGTAGTTACTGTATTGTGATTTTTTCCCCCAACAAGTCAGAAGATATTAGTTTCAGACAATTATGCTGTGGAGAAAAGAAATTCAGAGCAAAGTTCATATTCTCATAATGTACTCTTCTTGTTTAATATGCTTTTTGAGATGTCTAGATACCACAATAATTTTTACACCACAGGGTATTTCTATTTTCATAAAATGGACATTCAGAGATACACATGTGTTTTCAATTTGAATCTGTTTTGAGGTTACCCACATAGTACTTCTAAGAGGTACGTTGTAAATATTTCAATCAGATACCTTTCCTCAAAAAATGACTTCTTCATTTGGCAGTTTTTATAGCTGCCTTTAGACTTGATCAAGCTTGACTAAATAGTCATCCAAAAATATATATATTAAGAAATTTATATATTAATAGGAAACAAAATACTCTAACTCAAAAAGAACAAAAATAAAAATAAAATAAATTAGGTTAAGGTTACTAACTATTATTGGATTGCTGCAAGTACGTTTTAACTTTTGCAACATCCCGGTCAAAAGATCACTGCATAATTTTTTGGAAATAGATATAAGATGCCAAAAATCTTTAAAAGATAAATCATTACTTTTACTGAAAATGCATATTTTTAAAGTATAAACAAGATAATTGTGAGAGATCTATACATAATTTCTTCTCTTTGATAAAAAATAGCACTTGGATTTCTTTTGGAGTTCATTTTTAAATGGTAGAAGTTTGAACAAGTTTAACAGTTTATATCAGTCTTATCTGCCTAGGTTCACTCTTGCCTCCGTGAATTGTACCAATAACCTACAACTGTTTGAAATTCAAGTCTGAACTTTAGTAAAATTATAATTTATGACATGGCATTGATTTTTAGATCAAATGGTTGACAATTTTTAAAAACTAATTTTAAATCTGTTAATTTTAATGTTAATGTATGTAATACTTTACTAGATTAAAGATAAACTTTTCACCCTTGGGAGGCACTGAGGTGCTCTAATATAGGATTCATGAAACAACAACAACAAAAAATGTATCTACTATTATCTTCTTTCATGTTAAAATTCATTTTCTCTATGTGTGAATTGTCTTTTATATTAACTGAGTTTGAGGGCATTTACACATTCAAGAATAACACAAAATATGTATAGTATCATCAATATCCAAAATCAAAAGAGATTTTTCTCACAGCCCTGAAATTAATCCATATGAATGCATGAAGTGAACGCCTGTGCACATACTCAGTCACAGAGAAACAATTTTATAAAACAAGGCCTTCATGGACTCATCGGTGTATGCATCTCATATCTCACATCACAGTGGATGTGAAAGGGAAATGATAATTAAAACTGATCACTATGTGTTGAGCTGCATGTTATATTCTACTAGGATCAAAGGAATGAGCCAAACATGTCCAGTCCTCAAGGGGTTTTCAATTATTAATCTTCCCTGTGTGATCTCCTTCCTTTCTTTCTCTTCTTTTCTTCCTTTCTCTTTTTTCTGTTTTTGTTTTTTTAACTTAACCAATGATGTCAATGCTCTGGATTAAAACACCAGTGTAAGAATCAGATTATGCAGAAATATTCTCATGACATCACATTCAAATTTCACACCCAATTGGTGTAAAACAAAACTGTGTTGGCTCCACTACATTTTAGTTAATTTTTCAACTTACATTTAAGGGGCTTAATGTCACATTTATATGAGCTTAAAGCACGTTCTCCTGCCAGAAAAAATAGGAAATAAATATCATTTTTTATTACATAATTTTACTATTGGCAGTCAGAAATACCTTCACAAAGCAATTGATTCTGTTGTTCAAATACACCCAGAAGGAACAGTTTAATATTAATTATGCTAAAACCAACATCAATTTTTTGCCAGATGTTCTCAAGTATCCAAACCAATGACACTAAATAAACCAATCTGGAAAGTAAATTCATTCAGTTACCTTGAGAATACCCTTTTCAGTACACTCTTTTTTATGGGGTCTCCTTGAGGTAGTACTAACCTAAACTATACCTTCTTTTAGCTGCTTTCCAGTGATTTTTATGATCAAGCAAGTTGATAAAAGCAACCTGGTGTTAAAATTTTCCAGGATAAAATAATCTCTTCCACGTGTTAAGCACTGAATCACTGGTTATGTGTGGTAGGTGCATGAAAAAGCCAGAAAGAAGGACTGCTTTGAGTTCTAGTTTGAATACTTAGATGTAATGAGTTTTTTTAAAATAAAATGTTAAAAATGTTAAAGAAATTTTAAAATTAAAAAATTTAAAGAAAATTGCCTCATTGGCTTCCCTGATAGCTCAGTTGGTAAAGAATCTGCCTGCAATGCAGGAGACTCTGGTTTGATTCCTGGGTGGGGAAGATCCTCTGGAGAAGGGATAGGTTATCTCCTCCACTATTCTTGGGCTTTCCTTGTGGCTTAGCTGCTAAAGAATCTGCCTGCAATGTGAGAGACCTGGGTTCAATCCCTGGGTTGGGAGGATCTCCTGGAAAAGGGAAAGGTTACACATTTCAGTATTCTGGCCTGGAGAATTGCATGAACTGTATGGGGTCATACAGAGTCGGGCATGACTGAGTGACTTTCACTTTTTTCTTAATAAGAGGCCTTATTTCTGCCTCTGTGCTGTGTATTATTATCGTTTGTACACAAAGATTTGCCATCTAAATGAAGTCGTATTTAATCAGGTCATGAAAAACTTCTTTTCAGAGGTATATCATTACTTATTATAGAACTGCATTTTGGGAAACTTGATCTAGTGCCTTAATTTTCAGAATGGAGGAGAGTAGCCAAGACGGTGGAATAGAAGACCCTAAACTCACTCACCTCCTGTCACAAGCACACCAAAATCACAACAATCTGAAGAACAACCATCATTGAAAAGATTGGAAACTACCAGAAAAGATCTTCTACAACTAAAGACATAAAAAAGAAACCAAAATGAGACTGGTGTGTGGGGGAGTGCAGACACTCAAGATATAATCAAATCTTATACCCACTCCCCTACCCAGTTCAGTGACCCACAAACTGGAGGGTAATTATATTACCAAGATTCTCCCATAGGAGTGAGAGTTTTGAACTGTACATTCAGAACACATGTGAATTCATTCCATGAGGCTACCATCACCCAGATGCCAAAATCAGACAATGATATAATGAAAAAAAAATTATGGGCCAATACCACTAATGAACA
Source organism: Bos grunniens (assembly GCF_055505025.1). Taxonomy (NCBI): domain Eukaryota; kingdom Metazoa; phylum Chordata; class Mammalia; order Artiodactyla; family Bovidae; genus Bos; species Bos grunniens. The sequence continues at coordinate 97,538,195 of NC_141171.1, read as the reverse complement.
CAGATGCAATTATCCTCAACAAAATACTAGCAAACTGACTGCCACAGTACGTTAGAAGGATGATACACGATATTCAACTGGGGTTTATTCTGGGGATGTAAGGGTTTTTCAGTATCCACAAATAAGTCAGTATTATATACCACATTGACAAATTAAAGAATAAAGACTATATGATCATCTCAACAGATACAGAAAAAGCTTTTGATAAAATTTAGCATCAATTTATGATAAAAACTCTTCAAAAAGTGGCTATGGAGGTCAACATAATAAAGGCCATATATGACAACATTTATAATTAATTGTGAAAAACTGAAAGCGTTTCCTCTCAGATCAGGAAAAAGACAAGGATGTCTACTCTTGCCACTTTTATTCAACACAATTTTGGAAGTCCAAGTCACATCAATTGGAGAAGAAAAATCAATAAAGGGAATCCAAACTGGAAAATAAGAAGTAAAACTGCTACTGTTTTCAGATGATATAATGTTATGCATGGAAAATCCTAAGCACCCTACCAGAGAAGGACTAGAGGTCTTCATGAATTCAGTAAGTTGCTGGATACAAAATTAAAACACAGAAATATGTTGCATTTCTATACCCTAACAAAGAAATATAAAACATAGAAATTAAGGAAATAATCCTATTAAAGAATAAGATATACAGGAAAAAAACCTTCCTAACAAGGCAAAATGTCTCTACTCTAAAAACTATAAGACACTGATGAAAAAAACTGAACACAACACAAACAGATGGAAAGATACACTGTGTCCATAGATTGGAAGTGTCAGTACTGTTAAAATGACTGTACTACCCAAGGCAATCTACAGATTCAATGCAATCCATATACAATTACCAATGGCTTTTTTCACAGAATTAAAACAAAGAAAAACATTTGTATGGAAACACAAGAGACCCCGAATAGCCAAAGTAATCTTGAGAAAGAAGAAGGAAGATGGAGGAATTACATGCCTTGACTTCAGACTACACTACAAAGCTATAGGAATTAAAACAGTACGGTACTGGCACAGAGGCAGACATATGGCACAAAAGCTGACATATCTATCAATGCAACAGGATAGAAAGACCAGAAATAAACACACACACACTTGTGGTCAATTAATCTATGACAAATGAAGTGAAAATATACAATGGAGAAAAGACAATCTCTTCAATAAGTGGTATTGGACAAACTGGACAGCTACATGTAAAAGAATGAAATTAGACCATTCCCTAACCCCACATTAAAAAAAAAAAAAAAAAAAGGGTTGAACGTCTAAATGTGAGGTCAAATACTATAAAACTCCTAGAGGAAAACATAGGCAAAATACTCTGACATAAATCTCAGCAATATTTTTTTTGAATCAGGCTCCTAGAGTAATAAAAATAAAAACAAAAGCAAACAAATGGGACCAAATTAAATTTAAAAGCTTTTGCATAGCAAAGGAAGCCATCAACTAAATGAGAAGACAGTGTTTGTACTGGGAGAAAATATTTGGAAATGATGCTATGGATAAGGAATTTATTTCCAAAATATGTCAATGAGCATCACTTCACACCAGTCAGAATGGCCATCATCATAAAACCTACAAGCAATAAACGCTGGAAAGGGTATGGTGAAAAGGAACCCTCCTACACTTTTGGTGGGAAAGTAAATTAGTGCAGCCACTATAAGAACAATATCGTTGATCCTTTAAAAGGCTAAAGATAGAGTTACCATATAATCTAGCAGCCCTGGGCATATACCTGGAGTTAAACTCTAATTTGAAAAGATCCATGCACTTCAATGTTCATGAAAGTGAAAGTGAAAGTTGCTCAGTCATGTCCGACTCTTTACAACCCCATGGACTGTATAGTCCACGGAATCCTCTAGGCCAGAATACTGGAGTGGGTAGCCTTTCCCTTCTCCAGGAGATCTTCCCAATCCAGGGATTGAACCCAGATCTTCTACATTGCAGGTGGATTCTTTACCAGCTGAGCCACAAGAGAAGCCTTCAATGTTCATAGCAGCACTATTTACAATAGCTGGAAACAAACTAAATTCCATCCACAAATGAATGGATGAAGAAAATGTGGTATCTATACACAATGGAATATTACTCAGACATAAAAAAGATATCATTTGCAGCAATATGGATAGATCTAGAGATTATCATATTAAGTGAGGCAAATCATATATATATTTTATATATATATATATATATACACCACTTTGATGTATACCTGAAACTAAATGATACAACATTGCAAATTAAAATAAAAAATAGAATCTAAAGAAAAAATGTAGAGCCAAAGTACATGAATTATTCTTTTGTTCACAAATAGACTATCCCTATTTCAAGCTTTCACCATCAACAGTAAGTTTGAAGCATTAAGTAGTTACTGTTAAAACACCAACTGAAATAAGTAATACTTGGGAAGTTTCCCCTGCCTTTTAAACTCTGTCTAGGAAGTTTCAGGGGCAGCAGCCAAGAGGAGCTACCCCATGTCCAAGGTCAGGGGCGGCAGCTGAGAGGAGCTACCTCACATCCAAGGTAATATGCAATATTACCTATGCAATATTGCTCTTTACAGCATCGAACCTTGCTTCTATCACCAGTCACATCCACAACTGGGTATTGTTTTTGCTTTGGCTCCATCCTTTCATTCTTTCTAGAGTTATCTCTCCACTGATCTCCAGTAGCATATTGGGCACCTACTGACTGGGGAGTTCCTCTTTCAGTATCCTATCATTTTGCCTTTTCATACTGTTAATGGGGTTCTCAGGGCAAGAATACTGAAGTGGTTTGCCATTCCCTTCTCCAGTGGACCACATTCTGTCAGACCTCTCCACCATGACCCGCCCGTCTTGGGTGGCCCCATGGGCATGGCTTAGTTTCATTGAGTTAGACAAGGGTGTGGTCCTACTGTGATTAGATTGACTAGTTTTCTGTGATTATGGTTTCAGTGTGTCTGCCCTCTGATGCCCTCTTGCAACACTTACCATCATACTTGGGTTTCTCTTACCTTGGACATGGGGTATCTCTTCAGGGCTGCTTCAGCAACGCGCAGCTGCTGCTCCTTACCTTGGACGAGGAGTATCTCCTCACCGCTGCCCCTCCTGACCCTGAACGTGGACTAGCTCTTCTAGGCCCAATGGCACCCTACTCCAGTACTCTTGCCTGGAAAACCCCATGAACGGAGGAGCCTGGAAGGCTGAATTCCATGGGGTTGCTGAGGGTCGGACACGACTGAGCGACTTCACTTTCACATTTCACTTTCACGCATTGAAGAAGGAAAAGGCAACCCACTCCAGTGTTCTTGCCTGGAGAATCCCAGGGACTGGGGAGCCTGGTGGGCTGCCGTCTCTGGGGTCCCACAAAGTCAGACACAACTGAAGCGACTTAGCAGCAGCAGCAGGCCCTCCTGTGCCCGCACAGACACCGCTCCTTGGACGTGGGGTTGCTCCTCCTGGCCACCGCCCTGGGCCTCTGGCATGGGGTAGCTCCTCTCGGCTGCTCCTGTGCTGTCGCAGCCTAGCACTCTCAGCCACCGTGCCTGACCTCGGAAGCAGGGTAGCTCCTCTCGGCTGCCGCCCCTGACCTCAGACGTGGGGTGACTCCTCTTGGCCACTGCCCCTCGGGCATGGGATCCTCCTGGTTTCTGCCCCCGATCTCGGACGTGGGGTGTTCCTCTCGGTTGCGCAATGTGCACCGGTCGCAGCCGCCCGTGTGATGTGCCTTAGAAAGCATCACTATGAACAAAGCTAGTGGAGGTGATGGAATTCCAGTTGAGCTATTTCAAATCCTGAAAGATGATGCTGTGAAAATGTTGCACTCAATATGCCACCAAATTTGGAAAACTCAGCAGTGGCCACAGGACTGGAAAAGGTCAGTTTTCATTCCAATCCCAAAGAAAGGCAATGCCAAAGAATGCTCAAAATACCACACAATTGCACTCATCTCACACGCTAGTAAAGTAATGCTCAAAATTCTCCAAGCCAGGCTTCAGCAATACGTGAACCATGAACTTCCAGATGTTCAAGCTGGTTTTAGAAAAGGCAGAGGAGTGAGAGATCAAATTACCAACATCCGCTGGATCATGGAAAAAGCAAGAGAGTTCCAGAAAAACATCTATTTCTGCTTTATTGACTATGCCAAAGCCTTTGACTGTGTGGATAACAATAAACTGTGGAAAATTCTGAAAGAGATGGGAATACCAGACCACCTGACCTGCCTCTTGAGAAACCTATATGCAGGTCAGAAAGCAACAGTTAGAACTGGACATGGAACAACAGACTGGTTCCAAATAGGAAAAGGAGTACGTCAAGGCTGTATATTGTCACCCTGCTTATTTAACTTCTATGCAGAGTACATCATGAGAAATGCTGGGCTGGAAGAAGCACAAGCTGGAATCAAGATTGCCGGGAGAAATATCAATAACCCCAGATATGCAGATGACACCACCCTTATGGCAGAAAGTGAAGAGGAACTAACAAGCCTCTTGATGAAAGTGAAAGTGGAGAGTGAAAAAGTTGGTTTAAGGCTCAACATACAGAAAAGTAAGATCATGGCATCTCATCCCATCACTTCATGGGAAATAGATGGGGAAATAGTGGAAACAGTGTCAGACTTTATTTTTGGGGGGGGGGGCTCCAAAATCACTGCAGATGGTGACTGCAGCCATGAAATTAAAAGACGCTTACTCCTTGGAAGAAAAGTTATGACCAACCTAGATAGCATTTTCAAAAGCAGAGACATTACTTTGCCAACAAAGGTCCATCTAGTCAAGGCTATGGTTTTTCCAGTGGTTATGTATGGATGTGAGAGTTGGACTGTGAAGAAAGCTGAGTGCTGAAGAATTGATGCTTTTAACTGTGGTGTTGGAGAAGACTCTTGAGAGTCCCTTGGACTGCAAGGAGATCCAACCAGTCCATTCTGAAGGAGATCAGCCCTGGGATTTCTTTGGAAGGAATGATGCTAAAGCTGAAACTCCAGTACTTTGGCCACCTGATGCGAAGAGTTGACTCATTGGAAAAGACTCTGATGCTGGGAGGGATTGGGGACAGAAGGAGAAGGGGATGACAGAGGATGAGATGGCTAGATGGCATCACCGACTTGATGGACATGAGTTTGAGTAAACTCCAGGAGTTGGTAATGGACAGGGAGGCCTGGCGTGCTGCGATTCATGGGGTCGCAGAGTCAGACATGACTGAGCGACTGAACTGAACTGAACTGAGGAAGTTTCCAAAGATAAAATCTTGTTAGCTTAACTTCCTTCTTCATGTCTTGGTCACCATTTGTTTCTGCATATTAACTTTAAATGATATTTAAGACCACTCAGTCTCCATATTTTAAATTCTCCTTTATGTCTACATGCATTGTAAGTTGGTTCAGTCATGTCTGACTGTTTGAGACCCTATGGACTGTAGCCCATTTGGCTCCTCTGTCCATGGCATTTTCCAGACAAGATACTAGAGTGGGTTGCTATTTCCTTCTCCTGGGGATCTTCCCAACCCAGGGATTGAACTCATGCCTCTTATGTTTCCTGCACTGGCAGGCAAGCACTTTACTAATAACGCCACCTTTGTCTTCAATAAAAGCTTTCACTCATTATTATTATTATTATTTTGGTCTAGGCTGTGACATTATTCTAGACGTTTGATATATTTATCTCATCTATTTTTTCCCTAAATTTATAGTGTTTGTGTTTGTGTGTGTCTGTATGTGTGTGTGTGGTCATATCAATGCGTTTATGGGAAATTGTGTGAACTATAAGTATAAATATATAAATGAAAAACAATTAAGGTTTGAATGCTTGTTGCTTTATATTGTAGAAGCTCTAGAGCAGGGTTTAAAGACAAATCTAATTTTTACCAAAATTTAGAAAAGAATTATATTTTCTCACAATTAATATCTTTAACTGTTTTAATGTTTCATTATTCAACGAAATATTAAATTTTACTAACCTGGTGTGTTTGACGTGGCTAAGATCAATCATATAAATTATCAAATGGAAAATTCTTTCAAATAAAGACTTTAAACTTCTTTCACAAAGAAACTTTTTTTGCCTTTGTGCCATAATCCAATATTGTATCATTTTTCCTGATTCAGAAGGTAACTCATCAATCAAATCATTCACCAAAAAATGGTATATTGTAAGAAACATACCAGGTGTGACATGATTTTTAGAAGAATATATAATAATATTTTTATTTTACAATTAAAAATTCTTCAGCCTTTTGGGTTTTTAAGTGATTTAAATGTTAATTTATAAAAAAGCCAAGATAGGAATTTGAGTTTATGTGAAACAAATAATATCTAATACTTTCATAACCCCGAGTAGTTTTTAATAATGTTATAATATTTGTTAAACAATTTTAATCAATGTTTCATTTCTTGAAAGTGTAACAGTTTGTTAAATTTTAAGGTTTTTTTCCACTTAGACCAGCAAATGAGTAAGCTGTCACTGTCTCTGAAGTTTTACAAAACAGTTCATTGAATCTTTTATGCTGTGCTTTGAAAAAATTTTGGTCAAAATATAAAGTAATACTTTTTTAAAAATTTACTTATTTTAAATAGAGGATAATTACTTTACAATATTGTATTGGTTTTGCCATACATCAACATGAATCTGCCATGGGTGTACACATGTTCCCAATCCTGAACCCCCCTCCCACCTCCCTCCCCATACCATCCCTCTGGGTCATCCCAGTGCACCAGCCCCAAGAATCCTGTATCCTGCTTCAAACCTGGACTGGCGATTCATTTCTTATATGATATTATACATGTTTCAATGCCATTCTCCCAAATCAACTCCCCCGCCTGCCACAGAGTCCAAAAGACTATTCTATACATCTGTGTCTCTTTTGCTGTCTCACATATAGGGTTATCATTACCATCTTTCTAAATTCCATATATATGCATTAGGTATACTGTATTGGTGTTTTTCTTTCTGGCTTACTTCACTCTGTATAATAGGCTCCAGTTTCATCCACCTCATTAGAACTGATTCAAATGTATTCTTTTTAATGGCTGAGTAATACTCCATTGTGTATATGTACCACAGCTTTCTTATCCATTCATCTGCTGATGGACATCTAGGTTGCTTCCATGTCCTGGCTATTATAAACAGTGCTGCGATGAACATTGGGGTACATGTGTCTCTTTCAGTTCTAGTTTCCTCGGTGTGTATGCCCAGCAGTGGGATTGCTGGGTCATATGACAGTTCTATTTCCAGTTCTAAGGAATCTCCACACTGTTCTCCATAGTGGCTGTACTAATTTGCATTCCCACCAGCAGTGTAAGAGGGTTCCCTTTTCTCCACATGTTCTCTGGCATTTATTGCTTGTAGACTTTTGGATCACAATCATTCTGACTGGCGTGAAATGGTACTTCACTGTGGTTTTGATTTGCATTTCTCTGGTAATGAGTGATGCTGAGCATCGTTTCATGTGTTTGTTAGCCATCTGTATGTCTTCTTTGGAGAAATGTCTATTTAGTTCTTTGGCCCATTTTTTGACTGGGTTGTTTATTTCTCTGGAATTGAGGTGAAGGAGTTGCTTGTATATTTGTGAGATTAGTTGTTTGTCGGTTGCTTCATTTGCTATTATTTTCTCCCATTCTGAAGGCTGTCTTTTCACCTTGCTTATAGTTTCTTTTGTTGTGCAGAAGCTTTTAATTTTAATTAGATCCCATTTGTTTATTTTTGCTTTTATTTCCAATATTCTGGGAGTTGGGTCATAGAGGATCCTGCTGTGATGTATGTCGGAGGGTGTTTTGCCTATGTTCTCACCTAAGAGTTTTATAGTTTCTGGTCTTATGTTTAGATCTTTAATTCATTTTGAGTTTATTTTTGTGTATGGTGTTAGGGATTTCTTTGGAAGGAATGATGCTAAAGCTGAAACTCCAGTACTTTGGCCACCTCATGCGAAGAGTTGACTCATTGGAAAAGACTCTGATGCTGGGAGGGATTGGGGACAAAAGAAGAAGAGGAGGACAGAGGATGAGATGGCTGAATGGCATCACTGACTCGATGGACGTGAGTCTGAGTGAACTCCGGGAGTTGGTGATGTACAGGGAGGCGTGGCGTGCTGAGATTCATGGGATCGCAGAGTTGGACACGACTGAGCGACTGATCTGATCTGATCTGATGGTGTTAGAAAATGTTCTAGTTTCATTCTTTTGCAAGTGGGTGACCAGTTTTCCTAGCACCACTTGTTAAAGAGATTGTCTTTTCTCCATTGTATATTCTTGCCTCCTTTGTCAAAGATAAGGTGTCCATAGGTGCGTGGGTTTATCTCTGGGCTTTCTATTTTGTTCCATTGATCTATATTTCTGTCTTTGTGCCAGTACCATACTGTCTTGATGACTGTGGCTTTGTAGTAGAGCCTGAAGTCAGGCAGGTTGATTCCTCCAGTTCCATTCTTCTTTCTCAAGATTGCTGTGGCTATTCGAGGTTTTTTGTATTTCCATACAAATTGTGAAATTATTTGTTCTAGCTCTGTGAAAAATACCGTTGGTAGCTTGATAGGGATTGCATTGGGTAGTATTGCTTTGGGTAGTATATTCATTTTCACTATATTGATTCTTCCCATCCATGAACATGGTATATTTCTCCATCTATTAGTGTCCTCTTTGATTTCTTTCACCAGTGTTTTATAGTTTTCTATATATAGGTCTTTAGTTTCTTTAGGTAGATATATTCCTAAGTATTTTATTCTTTCCATTGCAATGGTGAATGGGATTGTTTCCTTAATTTCTCTTTCTATTTTCTCTATTAGTGTATAGGAATGCAAGGGATTTCTGTGTGTTGATTTTATATCCTGCAACTTTACTATATTCATTGATTAGCTCTAGTAATTTTCTGGTGGAGTCTTTAGGGTTTTCTATGTAGAGGATCATGTCATCTGCAAACAGTGAGAGTTTTACTTCTTCTTTTCCAATTTGGATTCCTTTTATTTCTTTTTCTGCTCTGATTGCTGTGGCCAAAACTTCCAAAACTATGTTGAATAGTAGTGGTGAGGGTGGGCACCCTTGTCTTGTTTCTGACTTTAGGGGAAATGCTTTCAATTTTTCACCACTGAGGATAATGTTTGCTGTGGGTTTGTCATATATAGCTTTTATTATGTTGAGGTATGTTCCTTCTATTCCTGCTTTCTGGAGAGTTTTTATCATAAATGGATGTTGAATTTTGTCAAAGGCTTTCTCTGCATCTATTGAGATAATCATATGGCTTTTATTTTTCAATTTGTTAATGTGGTGTATTACACTGATTAATTTGCGGATATTGAAGAATCCTTGCATCCCTGGGATAAAGCCCACTTGGTCATGGTGTATGATCTTTTTAATGTGTTGTTGGATTCTGATTGCTAGAATTTTGTTAAGGATTTTTGCATCTATGTTCATCAGTGATATGGGCCTGTAGTTTTCTTTTTTTGTGGGATCTTTGTCAGGTTTTGGTATTAGGGTGATGGTGGCCTCATAGAATGAGTTTGGAAGTTTACCTTCCTCTGCAATTTTCTGGAAGAGTTTGAGCAGGATAGATGTTAGCTCTTCTCTAAATTTTTGGTAGAATTCAGCTGTGAAGCCGTCTGGGCCTGGGCTTTTGTTTGCTGGAAGATTTTTGATTACAGTTTCAATTTCCGTGCTTGTGATGGGTCTGTTAAGATTTTCTATTTCTTCCTGGTTCAGTTTTGGAAAGTTGTACTTTTCTAAGAATGTGTCCATTTCTTCCACGTTGTCCGTTTTATTGGCATATAATTGCTGATAGTAGTCTCTTATGATCCTTTGTATTTCTGTGTTGTCTCTTGTGATTTCTCCATTTTCACTTCTAATTTTATTGATTTGATTTTTCTCCCTTTGTTTCTTGATGAGTCTGGCTAATGGTTTGTCAATTTTATTTATCCTTTCAAAGAACCAGCTTTGGGCTTTGTTGATTTTTGCTACGGTCTCCTATGTTTCTTTTGCATTTATATCTGCCCCAATTTTTAAGATTTCTTTCCTTCTACTAACCCTGGGGTTCTTCATTTCTTCCTTTTCTAGTTGCTTTAGGTGTAGAGTTAGGTTGTTTATTTGACTTTTTTCTTGTTTCTTGAAGTATGCCTGTATTGCTATGAACTTTCCCCTTAGCACTGCTTTTACAGTGTCCCATAGGTTTTGGGTTGTTGTGTTTTCATTTTCATTCATTTCTATGCATGTTTTGATTTCTTTTTTGATTTCTTCTGTGATTTGTTGGTTATTCAGCAGCGTGTTGTTCAGCGTCCATATGTTGGAATTTTTAATAGTTTTTCTCCTGTAATTGAGATCTAATCTTACTGCATTGTGGTCAGAAAAGATGCTTGGAATGATTTCAATTTTTTTGAATTTACCAGAGCTAGATTTATGGCCCAGGATGTGATCTATCCTGGAGAAGGTTCCATATGCGCTTGAGAAAAAGATGAAATTCATTGTTTTGGGGTGAAATGTCTTATAGATATCAATTAGGTTTAACTGGTCTATTGTATCATTTAAAGTTTGTGTTTCTTTGTTAATTTTCTGTTTAGTTGATCTATCCATAGGTGTGAGTGGGGTATTAAAGTCTCCCACTATTATTGTGTTATTATAATTTCCCCTTTCTTAATTGTTAGCATTTGTCTTACATATTGCCGTGCTCCTGTGTTGGGTGCATATATATTTATAATTGTTATATCTTCTTCTTGGATTGATCCTTTGATCATTATGTAGTGTCCTTCTTTGTTTCTTTTCACAGCCTTTGTTTTAAAGTCTATTTTATCTGTATGAGTATTTCTACTCCTGCTTTCTTTTGGTCTCTATTTGCATGGAATATCTTTTTCCAGCCCTTCACTTTCAGTCAGTGTGTGTCCCCTGTTTTGAGGTGGATCTCTTGTAGACAACATACATAGGGGTCTTGTTTTTGTATCCATTCAGCCAGCCTTTGTCTTTTGGTTGGGGCATTCAACCCATTTACGTTTAAGGTAATTACTGATAAGTATGATCCTGTTGCCATTTACTTTATTGTTTTGGGTTCGAGTTTATACACCATTTTTGTGTCTCCTGTCTAGAAAATATCCTTTAGCATTTGTTGGCAAGCTGGTTTGGTGGTGCTGAATTCTCTCAGCCTTTGCTTGTCTGTAAAGCTTTTGATTTCTCCTTCATATTTGAATGAGATCCTTGCTGGGTACAGTAATCTGGGCTGTAGGTTATTTCCTTTCATCATTTTAAGTATGTCTTGCCATTCCCTCCTGGCATGAAAAGTTTCTATTGAAAGATCAGCTGTTATCCTTATGGAAATTCACTTGTGTGTTATTTGTTGTTTTTCCCTTGCTGCTTTTAATATTTGTTCTTTGTGTTTGATCTTTGTTAATTTGATTAATATGTGTCTTGGGGTGTTTTGCCTTGGGTTTATCCTGTTTGGGACTCCCTGGGTTTCTTGGACTTGAGTGATTATTTCCTTCCCCATTTTAGGGAAGTTTTCAACTATTATCTCCTCAAGTATTTTCTCGTGGTCTTTCTTTTTTGTTTTCTTCTTCTGGGACCCCTATGATTCGAATGTTGTAGCGTTTAATATTGTCCTGGTGGTCTCTGAGATTGTCCTCATTTCTTTTAATTCATTTTTCTTTTTTCCTCTCTGATTCATTTATTTCTACCATTCTATCTTCTACTTCACTAATCCTATCTTCTGCCTCCATTATTCTACTATTTGTTGCCTCCAGAGTGTTTTTGATCTCATTTATTGCATTATTCATTATATATTGACTCTTTTTTTATTTCTTCTAGGTCCTTGTTAAACCTTTCTTGCATCTTCTCAATCCTTGTCTCCAGGCTATTTATCTGTAACTCCATTCTGATTTAAAGATTTTGGATCATTTTCACTATCATTATTTGGAATTCTTTATCAGGTAGATTTCCTATCTCTTCCCCTTTTGTTTGGTTTGGTGGGCATTTATCCTGTTCCTTTATCTGCTGGGTATTCCTCTGTCTCTTCATCTTGTTTATATTGCTGAGTTTGGGGTGGCCTTTCTGTATTCTGGCAGTTTGTGGAATTCTCTTTATTATGGAGTTTCCTCATTGTGGGTGGGGTTGTATTGGTGGCTTGTCAAGGTTTCTTTGTTATGGAAGCTTGTGTCAGTGTTCTGGTGGGTGGAGCTGGATTTCTTCTCTCTGAAGTGCAATGAAGTGTCTAGTAACGAGTTATGAGATGTCAGTGGTTTTGGAGTAACTTTGGGCAACCTGCATATTGAAGCTCAGGGCTGTTTCCTGTGTTGTTGGAGAATTTGTGTGGTATGTCTTGCTTTGGAACTTGTTGGCCCTTGGGTGGTGCTTGGTTTCAGTGTAGGTATGGAGGCATTTGATGAGCTCTTATTGATTAATGTTCCCTGGAATCAGGAGTTCTCTGATGTTCTCAGGATTTGGACTTAAGCCTCCTGCTTCCAGTTTTCACTCTTATTTTTACTATACTCTCAAGACTTCTCCTTCTATACAGCACCGTTGATAAGACATCTAGGTTAAAGATGAAAAGTTTCTCCACATTGAGGGCCACCTCTTTTCGAAGATAATGGGCTGCATTTCTGGGTGTCTGATGTCCTCTGCCGGCATTCAGAAGTTGTTTTGTGGAATTTACTCAGCGTTTAAATGTTCTTTTGATGAATTTGTGGGGTAGAAAGTGGTCTTCCTGTCCTATTCCTCCACCATCTTAGGACTGCCTCTAAACTAATTCTTAAATCTAAAATGAATAATCTAATTTTATTTTTTTAAAGACACATTAGGTACCCTCACAATGTGTAGTCTATAAACTTCTTTTAAAGATTTTGGAGTAAATATTATATTATTCTCATTTCAGAGATGAAGGTACTTATATATAGTCAGAATTGGTTAAGGTCAGAATTTAAGTCAAGTTGTTTTACTAACTGTATTGGCCTTTAAAGGGCTACCATGAAACTTAACAAGAATCTGTATACTACCTGGCAAACACATGTATATTCTCTATGAGCATATGGATTTTAGAAATGACAGAATGTAGGCCTACTTTTATCAAGTCTTAAAACATTCCTCTTGAAAGGAAGTTATCCAAGTATAATTAAAACACTCTTCTATATGGTTAATGGTCAAGAGTGGTACAGCTTGAACAAGTAATTGCCATTTTCAACTGTTCGCCACTTTTATACCAAAAGATTATAAAGAAATTTAGCCACCAAGGACACACATATTAACTATTAACATGATATGTGGAAAATATCGATACTAGAACAAGATTCCTTGCATTAGAAACACTGGAAGAAGAGTTCAATATTATTAATAGTAATAATATAAATTAATTTAATGAAAGATAAGGAGGTATATTTTTAATTTCTTTATTTTTTTCCAGCTTTATTGTGATACAGTTGCCATATAACATTTTGTAAGTTTAAGGTGTACAATGTGATGATTTGATACACATATCTCTTGAGAAATGATTCTACAATAGGCTTTTAGTTAACACCCCCATCACCTCACATCATTACCTATGTGTGCGTGGTGAAAAAATATAACACCTACTCTTACTATATACTCTTTCAAGTATATAATACAGCACAGTGAACTATAGTCATCATACTCTACACTGGTCCCCTAGAGTGCATTTGTCTTATAACTGGAAGTTTGCAGACTTTGAGATACATCTCCCCCTTTTTCCTACTCCCCAGCTCTTGACAACCACTATCCTCCTCTGTTTCTATGAGTTTGGCTTTTTTAGATTCCACATATAAGTGACCTTATATCAGGGCTTCCCTGATGGCTCAGTTGGTAAAGAATTTACCTGCAATGCAGGAGATGCCAGTTCGATTCCTGGGTCAGGAAAATCCACTGGAGAAGGGATAGGTTACCCACTCCAGTATTCTGGGACTTCCCTTGTGGCCAAGGGAAGCTTGTAAAGAAACTCCCTGCAATGAGGGAGACCTGGGTTCGACCCCTGGATTGGGAAGATCCCCTGGAGAAGGGAAAGGCACCCACTCCAGTATTCTGGCCTGGAGAATTCCATGGAATTGCAAAGAGTTGGATACGACTAAGCGACTTTCACTTTCACTGTAAGTGAGATCTTACAGCACCTGTTATTCTCTGTCTGACTTGTTTACTTAGCATAATGGCCTCAAGGTTTGCATGCGTGTGTGTGTATCTCACATCTTCTTTGTCCATTCATCCATTGATGGACACTCAGCTTGTTTCCATATCTTGGCTATTTTGAATAATTGAATAATGTTGCAATGAACATCAGATATCTCTTTGAGATCCTAATTTCATTTTCTTTGGATATATACCCAGAAGTGTTGTTACTGGATCAAGTGGTAGTCGTATTTTCAATGTTTTGAGGAACCTCCATTCTATTTTCCATAGAGGTTGTACCAATTTACATTCCTGCCAATAGTGTGTAAGGGTTCCTTTTTTTCCCACATCCTTGACAACATTTGTTACCTCTTATCTTTTTTATAATAGCCATCCTAACAGATATAAGTTGATATCTCATTGTGGTTTTGATTTCTATTTTATTGATAACTAATGATGTTGAGCAACTTTTCACATGCTTGCTGGCCATTTGTCTGTCTTCTCTAGAAAAATGTCTGTTCAGGTCATCCCACCATTTTTAAAAAAAAATATTGTTTATTTTTCAAGGGGGCTTCCTGAGTGCCTCAGATGGTAAAGAATCTGCCTGCAGTGCAGGAGGTCTGGGTTCCATCCCTGGATTGGGAAGATCCCCTGGAGAAGGGAATGGCAACCCACTCCAGTATTCTTGCCTGAATAATTTTAGGGACAGAGGAGCCTGGCAGGCTACAGTCCATGGGATCACAAAGAGTTGGCATGACTGAAAGACTAACATTTATTTTCAGTCATTGAGTTGTATAAGTTCTTTATATATTTTGGTTATTAACTACTTATTAGATATGAGGTTCAAAAATGTTTCTCCTATTCCGTAGGTTGCCTTTTCATCTTGTTGATCAATTCTTTGTGTGCAGCAGATTTTTAGTTTGATGTAAGTCTGACTTATTTACTTTTGCTTTTGTTATTTGTGCTTTTAGTATGATATTCTCAAAATCATGACAAGATCAAGGAAATTTTGTCCTATGTTTTCTCCTAGGAGTTTTATGATTTCAGGTTTATGTCCAAGTCAAACTCATTTTGAGTTAATTTTTGTGTCTGTAAGGTAAGGGTCCAATTTCATTCTTCTGCATGTGATTACAAGTTTCCCCAACAACATCTATTAAAAAGATTATTTTTTTCCACTTTGGCTATTCAAGGTCTTTATAGTTTCATACGAATTTTAGGATTTTTTTTTTTTCTATTTCTGTGAAAAATGCCATTGGCATTTTGATAGACATTGAATAGAATCTATTAATGACTTTGGGTAATATGGACATTTAAACAATTTTAATTATACTGATCTGTCAACACTTTGGCCACCTCATGCGAAGAGTTGACTCATTGGAAAAGACTCTGATGTTGGGAGGGATTGGGGGCAAAAGAAGAAGGGGACGACAGAGGATGAGATGGCTGGATGGCATCACTGACTCGATGGACGTGAGTCTGAGTGAACTCCAGGAGTTGGTGATGGACAGGGAGGCCTGGCGTGCTGCGATTCATGGGGTCGCAAAGAGTTGGACATGACTGAGCTACTGGACTGAACTGAACTGATCAACATAAGTACCTTTCACTTTCTTTCATCAAATTTGTAATATTTGGTGTAGAGATCTCTTGACATCATTGGTTACATTTCAGTTCAGTTGAGTCACTCAGTTGTGTCGGCCCCTTTGTGACCCCATGGACTGCAGCATGCCAGGCCTCCCTGTCCATCACCAACTCCCGGAGCTTACTCAACTCGTGTCCATCGAGTCAGTGATACCATCCAACCATCTCATCCTCTGTCATCCCCTTCTCCTCCCATCTTTCCAGCATCAGGGTCTTTTCAAATGAGTCAGTTTTTTTCACATCAGGTGGCCAAAGTATTGGAGTTTCGGCTTCAGCATGAGTCCTTCCAATGAATATTCAGGACTGATTTTCTTTAGGATGGACTGGATGGATCTCCTTGCTGTCCAAGGGACTCTCCAGAGTCTTCTTCAACACCACAGTTCAAAAACATCAATTCTTTGGCTCTCAGCTTTCTTTATAGTCCAACTCTCACATCCATACATGACTCCTGGAAAAACCACAGCTTTGAATAGTCGGACCTTTTTTGGCAAAGTAATGTTGGCAAAGAAGCTCTTTAGTTCTTCGAAAGTTGGTTAAATATATCAGTAAGTATTTTATTATTTTTTCTTTATAATTATCAAGTATATATTAAGCATTGTTTCTGATCAGAATGAGACTCCATATTTTAATAAGTTAATCAGATGATTTTATGCATATTGAAGTTTGAGAAAAACTGCTGTTGGGAAGAACACGATAAATGACTTTGGATCTGTGGTTGGTAAAGAATCTGCCTGCAATGCAGGAGACCCTGGCTTGATTACTGGGTCTAGAAGATCCACTGGAGAAGGGATAGGCTACCCACACCAGTATTCTTGGGCTTCCCTTGTGACTCAGCTGGTAAAGAATCTGCCTGCAATGCTGGATACCCAGGTTTGATCCCTGGGTTGGGAAGATCTCCTGAAGAAGGGAACAGCTACTCACTCCAGTATTCTGGTCTGGAGAACTCCGTGGACTATCCATGGGGTCCTAAAGAGTCAGACACAACCGAGCAGCTTTCACTTCACTTCAGCCTTTTGGAACACAATGTACATGTTAGGCTTTAGATCTTCTCTCTTTCTATTATATCCATTTTCCCTGTCTGTTCTAAAAAAATAAATGATGACTCCACTTATTTCAATTTATTTTCTTTTCAAGCCATAAATTATTGTGGGAAAGGGGGTCAACCTTTTTGGAAAAGAAAGGATTCGCCTCTTCCAATATTTCTGGAGTCATGAGAGCTAGATCATTATTGCTTCAGACTCCAAACTTTGTTACTCCTTGGACTTCGGGCAGAACAGATTCACTTTGCCCTTTTGGTAAGGGTGTTGGAACTCTCACAATAATGAATACTTTTGATGGCAAGAGCATACAGAGAGAACAGAGTTTCACTTTTTATAACTTATGTTCATAGAGATTTTCCTTCATTGCTGACTCTTTGGGAAGTCTTTGAGATTAAGACTGGGGTGCTGGCAATGTTACTTTTTAAAATATGCATTATATAGTCTCTCTCTCCTTCTGTTTTTTTGTTTCCTTCCACTCCAGTGTTCTTGCCTGGAGAATCCCGGGGATGGCAGAGCCTGGTGGGCTGCCGTCTATGGGGTTGCACAGAGTTGGACACGACTGAAGCGACTTAGCAGCAGCAGCAGCAGCATGTGGGTTCCAGGAAATGAGATAAAATTTTAATCAGTAGATGTGGCTACTTGTTTAAAGCTTAGGAAACATTTTATAGGCTCCAAACTATTGTTTAAAATTAAGCTTATATTACTCTCTAAATTTCAGATTTTGTGTTGAGAGTTGTTGATTTATGAATCGTTAATTTTGATAAGCAGTACTATTCCCATCCATGTCACTATGGTATAATTCTTGGACTTATATTCATTAATTTGAGTACGGTTATAGAAAATGATCTAAAATAAATATTGCCAAATGTAACAAAGCTGTACAAAGGGAAAAAAGGTTGCTTCCTTAGTAATTTTTTCAAAATATTTGGTTAATATTTCCAGAATAAATACCAATTTTCAAAATTTAGTATCTTGGCCTCTTTAAAATCACATCATATTAAATTTGATTTGATTCATTTGGTCATTTGAAACGTAACCTCCAAAAGCTACAATTCTGACATAATTTCAGAAGTTTTTGGCCAAATGAAATAGAAAAAAAAAATCTAAAAGAAAATTGAAAGGTAAAAAAAGCTACATAATTTTAGAGACTAATATTTTTGAGTTAACAAAAGCCTACAGTCATTTTAAAAGTTATATATACATTTCCTGAAACATTATAGATCAAATTATTTAACATTAATTTTAATGACTGATTTTGACAGGTTTCTTTTATTATGTTTATGGAGACTTTAACACATTTTCTAAATCATAGTTCTCATGGAATGACTGATAGCTTTATTTCAATATTTTTCAGAAATATCCAGGGTCTACAAATAATACAGATTTCTATGTCACTGCCTATAATCTCCTATGCTTTTGGTTCACTAAGTAAATGAGGACAAGAATGTAAAGTGAGTAGGTCCCACTGAATTGGGCAAAATGGTAGGAGGAAGTTATATTTTCATTCTAAACTTACATCAAAGTCATAAGGTCTTCTGTTCTAATAAAGTTTTTAATCATGCAGTTTGGGGTTATTAAACTTTTAAAAGAACATTAAAACATTTTTTCCTGAATATGAAAATAATGCAAATTCATTTTAGTCACTTAGGAAATTTTACAAAAGCATAAAGTAAGAACTAATAAAAATTACTTGCTCTCCCATATCTAGGGGTGGTAAATACCAACATTTGGTGTCTATTTTACTAATTTTGTTTTCCTTTTGGAATTATATTACATACATGCTTTGTACCTGGCTATTGATTTATAGGTAATAAAAAATAACTTACTTTTATTTTGAAATATGTAATTAAAAAATAAAATATATCTGAGTCAGACACGACTGAGCAACTTCACTTTCACTTTTCACTTTGATGCATTGGAGAAATAAATGGCAGCTTACTCCAGTGTTCTTGCCTGGAGAATCCCAGGGACAGGGAGCCTGGTGGGCTGCCATCTATGGGGTCACACAGAGTCCGACAGGACTGAAACGACTTAGCAGCAGTAGCAGCAGCAGGATAAAAATTAAAATATAGTACGAGACAGCAAAAGAGACACTGATGTATAGAACAGTCTTTTGGACTCTGGGAGAGGGAAAGGGTGGGATGATTTGGGAGAATGGCATTGAAATATGTGTAATATCGTATATGAAATGAGTCACCAGTCCAGGTTTGAGGCAGGATACAGGATGCTTGGGGCTGGTGCACTGGGACGACCCAGAGGGATGGTATGGGAAGGGAGGAGGGAGGAGGGTTCAGGATGGGGAACACGTGTATACATGTGGCAGATTCATGTTGATATATGGCAAAACCAATACAATATTGTAAAGTTAAAAAATAAAATAAATTAAAAATATAGTATATAATAAAAATATATAAAAGTCTTAAAAATATTTCCACTTTTAGAGGTAACCAGGGTAATCAGAGTTAATAGTTTGATCCACATTGGTGAATTTTCTTTTATGTATTTAAGGTATGTTATGAGTGATATATAAAATAGTTGTTCATTATAATTGGAGCATAGTCTAACTTTGATAATCAATGTTAGTTTATTTACAAATGTTCCCTATTAAAAGCATGCTGCAGTGAATATATATGCACATATATCTTACACTGACTATGCTAAAGCCTTTGAGTGTGTGGACCACAAAAAAAACTGTGGAAAATTCTTAAAGAGATGCGAATACCAGACCAACTTACCTGATTCCTGAGAAACATGTATGCAGGTCAAGAAGCAACAATTAGAACCGGAGATGGAACAACGGATTTGTTCCAAATTGGGGAAGGAGTACATCAAGGCTGCATATCGTCACCCTGCTTTTTAACTTATATGCAGAGTACATCGTGAAAAATGCCAGGCTTGATGAAGCACAAGCTGGAACCAAGATTGCCTAGAGCAATATCAATAACCTCAGATTTGCAGAACACCACCCTTTTGGCAGAAAGTGAAGAGGAACTAAAAGAGCCTCTTGATGAAGGTGAGAGTGAAAAAGTTGGCTTAAAACTCAACATTTAAAAAACTAAGGTCATGACATCCGGTCCCATCACTTCACGGCGAATAGATGGGGGAACATTGGAGACAGTGACTGACTTTATTTTCTTGGGTTTCAAAATTACTGCAGATGGTTTCTGAAGCCATAAAATTAAAAGATGCTTGCTCCCTGGAAGAAAAGCTATGGCAAACCTACACAGTGTATTAAAAGCAGAGATATTACTTTGTCAAGATTCATATTGATGTATGGCAAAACCAATACAATATTGTAAAGTAATTAGCCTCTAATTATTAAAAAAATTAAAAAAAAGAAATGTCTGTACAGTCAGTTTTTTTTTTTTTAAATGGTTTTTCCAGTAGTCATGTATGGATGTGAGACTTAGATCATAAAGAAGGCTGTGTACCAAAGAACTGACACCTTCGAACTCTGGTGCTGGAAAAGACTCTTGAGAGTCCCTTGGGTGCAAGGAGATTAAACCATTCAATCTTAAAGCAAATCAACCCTGAATATTCACTAGAAGGACTGATGCTGAAGGTGAAGCTCCAATATTATGGCCAACTGATTCGAAGAGCTGACTCATTGTAAAAGACCCTGATGCAGGGAAAGATTGAAGGTGGGAGGAGAAGGGGGCAATTGAGGAAGAGATGGTTGGATGGCATCACTGACTCAGTGGAAATGAGTTTGAGCAGACTACTAGAGATAGTTAAGGACAGGGAAGCCTGACATGCTGCAGTCCATGAGGCTGCAAACAGTTGCACACGACTGAACAACTGAACAACAATATCTTTTCTTACAAACATAAAGAGTACTTTAGGCATTTCTGGAGGATTTCCTTGAGATAGGATTTCTAGTTTAATAGGTAAAGATACTTTATAGTTTGATACTTTTATATTTTTATATTTTTTTACATTTTCTCTAAAATGTTCCTGGCCATTTCATTTACATACCACCATGTTTGATAACATTAGATGCCTTGCTAATGCTGGAAATCATTTTTGTGTTTGCCAATATCATAGAAAACTTGAATTTCAATTTTGTTTTAATTCATCAGGCTATTATTATGACTTGTCAGTGTATTTTAACATTTTTCATATGCTTATTAAAAATTGCATTCTTTTCTTCTTTTGGCAATTGTTTTTTCTTTTGCCTCAATTTTCTCTTATGTTTCTTGTTTCTTACTGATTTGTAAAAGCTCTTAATCTATTACCTGTGTTGAAAATATTTTCTCTCAGTATATGTTCTGTTCTAAGTTTGTTCTTGGCATTTTTAATAGACATGCATTTAATTTTTATTCTGTAGTATGTTTTCCAGCAACTATTTTTATAAATAATACCATTATCCTATATCTATATAACATTCCCCGTGTACCAAGCTATATTTTAAAGCTTTATAAATATTATTTTAGCACTCATTGCAGCCAAGTGAGTTTCTATTATTATGACTTTATCATTGCCATTATAAAAATGAGAAAAATGACACAGAAGGGAGTCATACCATAAGTGAATGCCAGTGGCAAAACCAGGACATGAATCTAGGCTGTTGGCTCCAGACCTTTGCTCTTAGTCTCTCTATCACATCGTCTCTCATAAAGGAACTACATTCCTAGTTATTCCTAGAGTAGTGGGATTTTATAGAATACATCACGAAAGCTGTAAGTATGCCGAGACTGGCTTTATGTGAAGATGGGCCATGAACTGTACATGTGGGGACATCCATAGATGACCTTCTCCCAAGCAAATTCTTCTAGCATCCCTATTCTCTCCTCTGTTGAATGAAATCTTAAAACCGATGCTTTTCTTCAAACTTTCAAGGTTCTTAAGATTATAAAAAAACTAATTGGACATGTTAATAAAGATAATGCTGTAAATATTAATTTAGGCTGGAGGAGTGACATCAGCAAGATGACAGAATGGAAAGTCCCAGCCTTTGTTCCCCCATAGAAATTCTGGTTTAACAAGATCATATGGACCAACACATCTTTATGAAAATTCCAGAATCCATTTAAGAAATTTCAGTGCTGTAGGTGAACACAAAGCCTGGAACAGCTACATTGAAATGGTTAAAAAAAGCAATTTCACATAAGCTAGCCCTCTCCTAAGACTGCACAGTTCAGTGCTAGAAGGGAACATCCCAGTCCACAACATTTCCTTCGGGGCAGAAATTAGAGAGTGGGGCACACCACCAACATTCCGACTTTTGTAGGATTGCCCAAGGAAATTGCTTCTGTCTGGACTCATTCATAGTGCTGACAGAACCAGAATAGATTGGATTCCTGTGAACCACTGAGAACAAAGGGAAGTACCAGGTGGTTACTTAAACAGATGAATGACTGTAGATAAACAGAACATCTTTCAATAGATAAATGGATAATGAAAGTATGGTGAAAGTGAAAGTCACTCAGTTGTGTCCAACTCTTTGTGACCCCATGGACTATACAGTCCATGAAATTCTCCAGGCCCAGAATACTGGAGTGGGTAGCCTTTCCCTTCTCCAGGGGATCTTCCCAACCCAGGGGTAGAACCCAAGTCTCCTGCATTACAGGCAGATTCTTTACCAGCTGAGCCACAAGGGAAGCCCAGAAATACTGGAGTGGATAGCCTATCCCTTCTCTAGGGGATCTTCCAAACCCAGGAATCAAACCTGGGGTCTCCTGTGTTGCAGGCGGATTCTTTACCAACTGAGCTATCAAGGAAGCCTTGAAATTATTTTTTATGGATGAATAATATTCTATTCTTTATGTGCATGCATTTATACATTGAAAGTATGGTATATGGAATATATAAATATATGTACATAAAGAATGGAGTATTATTCAGCCATAAAGAAGGGAATTCTATCATATTTTACAACATGGATAAACCTTGAGGACATTACATTAAGTGAAGAAATCAATTACAGGGAAACATATAATATATGATTCCACTTACATCAAGTACCTAAATAGTTCAACACAGAGAAATATAAAGTAGGATAGTAGTTGCCAGAGATTCAGGAGAGGGGGAAATAGAATTGCTGTTAAATGGGCTTAGATCTTTAGTCATGGGAGATTGAAAACATTCTAGAGATCTGCCATACAAATTATACTTACAGTTAAGAGTCTATACTGTACACAAACATTTGTTAAGACAGTAGATCTCATGTCATATAGTTTTTATCACAATCAAATATATTAATCTATGTTTATACTTTCAGTGGATATGTTTGAGATAGCTTCCTCAGAACAAGAATCCATATATACAGTAGATAGGGGGAGCATGAGGGAACTGAGAACCTTAGGGACTTAGGAAGTTTGCCCAGCAGAGCATAAAAAGGTAAAACCTAGAACATCCGATTGGAGGCCCTGCTTTTGTCATATTTTGCCGGACAAGAGTTCTCTAATTTCCACAAAATGAATGAAGTTCATGGGCTCATCACTTAAGTGGATCAATGTAGATACTCTGGGTAATTCGGGGTTACATATCAATTCATTCCCATCACTTTGCATGACTTATTGATCAAATTAAATATCCAACCACCAAATTTCCTCCTCATTTTATAACTTATACACAGGCCAACTACATATGCCTATCTCAATGATGCTAATGGTTTTATAGACATGTGAAGTAAACTATTAATTTGGTTAAAATAATGGCATTAGTTAGCAACTATAATTTATGTACAAATATAAATATATGTATTAAACCTCATTTACTTTTTAAAAATACTTTTTGATGTTGACCATTTTTTAAAGTCTTTATTGAATTTTTTACAATATTGCTTCTATTTTATATTTTAAGTTTTTGGCCAAAAGGCCTGAGGGATCTTAGTTCCCCAACCAGGGATTGAATTCTCACACCCTGCATTAGAAGGGAAAGTCTTAATCACAGGACTGCCAGAGAAGTGCCTAACCTTATTTATGTTTGATGGTAAATGTTCAAAATACAATCTTCTCTATCTCAGACAAAGTATCACTCACCCTACTTTTTGCCTTTTCTTCCAAATATTTTTGTTGATGCAGATTAGCATATAGATCTAGTATTCTTCTCCAAAAGAATCATTAAGTATTTTTATCATATTTTATATAGTTCTAAAAATTATAGTTTACAAAATTATTGTTTCTTCAAAGACTTGTGATATTATAAAAACTGCCATCTAGCATAAGAAGTTCAAAAGGGAAAATAACCATCTACTTAAAAAGTTAAGGTTTTTCAAACTAATCCAGTTATGTTATTTAGTGTATGGATAAAGCAGATTAAAACTGCATTGACTCAGAATATTAATGGATTGCATACTTTATTCTTTTACCTTAATATCTGAATTATTCTTTAAAGTCACCAGACAGCTATCAATTCACTTTTAAGTGGTGAGAACTACTCAGCAAAGATTATCTGACAATATCAAATTGTGTAGTTTTTCATCCTTATTACTTCAAGAAGAAAAGAATCATGAAGATAATACAAAGGTAGAGTATTTAAATTTGATATACTAAAAAATATCAGTTTTAAGTTTAAATCTAATTTTTTAGTAATTTTACACATTTAATATGATATCATATGGTTATTGTATATATTAATTTGCTACTTATATTTTTTAAAAAGGAAAATTAGAATAGTAATTTAAAACCACTGTCTTGCAAAAACATGGATTTTCTTCCTCCCTCCACATTTTTATAAATTTTTATGCTCCTTAAACATGAAAAGTGTATTGTCAAAAATTTTTCTTTTCTGTGACGGTTGCTTAAATGCAGGTAGTGTTAAGCAACTGTCAGAGAAAAGAAATTTAGTAGTGTTCTGGAGTTACTTCAATTTTGCCTTTTTTAGTATTATTCCTAAAAATAGGCTTAATTTTGAAAAACTGAAGAGGGTTTAGAGAGATCAGAGACAGTTGGACCATGGCCATCTTCATCTGCAATTAAAAATCATGCAAGAGGACAATTGGGTATAACCATTTTGCACAAATATACATAGAAAGAATTTAAGACTGGAAGGGACTTTGAGCAGTCTTCCAGTCCAGTATATGAACACATATTTATGAACATGAAACACACATATGCACTCTCTGTAGGCTCTGGGCTGGGTATTTCAGCTTTGGAATGCACTCACTAGGATTCGAGCTGAGCTGGACCACCCACAAAAGCAGGGCCACCCAAGGGAAAATTCGAGACCTGGGTAAGCGGAGCTGTCAGGCCTGCCTTGTGAGAGCAGCTGGCCATCCCAGCACCTGCTGCCCAGCTCCAGACAGCTGGGGTTGAGGCCTCACGGGCTCAGCTGCTTTCAGACTGGGCACACACAAAGACCACTGCCACTTGGGCATCTGTCAACTCACTATATTTGGTGGAGAAAGTTTGGCAGGGAGTTGTGTGGTCTACCAACTAAAATTTAGGCTGATTAGTCACAAACCAGAGTCATAAAACCATAGGGCTGGAAGGACTCTCCCGTGAAGGAGGTCTCTCAAAATTTCCTGTGAATTAGAAAAACACGGGGAGCTTCCTGAGAACACTGATTCCAGATTCCATACCTTGGAGTCCGATTCAGTGGGTCTGTGAACTATATGCCATCTGTATTCCTTAGTAAGACCTTGAGGTCAATACAGATAACATGGTAAACTGATAGATGAACCAAAGTTTCCATTCCAAGAATTTGAAGAAATATCACAGTTTATGACTAATCCATCACTTGGGATCTATGTTAAAACTATATTAAAACTAAATATTACTAATCCTTATCTTATTTACTCACAAGTTAGAGAGTGTGAAAATTTACCTGAAATTGGGAATTCATCATTTAATCAATCATTAAATATATGGGATCATCAAAATGATTGTTTTCTTATTTCTTACTGGTTAAATGGAGAGCATGAGTCTTACCATAAAGTAAAAAATATATTTACACATATATAAAATTCTTATATGAGCTCCCCTGATGGCTCAGTGGTAAAGAATCTGCCTGCCAATGCAGGAGATGTGTGTTTGATCTCTGAGCTGGGAGGATTCCCCTGGAGAAGTAAATGGTAACTCACTCCAGTATTCTTGTGGCCTAGGTATTCAGTGGCCTAGGAAATCCCATGGCCACAAGAGCCCGGTGGGCTACAGTCCCTGGGGTTGCAAAACAGTCATACACAACTTAACAACAAAACAACAACAGCAATTCTTATATAATTTCTCTATTTTTCCCTTGAAGCAAAGGGGAAAATAGCAGCAGCAGCAGAAGCAAAAACTAATCACCTTATGAAATTATAGGGATGAAGGTGTCAACTTCATGAACAAATCTCTTTAAATTGCTTTTTCTCAGTTTGAAGTATATAAAAAGTTTAAGGATATGAAATGGAAATCTGCCTTCATTATATAATTTAAGATATGGCAAATCAGACAGTTCTATTAAGAAACTGGATATTTCTGTGTAGCCCAAAAGGGAAATATAGATATTTTGCACTAGTTTCTTTAATGAGAAAAGCATAGCAGTTATGCTGACCCTGTCATAATTTCAGGATATAGTCTGTCTGAGCGTGAGTATTTCTGGGAAGCTGTTTGTAATACTTTTCACTCCTGCCTGAAGTTTTTACCTGGGCAGAGTGTCTGTGAACCATTCCAAATTAAACTCATATGAATTTTATTTTTCAAGAGAAGTTCATGACTTTCATTAGAATCTTAAAGTCTAAAGCAACAAGATCTACTTCATCTAACATGGTAGTAATTGAGCT
The DNA here is from genome assembly GCF_055505025.1 of Bos grunniens. Taxonomy (NCBI): domain Eukaryota; kingdom Metazoa; phylum Chordata; class Mammalia; order Artiodactyla; family Bovidae; genus Bos; species Bos grunniens. Next base: position 97,511,760 of record NC_141171.1, on the reverse strand, counting down.
TTATAATAATGCAATATACTTTTTCAAGTAGGAATGAAGAACAGGTATATGTAACTTTCATCTCAGTAAATGTAAGCTAATTCAGAAAAGAGTAGGTACAAGCTTTAATTGTGTGTCTATCTGTGTGTGTGTGTGTGTGTGTGTGTGTGCATGTGTGTGTGTTTTCCTTTCAGGCAAGTAAAATATTTTAGTCAATTTAAGTACATTTTTTTAGTTTATTAAATGTTTTAAATGGCTTTGGTATATATACTTGGCAAGTTTTAGAAAAGTGTGTTCAGCTAGTTAGTAGTTTCCTTCTCATAAATTTCACCACAGTGGCATCCTATATGTTTGCCTCACTTACTACTTTTAGGGAGTTGGAATTTATCTACTATTTCATCTAATAATGTGTGCCCTCTCACATACCTACATACATGTACAAAACACACACAGCACACACACACTAATGTGATATGAACATACATTTGGAAGACTCTATTCCTTTTTATTCTCCTTTTTTTTGTGACTGTGACAGGATATTTTCTGGTTCCTGCTTTGGAGAAAAGAGTAGAATTGAAATCCTAGAATCAGCCAGGTCTGAACTGGATTTTAAAGTGTCTCTGCCATATGGAAACAAGAAAGAACTGCCATTCATGTTTCTAGAGCCCTTGAGTGATGGATGTGCTGTTTATGCAGGGAAGGGGGGTGGTAGAGAAAGAGAAAGGAGAACTTCTCCAGAATTTATGAAGTCCACTGAAGCCCACTTATGAGGTCTATACTTTTGCCAAATACTCCAAAATATACACATGTAGATACCTTAGTGAATTTTTGAGCTGATGAAGACATAGATGTTTTTGGAGAGTGGAAGCTCTGCACCTCTCTTCCTACAGAGAATATTGGAAAGAACTTAAGACTTTAAGTCCAAAACAATTTGAATCAGAGTTCTGATTATGATTCTTACCTTAGAAAACTCTCTAAGTTTCAGTTCCTTGCTTATAAAACTGGAAAAGTGACACTTGTCATACCTACTTTAGAGTCTTTGAGAGTCTCAAGTAAGATAGTGTATTTGAAAAGTTTTGTAACGTGGGAAACTTTATAGAAATGTACAGTGCTTTCTTTACTTTGGTCTCCTCTTGATGTTGACAACTATTTCACCCTAACTATGACAGAAAAGCTATCAATCATTATGACTTTTTTCTACTTGCATTACTTAAAAATTCACCAACGAAAAGATTTCAAATTCTTGGTCAAAGCTTCCCACACCTGGGTAAACCTGTCAAACTGTCTCCTTTGCATATCACCTCTGAACTTCTCTGGCCTGAAGTGCCAGAATATTTTGATGCCTGAATATCCATCAGGAGAAACTCTAAATTTTTATTCTCTCCATTCATTGGCTAAATTGAATCCCACCTAAATCTTATTTTTATCTCTTTTCTTGAACTTCTGACCTCATCTCTGAACTGATACAAGCTCTTCCTCTGTTGCATTATAAAAGAAGATTAGTTATTTTGTCTTGGAGACTAATCCCTCTCTAGTTCAATTTTCTGCACTATTTCTCAGATGTTCTTTTTAATTTTTGTCTTAGGTAAAATCTTAGTATGGTTGTGTCATATTTCATTTACTGTGAAATCATTTATGTTTTAGGCTAATTGATACTAATTAATTATATTAATCTCTAATGAAAGATGCTTTCACTTTATCTTCTTGTTTGAGGCTTTTATTTTTTTATGACGAATGTAAGAAAACATACAGACACATTGAATTTTTGTAATTGTTCAAATGATCTCACAGCAAAGGAACGGTGTAGATATGTTTGTGGTAGAATTCGAATCGTGATGAAGGTATCTGTTATGTCAGACCCTCTAATGTGGAAGATGTCAAGCCACATAGAATTTCACAAATGTAGGAACAAAGTGCAGTACAGTGGAGTCCTACCACCCAAGGATAATTTTTGGGTAATCACTATATGATGTTAAGAATATAAAATATACAGAAATTTCTTATTGTACTTGAGGTCACAACATGAATAGAGGAAGCAGAGTCCTTAATGTACTAACTACATTTTTCCCCCTAGAAAAGGATAACCTAGAAATTTATTGTCATTTGTACCATTTGGATACAACATGCTGCTATGTACATTCATCAAACACTTGGGGCAGAAGAGAGAAATATGTCCTGAGAACAAGATTTTTAGAGCCAGAAATTAATGTTCTTCAGTAAAGACAAAGATATTGAGTAAAATACATGATTTCCTAAAAAAATAAGAGCGATTGATAGCATTTTACCCTTTTCTACATTCCCATGCTAACTTCTTGTTACTTCAAAAGCATGTAGCTAGCACAGAATGCTGCTGCTGCTGCTAAGTCACTTCAGTCATGTCCGACTCTGTGCGACCCCATAGACGGCAGCCCACCAGGCTCCCCCGTCCCTGGGATTCTCCAGGCAAGAACACTGGAGTGGGTTGCCATTTTCTTCTCCAATGCATGAAAGTGAAAAGTGAAAGTGAAGTCGCTCAGTCGTGTCCGACTCTCAGCAACTCCATGGACTGCAGCCTTCCAGCTCCTCTGTCCATGGGATTTTCCAGGCAAGAGTACTGGAGTGGGGTGCCATTGCCTTCTCTGAGCACAATATAATCTGTGCTTAAAAACTATGGAGTCAATGTGCATTAAACTCAGGGTAGCATTGACCTATTTGATTCCAATGACAAATTTTCGTTTTTTCTTATTGTTGTGATGGAAGACAATTAACTAGAAATCTTGGAATCCTTTTTCCACTGGAACAGAAAATAAAGTTTTCATTGGTCATAGAAGTCAGAATTGGAGCTGATCCCTTTCTCCCACTTTAGTTATTAAGTATTCTTCATCATTGCAATTTTCTTCAATTGTACAAACAATAAAAATAACATTTGAAATTTTTACTTTACTGGACACTATGTTCTTCATTTTGCCATAACAATAATTCATTGAGATTGGTACTATTATTAGTTTCATTTGTGTAATAGGAACCCTAGAATTATGAAGTTCAAATAAATACATTTCTGAGAATCTCACAGCTAGGAAATGGTGTAGCTGGAATTCAAACTCAGGTTTTGGACGCCAGGAAAATTAAATTGAGGCAAGAATGACATAATGGGTCAAAGGAAGCCACCAATAACTAAAATAGAATATAAGAAAGAGACTTGGAGGCTGACTGTTCTGGAAAACAAAACAAAATAAAACAAAGAAAATAAGACCTGAGTCTTTAACTTCATTTTTATAACAGGTCTACTTATTTCCTATAAT